>NC_081315.1:14760000-16010000 GCF_026419965.1 Kogia breviceps | reverse complement strand
CAACCATTGTTGTCACATTTGGCAAGATTTCATCCTATTTTATGGCTGAATAATAAATAATAGTCAATTACACATACATACCACACTTTCTTAATCCATTCATTCATTGATGGACAGTTAGGTTGTTTCCATTCTGATTTCTGCTTTTAAAACGATGTTGCTCAAGCTGGTCAAGGTGGCAACATGTAATGGGGGATTTAATTCTAATTATGTCTTTCTAGACTGCCTTTGATCTTGTAAATATGATTAATTAAGAGAATCTGAGCAACATCTGATCGGCAACTTGGAGCAGGTGAGTGGTTTCCAAACAGGCAGTATCAATGAGTGTAATGACTTAGTAGATCTGGAACATCACTTTTGAAAATGAAATTGAATAAAATAGGATAGAATAAGATAGGATAGGATAGAACAGAATAGGATAAGATAGGATGGAATGGAATAGAATAATATAGAATCAGAATAGATTAGGAGGTGAATAATATTTGGTGAAATGCTTACTTTGGTTGTGTATATATCTGTGTGTGCATGTGTGTGTGTGTGTTCTGGGACATGATATGAAATATGCTGCTCACTATAAGTTGTGGACAAAAATATTTGAAGTTGGAAAATACAGTGAAAGAGATCTCACTGAAACAATTCTGTACTTCCTTGTTGCTTCTATTAGTCAAACCACTCTGGCTAATTGTCTTCCTCTGTTAGATTAAGGTAAAAGGGGAAGGAACTTGATGCCTTAAAATGGTAATTCTTCATAAAAACATCAATTTTGACTTGGCCAATTCATTCTGTCCTCATTTTACTATAGATAAAAGTAAGAATTTGAACCTGTTTCAAAAAACAATATTTTCCATCACCTTGTAGGATTACGGCCACTCCAAATCACATAGATTATCTCATAGGTCTGAGACTTCTTTTACGTGGTGGTTAGTCTTTAGACTGTCTTTATATCTGATTGTACGGTGTATTCATTACTGGCTATTTAGGATGTGGTAGGGATGGCAGGGGCAGTTGTGATTCTAGAAAGCAGAAGACTGAATAATACTGACATAGTTTGTGAGCTGTCAGGTTTTGCCAACTTGATTGTGGTAAGCAGACTTGAAAATGGTCCCCAAATACTTCCCACTTCCTAGTGTTCATAGCCTTATTAATCCTGTCTCCTTTAGTAATTGATTCTCACTAATAGAATACAGCAACACTGAGGGATGCTACATTGTATTACAAAAGATTGTGACCTCGATTACTGGCAGATTCTCAGTATTGCCTTCTCAGCTTGCACAATTTGATGAAGAAAGCTGCCATATGGGAGAGGTCCACATGGAATGGCCTCCAGCCAACAGCCAGCAGGGAACTGAGGCCCCTGTCTCTCCAGGAATCATTCTACAGGAACTAAATGCTCCCCAAAACGAAATGCTCAGAAGCAGATCCTTCTCCAGTTGAACCTTCAGATGATACCCCCACTCTCTTGACAGCAACTTGATTGTGGCCTCTTGAGAGGTTCTTAAGGAAAGGACCCATTTATGCCATATCTAAATTCTTGACCCATAGAAATTGTTAATCTTAGGGTTAATTTGATATACACAGCCATGAGAACTAATGCATTGACATATACTCTGATTTTCAAACATGGGTCATTTGGCACTGGCTGGAAATACTTTTTGGTTTTCACGAATTTATGGGTGCTACTAGAATCTAGGAGGTAGAGGCTGAAGATGTTGCTAAACATTCTATAATGCACAGGACAGCCTCCTAACAACAAAGGATTTTCTGACCCAAAATGTCAATAGTGCTGAAGTTGAAAAACCTTGGTCTGAAGAAGATTACAGTACCTTTAGACAGTAGATTTTAGATCTCATTTTCCAAGAACTATCTCTAATGTCTACTACCCAAAGGGAAATTACTTTTAAGTGCATTCTGAGAATCTTGTTCTTAAGAATCTTAAAGTCAATGCAATTTCATTCATTTTTGAAAGATCACAGCATCTTTTTCTTTAGGATTGTCCCAGAAATCAAAGTATGAAACATGTCTCCATTAAAATACTTTAAGTTTATTAACCCTAGAGCTATGTCCATTCTGAAATATATACGCAAGCTAGAAGCTGATAATAAAGCATCTGAAAGAGGTAGATAAATTCTACATCATATTAATCTCATTATGGTAATACCTGAGCAGCCAAATTTATCTTTCTCTATATTTGGTAAGTTTGCTCCCCCTCAGGCTAAGGCTCATTATGCCCAGTTATATCTTACACTGAAATGGTTGACATACAACGAAAGGAGATCCTAAAATCCCGGTGCGTGTGCCTGTAACTTTTCACACTCTAAAGTGCTTCATGAATAAATCAGTGAAGTTGTCACAGAGAGAAAGCATACATTTTTCCACAAATGGAACTGTAAGCAACCTGTGCACGTTGTGAATAGCCAGTAAGTTTCATTTATGACCTGTCCTGTCAGAGAAACAGAATAATTTGTATTGCTAGTGACATATTGACCAACAATTGACATATTTCCAGTACATAAAAACAACCTGAATGGTAAGGAAATAAATACTGATATTACTGTGTTTCTGCCTTATTCAGAGCAATAATATAATTACCTTTTTTTTTTTTTTTAAGGAAACAAGAGACAACCAATAGCCCTTTGAAGAAATAGCTCCTCACACTAAGTTCAAGAATCGTCTTACTAAAATTTGCCTTAAGTACCCTGTACTACATAGCCATGCTCCATCACCATCAAATAAGCTACATAACCCTTTAGTTTGACTGCATATATAGCACTTCACTTTTGCCAGCATAGATCAGGGAATACTGGTTAAGGATACATCTGCCAGGGTCTGTTACCCTTCGAGCATATTCCTGTCCTAAATTTATTACCTAGGCTAAAGACACCTGAAAGGCTGATTTAAGCCCACATTGTGGTTTTGCTTTGACCGCGATCATGAGAAATTGTGATTGATCAGCACAGACTTGAAAAGAGGTTAAAGTGCACACATGCAAAATGAAAGATGTTGGCTCAATATCACCTCTTCTGTTCACTATTCAAAAACTCCAGTGGTTCCTTATCCTCTACAAAAAGTTTAGTCTCTGTCTGGCATTTAATGATTTCCCTCCAACGACTTTTTTAAAAAATTTGTTTCTTAGTACTTCCCATCTTGAAGTTTTTACTTCAGTCAAATTCAGTCAGAGTCTTTTCTCCTTCTTATGTCTGTGTCACAGATTATGGGGTTCCCTCCATCTGAACTAACCTTTTCTCTTCCTGCACAAATTGTAACCATCCTCAAAATTCTAGTTAATGTCTTACTCCTTCAAAGATGTCTTCTTAGATCTACAGCAAGAAGATAGTTCTTTCCCTCCTCTAAAATCATAAAATGCAGTTTATCTGTATGTTCAGTTCCTATTTTGCATTTAATTGCACGTCTGAATTACCTTTGCATTTCTCCAATGCACAAAGTCTGCTGTAGTGAATACACATATAATCACCTGACCTAGATTCTAATGAAATGCAAAGTGCTTACTTAAATTTGCAAATTCAAATTTTTATTGCCCAATCATTAAGTCTATATTTCTTGTTTGACTAGTTTGACATGTCTATTCCTGAACGTATCATTCATTTTACAGAAAAAGAATACAAAACTGACAGAGAACAGTATTTGCATGGTAATTAATTAATAGGGATCTGTGGAAATCCTCTCAGTATCTTGTATCAGTCTTTAGTCTGGCACTATCAAATAAACATACTGACCTTCCTTATTTCTTTCCTTGGTAATGAAAGATGATCTAATTCATCTCAAAGATATGTTTGAAAGTCTAAACTGTTGACTCGCACTGGAATGAAGCTTTCTTTTCTAGCACAGGAAGGGCAATGTGGTTAGTGTGCAATTGCTATAATGTAGCAAAAATACAACTGAATTTAATTAAGCAGGTTTAATGACTAAAATGTTAACACAGTTCTAGTTTATAATATCCAGCCTTAATGTGTGTTTTGTCTGATGAATTCACAGTGCCTCCCAACATTCATTTGGCTTGACTCTCCTGAAGGAAAGTGAATGGCTCCGAGAGAAAAATAAACAATTCTCCTTCTTGTATACCATGTTTATTTATGGCATATTTGAGTTATAATAAAAGAGAACGTTAGGCAAACTAGCATCTATCCTGAAGAGTAAGACACGAAGAAGCTAAAAGTGAAAATAAAAGGAAAAGAATATAAACACAGATCAGATAATTATACTTCCTCATTAACTCTCACTGCAATGTTGTAAATGAAACTATTCTTCCATGTTTAGAAGACTGAATGTATTCCATTACCAGAATTTATCTGCTAATAAAATAAAATTTTAATTCTATTGTCTTGCCATTATATCCTAATGGGACCAGGCAACTAATACTTGCTAAAGGCATCAAAGTTATCTTCTAAGAATAAGTACAAAGTCATGAAACTTTGTAACTGCAATGCCAAGGGTGTTGTGTGTACTTGTTTGGTGAATTTGTCTTTTACTATGAGTTTAAATATGTGATTCTCTAAAGGTAATTTTACAATAAGTTTCCTTTTGTCTTCAGGAGAGAAATTTAATAAGGATGATAAAAAAGAATTTATTTTTTTTCCTTTTGGAGAATAGGAGCTTTTGAAAAACATAGTCCTTCACTGAATGGGTAGCTCCCATTTAAATAAAATACATTCCAGTACTATTTTCTTTTTTAAGTAGTAAATGCATACAATGCTTAAAAAAGGGAGATTTGGTTCCTGGGAAGCAGTTAGATGATAATGACGTTGGGAAAGAAGCCTGGAAGAAAGGAGTCCAGACAAAGTATTAAAGAGAGAACATGGCACAGTGCAGCACTTTCCAAACAGTGGTTCTCCTACCACCTGCAGCACAGTAAACAGGAATGCTTAATAAATATTTAAATTCCTGGCCCACTCAAAACACACTGGGTCAAAATATTTCAGTGCTGGACAAAAGCAACTGGATAGACATCTTTGGTGATTCTGAAGCACATTAAAAATTTAGAGCTATTGCCAATGAGAGCACATTTTAAATTTTTATGAGTATAATAATAACTGTTTTAAAAAGCATCAGGACACTCATCTTTAGTACTTTCTCCATCTCTTCTTACCTTTTAAATTTAGCATTTCTATTTCATGTTTCTCTGCAGACTGTCTGCTATTCATACAGTCTACCAGGTGGAAGATGATCACATCATAAAGCCCTTATCTTTTTATTTTATTTTATTTTTTTTGCGGTATGCGGGCCTCTCACTGTTGTGGCCTCTCCCGTTGCGGAGCACAGGCCCCGAACGCGCAGGCCCAGCGGCCATGGCTCACGGGCTTAGTTGCTCCGCGGCATGTGGGATCTTCCCGGACCGGGGCACGAACCCGTGTCTCCTGCATCGGCAGGCGGATTCTCAACCACTGCGCCACCAGGGAAGCCCAAAGCCCTTATCTTTACCTCCTTGTTCAAGAAGGCAGCCAAGTCTGAGACTATACTATATTCATTTGTCCTCGATTCCAAATTTCTAGAGAAGGGATTCTCATTGGCTCAGCTTGAACTAAGTGTCCACCCTCTGCCCAATAAGCTACGGTCAAACAAGACAGGACCATGATATTAAACATGGTAACAGAGTCCCTACCCCAACTACCTATGAATTCAATTACAAAAATATAGTGTTTGACCAATACAGGACAAGTAAAATAGAGAGCAATTAGGAGTGAGGGAGAGAAATTCCCGAAGATAAACAAATCATTGTACTCTGGGCAGATAACTTAAAACCTGTCAGCCAAAGGTAGCAAAATAGCGTTAAAGAATCTAAGTGTCCAACACGATGGCTTGGTTAAACGATAAGATACATCTTTGAAAGAGTAGAGTAAAAACCCATTCTTAGGAGAATGTAAAGAATGAAGGAAAGCAGTTCAAGAATATTTTTATGCTAAAAATACATACAAATTTTTAAATGCCTTACTATGACCTTATTTAAAAATAAACACAAAACCAGGAAAGACATAAGGAGATATATTAAAGTTGCACAGTGAATGTTACTGGATTTCTTCTTTTTTCTTTAAATATTTCTGATTTTACAAATCTCTACAGGTTACTATTAAATTGGCAGAAAATAGAAAGGAAGGAGTAACATTTATTGTGCCGCTTGCTGCTTATCTACTTTTAAGTCTGACAGCAACCAAAGAGGTTCCTTTCTCTCAGTGCTTTTGGAGCCAGTCACTGACCTGCTGAACACACCTCTTCTTGAAGCCAACCGTAGACAGATAACACAACTTGCATTTTTTGCAAAGCATAGACTAACCATTAAGACTGTTATAGAATAAATATTCCTCAGGATTCCATCCTTAAGATGTGGTGAACCCACGCATGGCTTCTTCCTCAATCCACATGGTATTTGGGTTGACATCAATATGAAAATTACCTGTACCCAGCTGAGCACACCCAAAAATATCAACTAGACTATAGTGATCATTTACATTTTTTGGCCATTTGTCATCTGCATATGCTTTTTATTTGGAGGAAATTTCAATATAGGTAGGAGGTATTATCCCAACTCCCACTACAAAAGTAAAATGAAACGCATATTTTCTCTCCCACTCCAGAAACTGCTATAAAGTGGACTTGGGGCCTTAGTGTAGACAATTAAGTATTCCTCTGCAGAATTTTGACTTCTGTGATAGTTATACAAAGATGCAGGACAATCAGGAATTTTCAGCTGCTGAACTGGCTGGTTCTAGATTTGAGTGGCATTTGGAGAGTGTCTGATGGGGATAACATAAAACTGTGTCACCCACACTATTGTGGCCACTGCCTCTCTTCTCTTGATCTACCTGGTTAACTAGTCTTTCTGAGGATTTCATAAAGTAGCTTTGATGGTTAACTTTACATGACAACTTCACAGGTCATGGAGTGCCCAGATTAAACATTATTTCCGAGGGCATCGGTTGTTTCTAGATGAGATTGTATTTGAACAGGTGAACTCAGCAAAATAGATTGCCCCCCCCCATTGTTGGTGGCAGCATCCAATCCACTGAGGGCCTGAACAGAACAAAAGGCAGAGGAATTTCTCCTGCCTCATTAACATGGTTTTAATTTTTAAAATTCCTAAAATGAATACATATGAAAGATAAAAACAGAAAGGGAATGGAAGGAAGGGAGGGAAGGAGGGATAGTGAGGAAGGAAAGGAATAATATTTGGAGACTGGATGCCCTGAGATTAAGCTGAAACATTACTATGTGCTGTGTAATTTTAGGCAAATTACTTGAGTTCTCTGAGCCTTAGGTGTCCTCACTTAAGAAAACAAAAGATTTAATATTTTTTGATCTGTTGGAAGAATTAGAAGAGATAATTTATTTAAGATAGATAATAAAAATGAAAGCCTTATACATGGTAAGGACTTAATAGATATTAGTTATTTCTCCTTTCCCCAACATTATCTCTGAATGGGTCTGATCTTTCTAGTTATGTCTCTCTGTCAGATGTGGAGGGAAGGATGGACTCTAAAACTAATTCGAAAACTTGTTAACTTGACTCACAGAGACATTTGGGTAACTGAAGTTTATTTTAGCTCTGTAACAATAAAGCCAGGAAGATACTGGCCCAAGCTGTGTAAACTCAGGCAGATTAAGAGTGATGATGAGAAGTTTGTTCAGCAATATCTGTTCTGTGCACTATCCCTTAACAATCATATTGTGCATGGCTTTATAGATTTGATACACCTGGCCCAGGTATTGAGCTCTCCCCCATCAATCTAGGCAAGACTGCATCCTGAACTGTTTTAGCTAGATTGGGCCTAAAGAGGGCAGTTGAGTTTCCAAGTTCTGATATTTATTCTTTCAACCTTATTATCTACAAATGTTGGTCTACAGTTCAGCCCCCATTGGGTAGACTAAAATTATTTTTACCTTCATATGTCTTTGTAGAATGTTAATGAACTATACAATATATCCCATTCAGTGCTGGAAGGAACATTGTTTTCATTACTGTCTTGTCTCTTTTGCCCTTCCTAGTAATGCTCAAGAATATAGGAGGATATTGTGATGGTAATAGAATGAGGCCAGTAGCTCTAATCTTTTGTCTATCAGATGTCCCAGAATCTCTAAACATATCATTTTTCCCTTGGAGACACATTAGTTCAGAGAAGTGATGTAACCTACAGAGATGTTGAGATGTTAGTCAGACTTTGGAATTAGAAGACCCTACTCTTTTACACTGGACTTAACCCTGGAAGAAAAAGCCATAGCACTTGTGGTAGCCATCTGGCTAACTAAGAGGAGTTTGTAAATAAGCCAAAATAGGGGAAAGGAGAGTCAACAAATGACAACAGATCTGGTCTAAACATCCATTAACCCTTCGTATCAAGCTACAATTCACCAGATCTTTTCCTGGACTTTTTAGTTGTGTAAGACAATAAATTACCCTTTTTCCTTTAGACAGTTTTTTTTTTGTTTTTTTTTGTGTTTTTTTGCGGTACGCGGGCCTCTCACTGTTGCGGCCCCTCCCGTTGCGGAGCACAGGCTCCGGATGTGCAGGCTCAGCGGCCACAGCTCACCGGCCCAGCTGCTCCGCGGCATGTGGGATCTTCCCGGACCGGGGAACGAACCCGTGTCCCCTGCATCGGCAGGTGGACTCTCAACCACTGCGCTACCAGGGAAGCCCCTTTAGACAGTTTTAATGGGATTTTTTTTATAACTTTGAAATGAAAATGGATGCATTTTTTTTTTCTTTATGGAATTCGGCAGCCAGAAAGAGCGCTTGCCGGGGCTTATGAATTCTTCCCAGTAGTACTGAATGATGTCCTAATTAATACCCACATTCTCATTTAGGATTGAAATATGTTCTCTCTTAGCTCATTCTATCCCTCGATTCTTCTGTAGGGCTCTACCTTGTTTTCTATAACCCCGAGTCCCTCGGGAGCTGAAAGTGGAAGTTTGTTGACTATAGACAGATATTTTGTTTCCTAATCAATAGTCTATATGGGATTCCTTGGTGTTGTGCTCTGTTTAACATACTGAATTTTTGGTTATCTCTAAGTGCCTGAAGCTTTCCTGAGCTTCCATCACTCTGAGACTATTGTTCTTTGGAGCATGTGCTGATTATTTCCCAACTGACTGGCCTGAGGAAATTCTGGGCATCACCAGATTGTAAGACTGAAGGGTATGAATACAGGAACAAACAGATCCTCAACTGAAAAAGGCAGGGTCTGAGAGCAAGCTATGGAGGAGGGCAAGACCGGTAGCCTGAAATACACCTATAAAGAAACCGAGGGTTAAAACAGTTGACTCTATTATAAAAGGAAGAGCCACAAAACAAAAACGGGTCAAAGGTAATGGAACATCTATAGGGACAAAAGGATTCAAGCAAATTTAAATATAAGTATTAGACAAAATCATTAAAAGTAAAAGAAGCAAAATCCCTCGTTGCTACTTCTGATAACTCTTTTTCAGCTTTATCCACGTGTGGAAATTTGATCTGCTTCACACAGACTTCCCAACCTCTGAAGAAGGATGCTTTTCTATATTCCAATCAGAATATGATTTTCCCACCAGACATATGGTATATTTCCTCAAGCTGCTCTGTCCACATTTGGAGATCCTACCCCAGGTACTGGCTTGTATACTTTGGTTTCAGGGAACATGGAGACTGAACTTGGCTTGCCATTTTCGGAGTCTAGGGCCAAGTCTTCTTCCAGCAGTTTTCCAACACCCAACTGGTTGTTCAACAATTCAATTCAATTCAATTCTGACACTAAGTACCCTGCGTTTGCCCAGATGCCATAGGTTAAGAACTCAGCTCTGCAAGACTGCCCCAATCAGACTGGGGGAACCAAAATAAATGGGGTCCTGGGGTAATCCACACATCTGCCTGGTTGGTTACAAATTCGGCTCTTCCCTCAACCTCCCGCTCAGGTTTGATAATTCACTAGAACAACCCACAGAACTCAGGAAAGCATTGTGCTTATGATTATAGTTTCATTATAAAGCATACAACTCAGGAACAGCCAAACAGAAAAGATGAATAGGACAAAGTACGCAGGGGTGGGGGTGTAGGGTGGGATGATAAGGAGCTTGCATGCCCTCTCCAGGAGCGTCACTTTCTCAGAGCCTCAATGTGTTCACCAGCCCAGAAGCCCCTCAAAACCCTGTCATTCAGAGTTTTTAATCAAGGTTCCATTACATAGGCATGATTGATTAGATCATAGACCCCTGATGACTGAGCTCAGTCTCCAGCCCCATTCCCGGGACGCCGAGGATCAGGCTGAAAGTTCTACCCTCTCATTATGTGGCTGGTTCCAGTCCTCATCCTGAAGCTATCTAGAGGCTCACTATGAGTCAACTAAATAGTCAGGCAGGATGCAAAGAGGCTCCTTATGAAGAACAAAAGACACCCATCACTCAGGAAATTCCAAGGGTTTTAGGAACTCTATGCCAGGAACCCCGAACAAAGCCAAATGCATTTTGTAGTACAGGACAGAATTTCTCCCTGAAATTCCAGAGGTTACATGTAGACCTGAGGCAGGAGATAGATGGGCTCCAGGCTAGGCATTTACAACTGGCCTCCTAGTCACACCTCCTGGGGTGAGAAGAAGATGGGCTCCAGGCTGGACATTCATTATCAGGCCCCTGTTTACATTTCCTGAGGCAAGAGACAAATGGGCTCCGGACTACATATTTATGACCGGACTTCTGTCTGTATTTCGAGATCTGCACATCAGTATAAGGAACAATAACAGAAATAGGGTAGATGACCAGACACTGGATACTTTTATGGCAGGGACAGAGAGGGGCTCAACCCTGTTAAAAGATCAAGGTGTCATACACTTCCTATCCTTGGGGCAAGGGAGACATGGCACATGTGCAGAAAGGCTCCTTGGGGGTCAGAAAAGAGGGGGCACCACACCATAATGTGTGATGCTAAGGCCCTCCCATAGGCCTCTGGGCTGAAATGCATCTTGGAAAAATGTTGGGCACACACGTTGGGGGTGTCGCAGGGCAGGTGTGGAGAAAGAAACCAGGTAATTGGCCAGAGGTAACCACAGACCCAGAGGAACTGCCCTGTATGAATGACTTCACCACCTCTTTACTGGGCTCCTCCTCATTAGCGGGGATGCCCTCACCCTTGCTCTCCGGGTGCGCATCTCTGCCCTGCTTCTGTCTTAACGAAACAAACTGTTTCTCTGTGTACTCTCCCGCTTGGTGTTGTGCTATGTCTTTAATAATAAACTTTGTACCTGTTTTTACACTTTTGCATCCGTGAGAAATGCATTTTTCACTGGGGGCAAGAGCCAGGGGGTGTGGTGGCTGGGAGTCCTGGTTTTCATCCAGGCTACCCAGGTTGATTCCTGAGCAGGGAATTAAGATCTCACTTCACGCCACCCCTCACTGCTGCCTCTCCGAGAGCAGACCAATCAGAACATCCATATCAACCTCATAAACCCTTGTTCTCTATTCTTGGGTCTTCATTATTTTCTGAACAGATAAAAACAGTGTCTGAAAATATTTAAAATGGCATTAGCTGATTAGTAATTTTCAATGGAAGAAAAAGTTTATTCATATATAGTTTACAAAACTGAAATGTAAGTCTTCATGATCTTTAAAGCAATTCTGTTTTTTTTTTTAATTAACCATTATGCTCTGAAAGGGTATAAATGAAGCTAAAGGTTGTACCAGTTATTTCATCTAGGCTGCAGTTTTCACGATTTTCCTATTTGTATAGTATTTGCCTGTATGGTTTCACTTGTTCAATTTGCATTTTCATAGTTACTACTGTATTGCACAGCTTCAATTCTAAAAGCTGATTGTAGTATTCAAGATACGCTAGATGATAATAAATAACCACAAAGCTCTTAATAGACTTAATAGAACCAAATGTTGCTCTTACTGTTGCTTCATATCGAAAAGACCAGCAGGGCGCTCTTCTCACCAGAGTCACCAGGACCAAAGGCCTTCAAGGCTTCATCCTGATACCTGCTTCTTAGATTAGCATGGCAGAGGGAAAAGAACCTGCCAGTCCATACACTGTCTCTAAAAGTTCTGCCCAGAATGGATGTGTCGCATTTGCTCACATATTATTGACTAAACCCCATGAATCTCTCTCGACTTAATTGCAGGTACCATGATCCTATCAGCTTTGGGTAGGAAATCTAAACAATCATTTTCCTGGAGAGATTTTGACCACTTGAAAGCATTTCTTTTCCTATGTGTTTCCATAAACCATTCAGAGGTTTTAATAATGAGTTTAATGGCCACGCCTTTGATATGATGCTTGCCAAGAGTCTGAATTTTAATTGGCCTTTTTAATGCAAAGCATTTCTCCATTTTATTTTTTTATAGTTTGGAGTTGAAAGCAGTTCTGCTTCTAAACCAACAAGTCCCTGAATCTGTGGACTATTTCTATGTCTTTTAAATCTGTTTTCTTGCACTCAACTTTTTCCTCTGATACCTTGCCAAATACAGTCAATAACAACAACTTCAAACCATTACTATTCTATTTTCCACTATTAGACCACTTCTAGTACTAAAAATTCATGTGGTGTATAAGCTGCCTTCCAAGCAGAGGTGGAAATGTTACCAAGAGCTTTGACCCTGCATAACATGGACCATCCTTTCAGGTTCCTATATCAGTTATCCCCCTACTTGTTACCTAGCCCTTATATTAATCCCACATGTTTTAGCTCTGTTGTCACGGAAGTATCCAGTATCAATTTTTGTATAAATCAGGACAGGATATTTTCATTTGCCCCTCTAGATCTATAGTCTACACTTCACTACTTTGCGCCTTGTGTGCGGAGGGAGAGCAGAGCCGGGGGTGGGGAGTGGGGGTGTGGGCAGGGGGTGCAGCTTGACGTTATTATCTGTACCAGTGGATTCTTTTGTCTTCCAGCTCCCAAGAGTGTTCAGCAACAGAAATCAATGGTAGGAGATTGGAGGGTAAAAGGAAAGTAGGTGGCTTACTCTCCTGGATTCTTCCCCTTCAGGTCACCACAGGTGGGCTGAATTCTTCTAATGAAGGCTACAGTTATTGTTAGCCCTTTCCACACAACTATACTATCCATCTTCTAGTAATTAACTCTCCTTCTTCTTGCTCTTTCAGGTCTAGTGGTCATAACATCTATCCAATGTCGTAAGGCCTAGGATACTACACCAGTCCTGGTTAGTTTACCTACCCTCCGATGACGCCATCGCTGTAAACACTTCCTTTGTTTAAACCTCCTCAATCATCTAGATTGAAGGGGCTTCCTTTTAGGACTCTGATTGATTAGGTTACGTTTCGGTAGTACAATAGTCCTGACTCTTTGCAGCTTGACATAATAAAAGTGCATGTCTTACCTAGGCTACCTATCCCACATGTGCAGACAGGGAGCTCTGTTCACTCTAGTCACTCAGCATTATAAGCTTCAGCTTGGCTTATGCTTCTGTAACCAGTGGAGCCATAGAAAGAGTATACGTTCCTCCTGTAGGGGCCCTTCTACATCTGCCTGGTTGTGACACCCGCCACTTTTACTTACATTTCTCACCTCAGAGGTTTAAAATTTACCACCCTAACATGCAACCAAACAGGGGAAAACTGGAAGAATTTAATGTGCACTTTACAAATGGTCCAAAGGTGGGTTTTGAAGCACAAAGTTATGATGAAATTAGAGCAAACATTAAAACCCACTTTAACTGCATACACGTACACAGCAAGAATGGCGACGGTGCCCATACAGACTATGAGGACTATCTGTTTGTCCTCAAGCAAATAAATCTGTTATTGTAACGATGCTGCACAATTAGCCAAAAAGGAAAGGGTAAGATCCCAGCCAAGCAAATAACTGAACATTGAATAGTATTCAGGCCAGTTGATGAGCCTTCCAGATCTTTCAGCTCCACTCCAACCCTGGGCCTGGGAGTTGGTTGTTTTCCCTGCTTCCCACACAGAGTTGAACCAGTGATGGCTTTCACTCTCCCCATGGGCTCAAAGCCACGATCTATTCACCACTGCCTTCGCCTCATCTTCAGCATTTTAAATTATCCTACCATCCCAAGAGTGAGAGTGGAGCTTCGGCAAGAATTCTGTTGTACCCTCATGGTAGGAGGTGAAGCTGCTTTGGCTCTTCAGTGTGACACAAATGGACTTTTGCAAGGGCCAGGTTCCCCAGCAGCTACTCAAAGGGGCCAACTAGTAAAATGCAGAAGAGTGGGAGAGTAAACATCATATGGAATGATCTTTGACCAAAGAAAGACAAAGCGTGGGAAAAGTGCATTGAAAGATTGCTTTCCCTTCCTCTCCTAACGGTTTTGAGATGGTGGTATCATATCGTCTCTCTGCAGACACTCCACAAAGCCAAGCAGCTGATTGCATTTCCTGGGAAGCTGGGACAGTTTAAGTAACAGGCAACTTTGAATTTGCTTGCCCTCCTTCACCGCCTCACTTCCCTTTACACTCACTCTTGTTTCCCTGTGATTGTACTGTCTCTCTCAATACAGTGTTTACACGTAAGGTTTGCCTTAGGAAACATTTGCTAAAGAATCTCAGCTTAGAAAACTAGTACCAAGGATGGTCATAAAAAGAACTTCAGTAGGAAATTTGGTGTTGAATTTCCCAACTGTCTGAAAGCAATAAAGACTCAATCATTGGGGGTGATAAATAAGGTGATAAAAATCCCTGGAATGAAATAATAGTACCAGTATTAAACATTTTAGCAGTAAATAACTGCTGAATTTAGGTATATTTGGGTTTTTTTTTTTTTTTTTTGCTCATCATTTTGATTTCAGTTTTTCCTTGACATTTATCACACTTTACCCTGTAAGAGTTTTTTTTTTTCCTCTGCCACTTATATTTTCATGTACATCTATGAAAATCCCTGCTCAGATTGTTGTTGCTGTTTTTAAATAAGATATATACTAAGTAAATTGAAATATTGGGATATTTATAGAAACCCCATTTAATCACATTCCCAGAGAAAATGTCAGTTGTTAACAGACTCATTCCAAAGAAAATGTACCAAAGTTTATTTTAAATTAGTCACTGTCCTTATGCTGATTTTGCAGTTGCCATTTGAATTTTCTGACCAAATCTGGCTGTTTTACTTCATCTGCACAGACAGGTAAGCATATTGATCTAGGTTTTGGTAATAGAATACTTCTCATGCCAAACTCTGAATCAGGTCAAACTCACTTAGGAATCAAAGAAAAAGGAAGAATGTTCTAGGTAGCAACTGAAGTTAGCATAAACTCTGACTAAAATGGCTCAAATATGTAGGTGTTATTTATATCACTTAAATCTGAAGCTAGGCAATTGCTGGTGTTGATTCACCTACCCAAGCCGTTTACGTCTCCCTGTCGTGTCACTCTTATATGTTGGCTTGGGTCCACATAGTTATTAGTTTTCTAGGGCTGCTATAACAAAGGACCACAGACCGGGTGGTTTAAAACAGAAATTTATTTTCTCTTAGTTCTGGATGCTAGAAGTCTGAGGTCAAGTTGGCGGCAGAGATAGTTTCATTCTGAGGCCTCTCTCCTTGGCTTATAGATGGTCCTCTTTTCCGTGTGTCTTTGTGTGGTCTTCCCTCTGTGCACGTGTGCGTGTTCCAAGCTCCTTTTCTTATAAAGACTCCAGTCACAGTGGATTGGGGCCCATCCCAATGACTTTAACTACTAAAAATTCTGTCTCCAGATATAGTCATTCTTATGTACTGGAGGTTAGGGGCAACATATGAATTTTGGTGAGGGGCAGTATTTCAGCTCACACCAGTGTGGTTATCATTTTGTGGTCTTAAGATGAATGCCATGCATCTCACAGTTACTATAAAAACAGAAAAAAAGTATATATAGAGAGAAAGTAATGGGACCTCTTATCTTTATCCCCTTTTTAGAAGAAAAACAAAAGCTTCCCATACCACCATCCTTTCCTCATGTAGTTTATTCATGTATAGCTCAATAGCCAGAACTGTGTTACATGGTCACTCCTAGCTGCAAGAATGGCTGGAAAAGTGAGAGGGCTTTTTAATAGTTACATGAAATGTAACTATAGGTCTACAGTATCTACAGTAAAGGAGACAAGGAAAAGGATGATTAACAATGGATTTGGGATCCTTCAATCTACAGAATCTGTTTCAGAGAATTTCATAGCATGTTTAACAAATGTATATTTATTGACCTACTACTAATGACAGACGCTATGCCAAACACTCAAGATATATGAGTGGACAAAACACATACCATAAACACAGAATTCATAGTATGGTGTGGAAGACAGAAAATTAATATAGGCAGTTACAGTGCTTCATGGCAATTGAAACGATGGAGCAGCACAGCATACTGCAGAAACTCAGGAAAGGCAACAAACCTGGTCACAGAAGATCACAAAAGGCTCCACAAAAAAATGTGATATCTATGCTTTTCTCATCATTAACATGCAAGTAGAGATATTGGTAGAGATATTTTAAGCAGTAAGTAAATGAATGTGCCAGAAATCACAAGCACAGGGCTTGGCACAAAATAATTACAACGTCTGTGTGCATTTATTGATAATTGTGGGGTTTTTTTCTTTGTTTTTTCTGGGGGGAGGATTTATTTGTTTACTATATCACAATAGCAAACACTTTTGTACTTCTTAAAATACATTAGACTCTACTTGAAGGGTTCCGTTTTACTCAGTTATTCCTCACAATAATTAAAGGAAGTAGTAACTACTACTGACCTCATTCTATAGATGAAGAAATGAGACATTAAAAAATTAAGTAATTTGTGTAAGGTCAGGTAACTACTAAAAGACAAGGCTGAGATTTGAGTCTAGCCAGTCCAGCTCCAAAGAGCACTCTCTTACCTACCCTGTCATCAAGGCTCTCCTCATTATATTCTGCATCTGATACTTATTTCAAGTGGCATTAAGAATGTACTCATTTTAAAACTATAATTCACCCTGATGTCTGAGTTTCTATCTCTGGTAATCTATCTACCTGGTAGGATAGGTGGTTTCTATCTACCTGCTACTGCACTACATTTTTAAAAAAATATATATATTTCCAAGTAAGATCATGGAGTAATCATTTTCTACTCAAATGGCAAAAATAGGGGAAGCTTTAAATTCCATCAGTACATAAAATGTCTTAGTTTACCTAAATCTAGTCATTTTCTCCACTCACGTTTTTTCTTCCTGTGGGATATGCTATAAACCAAATATTGTTAATTTGGCATTCAGACAAATGGATGATTTTAGAAACTGTTTTTGGTTCTTTCCGGCCAATGAAAAATAGAAGTTTTATTTTTATGCAGCGACCATCTCTTCCTTTGTTTTGTCTTTTTGTTAATATTTTTAGTGCTTTGTGTTCATATCTTGTTTCATTGCTATCCAAGTTTAATGTAGTTTCTATTCAGTTATTTGTTTCAGGATATAATTAAAGGAAATATATTCACTAACTATAATATAGCTTTTATTTTAATTTTTCAATGACACACATTTTGAAGTTACTAAAGCCTCGGTTTTGCTTTACTTTCTTCTGGCTGGGAAAAGAGCCTGCCAAGGTGTCAGGTGAACAATGGGATTTGAAGAGTACATTGGAAAAAAAAATAAAAGAGAATTGGTCCTCACTTTTCATTTCAAGCATCAACTACTAAATGTCTATGTACTACTGGCAATTTTTCATAATCAAGTCCTATGCTTTGAGGAGTCAGCAGATCCACAATCCTGAAAATGCTGGTTATTTTTATGCAAATATGTATTGTGTATAAACAATTGTAACTCAGAAACCTGGACTTTTCTTGTAGACAAAGCCAGTGTTAGCAAGTTTTTAACTAGAGGTTTTAGAGTTTGCTGCCACTTGCTACTCATTTTTCCACAGCGATCTCTTGTCTGTATTTTCTAAAACCGTATTTATTTTTGATTTCCAGTCGATATAGGAAAGATTTCATGTCTCACTCACCTTTTATCCTTTTTTGAGTTTTATGGAATGAATACATTTAAAAATTGTGTCAAGAATTATCAAGGGCCTTGATAATTTCCAAGGATGTGCTCTCTTGTTTTGTTGTGATGCTACTATTTCCATGTTACCTTGATGCAGCAGCATGTAATTCTTAACGCTGCCTATGATAAAGTATGATTTCTATTAAAATTGCGATTGATTCTGTACAATAACTACATTTTGAAATAGACCTTTTCAGTTTTCTCTTGGCAATGCCTATTTCTATTTGTGTCTGTATGGACTTAGCACTTAAAGCCAACTGAGTTTTATTACATTTTAATTTTCCCAACACTTTGATGGCATAAATTAGCTAACCTCTGGCCTGTTAGAGCCTTGCTGTTAAGATCTGACAAACAAAAATTTTACTGTGTTTATGATGGTTAAACAATTCTAGCTCTGTTCATTTCCGGCAGTCAAACTTGGGGGTCTCATTGTCACTCTAAGCCTCAACTTTCTCATCTCTAAAATGGGAGTGGCTCTCCCTGGCATGACTCTTTCTCTGAATGGCTGTGAGGATCAAATGACATAAGATACGACTTGGCATCTCAAAATGGGATTCCAAGGAGGAACAGTGGTAATCAGGAGGTGCAGAATTCTTAGAATAAAGATGATACATCATCCAACAAAAAGGATTTCACTGAAAATTTGGAGGGAGAAAAATGAAATAATTTTATAAATAAAACCAATACCAGTATTATGGTATGGAATTCAAAACTTACATGAATGTTTAAGATAAAACATTCAAAACTAATAGTGAGAAAGTGTCTCTCATGGCACTAAAATTCCATTTTGTCACTCTGTTTGTCTCAACCTATCCTCCTATCAAGCTTGTATGTGCACTTTTCTCTGCCTTAAGGGGACTTGAGAAATAAGCATATAAATGTGCTTAAATATGCATAAAATGGCATTCAAATATGACATATTACTATCCCCTTTGGACTTTCTGAAATTGTGTGCAATATCTTGAAAACCTTTCCACATTTCTGCTGTTTACCACTTAATTCAAGTTGCCATCTTCACTCTGTGGATCACTGCAATTACCTTGTAACTGATCTACTGTATCCAGTCTGGTTTCTCTCAAAGTTAACCTCCAACACTGAAGTAAAAGAGTGTTTCTGAAACGCTAATCCAATCATGGCACCTTCTTCCTTAAAACCCAGCCATGACTTCCCATTTTTCTTGGGAAAAATACAAAAGTTTTCAACATGTCTTCTTGAGCCTTCCACAGCTGATTCCCCAGCACTCTTCCTAGCTCACACTGTTCCTACTGTTCTCGTTTTTCAGCCGCTAGAATTGTTCAAGCTCTGTCTTGCCACAGGGACTTGGCATATACTGTTCTCTTGCTCTTATGGTCTTTCTTCCTCTCTTCATCTATGACTCCTCCTCTTGCTTGAGATCATTCATGAAAAAGCAAAGTTCCTATAAGAAGCTTTCCCTGTCCACGACAGGTAGGTAAACTCCCATTATAAGGCTCTGTAGCACCTTATGTGTCTACTTTGTGGCACTTACTACAGTCACAACCAAACATTATTTGTGCAAGTATTTTATTAAAGTTACTCTTTATGACTTCTCTGTTTAAACTCCACTAGTTTACTTTGTTTCATAGTAACACATAATAAATCCTCCATATATATTTGATGAATGAATGAATGAGTGGACAAAACTACACTTTATATAACAATTTTCATCATTGTCATCTTCCTGAATATTTTATAAATGCCTGCAAAGTAGAGTTATAAAATTCTTCTAAGACAGTAATATTACCATACTGCATGTCTCATTTATATAAAATTTTATTGCTGATATAGTGTTGATATACCATAGAATTAAAGTGAATTTTTATTAAAATGGATTGAATGATGCAATTTATAGGGAAATGAAGATCAGCTATATATTTGATTATAATTTGTTTATTGATTTTCTCTGATTGAGATAGAACTACGTGTATTCTATTAAGAAAGACTATATTACACTATGATCTAATCTCTATAAACTATCATGGAGAAAGGAAGAATGATCCCAGATAGAATGTATTAATGATGAGTGAAAATGATTAGCATTTAATACTAGGTGGGTAATTACCTTTGTTAGAAATTAGATATAGACATTTGAAAGCTGGATTGCCAAAGTGATGATATAATTACTTATGTATTAAGCATCTATCATAGGCAAGAAACAGTGATAGGCATTGTGAAGATAATCAATTTAAATTAGAGGGTATCTCTATCCTCAAGGAGGTTAGGCTCCCATTAGAGAAAGAAAGAAACAAACAAACAACAAAAAACGTAAAATAGAGCCAGACTGCTGTAATAAACGCTATAGTACAGTGTCAGTGTTACGGGCTGAATTGTGTACCTCCCCACCCTCTATCCCCAATTCATATGTTGAGGTCCTAATCCTTGGTACCTCAGAATGTGACTGTTTTTGGAGATAGAGCCTTTAAAGAGGTAAATGAAGTAAAATGAGGTCATATGGATGGGTTAGTATCCAATATGACAGGGTTTAGTCCTGGATTAGTATCCAGTATGACAGGTGTCCTTGTAAGAAGAGGAATTTTAGACACAGATACACACAAAAGGAAGAGCATGTAAAAACATAGGAAGAAGATAACCATCCACAAAGCCGGGAAGGAAATCCTCAGGGGAAAAATAATCTGCCAATACCATGATTTTGGACTTCTAGCTTCTAGAACTGTGAAGAAATAAATTTCTGATGTTCAAGCCACCTGGTCTGTGGTATTTTTTAATGGCATCTCTACTTAACTAATACATACAGTTATAATCAAAATGTTTTAGGAACACAGAGAAGAAGAAAACAGTTTTTCTGGAGGTTTATAAACCTATAGTGAAAGTAGTATCTCTGCTTATTTATTGAAGGTTGTATAAAACTTTCAAAAGCAAGATCACATTCTTCTCTGTTTCTACAGATCACTTGGTAAACTTCCCAACTTCAAGTCTTGTAATACAACTCCAGTTTGGGTCACCCATACCATAAACCTTGACACCTAGAGTACTCTGTATTAGTTTCCTATGGCTGCCATAATGAATTACCACAAACTTAGTGGCTTAAAGCAACACTAATTTATTTTTTTTATAGTTTGAAGGGTCAGAGGACTAAAATTGAGGTGTTGGCTGAGCTTGCTCCTTCTGAAGCTTCCTGAGAATTTACTCCTTCTCTTTTCCAGTTTCTAGAGGCTGCCTGCATTGCTTGGCTCATGGCCTCTCCCTCATGTCACTCTAACCACTTGCTTCCTTTGGCACATCCTCTACTGCCAACCTGGACCTTTGTCTTCCTCTTATAAGAACCCTTGTGGTTACACTGCTTCACTTGGATAATATAAGGTAATCTTCCCGTCTCAAGATTCGTAACTGATCATATTGGGAAAGTCCCTTTTGCCTTGTTACATAGCCACAGGTTCTGGGTGTCACGATGTGGACATTTTTGGGGGCTGTTATTCTGCCTAACATATCCTACAAAATAGATCTCTCATATTTCAGTACCCTGCTTTTTATTTTTTTATTTATTTATTTTTTTTTTTTTTTGCGGTATGCGGGCCTCTCACTGCTGTGGCCTCTCCCGTTGCGGAGCACAGGCTCCGGACGCGCAGGCCTAGCGGCCATGGCTCACGGGCTTAGTTGCTCTGCGGCATGTGGGATCTTCCCGGACCAGGGCACGAACCCGTGACCCCTGCATCGGCAGGCGGATTCTCAACCACTGCGCCACCAGGGAAGCCCTACCCTGCTTTTTAAACTCGGCCTTTAATCCTCCATTTTCTCATTTCTATTAAACCTGCTCATTGAACTCTAAGCAATATCCAATATTGAATCTTTCACTTTCTTCGTCGGTGTCGCTTTTGCTTTATTCTATGTTTACTGTAATTTGATCATCCTTATTACTCTCTCCTCAGATCCTTCAGTTCCCTTACTTTACTGTCATGCTATTGCCCAGGCCCAGACACCCCCCCAGGCTGGTCAGTCACCCACGTGTCTTCTCCCACACACTGCTGCTCCCGCAGAGTAGAGGACCGACCACACAACAAGGGTCTCCGATCTAAGTCAGTCTGCAGTGTTAATTTTACTTATCCCTTTCCAGTTTTAATGTCTATTAAAAGAAAACAAAACAAAAACAAGAAGAAAAGTTTTGCCCTCCACTTTAAACATTCCCAGTCCTCACCATTTCTCAGTAGATGATCTAACTTCCTATTTCCATAAAATCATTGAGCCCATCAGCACGAAATATCTCAGTATCTTGCTCTCCCACCCACAGAATCCTAGAAAGGTGTCTGATCAATCTCCATTCTCCTTAGAAAATGCCAGAAGAAATATAGATTTGATTGTGTCATACTGCTGCTTAAAAATATTTATTGGTTCCCAGTTATCTACAAAGTAACTTCTAGCTTCTTAGCTTAGCAAGGAAAAATGTTCCAAATCATCCAAATAACTTATCATTTTGCATCTTCATCTTATACTCTAACTATATTGCACTTCTCGTTATTATCTAAATATGCAACTCTACACTATTATACATATTTGATCAACTTTTTCTCTGCCTGTAATGTTCTTACAGTATGCTTTAAACTAGCAAACTTCGCCTTCTCCTTAACAATCTAAATTGTATTTTTCCTGGGAAACCTTCCTTAACTCTTCTTGGAGAAGTTAGTAGATATTCTCCTTAACTTTTAACTTAATTACTACTTAATATGACTACTACTACTGCTACTACTACTGTTAATATTATCCAGACTATTACAAATAATGTAATGATTAGCTACCATTTACTGAGTTAACCAATGCAGATAATATTCCTTTTGAATCCCCCAATCACCCCTGAATTTAAGGACAATTATTATCCCTTTTATTGTTGAAGGTACAGAGGCTTAAGGTAGTTAAGTGGTTTGCCCAAGGTCACACAGATCCAGGATTTCCATTCAGGTCTGTCGGATCCAAAACTTTTACTAAATGCTATATTCTGTTGCCTCCCTTGCAAATTTATCACATTTAACTGCAAGGCCACATATGCTATATTATATGGACTACATACCCTATAGAGGATTAGCAATTCTGTGGAGCAATTTGTATAGTATTGGTAAATCAAATTCTTTTTATTACTGCCTTAATGCCAAACTAACATAATACTGGCCAAGAATATAAAAAGCAATTATTATTACTTAAAATATGTGCTTTCTTGTGTAAATTGAGGTGCTTAAAAATTCCCCGAAGGATGTGTAATCTACAATCTCACTTATATCTTTCAATTCCTAGTGAGCAGAAAAATGCTTCTCTAAATGTTTATAATGTATACTTTGCGTAAATTATATAAATGTTATTAGAAATACCTAAGATTATAAACAATTGACTGACTTTATTCTGGTAAAAGGAATCTGGGACAATTATAGTACTCAAAGTTAGAATTACATTTTCCCATTTATTATTTTTGTTATTTTTAACTTCTCATTAAACACCTGCCATGTAATACACAACGCATAGGAGGCTTTCTGTGTACAGAAAATAATTCTAACCAGTGCACAGAATATCAGATTAGAAGATGTTAAATCTCTTGTCTATGATACCTTAGTCTGACTGATGCTAACCCTGCGGGCTGCATTACGGTACATTTACCTTTAAAAAAAAGCCATCACCTTGCAAATTACCTTTTCATTTACAACCATAGAAGGGGCAACAGGAGAGGGACAGCCAGCTTTTGAAGGCTCCCCAGCGGACGCAGTCTACCAATTACATCCTAGCCCACAGCATCGCGGAACAGCAGACAATGGGATGCAGAGCACTTTGTCTCCGCCAACAGATACCACCACTCAGAAAATCCTGGTGCAATTGACTTCTTATGGATAACATTTCCCGAAAGAGCTGGAGTCTGAAATTTCCTAAAGCCAAGCCCACTCTGTATCTATTTCAATATATGACAGTCTCAACTGAGTGTCTAACCGATAAAGTGTAAATAAACTGGCATTATATTTGAAGCCGTATATCAGATGTATAGCTAACTATGCTCATCTCATCCTGAAAATGAATGAATTAAAATACATTACCACAGGGTTGGCTAGCTAAACAAATACTAGGAAGTTTCAAACTGTTACTGCCTTATTCATGCCTGTAATTAAATTTTAAGTGTTTATATAGCAAAAATCTTGGAATGGTCTCCTAATGATCCCTGGAAGCCAGGTCTTTTAAACTGAATGTGCTGATGTACATGGCTGGCCCCAAATCTTACCCACAGGTCTTCATGATTTACTTTGAAGGTGAAACTGATAATTATTTGTCCTGATTCCTGAAAGACCCTTCTTTTATGTCCTGCACTGAATGTAATGTGGTTCATTTTCATTAGGTGAAAGCATTGAGCTTCAGGCAGAATGTTCTACTGAGATGCTGCAGAAAATGCATGCAGCACACACATTAGAGCACACATTGAGAGAACACACTTAGTATTAATAGCCTTTCCTATAAATCAAAAGATTAGAAACTCCAAAAAGCTACATTAATTTTTTACTTTAGAAAACTGCACTGTTTTGAAGCCATTCATACGTGTAACTAAAAGAAATGTGAAATTAGGCATCGGTAATAGTGTTACTTCTTTCATAAATTCAGACAAGTTATCTGAGTTAATTCCCAAGAGCTTTCTATTTACTTTTAAATTATTTCCTTGTTATTTTCCCCAGATTGTGAGGTGTGAATGCATAGATGTTTGTAGCCATACAATCCACCCTTTTGGCAGCTACCTGGATTATTCTGAGGACTTTATAAGAGCATTTAGAAAAGCATGAAAAATCCTGATTGCTAAGCATAAAAAGGAGAGTATGCATAATATGGGAAAAGGCTATGAATTTTTATTACTCACTTCTCTGAGCTCCATTTTTCAAACATATATGGAGTCAGCATGGCTCTGTAGAAGGAATACTAGACCAGGAGAATCAGGGCTAGATATTCCACTCCCAGCTTTTACAAAAACCAGCTTTATGCTCTTACACAGGCATTTAATACCTTAGAGTTTGAGCTAATGATCTTTCATATTCAGTTCAGATTTAAGATTTTATTATTCCATTTTGCAGTTTCTTCATAACATACCATCTGCCTACCTATCCACCTACCTACATATCTTATATCCCACTTTCAGGAAAAACTTATTAAATAGAATTTACTTTATTTTTACTTAGCAGTACCAATTTCCAAAATCTATTGAAGTGCTGGGTGATTTGGAAATGTGTGGTTAAAAAAAAGAACTCTTGGCTGTTGGCAAAAATGTTTCCAAAATTGTAATACACTGCATGATGAGAAAATGTGCCAGATTGAGCGAGTTATTTAAAAAAAAAATTGATGCTTACTGGGTAGAACAACTGTTTGTAAATGTAATGAGCTTATCATGGAGTAAAGAGAAAGGATTTACACAGTATAGACATAGGGTTCAGAGACTGAACAGATTAAGAAATGATGGCACATTAAGAAAAAATTATATTTTTTTAGAGTTTATGGGTTTATCTGCTTGAAAAGTAAATCTCTTATTATTCTTTCTCTTGTGTTTCTCTGAAGACTTACTGTGTTGTGACCTTTATACATTGATAGGATAAGAATAGAAGAATATTTTATTTTTTCATCTATAGTATTTACTACTACATTTAAACATTCTAATTCTCATGTCTCTACCTATCAAATTTATTTAAGAAAGACTCTAACAGAAAAAAAAATAATGATAGAATAATTAAGGAAACAGGATACATGTACAACAGAAGTAAGGAGATTATTTGTAGCAATTTTTCTTCAGTTTCCCCACTTGCTTATGTTTTTGAGATCAGCATTCAAATAATTATCTTTGGATCTCTACATGCTCTTTTTGATATGTTAGAAAAGTGGAATGAAGGGATGAGGAAAACAGCCAGTGGGGAAAATGCTAAGTCTTTAAATATGAGCAGAAAGGGAAATACTCATAGCACTGCTAATTGCTTGCACTCTGCAGTGGGAAGCTGTCAAGACAGTCATGTTATGAACCCCAAGCTGAAGCAGCTGCTGCTCTTGTGCACAGAATATTTTGTGTGCTCTTTTTTATGTAGGAACACTCCCCTTGTGGTCTTTCGGGAGATTTTGCTTTTATATGGATGCATTCATAGTTTTCACTACCAGATTGAAATTATTCTTCAATAAAACATGGCTATGAGAGGTTATCGCTCATCCGTCTTTGGAAAGGACATCCTAAGATGAAGTCATATTTAAAGAAATAAAAGAAAAATGAATTTACTAAAATTGCTATTAATTGAAAAACACTTACTTAGTGTCTACCATGAGGCAGACCCTATGTTAGGCTCTGGAGATATGTCATATTCAATATGAGAGTGAACGTAAGTTTTGGACATTAAACCACAGAATTGGAAGGGACTTTGTAGATACAGTATTATAGCCCTGTGGTTCTTTTTCCCTGGGGTTCTTCTATGTTAGTGGTACTAATAAAAATAGCTACATGCCAGAACCTTCACATGTTATCTCTAAGGCATGTGTTAAAAACTACATTTTTTAGATAAGGCAGTTAAGAATTCATAGTGCTAAACAATTTGCCTAAGGTCACACTGTGGCTGACAGATTCTCAGGTGGCTTTTCATGATCAGTGCCTCTTGGTGTTCACACCCTTGTATAATCTCTTCCCCTTAACAGTGAGCAGAGCCTGTGATTTTATCTAATAGAATATGGCAGATGTGGTGAGATGTCACTTTGGTGCTAATGTTACATTATGTGGATCTTGCTAGTGGAGTTCTGCGAGACTCACCTTGCTGCCTTGCTGAAGTAATCATCCATGTTGGAGAAGCCCAGGTATCAAGGAGCTTTTGGTGACCTCTAGGAACTGGAGGAGACCTTTAAAACTGATCTCTTGGCTGTGAGCAGAACTGAACTTCTCAGTCCTACCACCGCAAGGAAATG
The DNA here is from genome assembly GCF_026419965.1 of Kogia breviceps. Taxonomy (NCBI): domain Eukaryota; kingdom Metazoa; phylum Chordata; class Mammalia; order Artiodactyla; family Physeteridae; genus Kogia; species Kogia breviceps. Next base: position 15,983,152 of record NC_081315.1, on the reverse strand, counting down.
ATTTCTGTCAACAAACTGAGGGAGCTTGGAAGTGGATCGTTCCCCATTTGAGCTTCTAGATGAGAACCCAGCTCTGGTCAACACCTTGATTCTAGCCTTGTGAAACCATAAGTAGAGGACCCAGATTAGAAGTTCCCAGCTCCTGACCCACAGAATCTGTGAAATAATAAATGTGCATTTCTTTTAAGGTGGTAAGTTATAGTTATTTGTTACACAGAAATATATAACTAATACATAGTATTTGAGACAGAGGCCAAATTCAAATCCAGGTCTGCCTGACACTTAAACCAATTCTTTTTCTGTAACATCAGTGTCTACAAGTTTGGGTCCCAGGATCCTCTCTATAATTAGTACCTGGAAGTCTTATTAAAAATATTGTTTTTAGGGTTTCACAGCTGACCTACTGAAATAGAATCTCTGGAATAACGGCTGAGTATTTGTATTTTTCACAAACTCCTGAAATGATGCTTATATACATTAATGTGGAGAATGTTTCACTATACCTGGTTGCTTTTATAAGCTGCAGTTGTTATTTTAATTACTTATAATGGCTATAGATCAGAACATCCTTTTATCCTCTAAGAAAGGATTTTTTTTTTGAAGGTTGATCATTCCAAGATTTATTGCAATACAAAATTACCAATTAATAGTAAGTATAGAGTTGTGTCTTTACAACTTAGTTTGCATATTTTCAGCTGTATTCTCATCCAAAAATAAAAACAGTAGGCACTTGTTTTATGGCTCAAAATAAAATGAAAAAAAACCCATGGGATATGTGAGACCCTTCATAGATTAAGAATTAAGTGTCTGACAGATAAGAAATACCTATAATATTAATCTCCATTGTATGTACCCAGCAGCTGTCACAGTGTTGGATACACAGAGGGTGCTCAATGAATATTTTCCAATGATTGACTAAAGTATAAAGCAGGCAAACTCAACAGTCCTTAGCTTTCTCAAGTCTTGATCCTTTAACACAGAACTTCTTAACCTGAATTACAGGTATGTCAATATAAAGACATTCTCAGTGCTGTTTGGCACCCAAGTCTGTTACTGTTAGACATAAGTAGCATTGTTCATTTACCTTATTGTGCCTCTTACTACTTACTATGTGTGTCATGGCTTTATTTAAAGTTGGAAGCTCTGCATTAGGGTTTATATGACATAAATGGTACAGAAACCAACTTTCAGTAAAAGTGTCTTTTAATTTATGAAAAACAGAATCTCACTGCTTTAATTTTGCATGTCTGTTTGACTCCTGAATGCGACAGGCAGGTTTCTGAGAAACATCACCAGAAATGCCTTTGCATAACCAAGTAGACAAAATCATCCCACTTCCTGTGATCTGCAGTGAACCAAGCGTGAGTTAAAATATTCAGGAATTCAGGTACTAAGACTATAATATCATAATGCCGCAATCTGTAAAAGAACTCTTATTTCTTATCTTATAAGAGACCAGAATTAGCTCAAAAGAGTGAAGAGTCTTATCCAGGCTGAGAACCTGTTTTTTAAATCCTCTTCCAATGTTCTTTCTTTAATACTGATTTCAAGTTTTAAGCAGTACAAGCCTCAGTGATTTTTGGAAATAAAAGAAAAACGTCTCAAGATTGAGTTAGGCACTAGGAAACAAAGAAAAACAAGTTCCATAGTACTGAATTTCCCATGATAGCAGGGGAGCTACATACATAGACCAAGAGACAACTATAGGCAAAGAGGCCTTTAGCACTTCAAATTGTTCCTCTTTGACATGGTTTGGGTGAATGTGAAATGTAACTCCTATGTTTCTGTATGTTTATCACATATGTTGGGTCTCTTTCTGTCTCTCCCTCTTTCGTGTTCTGTTTCTCTAAGTACACACACAAACACACTACAATACCTCTGTCAGAGTGGGAAAATTACTACCCTTTATTTCTGGGCACATAGGAAGCCTGCACTTCCTCCATCCTCCTGAAAGTAGACAAGACCAAGTGACTTGTTTTAGGCAATAAAGGAAGAGCAGATATAGCATATCTTTCACAGGTAGAAGCATTTAATTGCTAGAACTCATATCTCCAGCAGTCTCTTTTCCAGCACCAATGATCACAGCACAAATTGATGTGAAAATGCTAAGTCAAACCAGCCTGGAATGCTGAGCCAACACAAAGAGAAAAGTTGACTTGAAGGTTTATTCAGATGCAGAAAGTACTGAATACAACCAAGAAATACTCTTTTGGTATAGCTGAGGCACTAATCCTTTGGGATTCTTTGTTACTAGGACACAACCTAGTCCATTCTGATTAAAACATATCCTGATGATAGGTATTAATCCTTAGACAGAGTTGAATCTCACCTTAGAAGGACATAGTGAAACTGCCTTATAATTTTTGAATGCTAATTCGTCTCCAAATGAGAAAGGAATGGCTTTTATCTAGTAGAGTCCTGTTATTCTTTTTTCTTTGATTCCATCCCCTTCTGGCATCACCCTCTACACACTCTCATTTTATGTCTCCTTAGGTGCATCTAGAATAAGATATTTGACCAGTTTTTCCCAGCTTTGTTGAGATATAATTGACACACAACATTGTAAATTTGACGTGTTTATGAGGTGTTGATTTGATATATTTATGAATTGCAAAATGATTACTACCATAGTATTATCTACCACCTCTATTCCATCACACAACTACCATTTTTTCTTATGGCAAGAATATTTGAGATCTACTTTCTTAGCAACATTCAAGAATATGATGAAGTCTTATCATCTATAACCACCGTGCTGTACATTAGGTCCCCAAACTTGTTAATCTTGTCACTGGTAATTTGTACCCTTTGAGCAATAGCCCCCTATTTCTCCCTAACCCTTAATCTGATAATTGGATGTTTTAATTTTAAATGGCTCTTTAGCTATAAAAACCCAGGCTATACTTTGAAGTTATTCCTTGTTTATAAGAGACTTACTTAGATCCTAGTAAAATACAAGGATCCTGAATTTGCATTTTATGATGATATGGGGGAATGATGGTGCATTTTTTTCCAATCACATACATAAATTTGACAGAATTAGACAAATATTGTCTGTAAGCTAAAAGGTACAAAGTTTTAATATAGCATAAAGGAGGGAATCATTAATTCTGTCTCAATGGGGTAGTGGAAACTTTAAAGAGGTGCCACTTAAATTTGGCATTTAAAGCAAAGGGAGAAAGGGAAGTAAATAGGTAAAAATTATAAATATATATATTTATATATACAAATATATAAAATATTTAAAATACAGAAAATATATTTGTATTTATAATTATATATCATATATAATTATATGTATGCATGTAGGTAATACTAAATATATACCATATACATATATGTACATCCACTCACATGTATCTATATATCTATGTATTTATCTGTATACACACACACACACACACACACACACACACACACACACACACCTTGGAGCATGGAGAACACACAGCAACAGCAGTTAGGAGCAACAGGCCACTTGTACACTTAACAATGAGGGTAGACTTTTAAAAGTAATACTGAGTAAAAAAAATAGTGTGATTTATACTACAGGACTTGGAGAATACAGGGAAGACCAAGAGGAGCTTCCCATTTTCAGGAGAACAAGAGTAAAAAGGAACTGGGTTTGTTGGACAGACTTGTTGCAAATAGATTCACCAAAGGCTGGAATGCAGAAAGCTGAACCAAGAAGTATAGTTGGCAACCAGACTCTTACCTGACTAAAGTATAAAGCAGGCAAACTCATCAGTCCTTATGAAAACATAAAGAAGATACATGATTTGTGTGTGTGTGTGTGTGTATGTGTGCGTGTGTGTAAAGAAAATAATTAAATCATTAGATTATTGGGCAGTTGAAGAAAAACTGTGAATAGTAAAGGGTAAAAGAAGATTTTTCTTAGAGATAAAATCTCTGAAATATGAGAAAAACTTGGAGGACAATTGGAAAAAAGAAATAAAATTAGATTGAACACTGATATTTCTTTTGACCTGTATAAAATTTTGCATTCATAATATGAAGACCATCTAATTATATTATGATTTTATATTTTAAAGTTTAAATTGGAAATATTTTCTAACCTCATTGGAGATGTGTGCCAGGAGCTAAGATGCTTCAAATTATCTATTGAAATATTAAACATAGTATAATAGGTCAATAAAGAATATTATTTCAGTTTAGCATAACATTTTAATAGCACTAGAATACAATATAAAAACTAATTTTGGTTCTTTTCCTGAAAAAAAGTCATACTGCTTTTATTGTATTTTTTAAACCTTTTTATTGGCTTCTGGAAAGAATTCATTTCAAATTTATATTTTGTGAATGCTACAAACAATGTCTTTCTTCAAGAAAAGAGAAAGGAAAGTAGAAATAGAAAAATATGTATTATGTCTACACCAGATTTAGAAAAATCCCAAATAGTAACAAACAGTTACAAATAGTAACTAGCAAATAATAACAAAATTACTATTTGTTTTGAAAATTTGCAAATAATACAATATTTCATGAGATTTTCTTAATAATATAAATTATGTCTAAATCTCACAAAAGATATAAATGTATTTGAATCTGTTTATGTTGTATAGGACTGGGAAAAACAGAAATTATTATGTTAAGAAAAATATTCTACCCATTCTTTTAAATTTCGCTTCCACACAAAAATATGTATGATTTACTAGCTTACAAATTTCAAGGTATATATTACCTGCATAAACATAATAAAATAATAAATAATATTTATTGAGCTCAAGCACTTACTACATTCCAGGCACTGTTCTAAGCAGTGGGCACATACTACGTCATTTAATTTTTGGCACAACATGTGCGATACTTACTATTAGGGAGAAACTGAGGCACAGAGAATTGAAGGCTCTTGTCCAAGGTCACAGAGAGTTAATGACCTAACTCAGTTTCAAACATATAGTCTGGCTTCAGAATTTGTATTCTTAACCACTTGGTGTCTTTATTGCTCAGCGTGGCAGTCATGGCTCTTGTCATCTGGTAGGAGGGAGCCTCTCTAGACTCGTCACATATTACTCTGCTGTATCTACTCAACTTCACAGCCAATATGCTCCTCGAATCTATATAATGTATTTCCATTTTTGTGTTTGTTTATGTTGTTCTTCCTTACTTAATGCTTGTCTTTTTTTAATAACCAGGTCAAAAGTAAATTTCTCTGATTTTTCTCCCCAGGTCCTATCAACTACAATGGATTCCTCTTTCCCTCCCTCTTGCCCCTATAATCATGTATCACTTAGCTTAGCTTAAATCATTCATAGATCTCTTCCCACATATTGCTTTCTACTTTGCCTTGTGGTTTTAAATTTGCTGTTTAAAATAATATAATATTTCTTTTATTTTATTAATAATATAAATTATGTTTCAATCTCACAAAAGATATAAATGCATTTGAGTCTGTTATGTTGTATAGGACTGGTAAAAAAAAGAAATTATTACGTTAAGAAAAATATTCTACCTGTTCTTTTCAACTTCACTTCCACATCTTTACATCCCTAAACAATCTTACAATGTCTGAATACAAGGCCTGTTTGTTTTTAATCATAATATCTAGTCTTATCTTTGAAAGGACATCTTTTGATCGAATATGTTGATAAATGAATAAATAAGGATTTAAATATAAAAAGAGATAAAAAGCTATGAAGTCAATCAATCTTGGAGAAGTAAAGTATTCACTGTTGGGCAGTATGTACATTATCGGTTTTTTCAGACTACTGGGACTACTTTATACATAAATTTCAAGGACAGTTAAGAACTCATTCACTCATGAAGTGAATGATGTACTTTTTACATTGTAAGATTCTGAGTCAAAGACATGTAAAAATAAGATATAATGTCCTAATCCTTCATAAAAATTTATGAAAATATAAAATGTATAACTAACAAAGTATGTTAGCACTAATATTTCTCCTAAATATATTTTGGACTGCTTGACCATAGACACTATGTGTTTCTCTCTACTCATAATATTTCATAGTGCACATCCATAGAAGTTAATTAATATATTCTGGCTGAGTGAAAAAAAAAAAGACATAAATGAATAAAAAAGTTAATGAATGATGAGAGAACTTCAAACTTTAAGAAATAACCAGAGCATATAAATTTGTTTAAACTCTGACCCTAAGAAAAAATACTTTTTGGTTACTGAGTAAGGAAAGTATATGGTCACTAATGAAAAGATTTTAGGTTATGGCTGCTGATCCAAATTGTTATAGTTAATGGAAGTTGAGACAACGTCTACGCCAAGAACAACATACTAGCTAGGTATGTAAACATATCAACTGGGACTTGAAGTCAGGTTACCAGATTGTGGTAAAAAACGTAGCATTATGAACTGGCAATGACAAAGCAAGTAGGAATATCTTTGGAATTAGGAATATATTTCTACTCTTTTCACATATTGGAGCACATGATATTTTCTGTGCTTTCCATTTTATCCCTTTTCACATGCAGATGTATCATATTGTAGTTTTAATGAGCATTTTCCTAATGACTAAGGGGATATTGAGCAGCTTTTCGTATGATTATTTTCCATTTTATGCCTTTTTTTGGTGAAATACTAGCTTAAGTTGTTTGTTAAGAGATACAATTATCTCCCTTTTTATTAAGTTGTGAGATATCTTCTGACAATTTTGGTACATGTGCCTTTTTTTCTGAGATATATATATATATATATATGCATAATATATATGACAAATAACTTCATTTCTTTAGTTTGTTCTTCACACTTTAACCTATCCTTGATGAACAACTCCTTAAACCCATTATTATTTAATTTATCATTTTTAAGAGGAAGTGTTTTTATGCCCTGTGTAAGAAAGTTTTGCTAACTCTAATGTCATAAGTTTTTCCTATGCTTTTTTTCCTAAAATCCTTATTATTTCTACCATTGATATTTAGATTTGCAATCCACATGGAATTGATTTTTAGGAGAGGTGTGAGATTTTTAGGAAAGGTTTAAGATTCATTCGGGGGGGAGACGCACTAAATATATTTTTTCCTTATGAATATCCAATTGATCCAGCATCATTTATTGAAAAGATCATCCTTTCTACATTGCATTTCTGATTAACGTCTGTCAAAAATCAGGATGCTGTATGCGGATCTGTTTCTGTACTCTGTACATAACTCTAATACACAGCTAGTTACATTGTAAATTGGTACCACCACTTTGGTGGAAAGCTATTTATAAATATCTGCTAAGTTTGAACACAATGCATATACTATATGATTTAGCAATTCTATTTCTAAGTGAACATTCAAAAATAAATGTGTGCATATGTTCACCAAAAGACATGTAACTGAATGTTCAGAAAAAGATTATTTGTAATAACTAAACAGTGAAAACTACCATAATGTTCATGAAGGCTGTAATGGATAATTATAATATATCATACAGTGAAATATACAGAATGATGAAAATGAATCATCTACAACTATGCACAATAACATGGATGAATTTCAAAAACACAAAGTTGAGGGGGAAAAGCAAGTAAAAAAGCAGGGAGCAGGGTAGCAGGTAGTGGTAATCCTTATACAATAAGGTTTTGACTACAGATAAAACTAATCTATAATACTAGAATTAGGAAATTACTAACCATTGGGTGTAGTAGTGACTGAAAATAGGGGTTCTTCCAGGATGCTGGTAAGGCTATATTTCTTGAACTGGATGCTAGTGACATTGGTATATTCAGTTTGTGAATGTTCATCAGCCTGTATGCTTATGTGCATTTTAAAATGGATGTTACATTTTAATAAATAAATTGTAAAAAGGAAGAACATATTTAAATAATTTACAGTTAAGGAATAAATTATAATAAAACTTAGGAGATATTTAGAACAAAACCAAAACTTGCAGAATGCAGTTAATGCTCTGCTTGGAGGGAATTCTGTAAGAGTTTTAAATGCTCATGTTAGGAAAAAACTCTAAAAATTGTTTAAGGAAGCAGACAATTTAATATGTGAGAATAGAGCAACAGAATAAATGTAAAGAAAGAAGAAAATATAGAGCAGATACCACTAAAACATAAAACATGCATGCAAATAGAATGAATTAAAGAATACAGTAGTTGTAGGTTTTTTAATGAATAAAACTGATAAATTTGCAAGAGTGATTAAGAGAAAAAGTAGGTACAAATAAAAATATAACTTTTGGAGTGAAAAATATTGCATAAACACTGAAGATGTTAAAAGATAATGAAAGAATACCATGAGAAATTTAATGACAAATTTGACAAGTTAGGTTAAGTAAACAAAGGTATACAAAAACAATTTTTGCAAAATAAGATTCAATTCAAGCAAAAACCAATTTTTCAGAAAGAAAGATATGCTTTAGCTTGAGATTAGAAGGCAGAGGAAAGTAATGAGAAGTAAGGTTAAAAAAAGGAATTAATTGAAATTGTCTTAGATGAATAGCTGTACAAATTGGCATCTTCTAACCCAATGCGTACTCCTTTACCCCGTCCTCATGCACTTGGCTTTTAACCCTAGGTAAAACCCAACTAAGCAATCATACAGTAGAAAAACAGTAAAATCAACAATAAATAAGAAATAGAAAAAACTATGTGGAGAAGATTTAGGGTTCTGGCATTCCAGAGCAAAGTCTTATCCATTCATGGTTTCTCAGACTGCTCATTTCTTAAGCAAAGTCTATTAATTGTCAGGCTGAGCCAACTTATACAGAATTATCAGTCAACATTCCTATTTATGAGACAGACTTGGCTGAAAACAGACAAGTAGGAGTGAGGGAAATTTACATATGTAGGAGTGAAGGAAAATCACAATAGCTACCTGAAAAAAAATCAACCTGTAATAATCAAAACCTTGAAATATAAAGACCACAACAGATAAACATTAGAACTGACTCTGGAGGAAAGAGGCATATATCAAGAAACCACAAGATTATTTAAAACAATATCACCAATGCCACCAATAATAATAACAACCAATCCCTCTAATTGTTAAGCCTCCCTGCTTAAAAAGCGGTACTTTTATTCATGTACTTAATTTAGGGCACAAGCCTTACAGTCATCCCTACCCACTTTTTCTCTCATACTTCCCATCTGACTTACAAGTAAATCTTATCAGTTCTACTCTGCATCAAAAATATAATCCAAGCCCAATTTTTTTCTCATAAACTACAGAATGACCACCTTATTCAAGACATCACCATCTCACCAATGGACTATATAAGTTTCCCTTGAGTATGTCTCTTCCTTCTTTGCCCCAATGACCTTTTACCTCATTCATAATATACCTTTTCCCCTTATAAATGTTACTGTGATCATGCATGTCTCCTTCAAAGCTCTCTACTGTTTACTCATATAGTAGAATAAAATCTAAATTTCATGCCATGGTCTATAACATCCTGTATATCTTCACAGTGGCTACTTTAAAAAATTTTACACCCCCCCAAACATTCTTTACTCCTTCACTCAAGTCCAACCAGATCAATCTCTTTTCTTGTTCTCAAAAATGCAAAATTTGCTTTACAAATTTAGAATCAATTAGAAACAAAAATAAAACAAAACAAAACATACATATTTAAATAATTTACAAAAGAGAATGTAAAAGCTACAACAATCCTCCTAATGTAAAATTAAAGGTTTAGTTGACAGAGATCAATGACTACACATAGATGCAAAATATCCATTCTATTTAGATAGATATTATCATTCCTAACAAATAATATAATTTTATGGGAGGAAACCACTATATTAAAATAGGAAAATATTTTTACATAAAATATATAGATTGTCTATATATTATGTTTTCCATACATACTGTATTATACTTTGGTATTTTAAATTTTTTAATACAAATTGAATGCAATTTTAAAAGATTGAAAAACATGTACAATGTTACTTGTGGTTACCTCTGAAGGAGGACATAAACATAAGGATTTTATGTGCAGTTTTTGTTCAGCCATACTTCCTAAATCTCTCAGTCTAGTGTTGTTACTGACAATAGTGTATATTTTCAGAATAGTTATATTGCTGTGAAAAAATTTTTAAAAATCATACAATTACTTATATACATACACACAAACACATTCCCCAAAATTTATACACATAATCTCCTTCTCCAAACTTAGATATCAAGACAACATTACCCAGCAGGATTTCAAAATTGCTATGGACCAGGGACTATAATGAACCTCTCATTCTTTCCCTCCTTGGGTGTCGCTGGGTCTTACAGTTGATCTGTCTCTGTTCCTCCTTCATAAAGGTGAGATAATTTGTCTTTTTATACAAATTGTACTGTAAGACTTACATCAAAACCTGATGTAGATCATGAGACCCTGTACTTTGAGCATAATATTGTAAGTGGATCAGAATTTTGAGCCTCTTGAAATAGAATGGATGTAAACAACTGTGGTCAGGAAGTGGACTGTGGAATATCATTTAGAAAAATAGTTACAATTAATGTTTTCTCTATAACCATACCCTACCTGGAATATAAGACTGCAAATCATACATTAAGCAGTAGAATTTCTTTCTTACTCCTTGAATCCGTGCTGTCCTTTTGATTTGTAGTGACCAATACAGTACAACAGAAATCAGATTGTGTGAATTTCTGCTTTCTCTCTCATTGAATCCTGAGACTGCTATGTGAATAAGATCCACTAATATGCTGGATGATGAGTGTCATGTGGTCTATTTTATCCTGTTTTCACCATTGACAGCTAACCTTCAGACTTGTGAGTGAGGCAAACACCAGCCAGCCCCTAGCTAACCTGACAATAAACCTCACATATATAACAATTCAAGAAACCCAGATTAGCAGAACAGCCCAGCTGACCTGTAGTCTTATAAGTTATAATAAATGGTTGTTTTTACATTCACTCAATCTAGGAAATGTGTGTTACACAACAATAGTTAACTAATGTACTGGCTTAAGGGTAACTGCAATTTAAAAATCATAACAGTGGACAGTCTAAAAATTTGGAATAAGAAAAATGTTATGTAGATACATGCTACCACTAAAATTAGAAGCAAAATACTATAGAGAATAGTAGTAAACAACAGCTGGATTCACTAGTCAAAGAGTGAGTATGCCTAGCAAATATGATTCAGGATTGTATAGTTTTTCAGTTTTATTATTTTCTTATGCAAAATAATTTCAAAATCTATAGTAGAAAAAATTATTTATATATATTATAAACAATGGGTGAATGAAGCTATGAAAAATAATTAAGCAATGCTTTTGTTTGACCCTCCATACTTCTCATATCCTTCTCCCCCCACCCTAATGGTCTTGGCATAACAGTAATATAAATGATGGCTGCACTTAAAATAATATCTATTTTCCATAATACATTCTCTATAATCTCATTCAAATAATCAAATGATCTCAAATTATTCAAGATAAGAATTTTATGATTAGACATAGAAAAACTGAATCATACTAGTTTATGCAGTGTGAAATAGAAGCTTGAAACATCTTGAATACAACATTTCTACCTAAGTAGGTATAAACCAGGTCAGCAAATGAACTAGTTTTACCGACTGATTAGAAATATATTAGGAGCAAAGGAAAAAAAAAGACATGTTCTACAGAAATTCAAATAAACCACATATAAGTGAAGAAAAAATAGAGCAGAATAGCCAAGAAATGTTTTCTATTCTGAATTGTAAAATGCATAAACAGGTCTCTTGGCACCACCATCGTCGAATTATCAATAGTGAGTTAAAGGTTATACAAAAAGAAAAGATAGCATTTTGAAAAGTATCAACAAGATGGGGAAATGCTAGATTTGCATCATAAAGGACACACACCTTGCTGGGCTTTAAGCAGTACAGAAGAAATGCACTTACATGAAAAATTGAAAGACATTCTGTCAATGTGGGCAGAGTGATGTGGAAAATTGGAATAATTATCTGGATAATTCAGGTCAAAAATGCTAATGAGGTAAAAGAGTTCTTTACAATCTGATTTATCTAAGTCAGCTGTCTACATTTATTAAATTAACTGGACAGTTATTCAACTCTCCTTTTTTCTGAGCTTGAATAGACTTTGGTATTGATTCCTTGTCTGTAGGATGAAGCAGAAGAACCTTGGTGCATTACTGACATTTCCACATTGGTTACAGATAACACTCATTTTTAATCTCACAATGCACTTAACTACAGTTTAAGACATTACTGAATTATACTTAAATATTTATAACATTCTTTTAAAAAATTTGTTAAATATCAATTTCCAATTTAGTCTTTTATTAAAGTAATGTCCTAGGTACAAAGCAAGTTGAGCTTCACTTAACGGCTACTAACCACTGGATAGTATCATAAGCCTTATAAATGCTTGACAAAATCATATAAGATAGTGTTCTGTGTGTTTCAAGTGACAATTTGACTCTAGCATGTTGATTCAATTCATTAAAATAGTATCAAGTCAATGATTAATTTTATCTTTCTACCAAATCCAAATACTGATTTTTTTTTCTTTTGACATTGGTTATTTAGGAGTAAATGGAATATAATAGCATGCAATCCCTCCAGATATGTGTAAGAAAAGAAAGAAGCAGAAAACTATAATAGTATTCCAGGGGACCTTCAAGATGGCAGAAGAGTAACATGTAGGATCACCTTCCTCCCAATAAATGCATCAGATATACATCTATATGTGCAACAACGGCTACAGAACACCTATTCAATGCTGGCAGAAGACCTCCAACTTCCCAAAAGGCAAGAAACTCCCCATGTACCTGGTACAGCAAAAGAAAAAAGAAAAAACAGAGACAAAAGAATAGGAATGGGACCTGCACCTCTGGGAGGTGGACACATATTAATCAAACTATCAAAAATTAAATACAAAGAAAAAGTATTAAAAGCAGCAAGGGAAAAACAACAATTAACATACAAGGGATTCCCCATAATGTTAACAGCTGATCTTTCAGCAGAAACTCTGCAAGCCAGAAGGGAGAGGCAAAACATATTTAAAGTGATGAAAGTGGGGCTTCCCTGGTGGCACAGGGGCTTCCCTGGTGGCACAGCCGATGCAGGGGACACGGGTTCGTGCCCCGGTCTGGGAAGGTCCCACATGCCGCGGAGTGGCTAGGCCCGTGAGCCATGGTCACTGAGCCTACGCATCCGGAGCCAGTGTTCCACAATGGGAGAGGCCACAACAGTGAGAGGCCTGCGTACAGCAAAAAAACAAACAAACAAAAAACAAAAAAAAAGTGATGAAAGGGAAAAACTTAAAACCAAGATTCCCCTACTCAGCAAGGATCTCATTCAGATTCAACACAGAAATTAAAACCTATACAGACAAGCAAAAGCTAAGAGAATTCAGCACCACCAAACCAGCTTCACAACAAATGCTAAAGGAACTTCTCTAGGCAGGAAACAAGAGAAGGAAAAGACCTACAGTAAGAAACCCCAAACAATTAATATAATGGTAATAGGAACATACCTATTGATAACTACCTTAAATGTAAATGGATTAAATGCTCCAACCAAAAGACACAGACTTGCTGAATGGATACAAAAACAAGACCCGTATATATGCTGTCTACTAGAGGCCCACTTCAGACCTAGGGACACATACAGACTGAAAGTGAGGGGATGGAAAATGATATTCCATGCAAATAGAAATCAAAAGAAAGTTGGAATAGCAATTCTCATATAAGACAAGAAAAGACTTTAAAATAAAGGCTATTACATGAGACAAAGAAAGACACTACATAATGATCAAGGGATCAATCCAAGAAGAAGATATAACAATTGTAAATATTTATGCACCCAACACAGGAGCACCTCAATTCATAAGGCAAATACTAACAGCCATTAAAGGGGAAATCGACAGGAAGACAATCATAGTAGGGGACTTTAACACCCCACTTTTACCAATGGGCAGATCATTCAAAATGAAAATAAATAAGGAAACACAAGCTTGAAATGATAGATTAAGCAAGATGGGCTTCATTGATATTTATAGGACATTATATCCAAAACCAACAGAATATACTTTTTCTCAAGTGCTCATGGGATATTCTCCAGGATAGATCATCTTGGGTCACAAATCAAGCCTTGGTAAATTCAAGAAAATTGAAATCACATGAAGTATCTTTTGCAAAGACAATGTTATAAGACTAGATATCAATTACAGGAAACAATCTGTAAAATATACAAACACATGGAGGCTAAACATTACACTACTTAATAACCAAGAGATCACTGAAGAAATCAAAGAGGAAATCAAAAAATACCTAGAAACAAATGACAATGAAAACACGACTAACCAAAACCTATAGGATGCAGCCAAAGCAGTTCTAAGAGGGAAGTTTACAGCTATACAATCCTCCCTCAAGAAACAAGAAACAACTCAAATAAATAACCTAATCTTACACCTAAAGCAATTAGAGAAAGAAAAACAATAAGAATCCCAAAGTTAGCAGAAGGAAAGAAATCATAGAGATCAGATCAGAAATAAATGAAAAAGAAATGAAGGAAACAATAGCAAAGATCAATAAAACTAAAAGCTGCTCTTTGAAAAGAAAAGCAAAATTGATAACCCTTATCCAGACTCATCAAGAAAGAAAATGAGAGGACTCAAATCAATAAAATTAGAAATGAAAAAGAAGTTACACCTGAGACCCCAGAAATACAAAGGACCATAAGAGACTACTACAAGCCACTGCATGCCAATATAATGGACAATCTGGAAGAAATGGACAAATTCTTAGAAAAGCACAACCTCCCAAGACTGAATCAGCAAGAAATAGAAAATATACACAGACCAATCACAAGCATTGAATTTGAGACTGTGATTAAAAATCTTTCAACAAACAAAAGCCAAGGACCAGATGGCTTTACAGGCAAATTCTATCAAACATTTAGACATTAGCTGACACCTGTCCTTCTCAAACTCTTCCAAAATATAGCAGAGGGAGGAACACTCCCAAGCTCATTCTATGAGGCCACCATAACCCTGAAACCAAAACCAGACTAAGATGTCACAAAGAAAGAAAACTAAAGGCCAATTTCACTGATGAACATAGATGCAAAAATTCTCAACGAAATACTAGAAAACAGAATCCAACAGCACATTAAAAGGATCCTACACAGTGATCAAGTGGGTTTTATCCCAGGAATGCAAGGATTCTTCAATATATGCAAATCAATCGATGTGATACACCGTATTAACAAATTGAAGGATAAAAATCATATGATCATCTCAATAGATGCAGAAAAAGCTTTTGACAAAATTCAATACCCATTTATGATAAAAACCCTCCAGAAAGTAGGCATAGAGGGAACTTGCCTCAACATATTAAAGGCCATATATGACAAACCCACAGCCAACATCGTTCTCAATGGAGAAAAACTGAAACCATTTCCAGTAAGATCAGGGACAAGACAAGGTTGCTCACTCTCACCACTATTATTCAACATAGTTTTGGAAGCTTAACCACAGCAATCAGAGAAGAAAAAGAAATAAAGGGAATCCAAATCGGAAAAGAAGAAGTAAGCTGTCACTGTTTGCAGATGACATGATACTATACATAGAGAATCCTAAAGATGCTACCAGAAAGCTATTAGAGCTAATCAATGAATTCGGTAAAGTAGCAAGATATAAAATTGATGCACAGAAATATCTTGCATTCCTGTACATTAGTGATGAAAAATCTGAAAGAGAAATTAAGGAACCCCTTCATTTACCACTGCAACAAAAATAATTAAATACCTAGGAATAAACCTACATAAGGAGACAAAAGACCTGTATGCAGAAAACTATAAGACACTGATGAAAGGAATTAAAAATGATACCAACAGATGGAGAGATATACGATGTTCTTGGATTGGAAGAATCAACATTGCAAAAATGACTATACTACCCAAAGCAATCTACAGATTGAATACAATCCCTATCAAACTACCACTGGCATTTTTCACAGAACTAGAATAAAAAATTTCACAATTTGTATGGAAACACAAAAGACCACGAATTGCCAAAGCAATCTTGAGAAAGAAAAATGGACCTGGAGGAATCAGGCTCCCTGACTTCAGACTATACTACAAAGCTACAGTAATCAAGACAGTATAGTACTGGCACAAAAAGCAGAAATATAGATCAATGGAAGAGGATAGAAAGCACAGAGATAAACCCAAGGTCACCTTATTTTTGATAAAGGAGGCAAGAATATACAATGGAGAAAAGACAGTCTCTTCAATAAGTGGTGCTTGGAAAACTGGACAGCTACATGTAAAAGAATGAAATTAGAACAATCCCTAACACCATACAAAAAATAAACTCAAAATGGATTAAAGACCTAAATTTAAGGACAGACACTGTAAAATTCTTAGAGGAAAACATAGGCAGAACACTCTATGACATAAATCACAGCAAGATCATTTGTGACCCACCTCCCAGAGAACTGGAAATAAAAACAAAAATAAACAAATGGGACCTAATTAAACTTAAAAGCTTTTGCACAGCAAAGGAAGCCATAAACAAGACAAAAAGAGAAGCCTCGGAATGGGAGAAAATATTTGCAAATGAAGCAACTGACAAAGGATTCATCTCTAAAATTTACAAGCAGCTCATGAAGCTCAGTATCAATAAAACAAACAATCCAATCCAAAAATGGGCAGAAGACCTAAATAGACATTTCTCCAAAGATATACAGATTCCCAACAAACACATGAAAGGATGCTCAACATCACTAATCATTAGAGAAATGCAAATCAAACTACAATGAAGTATCACCTCACACCAGTCAGAATGGTCATCATCAAAAAATCTACTAACAATAAATGCTGGGGTGGGTGTGGAGTAAAGGGAACCCTCTTGCACTGTTTGTGGGAATA
The DNA here is from genome assembly GCF_026419965.1 of Kogia breviceps. Taxonomy (NCBI): domain Eukaryota; kingdom Metazoa; phylum Chordata; class Mammalia; order Artiodactyla; family Physeteridae; genus Kogia; species Kogia breviceps. The sequence continues at coordinate 15,966,326 of NC_081315.1, read as the reverse complement.
TAAATTGATAGAGCCACTATAGAGGACAGTATTAAGGTTCCTTAAAAAACTAAAAATAGAACTACCATATGACCCAGCAATCCCACTACTGGGCATATACCCTGAGAAAACAATAACTCAAAAAGAGTCATGTACCACAATGTTCATTGCAGCACTATTTACAACAGCCAGGACAAGGAAACAACCTAAGGGTCCATCGACAGATGAATTGATAAAGAAGATGTGGCACATATATGCAATGGAATACTATTCAACCATAAAAAAAAATGAAATTGAGTTATTTGTAGTGAGGTGGATGGACCTAGAGTCTGTCATACTGAGTGAAGTAAGTCAGAAAGAGAAAAACAAATACTGTATGCTTACACATATATATGGAACCTAAAGTAAATAAATGGTTCTGAAGAACCAAAGGGCAGGACAGGAATTAAGACACAAACCTAGAGAATGTACTTGAGGACAGGGGTAGGGGGAAGGGTAAGCTGGGATGAAGTGAGAGAGTGGCATGGACTTACATATACTACCAAATGTAAAATAGATAGCTAGTGGGAAGCAGCCGCATAGCACAGGGAGATCAGCTGGGTGCTTTGTGACCACCTAGAGGGGTAGGATAGGGAGGGTGCAAGGGAGATGCAAGAGGGAGGTGATGTGGGGATATATGTATATGTATAGCTGATTCACTTTATTATAAAGCAGAAAGTAACACACCATTGTAAAACAATTATACTCCAATAAAGATGTGAAAAAAAATACAACTTAAAAAAACTATAATAGTATTCCAAAGAAATCACTTAATATGTTTCAATTTCAAGCATTTTATCACAAGTAACCATGAGGCATATATTTTATTTTAAACATTTGCACACTGAAACTGGAAAATAGAAGATACATCTTAAACACAAGTTAACAAAAACCCTTGGACTTGGGAAGTTCAACCAGTCTGCAAAAGGTTCCTACAAGCCTGTTCAGACAATTTAGAAAGTATTATAAATACTTCTGAAGGCTTTATGCTTTGACAGATACTGCAAAAGAAATGTATTCTTAAAGATATCACCTCTAAAAGTCTTTCATCTAAGGTTTTCCCCACATAACTGACTATTAGAAGATGCATAAGTTGGAAAAATATATCCAATGCTTGTGAAGAGGAACGAGCCCACAGAGCAGTATTTTGCAACTATGGCAATATTGATACTTTGGGCCAGATAATTCTTTGTTTTGGGGGGGCTGTTTTATGCATTGTAGGATATTTAGTAGTAGCACGCCTTGTCTCTCCCCACTAAATGCTAGTATCACCTTTACCCCAGTTATAACAACTAAAAATGTCTACCGATATTGACTAATGTCCCGTAGGGGGCAAAATCACCCGTGGTTGAAAATCACTGCCGTAGAGTGTACCCCTAGTGTTCTCAGTGCCAGTATACCTTCACAATGAGCTCAAGCCCATTTCCAAACAAGTAAGAGCATGTTGCCCTCAGAGACTAAAGCTTTTCAGCTTTGTCCCAGCTACAGTGTACATCTAGAGACTGAAAAGGAAAACGTGGTTAACAGTGACTTTGCTATGAAGAAACTATCAATAACTTGAACACCCTACAGGCAAAGCATAGCCGATTAGCCCTTTAATTGTCTTAAGCCCTCAAGAGACTTCCCAAAGAAAACAAATGAAACCAACCCTGGACATGTGGATTTATAGTCACTGTGTGAAAGAACCCCTCCTGCTGGGAGATCTCTGGCCAAATTGGGAATGCTACAGGCACTAAGGCTGTGCAAATAGAATGCCTTCCTGCCCATTCTTAGATTTTCCCCCTCAAGATCAAAAGCCTGAGCTCTGGAATTGTTGAAAAGAAATCACCAGAGACCTGTGCTAAATCGGAATAGAGTCATTAGGGATGCCTGATTTCCTTGAGTTTCTGTTATCCCTTGACAGGGCTGCTGCTTTTTCCAATAATAAAAGTCTGTAAAAAATCTGAACTGTTTAAATGTTGCAGTGATAACTGACCTGAAAGCCACCATTTTCTTCCCTATAAACAGTGAAATAAATGGTTTTGTTTGAAAATATCTGGCAGTAAAGCAAGAATTTTTTTTTTTTTAGATTTTGGTAACCTATGCTTTTTCTCTCAGAATACTGGCTGAAAATGCCTATTCGTATAAAAACTATCTTTGTTATTTAGGTTGATCGTATCAAACAATATCAATAAAGATATTTTTCCCCTTCGAATAATTAGATAAACACAAAATGATTTTTAAAGTGTCTGACACAGGAAGAAAACAAAACACCTGAACAAGGTTTCTCAGCCTCGGCACTACTGGCATTTTGGACCAGATACAGTGTAACAGTTGTGAGGGAGGCTGTCCGGTGCATTGTAGGATGTTTACCAGTATCCTTGGCCTCTACCCAGTAGATGCCAGTAGCACTACCACACCCAGCCCCAGCCACACACACAAACACAACACACACACTTTCAGATTATAGCCAATGAACATGGCTCCAGAGATTGCCAGATGTCTCCTATGGGGGCAAATTTGCCCAAGTTGAAAACCACTGATCTAGAAAAGTCCTGCTGTGAAAAGGCACAGGTGTCATTTGGCATTTACAACTCCTGTGTCATAAATAACCTTATTAGGCCACAAAGATTTTCTCCTATTTTTTTTCTAACTGTGTTAAATTTTTACATATGGAGCTCTGATCCATTTTGAATTAATATTTATATAAGGTGTGAGGTTGGTATCCATTTTTTTGCATTTAGATGTCCAACTTTTCCATTTGTTGAAAGACTACCTTTTCTCCACTTTAATTATTTTTACACGGGTGTCAAAAATCAATGGTTCATATTTGTATGGATCTATTACTGGCCTGTCTTTTCTATTCCACGGATCTATATGTCTATCTCTCTGCCAATAACACATTACCAATAGCAGTAGATAGTAGGGTTAAAAATTGGGCAGTGGGAATCCTGTTGTATTCTTTTTCACAAAGGTTTTGACTATATCTTATTTTGTCTTTTCATTCAATTTTAAAGTTAGTTTGCATATACCCCAAAATAAGTATATATGTATATATACATATAATATATATTATATATAATTTATCATTGTAAATGATTTCTATATAGCAGGTAATAAGTACTATATAAATTCTATATGAGTTTATATGTTCACCTATATAAGTTCATGTATATATGTACATATATATATTTGCAATAGCTCAAAAATAATATGCTTAAAGATAAATCCAAGAGAATATGTATAGGATCTTTATGGGGAAAACTACAAACGCTAATGAAAAAAATCAAAGAAGACATAAATAAATAAAAGATATGCCATGTACATGGATTAGATGATTCAATAAAGATGTCAATTACTCCCAAATTGAACTGTAACACAATTCTATTCAAAACCAAAACAGGATTTTTTTTCTTTTCCAGATATAGATACTATTCTAAAACTGAATGAAAAGGCAAAATGTTCAGAATAATTTTAAAAAGAATAACTGAAGCAATTGAACTATCCATTTTAAGACTTACTATAAGAATATCACAATAGCTCCAAATATATCTTACTGCTAGTTATTTAGAAATATCTAAATACTGCTTTGTCTGAATGCTGCAAATTTTGATATTTTTCAATTTTCTTCACTTAAAAATAATTTTTAATTTCTGTTAAAACATTCTTTTTGATCCATAGATTTTAAGTTTTTTTTTTAATTTAATAAACTTCTTTGGCAGCAGTTTTAGGTTGATAGAAAATATTGAGTGAAAAATTTAGAGCGTTTTCACATACAATCTCCACTATTATTAATATCTTACATTAGTGTATTGCTTTCATTGTAATTTGAGTCAATATTTATCATTATTAATATATAACACATAACCAAAGTTCATAGTTTAGTTTTAACTAAAGTCCATAGTTTATATAAGGTTTACTTTTTGTGATTTATATTCTATGGGTTTTGACAAGTGCATAATGACATTAATCCACCATTACAGAATACTTTAACTGCCCTAAAAATCCCCTTTGCTCTGTGTGTTCATCCTTCCCTGACTCCCCCCAAATCCCTGGCAACCAAAGATCTTTTTATGTTCTCCATAGTTTTGCCTTTTCCATAATGTCATATAGTTGGAATCATATAGTATGTAGCCTTTTAAGTTTGTTTTTTTCCACTGAGTAATATACATGTATGGTCCTTCCATGTCTTTTTGTGGCTTAATAATTCATTTATTTTTATCACTGAATAATATTCCTTTGTATGGATGCACCACGGTTTATCTGTCCACTCAACTGAAGGACATTTTGGTTGCTTTCAAATTTTAGCAACTATGAATAAAGCTGCTATACACATTCATCTGGAAGTTTTTGTGTGGATATTAAGTTTTCAGCTCATTAGTGTATACACCAAGGAATGTGACAGCTGAATCATAAGATAAGAATATGTTTAGTTCTGGTAGAGCAGCCAAACTGTGCTCCAAAGTGGCTGTACCATTTCACATTCCCATCAGCAATAAATCAGAGTTCCTGTTCCACAACCTTGCCAGAATTTGGTGTTGTCAGTGTTCTGGATTTTCACTATACTAATAGATGTGCAGTGGTTATCTTATTGTTGTTTTAATTTGCAATTCCCTAATGATATATAATGTTGAATATTCAATCAAATGCTTATTTGCTATCTGTATATCTTTTTTGATGATATATCTGTTCAGATCTTTTACCCACACTTTTTATTTCTCTTATTGTTGAGCTTTAAGGGTTCTTTGTATATTTTGGATACAAGTTCTTCACCAGATATGTGTTTTGCAAACATTTTCTTCCATTCTAGGGCTTGTCATTAAATTCTTAAGTGTCTTTTTCCAGAACAGAAGTTTATAATTTTAAAGAAATCCAAAGTCTTTGTCCAATAATTTCAACATCTATGTCACCTCAGTGTCAGTAACTGTCCCCATTCAAGTTGAGATTTTTCTCAATTCTACATATGTTGAGTAATTTTGGATTTTGTACTACACTTTTGATATTATAAGACCCTGGGGCTTATTTAACATCTATAGAGAATGTTGCTAATTTTGTTTTATAAGCATTCAATAAACAATATATATTAAAAAAGAGATTTTTACAAACAATTGATCCAGCTGGGTTCAGGCCACAAGTTCCAACCAGTATCTTGTGAGTTGTGATACTAATTTAGTTTTCAAATTATTGTAGTGCTAGTCTAATCTGTCCCACGCATTCACCACCAAGTCTGAAACTTGAGTGATGTTCTATCTTGCAGTTAGTTTTCAAATGCTATGTATGCTGTTTAGAGGCAGATGCATGCATGTTCAGGTCAGAGGAGAGTTTATAAACAACTTTAGGATTTTCTCTTGTCAATCTGTTTCGTGTCAATTTAATTCTTAGACCAGCTAGAAGAACCTAAAAGAGTAAAGGAAAATTTCTTCTTCTCCAACCAAAGAAAGGAGAGAAAAGAATTAGTGTTATAGGCCAAAGGTAGGAAGATGCTTCACTTTCTAAAGATGAAAGTATTATCATAGATGACACAGAGGACAGTAGGAAATGGGGTCAGAGAAATGGGCCTAGATCAGATCACCAAGGGGCATAGGAAACATGATGAAGTGTTTGGACTTCGTTCTGAGTTGTTCTTTTTCATTTATGTGTCTACACAGATGCACATGTTCACATGCATCTCAATCACTATTGTCCTACCCCACCCACTTCTTTTCTCAGGTATTCACTATACCTCTCCAATTATTTTGGCAGTCATCATCTCTCCTCAAAAGAGGTAAAAAATAGAGGAGTAATTTAAAATTCAGACTTTGGAATCAGATACACCTGGATTCAAACTTTGTCTCTGACCTTGTTGGCAGCAAGATAATTTGGGCTTTGGTCAAGGACCTTAACTCTTTAAGACAAGACTTTTCATGTGTAATATGAGAAAAGCAATATTTAATTTGTAGAATTTTTGCCAGACACAAACATGATAATATTACACACTACTTAAAAATAATGTGTAAAATAAATGGTATCTATTATCTATTACTATATCTATTATTATTACTAATAAATGGTATATATTATTTATTACTGTAAAATGGCCTTCCTTTCTACATCTTCCAAGGCTGTTTTCTATGATGTAGTCTCCAGTTGAAATTAATCTCCTCTATAATCTGCTTCCTATTTTTATCTTTATTTAAAATGACTAAATTAAATTATTTTATATGAATATGAAACCTAGCAGGACCCTGTGGAGTCCTCCAGGGTACAAATACTTTCTGCATCCCCCATTTCTTTTCTGTAGAAAATAGGCTTAATTCAGCCTCCTAAGACCTTCCTTGAGTTCCAAAGGACAGATTCAAAAAGTTGCTAATCAGGGAAGGGAAAGAATGTAAAAACAAAAGAGGAGCAAGTCAAGAAGCAATAGTGCAGCCATAAAGCAGGGTCCTGGTTCCTTCTCAAGGAATATACATAACACTATATCTCTGAGTTCTTCTGCAGGAACTAAGGCTCCTACTCAGGTGGAGGATGGTAACTTCAGGCTGAGCACAAAAGTCCTGGAGAACCGCCCTGTTACCTCACCACTAACCAATCAGAAGAAAGTCTGTATACAGTGGAAGATAAGGAAGACTCTCACCTCCTCCCCAAATAATTAACTGCAATTAACTTCCCTTTTCTCCCTTTAAAAACATTCAGGGTCAAGCAGAATCTTGAGACTTGGTTCTTAGACATGAATCAGGCTTCTCCCCACGTTGCTGGCCGCTTGAATAAAGCAAACTTTCCTTTCCGAACAATTCGTCTTTTAAGTATTGGCTTTCGAGCAGTAAGCAGTCGAACCCGAGTTTGGTAAGAAACAGTTATTTGTCTTACTGTAACTTAAGCTACTTAATGATGACCACATATCACATCATCTTTAGAATCTCCATAATGACTCCACCAAATATGCAGCAGGTACTTTTAGCAAATAAATAAATAAATAGTGTATTTAACTATTTATTTAATAATATAGTTATTATTATTTTTATTCTATCTATTGAAAGTTTTTCCTATCACAGAAAAATAATAGATGAAAATATGGCCTGTGTTTAATAACAAAGTTGCCATTTGTTTAGCAGTCCTTTTCTTAATCAACGCATTCGGTATAAGATCCCTTTAAGCAGTAAGCTCATCACGACATATATACTTTTGTTGTGATCACAAAAATCTCATTTATACATCACCTCTGAGTTGGTCAGAAACACTTATTTGGTATACCAACCTACAGGTATGTAGATGAAATGAGGTGTGTTGAGGCAAGTCTCAATGATATAATGATATACTTATGAAAAGATATTTTTTATCTAGAAATGCCTCTGTGTGTGCGTGGAAACCTTCAGAAACATTAGAATGCAAATGTCAACATACCTCGAAGGAGATAAAGTAAATAATGAATTGTTTAGGTACTTAAGAAAGAAGCCAACACGGCAAATCTTTCTGAGATGATGATAAAATCCATGTGATTACTTTATTTGTATTTATTTAAGCTATTTTAAATGTCACAAATCTCTTTGAGGGCATTATTTCAAAAGGCTACAGAAGCAATCCTCTCTTTAAAAGTGTAGATTCTGTGATAAGTCTTTATACCACTACGTACCCAGACAAACTGTTTAAGTTCTAGAAAATTAGTAATTGTATTAAGCCTAAGCTTACAAAATAAACAGCTACATTTTATGTAATCCATAGTTCAAAGAAAAATAAATTTGCAATTGATAATTGCATGTCTTTATATTCCATGCAGGTAAATTTCAACTAGAGATTAAAGAGAGTACAGCCTTGATGCAGAGACACAAATGATGGAAGAAGTGGTAAGTTAATAGCTTCTTATACAAAGGAACAGTTTCCAGTTAACGTCAATCTTAGTTGCCAAAACATGACTGTAAACTTAAAATGAACTGTGTAGATTATGGACTGTAACGTCACTCATGTTTAGTCTTTCTTACTTTTCAAAGTTCACCACTGTTAAATATCAGCCTTTAACAACTGATTTCTGAAGAATAAATTTACTTGTACACAGAATGCAGAATTCCTCTGTCTTTCTGGAACTCTATATCCATGTTTTCTGTCAATTCATCCACTCTGCAGACTTTTGCATGTTTATTATTATCTTGTGTTAATGGAAGGGGACATTTTAAACTGGCTTTCTACAAGGAAGTCTTGCTTAAAGTACAGTCACCTAGTTTGCCTCATCATGACATTTCTTGATGCGCAGGCATGTCAAATATGAACTTGAGAGTAGCATCACTTTTGGGCAAACTATATCCAGTATATTTTGAGCTACAAAAGCAATTTGTCTCACCTTAAGCAAAATTAGATGGGATTTGGGTAACTGTGGCTGAGTAAGGCAATCTTAGGGGATCTGAGATCTGGGATTAGATGATTATTGTAGAGAAAAAGATTAAATTTTAGGTGCTGAGAGAAAAGCCACACACAGAGGTATGGCACCGAAAGACTATGTTTCAGACCAGCAGTGAGTGCCAGTGCACTGCGGTAGTCCAAAGTAACAGTGGGTAAGTGGAGCATCCAAAGGCAAAGACCTAGAGGAAGAGAGACAGCTGGACTTCAGGAAATGTGCCCCAGCCAAATGGATGGCTTCATTATTTCACTACTTATATGCTACTGAATATCTGTTATGTGCCAGATCCTATGCTAGTGACACAAAATAAGAGTTTTGAACAAGGTAGACATGATGTTTGCCTTCATAGAGCAAACAGTTTAGTGAGGGAGATAAACAAATATTAATTTTACATATATAATTATAGAATTGGTGTATACTTATAATTATATAAGTATAATATATACTTATCAAGAGTAAGTGCCATACTGCGCTATGAGACCATATGGCAAGAAAATACAACCTAGTCAACATAATTATGGAACATTTCCCCAAGGATATGAAATATAAGCAGACTCCAATCTATGGAAGAAAGGCTGTCAAGAATAAGACAGGGACAATTCCATAGAGACTGGGCCACTAAGTCTTTGCTAAGACACAGATCCAGGAATGAGTTAGGCAGAAGCCAAGTTTTAAAAAATTGAAACAAAAGGGCAAAGTTAATACAGCTATAAGAACAATTTGATATCAAAGCAGAGAGCAAAGTTAGTACAATTTAGATTATTTTGTTCTTGCACTTCTGCTTTTCTACAATTGCTTTACAACTCCATCTCCAGTTTAAGCTGAAGGTTTATCTTAGACACTGGAGGAATGACTGAATTAAATGACTTCAGTTATAGGAAAAAAGAAGAGTGCAAGGAATTTGAGTTTTGGGGATCTAAGGATAATTTTTTCTTTTTTTATTAGAAGATGTTATTTCTCTGTGACACATGGAATGAGGACAGAGAGATACTGAGGATGTCCCACTATTTTAATCAATTTTATTTTTTTAAAATCAGTAAATGATTATTGAGTGGCTATTACTTGTCTGATACTGTGCGACTCCTTGAGGATGCAATAGTGAACAAGATTAGCTTTTGTAATAAGATGGTCATAGTCCAGAGATATATCTGACACATGATATAATAGGGTTGAACTCTAAAAGATCACACAGAAGGACAAATAATCTAAAGTTAGAGAGTCAAAAATAATTTATTGGAGAAAGTAATGTTTAAACTGAGATGGTTAGTGAATAAAAAAGAGGTGAATTTGAGACTATAGGATCACCCAGGACAACATGTGGAGTGAAAAGGTAACAGTGCGAAGGAAAGGTAACATGAGGAAGGAAGAAGGGCTTTTACGAAACGGGTAGAGGGAGGAAAGCCCAAAACGGAGCCTATAAAGGATTATCCACAGATAAGAGAAAAACACATACACATACACACAAAAAAACCAATCACAGAATGTAATGGAAGAGAACATTTCAAGAAGAAAGGAACTATAGACCATGTCAAAAGTAGCAATTAAATTCCTTAAAAAGTGTCCTCTGGTTTTAGCAATAGAGAGCTTGTTGGCCACCTTGGCTAAAGCAGTGGTAATGAGAAGCTGAAGTCAGGAGACTAACTGCAGTTTACCAAGGACTATTTCGGGGAGAATATAAAGACATAAGTGTAGACAACTGAACAAAGTTCCATAGGTTACTATGGGTTTTAGAACATGTAGGGGAAGGGCCCTCTGGTTTCAGTCTACACTGGTCATAGTTGATGTGCTCAGGGTCTAAACCAGCTTAGTCTTACTAATGCAGATACCAAGCTAAACCATTGTTGACCTGCAAGGTGGTGATGTTGGGCTTCAAGTGTCCAGTCTCTCTACGTGCACTGCATAGACATTCTCCACTGAGATCCTGCCATTTCCAGGAAGCTATGATACTCATAATATCCTTATTCCTTTCACAATTTTGGAAGAAAGTTTCTGCCAACAGTTCTTCATTTAGTAACTTGTTTTTTTCATTCTTTCCCTTCTGGGATAATTCCACAGAATTCCATAACTCTTACAAACAAAACCTAGGAAAGCACTTAGCTTCTTGTGCCTAGAAACATCTCCTTTGGGCCTGACTACTCTGCAACCTCCGAGTGAAGAAAACACAATATTGACCATCTTCTTGGAATCAGGAAGGGAAAGCATTTACAGCAATCCAAGCAAAATCCAAGTTAAAGTTTCAATAAATCATTCTGCCACATTAGGTGTCTTTTGTGCAAATTTCATCCCTTCTCTATAGGGTACACTGTTGGCTTTTTGTTTTTCTGTGGAATCTGGAGAAAACATTATTTTTATTAAATTACCTTAGAGATATATTAAAGAACATTTGAGCATTCCACCTTAAATGTTCAAAGTCCAGCTCCTTTAAGATATACATATCTTTAGAAAATTTTTCTTCTCTTAAAAATTCAAAAAGAGTCATGTACAACAATGTTCATTGCAACACTATTTACAATAGCCAGGACATGGAAGCAACCTAAGTGTCCATCGACAGATGAATGGATAAAGAAGATGTGGCACATATATACAATGGAATATTACTCAACCATAAACATAAATGAAATTGAGTTATTTGTAGTGAGGTGGATGGACCTAGAGTCTGTCATACAGAATGAAGTAAGTCAGAAAGAGAAAAACAAATACCATATGCTAACACATATATATGGAATCAAAAAAAAAAAAAAAAAGGTTCTGAAGAACCTAGGGGCAGGACAGGAATAAAGACACAGACATACAGAATGGACTTGAGGTCATGGGGAGGGGGAAGGGTAAGCTGGGACGAAGTGAGAGAGTGACATGGACATATATACACTACCAAACGTAAAATAGATAGCTAGTGGGAAGCAGCCGCATAGCACAGGGAGATCAGCTCAGTGCTTTGTGACAACCTAGAGGGGTGGGATAGGAGGGTGGGAGGGAGATGCAAGAGGGAGGGGATATGGGGATATATTTATATGTATAGCATATTCACTTTGTTATATTGCAGAAACTAACACAACAATATAAAGCAATTATACTCCAATAAAGATGTTTAAAAAATATAGATATGCTCAGTTCCTATGCACTGAAAGCACTAACAAGTTTAAAGAATTAATGCATGGATGCAGCAAAGTTTTATCTTCACCTAAATTAGTTAGCTATGTAGACATTTTAAATAAAAGGAACATAGAAACTTGATATTTTTAAGTATAACGGAAGGAGCAGCTGCCACCACCATAGGAAATTCATTTAAGTGCAATCTCTGAGGGAGTTAGATTTTCATACGGAAGATTTTCCTCGTGTGTATAGAAGTCTTTAAAGATCAGTCATCTTTCATGAAAGTTCTTATCCTTTAGTTTATTTGCTTATGCTGCCCTTTCCACCAGTTGCTAAGCTCGTGGAAGATGGTTATTTCTGAGGTGAATAATTTGGCTTTTTCTCTTTGGGTTCCTGAATATGACTAGACGTTTGTAAAAGTTTAATGGATTTTTTGTTCACCTGTAATATCCTCTTCAATTTCTTCAAGTTTATAATAAGATAATATTAATGCAAATTATGATGCAAATAATAATGCAAATCCATTCTATATAATTTATTTGTTACAAATTTCTAAACAAACACGCCTAAGTAATTTGAAAAATAATTAATTTACAGCAACTGGAATGTGGTCACATACTACTCACAGGCAATTTTAGTTTGGCCTGCATGATTTTTTAAAATATATTTTAAATACTCATAAGATTTCACATGAATAAAATCTGAAATTTTAAACTATTATTCTACTGTTGAAAACTGTGATTTGGAAAGAGTGAGCTGCAGCAGAGAAGCTCCATTCAGACAGAGCACTCCCACTGTCTGGTTCAGAGAATGATGGGCTTGGCTACTGTGGACATTTGAATTTGCAACACTGATTTACATAGTTGAGTTCTGGAAATGAGATTTCAATTTCCAAACTACTTTTAATAGGAGACCAATGCCTTTAAAAAAAAAAAAAAAATGAAAGCAACAACAAGAAAGAGTTGTCACCTCTTCTGAAGTGAGGTTTGGGTATCTGTAAGCTCACCTTTTGATCTCTTCATAACAATCCTCACTAAATCTGAGCTATCCCTCATGGTACCCTTAAGGTAAATGTTCATACTGAGTTGTATGCAAAATATTATTCTTAAAACATCCTGTTAGGTCTTAGCGCATCTATAGTGACTTCCATGACACTGGTCAGAGCTATTTTCGTTCTTTCTCATTTTACCTGGTTTTGTAGTTGGACACTTGCAATTTTGAGTTTTGTGAAAAATATTGTGTAAAATATTGAGCTAAGATATGTCTAACAAGAAATAGGATACTTTCTCACTTACTCACTTGTTGGGTAATTTATTTGCTACTGAGACAGGAAGGAAGAGGGCAGGGCACAATTGTTAAAAGGATGAGGAAGTGGGCAGAGCCATTGAGAAAAATAGGATATGGCAAAAACCAGGTGGAATCAGCTAAAACCAAAATGACTTTGAGCAATGTCTGGTCACTGACCTTTAGCTCATTATACCTTCACGAGAACACTAAAAAATCACTCCCCCTAGCGCCATGACAGTTCCAGGGCTGACCATAAAAGGCCAAGAAGTGGGCAGTGGCCCAACTTCTAGAAATCCCCACCCTTTCTCCTGGAACAGCAAGAATATTCCTCCCACTCATTAGCATATGAAATTACCCAGCCCATAAAAACTAACAACCCCTGACCCCGGGCCACTCTTGCCTTCTGAGATAGACCACATTCTGTGTATGGAATGTATACCTTCCTAAATAAACTCATTTCCCCTCTACTTCCTCCCACTCTTCTTTCCTGCGCCAAGCCAAGTACCCTCACTTGGTGGCCCGTCCCAAGGACTTGCATGTGTCCCAGGACATGATATTTCCTTCTGCAACACTACCATCCAAAACAGATTCTGCTCTTCCAGCTCAGTGGAAACATGGTTCTATAATTCAAGAAACCAGCTTGGTGTAGTGCAAGACAAACACATTCTGTCCAACGTCACTATAATGAGTTTACATTGAAAATGTGGACACGTGAAAAATGGAAAACAACTTAACTGAGTCTTTGATATCTTGTATTTTACATAATTCACATTCATAGTAATTTAAATTATATATCAGTGTAACAGTATCATAACCTGCAAATATATAACTTTTGTATTTTTTCTCCTCTTTTTGGCTTTTAAAATTCTCTTCACTTACTTTTAATTGATATAATCTAGGGGAACTTTGTTTTCTATGTTTGTATCCTGAGACTTTTAGAGAGAAAGGGTTATGAAGAATCTAATAATCACATAGGTAAAACACATAAAAATATGCAGTTACCAGGTTTTGGTCTTTTCATAACCTTGCAATATCTAAAAATCCCTTTTTCTCCCTGCCTTTGGCCAAGAGAGCAAACAGATAATTACACTCCTCAAAAGATAAATTAAAGAAAGAATTTGGACCAACTGGGTTACTGAAATATAGTGCTAATGGAGGGCTGTGGAGAAATGGCCAAATAGGAGTCTCGAATGACCTTCTCTTCCTCCTGGTGACAGTGCTTTCCAGATTAAAAGCTGTTTTCTTTTATTGAAATAGAATAGTGCCAAACATTGAACATGCTTTGTAAGACATACATCAAGAGAGAAAATATTTCACCACAATGACATGACCTGACATTTTAAAGCAGATAACAAATGACATCTTGTCAATGGCACCAATTTATTATTCCTTCTCTTGTACCTTGGTGCAAAAGCAGGATGCACATTCCTTTTAATCATGGGATTGTGTTAAACAAATTTTTACCAGCAGAGACTATAAAATGCCCCTCATCATTTCCGAATATCCTGACCTCTTGACTGTCCCCAATGTAGCATATAAAGACAAAGGCTATGCTAAGTTTTTCATCATTTTATTCCATTTCAGATCCAATTATATGAGGGTCTTCCATCACTTACAGGGGTGCATATGCTATATCATGAAGTGCCACACATTAATCAGACTCTTTTTATCCAGCAGACACCAGTGCTAAATCACATTACTCCGAAAAAAAAGGAACATGAAATAGATGCAAACGTACAAGGAGGGGGCCCTCTTTTGTGCAGCTACAATAGGAGGTGACTTGTGTGGGTGGCCTTCCCATCAAGTCCCAGAGAGTCTCAAAGTGCATTTTGTTTTTCATGTTTTCTACCACGTTCTTCCCCAAAAGGACCCTCTTCTCCCACTTGCTTTAATGTTCCTCTGCCAGTTTATATCATAGAATCTACCACTTTAAACACTGACCTGGGCAATGACTTTCTAGTTGAACTGTTGTAACTAATCGGCCTGTAAGCTGAAAAATGACCAGCTTGACTCTTGTTCAGCCCTCTCAGCAGTGAAAATTCTCCCTTTATCTCAGCAATCTCTTTATAAGCACATAGCACAAACACCTTAGATGCTGAATATTTCTGACAAATGACATTGAAATTGTGGATCTGAGAGAAGCAGAAAAGTTTATATTACTAAATAATCTTAACTTTATCTTGGAATTAACATTTTCTCTGTAATATTTAAAAATCATATTTAGGTTGTATTTTCAGATACCATCATGAAGATGAGTTGCTTATGATTTCAAAGACATACATAAAAAGTACAGTATAACAGTTAAATAAATTTCACTGAAAATATTAATGAAAAAAACAAGTATTATTTTCTTTTACCAATATGGGGTAAGGATTATAGTTTAAAACAGACATAGTTTAAGATACCACTTCGACAGCTTTCTCATGACATATGTTTGGGCAAGTTACATCACTTTTTGAAGTCTCAATTTGTTCATTTAAAAAACAGGGATAGGGGCTTCCCTGGTGGCGCAGTGGTTGAGAATCTGCCTGCTAATGCAGGGAACACGGGTTCGAGCCCTGGTCTGGGAGGATCCCACATGCCAGGGAGGATCCCACATGCCCCGGAGCAACTAGGCCCGTGAGCCACAACTACTGAGCCTGCGCGTCTGGAGCCTGTGCTCTGCAACGAGAGGCCACAATAGTGAGAGGCCCGCGCACCGCGATGAAGAGTGACCCCCGCTTGCCACAACTAGAGAAAGCCCTCGCACAGAAACGAAGACCCAAACACTGCAAAAATAAATAAGTAAATTAATTAATAAACTCCTACCCCCAACATCTTAAAAAAAAAAAAAAAAACAGGGATAATATTATCACTTAACTTCACAGAATTGAGCCACATTAAGTGAGCTAATATCTGTAAAGCCTCAGGAACAGTGGTTGACAATGCTAGCCACTCAATAAATATTGGTGTTTGTTATTATCATCACAAAATTCTAAGACATGCCTAGAATAAAACAAAGAAAAAGTATAATTGCTGGTTTGATTTCTTCCAAGGACTAATTGGAAGGAATAATCTCAATTGCTTTAGATTCAAACTGTGGATTTAGAAGTTTTATTGCAGAAAATAACATAATTTTCCTTAAGAAAGTCTTCCATAAGAAAGTCTTAATAGATAGCCTAAGAAACAAATTAAAACCCAAGTTTTAAAAAATTTAACTACAGGGCTTCCCTGGTGGCGCAGTGGTTGAGAGTCCGCCTGCCGATGCAGGGGACACGGGTTCGTGCCCCAGTCTGGGAAGATCCCACATGCCGCGGAGCGGCTGGGCCCGTGAGTCATGGCTGCTGTGCCTGCGTGTCCGGAGCCTGTGCTCCGCAACGAGAGAGGCCTGCGTACCACAAAAAAAACTAATAAAATAAAAAATAAAAATTTAACTACAAATTAGTGAGTGTATTAAGATAATTTCACCATATCAATGAAAGACACAAGCCCTCCACTTACAAGAAAATATTAATAAGATTTTAAGACTCTGCATTTTTAGGAGTATTGGATTAATCTTCTAACTTTCACCGAAAAATAAATAAGAAATGCATACCTCACATCAGTTTAAGCTCTAGGAGCAATCAGATCTGATGGTTTCATTCATTCCAGATTTATGTAATGATCTGAAGTCATTTTAATTTCTTGATTTTCAATTAAAATATTTTGTACAATGAACAGAGAGGAAATACAAAGTAATACATACAAAGTAAGCAAATATTCCAGTGACTTATGTGAAATAGTCATTTTCTAAATCACCTTGATATATACATTATAGTCTAAAAGAAATGAAGGAGATAAGTTTCACATTATTCTTTTGTGAATATAACATATACTCTTATCCTTTACTATTAGTTTTTAGAATAAAGGAGAAAACCATTAAACCAAATAACTAGGTGGTTGTGAGCTAAAAAAATTTCTAACCTTAAACTATGTAATTCAGAGTCAAGTGGTCGTACATTAGTTAAGCTTTTTAAAACTTTCATGCTAACTTTTTCTTAGGCTTACTATTAATATACTGGAGTTTCGGGGTTTTTTTTTTTTTCTTTTTTTTTTTTTTTTTTTTTTTGTGGGCTCTTAGTTACCTGACCAGGGATGTTCGGAACCCATGCCCCCTGCAGTAGAAGCACGGAGTCCTAACCACTGGACCGCCAGGGAATTCCCTATACTGAGGATTTTAAAGTGTATTCTAAGTTACACATGGCCACCCTTAGTGCATTTTGGACTCAACTGATTCTTTCACTAGAAATGTTTACATGAGTTCATATGTATATGAATTATTTCAGGGTATTTTTGTTTTTATCAACTGTTAGTTTGGGATGATTAGCATCACTTACCAGGGTAAATAAGAGTTCACAGATAATGAAGCAAGACAGACAGATGCTTAAGGAGTAAAGGATATCATTGAATTTAAATTGAGGTACAGTGTTTGCATTACATCACCTTGTACTTCATTCACCCTGAATATAGAAGAAAGGGAATCAAATTCTTCATTTCTTCCCTATAATAAGTTTGATCATCCTTTATCTGTTTCAGTGATGTGATCATTTTTTCTTATTAGTGGACCTTGTAATTCAGATTCGGTTTTTAAATTTATTCTTATTCTTTGTTTACCTAATGTAGTTCTGTTTCCCTCCTTTCCTTTTTTTCTTTCTCTTTTTTCCCATTCCCACTGAAACAAGACAAGTTCAGTTCCACAAATCCTCACATGTAGATTACCACGGTAACCTCTTAGCATGCTTAGCTGATCTGCTTGGTTTTTACTTCAGTTTAATATGACTTATTCTGATTCTCTCGGTTTTACTTTTTTAAAAATCATCAACAGCTTTCTATTAATTACGTTTCTGTTTTAGACTGTGGGGCTATAAGAAATGTAAGTTTCAGCCCTACCTCATACTGTCTAGATTTAGACCATATTTAATAAAAAGATAAATAATAGTAGATGAGAGTAACTGGTTAATGACAAATGAATATTACAGATTATCACAATAGCTGCTTCAGTGAGAGGAGAGTGAGATGAGGTGGTGCTAAAATAAATCTAGGAACTTTGATAATTAGAGTGGTGTCGGTAGTCCATTCTGGGGAAGATGGTGAGAAAAGGGTATGAGCAAAATATGGGAGGAAATAAATGTACATTGTGCAGCAGGAACAAAGTGAGCTGACTTGACAAGCTGGCACCAGGAATTCAGAATGACTGGCTGGCAGCAGAGCAGGTGCATCCTTGGCTACTAAAGTAAGGAGACATGGACTTTACTGCGTAGGCAACTGAAATATTTTTGTTAGGAAAGTTACATACACAGAGCCTTGGTTTTGGTTGAACTTAAGGGAGGAGAGACTGAGGGGGGGAATACAAATGAGGAAAAAGAAATAGCGTTTATTTAGTACCTTCTGTAGTTTCATTCATGTTACTGAGGTAGGGAATGATGGCACAAATATACATATTCCTGAAAAATATTTGTGTGTTGGAAAATTGTATGTTAAAAGTAACATGGCGTAAAGGAAAAATAGGATTGTGCAGACCACTAAAAGCCTATATAACTTTGAAACCACAGCACTAACAAAAGCCGTAACAATCTTAATAAAAACAGTAGCACAGCTATATCTTCCCTGACATTTGCATCCAGTAACAAAGTCAGTTGCTCCTTTGCACACTTTTAACCCTTGCATTCATAACTCTAAAGTCTTTGGGAACATTCACCTATAACAGATCAAGTAAAACAAAATTGAAAAATCTTATCCAGGGTATTTAACACATGAGAGAATGTCTTCATAGTTACTTCATCTGTACTTTCAAATTCCCTAGGTTAATTAATATTGTGGAAAGTGTAACAGTCTTTGAAGCAACTAACTCCATGCCACTCTTAAATTTTCAACCTTTTTCCTTAAGGTTTTGTGTATTACTAACATGTTCTCTACGATTGTGAGAAAGTTTGCCCTTGATCTCTTCAAAGTACTGAGAAAGTTATAAATGGACGAACATTATATTAACTTCTGCATTACACTGATATCATTCCGCTACTTTAGCAATCATAAATGAGCTAACTTTCATTAAATAAATACATATTGTATCAGAACAGATTGAAATATGTTTTAAGGTAGAGGCTACAGAGGATATCAAGACATCACAGAGAGGAGATACTTGATTTAACTTGAGGTCTCTGGGAAGGGGTGCTGGAACAGGTGACATCTTACTTGGGCCTTAAGGAATAAGTAATACTTGCCCAGGTAAAGATGCCACATTCCTCTTGATGGAAAGGAAATTGAAGCAGAGAGAGGTTGTAAAAACTGCCTAAGATTGCAGAGCTGGTAAGTTATTGAAGTTAGTATTTGAACATATGAATACAGTTCTAAGTGTACCGTCTTTGCAAGTATGTTATATTAACTTTTTTTTATGCTCACTATTTAGAATATATTTCCTTAGACCGGGTGAGAAATATTGAGGGACTGAATAATATCATCGATGCTAGGAATGGAGAAAACACTATGAATTGGAGAATCACTTTGTAAGTTAGTTATATAAGATTCAGTCACTGATTCAATGCAGGGGTGACAAGTGGGAGAACAAGTTGCCCTTCTGACAAGGGCAACTCGCTACTGCAATGACAATATCACTAACTGAAATTTGGGATGAAAGAGGAGAAATGAGTTTTGAGGAGAGATGCTAAGTTTAAGTTCTCTTTTGTACACGTTGAAATTGATGAGCCTGTGGAAGAGTTAAATGAAGAGGCTTAGCTGAGTAACTGAGTCAAGAATTGTATATATAGGACTGGAGCTCAGAGAAGAGCTCAGGACTAAAAGCATACATATATAATTGGTAATTATTTGCATACAAATGATTGTTCAAAGTGTGAAAATACATGAGATTTCACTCCAGAGAAGCATACCTAAGCATCAAGCAGAGGAGAAAACTCACAAGAAAGACTATAAAGGGACAGTTCTGGAAGTAGGAAACAGTAGGGTCATGGAAGACAAAGGTAAAGAAAATTCAAGAAGTCATGAGGGTTAAATGCAAATTTAGTGAAGATGCCTATTTTAAAACAGTCAGGTGATTGACAGCCTAGATATGATCTAATTTAGAGGATGGGCAAGTCTGTTTCCAATAGGCTAAGAAACATAGAATTGAGGAAGTGTGTAGAGTGAATAAAATATAACTTGCTAAGAAATTTTGCCCGGAAGGATAAAGGAGGATTAGGATGGTAGCTCAAGTTTAGAACTTAGACCAGGGAGGGACATGTCAGGATGAGAAGTTTCAAATGTGTTTAAAGATTAAGGCAAAGAGTAAGTAGACATGGATATTTAGGATGTAGTAGAAAAGGGGGCATTAGTAATGGAACAGATTCCTGAATGAGATAATATGGGAAGTGAGGGATCAAAAGAAGAGGTGAAGGGTTGACCCTGAACATAGGCAAGGACAAATCTGTTCCTAAAACTGGGGGCAAAGGAGTAAGAGTGGGGGCATCGTTAGATCAACTTATCGGTGTGAAGGTAGAAAGATGAGATAAATAAACCTGACAGCCTCAGGTGTGTATGTAAGGTTGAAGACAAAAATGACACCTGAGATTAAATGGAATGAAAACAGGTGAAATGGCTTATGGGGAATGGTGAAGGTTCAGAAATGTTCTGAAAGTAAAAGGAGAAGAAGAAGCTGATTAAAAAAATAATGAATTATTATTGGAAGCCTAGCTACTCTTTGTGACTTTTAATGTACAGAATTGTATGATTTTCTTCAGTAACTCTCAGGAGTCTGGGGTGGAAGAAAGGAGCAATTGTGGGAATAACCGAGATAACAGATTTTCCTAAGTGGGTACTAGACTTGTGCTAAGTCTTCAGGTAAATTATTTCAGGTTATCCTCACATCAAATCTGTAAGGCAGCTATTTTTAATCTCCATTTTACAGATGAGGAAACTGTAAATTTTAAGTGACTTGCTGAAGGTCACACAAGGTAGTCCAATCTAGGTTCATCTGAACACCAAAATCTATGTTCTTTGTTCCACAGCTAGTCATGGAAATGGAGGACCCAGAAGTGAATCTAGACTGGGGAAATGACAGCGGGAATGCAGCAGAAAGACTTGGGTAGGAGGTTAATAACAAGAAAGTTTTCGACTCATTTTTTATGGTAAGAGAGAAAGAAAAGCAGATAATGCATATATATTTTGCGGGGGCTTGAGAGAATGGTGGTAACCTGGCAATGGAATCTGGCTTAAGGAGAAGTTTATAATTTCAGTTTTAATATGTTGTGTTTGAGGCTATAATAAGAAATATGACTAGAAACAACCAAGTAGCAATTTGGGGTTTGGAACATGAGTTTGAAAGAGATTTGGCTGAGGATAAAGATTGGATATCATTTTACTTGAGAGATGACTGAGAGAATGAATGAAATCTCCATTGTAGGAAATAAAAGAGGGGAAAGAGAAAAGCCTGAATAGAATATACATTCAGAGTTGAATGACATACATTCAAATTATGGAAGTAAAAATACAGGAAAAAAAATCTGAACTAATAGGAGGAGAATAATGAGAGGGTTGTCCTATATAGACCAAAAGAAGTTTGGGAGGCTTTCCTGGTGGCGCAGTGGTTGGGAAACCGCCTGCTGATGCAGGGGACACGGGTTCGTGCCCCGGTCCCGGAGGATCCCACGTGCCGCGGAGCGGCTGGGCCCGTGAGCCATGGCCGCTGAGACTGTGCGTCCGGAGCCTGTGCTCCGCAAGGGGAGAGGCCACAGCAGTGAGAGGCCCACGTACCGCAAAAAAAAAAAAAAAAAGAAGAAGTTTGGTGTTTAGGAACTGAGCCTTGGAGCCTAAGAATAGAAATGGGAATAAGCACTTTGATATATCTATATTGCATGATACAATTATTGACTTCAGAATGAAAATTTCTAAAAGAGAGGTAGGAAGAGAATCTAGATTACAGACTTGTGTATACACTCATGTATAAGTATTATTTATTGACTTAACAGACTCATATTTTGGTCACAGATTGCAAAAATGTAACTTTCAAATATCACCCTTTGTAAATTCCTTACACTGAGGTACCAACCTGCTTGATGACAAATTAACCTAGGATCTTTATAGGTCTCCCTTTGTCAGCACAAGTATTTAACATTCATTTTTGGTTTAGCCCAGTCTCACTTTAGTTCACCGTTCTCAAAGCCCTCTTGTTGTTGTTTCTCATCCTGCTTCCGTTTCTAAACTCTAGGGGACCTAACTGCTGCAAGCAGAGTAGCTGGAGAGGCGTGATCCTGCCTCATTCTCACTGGCTGGCCGTGCTGCTCTTCTCCTGATGCAGAAGGCCCCAGTATAGTTCTCAGTGTTGATGTCTCTGGCCTTTGTTCTACCAGGTGCTGTTGCAGTAACCCTAGCCCCAACACGGTCCCTCGACGCCCAGCCTCTGAACCTCTGGCCGTGTCTTCCTGGGCCTGGCTGCTGGAGGACTGGCTATTCATCTATGCCTTTCTGAGGGCTGCAAGTACTCAAGTGTCAGTGATTACTCTTGTTGCTCTGTAAGCCCCCTTCATCACTTCTGTGAAGCTACTGACGACCCGTGCTCTAGCCAGGACAGGAGAGGTGCTAGTCCATGCAAGCCAAGAATGTGGGCAGAGACCTGGCACCTACAATGCCTCTTAGTATAGTTTATTTTCTTTTCTCTTCTGCCTCTCTTAACTCTGAGAATTCTTTATGTGGTAACTGGAAGAAAAACATTCTTTATGTTCATTTCACAGCCTCATTTTTTTTTCTTTATATCCAATGAATCCTTTCACAATTAGAAGCTATGAACGAGGGTATTTTTTTTGCTTGCTTGTTTATTTTTGCTTTTTTTGTTCCAGTCTATTTTTGACAGCTGCTCCTGGGGCAAAAGCTGGCTCATTGTCTCTCAGTCAATGAGTCAAGTAGGGAGACTCACATAAGAAAATGGAAAATATATGCTGTTTATTATCTCAGATTATTAATCTTCCTTATTTATCCCATCTTCTCCAGAAAAGGATTTATGGCAGCTTTCATATATTTAGATACATTGAAGTAAAAAAGATAAATGGCAATGGGGGAGAAGGAAAGCAAAAGAAGGAAACATGAGATGAAGTCAAGAGTGCCATAAAGGCATCTAAACTTGCTTGAGGCAGGCCACACATCTGACTCTTGAGTTTTGACATTAGAGGAAACATGTTGCCCAGTACCAATAAAAAAGAAGCTCACCTGTTGCCTAGAAGAAGCACAAGTATTCCTGGCACTGAGTCCAGAGAAAAACTTCTCCTTTGAGTCCTCATAAAAAGGGCACTGTGACACAGGGAACAGTATCCTCAAGAAATTGTTGTAGTAACTGCATCAAATGGGACTTTTTGTTACAGAATCCTGCAGTGCAGGCCTGGGCATGATGCCAAGGTGAAAGCACGATTGACTAGAAGTATTTCTGTGGGGGGACGACATTAGGCTGCCTCGGTGTGCCTTTCTCTGTTCATCAGGCTTAATCCATGGGTTGATTTTGATGGTTCCTCTATGTGGATTCAATTATACTTCAGAAAATTTTCCAGATACCAGTCTCCTAACTAAAGTTTTGATGGGTACTGAGTGGCAGTAATTTGTAGTTGGAATTCCCTATCAAGAGCGTGGAGTGCAACTGCTTTGTGTTATTAATGAAGAGCAGGGCTGCACACTTTATTGTTCTGTGGTCTGGGAGTAGACTAGCATTTCTAAGGAAGGAGGAGGGGACTTAGAAGGAGCGGGATAACAGCTACCCCATTTCTACTCAGCAAATGTCTGTTGGGAAGGGTTGGTCCCAAATTTCCTCAGGAGGCAGTTTTGAGTCTATTTTAACTCATAGATAAAAAGGCCCCTTGTATCTAGTCACTATAATTTCAGCCTGAAAAAAAAAAAAAGTGTATTGTGTGTATTTAAATACTCAGAGCAATTATGAAACCCAGCTCAGCCTTTATAGACCATTTAACCTTGAGCTTTGTCATTTTCAGGCATGTCCTGCAAAATAAATGGATGGCAAATCATACAGAGATGTAAATAGATGAGTCAAAATGAGTCTAAAACTATGTCAAATAAATGTTGCTTTGTATCTAACAAAAATAATGAGGTTGTTTTTAGTGGAGTAGGTTAGCACCTCTATTTTGGCGGTAAATAAGTAGTGGACCAACTTGGAATTTTAGAATCATAAAAGTAAAATTCATTCATAACCATTAATTTTAAAATAAAATTCTTAAAAAAATGGAATTCAATATGTTGAGACATTTTATTTCTTTAGCATGGCAATATAGTTAACTTTGCAGAATCAGCTATGGTAAAGAATGGTTGGTCCCCAACAGTATACAGTTTTTAAAAATTCATGTTTGGATTGTAAACTTCACCAAAACAGAACACTTTCTTTTTTTTTTTTCAGAACACTTTCTTTTTGACTGTTTTATCTCTAGCCCGCAGAACAGTGCTCAGCACATAGCAGATATTAACAGCTGAAATAGCTGATGTTATTACATTGAACATTATGCTCTGGTAAGACAAAAAAAATAAAAATCATAAAGAGATGTTATAGTTTTTGTGTAAGTATTATGCATTTAAAAGTACATGGTATATGTTTGTATTAAAATCATATCAGTTTTTAATTAGTGACTTTTGATTGCTTCTTTAATTAAAAAAGTGGCTAGCACATTTTAATCAATGGTCTATCACAGTATCCATGGAGACATGATATAACTAATATGATATTTTTACAAGCCATTTTTGCTTGCTTCTTTGAAATCAGACCTCTAAATATGTGATCTGAACGAAATATATAGCCCAATTATGATCCAACCTAAAAATTGAAAAATATAGAAAAGTTTATTGTATCATATTAGAAAGATTAATGTGATAAGACAAAAACTCTCAAAATTTTAGAGACAGTGGCTCTGCCTTTGCAGGTCATTATGGTAATTAAAATAAGATAAATGCCAGTTGTTTCTTATGCTCTTAGATTATCGATTCATGTTACTGTGATGCTTTTATGAAGTTGATTAAGTGCTGAGTATTAGATTAACTGTCTTAGCAGGCTCAAAGCCCAAAATCAAAACCCTGAATTTAAGTTTGAATTAATCCAGGTTGTCATTTACTTGCTTTTTGATAATAATCCACCTAAAATGGCATAAGTAGTAGTTTTTATCTCTGAATGATATTCCTGCCAGCACCACCAACTGGTGAATGTTAAATACGAGATCTGGCAGGTGCAGAGATTTTTAGTCACCTACGAAAAGCAGTATGTAGACACCCAAGCCAAACAGCTTATACACTAACAAAATCAGTATCCAAACCATCTGCCAGTGGAACAAACATGTCAGTAATCTTTCCATTTGACTGGCGGTGTTTCTAGAAATGGATGATTTTAAACATTATTTCTGATCCAAAAAAGAAAAAAAAAAAAAACCCATAGAGTTTTAGAGTTTTATTTACCGGGCAATTGAGCTTATTCTAGGCAAAATTATGAGGTTAAAAAATGTCTTCAGCTTCTTCCCATTGCTCTTTCATTGCCTGCTTCCCGGTTACCAGTTTGCACCCTGTACACTCATCCTACCACCGTTACTAACTCTTGCCTGCTGCTGTACAGTGACTAGGACAAATGAATGCCTGCATCTGATTTATTTCCTCTTAGCCAAACTACGTTTTTTAGGACTCTGCTTATAGGTGATTATATGTAGTAATTAAATAAGGTAAACTGATTCTTGATGATTAAACTAGGTAGTAAGTTATAATTCCTAGGTTAAAAATGACATCTGTATAAAATATGCTTCCCCACTTCCCTAAAAATCTTTAAAGAGTAAGTATAAATTCTTAAAATGCTTGTATCTCTCTAGTCTGCTTGGGAAATGTTTGAGAAATTGTTAGCTTATTCAGTGCCCCTGAAATTAGAGGTTTTAAGCAGCGACGTAATCTCTACTCATCTCTCTGGCTAACTCTGCTTGGAAAACTGCTGACAAATGACTCTGCTATCGTTTGGCAGTGGTAGCAGAAGGTCAGAGTCTCTGAGGTTTGCCAGGCTCCCTGAAATTTCAAAAGGACCTAATTCCTCACTCAACAGACAAATTCTTATTCATTCAGTGAGATGCTAGACTGAATTTAACAATAACAACAACAAAAATTCAACGGCGAGTCTGTATGTTTAAATTAGGGGCCACTTGAATCAGAAAGAAAACAAAATAGATGTTGAAAGTATCATTTTATATTTTATTTTCTACTACCATGTACTCTGATAACAATTTCTTTCTACTTTTAAAAGGAGAGGAATTAGATATAGAGAATTCTGTAATATTTATCTTGTCTTTCTTTCAGGATAGAGTATCCAATTATATCTTTTGCATAATGCAAAATCTTCAGCATCATAGAGAACACATTTTAAATTTATGGCTCAGAGGGATTTCAATCATCTCTGACATTCAGCACTCAAGGGGTTTCAGATATTTATTCAGAGAAGTATAACAGAAAGTACACAACAGATTGCAATTTAAATGCTGTACTTTTTGCAACGTATATTTGCAGTAAAAGCTTGTAGAATATGTGAAAGTAAGAATGTATTATGAGTACTGCACATTTTGACTACACATTTTGATAAGAGAATTCTTACATTCTTCCATTTAACAGACATTTTCTCAGCACAACTCTATGCATAGAAGGACACACACCTGATGTTATGATCTTATAGTCATGTGCATTGTTTTTTGTCCACTTCTGGGTATGTGCACCTCCATGTGGAGATCTTTTCTCTATGCAGTAGAGGGCAAATAAAAATATTGTAACATCACATTTATTTTTTGGCATATAACCAAAGAGTAATGCAGAGGATAGACTGGAGGATTGGGTGCCAAGAAGTTAAGAAGTCATTGCAATAATCCATGAGGCCTGAAGAAGGCTCCAGCTAAGAAGAGAGAGAGAGAGAAAGAATGGGAGAGGAATGCAGAATTAGCATTTTCTAGGGAGGTAAAGAAAAGAATGGAAAACCCTGAGAAAGAATGAGATACATTAGCAAATAAATGGGATTGAGGAAAGGCATGCAACATTAAATTAGAAGAATTTTTGCAAAACCTATATTTAAGGAATTTTTTTTTAAGTAGCCATTAGGAAAAAGTTATATCTAGGACAATCAGAGCTAAAGAGTTTCAGGATGTTGAGGGTGAGGACAGCCTTGGTTAACATGAACACTGAAAGTAAGCTGGTCTTGCTACCAAACGTCATAGATAAATAGAAGCCCGATGGTATCTGTGTGCACACAAAACTAAGAGAAAAGTAAAAGTAAGAGGATAAAAGAGCATTCACGAAAAGAATTTAGTGGCTGACAATACAAACTAATGCATTAGACATATCAAAGAGTCTGGAAGTAGTCCAGTTGGATTTGGAAATTAGGATATCTTGTGATATATGTGAGGGTAATTTTATTAGAATAGTGGACATGGAAGTCAAACTGCAATTGACATCAGTGACAGGGAATTGGGGAAATTGGGAAAGCAAGTGTGGGCAATATCTTTTAAGCAATTTGGTCACTAAGAGAAGGAGGGAGGCAGAGTCTCAACTTGAAGGATATGAAAGTTCAGAAATTTCTCATTTAAAAAAAATAAATATGGAAGGAAGAAAACTGAATACATCTCTATAATGAAAGGCAAGAGAGAGGTGCAGGTAGAATATCTGGAAAAGGCCAGAGAACGTTGAGGTGGCAATTCCAGATGGGGCAAAGTGTGCAGGTGAAAGTGAATCTTAGGAGTTGGAAACGTGGGGGGCTATTAGGTATAGGTGAGAACTGGAGAAGGAGGTGGCAGGGCACTTTCCCCACTGATGGCATCTATTTTATTTATGAAGTAAAAAGATATTCTGATGGCGAGACAAGTAGAAATCCTTTAGGGAACTTGAGGAGGGAGAATATCAGAATTGGGATGCCAGATATTTTGAATGCAGTAAGCACATGCTTAAGTATAAATACTCCAGTCGCTAAGGAATCTCTGAGAATGGTGGCTATGTTTAATAGTGCTCTCACTAGTGCTTATCACCACACTCTTTACAAGTCCCACAAATATTTATTGAGATCAGCCTATGTGTCTGGAACTATATTAAGGTCTGGCAGGTTTTACAAGACAAGGAGGAGAGGAGGCTCTTTAAGGAGCTTGTGCTCCTGTCAGGTAGCAGTAGGCCAAGGAAAATAATTTATTTCAGCCCATTCTCTTCTTGTATTGAACAGTATTAGTATTTCATTGTCATGTTATTCCATTTGCTGTTCATATGTGACTGCTTCATGGTTTCCTTCCACTCCCCTGTGCATGTTACCTGTACTTTGTGAATAGAGAAAGGATCCATAATGATAGCATTTTGTTCTTTCTTCTTATGCTTTCAAATAGGTTACTTGTTTATTAGCGCTGCCTGCTGTGAGCAGCTCTGTCCCAATTTAGCATCATCAGTAATGACTCTATTAAGGTGATCGTCCCTGTGCAAGATCAGTAACCGGGATACTAACCACAAAGCTCATTCCACTAACTCATGAAAACAAGAGTCAAACAATATTCATTTATTTTTAGCTTATCCAGTAACCTTCAAACTGCTTTTTCAGTTATACATCACCAAAACATTTCCTATACCTGTAATGTTTTCAACCTTCATTATTTTTTCACTCCAGTAAGTTAGAATGTATGCTTCCCTCAAATTTTATGAAATTAAACTGCAATCATTTAACCTTTGCCATCATGCTGATTTATTTATTTCTTCATTTATTTATGGCACATGAATACTTAATAAATAATGGGGATAGAGTTAGCTATTCAAACATAAAGAGCACTTATAGAATAAAAAGTTACCTGACAGAAAGTTTTAAAAATATCATTTTTGTCTATGTATTCACTCCACATTTACTAAAAATCATGGTGGAAATTACTGGTTCCACTTCTATCCCTGCAAACCATCCATTCCTTTTCTTTTCACTAGGAAGCACTCATTGAGTTCCAGTGGGCTGATCCCACCACTGACAGAAGAAAAGGAACTCTGCCATTCAGCATAAATCACACATCCCCACCTCAGTGACTGTTCAGGGCACTTGAACTAAGTTGGTCCAACCAGAATGAAATGCATGGCAGTTATTTTTTGATTGGGGGATCTTTTTCCCCCCGATGGTGCAGTACTCTGGTGTGACACAGGGCCCTACTGCGGCTGAGTGGAAGGGGATTGAAACAGAAGATCCACAGAAGAGCAGCGATCAACCCTCCATCACAGCGAGCCAAGCCTGCCCTTTCTCTGGTCATTTCAAGCACGTGAGCCAATAAAACTCCCTTACAGTTTGCACAACATCATCTTCCTAATTATACAAAACTCTGTTATAAAAAGCAGTGTGGTAGAAACTCTTTGAAGCTAGACACACTGATAAGTTATCCCAGCTCAAGGAGATACTGACATCTAAATGTCTCTGAACCTCAGCTTTTCTTGGGTAATGGGGATAATCGTACTACATTGCAGTTATCATAAGAATTAAAATAATATATGTAGAATAGCTACCACACAATGCATTTATTGTCACAAGGTAGTATTAGGAATACTAGATCAAATAAGAGTGTTTGGGACACAATCACCTAAGTAAAATACTCTTTAGGTTGATTTTTTTTGAAGTCTCAACTCACTTAACTAAGACACAAATATCTGCAGATGAGCAGGAGACATACTGATTGCGTACCCATCAGTATTGGAACTCGTTTTATGATCTTCATATTGTGGAATTTCTGTGCCCACTGAGTGAAAGCTTCCTTGCTATCTCTCATCAAAATGCATTTTACCAGTTTCTCTGAATGGGTATCTGTATCAGTATCCTATTTGCATTCCAGGTTTTCTGCAAAAGAAATGAAGAATTCTCCAACTATTCCTGGTTACCAGGTGCTGGATCTGATCCTCTACATTCTTACCTAGAGCAGTGGTTCTTCTTCAGAATGGTCAGATAGTCTGTAACTACCCTGCTGCCTCACCCTTGTGGATCCCTGGAACTGTCTGGAGACTTCTTCAGAGTCTATGCATCTTCTCTACCATAAGACTCTGGGCACTGGCCCGGGGTTAACTAGAACTTGATATTCTCCTTTGCACATTGCAATATAACCTGAAGACCACTTCCCCATCCCTTCCTCAGGAGCTATCCTCACAGCAAGGTTGGATTTTCAGGGCTCAGCAATATTCTTCTTTGCATTTTCTTTCTCTTCAACACGCTATTGAGATAGCTTGATGGGCTTCATGTTTCAGTCCTCTTACATTCAGAAAAAAATGTTTTCAGAAATATTTAGAGTCAAACAATTGGAATATATTCAAATATTGGTTTTTGTTTACTTTCAAAAATTTTGGCTAACATGATTGGGCCTTAATTATATGCTGGTAATTAGTCTAAGAATTTTATATGCACTTTTCATTCCAAAGAAGCCATTCTTTGAAGACCTGTGTTTTCATTCCTCCTAGAATTGCAGTATTTGGGTAGGTTAAACTCCCTTAGTATAGAATCTGACTAAATTTAAAAGTAGACAATATGAATAAGAAAAAGCATAGGAATTTCTTGTATTTTTCCTTATTATTTAGGTGTTCAAAATCAGAAGAAGAACAAAAAGTAGTAACCTAAATCTAAGAGATATAATATCTTTGCACAGTGACAAATTTGGTAACAGATAAGCAGAAAAATTGAAAGGAAAAAAAAAACACCCACAGTTTTAAACAGAGTAGTCTATAAATTTCTCATACTGATTATATTTCACTTTAACTTAGAAACATATGAAATTACCTTATGTCCTATAAACTGAATTTATGAAAGTAAGCAGAACTTTTTTTTCCTTTTGGGTTATGTCATAGAGTATTCTTCTTTTGTCCAGTAACCAGCAAATTCCAATTGTAAGTTCAAGTTTTCATATCATTTTTAATCTTCATTTTCCTTGAATGACTAAAGGAAGCTGTTTCTGTAGCGAGTCACTTTGAATCTGATAATGCAATTAGATTTATGAGTTAGGGTTTCTCCTTCCAGTTACTCTAGGAATTCAACTGAAAATGTCTTCTGAGTGAATAATTCTTCTTTTTCAGGTATTGAATTTGGGCAATACTTAGGAACTTAGGCAAATAGGATCCAGTGAGAATTGCCTGTGAAATTATGTAAGCTTTATAATGTTTTGAGCTGAGAAAATCAAGAAAATTCCATTTCCTGACCTATGTATTCATGGGATGTTCTGAAGATTAATGTGTCTCTTTCAGAGCACTAAGGTACATTTAGAGCACTAAAGAAGTCATTTACTAAATGGTGCCCCTGGGACTTGAAAGAGTTAATGTACCTCTCAAAGGTGAGCAATGAACTGTCAAATGTGTGCAAGGATCAGTACCAAAGCTTATAAAGAATTGAAAGAATGTTAGTTAAAAGCAGCTGTTAGTCCATAGTTCTATTATTCATTACTATACTCTTTGGTCAGTATATTTGCTAGTATTCAGTGGGTACCTTACAAACAATGCAGACAAATGAGAATCTTCTTACTTTTAAAAGTGAAAACATGAGGTGCTATAAACACTGACCAAGAAAAAATATTGTAAATGTGTAAATGTTATCCAAATAGCTTAAATTTCAAGAATGAGACAAATAATGGAAAACTAGACCGTCACTCCCAAAGTGTTTTTTTCACAAGTTACATCAGAATAGTATTAAATCCTTTGCATATTTTCTTCTGAAAAAAAAGTATTATTTGAAGATAATTCTGAGAAAATTTACAATATGTAATGTTAAATGATAAAGTAAGGATATAAGACTGCATATAGAATATAACAACTATTTTATTAAATATATGAGATATGAAAGCCCAGAGGAAATACAACAAACCATTAAAATCTTTTACTCTATATGATGGGATTACAAGTTATGGTTTTATTTTCCTATAATTTTTGTTTTCCTCTAAATTTTTTGCAATGAACATTTTTCTTGAGACAGTTAAATGTTGAGAAAATGTGAAAAGAGGTTAGTGACAACTTTATCATGTTAAAGAATGTTGCTACTTTGCTTTCTTTCATCTGAAGCAAGAAATTTGAGCATCACTCTATGCAGGATCTTTGCCAACAGCGAAAATTGCGCTCTTCTCAGTGATTCTTATGGAGAAGTCAATTATTCCTCACAGGCTAGTTCAAGTTTCTCAGTATGGAAGTTGAACATAAAGAAGAGAGAGAACTCCATACCTTGAATGATGGTAGATCCTGGAATTCTCTCCTCACCTTTCTTCTCAACTTCTTAGTCTTTCTGGGTGATAAATCTACATTCCTGGCTTCAAATGTCAATCTACATACTAAAAACTCTCAAGTACTTATCTTTAGAATATCACACTCTCCAATTTTCTCTATTTAAGTACACAGACACCTGTAAATATGGTTTACTTAGTACTCAATACAAGATGAAAACAGCCTCAACTAAACTCAGAAGCTTCCCTAAAGCCTTTCTTCTTTCCCTTTCCTTTCCCAGAGAATGACGTTAACGTCCTCCCAATTTCCCAAACCAGAGAAAATGAAGCCACGCTTGACTCCCTATATTCCCATTCACTCATTCGTTCTACAAATATTTTACCTCCTATGTATTTCTCACATCTTTTTTATTTCTCTTGAACTCACTCTTACAACCCCTACCTGGGTCCTCAATTTGTCTTACATGAATTAATGCAATAACCTCTGATATTTTCTCCCTACATTTGGCCTCCTCTTTCCATATCTGTCATCCACATTAAAGCTGGAGTCACATGAAGTCATAATCCAGGCCCATGTTTATCTCTGATTCCTGAGCTCTTTCCACTGTAATATTTGCTTCCTATGATAAAGAATTTGGGGAAAGCTTCAACCATCTGGTTAGGGGGAAAAAAAGACAGCCTTCCAGTTAAAGTTGGCGGGTTGAACTCATGTATCAGCTTTCACTCCTTCCTCAAACCCCACAAAAAATGATATGATAGAAAGATTGGTTTTTATCTTCCAGTCATAAATTCAAAAGGCTAAATAGAATTTCCAATATACATCTGGAAGTCGGAAAATGATAACTGATTAAATAGAACCAAGAATGTTGAATCTCATGGCAACAAGATTCTGAGAAATGAAACACATGCAGAATCCCCCAAAGGGAAAGGTTAAACAGCACCAGGTACTTCTGGAAATAAGTGTCAAGAGAGGACTATAATCTAGTGACTTTGGGGAAGTCTATTTAAGAAACAGTTAAAAGATCTTTTCATTAACACTCTCCCCTCCAGGAAGCAACTGTACCTCAGGAAACACTGGATGGTTATATTGCTTTGTCCAATAACAGAAGGATGCACTTTACGGTGTGGGTCCTCCACACAAAGCAATATATTGTGCTCTCAAAAAAATAACATATTTTGAAGTGCAAAAGGAATTTACTTCCCCTCACCATGCACTGCATTTAAAAACAAAGAATGAGAAAAAACTAACAATAATATAACGTGACAAATTCTGTTATATACCTAAATGCAACCAATCTGGGTTAAATGGAACCAATCTGTATGGTGGGGGCCATAGGGAGAGTTTTCTTAAGTTAAGCCTTGGAGGGTATCTATTTTTGTAGAATTTTTTTAAAAAGGACACTAAGCAAGCAATAATATTCTAATTATAACTTGGCCTACATAAATAATGTTTGCACATAAAACAAAAATGCTGCTAGACAGCAGGAACAAATAAATCACCCACCAACAACACTTGTGCCTTTGGTGTCAGGCACGTAGCAAACTCTGGAGAAGGGATATTGTAATGAATTACTCACTGACTATATTCAATTCCAATGACCATAGTTTAGCCCAAACAACAAAATTGCTCTATCCAAAAAAAGATGTAAGGAGCTCCAGAAAAAGTATTCTAATGGCTCAGTACAAATTCATGTTGACAGTTAGAAACAGTACACATATACAGTTTCCTGCTGCATCTGAAGCAGGAGAGAATATATCTGAGAATTAGATACATTCTCACTGTATCTGGAATTATTTGACTTATTTCCAATTATTTCTACTTCATTACCAGTTGACAGGTATTTTTATGACATTTTTATCACTTTCTTCCAAATAGATTGTTAGCTCTTGAACAAGAAAGCCAGGAGTCATTTATTCTTATGCCCTCTGAACCTAGCAAAATGCTTGAATATATGATGGATACTCAATAAATGATGAATGACTTATTTGACCCTAATTCTAATACCAAAAATTATTGATTCTTCTTTGTGACAAAGGGTCTTTCTGGTCAATTGGATGAACAGCTCAATTCCTGTATTATGAGTCCTGTGCCAGGATACCTTCCAAGTATCCTAGTTCCCTTGGTCTAAGATTCCTATCCTCTCGGAAACTAGAACAGAGTTTGGAATTCTACCCCTGAAAATTGCTATGGAACTTTTACCGTGACACTTAATATACTACTATGCTCCTTTATTTACATGAGAATACTACATCTATTTATTTATTTCCTGTGTTCACTTGAGAATGTTGCTGAGGTACTGGCATTAGTTGAATGATCTCTATATTGCTAGTCACTTTCAGATATTATATTTGTTTTGTTATGACAAAATACTACACATGGAGTAGCTTAAACATTACAAATATACTGTCTCACAGTTCTGGAGGCTAGAAGTTCAAAATCAGGGTGTTCAGGGTCAGTTCTTTCTGAGGGCTGTTGAGGGAAGGATCTCTCCTAACTTCAGGTGGTTTGCTGGCAATCTTCATATATCTTGGTGTGTAGATATATCACCCCAATCTCTGCCTCTATCTTTATTGGTATCCTCCCTGTGTCTTCACATGGTCTTTCCTTGTGCATGTCTCTGTGTCCGAATATCCCCTTTCTATAAGATCAGTTACATTGAACTAGGGCACAACCTATGACTTCATTTTAACTTGATTACTTCTGTAAAGATCCTGTCTCCATAAAAGGTCACATTCTGATGTACTAGGTATTAGGATTTCAACATATGAATTTCGAAGGGACACAATTCAACCCATAACAGTATTCACCGTCTAAAGAGAATTATGCTGAAAGTCTCTTGTATGGGAGCATACCAGGCACAGTTGAGAATGGGATTATCATTCTGAAAATATGGGAATAAAGTAAGTGCTATACATATACTGTGTCTGTGACGCTTTACATGTTCATCTCTGCCAGACTCCAGAATTGTGTGGGTACAGATAGAATTAGGCCTTCTTAGCATTAATTTAGAAGTGCTTTCTCTAGAAAATGAGATTAGTTTAAGAGAAAATATACTAACATCAGGGATTCTAGCAAGGGAATGGCCCACAGAATCACCCTACTCTGGAGCCCACAGTTTATTAGCACCACCCAGTATCACACAGATAGAACTTCTAATCAGCATTTGGCTGCCCAAGTCAAATAGGAACAGATAGCCACAGGTCACCAGACTTTGGGAATTCCTGTAATATCAAAGACAGAAGCGAAAACAAACAGAAACACCAAACAAAAAATAAAACCTTGGAAGAAAGAATGAATACAGGGAAAATGAAACTTCAAAAAAATTGTTAGTGGCAAGGGTGAGGGAGCTACAAAAGAGGAGCAGGAGGGAATCTGCGAGGATGATGTAACTTCTATATTATGCCGGTGGTAGTGGTTGTATGACTTTATGCATTTGTCAAAATGCATACAACTGTACATCATAAAGAAGAAAGTTTATTGTATATACAAGTTTAAAAAAATCACTTGGATGTAAGTGGAATCCAAAATAGAATATAAACTGTAACAAATGAATCTAACTGTATTACATATGAATAATATAACCATACTGAAGAAGTTGAATTGTGTCCTCTAAAAAAGATATGTTGAAGTCCTAACCTCCAGTGCCTGTGAATGTGATCTTATTTGGAAATGGGGTCTTTACAGACCCAATCAAGTTAAAATGAGACCATCGGGGTGGAGCCTAATCCAATGATTGGTGGCCTTGTAAATAAAGGAAATTTGCACATAGAGAAAGACATACACAGAGGGAAGACAATTTGAAGACACACAGGGAGAAGAGGGCCGTATTGACCAGAGTGATGCATCTACCAGCCAAAGAATAGCAAGAATTGCTGGCAAACACTATAAGCTAGAAGAGGCAAGCAAGAATTAACCCTCTAAAGCCATCAGAGAGAATATGGCCCCTTAGTTACCTTGATTTCAGACTAATAGCCCCCCAAACTGTGAGACAATAAATTTCTGTTGTTTTAAGTTATCCAGTTTTGCTACTTTGTTATGGTAGCCTTAGGAAACTAATGCAGTAAATTACTTTGGAAAACAGCACTTTTATTAGATTCTATACAGCTAATAACAAAAAGAAGAGTGTACAAATACTGTACTCTAGTTAACAGATTTGTTTCTCACAGGTGTATAGTTCAGAATTTCAGAAGTACTTTACATATACAGTAGGCCTGAACAAATAAATAAATGTATTGTAGATAATGCAAAGTAAGAGTGATTTCCCATTTTGGACAAAAACTTTACAGATATGGAAAGGAAAAGGCTAGATGGACTCTGTGGTGTTGGATTAGAATTGCAGCTATTGACATAAATTAATGATTTTAAATGTTGAACAAAAAAATTAACCAATAGTCAATCTAAGAAATAAATAGACATTTTTATTCAAGCCAAATTGAGAATTATAACCCAGACGACAGACTCTCAGAGAGCTCTAAGAATTGCTCTGAGCAGGTAAGTAAGGAGGTCAATATATATGTGATTTTGGTGAAGGGGATACATGCAAACAAGCACACATGTCAGCAGAAAGTTGCTGCTGCTCATAAGGAAGAGACATCTTAGTTAGTGGTTTTAGTACGGGAAGTATGGGAAGATGCAGGAATCCAGGTTCATAAAACAATTTCTCCTGTATATACCTAACTATCTGAAGGCCTGTTCTGCCAGTTGTCCCAGAGCACAAAGTGCCTCAGCCTGATCTTCACTCTGCATTCCTTTGTAGGTTAGCAACTGCAGTGGCTAACAACTTAATTATTTTAGAGTTGGATGGTGGGCAACGTTCTTTATTTTACAATCTCTTTCCTTTTGGTCTTAATTTCAACCAAGGTTTGGGAGGTATTTTTTGACCAGTTTGTCCCATGGCCCTAGGAACGTTCATTCCCAAGTCAGACAAGGATTTAATTGATAAGTCACTCAACGTGCTTTTACTGGACTAGGCCCTGTAAATAGTAAGCAGAAAGCTTCTGGACTGCCTGTCTTACTACTCTGTCATGGCCCAGGAAATGGTTCCCTCTTGTCACTTCCTCCTGTACCTAGAGTTACACTATCAAAATCATTGTCCTTATAGGACTATATATTTGGTCAATCTTTTCAAGTTTCCTAAACATCATTATTTTTACCTGAGTTTCAGTCACACATTTGGTAATGCAAGAAACAATAATCTTGTAAAATAGGGAGAATACAAGTAACATAGCTAGTAACATTAATAAGGTCATAATGGGCTTACCTGGTGGTGCAGTGGTTGACAGTTTGCCTGCCGATTCAGGGGACACAGGTTCGTGCCCCAGTACGGGAAGTCCCCACTTGACGTGGAGTGGCTAGGCCCATGAGCCATGGCCACTGAGCCTGTGAGTCCAGAGCCTGTGCTCTGCAACGGGAGAGGCCACAACAGTGAGAGGCCTGTGTACTGCAAAAAAAAAAAAAAAAAAAAAGGTCATAAGTAAGTTTTTTTTTTAACATCTTTATTGCACTATAATTGCCTTACAATGGTGTTAGTTTCTGCTTTATACCAAAGTGAATCAGTTATACATATACATATATCCCCATATCTCTTACCTCTTGCATCTCCCTCCCTCCCACCCTCCCAATCCCACCCCTCTAGGTGGTCACAAAGCACCGAGCTGATCTCCCTGTGCTATGCGGCTGCTTCCCAATAGATATCTATTTTACATTTGGTAGTGCATATATGTCCATGCCACTATCTCACTTTGTCCCAGCTTACCCTTCCCCCTCCCTATGTCCTAAAGTCCATTCTCTAGTAGCTCTGCATCTTTATTCCCGTCTTGCCCCTAGGTTCTTCATGACCTTTTTTTTTTTTTTTTTTAGATTCCATATATATATGTTAGCATATGGTATTTCTTTTTCTCTTTCTGACTTACTTCACTCTGTATGACAGACTCTAGGTCCATCCACCTCACTACAAATAACTCAACTTTGTTTCTTTTAATGGCTGAGTAATATTCCATATTATATATGTGCCACATCTTCTTTATCCATTCGTCCATGGACAGTTAGGTCATTTCCATGTCCTGGCTACTGTAAATAGTGCTGCAATGAATATTATGGTACATGACTCTTCTTGAATTATGGTTTTCTCAGGGTATATGCCCAGTAGTGGGATTGCAGGGTCATATGGTAGTTCTATTTTTAGTTTTATAAGGACCCTCCATACTGTTCTCCATAGTGGCTGTATCAATTTACATACCCACCAACAGTGCAACAGGGTTCCCTTTTCTCCACACCCTCCCCAGCAATTATTGTTTGTAGATTTTATGACGGCCTTCTGACCAGTGTGAGATGATATCTCATTGTAGTTTTGATTTGCATTTCTCTAATGATTAATGATGTTGAGCATTCTTTCATGTGTTTGTTGGCAATCTGTATATCTTCTTTGGAGAAATGTCTATTTAGGTCTTCTGCCCATTTTTGGATTGGGTTGTTTGTTTTTTTGATATTGTGCTGCATGAGCTGCTTGTAAATTTTGGAGATTAATCCTTGGTCAGTTGCTTAATTTTTGAATATTTTCTTCCATTCTGAGGGTGATCTTTCCGTCTTGTTTATGGTTTCCTTTGCTGTGCAAAAGCTTTTAAGTTTCATTAGGTCCCATTTGTTTATCTTTGTTTTTATTTCTATATCTCTAGGATGTGGGTCAAAAAGGATCTTGCTGTGATTTATGTCATAGAGTGTTCTGCCTATGCTTTCCTCTAAGAGTTTGATAGTGTCCGGCCTTACATTTAGGTCTTTAACCCATTTTGAGTTTATTTTTATGTATGGTGTTAGGGAGTGTTCTAATTTCATTCTTTTACATGTAGCTGTCCAGTTTTCCCAGCACCACTTATTGAAAAGGCTGTCTTTTCTCCACTGTATATTCTTGCCTCCTTTATCAAAGATAAGGTGACCATATGTGTGTGGGTTTATCTCTGGGCTTTTTATCCTCTTCCATTGATCTATATTTCTATTTTTGTGCCAGTACCATACTGTCTTGATTACTGTAGCTTTGTAGTATAGTCTGAAGTTAGGGAGCCTGATTCCTCCAGCTCCCTTTTTCTTTCTCAAGATTGCTTTGGCTCTTTGGGGTCTTCTGTATTTCCATACAAATTGTGAAATTTTTTGTTCTAGTTCTGTGAAAAATG
Organism: Kogia breviceps; assembly: GCF_026419965.1. Lineage (NCBI taxonomy): Eukaryota > Metazoa > Chordata > Mammalia > Artiodactyla > Physeteridae > Kogia > Kogia breviceps. The sequence goes on along the minus strand of NC_081315.1, from coordinate 15,927,224 downwards.
CCAGTGGTAGTTTGACAGTGATTGCACTGAATCTGTAGTTGCTTTGGGTAGTATAGTCATTTTCATAATATTGATTCTTCAATCTAAGAACATGGTATATCTCTCCATCTATTTGTATCATCTTTAATTTCTTTCATCAGTGTCTTACAGTTTTTTGCATACAGGTCTTTTGTCTCCTTAGGTAGGTTTATTCCTAGGTATTTTATTTTTTTTTGTTGCAATGGTAAATGGGAGTGTTTTCTTAATTTCACTTTCAGATTTTTCATCATTATTGCATAGGAATGCAAGAGATTTCTGAGCATTAATTTTGTATCCTGCTACTTTACCAAATTCACTGATTAGCTCTAGTAGTTTTCTGGTAGCATCTTTAGGATTCTCTATGTATAGTATCATGTCATCTGTAACCAGTGACAGTTTTAATTCTTCTTTTCTGATTTGGATTCCTTTTATTTCTTTTTCTTCTCTGATTGCTGCAGCTAAAACTTCCAAAACTATGTTGAATAATAGTGGTGAGAGTGGGCCACCTTGTCTTCTTCCTGATCTTAGTGGAAATGGTTTCAGTTTTTCACCATTGAGGATGATGTTGGCTCTGGGTTTGTCATATATGGCCTTTATTATGTTGAGGTAAGTTCCCTCTATGCCTACTTTCTGCAGGGTTTTTATCATAAATGGGTGTTGAATTTTGTCAAAAGCTTTCTCTGCATCTATTGAGATGATTATATTGTTTTTCTCCCTCAATTTGTTAATATGGTTTATCACATTGATTGATTTGCATATATTGAAGAATCCTTGCATTCCTACAAGTAAGTATTTTAACTAAGAATTTCCGTTAGGTGCAGCCCAGTATCTCTCCAGGTCATCTGACTATTCTGTTCTGTACCAATCCCAACTTTAAGGGAAATGATATATTGGCATTACTACATATAAAGTTTACCAAAGATGTCTGCATGCACAAGTTGTAAGTCATTGTGACCCTTTATAGGACTGAAAAAGGTATGTTATCTTCTAAGGAGTTACATGGCTAATGCCAGAAAGAGAAAAATTGATCTTTATAGCTGAGCAGGTATTTCTTCTATTGGAGAAGTCTGGTTAACACATAATGCAGAAGCACAATGCACACTAGAGGGGAAGGAGGAGGCCGAAGGCCAGATCCAGGGATATAGATACGTGTGTGTGTGTGTGTGTGTGTGTGTGTGTGTGTGTGTGTGTGTATACCTGTGTAAGCATAACTTTATATGTTTACATATATTTTCAAGGTTGGTCCACTGAGAGGTCCTATAAGCAATGGTAGACTTAAGGCCAAGATTTAGTTTCTAAATATCATTATTCAGTAAGTGTAATTAGGGCTCCTTGGAAAAGTTGTTGATTCCAGGGCTGGGATGGTGTAAACACATGATGAGCCTGGAACATCTTGTTGTGCTCTTTGTATACATTATGCACTTTTTAGAGTAAGAAAGTGCTCAAAAATAGGTGAATGCATGTTAAAAGTCACTAAAACCAATATGACGCAATGGCCAAGGAACAAAGCTAGAACAATCAGAGCAAGAAAATAAATCATTAATAGTATTGGATTAAACTGAAAGAATAAAATAAATACCCGTAAGTCTGTACTTATATAAATAAATAATTAAATAAGAAGTGGAAGAGAAGACACAACTCTTGTAAAACAATTCCAATTATGAGATGAAGATGGTATGAGAAAAATAAAAATCACAATTATACATAAAGATAATAATGAGTGATATCTACCCTTGGCAATGGAAGCTAAAATTAAGATCCAAATGTTTGAGATGAAACAGGATATTGCAGTTTCAAGCAATCTACCCTAAAATATTTATTGACTACAAAGTTTTTAAAAAAGAAAAGAGAAAAGTACTTTTACAGTGGATAAAACAGGCAGATACCACTTACCCAGGTAATCAAGGTAAGTGTCATCAGTAATAAGACAGATCAATATCAGGTATCTTTGAGATGATATACTGAGAAGGACACATTACCTTGATAATTTCCTCCAGAACCCACAACCTCAATCTAATCAAGAGAAAACATCACATAAACCCATATCAAGTGGTATGTTACAAAACAATTGATCAATGACTCTTTAAAAGTAAGGTCATAAAAGAAAAGGAAGGACTGAGGAACTGTCACAAACTTGAGGAGACTAAAGAGACATGATGATTATGTGTTCTGTGGAATTCTATGAGAGAAAGGACATTAGAGAAAAAAAATCTGGTAAGATCTGAATTAAGTCTGTGGTTTAATTTATAGTATTTTATTAATGTTAATTTCTTAGTTTTGACCATTGTGCAATGGATATGAAAGATGTTAGCCTTAGGGGAAAATGAATGTAGGTATATGAGAACACTCTACTATTTTTGCAACTTTTTTGTAAGTCTATGAAAGAAAAAAATTAAAAATGCTAATTATAACCTCAGAGATATGAAAATATACTGAGCTATGAACAAGAGCATAATACTATAAAAATAGTATATATGGAACAAAAAGATATTCCTTGAAGGTTAAAATGATGAGAGTGGAAAAATTCAATAAAACAGTGGGTAGATACAGATGATGAAATCTCTCAGATGGTAGAAAATTAAAGAAAAAAATAGGAGAGAAAGATAAGAACATTAGAAAAGAACTTTAAAAGATTTAGCATCCAAGAGAAAAGAATAAGAAATTATCAAATCAATGACAAAATGATTTGAAGAAATGTCTTAATTAAAAGATGTAGAGGATACTTTTATTTGTCTATATCAGTATGGCATAATTGGTATTTATTGAATTATCCAGTGCTACTGCATTAGATGAAAATGGATTTTAAAAAGACACATTCCTGTGAAAGTTCAGAACACTGGAGGCAAAGAAAAGGTTTTCAGAGAGCGAAAAAAATGTCTTAGTAAAAAGGTCAAAGATATAAGAACATTTTATTCTTTTGGACTTTTTAGCAGCAGCACTGGAAGCTAAAAAATAATAGAAAATTTTTAGTCAAAAATAACTTTCAAATTAGAATATAACCAAGCTAAACTATTATTCAAATATGAAAGCAAAATATAGACATTTTTATATAGGCAATGTCTCAAAAATTTACCTCTAATACACTTGTTTTAGAAAGTCATGGGAGGATTACTTCATCAAACCAAGGGAGTAAACACAGAAATCATGGATTTTGATGCAAAGGAAATACCTTAGGATGATAAAGGGTATTCCTGTCCCCCCCCCCAAAAAAAAAGAGGCTCTGAAAGAGATTTTCAAGATGAAAGCTGATAGAATACTGTACTGAAAGTGTTTAGTACATTAAAGAGAAAATTATACAACTGAAAAAGAATAGAAGGATAAATTAGTGATAAGTATATAGAAAACCAAGCAGAAAAATGGAAGTAATCATTAACTCCAAGGAAAACAAAAATTGTGCAGTAAAGGAAGAGTTATTCATAGATTACTCCATATATGGCTCAGCTATGAATAGCATTGTGTCATATAAAGTTGAATATAGAATTGACAAAAAATTTCTGTGTTTATACTGGGATAATGTGGAAATTAGAAGCATGAATATGTAATATAGAGGTAGCTGTATGGCAGAAAGCTAAATATTAATATTTCTCTCATGGGAGTCCAATGACAATTCTTAATGTTAAAAGATAGAAACAACAATGAATTGCAAGGTATTTAGAAGTGTAGGAGACAATCCCAAAAGAATAAATTCAAAATATTGAAATCAGTAACCTTTAAAGTGTAATAAGAAAACAAAAATGTAGAGCTTTTGGAATCTTTAAACAATGTTTATAAATAAAATTTATAAATATTGAAAACAATATATAAAAAAAGAAGTAACTAGTTGATTCCCAAATTAAAAAAAAACCCCCACATTCCAAAGTTACTAAAATTGTTTTGGCTAGTATTGAGAACATTTACTATGTGCTAGGTACTGTTTTAAGTACTTCACATTTATTAACTCAATCCTCTTAATGGTTATTCCCATTTAATAAAGAAGACACCATGTTCAAAGAAACTATGTCCCCAAAGTCACACATAATGATATGGCAGCAACGGAGTCTGCACCCAGTCAGTTAGTCTTCAGAGCATGCATTCTTAACAGAAATACACCAAAATCTCGCACATGAAAAAATCTATTAGCAGAATACTGCAGTTGTGTGGACAGATCCCTGGAGGTGGTGCAAGAACACCTGGCTCTACATTTTGACTCTATCATTTAGTAACTATGAAGCTTTTTACAAGGCAAGTAATTTCTATGAACTTTAGATTTCTTGTTTGTACTGAGAATAACTTCTGAGTGCTGATATTAAAATAAAATAAAGTGATGTGAAGTCAAGCATAGGGAACAAACTAATATAAAGCCTACATAGGGAATGGCACATAGTAGACATTCAATAAATTCATTCAATAAATGTTAACAGATTTGAATTTATAGGTTACTGAAATGGATGTGAAGTTCAATGTTATGTTGGTGCACCCGTAATTTTTAATTCTAGCTATAGCTCCTTCAGAGTGTCCATACACATCTTACTCTGATTGAAAGTAGATGGTCTAAATTTCCTTATACATATATAATTTTTCCCAGAATCAATCTAGGATAATTATTAATTAAGCCACCATGATATCTTCGACATTTTTTTTCAAATGCTCCTTTTCCAAAAATAGCTTGTTGTTTGAAATTAATTCATGCATCTGACTTAATTGCACTTGTTAAAATTATTCTCTCAGGTTGTTCTGCATGAATAATAAGTTCAGTCAATACTTTTACATTCCAGAGGTGAAATGTTGACAACTTTAAAATGAATATGCTTCCAAATAATCAGACTCTACAAAACTTTACGGTAGAAGAGCAGCCTTTAAGTTTTCGAACTAAGACATTTTTGTCGTCTCTGAGCATTTTTCAAGAGTCCAGAGAAATATTTGTGCCTCAGGATATTAATAGCAGCAAGAGAAAAAGGTGTTCTGTGATGATAAAATATTTGGAAAATGCTAAATTAAACTAGCAAAAGATAAGTTTCTTTTCTGTGAGACTTTTCAGAACCTCTAATGCGGTAGCTTATGCTTGAATCTCTAATAGGAAATAAAATGTACACTGTTACTCCAAATTACATTGACCACAGCATCCTTTTTGCTTGGTTTTGTTTGTTTGTTGTTTTTTTCTGAAGCTTACCTATTTCCTATTCCATAAAGTTGACATTTCTCTCTAGAAGTCAAATGGGTAAGGGGTTTTCCCCCAATTATTCTTTATACTTTATTTTTCTCCTGTTTTTTACAACAATAAAAAGAAAAAATCAATAAATTCAGAAACCAATGTGTAAATGAGTCAACATGTAGTTATACTTAAAATTCAATTAATATGTAAGAGCAACTTTCATCAGGAAACTTATTCCTACTTTTAAAATTACAAACATAGAAAACAAACTTATGGTTACCAAAAGGGAAAGGTGTGGGGAGGGATAAATTAGGAGCTTGGGATTAATAGATACACACTATTAAATATAAAATAGATAAAATAAACAACAAGGACTTACTGTATACCACAGGAAATATACTACATTCAATATCTTGTAATAACCTATAATGGAAAAGAATATGAAACTGAATCACTTTGCTGTACACCTGAAACTAACGCAACATTGTAAATCAACTATACCTTAATTTAAAAAACTACAAATATAAACCAAGTATTGAATAATGGTTCAAACTGTATGCACTAAAGTTTGGGTTTGAAGCAGATCTGGGCACATAGTTTCCAAGAATTAGTTTTGTAGGTATTGTAAAATAGAGAGATGAATCTAGCATATTTTCTCATTTGGGTTGAGGAAGGATTTTGCGGTTTTTCTTAAGGATATTTCCTTCACAGAGAATGAAGTAAACAATAATATATAATTAGTGTCTAGAAAAGCAAATTTGTATACATGTATTTTATCTTATATATTAAACAAAAAGTTAAATATGAGAAACTTGATTAAGGAATTTCATTGTATGTCTTCTTTGGAGAAATATCTATTTAGATTTCTGCTCATGCTTTGATTGGGTTATGTTTCGTTTTGTTGTTTTGATATTGAGCTACATGAGAAGTTTACATATTTTGAAGATAAATCCCTTGTTGGTTGCTTCATTTCCAAATATTTCCTCCCATTCTGAGGGTTGTCTTTTTGTTTTGTTTATGGTCTCCTTTGCTGTGCAAAAGCTTTTAACTTTAATTAGATCCCATTTATTTATTTGTTTTTATTTTCTTTATTCTAGGAGGTGGATCAAAAAAGATCTTGCTGTGCTTATGTCTAAGAGTGTTCTGCTTATGTTTTCCTCTAAGAGTTTTATAATGTCTAGCCCTACATTTAGATCTTTAATCCATTTCGAGTTTATTTTTGTGTATGCTGTTAGGCAGTGCCCTAATTTCATTGTTTTCCATATAGCTGTCCAGTTTTCCCACCACCACTTATTGAAGAGACTGTCTTTTCTCCATGGCATGTTTTTGCCTCCTTTGTCATAGATTAGGTGACCATAGGTGCATGGGTTTATCTCTGGGCTTTTTATCCTGTTCCACTGATCTATAAGTCTTTCTCTGTGCCAGTATCATGGTGTTTTGATGACTGCAGCTTTGTAATATAGTGTAAAGTCAGGGAGCCTGATACCTCCAGCTCCGTTTTTCACATGGAAGTATGCTCAACATCACTAATTATTAGAGAAGTGCAAATCAAAATTACAATGAGGTATCACCTCACAAAAACCAGAATGGCCATCCTCAGAAAATCTCCAAACAACAAATGCTGGAGAGGGTGTGGAGAAAAGGGAACACTCCTACACTGTCGGTGGGAATGTAAATTGGTACAGCCACTATGGAAAATAGTATGGAGGTTCCTTAAGAAGCTAAAAATAGAACTACAAGATGATCCAGCAATCCCACTCCTGGGCATATACTAAGAGAAATCAATAATTCACAAAGATACATGCACCACAATGTTCATCGCAGCACTATTTACAATAGTCAGGACATGGAAGCAACCTAAATGTCCACCAACAGAGGAATGGATAAAGAAGATATGGTACATATATACAGTGGAATATTACTCAGCCATAAAAAAGAATGAAAATAACGCCATTTGCAGCAACATGGTTGGACCTAGAGATTGTCATATTGAGTGAAATATGTGAGACACAGGAAGACAAATATATGATATTGCTTAACTGTGGAATCTAAAAAAAAGGTATCAATGAACTTATCTACAAAATGGAAATAGAGTTACAGATGTAGAAAACACACTTATGTAAGGGGGGAGGGACAAATTGGGAGATTGTGATTGACATATACACACAACTATACGTAAAATAGATAACTAATAAGAATCTGCTGTATAGTACAGGGAACTCTATTCAATATTCTATAATGACCTATATAGGAACAGGATCTTATAAAAAAATAGTAGACATACATACATCTATATCCCAACAGCCAGCAAGCTCCAGTGCTGGATGACCCATGCCAATCAACTAGCAAGACAGGAACACATCCCACCCATTGGCAGAGAGGCTGCCTAAAATCATACGAAGTTCACAGACACCCCAAACACACCACTGGACACAGTCCTGCCAACCAGAAAGACAAGATCCAGCTCCACCCACCAGAAAACGGGCATCAGTCCCCTCCAACAGAAAGCCTATACAACCCACTGAACCAAACTCACCCCCTGGGGGCAGACATCAAAACAATAGGAATTACAAACCTAAAGTCTGCAAAAAGGAGACACCAAACACTGTAAGTTAAACAAAATGAGAAGACAGAGAAATATGCAGTAGATGAAGGGGCAAGGTAAAAATCCACAAGACCAAATAAATGAGGAGGAAATACGCAGTCTATCTGAAAAAGAATTCAGAGTAATGCTAGTAAAGAGGATCCAAAATCTTGGAAATAGAATGGAGAAAATAAAAGAAATGTTTAACAAGGACCTAGAAGAACTAAGGAGCAAACAAACAATGACAAACAACACAATAAATGAAATTTAAAAATTCTCTGGAAGGAATCAATAGCAGAATAACTGAGGCAGAAGAACGGACAAGTGACCTGGAAGATAAAATAGTGGAAATAACTACTGCAGAGCAGAATAAAGAAAAAAGAATGAAAAGAATTGGGGACAGTCTCAGAGACTGCTGAGACAACATTAAATGCACCAACATTCGAATTATAGGGGTCCCAGAAGAAGAGAGAAAGAAAGGTCTAAGAAAATATTTGAAGAGATTATAATGGAAAACTTCCTTAACAAGGGAAAGGAAATAGTCAATCAAGTCCAGGAAGTGCAGAGAGTCCCATACAGGATAAATCCAAGGAGAAACACTCCAACACACATATTAATCAAACTATCAAAAATTAAATACAAAGAAAAAAATGTTAAAAGCAGCAATGGAAAAGCAACAAATAACATAAAAGGGAATCCCCATAAGGTTAACAGCTTATCTTTCAGCAGAAACTCTGCAAGCCACAAGGGAGTTGAAGGACATATTTAAAGTGATGAAAGGGAAAAACTTACAACCAAGATTACTCTACCCAGCAAGGATCTCATTCAGATTTGATGGAGAAATTAAAACCTTTATAGACAAGCAAAAGTTAAGAGAATTCAGCGCCACCAAAGCAGCTTTACAACAAATTCTAAAGGAACTTCTCTAGGCAGGAAACACAAGAGAAGGAGGAGAACTGCAATAAAAAATCCAAAACAATTAAGAAAACAGTAAGAGGAATATACATATTGATAATTACCTTAAATGTAATGGATTAAAGGCTCCAAGCAAAAGATATAGACTGCCTGGATGGATATAAAAACAAGACCTGCATGTATGTTGTCTAAAAGACACCCACTTCAGACCTAGGGACACATACAAACTGAAATCGAGGGGATCGAAAAAGATATTCCATGCAAATGGAAATCAAAAGAAAGCGGGATTAGCAATTCTCATATCAGTCAAAATAGACTTTAAAATAAAGACTATTATAAGAGACAAAGAAGGACACTATATAATGATCAAGGGATTAATCCCAGAAGAAGATAAAACAATTGTAAATATTTATGCACCCAACGTAGGAGCACCTCAGTACATAAGACAAATGATAAGAGCCGTAAAAGGGAAATCGACAGTAACACAATCATAGTAGGGGACTTTAACACCCCACTTTCACCAATGGACAGATCATCCAAAGTGAAAATAAATAAGGAAACACAAGCTTTCAATGATACATTAAACAAGATGGACTTAATTGATACGTGTAGGACATTCCATCCAAAAACAAGAGAATACACTTTCTTCTTAAGTGCTCATGGAACATTCTCCAGGATAGATCATATCTTGGGTCACAAATCAAGCCTTGGTAAATTTAAGAAAATTGAAATCATGTCAAGTATATTTTCCGACCACAACACTATGAGACTATATATCAATTACAGGGGAAAAAACGGCAAAAAACACAAACCTATGGAGGTTAAAGAATATGCTACTAAACCAAGAGATCACTAAAGAAATTAAAGAGGAACTCAAAAAATACCTAGAGACAAATGACAATGAAAACATGACCACCCAAAACTTACGGGATGCAGCAAAGCAATTCTAACAGGGAAGTTTATAGCAATACAGTCCCACCTCAAGAAACAAGAAACATCTCAAATAAGCAACTTAACCTTACACCTAAAGCAATCAGAGAAAGAAAGAAAAAAAAAACCACAAAGTTAGCAGAAGGAAAGAAATCATAAAGATCAGATCAGAAATAAATGAAAAAGAAAAGACGGAAACATTAACAAATATCAATAAAACGAAAAGCTGGTTCTTTGAGAGGATAAACAAAATTGATAAACCACTAGCCACACTCATCCAAAAAAAAAGGGAGAAGACTCAAATCAACAGAAGTAGAAATGAAAAAGAAGTCACAATGGAACTGCAGAAATACAAAGGATCATGAGAGATTACTACAAGCAACTGTATGCCAATAAAATGGACAACGTGGAAGAAATGGACAAATTCTTAGAAAAGCACAACCTTCTGAGACTGAACCAAGAACAAATAGAAAATATAAACAGACCAACAATAAGCACTGGAATTGAAACTGAGATTAAAAATCTTCCAACAAAAGCCCAGGACCACATGGATTCACAGGCAAATTCTATCAAACACTTAGAAAAGAGCTAACACCTATCCTTCTCAAACTCTTCCAAAATATAGTGGAGGGAGGAACACTCCAAACTCATTCTATGAGGCCACCATCACTCTGATAACAAAACCAGACAAAGATGGCACAAAAAAAGAAAACTACAGGCCAATATCACTGATGAACATAGATATAAAAATCCTCAACAAAATATTAGCAAACAGAATCCAACAGCACATTAAAAGGATCATACACTGTGAACAAGTGGGGTTTATTCCAGGGATGCAAGGATTCTTCAATTTATGCAAATCAATCAATGTGATAAAACATATTAACAAATTGAAGGATAAAAACCATATGACTATCTCAGTAGATGCAGAAAAAGCTTTTAACAGAATTCAACACCCATTTATGATAGAAACTCTCCAGAAAGTGGGCATAGAAGGAACCTATCTCAATATAATAAAGGCCATATATGACAAACCCAGAGCCAACATCATTCTCAATGGTGAAAAACTGAAACCATTTCTACTAAGATCAGGAACAAGACAAGGTTGCCCACTCTCACCACTATTATTCAATATACTTTTGGAAGTTTTAGCCACAGGAATCAAAGAAGAAAAAGAAAGAAAAGGAATCTAAATCAAAAAGGAAGTAAAATTGTCACTGTTTGCAGATGACATGACACTATACTAGAGATTCCTAACGATGCTACCAGAAAACTACTAGAGGTAATGAATGAATTTGGTAAAGTAGCAGGATACAAAATTAATGCACAGACATTTCTTGAATTCCTATACACTAATGACGAAAAATCTGAGAGTGAAATTAAGGAAACACTCCCATTTACCACTGCAACAAAAAGTATAAAATACCTAGGGATAAACTCACCTAAGGAGACAAAATACCTGTAGGCAGAAAACTATAAGACACTGATGAAAGAAATTAAAGATGATACAAATAGATGGAGAGATATACCATGTTCTCGGATTGGAAAAATCAACATTGTGAAAATGACTACATTACCCAAAGCAATCTACAGATTCAATGCAATCCCTATCAAACTACCAATGGCATTTTACACAGAACTAAAACAAAAAAAAATTCAGAATTTGTATGGAAACACAAAAGACCTCGAATAGCCAAAGCAATCTTGAGAAAGAAAAGTGGAGCTGGAGGAATCAGGCTCCTGGACTTCAGACTATACTACGAAGCTACGGTAATCAAGACAGTACAGTACTGGCACAAAAACAGAAGTATAAATCAATGGAGCAGGATAGAAAGCCCAGAGATAAATACACGCACATATGGTCACCTTATCTTTGACAGAGGAGGAAAGAATATACAATTGAGAAAGGACAGCCTCTTCAATAAGTGGTGCTGTGAAAACTGGACAGCCACATATAAAAGAATGAAATTAGAACACTCCCTAACACCATACACAAAAATAAAGTCAAAATGGATTAAAGACGTAAGTGTAATGCCAGACACTATCAAACTCTTAGAGAAAAACATAGGCAGAACACTCTATGACATAAATTACAGCAAGATCCTTTTTGACCCACCTCCTAGAGAAATGGAAATAAAAAATAAATAAATAAATGGAATCTAATGAAACTTAGAAGCTTTTGCACAGCAAAGGAAACCATAAACAAGATGAAAAGACAATCCTCAGAATGGGAGAAAATATTTGCAAATGAAGCAACTGACAAAGGATTAATCTCCAAAATATACAAGCAGCTCATGCAGCTCAATATCAAAAAAGCAAAAAACCCAATCCAAAAATGGGCAGAAGACCTAAATAGAAATTTCTCCAAAGAACATACACAGATTGCCAAGAAACATATAAAAGGATGCTCAACATCACTAATCATTAGAGAAATGCAAATCAAAACTACAATGAGTTATCACCTCACACCAGTCAGAATGGCCATCATCAAAAAATCTACAATCAATAAATGCTGGAGAGGGTGTGGAGGAAAGGGAACCCTCTTGCACTCTTGGTGGGAATATAAATTGATACAGCCACTATGGAGAATAATATGGAGTTTCCTTAAAAAACTAAAAATATAACTACAATACAACACAGCAATCCCATTACTGGGCATATACTGTGAGAAAACCACAATTCAAAAAGAGTCACATGCCACAATGTTCATTGCAGCTCTCTTTACAATATCCAGCATGGAAGCAACCTAAGTGTCCATCGACAGATGAATGGATGAAGAAAATGTGGCATATATATAATAGAATATTCCTCAGCCATAAATAGAAACGACATTGAGTTATTCGTAGTGAGGTAGATGGACCTCACTGTCATACAGAGTGAAGTAAGTCAGAAAGAGAATAACAAATACCATATGATAATACTATATATGGAACTTTAAAAAAAATGGTCCTGATGAACTTAGGCGCAGGACAGGAATAAAAACGCAGATGTAGAGAATGGAATTGAGGACATGGCGGGGAGGGGTAAGGGTAAGCTGGGAGGAAGTGAGAGAGTAGAATTGACATATATACATTACCAAATGTAAAAGTTAGCTAGTGGGAAGCAGCTGCATAGCACAGGGAGATCACCTCAGTGTTTTCTGACCACCTAGAGTGATGGGATAGGGAGGGTGGGAGGGAGATACAAGAGGGTGGGGATATGAGGATATATGTATACATAGAGCTGATCCACTTTGTTACACAGAAGAAAGTAAGAAAACATTGTACAGCTACTATACTCCAATAAAGATGTTAAAAAAAATGCTATGCATGCATCTCATTTCTTTACAATTAAATTTTAAATAAAAGCAAAATGTCAGTAATGCATGTCTAATTTTACAATGCAAGCAGATGCTGTTGTTAAAACATCTTCCACTGTTAGCCTCTGGCTCCAGTAACTGCCATCCAAAGAACAGGGAGGAAGAAACAATTTGGAGAGCAAGATAAGTTGTTTGCTGGGGGCACAAAATGTGATAAGTAGTTGGAAGTCATTAAATTATAAGTGCCTATAAGTGTGACTCATAATCTATCTATTAAATATATTTCAACTACAGATCACTTTTTATGAACATCATTTCTCATGATGTTATAAAAATACTTCAAATTTTAAGAAATTAAAGAAAATGTGACAAACTTAACTGATATAATTTAACCTGAATTTGTAGTTTTGTTTAATTTAAAGAATTTATTGGAATTTTTTCCATTTAACTAGAAAGCATCTGCAGGTTTGTAAATGTAAAATAATGAAGAACAGCCTTGGGATTTGTTTTAACTTTGCATGTGTGGGAAGAGAGAAGACTTTAAAATGTCCCCCACCTTTGGGAACACATGCACAGAAAATTTTCAGTCCTATATGACTGGATATTACTCAGGATTGATAATATATTGAATGAAAAATTATTATATTCAAATATGCATATAAATAGTAATAACTGATTCATATGTATCCATGGTCCATTGCAAAAGGTGGCCACAGATAATTCTTACATCTGTACACATATTTCTTTGCAGTGTGACCACTAGTACTTTTTTCATCAAGTGCTGGAGCCTAAGCCTATTTCCACTCTGCTTGAATTTGAGCTGGCCCTGAAGATTATTCCTTGACCAAGAGAATGTGGTAGAATTGATGCTGTGCAACTTCTAGGTCCAGACTTCAAGAGTACTTGTAGATTCTGCTCTAACTTTCTTAGAACTTACTGTAACCTTGTAAAGAAGCTTGAGATAAGCACCTTGAGGGTGAGATACTGCTGGAAAGAGAGACTCTACCAACAGTGCACCGGATGCCCAAAATGTGTAGGGCTACTCTGAACCATCTGTCCTTACTGGAGTCACCAGTAGACTACAGATGAATGCATGACTCAGGTGAGAGTAGCAGAAGAACTACCAGCTGAACGTAACCCACTGCCCAACTCACAGAATCATGGACAAAGAAAAGAGTTGTTGTTTTAAGCCACGACATTTGGGGATGGTTCATTTTGTAAAATTAGATTACTGAGACAACAGCATTCTACCAAGGGTTTAATATATGGAATACCTTACAACACTTAAGGGGACGATATTATCAACACTGCTTTTTACATAATTTATAAACTGTATATTTATAATGTTCTAATTTAGAACCCATTAAAGATATTGCATCAGCTAATATATTTATTGGCTATCATTTAAAAATCACTTTCTGAATGATTCTCATCACTAACTCTTTTTCTGGTTTCCTGTTCACAGCAAAGCTTTCTTCAGTTTAATTTCTTTCTGGTTAAGTATATTGTCCTGAACTCTATTTAATGAATTTCATTATATTGTTGCCGAATGTGTTTCTAGGGTCATTTGGGACACTTCTGTCTTCTTTGGATATGCTGTTCACACTCCTTAGTTCAGTGTCATTGGTATTCTGTCATCAAGCTCGTTGTTTAAAATGTGAAATCTCACTGAGTATAGGATTAACTACAGAGGAATAGTTCTTGGTTCTCACCATTCAGAAGACACAGCTGCACTCCTGACAAGAGCCCTTGCCTGCCCCTGCCCTGTCTCTATCGATAATAATTTGTTCTGGTGGAGCACACTGCCAGACGTGATACAAAGGTCTTGTCCTATATTCATTATGCCTGGGGTGAATAGAGCCCCACATAAATATGCATATTTAGCAGAGACATCTTACCTAATCCCTTTTAGTATTCCTCAAATGATCTTGGATAGACCCTTGATCTAAAACATGGATATCCTTTACTCTAATAAAAGTTCCACCTCCTAAAAAAATCCACCACTAAGCCAGGTCTAAGACTCCATGAATCACAACCTTTGGTTAGGGATGCTGACCAGAATCATATTCAACCATGTATGACTTTGGAATTAGTGATTTATATTGCAATTTTGCCCTGTCCAGACAAAATCTGTATTTGTTCTTCCTTGTCAGCATGACTACACCGGCTAAAACAAATAAACTTCTTGGGAAGAAGCTTCTTGATTTATTCTGAAGGATTATATGTTCTTCAGTATCCCAGGAAGAAACAGGTTGTACCCTCAAAGGGATAATAGAAGGGAATTTAATAAAAGTATGCTTTTCAGAGGTGGTGATAAGATAAAGCCGTTACTATCCCTGAAGTGGCGAGTGTAGGCTGTGGCCTTACAGAACTGGACTAGGGCCACAGTCATAGAAAGTGAGCCACTGCCAAAACAATAGTTCTTCACAAAGAAGGAATGGATTTAAATAATATCCTAGACAGTATTTTCTTCAGACTTCTCATCTTCAATTGATTCCTTCCATTTGCCAAATCCAACAGAAACCAGAGGGCACTACAGCCCTGGACTCTTGGGGCAAAAAGCAGGGCAGGGAATGATACAATGGATATGGGAGAACACAGAATAACCATCACAGCTCGGGTAGAATGGCTACAATGTTCTAGATTGAATTCAGGCTTTTTTCTCCTACTCTTAGCAGATCAGGTGTACTCACATACTGCTAAAGAACAAGATGTCCTCTCTGTATACCAAATATGAAGTGTTAGCAGGGAATTTAACTTTACTGTATACACACAATAAACATATCAAAATAATACCCTTGCTAGACTGCCTTTCCTTATTTAGAGAAAATGTGGGGAATAAGCCTGGGCTCTGAATATCAGAAAAATTTGTTTTAAATCCTGAATTTGCCACTGCTTAGCTGTAAATCCTTGAGTAATAAACTTAGTTTTTTGCTCCTTTTTTCGTTACCTATAAAATGGAAATATCATACCTACTGTATAGAATTACTGTAAAGATTAAACAAAAAGATGGTTGTAAAAAACTTATAACATGCTCAGAATTTAGTAAGCTCTGAATAAATTTAAGGTATTGTTTTCAGCTATAAGTTGTTAGAGTTGGTAACCTTGATTATTACTACTTTTTTCCTATTTAATGACTGAGAATGTTCCTGAATATGTGGGTCTCTGGACTCCTGCACCTACTAATAACTTTCTTCCAAAAACTGTGAATTCATCTTTTAAAATAAATAAATAATTGATAATACAATTAAGAGCAATTAAACAAATGAAATTCATTTTAATCTATTATTAAGTTAATAATATTAATAATATTATAATTATCTATTAATGATAAAATGAATATAAGGCACATTGATCTGCTACTCGATGGAAGTTTATGACTTGAGTCTTAGGTCAATATGGATTAGATTCTTCACTCATGAGAGTTACTCAGCATGTAGTTAAAATTCTTATTGCCAAGTCCATAAGCTGAGGTGGCTGGAGCAATGAACATCTCAGTGAGAAGGTATTTATAGCAGCTGGAGATGTATTAGTGATATTACCCAGAAATTGATCACAGCATTTCCTGAACTGAGGGTTTTTACATTTCAAATTTTAATAAAATGAATTCACATTTGTATGGACAGAATTTTTATGAGCACAACTTCAATCACATTGTTTTTTCCTCTCTCTCTTGAAGATTTTGGCATGAATATAATTTTCAAAACCTATCCTATCACATTCACATGCTCTGTTTTGTGACAAGCTCTCATAGCTGTTACTTTGAGAGGAATAAATGTTACAAGATAAAAACCCTTTAGATGGGTCCAGGATTAGAACACAAAAAAGTGATGGTCCAAAATGTTATACTTCAAGAAAAATCACTAGAGTGTTAATTGATGTTTAATAAACACAGCCAAACTTCCAACCTCTAAGAAAATCTAGGAAACATTGATCAAAACCAATAAATAATAATTTCTTCAGGGTACTTTTCAAATGGTATCTCATCACTAGTTTTATTTTGATCTATTTTTTAAAACTTCATTTCCTCATGAAAACAAGTTGCATAGCTAATGGTATTACTCTAGCAAAATCATTTCCATAAATAAAGCAAGATGCAATGGAAAGGAACATATATAAAGATTAATGCAGCAGGCTTTTAGGCTTATGGTGACTAACTATAATTCCTGAGCCTGAAGTTACTGGAAAGAAAATCTCTCTTATGGAAACAGGCAACAAATCCCGAACTATCTGGTCAGCACAAGCAATTTACTTTCCCTTGACTTAAAGAAGTGTGGTTTTATAGCCATTTTCCCTGTGTTTATTGATTTCATATGCAGTTTTGTACAGTGACATAATGCATCTGGGCTTCACACAGAGAGAGAGAAAGGATAACTAACATTTGTCCCATTTGTCAACCCAAAGTAATCAATGGGACCTGGTCTCCACTTAGATGTGCAAAGCAACAAGGCAAATTCTCTTCAATTAAAGTGACTCAGGAGCAAGAAAGGTAAGAATATTGCAGAAAAGAAGGAGCAAAAATAAGAAAAAAAATCCTACTGTTAAATGCTTGTCAGAAAATAAAATCATGTGTAAGTTTTGTGGCATCTTTCATCAAGTGTCACTTTAGCAGCATTGTAAATGCTAGTCATTTGTGTGCTCTATGCACCAAGAAAAAGTGTGGGTTACTTAAGGTTATTAATCTGTGTGCTCAAGGAATATGGATGCACTTTAATACAACATAATTAGTTAGGTAAGTCTGCTGCAATATCAAAGTCCTATTACACTTTATAAACTAAAATACAATTTTTAAAATATTATTTAATGTTTCATTTTCCTATATCAGCATACCCATTCATGTCAGAAAAAAATAATGAAATATTCAGTAGAAATGACAGCACTCAGAGGCAAACCTAGTCAAAATTCTAAAGTTGGTGAAGTTGTTCCTTCTTCCTTCTAACCTTTCCCTGCCTGTGCTTTTCTTCCATAACTCCGACCACTGTGCTCAGTATCCACTGCTTTCATGTTATTTCATAGCTGCTCTCTTGTTATGGACTGAATGTTTGTGATGTACCCGAATTCATATGTTGAAACCCTAACCCCCAGAGTGTGATGGCATTAGGTAACGGGGCCTTTTAGAGGTGGTTAGGTATGAGAGAGGAACACTTATGCATGAGATTAGTGCCCTTATAAAAGAGACCCCAGACAGTTATCTATGAACAAGGAAAGTGAACTTCACCAGACTCTAAATCCCACGGTACCTTGATCTTGAACTTCTCAGCCCCAGAGCTAAGAAAAAATAAATGTCTTGTTTAAGCTACCCAGTCTACAGTATTTTTGTTATAGCAGCCCAAACATAACCTCTAGATCACACAAGGTAATCTGGCAAAGATTTTGCTCTGTGTTGTAAACTATTTGCTCTGCCCTACTTATTCTCAAAGAACTTGCCTCTCAATGTAGCCACTGTGAGTAGGCAGGGGACACCGTGATCACATTGCTCCAGCTAGTTTTGGTTGGAAACTCTTTCACAGCAAATCTGCTAGCTCTTCTTAAACATCTTAAAGGAAATTTTAATGAAACAACCCATAAAAAACACATCCCAGGTTAAGCAAATAACAATGACACAAGTAAATTTCTTTACCTCTGAAGAAAGTTCTGTGTCATTCAGGTGCAGTTCCAGCAAATCATAAATTATTCTAATTCATTCATTCAGCAAATACTTATCAAGCCAATATTATATGTTGCTTTTGATGTGGTGAAGCAACAAACGAGACAGACCCACTCCTTGAATCTGCTGAGTTTAAATTCTAGAATAACAAATTCTGACAGCTCACTACTCCTTTTGTCAGTACAGAAATATTTGTATCCAATATTATAAACTTAGAAACTGGGGAAGCCATCAATCTAAAGAAATATCTATGCAGATTTGGGCGATCTTGAGGGCACAGGGGCTTTCTCCTTTTTTTTGGACTACAGAAGAAAAATACATCATAGGCCCTTCTCACACAAATATAAGCAGTAAATTCAGTGGTACATCTTATTGAAAAGATGGAGGGCCTGAGTTTCTCAAGTTCTCTTTGGAATATACACAGCTCAGAAGATGTCTCAGAGTGTATTAAGGGTGTTAGTGGATAGTCTGACTGGGTATCTTGACTAAGGAGTTTGCCAGAAAGAGGCAAAGTGAACTGAAGCTGAGGGCTGTGGCAGACAGCTTCAGTCAGACACACACAGAGATCACAGATGGATCCCCCTGGTCCATAGCCCAAAGGGATCAAGCCCAGGACCTCGTCAGTCTGCCCTAGTGACAGGGACAAGAATCAGGCTCTGAGGTATGCACCCTGGAGATTATACCAGCAAACCTTTTTTAGAATGGTGACAGGAAGAGCAGTGGGCCTTCAGTTGTCACCAGTCTGGTTTTTCAGCACAGACCAGTCACACTTAAGTAGACACCAGTGAAGAACCTGAGAACCTGCCTCGACTGAAGGTCTTCCAGAGACCTACCCTGCTCCTTCCCATCACATATGGTACCATACACATATCCTATATGTCCAGATACCATCCTAGAAAGAAACAATAAGAACATGGAGGTAGGGGGAGACTGGGAAAACTCTAAAAGCAATACATTTCATTCGAAAAAGAATGATTCAACTAAAGATACTGTCTAAATTATAGGTTAAACAGCATATATTATACTAAATTTAGTTTTGTATGGCTCATGTGCACTAGCATAGTGTGTGTGTGTGGGGGGGGAGTTGTGAGGAAGATCAGATAATTTAATAGAAAAATTAAGAAGCTGTATAACATAACTTGGTGTAGTGAAAACAAATTTGCAAACTTGTATGTTATCTTCAACTCAAAAGAAAAGAAATGTATTTGTGAAATATGGATCATTGCTTTTTATCAAAATTACGTGCAGGGTTTTATTTCAAGTACATTTTGAAAAGCACCATTATTGGTTCATTAAAATAAAATTGAGGTCTAAATCATATTAGCAGCTACATCACATAGTAATTAGAACTTCCAGTCAAAAGCATTTCAACGTATGCCTGTTTAGACACTGTTATTATTATTATATAGTCTCTCTAATGCATACAGAGATTGCTTATGATTCCAGATTATAGGTGATATTTATGCGAGGATAAAACTCTATTTGAAATTTTCCTTTTTGGTGTCCAGTGGCCCTACGTGCAGCTCAGCTAGCTGGGCTACGTCTAATGGCCAGTCTCAGGTAATGGATGCCAAAGCAGGATCTGAGGCCGACGAGAACAGTTCTTGGTGTTTTTATTTTCCAAATATAAGCTCTGAAGTTAAGGTTTTAAATTTGCAAGAGCCCTATTAGGTAAGGCCCAAGTGTCTAAGCCCTAAAATCTCTAGTGACGAAGATGATATCACAAGACTAGAGTGGGAAGAAGAGCAGCGGTGCCGGTCTCCACCTTCCCTCAAGCCCACAAGGAATAAAAATGCCAAGAAGCAAGGCAAGAAACTGAGGGAGCACCGTAACAGGGGACAGAGCTAGGCGGGCTTCTGCTGGAGAGAGAAGAGGAACGATCCTGTGGGTGTGACTGAGTCTGCAGTGAGTGACTGTCTGTGCTCCACCCAGGACACAACCACTCACTGCAGGCTGCCAGGGAGCCATGTGGGAGACAAGCCAGTGTCCCAGACCATCCCAGGAGCATCTATACCACATCAGCAGTGCTGAGGACGCAGAGTAGCAGCTCTTTTCGATATTGTTCAAAGAAGACTTCCCTTTCGCAGCAGTCAGAACATCTCTCATTGTTTACACGGTGGCACTGACGTCTTCCTGGGCCCTGAAACTTTGCTCAACCCTATCTGGACTACCCTTCCAGAACAAACAAACTACCCTTACAGACTATTCAATGTCTTAGGATCCACTTAAGTTCCAAAGTAGGGAATGGAGGCCTGGACACCTGCACTTACGTGGATGTGCTGGTTTAAATCACTTCAACCTTCCCTGAGCCTGGATCCATATAACTTTACAAAATGAACTGCCTTTGAAAATAGAGCTGACAATGGTATTTAGTGAGCAACAAACATCATGCTTCTCATATACGCAGGAAAGAAGAAAGTGTTAAAGAGCGTTTTCTCTTTAGGGAGAAGTAGTTACCCATCAAAACTTTAAGTCGATAGAGATGACACCAGGAAAATGAGAGCTTGTAACCCTCTTTTATAGCTACTGCTGAGTGCTCTCTCAGTTTGTAAGAATATGATCCATCTAGGTAGTTGTCTCCTTTGTAGTGCCCTCCCTGGCTTCAGGGTTTTCCATATGCATTATAACTGACATGGTGGGTGCCCCTCTCATATCACTCAGCCCACCTCCGGAGTCAGATGCTGTTCTGGCAGACAGATATCTTTTATTCATATCTATAGCTTTCTGCTCCCCTTCTCCTGGGGCCAATCTTTGGCCCTGGGACTGTGTTTAGCACGGAGCTATGCCACCACGAGTGACTCTCAACCAATGAATAGCAGTGGGTATATAGCTTCGTGCTTTCCGCCCTTGGTTGCAATAATTCTACAGAATCTCTTAAAGGGTCCCGAGCAGGACTGAGTTCCAGTTCCCCACACAGCAGTGAGCCACTCATTAGTGAAACTTTAATGTCTGCCCTCCCTTTTGTTTCTCACTTGTTCTCTCCTTCACTGACCAAATATTTGGTTTCGTATCTGCTTTTGAGGGACCCAAAGGAAGAAATGCACATTGTGGAGTCAGTGTACTTATGTATCACACAGTCCCTGATAACTTCAATTGTAAGAAATGTGATGTGTTGATATAAATTATCCTTAAAACAAAAAATCATTTTTATAGCTCCGCCTTTATAGATTTGATTTATTATGAGAAAAAGTCTTTCTTTTAACTTTGTAAGGAAATTACAATGAATGTCAACTAAAGGAATTCTTTAAAAACTGAAATCTCAAAGACAGGTTAAGTGCAAGCTGTTTGCCTGAGTATTCCATTCTTTAGTGTTTATCCTCATTTTAGGTTCAGGTTTATCTCTAAGCTGGGTGCCTATCATTTTCTATAAATAGCCATTAAAATTGTCTTCTGAATCCACTTACAGCACTCCAAAGATATGAAGTTCTCATCAGAGTAAAGCACAAGGGAATGTGGGTTTGATTTTGTTGAGTTGAGAGATCTGTCCTTGGGAAATGTTTGTTATGTTTAATTGTGTACCCCTGTGTCTTCATGAAGCACTCTCTCTGTTAAAGCAGTATTGATCTACTTCCCTTTCTGTCTGGGCATTCTATTTCACAGATCACTGTGGACATATCAGGCATTCTGAGAAATTTAAGTATAGAGAAAAATATATAGGATAAAAAGAAAAAAGAAGAGCACTAGTTCCTGTTCTTATATTCTTGCATTAGTTTGTTGATAAAATACAAAGACGCAAGGGTGATTTTTTTTTTTTTTTTTTTACTTCATACCTTTTAGAGGTCTTAGAGGCTGTGAGGTGAAATGAAAATAATAATAAAATGAAAGCAGTGAGTGCATTTTTGGATCAATTTACATAGCCCGACACCTGGGGCCAGCTTGCCCTGGTTATGATGGACAGGTGTCTGTTGTTTCCTTCCTGAATTCATCTTTGCTTATATATCTAAGAAGGCACTTGTCATTCCAACCACATCTCATGTCATATACAGACTATAACAGAAAATAAAAGAACAAATACTGAAAGAGGAAGGCAGCTGGCATAATTCAAGGTGAATCTCACACCTGGGGATAGTCTGCCTTTATAAGAAGATAGTGTAAACAATAGGTATAATTTGTGTCAGGGCACATTCCTGAGAGCTTTCAAATTGTCTGATGGTAAAAATGGGAATGCTGCTAATAAAAATGATTAAGGGGAAAAAGACCGAGGGCAACTGGCTAGCTAAGACATTTAGTAATGGAATATGACACTGTGCTTCTAGGTCACTAGCTCCAATTCAGTCAAAATCGGAAGCAGCTGAAAGCTGTGATCATGTAATGTGTGCTTGGTGGCCTATGTGAAATAGTGTGATGGTCTTAGTTCAGGGAAGATGTGTCCCCTGCACCCATAAATATATTGAGTATCAGTTATAACCTTTCAACAGTTTTAATTGTTTTGTAGTTACTCTAAAGAGACCACATATTGCTTAGGACTAGATTCTATTCTGATCTTTCTTACTGGTATCTCATCGTTACAAAAGGGGCCCCTCAGAATGTGAGTACAGTCAGCCCTCCTTATCCGCAGATGCAGAATCCACAGATATAGACAGCCATCTGTACTACGCCAGTTTATATACGGGATTTGGGCATCCATGGAGTTTGGTTTCCACAGGATGGGGGTGGGGTGGAAGTTCTGGAACTAATCCCGTGAAGATACCAAGGGATGATCAGAACAATTTTTTCCCCCAGAGACTTTGGAGACTGATTGGTGACTTTAGTTTTGTCCCATACGGTAACCACTATCTTCTTAGAATTTTTATTTTAAAGAAAACAAAACAAAAATAAAACAAAAGGCATTGTGTTATTTTGAGGTGGAATTTGAAGGAATTTGCATTGATTTAAGGGTTGTATTTTCTTTTCCTTTTTTTTAAAGCTTCTTTAAAAAGCATAGCTTGGGTTTCTGGATAATTTTAGAAATGTGATAAAAAAATACGTTCTAAAAAAGACATCTAGTTCCCACTATGCTTAGCTCAACATTTAATTTCTCCAGAGAAGTATCAATTTTGAAAGGTACAGACTTGTAGCCACATAAATGGGCAGTAATACTACAAGAAGTCTGGTACCTTCTATGTAATACATACACAAAATAGCAATGTTGTGTTTACTTTACCAAACCCTAGAGCAGAAGCCATTTTCAAAAAGTAAATAGTTATTTACTCCAGTCCAAGGGGAGGGGATTAAACTTGAACAATAGTAAACAACTATGAAGGTAATTATTTTTCAGTTAGGAATGAAAGCCTTCCAGATAGTTATCAATCCTAAATATACTCTCTATATGTTATATTTCAGATGAGATTTGCATTTTGAAGGCTTTGGAAGCTTATGTCATTGTGAAGTATTAAATCGGAATAATAATAGATAAAAATGAAGTCTGGGCTTCCCTGGTGGCGCAGTGGTTGAGAATCCGCCTGCCGATGCAGGGGATGCGGGTTCGTGCCCCGGTCCGGGAAGATCCCACATGCCACCGAGCGGTTGGGCCCGTGAGCCATGGCCGCCGAGCCTGCGCGTCCGGAGCCTGTGCTCCGCAATGGGAGAGGCCACAACAGTGAGAGGCCCGCGTACCACAAAAAAAAAAAAAAAAAAAAAAAAAAAAAAATGAAGTCTGTGTCACTGAGGAAATGTTGAATGGTCTTTGGTGTCTGTGGAGCTTGGACTCTTGGCTCCATCATTTACTACTAGTATGCTTTTAAGCAAGAGTATTTCCTCTAGCCTTAATCTTCAATCCTTAATTTGTAATCCAAAACCTATAAAACTGGCTATAACAGTATAAAAATTATTTGGTTCCTGTGGCTATAGAGAGATTATAGACATATTAATATTAGTTTGCTTCCATTTAAAGTTTGAATTTAGATAAATAAGCATTTCATATATATTAAATTAGATTAAAATATAAAATATTATATATATATATATAGCAAATTCTCTCCAGTATGGAAAACTTGAACTCAAGATACTAATCTCCTTCGACCATTCTAGATAGTATATAGAAATTTACAGTTTGGCATGAATAAGATAAACACTGCCTAAGCAAAAAATAAACAAACAAAACTAAAAATAAAGTATCAAAGAAAAGAGCCTGATAGGATGGGACCCTGTCTGCTACCATGATTATTAACAGTTGATTCATATTCAAAGCACAAATGTACATTATTTATAATTTTTTCCATGTATTATGGTGTGTGTGTGTGTGTGTGTGTGTGTGTGTTTGTGTAAGATAAGTATAAATAAACTTATTCTACTTCATGAGTTCAATGTTCTCATCTAATTTGTCAGTAGCTGGAAGGCCCAATTAAATATTCTTCCCTTCCAGGGTATTGCAAACAAAGGGAGAGATACAAGGTGCCAAATGAGAATTTCAATATTGGTATTATTCTTGATGGGCCAATAACTGCCAGTAGTGCTATACTGTAGAAGGCAGTTGCAACCTAAAGCCAAAATGGGACACTTTTCCTTCCTCTTCCT
Source organism: Kogia breviceps (assembly GCF_026419965.1). Taxonomy (NCBI): domain Eukaryota; kingdom Metazoa; phylum Chordata; class Mammalia; order Artiodactyla; family Physeteridae; genus Kogia; species Kogia breviceps. The sequence goes on along the minus strand of NC_081315.1, from coordinate 15,902,206 downwards.
CAAATCTCCGTTTGGTACAGCTGGGACTACAAAGTAGTTTAAAAGTACATGCATTTGGACTTCCCTGGTGGGGCAGTGGTTAAGAATCCACCTGCCAAAGCAGAAGACATGCGTTTGAGCCCTGGTCTGGGAAGATCCCACATGCCTCAGAGCAACTAAGCCCACGAGCCACAACTACTGAGCTTGCGCTCTAGAGTTCGCAAGCCACAACTACTGAAACCCATATGCCACAACTACTGAGGCCTGCATGCCTAGAGCCCATGCTCTGCAACAAGAGAAGCCACTGCAATGAGAAGCCTGCACACCGCAACGAAGAGTAGCCCCCGCTCGCCACAACTAGAGAAAGCCTGTGTGCAGCAATGAAGACCCAACGCAGCCAAATAAATAAATAAATAAATTAGAATAAATAAATTAAAGTACATGCATCAACAAGCTTTGTGGAGGATCAGTGCACTTTACAAAACAGGTCACCTGATAAGAAGTCATTGAGCTCAAGAGAGAAAGATGGAGTTCCTGACCTAGGTGCAGTTTCTGCTTCACTAGGTATGGGGCTGTGTGGAAATCACTTAACATCTCTATGCCTCAATTTCCTTCTCTATAAAATGGAGATGACTAAAGACATATTTTACAGGGCTGTTTGGAAAATTAAATGAATTAATGTATATAAAAACTTTAGAACAGGTCATTTTTCTTACCTACAGGTGAGAAGTAGGATGGGGATGGGTGCCTGTTTTGATGCCTTAGACACGAGTATAGTACTTGGACTAACACATATCAATAACCTTAGCTACAATGTTGAAGAGTAAAGAGTGGATAGAGAAGCTACACATGTTCACTTCCTTATTGCTCTTTCCTAGAGTAAAGCAGAGCCCATGCCCTCTATTGAAAGAGGAGGAATGAGAGACAATGCTGCCCTCTAAATTCAAATAATCATTTCATCAGCTTTTTGAAGTCCCAAGGTCAAAGCATCTCTTCAGGTATTGTGAAATACAGCACCTGAAATGTGCTTTTGTCACACTCATCTCTCTACCCTTGGAAGAATAGGGAAGTGTACACTTCAGAGAATGGAGTCTAAAAAGGACCGCTCCTATCTGGCTGTTCCATTCTTTGTGAAAAATTCAAAAAAGTACCTCCATAAGACCTTCCAGATTGAGAATTTAATTTACTTCCCAGAATAATGATGAAGGTTTTTTTTTTTTTCAAAATAATAAAATCCATGGACTTAGTAAGGGATCCTGATGAAGTACTATATAACTATGCAGTATTATTTTAAAATGTGTACTTTTAGAAATCACAGAAGATTAAATGGGTTGAATTTACAAATATTTGAATCATTTCTCTAAGGCTTATGGGGAAAATTAAATTCAAACAGGTTTCCTATAGGCAAAGGCTGAATCATTCTGGTAGTCAAAGTTAACAGCAGTGACTGAGTTTTCAAATTCTTTTATATGTATTGTCTTATTTGATCATCCCAACAGCTTTGGGAATTAGGACACTGTTTTTTTTGTGTGTGTGGTACGCGGGCCTCTCACTGTTGTGGCCTCTCCCGTTGCGGAGCACAGGCTCCGGACGCGCAGGCTCAGCGGCCATGGCTCACGGGCCCAGCCGCTCCGCGGCATGTGGGATCTTCCCAGACCGGGGCACGAACCCGTGTCTCCTGCATCGGCAGGCGGATTCTCAACCACTGCGCCACCAGGGCAGCCCACTGTTATCGTTTTTGTTGTTGTGTGAATGAGAAATTTTAGCCTCAGATAGTTTGTTTTGACTGCTCCTAATCACACAGCTAGAAAGTGGAAAAGGCAGGAAACAAACCACAGGGCTCCACATCTCTTGCTGCTTCACCGTGCTGCCACTAAGCAGTTACGATTTCACTTTCCATTTTATTGGGCATTGGGTTAGATGTTTTACCCTGTAAATATCTCTCAGAAATTACAGTGCAAACTAAGAGAGGGTCATTCAATTCAACACATACGTATGGTATACCTATTATGCTATTTGACAATAAACTCTTTTTTTATAGTTCTCAGGTACGCAAAATGAGATCAGCTTACATTATATATTTGCCCCTGTGAAGAACTGTTTGTTTAGCATTTCATCTACTGCTGTTCCTATAGCAGGGATCTAAGGCTAAATGTCTTCTAAATGGAAAACTGAACGTACAAGGTTCTTTACTAAAACAGACAAACTAGTGAGCCAAGTAATAGATCTCCTTAACATAGTTGCAGATTATTCCCACAATATCTAAGCCCCTCTGAGTTTAGAAAGATATGTGACCATTTTTAAGTTATTTCTATTTTGTACACAGATTTGAGAGATTGAATAGTAAGTAGGTTCAAATCTTGAAAGCCTTTTGCACAGATCATATACTGACTGGTGTGATGTTGAAAGACGCCCTAGTGGAAAATTCATGGCTTACTGCATTCCCCTAAACTCCTCAAAGTTAGAAACATGAATTAGCTTATCTTCTTGAGAACTATTTGTGAATAAGTGTTCAACATTCAGTAAAGTAGAAAAATCTTGATAAATATTTTAATTTTAGGATACTAAGTATTTTACAATTGATCAGATACTTACAATTACAAAAATGTTTATCATAAAATACAGATATTACAGAAGTAGGTATTTCCATATGTCTTCCTTTCCAAGATATTTATTGCTCATTAATCTTGCATCATTATCTCTTACACACATCATTGTAGTAGCCTTCTAACAAATCAACCTCTTCCACTTTTTTCCCTCTCCAGTCTATTTTTGCTTTCTACTGCCATCTTTAAATATATGATTATGCTCTTTTCTTTTCTTTTTTGCATAAATACTTCAGTGATTGAGCATCGCAGTAAGAATAGAACCCCAACTCCTTACTATGGTTATAAGGCTTTCCATGATCTGGTTCTAGCCTGGAATGACCATCTTATTACACACCTCTCTCCTTTTTTTTCACATTAAGCGACAGACATAGTTTTTATCTTGGCAAACCTACCAAAGCTTCTCCCACCTTGGGGCCTTTGTACAGGTTGTTCCCTCAGCCATTTTAACATAGCTGGTTCACTAACACTCTTTAGATTTCGTCTCTATTGGGTAGTCTTTCCTGAGCTAGAGTAGATGGACATCCCCACAACCACCAGCCCTAATTACAGAAAGAACAAAGTAACGTTCTTTTCAACTTTGTTTTGTGCCTTAGCTTCTCTAATAATTTATCCTCGTCACACTCCCCACACCCTACTTTTTTTTTTTTTTTTTTTTTTTTTCGGCTGCAATGTTCAGCTTGTGGGATCTTAGTTCCCCGACCAGGGATCAAAACCATGACCCATGCAGTGGAAGCAGGGAGTCAACCACTGGACCACCAAGGAAGTCCCCCAATACCCTACTTAAAAAAAATATTTTAACAGATTCTAATGAAACATTTGAACTCACTTATTAGAGAAAATATAAAGAAATAATACATTCAAAGATTTGAAAAACTTTTAATTAAAGTATAAAACACATATAGACAGAAATTAAAAGCATACAAATTGCTGCACTTTCACAAATTGAACACACCCTTATAACCAGTACCCAGAACAAGAAGTAGATCATCACAACTAGCCCCAGGAGTCCCACCTAGTCCCTTCCCAACGTTCACTAACACCCAAGAGTGCACAATAGCCCCATGTAACACTATAGATTAACTTTGCCTGATTTTGAAATTTTTATAAATAGAAATATGTATTCTTTTTTGTCTGTCTTTTCCTCAACTTTATGTTTGTAAGATTAATTCATGTCTTTGCTTGGGGTTATAGTTTGTTCATTTTTCTTCTGTATTGTATTCCACTGTGTGACCTTTATTTTATTATTTATGGAGTGTGGTTTTCAGCTTTTTCTACTACAAATAAAATTTCTATGAATATTTTCCTACATGTCTTCCTGTTGGGGAGGAATATATATTTACATATATACTATTGTGTTATAGGGCCTGCATATGCTTAGTTTTGTTGATACTGCCAAACATTTTCCCAAAGTGATTGTCTCAACTTATCCTCCATTAGCAGTGTGTAAGTGTTCTCATTGCTATACATACTTGTGTAAAGTTCTTTTCTTTTCTTCTTCATTATAGCCTTTCCAGTGGCTGTCTAGTTGTATAATACTGTTACTTTGGTTTGTTAGTTTTCTTAGTTACGAATGAAATTAAACACCCTTTCAGATGTACTTTTTTGTTTCAAACTCTTACCTATTCTTTTCAAATGGTTTTCCTGTCTTTTCCTAAATTAAAAAAAATTTCCTTATATATTTTAAACAAAAGTTACCTGAATCTGTATTATTGCTTTGGGTAGTATGGACTTTTTAACAATATTGAGTCTTCCAGTCCATAAGCATGGAAAATCTTTCCATTTATTTGTCTCTTCTTCAATTTCTTTCATCAATGTCTTATAGTTTTCAGTGTGCAGGTCTTTTTAACTTCCTTGCTTAAATTTATTCCTAGGTACTATTTTTTTCTGATGCATTTGTAAATGGAAATGACAAGAAAAAACAATTGTTGGCAAGGATGTGGACAAAAGGGACACTTTTGTACTGTTGGTGGGAATGTAAATTGATGCACCCACTGTGGAAAACAATATAGAGGCTCTTCAAAAAATAAAAAATAGAACTACCTATACACTACCGAATGTAAAATAGATAGCTAGTGGGAAGCAGCCGCATAGCACAGGGAGATCAGCTAGGTGGTTTGTGATCACCTAGAGGGGTGGGATAGGGAGGGTAGGAGAGAGGGAGAAGCAAGAGGGAAGAGATATGGGAACATATGTATATGTATAGCTGATATACTTTGTTATAAAGCAGAAACTACACACCACTGTAAAGCAATTATACTCCAATAAAGATGTTAAAAAAAAAAAACATGTTCATGATAAAGAAATATGAATAAACTTACTGTTGAAAAGGAAAAAAAAAAAAAGAGAACTACCGTATGATCCAGCAAATCTACTTCTGGGTACTTATCCAAAGAAAAAGAAAACACTAATTCAGAAAGAAATATGTACCCCCATGTTCACTATAGCATTATTTACAATTAGTCAAGATATGGAAACAACTTAAGTGTCCATTGATGGATGAATAAAGAAGATGTGATATATATATATATATATATATATATATATATATCCAATGATGGACATTTAGGTTGTTTATATATATTTTAATATGTTTATACACACACACACTGCACACACACAATGGAATACTATTCAGCGCTAAAAAATGAAATCTCGCCATTTGTGACAACATGGATGGAGCTTGAGGGCATTATGCTAAGTGAAATAAGTGAGACAGAGAAAGATAAGTACTGTATGATCTCACTTATACATGGAATCTAAAAAGAAAAAACAAAAAGACAAAACAAAGCTCACAGAAATAGAAAACACATTGGTGGTTACCATAGGCAGGGGTGTGCAGTGCACAAAATGGGTGAAGGGGGTCAAAAGGTAAAAACTTGCAGTTATAAAATAAACAACTCATGGGGGTATAATGTACAGAAGAGTGACTATAGTTAATAATACAGCACTGTATATTTGAAAGTCAATCTTAAAAATCCAATACTAGGAAAAAAATAAATTTCTGTAACTATGTATGGTGACAGATGTTTACTAGAATTATTGTGGTGATCATTTCACAATGTATACAAATATTGAATCATTATGTTGTAATCATTATGTTGAAGCTAAAATAATGTTATATGTTAATTTACCTCAATAAAAAAATTCTTTAAAATAAAGTTACTTGCAGGACTTGTAGGATATTGTATTGCATTTTCTCCCTCTCTGCAGCTTCCATTTTTCAGAGCCTTATTCAAGAGATGTTTTTTGAACAGAAGTTCTAATCTTATCATTGTCCTATGTACCATTTTTCTTATGTTTAGCACCATTTATTATATGTGATCTTTGAATACTCTATATTAATGAGGATGTTTTTCTATGCACTCTTTGAAAAGTTCTATTGATTTCCCTTTTACATTTAGATCTGTAGTCCATCTGGAATTTACTTTTGCATAGTGTGAGGTACAGGCCAGGATTTATTTTATCCATATAGATATCTAACTGACCCAGCACCATTTACTGAAAACTTAACTCCTGGCCCACTGTGCTGACCACATTGTTTGTTACGTTGTCAGAAATCAAGTGACAGTCCATCTATGGATTCAATTCTGAACTCTCTTTTCATTTCTATTTTTCTGTTTATCTTTGTGCCAATAATATTCTGTCTTAATTTTACTATAACTTTACAATACAACTTGATATCTGATAGTTTAAGTTTTCAACTTTATTTACCAGCTTTGTTCTTAGCCCTTTTCAGTTCCACATAAATTTTACTATCAGTTTGTCAATTTCCAAAAGAAAAAGAAAAAAAAAAAAGAGGGGGTTAAGCTACTGGGGCTTTAGTGAATCATGTTAAATCTATTAGATCAGTCGGTGATATTGACATCTTTATAATATTGAGTCTTCTATATTCCACAGACATTTTTACTCATAGTTTGACTTCTTTTCTTCCAGTTATACTGACATACAGCACTGTATAAGTTTAAGGTATACAGCATAATTATTTGACTAACATATATCATGAAATGACTATCACAGTAAGTTTAGTGAAATCCATCATCTCATATACATATAAAATTTAAAAAACAGAAAAAAATTTTTCCTTGTGTTGAGAACTCTTAGGATTAACCCTCTTAACAAGTTTCATATATAACATTCAGCAGTTGTTTATCATGTTGTATATATTTATCATGTTGTACATATTACATCCCTAGTATTTGTTTATCTTATAAACTGGAAGTTTGTCCTTTTAACTGTTTTCATCCAACTTTTCCTCCTCCCACCCCACACCTCTTGTAACCCCAGATCTGATCGCTTTTTCTGAGTGTTTTTGTGTGTGTGTCTGTGTGTGTGTGTGTGTGTGTGTGTGTGTGAAGTATACTTGACCTACAACACTATGTTAGTTCCTGGTATGCAACGTAATGATTTGATATCTATACATTTCAAAATGATCACCACAATACATCTAGTTACTATCTGTCACCATAAAAAGATATTACAAAATTATCGCCTATATTTTTCACACTGTGCATTTTATCCTCATGACTCAATTCTTTTGCAACCAGAAGTGTGTACCTTTTAATCTCCCTCACCTACTTCTTTCCTGCCCCCACTGCCTCACCTCTGGCAGCCACCTGTTTGTTCTCTGTATATATAAATCTGTTTCTCTTTTGTTACTTTTGTTCGTTTGTTTTGTTTTCTAGATACCATATATAAGTGAAATCATTTGCCTTTCTCTATCTGACATTTCATTTAGCATAATACCTGTAGGTCCATCCATGTTGTCACAAATGGCAAGATTCCATTCTTTTTTATGGCTGAGCAATACTCCATTGTATCTATAAACCACATCTTTATCCATTCCTCTATCAGTGGATGTTTAGGTTGTTTCCACATCCTTGCATTGTAAATAATGCTGTAATGAACATAGTGGTGCATATATCTTTTCTAATTAGTGTTTTGTTTTCTTCAGAAAAAATACCCAGAAGCAGAACTGCTGGATGTGCTGGATCATACGGTGGTTCTATTTTTAATTTTTCTGAGAAACTTCCATACTGTTTTCCACAGTGCCTACACCAATTTACATGCCTACTAACAGTGCATGTAGATCCTCTTGTCTCCACATCCTCACCAACACCTGTTGTGTGTTGTCTTTTTGATGATAGCCATTCTGACAGGTGTGAGGTGATATCTCACTGGGTTTTGATTTGCAGTGCCCTGATGATTAGTCATGTTGAGGATCTTTGCATGTGCCTGTTGGCCATCTGTAAGTCTTTTCTGGAAAAATGTCTATTCCCATCCTCTGACCATTTATTAATCAGGTTTTTTATTTTGATGTTGAGTTGTATGAGATCTTTGTAAATTTTGGCTATTAATCCCTCACTGGATATATTATTTGCAAATATACTCTCCCATTAAGTAGGTGGCCTTTTCATTTTGTTGATAGTTTCCTCCACTGCTCAGAGTTTTTGGTTTGATGTAGTCCCACTTGTTTATTTTTGCTTTTGTTGCTTTTGGTGTCAGTTTCAAAAAAAGAATCATTACCAAGACCTACGTCAAGGAGTTTACCACCTATGCTTTCTTCTAAGAGTTTTATGGTTTCAGATCTTATGTTCAAGTGTCTAACCCATTATGAGTTAATTTTTGTGTAAGTTGTAAGATAGTGTTCCAGTTGCATTTCTTTGCGTGTGGCATTCCAATTTTCTCAACACCATTTATTAAAGAGACCATCTTTTCCTCATTGTATATTCTTGCCTCCTTTGTCACAAATTAATCGACCATATATATATGTGGGTTTATTTCTGAGCTCTCTATTCTGTTCTATTGATCTATAAATCTGTTTTTATGCCAGTATCATCCTGTTTTAATTACTACATCATTGTAGTATAGCTTAAAATCAGGGAGCATGATGCGTCTCACTTTGTTCCTCTTTCATAAGATATCTTTGGAAATTAATGGTCTTTAGTGGTTCTACATTAATTTTGGGATTGTTTGTTGTATTTCTATGAAAAATACCACTGTAACTGGATAGAGGTTACATTGAATCTGTATTTTGCTTCGGGTAGTAAGAACATTTTTACAGTATTAATGCTTCCAATCCATAAGCTTGAAATTTCTTTCCATTTATCTGTGTCTTCAAGTTTTTTCATTAATGTCTTATAGTTTTCAATATCCATGTCTTTCACCTCCTTGATTAAATTTATTCCTAGGTATTTTATTCTTTTTGATGTGTTTGTAAATGGGACTGTGTTCTTAAACTCTCTTTCTTATAGTTCATTATTAGTGTATAGAAATGCAAGTGATTTTTGCATAATGATTCTGCATCCTACAACCTTACTTGATTCATTTATTAGTTCTAATGGTTTTTACTGAGTCTTTAGGGTATTATGCCCATAATATCATGTCATCTTCAAATAGTGACAGTTTTACTTCTTCCCTTGCAATTTGGATGAACTTTATTTCTTTATCTTGCCTAATTGCTCTGGTCAGGACTTCTAATACTATATTGAACAAAAGGGCAAGGGTGAGCAACCTTGTCTTGTTCTTGATCTTAGAGGAAAAGCTTTCAGTTTTTCACTGTTGAGTACAATTTTAGCTGTGAACTTGCCATATATGGCCTTTATTATGTGGAGGTACATTCCCTTTATACCTGCTTTGTTGAGAGATTTTATCATAAATTGACGTTTAATTTTGTCAAATACCTTTTCCTGCATCCATTAAGATGATTATGTGATTTTTTTTTTTTTTTTTTTTTTTTTTTTTTTTTGCGGTACATGGGCCTCTCACTGTTGTGGCCTCTCCCCGTTGCAGAGCACAGGCTCCAGACATGCAGGCTCAGCGGCCATGGCTCATGGGCCTAGCTGCTCCACGGCATGTGGGATCTTCCCGGACCAGGGCACGAACCCCTGTCCCCTGCATCGGCAGGCAGACTCTCAACCACTGCACCACCAGGCAAGCCCGATTATGTGATTTTTTTATACTTTGTTTTGTTGCTGTGGCATTTTGCATTGACTGACTTGTGCATGATAAAACATCCTTACATCTCTGGAATAAATCCTGCTTGGTCATGGTGTATTTTTTAATGTATTATTGAATTTGTTTTCTGTTGAGGATTTTTACATCTATGTTCATCAGGGATATTGGCCTAAAATTTTCTCTTCTTGTGGCATCCTTATCTGGTTTTAGTATCAGAGTACTGCTGGCCTTTTAAAATGAGTTTGGAAGATTTCCCTTCTCATCTACATTCTGTGAGAAATTGAGAAGAATTAGTATTAATTCTTTTTTAAATTTTTGGTAGAATTCACCAGTGAAGCTATCTGTTCACAGACTTTGGTTTGTTGGGAGGTTTTTGATTACTGATTTAATCTCTTTAATAGTAATTGTTCATTAAAAGTTCAGATTTTCTATTTCATCCTGATTTCATCTTAGTAGGTTATATTTTTCTAAGAATTTATCTATTTCTTCTAGGTTGTCCAACTTGTTGGCATACAATTGTTCATAGCAGGTTGTTACAATCCTTTGTATTTCTATGGTATCAGTCGTAATAATTCCTCCATCATTTCTGATTTTATTTATTTGAGACTTCTCTTTTCTTTTGGTGAGTCTAGCTAAATATTCATCAATTGTATTTTTTGAAAGTGATAAAGTTGATAGGAGCATCATTTATTATAATATTTGGTCTCAGTCCTGGGTTTCAGACACAGGAGCTTCTAAAAAAATTATAATCTCCAGAATGGGTGAGGAGAGTCATTCTGTATGTTAATGAAATGACTGGTGCTTAGAGGACCATAGATAACTTCACGATGGGGACTGGTCTCCAGAAAGACCAGAATATGATTAGAGGATTGGTATTTTCAAAGCCAACCATTCACTTCCTCTAGGTAGGAGAAAGGGGCTGGAGACTGACTTAATCAGCAATGTCCAATGATTTAATCAATCATGTGTACATAATAAAACCTCAATAAAACCCACTAAACTATTTGTTTGGAGAGCTTCCAGATTGATAAACACATCCACATGCTAGGAGGGTGGTGCACCTTAAACTCCACAGGGTCAGAAGCTCCTCCCCTTCGGACTCTTCTGGACCTCACCCTATGTAGCTCTTCATTTGTATCCTTTATAATATCTGTTATAATAAACCAGTAAATATAAGTAAAGTGTTTCCCTGAGTTCTGTAGATCATTATGGAAAATTATTGAACTTGAGGAGGGGCCTGTGGGAACCCCTCAATTAATAGCTGGTTAACTAGAAGTATAGATACCAACCTGGGACTTGTGACTGGCATCAAGTAGGGAGGCAGTCTTGCGGGACTAAGCTCTTTATGTGTGGGATCTGTGCTATCTCCAGGTAGTTAGTTAGAATTGAATTGAATTGTAGGACACCCAGCTGGTATTCAGAGAGTCAGAGAACTGACGGTTACTGTGGAAAAAACACACATTTGTTCTCAGAAGTGCTGGGAGTAGAAACAGTTCATAGACCCTGAGATTATATAGCTAAATTCAATAATGAGTAAAAACATCTCCAAAGACTGGTGGCTTTTTAAAATTCAGATGGTTAATCTCCAGCCTATTAATCTCCTACATGCTGAGGCAGCCATGGAAATAAAAACGTGTAACAGAGTTGTATTTTATATTAAATTTGAGAATTGTTATTAAGGCCATTTTGAGAGAATGTTTCTTAATACATTATATCTTAAGTTCAGAAAGGCCTCATACATCCTTGCACAGGCTTACTGAGCATTGCCATTTCAGCAGAACCAGTACGCCTCTCCTATCCTCTACCCTCACAGATAATATTAGAGGAGAGCTAAGAGGAAGAAAGAGTATGGATAATGCAGTTGCATGAAGGGAAAGAAGGGACAACTCACAGGAACTGCTCATAAACTTGATATTTAATAACGTAATAGTGCAAGTCAGTATTATCCACCTACTCCACTTAAATTTCTAATCCCCCCAAAAATGTAGGTCAGAATATAAATGTACCTATCAGCTCCAGGTCTAGAGGGCCTCCAGTGTTTGAGTTCAAGAGCCTGAGCATCAAAGAAATGTCTTCTGAGGCCTTTAGCTGTAAGTCAACCTTAGGTTAGCGGAAAATGTGGCCAAATCTTTTAAAGAACCATTAGTATCTAGAGGAGTGGTTTGGGAGGAAGCCCTCCACCAGTGGGGCCTATTGTAATCACCATTATCTCACACCATTTCCAACAGCAGTGTGTTAGGCATGGTGATATGTCACCCAGTTCTTTCTTCACGAAAGAACTTATCGCCATAGCTGCTGGGCATTGCTGTTTGTAAATAGCCTTCAGCTGTCAGCCCCGTGAGGGATTGTTGCAAGTACGAATGCTACCTCTCCAAAGATCAGGGCTGAGTTCCAATGACTCTTCAAAGCAGGGTGGTAAAGGCACAATTCAGGTCAATTCTAATTCTGGCCCATTTTAGGTCCAGAGCTTTCTTTAGCATATGCAATAGCTGTTCCTGAGCCTAAATTGTACCTCAACTTCCTTTTCTGCCAAGTTATGTTTTCTTTTCAAGAGCATTTCTGGATAAACATCCTGTAAGCTAAACTCATCTAATTCTACTTTCCAGAAACCCAACCCAATCCTTCAGGTTTGTATGGTGGCCATACAAACACATTATTCTGAGATCTAATCTTTCTGAAAAACTTTAAAAATCCATAAAAAAAGGAAAATTGTGTTAAGGCTGAGAAAAATGTGACAGCTAAATAAAAATATGTAAATGAATAAAGAAAATAATTGAATAACAGGTGAAGTAATCAGTAAGAGCCTCAAATCATCAAAAATATGAGAATTGTGATATACGTATGTGTATACACCCAAAGTCTATGATTTATATGATTTACATATAAATCTCCCAGGTATATTTGATTGCAGGATTTTAAGTTGAGCAAAAATTCACCAGCAGAAACAGTATCTTGAACTTAACTATTTGTCTCTTCTAATAAGATCCAGTAAATACAACTATTTGTCTCTTCTAATAGGATCCAATAAATACATAGACAGTTTAGAATACCCAAGCAGTTATTTAATTAACCTTGAGAAACACACAAAGACCAAATAAATATAGGAAATATGTGATTAGTACTGCGGAGAAACAACTTGGAATAAGGCAGATGCTGGCATATGGCAGAATTGGAGAACTACATATTTCACATCCAGAGGGATCCAAACAGGGAATATGACTACTTGTGGGATATGGATAAAAATGCAAATGGAGCCATTGGACTAAATCCTCAGAGTAAGATAAATACTCCAGAAGATACAGATGTCAATTGGACAGTAATGGTGATTAGTGTGATTTGGTAATTGAAAAGACAGCAAAGGCAGAATCTGAAATCTTCTACATTTACGTCCTGTGACATGTTGTTATTTGACTCAATTAACTTAAATTACTGAGATATAACTGAATACGTTTTATTGTGAGGCATGACTCATCCAAGCACATGCTAGTTAGTAAGGAAATTCAGTTTTGTTAACTGTAAATTAAGAGTTAATGGGAATTTGTAAACAATATTTGATCCCAGGAACACAGCTTTCTATTTTCTTGAGGAAGACTAACGGCTTAAAATGGCAACCTGCCTCATTGGTTAAACAACAGAATGAGAAGACAGGGACTGTATATTCTATTGAATAATGATTCATCTCACATTAGGTGAAGCAATTAAATTTGGTTTATTTGGGTATAAAATGGAACAAATAATACCCAATTACCTTGTGGGAATATTGTAATGAGAAACTCATGATGCATACTTAGAAATAACCTCAAAAATATAAAGTTCTAGATAACTAAGTGGTAGTATTTTCAAATTCACCAGTCATATGCAAAATATATTGCTGGTTTTATGCTATATTATTAAGCTAGTAACATAGAGTAGTATGGGAATGTGTAAAAGTTGTCTTTATTTTCTAGACAAAATGATTATGAGGCAAAATAAAATTTATTCAAAGCATTTTAAATTCACAAAATTTAAGAAAGAATGGCATTGGTCCATAGATAGAAAAATTGACCAATAGAAAAGAAAAGATTGCAGAAAAAGACCCATACATATACCATCACTGAATATGTCAAAATAATTACTGAAATGCAGTGAGGGAAGAATGGTCTTTTAGAGAAATGATGCTGAATAATTAGATATAATATAGAAAAAAATCTGACTGTACTACACTTAGAACTATACACTAAATAAAATCAGGTGCAATTGGATTATGGACTTAACTGTGAAATGTAAATCAGTTAAGCTTCTTAAGGAAAACATGAAGAATATTTTTTGAGTTGGGGAGGATTCAGAGATTTCTTACATAGGACAAAATAAATATTAAAGAAAAGACTGATAGTGTGGACTTCATTAAAGCTAAGAACTTCCATTTGTCAAAAAATTCTACATAGAGAATAAAAAATAAGCCACAGAATTGATGAAAATATCTGTAAGTCATATTTGACAAAAGGTTCACATCCAGAAAATTTGTATTTTCTTTGTAGAACTTCTAAAATCAATGAAAAAAAGAAAGGAAACACAATAGAAAAATGGGCAAAATAATTATCCTGCGCTTGACAAAAAAGGTTATCTAAAGGACTACGAAACATGTAAAAAGGTCCTTAACCTCTTTGGTCATCAGGTAAATGTAAACTAGAACTACAGTGGGATAATTTCCACCAGGAAGGCTACAATTGAAAAGACTACTGTTATGGTCTGAATTGTTTCCTCCAAAATTCATATGTCGAAGTTCTAACCTCCAGTACCCCAATGTGACTGTATTTGGAGATAGGGTCTTTAAAGAGGTAGTTAAATTAAAATGAGGTGATTAGGGTAAGCCTTACTGCAATATGACTGGAGTCTTTATAAGAAGAGGCGATTTGGACACAGACACACAGAGACAGTGGAGAGACCACACCAGGTCACAGGGAGAAGATGGCCACCTACAAGCCCAGGAGAAGAAACCAACCCTGTGGACATCTTGATTTCCTACTTCCAGACTCCAGAGCTGTGAGAAAATAAATCTCTGTTGTGTGAGCCACCCAATCTGTGGTATTTTGTTATGGTAGACATAGGAGACTAATATAATGAAAATACCAACTGTTGGCAAGGTTGTGGGAAAAAACTGTATCCTCTTCCATAGCTGGGGTATGCACCCCAAACTTGCTGTCACTTCAGAGCCTGTGCACAACAGCATGACTTGCTTCTTCACTTATAACAGGTCTTTGAGCAGATATTATTGATACTTTCTTGTGAGGTCTTTCCTGACCTCCCTATCTACTACCTTATCACTCTTCCACAGTCTTTACTTTCTTTTTCTTGCTTCATTCTGAGTAATTATTTATCACCATATTTATTAGATATTTATTATATGTCCCTCACACAACTAACATATAAGCCCTTGAAATGCATAGATTTTATCTGCTCTCTTTTTCCTTTTTTGTATTCTCTTCGCTTGGAATACTGCCTGATATGTAGTTGGCAGTCAGTAAATACTTGCTTGAAGGAGATAAACAAATCAGTTTTCTCTTAATTTTAATTATTAGGCCTTAATATTACCTTGTCATCTGTAACTTTTAGTAAATAGATAATTGTCAAATGAGAATCATTTGTGGGTTACCTTAAATTATGAATAGAGATGTGAGGAAGAACCTAGGACACCAAGCATTTATTAACATTAATCAAATGGCTTGATTTAACATGCCTTATTTTAACAAATCACAATGATCTCTGCAATCATTTGGTAGAAAATCAACATATCAGAGGGAAAAAATGCCATTGTTTATTGCTTCTCGAAGAACTTGTCTCCTATTATGTAAGTACAGATTGCATAACTATATGTCTTTCTCAGAAACTAAAATTGTTTAAGCAATGTAATTGGAGATCTATTACTCAAGTTAAATTTTAATGTAGTAAATGGGACACATGAAATGCTGGGACAAAGTGGTTTTTAGTGTTGGCCTCACTTTTGCCATGTACAATTTTGTTATTGTGGTTGGTCTTTCAGAATGTAAATTGGAACTTCACCAGAAATGCTGTTTATTTTCATGCTTCTATGTCAATATTTTGTGAATCATAATGTATTGAAATGTCAGAAGACCAAGAGTCTGTAAGAATAAGTAGCTAGTATTAGATGTTTATGGCTCTATTCCAGACCTTGATCTTTATGTGAATATGATGACCTCTGAATTGTTCATGAGGATATCTCAGTGACTACCTCAGTGTGTGTCACAGACAGTGCTCAGCAAATGTTTCTAAATGGATTCTGTTTGCTTGCTTTTATTTGGCACTCACATAGCACATCCACATTTCAAATATCCTTAGCTATCCATTTGACTCTATTGACTATTTAAATCTCTAATTAAATAAATTTCAATTGAAGTGTGTCTTTTGAATGCTCTTCTGGTCAGAGTATGGAGCTTTAAATAATAGGGTTCTAAATTTTTATTTTCATTAAAATCTATACCTTTTCGGCTAAAATATAATTCCCAATAAAATGAGAGAAAAATGCGTCATTTTCTATTCATCATTTCAACCTCTTATACAGGAGAAAATATAATTGTCAAAGAACTAATGTTGACACTGGAGAATATTATGAGGGAAAGAGTGAGGTAAGACTGCCTGAAAATTATTTTGAATACATACACTTGCAAATACTAAAGCTGTGCAACTGGACTTCCCTGGTGGCACAGTGGTTAAGAATTCACCTGCCAATGGAGGAGACACGGGTTTGATCACCGGTCTGGGAATATACGACATGCTGCGGAGCAACTAAGCCCATGAGCCAAAACTACTGAGCCTGCAGTCTAAAGCCCATGAGCCACAATTACTGAGCCCATGTGCCACAACTACTGAAGCCCGCATGCCTAAAGCCTGTGCTCCGCAGCGAGAGAAGCCACCTCATAAGAAGCCTGCGTGCCACAATGAAGACTAGCCCCCACTTGTTGCAACTAGAAAAAGCCTGTGCGCAGCAATGAAGATGCAACACAGCCAAAAATAAATAAATAGACATATAGTGGGGTGTCACTCAAGGACCTTGCTTCAGACATTTGAGCTCCCCCATCCATTAAACCACTGATGACTCTTTTGCTGACTCAGGGCTCTTTATTCAGTCTTGAAGCTGGGCAAGTGCAGGCCTCATAGGCCACTGGGGTGCAGCCCAACAACCATCAAAAAAATAAAGCTGTGTGGCTGACAGGGTCTTGCTGCCCTAGCCAGGTGTCAGACCTGAACCTCTGAGGTGGGAGATCCAAGTTCAGGACATTGGTCCACCAGAAACATCCCCACATAGTATCAAACGGTGAAAGCTCTCCTAGAGATCTTCATCTCAATGCTAAGATCCAGTTCCACTCAATGACAAGCAAGCTAGTGCTGGACATCCTATGACAAACAACTAGCAAGACAGGAACACAACCACACCCATTAGCAGAGAGGCTGCCTAAAATCATAATAAGTTCAAAGACACCTCAAAAACACCACTGGACACAGTCCTGCCCAAAAGAAAGACAAGAGCCAGGCTCACCCACCAGAACACAGGCACCAGTCCCCTCCACCAGGAAGCCTACACAACCCACTGAACCAACCATACCCACTCAGGGCAGACACCAAAAACAAGGGGAAATAAGAAGCTGCAGCCTGCACAAAGGAGACCCCAAACACAGTGAGTTAAGCAAAATGATAAGACAGAGAAATACTCAGCAGATGAAGGAGCAAGGTAAAAACCCACAAGACCAAAGAAATGAAGAGGAAATAGGTGGTCTACCTGAAGAAGAATTCAGAGTAATGATAGTAAAGAGGATCCAAAATCTTGGAAATAGAATGGAGAAAATAAAAGAAACGTTTAAGAAGGAACTAGAAGAAATAAAGAGCAAACAAACAATGAAGAACAACACAATAAATGAAATTAAAAATTATCTAGAAGGAATCAATAGCAGAATAACTGAGTCAGAAGAACAGATAAGTGACCTGGAAGATAAAATAGTGGAAATAACTACTGCAGAGCAGAATAAAGAAAAAAGAATGAAAAGAATTGAGGACAGTCACAGAGACATCTGGGACAACATTAAATGCACCAACATTCGAATTATAGGGGTCCCAGAAGAAGACAAAAAAAAGGGACTGAAAAAATATTTGAAGAGATTATAGTTGAAAACTTCCCTAGTATGGGAAAGGAAATAATCAATCAAGCACAAGAAGTACAGAGAGTCCCATGCAGGATAAATCCAAGGAGAAACAGGCCAAGACACATATTAATCAAAGTATCAAAAATTAAATACAAAGAATAAATATTAAAAGTAGGAAGGGAAAAGCAACAAATAACATACAAGGGAATCCCCATAATGTTAACAGCTGATCTTTCAGCAGAAACTCTGCAAACCAAACGGGAGTGGCAGGACATATTTAAAGTATTGAAAGGGAAAAACCTATAACCAAGATTACTCTACCCAGCAAGTATCTCATTGAGATTTGATAGAGAAATTAAAACCTTTACAAACAAGCAAAATCTAAGAAAATTCAGCACCACAAAAGCAGCTTTACAACAAATGCTAAAGGAACTTCTCTAGGCAGGAAACACAAGAGAAGGAAAAGAACTGCAAGAACAAACCCAAAACAATTAAGAAAATGGTAATGGGAGCATACCTATCAATAACTACCTTAAATGTAAATGGATTAAATGCTCCAACCAAAAGAAATAGAGTGGCTGAATAGATACAAAAACAAGACCTGTATATATGCTGTCTACAAGAGACCCATGTCAGACCTAGGGACACATACAGACTGAAAGTGAGGGGATGGAAAAAGATATTCCATGCAAATGGAAATCAAAAGAAAGCTGGAGTAGCAATCCTCATGTCAGACAAAATAGACTTTAAAATAAAGATTATTATAAGAGACAAAGAGGGACACTACATAAAGATCAAGGGATCAAACCAAGAAGAAGATATAACAATTGTCAATACTTATGCACCCAACACAGGAGCACCTCAATACATAAGGCAAATGGTAACAGCCATAAAAGGGGAAAATGACAGTAACACAATCATAGTAGGGGACTTTAACACCCCACTTTCACCAATGGACAGATCATCCAAAATGAAAATAAATAAGGAAACACAGCTTTAAATGATACATTAACCAAGATGGACTGAATTGATATTTATAGGACATTTCATCCAAAAACAACAGAATACACTTTCTTCTCAAGTGCTCGTGGAACATTCTCCAGGATAAATCTTATCTTGGGTCACAAATCAAGCCTTGGTAAATTTAAGAAAATTGAAATTGTATCAAGTATCTTTTCCAAACACAATGCTATGAGACTAGATATCAATTACAGGAAAGAAATATGCAAAAAATACTAACAGATGGAGGCTAAACAGTACACTACTAAATAACCAAGAGATCATTGAAGAAATTAAAGAAGAAATCAAAAATATGTAGAAACAAATGACAATGAAAACACAAAGCTCTGAAACCTACAGGATGCAGCAAAAGCAGTTTTAAGAAGGAAGTTTATAGCCATACAATCCTACCTCAAGAAACAATATTTCAAGTAAACAACCTAACCTTACAACTAAAGAAATTAAAGAAGAAAAAAACCCCTAGGAGTTAGCAGAAGGAAAGAAATCATAAAGATCAGATCAGAAAATAAATGAAAATGAAATGGAGAAAACATTAGCAAAGATCAATAAAACTAAAAGATGGTTTTTTGAGAAGATAAAAAAAATTGATAAACCATTAGCCAGACTCATCAAGAAAAAAAGGGAGAAGGCTCAAATCAATAGAATTAGAAATGAAAAGGAGAAGTAACAACTGACACTGGAGAAATACAAAGCATCATGAGAGATTACTACAAGCAACTTATGTCAATAAAATGCCAATAAAATGGACAACCTGGAAGAATTGGACAAATACTTAGAAATGCACAAGCTGCCGAGACTGAACCAGGAAGAAAGAGAAAATATGAACAGACCAATCACAAGCACTGAAATTGAAACTGTGATTAAAAATCTACCAACAAACAGAAGCCCACATCCAGATGGCTTCACAGGAGAATTCTATCAAACATTTAGAGAAGAGCTAACACCTGACTTTCTCATATTCTTCCAAAATATAGCAGAGGGAGGAACACTCCCAAACATATTCCATGAGGCTACCATCACCCTGATACCAAAACCAGACAAAGACAGCACAAAAAAAGAAAACTACAGGCCAATATCACTAATGAACATAGGTGCAAAAATCCTCAATAAAATACTGGCAAACAGAATCCAACAGCACATTAAAAGGATCATACACCATGCCCAAGTGGAGTTTATCCCAGGGATGCAAGGATTCTTCAATATATGCAAATCTATCAATGTGATAAATGATATTAACAAATTGAAGGATAAAAACCATATGATCATCTCAATAGATGCAGAAAAATCTTCCAACAAAATTCAACACCCATTTGTGATAAAAACTATCCAGAAAGTAGGCATAGAGGGAACTTACCTCAACATAATAAAGGCCATATAGGACAAACCCACAGCAAACATCATTCTCAATGGTGAAAAACAGAAACTGTTTCTACTAAGATCAGGAACAAGACAAGGTTGCCCACTCTCACCACTATTAGTCAACAGAGTTTTGGAAGTTTTAGCTACAGCAATCAGAGAAGAAAAAGAAATAAATAAAGATGCTATGAGAAAACTACTAGAGCTAATCAATGAATTTGGTAAAGTAGCAGGATACAAAATTAATGCACAGATATCTCTTGCATTCCTATATACTAATGATGAAAAATCTGAAAGAGAAATTAAGGAAACATTCCCATTTACCACTGCAACGAAAAGAATAAAATACCTGGGAATAAACCTATGTAGGAGACAAAAGACCTGAATGCAGAAAACTATAAGATACTGATGAAAGAAATTAAAGATGATACAAATACATGGAGATATATCATGTTCTTGGATTCAAAGAATCAACATTGTGAAAATGACTGTACTACCCAAAGCAATGTACAGATTCAATGCAATCCCTATCCATTACCAATGACATTTTTCACAGAACTAGAACAAAAAATTTCACAATTTGTATGGAAACACAAAAGACCCCGAAGAGCCAAAGCAATCTTGAGAAAGAAAAAGGGAGCTGGAGGAATCAGGCTCCTGGAGTTCAGACTATACTACAAAGCTACAGTAATCAAGACAGTATGGTACTGGCACAAAAACAGAAATATAGATCAATGGAATAGGATAGAAAGCCCAGGGATAATCCCATGCACGTATGGTCACCTTATCTTTGATAAAGGAGGCAAGAATATACAATGGAGAAAAGACAGCCTCTTCAATAGGTGGTGATGGGGAAACTGGACAGCTACATGTAAAAGAATGAAATTAGAACACTCTCTAACACCATAAACAAAGATAAACTCAAAATGAGTTAAAGACCTAAATGTAAGGCCAGAAACTATCAAACTCTTATAGGAAAACATAGGCAGAACACTCTATGACATAAATCACAGCAAGATCCTTTTTGACCCACCTCCTAGAGAAAGGGAAACAGAAACAAAAATAAATAAATAGGAGCTAATGAAACTTAAAAGCTTTTGCACAGCAAAGGAAACCATAAAGAAGATGAAAAGACAACCCTCAGAAGGGTCAAAAATATTTGCAAACGGAGCAACTGACAAAGGATTCATTTCCAAAATTAAAAGTAGCTCATGTAGCTCAATATCAAAAAAACAAACAGCCCAAGCCAAAAATGTGCAGAAGACCTAAATAGATATTTCTCCAAAGAAGATATACAGATCGCCAACGAACACATGAAAGGATGCTCAACCTCACTAATCATTAGAGAAATGCAAATCAAAACCACAGTGAAGGGGCTTCCCTGGTGGTGCAGTAGTTGAGAATCTGCCTGCTAATGCAGGGGACACAGGTTCGAGCCCTGGTGTGGGAGGATCCAATATGCCGCAGAGCTACTAGGCCCATGAGCCACAACTACTGAGCCTGTGCGTCTGGAGCCTGTGCTCCTCAACAAGAGGCCGCGATAGTGAGAGGCCCGTGCACCGCGATGAAGAGTGGCCCCCGCTTGCCACAACTGAAGAAAGTCCTCGCACAAAAATGAAGATGCAACACAGCAAAAATTAATTAATTAATTAATAAACTCCTATACCCAACATCTAAAAAAAAAAGAACCATGTGGAAATAAAACTTAAAAACAAACAAATAAACAAAAAACCCACACCAGTCAGAATGGCCATCATCAAAAAACTCTACAACAATAAATGCTGGAGAGGGTGTGGAGGAAAGGGAACCCTCTTGCACTGTTGGTGGGAATATACATAGATACAGCCATTATGGAGAACTGTATAGAGGTGCCTTAAAAAATTAAAAATAGAACTACCATATGACCCAGCAATCCCACTACTGGACATACATCCTAAGAAAACCATAATCCAAAAAGAGTCATGTATTGCAGCTTTATTTACAATAGTCATGACATGGAAGCAACCTAATTGTCCATTGACAAATGAATGGATAAAGAAGATGTGGCACATATATACAATGGAATATTACTCAGTCGTAAAAAGAAATGAAATTGAATTATTTGCAGTGAGGTGGATGGACCTAGAGACTGTCATACATAGTGAAGTAAGTCAGAAAGAGAAAAACAAATACTGCATGCTAACACATATATATGGAATCTAAAAAAAAAAAAATGGTTCTGAAGAACCTAGGGGCAGGGCAGGAATAAATACATAGACATAGAGAATGGACTTGAGGACATGGTGGGAGGGGGAAGGGTTAACTTGGATGAAGGGAGAGAGTGGCATGGACTTATATACACTACCAAATGTAGATAGCTAGTGGGAAGCAGCCACATAGCACAGGGAGATCAGCTCGTTGCTTTGTGATCACCTAGAGGGGTGGGATAGGGAGGGTGGGAGGGAGACACAAGAGGGAGGAGATATGGGGATATACATATGTGTATAGTTGCTTTACTTTGTTATACAGCAGAAACTAACCTACCATTGTAAAGCAACTATACTCCTATAAAGATGTTAATAAATAAATAAATTTTTAAAAAATAATAAAAAAAATAAAGTTGTGGCACTGAGAATAGATGCAGTTTTCATTCACCGATAATGAAAAGATATTTGCAAGGTCAAAAACTTTCAGTGATTTGTCCAACAGAATTCCTCCTATGTTCGTTTGGGGAAATTGATCCAGACTGATACACAGACTAAAGAAATAGATACAGAATTTCAGTATGGTTTAACTACGCTGAGGTATGCAGACTAAAAATTGGCACTTGCCATCTGTTTCTACAAGGATTAGGTTGTTAGCCGCTGCAGTGCTGACCTTCAACACATCCTGAGAGGAGTTCAGGTTGGAGATCAGGAACCGAAGCACTCTGTGTTCTGGGAAAAACTGGCAGCACAAGTCTTCAGATAGTTAGATATTATCAGGAGAAGATTTTATGAGCCTAATTCTTGCATTTCTTCATATCTAGAAAAGCACTAAAATCTCAATGGTGACATCTGCTCCTCGTGCCTAGCAGCAAGTCTCTGCCAAAATGTAGATTTGACTGCGTGTACCCCCTCCCGCTTCACTGAAATCATACATATTACTGACCTTCCACCTTACCTCTGGTGCAGTTTCTCAGAACTATCTGAAATGCTATCTCACGGACTACAGTCCTCATTTTGCCCCAGATAAAACTTAACTTAAAATTCTCATGTTGTGCATTTTTTTTTAGTCGACAGGTAGATGTATAAACAATATGAAATAGTTTTCTCCTTTAAGAAAATCATTTCAACACAAGAAGAAACAAAGAACCCAAGAAAGGGTTCCAGTGGATTTATACACTCCTTTTACCCTTTTTAGTTAATTAAGTGACCTCAATAAAATGGAGGGCATCCATTTTTAAATCTCGGGATTTCTGAACAGTAGATTATATCTGAAAATCAAACAGAAATGACCAGCTCTGTTATCAAAGGGAAGGCAAATTCATGGATGGATTAATTTAGCTTTTTGTTTCATCTATTTCTTTCATTAACTTTTTGTTTTTATACTACTTATTGCTTAATTTTTCAGTTTTAATGAGAAAGAGATATTGAGAGAGATGGCATGTTAAACTCTTGGTTGAAATTAAGTTTTTTGATTGTCTCTTCTATGTTTTCTCTCCCAGCTGACTATTAGACTATAAAATCAATTATTTTAGAATTAAAGACATCTGTCATAATTATATATGAAAAGAAGGGATTTTTAAAGATTAAAAGGTTTTTGTTGTTTTCTCATGAAGTGGAAAAGCAGGTAACCTGCAAGCAACATCTAACAGATGGGTCCATTAACCTGATTTTCAAAGATGCCTGTGTTGCTGAGTCTCAAAGCTGCTAAGAGCATCTCCCAGCTGTGGGATGTTCTAGGTAGTGCCCAGGAAAGAACCTGATTCCTGGTCTACAGAGATGTGGCGCTTGCATGAAGAAAGTTTGCAGAAGTCCAAGGAGGTTAAAGAGGAAGATGAGATTGAAGGACCTGAATAGAGACCTAAAGCATGGAAAGTTTTGGCATATGACAAAGTGGTTCAGTAAATTATCCACAAACCCAGCTTTCTTTATGTGTTTGCTTATAGCCTTCACATATATTTTTTAAAGAACTGAGGCAATGAGAATGGGTGTTCTATTATTACTACGTAAGAGGCATTGTCATATTTAACTTTATATTGCCCTCAGTGTTTTGTAAATAAGCACTCAGTCAACATTTGCTTAGTTTAATTTAGTTATAGATAGAATCTCCCAGTAGTCACAGATCAAAACAGATAAATGATTTTCCTTTCTTTTTTACTTTAGGATAACATTGACATTTTGTAGGGAGGTGGATTTACTTAAATAGTATTTATTTAACCACTCAAATATATGAAGAATAATAAACCTTATTTACTATTATTACTAAGTGTAATTTTTTAAAGTGTCAAATTTTTCTTAATTTTGTTATTTAACTAATTTTGTTATTAGGTTAATTTTGATTGATAGCGATATAATACTATTCATAGATTAAGGCAGCTTTAGTTCTAGATAAAATTTTATCAGTCTTAAAAAGATAATGATTTTGATATCATTATTTGTTTACTCAGAAACAGAAAAGTGTGCTCTATATTAATCTGGGTTATCTAAGAAAAAAGAAATATCATATGCTAATTTCAATGTCTCTAGCTATTTTTGAAAAAAGATAATTTTATAGTACTGTATCATAAAAGTGAATCTTAGTATATAAATATTTAGCATAATTTTTCTTCTGGGGACCTTAAATCATATTATTGATGCATCGAATCATTTTTGAAGATTTTTTAAAATGTTGTATTGTTTAGGGTGATAACAAAATAGTTATCACTATACATGAAACATAAAACACTGCTCTTTCACAAACACCTAAATATTGTAGGCATGAATCAGTTTTAACTCATATTTCCTCTTTTACTATAACCTAGCCCAATGAATAAAATATTATCAGGTGGCTATCACGTAATTAGACAATTTTATTATAATACAGTAATATCAAGAACTTCATATGAAAGCAAACATAATACAAAAATTAAAATACCCTGTTAAAAAAATTTTTTGCAAGGTTGTCTCTCACTTATGACAGAATTATTTGCCAGAGGCTTAAGTAATATACATATATTGACTATTCTTGAGAAACCTATTACATTTCATTATTCAGAAAAGTGAGCATTGACTGGGAACAATGTTGCATTTGGATTACATTTGGTCCTTGGGTCATGATTTTCCCCACCCCCATCTACAGGAATGTTAACTACTTAATGCACATCATCCTTTTGTTGCTAATAAGTAAAATGCTCTCGATTGAGTTTAAAGTTGATTGATGTCAGTCTTTATATATAAAGATATATAAATATGTAATGTTTTCCGACATAAAAAACTTGACCTTCATTTGTTTTTTCTGTCTTTTGTCTACTTATTAGAAGAAGTCAATTGACACATGATATCCTGACCCCACCTTCCCCTCAGGATTGAGGGCAGAATATCCCCCTCCTGTCTGGGAAGTAGTAAACAGACAGTTTTGTTTCTAACAAAAAGACCTCCCTAACGGGGGGAGGAGGGGGGGACGACACGGACTGTTTTTAGTGTTTTGTTCTGTTTCTTTTCTTGTTTAAAATAAACAGCTAATCTGAAAGTGGAAGGAAAAGAAGACGGGATCCAAAAGATCAGGAACCACTGAGCTAAGGAGCAGACCTAGCACAGGGGGGTTGCCCTGGAGGTTATGTTTCAGCGTCTCAGAGGGGCAGTGCTAGCGTTCAGGAGTGTGGGAACTTCATGTTGCCACATAGTACGTATTCACCAGTTGACTGTTCTCACACCAACAGTAGTGGGAGGGATATTAGATCCACATTACCAGACTTCCTTCTTGCTGCCTTATTTATCTGTGAAAATGATTCCCAGCAATGCATCTCAAGGTTTCCATAAGACCAAAGCATACACCCCCATTCCAAGTATTCACTTCTGCATAAAGTGGCTGTTGTTTGAGCCATGTGTGTAAAGTGGAATCCACTTGTGCTACCATGACTGCAATTAATTACATACAGATAAAGTATCTGACAAAATAGCAGCTATAGTTTCATCCGAATATAACACAACCAACTGGGTGGTGACAATCTGTTTCAATCAAATAAACTCTTATGTTGTATGAATGCTGGATGCACACAGATAAGGTGGGTCAGATAAGGTGGGTCACTTAAGCTCAGGCCCTATCTCAAACAACTGAGCTCCATTTCTGGCTCTCTGCCTGGCTTTCTCTGCACCCCAGGCTTGGATGTGATCTGAGCACATGATCCATATTGCTAAGAAGAAGATGATATCCAAATACTTGGGTCTTCAAAGACAGTTATGGCAAGCTAAGAATTGATCATAATGACATCTCTCTTGTTCTGACACTTCTGCTTCTCTCTTCCCAATTTAAGAGCCCTTGTAAACACATTGGGCCCATCTGGATAATCTAGAACAAACTCCTTATTTTAAGGTTAGCTGATTAGTAACCTTAATTTTATCTGTAACTTTAATTCCTCTTTGCCATGTAATACATTCACAGGGATTAGGGATCAGGATGTTGACATTTTGGAAGACAACATTTCAAATTCATAAGAGAAATCATTTGTATGGTACACAGATTGAACAACTCTAGTCATGCAAAATTCCTGGTAGCTTGAGATAGTAAGACTAATTCTAGACCCAACCATGCTATTGTGGATGTGATTTCTAACAACTGTTACACATGGTGGCTCTAGGATTGGATGAGGTTTGAACTTCAGGGAGATAGTCTACTGGTTTATAGCTGGAGAGAGTGGAGCAGTCAGAGAATAAGACTTTCTCATTATTAAATAAAATATATCCCGGCTACCAATTTCATTTCTGTTATCTTTTTCACTGTTTTTTCTTCTGAAGGCTTTCCAGGATTAAAATAGCCCTCTCTTATTTCTAAGACTTAAAAATTATTCTTGCACTAAGCCATTCAAAACACTGAATAACTGGACTTTATTTAAAAGTTCTAACTGTTAAAGTCTTAAAAGTGATTCTTGCTGTGGAATGCCCTGAAACAATGAACCACTGAGTTTAAAAGGTTTAGTCAGGTCTGCTGTGTGCTAATGAAACCGAGCAGGACCCTCTGGGGGTCCCGGGCACAGAAGCCTTTCTGTCCCCCATTTTTTTGTTTGCAGGGAATAGACCCAGCCTCCATGACCTTCCCTGAGTTCCAAAGGGCAGATCTGAACAGTTGCTAATCAAGGTAGTAGCAGCCAAGAATCCACCTGAGGCTACATTAAAAGAACCAGAGAAGCTCACCAAGAAGATTACCTCAGACTAGATTAGAGGAGTGCAGACCCTGCATACACCCTAATTTGATCAGCAACCCCACCCTTGAACCATTGCTATAAAATTCCTCATCATAATCCTCCCAGGTTGGGTCACATAGTTTTGGAGGTTAGGAGGCCACTGTGTCCCCCTCTGCTTGGCAAAGCAATAAATCGATTCTTTTCTACTTCACACAAAACTCTTGTCTCTGAGATTCAATTTGGTGCCAGTGCACAGAGGCCGAGCTTTCAGCATCACTGACATATCTGCTCTATTCCATCATCAGTTACACAATCAAAAAGAAAAAAGGAAACTGTTAACCTCCTTCTAAACTTCTCAACTGTGAAAAAAGATAATGATAATTGAAGCACAGAATTTATCCTGTTTTCTGGAACATTTGAGTGTGTTTTAGTTTCTTTGCTGTGAGGCTGTGGGGACACTTTTTACCAGGTTGTTCACACGCACGCACACGCACACACCCCCCTTTCTTCATACATAACTTTCTTTAATACATCAGGCTATAATAATGAAAGTAGATATTCATTACATTTGGTTAATATTCTTCTATTCTTTTAAGATAGCCACAGTTTAGTTTTTCTCAAGGAAAACACAAAGCGACTTCCAAAAATTAATTATTTATTACGTGAATTGTTAATGATATATTCCATATTTTGTAAAGGCTTAAATACAGCAAAGAATAAATATTTACTTTGTGGGTGTTCAGACAACAAAGTTTTTTTCTCCATATAAATATTGTTGTCAAGACTATTCCTTATACTTCACACCCCACAATCTGCCTTTTCTTACATACATGGCATCTCTTTCTTCCCATCTCCATCAGCAGCTCTATTGTTTCACTTGAAATTAACACTCACTTAGGCAAAAGATTTTTAAGTGAAATCAAAACGCTCTGGGTTCATCTACACTGAAATCTACATTGTTTTCTACCTGTCAGAAAACAGGTCAGTACTGGGACAGAGGGCTTCAACTGTGCAATAAAGGGCAAAATGATTTGGGCATGTAAGTCCTAGTTCAGTCTGCACCCACGACAGAAGCCTGATCTGTCAATGAGAACGGCACCCTCAGAACTTTCTATCACCACCTACAAGTAGTTTGGTGAACCTTGCAATATGGTTCTTAAATCACCCTCTGGTCACTGAAAATGATAATATTTGAGTTAAAATAACATGTATGAACCTATAATATTCCTCAACTAACCAGAACCCCCTGTGATTGGCAGCTCAGCTGGTTGTGGCTGAACAGGGGCACATCATTGTTTTCATATTGGTTTGCCTTTCTCTTTGGGTTTATTCCATTCCTTTTAGAGGTGAGGCTCAGAATCCAAATGATCTTGATTACTATGTGATTTAAAATTGAGGCAGTTAGAGGATAAAAGAGACTCAGATTTGAACCAGAGCAGTGGTCCTTCATAGAATGTT
Organism: Kogia breviceps; assembly: GCF_026419965.1. Classification (NCBI taxonomy): domain Eukaryota; kingdom Metazoa; phylum Chordata; class Mammalia; order Artiodactyla; family Physeteridae; genus Kogia; species Kogia breviceps. The sequence goes on along the minus strand of NC_081315.1, from coordinate 15,873,353 downwards.
GTCCTCTCTCAGAAAATGTTTTTTAATATTTGGCGGGTGGGGAGAGAATTTTTGTCATGATAATCAGTAGATGATTCTTCTGGCAGTTTTTTGGACAAGGGTCAGGAATGTTAGGGAATCTACAACGCACAGAGCAGAAAATCATGTATTTTCCTATTTTATAAAAATTATTGTAATCATCATAATAACTTAGCAAGGTAGGAATTATTAACTCCATCTACAGATTGAGAAAGTGAGGCCCAAGGAGGATAAATGACCCTTCCAAAATTCAAACCAAGGTTACTTTGGTCTCCCATCCAATCTAGAACTTCTACTCTGTCACACTGTGTTAGTTTTCAGGCACGGATTCTACTTATTCTTTCTAAAATCACCTTTTCACCTTCATATAGTTTATGTAAGATCTTTCGTGTTTATTTTCATCAGTATAGATGACTAACTATCACTGTCATACTATCCTCCCATCTTTTTGTAACTAATTATGCCACATACAAATATATCTTTTCTTTTTATACTGGTATTATAAGTCCATAAATAACTGATGCCCAAAAAAACCCCTCTGCTATAAAACAGAAGCTAAGTTAACAAATTCTAGTTTTCCAAATGTAGTACTAATGATTCACCAAATAATAGATATGGAATTGATAAAATTTTCACATGAATTTCCACCTTCATTTCCGGGAGAACTAAAATTTTATCATTTAGTCTCCTAAATCTTTAGAGAGTGATCATCTGAGCAGAAATATTTTATAACATTTCAAAAATATGTAATATTACATCAGGTGGCTAGTAGGAAGCTGCTGCATAGCACAGGGAGATCAGCAGTGCTTTGTGACCACCTAGAGGGGTGGGATAGGGAGGGTGGAGGAGACGCAAGAAGGAGGGGATATGGGGATATATGTATATGTATAGCTGATTCACTTTGTTGTACAGCAGAAACTAACACAATATTGTAAAGCAATTATACTCCAATAAAGATGTAAAAAAAATCTAACATCAAGACCATTTTATATCAACAATAAATGCACACCTCCTTTCAACATTTCTATGCTAAAATAAAACAATTTCCACCTTTCCTCTCATATTTCAAAATTCTGGATATTTACCAAAATATGATATAGTTCTGGTAAACATCAAATTTTTCCACATTATAAAATTCAGGTTTCTCTAATACATTGATAGATATGATTTAAAATTATTCAATTTTCTTCTTTTTCTGAAAATGATCTGGTATCAGAACTTAATATTTCATAGCATTTTTTAGGCTGATGTAGTTTGACACAACCACTGAATCACATTAGCACTTTTGTTATGTAGGGAACATACTGTACACAGGGAAATAAGAGAAACTGAGTAAGTGTCCACAGCTGCAGCCCTCTTTAGCCTTTATCCTCAGTTGCCTTTCCTTCCTCCCTCCCTTTCTCTCATTTATTCTATCTCTCCCTCCCTCCCTCCTTCCCTTCCTTCCTTCCTTCCTTCCCTTCTTCCTTCCCTGCCTTCTCTTTTTTTATTGCTATTTGATTAGTAGTTATTAAGATGGATGTTAAATGATGATAGCACTCTGAAATTCATGCCCAGGAAACAGAAAACATTTTTATATCTACATGTGTACAAGAACATTTCCAGTTGATTTTCTTCTTTGGTTCTTTTTCTCCAATCTTATGACAATTTTATTGCTCTATCTGTGACAAGCCAGTGTCATTTCCACTGGCAGCACTGTAAGTGGCATTTCTGCTTACTCATGAATGTTCAGCAGTGTCATTCATGCCTAGAACATTTTATCTTCTCCTAAATTTTCTTTGTGTATTAAAGAACTCCCAAATCTATACCACCTGCATCTGATACTGTTTGATCATTTGTTTCTGAATTTACTTACTTGTATTTTGTTCTATCTTATGCAGTTTGAGAGTTGAAATAATGTTTCTTTTATTTCTGATATGAACATGAACCATACAACCTAAATTCTGGCTAGAGGGGAATGCCAAAGAACAATAGGTCTGTGCTTAATAATTCCATCCCCATACTGAGATTCACTTATCCTTGGTTTTATTTCTACCTTTGTGATTGACTTTTATTAAGACTTTGAACAATCCAAAACAAAACAGAACTTTGTTAAAGGCTCATTTGCTCTTTTTAAATGTAGAAATAATAAATACTCAACAAGGAATCTACTTCATTGCAGTTTACTGTAATATACAGTCTTTCATGCATTGTATGAGTTTTCAAACATGACTAGATTTCTTCTCACAGAGCCCTATTTAATTTCTTAGGGTGAAACACTGAAAGTTCCATTTAAATATCTTCAATAAGACTAGAGAGCACATTCCTAGTGTAGGTAAGAATATATTTTCTTCCTTCTCACACGTGCATGTTGCTGTGATGCATCTATAAGCAAAGCCAAGTTCCTATTATGAGAAGATGTGGAGGAGGAGAACAGACAGGAGAAGAGGGGTCTAATAACCTACTTGCTCCTCATTCTTCCTTCCCATTGCCTAACATATGAAAAATGGTACCCAGCATTTACCAATTGATTACAATGTGCATCATGTACATTGTATACATGTATCAAAGTATGTACTTTGCAGTATATATCATGGTAAGCCTTTGTATATACACTAACCATTTATTCTTCACAAAAAATCTAAGAAGCTAGTATTTTATCTGAACTTTATGAATAATGAACTAAGTATAAGAGGTCTCGCAGATTGCTTGCCCAAGGTGTACTAGATTGTAAATATCTGACTTTAAATAGAAGCTCAGGTTGATTTGATCCCTAAGCCTGTGTTTTAAATAGGCTATACTGCTTCAACTTCATAAAACCACATCTGCATATTTAATGCTTAGCTATTGTCTTCCAAGTACTAGGAAATATCCTCTCCAGAGCCAAGTAGAATTAGGGAATCCCTAAATGAAATATTCAATGACTCACATTAGGCCACTCTTTCCACTAGTCATAGTCCTAATTCCAGGATTATTTTCTTGTTTCTTGTAACCCAGAACTCAAAAATCATGCATATAATTTTCATAATCTGAATTTAGAGCTAGCTTCTAGAACAAAGCCCTTTTTCTGGCACTTTCCAGAACTCAGATATACTGCAGTTTCATTCCTAACATTTAGTTCCCAGGTCTGGTCTTCCTGTACAGTTCCACATCCTTCTGATTCCAGTAAACCATCTTTCTGGATCACTGCCTAATCCTGGCTCTCTGACTCCCATGAGTCCTCTTGCTTGCTGAGATTTCTTCTTCTATGTATACTTGGGTCCTCTTAGACTTCACTTCAACAACCAAAAGGATCTTTCAAATCTTTTCATGCCTAGCCCTTCTGATTGGTATTCTTTCTTATACTTGCTTAAGTTTCACAAAGATTTCTTCTATTATATTCCAAAAAAGTAGGAGGTGTTGAGGATATAATAGGAAATAAGACAACAAACAGCTATTCCCTCGTGGAAGTAATAGTCTACTGAGGGAGCAAAACAGAAACTAAGACTATAAGAAAGTAACCTGATTAGAAGTTAATACAAGTGCTATTACAGCTATTCCCTTGTGGAAATAATAGTCTAGTGAGGGAGCAAAACAGAAACTAAGGCTATAAGAAAGCAACCTTATTAGAAGTTAATACAAGTGCTATTAAAGGAACAATTGGGTGCTCTGATAAGGGAAAGTGTGGGTTAGGTGAGTACTGATTTAATGGTGTAGTTAGGAAAGGACTTTCTGGGGAAGTAGAGTTTAAATTGGAGCAGGTGAATGTATATGACATGTGTAAGTAGTGAAGGGAAGAATATTGCAAAGAGAAGAATCTGTATGCACAAGGATATGTGGGTAGAAAAGAACTCAGCATGTTGAAGGAACTGAAAAGAAATTGGTTTGGTGGGTGATAAGTTGAATTAGATGAGGTTAGAAAGGTAGATGGAAACCATGGTTTTAAAAAAAGTCATACTATATTTGTTTTAAGGAGGATATTGATAAAAGCTGCTTTCCATTTTAAGAAGGCTTTTCTAGCTGCTTCATTAAAAATTGATTTAAAATGACAAATGCAGTCATGAAGAGACCATTAGAAAGCTGTTCCAGTTTTGTAGACAATGAAAGTTGGTGGCTTGGGCTTGGGTGGAAACACTGAAGATGGAGCCAAGTGAAGTACCTCATATATGTCTGTGTGGTAAAAATGTACAAGGTTCAGCTAGGGTGAGGTAGTAAGAGAAAGGGTAATAGATGCCAAGATTTCTTACTTGAGTAATCAGGTGTGTAGAAATGTCCATAAATGTCTTTTAATTAAATGGGAAGAACTAAGGGAATTAGGATGGACTTGGGAAGTAAAATCAATAGTTTGGATTTAGACGTGCTCAGTTTGAGATGTTTGTGAAATGTCCAAGTAGAAATGTCAATTATCAATTTCATATATGAGTCTGTAGTTCAGAGGAGATGTCTAAGCTGCAGATGGAAATTAGAGAAATCTGGCATATTTCATAGGGATGAATGACAATTTAGGAAGAGAGTGTAGAAAGGAAAGGAAATAAAACTTAGGACAGACTTCTGACTAATTCCAACATTCAAGGTAGAGGAGAAACTAGTAACAAAGATTCAGAATTGGTCAGAGAAGTAAAATACAATCCAAGAGGGTGTCTCTGAAGCCAGACATGAGTAGAAGGATGAGATCAATAGCACTGAACACTTCTAAGAGGTGGAGTAAAATGATAATGTTAATTTCCAATTCTGACAGCTTCATTATGCTAATATTCTTTGCATCAGTACTTAATTTTAAAAAATCTCAAAATAAGTAAATAATCCTAACAGTGCCCAGATATCAGAAGAAATCTTTCTGGTGCAGAGGGAGTAACTGAGTTAAATAAGTAATTATCAAGCACAGCCATTTACTCTGGGAAGGGCTCCTAAAATTTGAAAGCAATATATTTTCAAATTCTTTTGTTGAGATGCTTCCTACATTGTTTTCATTAATAGTTAACTACTAATCAAAGTAGGGTCATGTTATAAATATTTGTTTTGTCTTAAAATAATGTTTCTACTATATCAATTCTTACAACCTATCTAGATCTTGTAGTTTTATTGACTTTTGGCATATTGATGATTATCCTTTAACTGTAGATATGGTCCTTCTTGACTCCTTGTTTTTTCTTTTATGTTTCACAACCAGTCAGGAATAATTATGCAAAAGATTCGAGATTGTCATATTATCTTAGTTTTTACTTGGATTTGCAGCTTGCTTGTTTATTGGGCTAGAATTTCTCCCAACTGCAAGATCTACTTCTCGTTTTGGTGATATTTACCATTAAATCTGTTAGTTGATACTGTGTATGATATTTAAGTAGGAAAAGATCCATAGATATCAAATAATCACATGAAATCAACATGATCTTGAAAGCCATATTAAAATGTAAAAGGATAAAAAGCTCTTTCAACTAATATCTTTCTTTTCAAGTTATGCTCTACAAAATAAAACTTTGGTGAATAAGGGTTGAAGAATATTCTCATCTATAGTACAGGTTAGACTTTAAGGTACACTACTAGTTCTATTCATGTATTCAGTGTTCTTTCCATCCATGAAGCCCACAAAGGTGGGTGCCATATCTGTTACTCTCAACAATGGCACTATGCCTGTTACACAGAAATCTCTCAGTAGATATTTGGTAATGAGTGAGTTTAAAATGGTTAAACGCAACAGGTGGTCCCCAAATTCCAATATTCCAATTATAACTTAACTTTATACTACTTACATTTGAGCCCTATGAAACTAGTTGTATTATGCCATACTTGGAATAGAGGAATTCTTCCCAGTAATAATCGCATGTATTTATACACAAAAAGAAAGAGAGACAGAGAGAGAGGAAGGAAGGAAGGAAGGAAGGAAAGAAGGAAGGAAGGAAGGCAGGCAGGCAGGGAGGGAGGGAGGGAGGGAGGGAGGGAGAGAAGAAAGAAGGAAAAGAAAAAAATTCTCAGAACTTACTTCTCTTCCTCTATTTGCCCAGATGATCAGTGATTGGGGTTCAAAAAAATTTTTCCTACATACTCAATGGCTAAAACTAAACTCCAGCAAGATTGCAAAGAAACTGGATCACTTACACATTACTGGTGGGAATGTAAAATAGTACAGCCACTCTGGAAAGTAGTTCAACTGTTTCTTATAAAACTAGCCACGCAAGTACTATATGATGCAGCAATTTCACTCTTGAGCATTTACACCAGAAAAAATAGATACTTATGTTTACACAAAGACCTGTACAAAAATATTCACAGCAGCTGTATTCATAATAGCCCAAATCTATAAATGACCAGATGTTCTTCAATAGGCAAATGTTTAAACAATGTTATATCCACACCACGGAATACTATTCAGCAATAAAAAGGAATGAACTATTAAAACACTCAACAACTTGGATAACTTGTCAGGGAATTATGCTCTGTGGAAAAAGACAATCCTAAATGGTAATATACTGTGCAATTTAAATATTTAATTTAAAATGCAAAATAAATGTGGTGTTCTCTCACTATCTTTATAAACTGGGTAGGGCATTTAAAAACCAAGACATAATTCTGAATTTTAAAAACTTAATCAAGCTTTATAAGACTATCACGACATTGTTCTTATTTTTCTCATTTTGATTAGCCAAACACTAATCCAGGTACATGCCTTTAGGTAGTGCTGATTTGGAATAATACATTACCTAGAAATTCCAAAATTCAACAATTTTCCCAAGTGTAAAACACTGAGTATATAGGTACCAAGATGATCATAATCTTAGCTGTATCTATTCACTATGTACAGGGACTGCTCTTAAAATCTATTCTCTCTCCCACTTTCTCCACCACCCCTCACTCCCACCTTCTTCTTTCTTCTTTTGTATCTTATTTTCCATAGAGTTTGGGACTGGGCAGAAGACCTCCTGCTCAGTTATGTGTCATATAACTAAGTTCTGAATATCCATTGGGATAGCAATTATAAATAATATATATAGCATATATTATTATATATAATAATAGTAATAACAACAACAACAACAGAAAATAACAAGTGCTGTCAAGGATGTGGACATTTGGAACCCTTGAGCATTGTTGGCAAGAATGTGAAATGGTGAAGCCATTGTGGATAATAATGATATGGTGGTTCCTCAAAATATTAAACATAGAATTATCATATGATACAACAATTCTATTTCTGGGTCCATTCCCCAAAGAATTGAAAGCAAGGATTCAACTAGGTACTTCCACACCCATGTTCACAGCAGAATTATTCTCAAGAGCCAAAAGGTAAAAGCAACCCAAGTATTTTTGGCCAATGAAAGAAAACGTAAATGTGATATATATATATATATATATATATAATATTATTCAGTCTTAAAAAGGAAAGAAATTCTGATAAATGCTACAAAATGGATGAAACTTGAGGACATTACTCTAAGTGAAATAAGCTAATTGTAAAAGGGCAAATATTGTATGATTCTGCTTATATGAAGTCTTGTAATAGTCAAATTCATAGGGATAGAAGGTAGAATGGTGGTTGCCAGTGGCTGAGGAGAGGGAGGAATATGGAGTTATTATTTAATGGGTATGGAGTTTCAGTTAGAGAAGATAAGAAAGTTCTGGAGATCGATGGTTGCAATGGTTTCACAACAATGTGAATGTACTTCATGTCACAGAACTGTACATTTTAAAGTGACTAAATGGTAATTTTTACATATATTTAATCACAATTAAAAAATAAATAATATTTCATTTATCTGAATTGAATTGAGTGATGTGAGAAATTAAAGGCTGAAAGACACAAATAAGGACTGTGGAAAACAAAGACAAGAGGATGGAAGAGAATGAGAATGTGGGTTTTCTGTATTTATGGGAACAACATAGATGTTGTTTCCAATTTTGTTTTTAATCTGTTATTAGGTTTGAAAGAATAATAAATACTGAATGAATGGTTTCCAGAGTAAATCTGGCAGAAAAAGTAAAATAATTGTGTGTGAAACCTTCTGAATAATGGTGCAATTGCTATAAACTGGCATAAGGAGAACCCACATGAAATAGATGCCCTTAATTAAATATAAAAGGTATTTGCTATCTTTCAGTCATTCGTACTATCTCATTAGGTACTACTGAGACCTGAAGAATAATGATCCCTCATTTTCAGTAATTTTATAATCACCATGTAGAATATTACTCGTTTCAATTTCATCATCTGTGTCAACAAATTTAGGGTAGAATATGCCACAAAGCAACTGAAACCTATACTTATATGTAATATTTTTTCCAAATTTGAACATATAACAGATGTTGTCAGAAACACAGGATAAACTATTCTAACATTGTTATACTTTGTTTTCCCTGGTCCTTATATCTGAAAATTTGGGCATCTCTAATAACTTTTAACACTTCATTTTTGCTTTTATTTTTGTCTGTGGATGCAAGGAAATATAACTGATGTGAAGAGAAATCTTATTGGGTAAAATTTCAACTGTTTTGATATTCAACTTTAGAAAAAAATCAATTTTTTCCTTTGGAGATATCTCCTATAACTTTTAGAAAATGGTTTATTTTTTATTTTTTAAAATTTTTTAAAAATTAAAAAAATTTTTTAAAATTATTATTATTATTATTTTTGTGGTACACGGGCTTCTCACTGTTGTGGCCTCTCCCGTTGCGGAGCACAGGCTCCGGATGCGCAGGCTCAGCGGCCATGGCTCATGGGCCCAGCCGCTCCGCGGCACGTGGGATCCTCCCGGACCGGGGCACCAACCCATGTCCCCTGCATCGGCAGGCGGATTCTCAGCCACTGCGCCATCAGGGAAGCCCCTATTTTTTATTTTTTTAATTGAAGTACAGTTGATTTACAATGTTGTGCCAATCTCTTCTGTACAGCAAAAGACATATATACATTCTTTTTTTATATCTTTTTCTATTATGGTTTATCCCAGGAGATTGGATATAGTTCTCTGTGCTATACAATAGGAACTTGTTGCTTATCCATTCTAAATGTAATAGTTTGCATCTACCAACCCCAAACTCTCAGTCCATCCCTCTTCCTCCCCTGATCCCCTTTGGCAACCACAGTCTGATCTCAATGTCTGTGAGTCTGTTTCTGTTTTGTAGATAAGTTCATTTGTGCCATATTTTAGACTCTACATGTGATTTCATATGGTATTTGTCTTTCTCTTTTTGACTTACTTCACTTGGTATGATAATCTTTAGGTCCATCCATATTGCTGCAAATGGCATTATTTTGTTCTTTTTCTTGGCTGAGTAGTATTCCATTGTGTGTGTGTGTGTGTGTGTGTGTGTGTGTGTGTGTGTGTGTGTGTGTGTGTACACACATCGCATCTTTATCCATTCATCTTTCAATGCACATTTAGGTTGTTTCCATGTTTTGGCTATTGTGAATAGTGCTGCTATGAACATAGAGTGTGCATGTATCTTCTTAAATTATAGTTTGTCCTGGTATATGCCCAGGAGTGGGATTGCTGGATCATATGCTAGTTCTATTTTTAGTTTTCTGAGGAACCTCCATACTGTTTTCCATAGTGGCTGCACAAACTTACATTCCCACCAACAGTGTAGGAGGGTTCCCTTTTCTCCACACCCTCTCCAGCATTTGTTATTTGCAGACTTCTTAATGATGGCCATTCTTTCTCGTGTGATGTGATACTTCATTGTAGTTTTGATTTGCATTTCTCTAATAATTAGTGACATTGAGCATCTTTTCATGTGCCTACTGGCCATCTGTATGTCTTCTTTGGAGAAATGTTTATTACTGTCTTCTGCCCATTTTTTGATTGGGTTGTCTTTTTTTGTTGTTGAGTTTGAGCTGTTTATATATTTTGGAGATTAAGCTCTTGTTGGTTGCATCATTTGCAAATATTTTCTCCCATTCTCTAGGTTATCTTTTTTATTTTTTTTATGGTTTCCTTTGCTGTGCAAAGGCTTGTGAATTTGATTAGGTCCCCTTTGTTTATTTTTGTTTTTATTTATATTGCCTTGGGAGACTGACCTAAGAAAACATTGGTACAATTTATGTCAGAGAATGTTTTGTCTATGCTCTCTTCTATGATTATTATGGTATCATGTCTTATGTTTAAGTTTCTAAGCCATTTTGAGTTTATTTTTGTGCATGGTCTGAGGGTGTGTTCTAACTTCATTGATTTACATGTAGCTGTACAACTTTCCCAGCACCACTTGCTGAAGAGACTTTTCCATTTTATATTCTTGCCTACTTTGTCTAAGACTAATTGACTGTAGGTGTGTGGGTTTATTTCTGGGCTCTCTATTCTGTACCATTGATCTGTATGTCTGTTTTTGTACCAATACCACACTGTCTTGATTACTGTAGCTTTGTATTAGCGTCTGAAGTCCAGGAGAGTTATGCCTCTTGCTTTGTTTATTTTCTTCAATTGCTTTGGCAATTCTGGGTCTTTTATGTTTCCATATAACTTTTTGGATAGAAAATTGTTTAAAACAGTTATCTTTTACTATGAAGGAAATTTTAAAAGTAAAATTTAATTTTTCTATTTATTTCCTCCTTTTTAAATCTCAGAAAACACATGTTGAAAAAGGAAATTTTATTGAAAACAAAAGTAATTTTCAATTAAACTGAGATATTTGCCAAGTATGAATCACCTACTTTATTTAATATTAAAGGTTCAGAACAATAATCTAATCATCTTCAGAATACTTAACTCTTATTTTCTTAGTTTGGCCCCGTGTCACAGTAAGTGTCCTGATATTAGAGTATTACATATTTTGCTCTTTAAAAGACTGTTTTAAAGGAAAATTCAAATATTTATGAAAGGTTACAGCCAATAAATAGCAAATGTAAGTTCAATTTAGAACATTCATTCTTTTCCTGCACAGAGTAATAGATTTAAATCATTTCACTTATGGAAATTCACATTTGACTGCCAGTGAGCTGTGAACTTTCCCCATGTATCAAAATTACTGCAACACCTGGAGCAAATTTCTCTGTGATGATGCACTACAGTTGCACCCTAAAGTGTTCAATAGCTTTCAGAATCTCTCGTTCTTACCCAAATGTGATTTCCACTGATGTAGTACTGCACTGTATTTCAGAAGTTTTTTTAAACTTTGATTTAATATCAACTGATTTAATTTTAAATGTTACTCATAGAAAGTAACATCTATCCAACTGCATTTATAATAGGATATTTCTTCTGATTCTCTGTTTTTATCTGGAGTACTTTTATCTAGAGTACTGAATGTATTGATTATAAAAACATATTTAGATTTGGTTTATACATATTGTTAATAGAAGAGATCTTTAGGCATTTTCATTTTTACCCTAGAGCATTCTGAAACAAAAATAGAGACATGGAAAAGACATAAAACTTTGAAATGATGCATCGTATTTCTATTTGTTAATTAAAACATATTATGCACACAATGCATAATATGTGCTGCCAGGTACTTTTCTAAGCATTTCACATACCTTAACTTTGTTTGTTGATCCTCAGAATAAGCCTATGAGGTAGATATTATTATTATCCCCATGTTAGAGAAGAAGAAACTGAAATAACTTGCTCACAACAATTAAGTAGCAAAGCAAAGATTTGAGTTCAGGAGCCTAGTCTAGATTTGGTATTGCTAACTGTGAATTTGGACATATTTTAACAAATGTCTTCTAGCTCGGAATATTTAAGCCTTAGCCACAGGCTCCTGACTAAAATTGCTCAGCTTTAAAGGCACATCAAAGCAGAGGAACTCCTTTGCTGGGCTCACGAAGATGCACATAATCAGGCTGGCAGGAGGGAGGGTAGCTTTCCCGGATGCTAGAATATTTAAAAAATAAGTGATGCCACAGGAGCTACATTATGATGGGTCTCTCCCTTTGGCTACTGATTAGAATTTGTGTATCTGCCCTTTGAGTGGTAGTAGAGAGGACTGTGCAACTGTGGCAACATACATTTCCAACAGAGGAAATTCCTTCTAAGGGATGCTACAGAGCTATACTCCCGAAATACATTACATGGAACAGTAGTTGAGTAGGATCTTTTTCACTTAATATATTTGAATCCCTTAAATGTGTCCAGCTAATTATTGTTACTTAAGAAGAAAATTCAGATAAAAATAAGTGAAGTGGTCTGAGTCTTATTTTATAAACACAAATATATAAGAAATACTGTATCTATTTAGAAATCAAAATAAACTCAATTTTGAGTTACCCATCTTGCTAGTTTGGCAGGAAATTCAACATTAGTCATTATCAGAGTCTCTCTACTTCTTGCCTACAATTTCAGATTGCACAAGAACACAAGAGGCTTAGAATGCTCCAGCAAAAGATGTGGGGACTATGGCTCATGATCACAGCAACTGCAGACATCCTCATTGTCTCAGACCATGTGATCCCATATGGCAGGCTACACTGTGGCTTTTGTACGCAGCATGGGCCACAGGACTTCTTCTTTTTCTAAAGTTTAAGGCCCTGGGACGTAGGGTCCTACCATGCAGCCATTACTCTCTGGGTTTTGTCATCTGTCATGGGTGGTGTCGTAAAATGAGAATGCATCTGTGTTATACCCAGGACCTGTTGATTTCAGGACTGGGTCCCAGGCTGGGGAAATTTCTCATTTATGACTCTGTTCAAAACTCTCTCTTTCCCCTTTAGGTCACTATCATCCTTTCTTTAATAATCTTAGGCTTTCACAAAGAGAGAAAGAAGAGAAATTGATCACTTCAATAATCATCTGCTTTGGGCCAAGACAAAAGAAATCAGAAAGAGTCTGGCTCCTTGCTTGAATAAGGAGAAGAGAACATTGCAGAAAATTAAAAATAAGATAAAACCTCAATAAATTTATTCTGTCACCAAAATTAAACACATTTCTTTCCTGTAGTACTTCCCAGAATATTTAATCTCTATGTATTACTAAACAAAAGATTTATTACATAGTATTTTCCAAACATCTTTGTCCATGAAAATTTTGTAGGTTTTTCTCTTCTCTGAAGAGCATCTTTCAAGAAGTAGTTTGGAAAATGTTTCTCTTGGAGAATGTCTGGACCTCTAAGATTCTGCACATTTGGGTTTCCTAAACCTCACAGTTTCACACTGCTTCTATTCCCAGAGAGCACAAGAGAAGATAGCTTGTTTTATAATGGCTCAGAAGACTTACCTCTATATTTTTTAAAAAGGAGGTGGAAGTGTTCTAAAGAAACTTAATGTGTGCTCTTTTTGAAGTTCCTTCACAGGTAATTTATAACATTTTTTCTCTAAAACTGCTTTTTACGGAGGAGGGCTCTATGTCTTTTCAGGACAAACAAAGCAACAGGTGAGGGGGGTTGTGTTATTTAATGATTCTGCCATTAATTCTACCATTAAAGAATGATAAAATTGAGCACAGGCAAGCTTCCTTCTTTTAAATCACTGGATTTATTGAAAGTTAAGCAACAGGGAATACAGAAACATTTCTCTTTTCCTACAGTTCAAGGAAAATAAAGCTCAGAAAGAAAGAACACAGAAGAAACTTGTCAGTATGTAGCAAAAAGAGAAGTCATCTGTGCATTCTTTGGATTAAGACTTGGTGATGTATTGAAATTCTGGATAATTCATTGTCTAAATGCTGTCTCCAGTGCTTTGTAATTTGAATTCAGAAGTGCGATTTTATTTCCTTTTTGGTGGCAATATTATTTCATATAAAGAAGTGTTATATGAAGTGCTTATAGTATGACTTTGGTCAATTAGTAAATTTTTGTCAGTTACTTTTAAGAAAAGGAAAGAAAAGAGAAAAATATCACTTGCCTAGTGAACTTTTGGTCACTGCATAACTATCTATTGGGTATAAAAAGGACCTTTACTAGCCCATGGCACATAATATTGGTCAGACAGATAAGATCTTGCCTTCATGTATCTCACAGCCTTATTTAAGGCAGATCGACTTTATAAAACATGGAATAAATGATTCTAGAGTATAAAATGGTATGAAATTAAAAAGTATAAGGTAGGTGAAAATGGGCTCTGGAAGAAAGCTAAATCAAGATTTAGCATGAAAAGGGGAAGTCAAGGACAGGCAGAACACCCCATACTAACATTAGAGGAAAAAGCCAACCTTACGTGTATGTCACAGATACACAGTGCACACTCATTTCCATTTCTACTCAATTTGTTCTGGCAAAAGATTAGGTAAATGTAAAAGCTACTGGTCTTATATATTTTGTATTTTTATCCTGCTCCATGAAACGTCTACCATGCATGCTTATTTTCTCCTCATCAATAAATTAATGAAGGAAAGGATATTTACATCTCTTCCCTTATCCCAGTGCTTTTGTAATGTACATCTTCCTAAATGTCTAAGTAAAATGTCAAATGTACTGATAGATATTACCACCATAAAACAACAACAACAAAAACCCAAGTGAAAACAAGCAAACATAGATAACTTAAAAATGCTCTAAGGTTTTACAAACTTGCAAAAACTTTTCTTGTGTGTGTTAATTTTTTTCTTCTCTTTTCATTTTTTCACAAAGTATATAACTCTAATCTTTGTAGACTTCTCTTTATGAGATTGGGACTCACTTGACTTTCTCACCTCACCTTTGGAACCTCTTTCCCCTTCTCCTTCTCAGAATTTAATTAAGAAGGTACAATTTGGGTCTCTAGACTTAAATGTACAATCAGCATTACTATGTGTCTCAACTTTGCTTCCCAACTCAGTGGCACATGTACAGATTTGCTCCTTCTCCCATTGTTCCAGAGAAGCAGTGTGAAGTCCTTCTTGAGGGCTGTCTCATGCTTCCTCAGGTGACTAACATTAGGGGCATCTTGGTGTCACCACCTTAGAGTGGAAGTCCCGAGAGTCCCAAGGGTGTTTAGAAAATCATCCAGAGGATCTGAGATGTTTGCTCCTAGCAATGTACTGGAGAGAAATAATGTCTCTATCAGTCCCATCCCATCAATATTGAGTCACTGAATTTATTTGTCATATAACAGTCCACAGTATTATTGATGTCAGAATAACAGGAAAGAAATGTTGTACTGAATTGAATTAACTGGGAAACTTTCCTCATTACTACTGGTAAATCACTCTTCTTAAACTGCCTCTTATTTATGTCAGAACCTGGTACCTGAGGTGCTAGTGAATGAAAATGCTCAAATCGTTAACCTGACATTGAAATAATATGACTTGTGCTGATACTACTGACTATAGGAACTGGCTCACACAACTAGGAGTCTCAACATATTTTCTTGAATTTCCTCAGACAATAACCTCATAAGATACAGCAAGGTTAACACAGCCTCCCTTAACAATTTTCCAATCTTTAGGAAAATATGAAATATAGGGCAGACAGTCTTAACACCAACTTATATTATTGAATATAATGAGTCTAAAACAATATTAATTAGTTTACTGGCACAGCAAGCTGACTATCCTTTAAATTAAAGAGTTTCTAATCCAAGCAAGTAATATTTGAAGATATGTAGATATCTTAAATATACTTAGGCTTCCTGACCCTGTGTCTGTCTATTGTCTTTCCTACTGTTCTATGCTTATCCATTGTCCTCATGAAGACATTCATCTTCAGAGGGCCAGCAGTGAATTCCTGGGTTGACGGTCTCAGTTGTTTGTGGATGGACATCATCTGTTTTTAAACTGTGGCTCACCTTAAATTCCATAAGACAAAAAGATAGATGCGTTTTTGTTGTTTCGTTTTCTGTTTTCTTTTCTTACTGCCATTTCCTCTCTTCATTCCTGGAAATCTCTGCTCCATCTACCAGTTAGCATATCATTTCCAGTCTCTGCTGGTGGTTTTACCCAACCAATCCACTGAGTCCTTTCATTTGGTAGATCCTCTAAGAATCAATGACCATGATGGCTTCTACTTTAAGGTTTGGTTTATTTGTTTGTACTGTATCAGTTATGCAGTTTCTCTTCTTGGTACAGCTTGTTCTTGATGACTCTTAATGAGATGACAGTTTAGTGACAGGACAATTTCTGTTGGACACCTACACTAATGGTAAAGTTTCTTGTTTTAATAAACTTACTTGCCAGTCCTTGTGGGAAAGCAATAGAAAATTAGTTACATTTGTGAATATTTTGGAATTGCTGTTATTGTTTCTCATTATTTACTAAATAATAAAGAATCCTTGGTTTATGATTGTAGCGATGTTCAACATGTTGTCATGGAAACAAATTATTTGTTGTTTTGAAATTTTACATTTAGATTGGAACTGTAGAAAATATAAAGCTAAAAGCAGAAAGTAGATGGTTAAGAATTATTGGTAATAAATATTAGTTAAGTTTATCAGGAATGAAAAGTTACATAGTATTTTCTGTAATGAAATTTTAGCAAGATTTTTAAACTCTTAATTTGTGCATAAGTATTTATATTCTATATCTGAATGAATTTTTTGGGTTTAAGAAAATATGTAATTAAAAGATTTTAATTATTTCTCAAAAATATTTGAATAAATGATTATTGATAATTAAGTTAAACACTTGTCATTTGTAGACAGTGGAAATGACTGTTTGCCACTGCTATGATATTAAAATTTATGTAAAATTATATACATTGAAAAATAAGCCAAGGTTAAGACAGCAAAATGCTATCACATTTCACTCTTTTCTGTTGTACTCTGCACTGTTTAGTTTTCAAGGCAGCAGAACATTTCAATACTACCTGCAAATATCCTTTATATCAGTAAAAATGTATTACATTCTTGGAACTGAATTTTCTATTATTCTCTCAGATGAAATCCCACGCTTTGAGAGAGAATTTGCCTTGTGTAAAATGAGGGAAATTTACAATAACCATAGCGATGGGCATGGATTTCCTTATAGAGCAAATTAAAACTCTTATTTTTCCATACCATAGTCATAATCATTAAAATCTCTTTTTTGACTGTTGTATAATATATTGAAATGCCAAAAAGATAAAACACCATATATACCTGAGATGTAAAATGCTTACTACCTTAAAGAAAATAATGAAAAAAGTATGTCTTTCTTACTTTAGAGTTTATGACAATTGTAGTGTTACTCTGATCATTTTCATAGTAAAACTTCTTCCATTAGGTAGTGGTCTTTGTACTGTTTAATCTAATAAAACAGTGGTTTTCAAGTGTTTTTGCTCATGTACCACCTAAAAGAGTTTTCAAAAATGATATACTCCTTCATAGGCTTTCATGTTATCTAAAATTTTACATCTAAATAATTTCCAGGATAAATTTTCCAGAGTGTTATACATTATATCTATGCTTTAAATATATTTTCATCAGTCTTTGAGGTACAAATTTAACACGTTCAATTTATGGAAAATATCTCGCAATTTTCAGCCTTTGTTATACAAAGCAGCCAAATGGGACTATTCTGTCTGAAAATGGGTGCATTTATTTTGTTTTAACATTAATAATTGCAAATATATTTATTACAATTTACAGATTAGCTAACAGTTATATACATAAATATAAGTTTAGCTATAAAGTCCCAACAAACTGGTTACACTTAAATCATTGGATCTGTAGAAGCCAATTTAGATGTCTTCTAGTCCCCTAACTTCACCTTCCTTAAATCATAAAAAAATAAAATCTGATAGTTTTGATTTCAAGTTAACAAAGACTAGATGATGTTATCACATTTGAACAGTCAGAAAAGGAAATTTTACTTGTCTGTACAAAGCCTTTCATATGTTGCATTGATACTTAAAGCACCTTCGCAAGATTTTTAGGTGTGTAAAATGTTCAATTAAAACTTCCAAGGATTTTCTTTTTAAGATTGAAGGTTTAACTTTATCCTAACAACTAGAATCAGAATGAAACTGGTAAGAATTCTGTTTTTCCCTTGTCCAACTTTAAAAATGGTCCCTTTTGTCCTTATCACTGTCTGATAACTTCTTTTAAAGGAGGGTAGTAAATGGGAGAATTCTTCATCAAACTTTTAGGTTATTTGGTAGTGAGGTTGGAATTTCAAGGGAACAATTCTCCAAAATCCAGTTAATGTAAAGATATCCCATTATTTTCATATATGCAGAGGTGCAAGTTTTCAGAAACACAAAACACAACTTAAGTCTCTGAAATAAAATAGTATACTTCAGTCTGCTTTTAAAAGAATGCCTATACATTTTCAAAGTTTTCTTTTCAAGGCAAGTGACACCTTCTTTCCAACTGACACAGCTAGTGCTTGAAACTTAGCCTATTTCCATGGTGTTATACCAGACTCTATAAATGCATTCCCTATGATTACCTAAAATGGAGGGGCACAAAACACACTGAAGAAGGGCTTTGCAAAAATCTGACTAACTTTTAATTGTTGTACTCTCTTTGTGTTTAATGTATGAATATATATATATCCATATATATACATATTAACACTAGAGGCAGTTCTTAGAGCAAACTAAATAGAAATGAAATAGTGACTAGGTAGATTATAAACTGAGGTAGTAACCCTGCAAGCACTTCAATGAAAAATTTGTCCCCACTCTGAAACATGTTCAAAATTAAGAGGTCATCTATTCTATTTGTGTTTTCCATTACCTGTGATAGGAGGCACATGAAGTAAAAATAGACCATTAAGGACTCAGTTAACATTCCCCCACCTAACAAATGCACACTATGTAGAGCTAGCTAAATAAAACAAACACAATCAGTCATTGCAAAAACTTCAATGCATTAGTAAACTTTGGTCAAGGTAAATCTGGAAAATCTCATTCTTCTTAGTTTTTTTTTTTTTTTTTTTTTTCTTTTTTTGCTTGTAGTTTGCTTTGGAAAATAAATATTGTCACCTTTGTTTATTAAAGATATTGGCTTTTCAAGTGGAAAAAAAAAGTAAACTTTGGACTGAAGATATTAAGACTTTCTATTTGTTAAATCTATAGTTCTTTCCTGAAACTATAGGCCATGCCATTACTTCTCTCACTATTAAAAAAGGATAACACAATAAACTTGGATATTGACTGAAGTCTATATTTTACATCAAACTGGAAAATTAAGAACTGCCCATTCCCAAGTTTATGGTGCCACCCTGACAGGTTTTAAAAGTGATGGTGCTGAGGCATGATATTAATAACACTGGTTTTCTTTGAGAACATATACAACAAAACCAAATTGCTCTGAGATGTCTCCTATCTTCTTCCTAGGAAAATTCTAAGCTTTTAAATTTCAAAGCAACTATGAGGCAATTATTACTTTCTGAAGTCTTCTACAACAATTTCTACCTGTTGAAGACACAAAGAACCACTCAAGTGGGAACTACAATAACATATACAGAACCTTCTCCAAAAATGAGTTTGCACAGAAATTAAGTATATCAGATGTTAAAATTTGGCAGAAATATGCAGCTTTCCAAAAGTAGCAGAAAGTACTACACATATAGATTTTATGGCAGTCCTTGGAAATATTCTAGATAGAGCTTAACCTAGAAATAAAAACCCATCACACATTTTTCAACCAGTCATTTTTAGAAAGAAAAAAAAATGACACAAGATAATGTACTTTAAGTTGGTAGTATATACATGATTATTTTCTTAGCCTTGAAGTAGAAGGGCCAAATTACTGAAATAAAAACATATAGAGAAAACATAACAGACCATTAATTTCAGAATGTTCAGGGGGGTAAAAAGAGCCCAAAGTGTTTAGACAACTACACATAATTTAAATTAGAATGGAAAATGGGCTTTGAGCCCTACAAATATTGTTTCCTAAGAAAGTAAGTTTCCAAAGTGCAAAATTACACCTTAAAAGGTCCCCTTTACAATTCAGCAAGCAAACATGCAAAAACAGTTTCAACTAAACAAAAAAGGGAGGATTAGAAATCACACCATCTCATCCTTCATTTTCAGTGGGTGCCTTTATTTTAAAACTGGATTCATCTGTCAGTGTGACTGAGAAAACGTGTTTTCTGAGAAGTCATGTGTTAGCATGACTGAGAAAACAACCTTTTCTCTAGAATGCTAACTCTAAGATAGATAGGGAGATTGTTTATGTATATAAATAGACTGTTGTTCTAAGTTTGTGGCATATATGAAATTTGGTGCTCACTCTTTCCAATTTATTAGAAGCTCTATTTGTTGTGCTCTCACAGAATTCAACTCGGTGGCACTGTATACTTTTTTTTTTCTACATCTTTATTGGAGTATAATTGCTTTACAATGTGTTAGTTTCTGCTGTATAACAAAATGAATCAGTTATATGTATACATATATCACCATACCCCCTCCCTCTTGCACCTCCCTCCCACCCTCCCCATCCTACTCCTCTAGGTGGTCACAAAGCACAGAGTTGATCTCCCTGTGCTATGCAGTTGCTTCCCACTAGCTACCTATTTTACATTTGGCAGTGTATATATGTCAATGCTACTCTCTCACTTCGTCCCAGATTACCCTTCCCCCTCCCCCCATGTCCTCAAGTCTATTCTCTATGTCTGTGTCTTTATTCCTGTCCTTTCCCTAGGTTCATCAGAACCATTATTTTTAGATTCCATGTATATGTGTTAGCATACGGTATTTGTTTTTCTCTTTCTGACTTACTTCACTCAGTATGACAGACTCTAGGTCCATCCACCTCACTATAAATAACTCAGTTTCATTTCTTTTTATGGCTGAGTAATATTCCATTGTATATATGTGCTACATCTTCTTTATCCATTCATCTGTTGATGGACATTTAGGTTGCTTCCATGTCCTGGCTATTGTAAATAGAGCTGCAATGGTACATGACGCTTTTTGAACTATGGTTTTCTCAGGGTATATGCCCAGCAGTGGGATTACTCGGTCATATGGTAGTTCTATATTTAGTTTTTTAAGGAACCTCCATACTGTTCTCCATAGTGCCTATATCAATTTACATTCCCACCAACAGTGTAAGAGAGTTCCCTTTCCTCCACACCCTCTCCAGCATTTATTGTTTGTAGATATTTTGATGATGGCCATTCTGACTGGTGTGAGGTGATACTTCGTTGTGGTATCATTGTGGTTTTGAAATGCATTTCTCTAATGATTAGTGATGTTGAGCACCCTTTCATGTGTTTGCTGGAAATCTGTATATCTTCTTTGGAGAAATGTCTATTTAGGTTTCTGTCCATTTTTGGATTGGGTTGTTTGTTTTTTTTGATATTGAGCTGCACGAGCTGCTTGTATATTTTGGGAGTTAATCCTTTGTCAGTTGCTTCATTTGCAAGTATTTTCTCCCATTCTGAGGGTTGTCTTTTCATCTTGTTTATGGTTTCCTTTGCTGTGCAAAAGCTTTTAGTTTCTTTAGGTCCCATTTGTTTATTTTTATTTTTATTTCCCTTACTCAGGGAGATGGGTCAAAAAGGATCTTGCTGTGATTTGTCATGGAGTGTTCTGCCTATGTTTTCCTCTAAGAGTTTGATAGTGTCTGGCCTTACATTTAGGTCTTTAATCCATTTTGAGTTTATTTTTGTGTATGGTGTTAGGGAGTGTTCTAATTTCATTCTTTTATGTGTAGTTGTCCAGTTTTCTCAGCACCACTTATTGAAGAGGCTGTCTTTTCTCCATTGTATACTCTTGGCTTCTTTGTCAAAGATAAGATGACCATGTATACATGGGTTTATCTCTGGGCTTTCTATCCTGTTCCATTGATCTATATTTCTGTCTTTGTGTGAGTACCATACTGTCTTGAATACTGTAGCTTTGTAGTATGGTCTGAAGTCAGGGAGCCTGATTCATCCAGCTCCATTTTTCTTTCTCAAGATTGCTTTGGCTATTCAGGGTCTTTTGTGTTTCCATACAAATTGTAAAACATTTTTCTAGTTCTGTGAAAAATGGGTGGCCCTGTATTCTTAAAACACCACTTGTTTTGTTCCCTAGATCTAGTTGGGAAGAACTTTCTGCCTGCATTGTAGAAAATAAATGAGAGTGACGATGAGAATGGAATGAGCAAAACACTCAGATGGTTGCTGCAGTGATGATACAGGTGAAAGGTGTGATGCTCTGGACTTGAATAGAGCAGTAAAGATTGAGAGAAATGAACATATCTAGAGATATACGCAAAGGATGATCAACAGAATATACTGATTGCTTGGATGAGTCAGTTTTAACACCCAGGCCCCTGGCTTGGGAAACCAAATTGTTGATGGTGCCATTTACCAAATCAGGAAGCAAGTGATGCATGTGGCCCAGCCAGCAGGAAGAAGAGATGATGAGTTCAGTTTGGGAAATAGTCTTGAGGTCCTCTCTGACATCCAAGTAGAGATCAAAGTAGATTATTAATCATACAGGTCTGAGCCTCAAATATATCTCAGAGGAGAGGGGTGAATATTTCCTGTCCTCCAGTCAAGGAGTTTCAGAAATCTGCTATTCATAATCTTTTCTTGATTAATTATAAAGATGGTGGCACTGGTTCTCAAGACATAGTTTCTATGATTTCTCCTCTACCTGCTACTCCACATATTAAACATCACTGTCTATTATACATCAAAGTAAAATTATTTCATTTAGTCTCTCATCCTTCTTTAATAAACATTTTGGTAAAAATATACTGAGGAAATTATACAACCATGCAGATATCATTCAATGAATTTCCACACCTTAAATACATCTACATAACCACCACCCAGAGCAAGAAATAGAATACAACCAACAGTGCAAAAGTCCTATCATGTTCCCTGTCAATCACTTCCTTGTCAACAAAAGTAGCCACTATCTTGACTGTCAACTTTATAAATGTGCCTGTTTCCTTGTTGCTGTTGTTGTTTTTATTTTCTTTTAACTTGATATTGCAGGGCCTTGCTTGGAACCTCAAAGTAGGTATGAATATTATTTTCACCTAAAGAGATTTGAAATTCAACAGATGCAGAAAGAAGTCTTCTTGGAGTTTCCCTTATCTGACTAAAAGCAACAATTTCTGAGAAATGAAGCTACCATAAATCCCCTCTCTTGGGAAATTTCATTGCGATGAAGAAGACGTAATGGCACTCACACCTACATAAACAAATAGCACAAACTTTCTTATCTCCCATTAGTTGGCCTAGAAACTCATTTATCTTTCCTAAAGAAATCTATTTCTTCTTCCCATAGAAGACTTTTCTGCCCTCCTCCCTTTCCTCTACTAAGTTAGGTATATAAACCTCTCTCTTCAACTATTCAGCAAACTAGCTACTTCTTTTGTTGGCTCCTATATACATATGAATAAATATTTCCTCTTGATCTGTATTTTGTCAGTTTAATTCCCAGGCCCCTGTGAACTGAACCTAAGAGGAAAAGTTTTTCCTCCCTAACAATACCAATGGAAATACATATTATGTTCTTTTTGTGTCTGAAAATTTTGCTCAAAATTATATTTGTATGATTATTTTCATTGCTGAATAACATTTCCTTGTATGAAATTACAATTTATTCACTCTAATATTGAAACAATTTGGGGTTGTTTCACTTATTCATTAATGTATCAATATGTATGACATACATTTATTGAGTATCAATTTAACATTAGATACTGTGCTAATTAAAGATAAAAATATTGATAGGACACAATTTATGCCCTCAAGGGACTTACAGTCCAATAGCAGTAATAAAAGATGAACAAATGTAACCAACTGCAATATGGTTGGACTTGATCATTTAGCTCTCTTATACTATGGTTGAGTGAAATGATAGTTGAGATGCGTACATTCTATAATATGTTCAACAATGAAGATATAGTTATTTGCATGTTTTTCAGTAATAATATAATTTTAATGTATACTTTGGTGTAGAACAGTATCTTAAAACAAAACAATGTTCTTACTAAAGAAACTAAAAAATTAAGATATATAATTGAAATTGGCTGTGGTGCTCCTTAATTTTTAACTTCATCTTAACAAATTGCAGTGTTTTCCCAGTTGATGTAGAAGGTACAGCTGTAACAATACACAAACATACTTGTATATATTTCAAAACTTAAAATAATGTTAGGTATTTGAGCACTGATGTCCACCTTCAGGAGTGTCCTGGTTTTGATGATATAAATGATATGAACACATTAGGCAAGGACAATAAGCAATAGCAAACAAACCAAAATACTGAAAAGTGAAATTTGTGGTTTTCATGATGTTCCACTAAAAAGTTATGTACCATTATTTTATGGTATTTACTTCTAGTCATTCTCAATTTGTTTCAGATTTCAATGGGTGACTTTGGGGTGAAAGATGCCATCTCCTATAATGTCTAATACATCCAACTACCCCACACACTGAAACAACAATTTTAAATGGGAAACATTAAATCAGCTTCCCCTGTGGCACAAAGCTTGAGCCTTTGCTCCTCTACTAGTCCTCATGAATGTATCAGCCTCTCAGAATGAAAGATTGCTCTACTTTATGGTAGACATATATTTTACAACAAGGAATTCCTGACCTGTTATTTTACAAACTATAAAATCAGTAATGCAGTTATGAAGATAAACTCTGGTCAATATATCAAAGATCTGAAGAAAATCAGGGTGACACTATTAAGATTTGGGGTACAGCCAAGAGAAGAACTGTAACAAACTCCATTTCCATTACATCTTAGTTGTTTTATGCATATATGAAGTATCTCTTAAATTAAAACCTGTAAGCAAAAGAATATTGAGTAAAATTCAGACAAAATTTATCTTCCAGATGGAAATAACCTAGACAAGTGATTTTTGTGAACATCTGCAAGGCTAAAGTAACTTGGACTTGTTTACACAATTGTTTTCTGAGTTGAAGTTGATATCCAAAGTTACTTAATGGTTTTTCACTTGAAGATTGAAGTAGGGAACACAGAGAGACAGTAGAGAGGTAATGAAGATGAATAAAAGAATATAGGTAATAAAGGAAGGTGTGTATAACTTATAAGCAGCTAAAATATTTGCCAGGGTGTTGAAAACCTCTACTGAAATTCAAGTTGATTTCAATGACTCCTACCCTGTATATGAATCTGTTTTGTGCTGAGAGCTCCTGGCCTCACTATGCAAACCCTTAGCACAGTTCCACCCACCGGGCATTTTATTGACCACAGCAAAGAACAGTTACACTGTCTCTGAATAACGAGAATATCAGCTTGACACGTTTAGACAGATTTTTAAAAGCACCTCTTTAAAAGAAATAAGCAGCTTGAAGAAAGAGTTAGAATGTAATGCAAAGAAATTCTAAGGCCCCCAGTTTTCCTGTGCATGGGCAGTTAGTTCTAGTATACTTGGAAATTTCTGTGTTGGTAGGTAATTTAGCAAAATACCTAAGAATACTGTACTTTATTATGGAAGGATTATAGCTTTTCCCCTTCAGTGATTAAACAGTGAATTGTGGCTCTGAGTGATCATAAATTCAAATGTGTTAACAGTTTTAAATCTCTTATAGGTTACTTAGAGCAACCCATTCTTGTGTGTGTGTGTCTGTGTGTGTGTGTGTGTCTGTGTGTGTGTGTAAAGTAAATGATAATGTAGAGGCTGACCAGAATAGGTTTTAAATAGCTTTTATAATATGAAAATGACAGGCATTTTGAGAGAAGAATTTAATTAAGATCCTTTTTAGAGGCACATAAGATTGTGAAGAGTTCACTCACAATTATGCATCAGGTTACATTTCCTTCTCCTGGCATTGTGGGGTCACCTAGACTCTCTCATCCAGCATACCACCAGGTATCCAGGAGGAAGGGATGAAACTTCGCAAAATGCATCCAGTAGACAGAGTATCAGATAGAAAAAGGGAATCAAATTGACATCAGGGTTCCATGCAGATGAAATCGGAGCTCAATCTCAGATACTTTAGTATCTTACACTTGAAATGGATGTTAAGAATTAATCTAGTTTTGTCAATTAGAGTCTGATCTTTAGGTAAACTGTTGTATTACCAATGTGCACATCAATGGTATCGATTTTATTCTCTCATAAAAATACACCATTAAAGTAAAAGAAGCTCATCATTAAAAAGTAAAGCTAGATATTAACTTGTGATAAAGCAAAGATATCCAACAAATTCCTTGTACTTGTTATAGCACTAAACACTGAAAATCCTAAGCAAAATACTACTGATGGAGAATGTTATGGAAAACATGAAATGACAGCTATATGTCCTTTCTTAGTCAAATTTGTTGATAACTCTCTTGATTTTTTCTCCTTCCATATCCTTTCAAATAATTTCTATTTTGCTCTGTCTCTATTACTTGATTGAAACAGCTCTTGTCCAAGTTACCACTGACAACTTATGTTACAAAATTTAAGGAATGCATTTTTATTCTTATTTTGTTGATCATTTTCTCTGTCTTTACACATGCTCTTATCCTGGCTTCTATGATTAGCACCATCCTATATATTCTGTTAATCTGCTCTGCCCCTATAGTGTGCTCAAATATTTAAATGGCATTAAATATAAGTTATTTGCTTATGTTTCCCAAATTTACATTTTAAAATCAAACTTACCTCAGCAGTAAGCTCATATATTCAAATATCTTCTTGTCATAGACTACTGAGGTTTCATTCTATAATCTCAAATATAATAGGCCCTTAGAGGAATTTTAACTCTGTTCTTAACTTTATTTTTTTCTCTCTGACACTTTTATCTCCCCTGGGTTTCTCCAAACCAGCAAATGGCACCACCATAATTAATAAAACTTCCAAGCCATAAACCTGAAACTCATTCTGATTCCTCTATTCTTTACCCTCTATATCTAATCAAACAGTGCCAATTATAGCCCACCAATATATTTTAAGTCCACCCACTTTATCTCCAACTTGACTGCCATCATGGTAAACCAAATCATCATCAATTCTTACCTAATAAAATTACTTGCTAACTGATCTCAGCATGTCTAGTTTTAGATTCCCAAACTAATTGTGTGCAAAGCAGACAGCAGGATTAAAACAAAATGAAACAAAACAAAAACTTGAATTAGACCTTGCTTAAAACCTTCTGATGGCATCTTATTACAGTTAGGAGGAAGTAAAAATATCTAGACAGGTCCTATATAATCCTTTCTGATATGAGGCTGCCAACCGCTCCACCTTCCTTCATAACTCTATACCTTTCACTCTCTACATTCCTGCCCCATTGTTTTTCTCAGTTTTTCAAACATGCCAAGTTCTCTCTCTGCTCAGGGTCTGTGCACATTTCAGTTTTTGTCTGTTTTGCTTACTGTGCTTTTGTTCCTGCTCTTAACATGTTTGCCAATTAATTAATTTTTGCTACTTCATTAAAATTGAAGGAAAAAAGGCATTTTTCAGAGAATTACTGACCTATTTAAATGACCCTGAAACTACCAACCTATTTTAAATGATATTGGGCAGATATCTCAAGATGAGAAACACATTTCTCTAGACTCCGGGCTGAAAAATTTTATGAATATCATTACCTTGAAAAATAGAGATGAATATAACAAACAAAAGGACGTCGTGATTCTGTGTTCCTATTCGGTATAAAGATAAATATACACAAAAGAAAAACCGCAAAAGTCACAGTTAACTTTTTGAAAAGGTTGCTGTCTATAAAACTGCTTAACATTGATGTATTTTCTCAGGAGAGCAATAAGAAAGGGAAGCAAGCAAATGGGCTTTAATAAACCGTTATATTCATTTGCTCTCTTCTTTTTCCTTACCTCTCCTCTAACAATATGTCTCTTAAATCGGGGACAAAACATAGACAGTCATTTAAATTTCGAAGAAAAAAAAGAACGACTCTAAAATAGTAGTGAGAAAAAGTGACTGCCTGCCAGCTGCACTGACGACCTCTTAGCCCGCAGATTGACTCACACTCAGTCCACCTGCAATGTTGCTCTAACTGGTCTGCTGTGTGGAAGGAGCCCCTTTTCAGTGTGTGTTTAGTCAGTTACATCTCAACTAGCTTCCATGATGTAGTTCAAGTTCTACCTTTCTAATAAGCCTCTTGCAGAACATTCGAGCCTGTATGTGGACTTATTCTGACATATGCTGCTCTATCTACCAGTATGACCACTTGATCACCTCTTTTTACCTTTTTATAAAATAATTTATGGGGGGATTCTTCTTCCTGGTGACATTCTAAATTCACTGAGGGCAATAATAATGTGCTTTCTGTTTGTTTATTTAACATATTTTCTAGTGCTATCTTGTCCTAAGCATTTGCTTTATAATAAAGAATATGATTCACTCAGCAAATAGCTACTGAGTTCTGCCATGAGACTACAACATACTATAGTGTACTGGGAGTACAGTGTTAACATATGTTAAGTATTTCATATATGTCAAATATTGTTCTTTGTGTTTTACATTTGAAAACTCAATTTTCACTGTCAAGTTCTGACATAGACACTATTATTACCCCCACCCGCAATTTATAGATAAAGAAACTGAGACACAGTCACATGAAATAACTTGTTCAAGATCACAGGGGTTGTAAATAATAAGGTCAAGATTTGAATCCATGGAGTCTCATTACAGGTATATGTAATTAACTGCTTAGCTCACTGTACGTACAAGCTTGTGAAGAGCACAACAACTGAATGAGCAATTACAAGGCGACATAAATACTGTAACAGGGTGTAGACAGGGTGTAGAGGAACACAAAGGAAAAGATTTAATGTAGACCTGTGGGCCTAAGGTCTATATAGTCTGTACATATATATTATATATAAATTGTGTGTGTGGAGAGAGAGAGGAAGAGAGAGAGAAGCTGTGTGTGTGTGTGTGTGTGTGTGTGTGTGTGTATATACCTTGTATTGAACATATGCATCACACACACACACACACACACACACACACTACATTAGTCCTTAGGCGGTTTTGGTCTTCAATTTGTTTCTATCTTTTGCATACTATCAGTTTTGCATTAAAGCCATTTAAAAATGGATTTACAAAAAAAAATTACTGCCCTGTCATCAGCAAAATCTTATTGTCTACATTTTCCTACTGAATTCCTGGGAAAAATAATAGGTTTAAATTAGTTTACAGTATAAAACATGAATATTCTCCTAAAGTTATATAAACTCATTTCTTCTAAAATGGAGAAAACCATTCACTTACAGAGTCATATACAAATATATTGCCTGCATTCAAATGTTTGTCTTTTGAATTAAAAACCCTATCTAGAATATTTACTAGGAAAAATATCTGAAAGTTTTACAAGTCATATTAACCTTTTAGCAATGGAATTTCAAAATCTTTACAAATGTCTTACCAAAGTAGAACTCTTCATATGTTAAAAAGTGCACTTAATTTTTCAAGTTTGAAAGTTCCTACAGTGATCCAAAGAGTTTGGCATATTGTCATCTGTGAGAAGACCCAAAATCTCACTCAACTTCTCTCAGCATTCTTTGAACCCAAGGAATAAATTACTCCATCAAGAAGTGATTTTCATTGTCCATTCATTGCTTATGTATTAAGCGCTGATAATATAAAAGTAAGTCTGCCATCAGGGGAGCCAGAGACTAGTGGAGAAAGAGATTCCTTGTTTTTGTTTTAATCCTTTTCAGATGAAACATCAGTACAGCCTAAGTCTGAACCTCAATGTCTTCCCAAATGTGCCAGGGAGGAAAAGCCTGATGTAAAGAGAAAATGTGATGTGAAAGATGAGCCACAGATGCACTGATAACATAATGCTCTGAGCAGGGCTGCTGCATTGCACAATTCCAGGAGGCAGTCACATTATCATCTACGTGTTAATAAATAACGCTCTCTGGAGCTGTGCAGTTTACAGCCTGCTTAACCACACCTGGCAGCCCTGACTAGGGCTTCTCTTAATGCTCCAAGTAACAATTCCAATGAATTCATTTTAGAGACATGAAAACATCAAACAAACAAGGCTACTCCTCAGAAGCAGCTGAGAAGCAGCTTTTCAAGATAATGGAGAGAAAGCAAATCATTACAAAATTCAACATTTACATTGCAGACCACCAATGATTAATTTAAGAGACTTTCTTTTTAAAGTAACCACGCCTACTGGGGGACATGGAGCCAAAGTTCTATGAATGATTTCATCTTGCTCTCCAACAAAGCTTTTAATTATGGGTACTTATAAAGTGCATGATATTAATGAGCCATTTGCTCAGCGGGCTGCTTCCCAGGGCTCCTTCTTCTAGTTCCCTTGACTCTGTGGCAGGACCTGGCAGCCGCTACAGCAAGAGTAAGAGTTCAGATGTTTGAAAACAGAATTCAATGATCTTTTGCCAACATGAAGGAGATAGATATGAGCATAAGGAAAAAAAAAATACATTGCTTTGCAAAACAGTGCTTCATTTCTCAAACACAGAGGGAGGGCAGAGAGGAATAAATTGCATTGGGATGCTTCTCAGTTTTAAAATAAAGGTTTACAAAGCAGTTTCATTTTTTTGTGTGCAATTCATCATTACTTTAATATTATTTGGATAGGAAACTGATTTAACTCAATTATCCTTAACTGAATTCAGGGCATTTTAGTCACACAAACAGGAAAGGAAGAGTGGAGTAGCATGAGAGTTATTAGGGTTGAGACAGAGAAAAAATGTTCCAGCTGCCCACTAGTACCATTACTTTTCCCATCTGTAATTACATTCTCTCCACAATTTTATTCTCTTCACAGAGACACATAATCTGAATTTGGAAGTTATCTTTCTAAAGCCATAACATGCTGGAAAGCCTCACAATTTCACAAGCTTTATTGAAAATTCTGGGCCTTTCTTCCCCACCTGTTTCCTCTTAACTATGATTTCAAAACCTAATTTAGGAACCTAAAAGTTTGGGTTTGGAAGTATTTTTCCGAATCATCCTCCTTACATTGCACAAGTATGAGTTTGTTACAGGAAAATCTGGCTACAAAAAACATGGAAGGGCTAGGAACCTGGGAAGGCAAGACTATTGCAGGGGCCAAATTTGATATCAATTAACATTACTGGTAAAATAAAGTTCAGCATCTGCCTCATGCAGTTCCTGACAGCCGTCCCCACTACCGTCAACTTCCCTCTTTTGAATCTTCCCATCTTACTTTCACTACACATGTCAGGCAATGCTTATAATCAAGGCATATCTCAGCTAACCTTCTCCAAGGTATAAGAGCCGCATCTCCTGGTTTCATACTGTGGAGTTGTCCTAGGTAATTTATTTATTTATCACATTGGCTAATAAAGCCTCAAATATGTGAAGGACTTATCCAGATATCGCCATAGAATTATGTGAGGTTGGGTGTAACTCAGAAGGAGCGTTCATGTAGAATCTCAGACATATTTTTTAAATACATGGGCTATTAAATAAGGTGAGAGGAAAAAATGTATGTCAAGTACTTTTCCCTTCACCAAACTAATTCAATTTGTGCCACTGACAACATCGATGATGGCTTTTCTGGGAAAAGTTTGAGACTGTCTCAGTATTGTAAGCATAGTTTTCAGAAATGGACTAAATAAACAGCCCTAAACAGAGAAAGAAGCAGAGAGAAAGCAAATGGACTGTGGTTCCTTGGAAGGCTCCTCCAAGCAAGCTCTGGTGCTCAGATGTTCTCAGGAAGGGAATACGTGTGCAGAGACTGCTGGGTTGGCTTTCCCTGGTGTTAGCACTCAGAGCCATTGGACATGGACTAATATTCTCCATTGTGCAATATCATATTGTTTTACTCTAACCTGTTTTGATCAGAGACACGCTAGAGTCTGTGGACCTTTTTTTCTACCAGATCTCTGCACTAGGAATGGGTATAGGTAATAAGAGGAAAATGCCTTGTATGTGAACAGTGGCAGATAGTTTACAAAGGGCTTATTACACATGATCATTTGCCCTAATCCTCCAACAAATGTTTTAAGGAAGGATTATTAACTACTTTTTTTTTTTTTTTTTTTTTTTTGCGGTACACGGCCCCTCTCACTGTTGTGGCCCCTCCCGTTGCGGAGCACAGGCTCCAGACGCGCAGGCTCAGCGGCCATGGCTCACGGGCCCAGCCGCTCCGTGGCATGTGGGATCTTCCCGGACCGGGGCACGAACCCGTGCCCCTGCATCGGCAGGCGGACTCCCAACCACTGCGCCACCAGGGAAGCCCTAACTCCATTTTTAAAATGAGGAAACTGAGGACTGAAGAGGTGAAAAGGTTGGCTCAGAACCATACAACCAATAATGTCAGAGTGGAGGCTCGAATGCAAGGATTATATTTCTAAGTCCAGTGTTTGTTTAACTTATTGCATATCTCTATAGTTAACTGAAACTTAAAATAATTCTATATCATTGTAAAAGCTTTTAAAAATTTCCTAGTGGGCTTCCCTGGTGGCGCAGTGGTTGAGAATCCGCCTGCCGATGCAGGGGACACGGGTTCGTGCCCCGGTCCGGGAGGATCCCACATGCCGCGGAGCGGCTGGGCCCGTGAGCCATGGCTGCTGAGCCTGCGCGTCCGGAGCCTGTGCTCCGCAACGGGAGAGGCCACAACAGTGAGAGGCCCGCATAGCACAAAAAAAAAAAAAAAAAAAAAAAAAAAAAAATTTCCTAGTGACCTAAAAGAAAAGAGAATAGATGATACACAAAAAACTATGTTTCCATGTTTTCCTGAGGAGCTCTTTTTTTTTATTTGATAGGAACATAGAGAAACTAGAGAAGAGTCATAGAACAGAGGACAATTCCCTGGAACAAAGAACACAATTAGCCTAATTTGTTTTCAGTGCACAAAAGTATATCTTATGAACAAAGTAGCTGCTGAGCCAAAGCTGTATACATGATAGTGATACACACAGGCATACACAAATTGTGATGCAGATAACCAAATCTTTGTGGTCATTGGAGTATGTGCGGCAGTGAAGGTGAAGCTCATTGACAAGTGTGATTTGGTTTCTCCCCTGATTTCTCTACTTTCTGAGTTTCTTATTTTTGACTCTATAGGTAATTTTAAAATTATCTAACTACAGTTCTGAGATGTCTATTAATTATTATTTTGCCTTAAAATAGTCTTAAAAAGATGTATTGGATATCTTGTGTTTTTAAATGGTCATACACAAAAGATTCTCCTTCCTTATAAAATGTTATTCCTTTGCATAAAAAAGGTATTTATTTTAATTAATTGATTTTACTCTACTCACATTTTAAATTCCAATGCTCCAATTCTTGTCAACTATCAACTAGGTCAATGACACCTAGATCTACATCTTCAGTGTTTACTTCCTCTCTGTCCATTTCTTTCTCATACTTCCTGGTCACTGATTTACCTCTGAAACATTTCTCAAGACTGTTCATATTGGCCTGCTTTCCTAAAACCCTTCAACACTTATTACTTGAATAGCAACAATCTCCTACTTGGTGTTCCTATTTCCACCTCTCTTTCTTCCATTATAAAGATAGAACTTATCTTTTGTCAAAATTTAATAAACAGAAACCCCAGTTAAGTAGAGTCAGGGGACCAGAAAGGGAAGCTCTCATGCTCTACCACTTTGTGGAGCCCAATAGGGAGACAAAAGACTTCCTCTTCTTGCCTGGCAAGAGCTTAGCCAATGAGAGACTATCACAGCTCAGCTAATGAAAAGTCCTGGACTCTTTGTTTACTATAGTTCTCACAACTTCCTTTTCCACTCTATAAAAGAGTTCTCCTCACTTTTGCTGGAGGATTGCAAGTGCCTTGCCATGGTTGCAGACCTAAAATTGCAGCTCTTTGCTGATCCCGAATAAACCCATTTTTGAGAAATAATTGGCAGTCTATTTGGTTTATGTAAACACTTTCTAAAATGTAAATATAAGTATGACAATCTTTTATTGAAATGTCTAATACCTGAATAAAGAAGGAATTTTAAATATAAAAATATTTATGGGACGGTATTAAATAAAAGAGTAAAAATTCTGTATGCAGTCTTAGACTTAACTAGGTAAGTATAATACAAGCATGTAGGTAGCAACACACAAACTTCTGAGGCATTGTGTATTATTGTGGAGGATGCAAAAATATATTTTAATGATATCTTTTCTATTTATTTTTGTATAACTTTAAAATAAAAATGTATATTAAATAGCTGTGTTGCCTAGCATACTTAGTCTAACTGTATCAAAACAACACAGAAAATTCTTTCAAAGCTGAACTCAATTTAACTTTCCGCAGACACAAATTAAAAAAATAATCATATCCTGGCATACAATGCTATTCAATCTGTTAAAAATATGGTTTGTTAATTCCTCTTCCTATACTTGGCACATAAATCCCATTTTTCAACGCTTGTCTTTTATTTCTGTCCTAGATCCTACCCAAATTTTCCAGGCGGTGAGGTTCTTTATCATCTATGTTTCTAATACTCTGTTCAGCCATAAAAAAAGAAGGAAATCCTGCCTTTTGCCGTAACATGGATGGGCCTTGAGGGCATTATGTTAAGGAAGTCAGCCAGAGAAAGACAAATGCTGTATAATTTCACAGATATGTGGAATCTTAAAAAAACAAACTCATAGACACAGAGAACAGATTGGTGTTGTCAGAGGCCAGGGTGAGGGTGGGGGAAATGGGTGAAAAGGTACAAAGTTCCAGTTATAAGATAAATCAGCCCTGGGAATGTAATGTACAGTATGGTGACTGTAGTTAACAATAGTGTGTTGTATATTTGAAAGTTGCTAAGAAAGTAAATCTCGAAAGTTCTCATCACAAGAAAAAACATTTAACTATGTGAGGTAATGGATGTGGACTAAACTTACTGTGGTAAATATTTTGCAATATATACATATATCAAAGTATGTTGTACACTTTGGACTAATACAAAGTTAAATGTCAATTATTACCTCAGTAAGACAGGGAAAAAAAGTCCTTGACATATTGGGTCCATCACTGGACCTCCTTGAAATGAAGAACCTTAACTTTTCATTTTTGACTCTCTCATTTAACCTATAAACTCCTCTAGAGCACTTCCTTGTCCTCCGAGTAACCTCTCGTCCCTCTTACCCCTAACCTCAGTTTATAGCATTGCACCGGGATTGGAGCTGAAGCTGGAGCTTTCTGCTGAAATGATGTATTCCCTCAGCCTTATAATGGTTATAAGTTGAAACAGAAGCAACATCATTAAAAATAATAAAACAGAACCCACGTGAAGCTGTGACCTGTAGTCTGGTCTAATGTGTAGAAGAGCTAACCTTGGAGAATCTTTTCATTTCCTATTATGTGAAATAGTTACTAGGTCTTATAAAGGTTTCGGAGAACAACAATGAAGACACATGAAAGCCAAGAATCCAATGAATAATCCCTAGCCATGTCTAGCTATAATAAAGAATATGGGTTTCCTTGGTGAAGGACTATTCTGGGTCTTGCAGATTTCTAAAGTGCTTAGTATAGTGTCTGCCTCTCCATGTGTGTGTTCCATGAATATTATGCATTATTATAATTATATTATTGGGTCCCTGTGGTACATCAACTGCTTCCTCTGACCATATGATACTATTTCTTGAATCATTGCTCTGAGTTGCCCAATTGCAAACACAGATATCCTCAGCTCAAATTTTTATACAAACCATCATCCTATAACAGAAACTCACCTTACCTATTTTTCCTTACTTTAAAGTTAATAGAAAAAGTCACCTCTTGAAAGATAATTCTTGAGCTCATGTCCAACTTTATTTAATATCTTCATCTGGATCTATACTATTATTACTAGTCTCCTTAAAGTTTACATGTTGTGATAAGCAAACCACTAGGTAAAGTTACAAAATTTGATAACTATACTCTCTTGACTGTAATATCTTTTCTTTAAAAAGCAGAAACATAACTTGTTGACTGTAAAGAAGATTCAGTAAAAGTTAAAAGCAACTCAGAATACATTAAGTAACATAATGAAGCATATTTTCAAAATATGAGAGAACTAGGTCTAGTTTGGAAATCAGTTATAAATGCATTATTTTTAAAAAATTACTTAATAATAAACTCAGAGGTCTAATCATTGGCAAATCCTTAACTAGCATGGATTTTTCTTTTTATGAAAAATTAATGAAATAAGGAATGATTTGGTTAGGTTGGGGTCCACCTAGTTTTCCAAACAATATGGTCTTGAACCTTAAATGTTTGGATTATGTTCTAAGCAAGAAAATCAGGTTTCCAACTCTTGACTGGGGCTGTGGAGACGTCTTACACATTTTCTATGTAAAACTTCATGAAGAAAGCATTAAATGACAGTAAATTAACTATGCTAATGCATATGAAATTGGATGCAAAGTTTATGTGAATTGAAAGGTCCAGGACGTGCTTACTAAAAGCTTTGCTTTTAACTTGGTCACAAGTACAGTAATTTTAATTATTTTTACTGTTAGATTATTAACTCAATGTACATTTGAAATATTGGTTAATTTCCGTCAGTGTTAAATCATAGACTATCCTCTGCTTCTCATCATGTATACAAAGAACACGTGAATATGAATGCAAAGCATTAGAATGAGGATGGCACAGGGGAAGTAAACAGGGAACCAGGAGCTACTAATCATCATAATAACAGACTTAGGTTAGGTACACTGAGCCCTTATATTATAAATCATTTTTCATTTGGCAGCATTTGACTTGGTTAACAAACGGAAAAATTTTACATCATCTTAGTCTTTGTGTTTTCTCAGCTAGAAAACATTGCAACCATAAGTCACATTCCTTGGAAGCTCCAAGACCAAATCACAAGAACTCGGTTTAATGATAGACTTTCCTTTTGTGTGCTAGGTCAGCGGTCCTCAGCATTTTTGGCACCAGGGACCCGTTCTGTGGAAGACAATTTTTCCACGGAAGGGGGGTGGGGGCGATGGTCTAGGCAGTAATGCGAGCGACAGGGAAGCGGCAGACGGAAGCTTAGCGCTCTCACCCGCCGCGCACCTCCGGCTGTGCGGCCCGGTTCCTGACAGGCCGTGGACCAGTACCAGCCCACGGCCCAGGGTTGGGGACCCACGTGCTAGGTGACTCTGTCTCAAGTAGAACTTACAGCTGTATCTATAAGGGAAGGAGAATGCACTCTGTCACCTACGTGAAGTACACAGAATCAATAAAGCACATTTAAATCTCTATAAACTTAGGTAGTAGTATGATTTTAGAGCACTTCCCTTCACACACAATCTCTCAGTAAGTGATAAGTTACTGCCATTCGGATACACACGCTCACTTTATATAGTCACACTCTTTTCGTCTCCCCGGTCTGTCCTTACTTTTCCTTTCCAAGCACTGTGTTAACATCACTTAGTTTCGCATAGGTAAAGTCAGCACTGAACCCATACTGTCTTCATTCTCATGTGTTATGTTACTTCAGCAGCATCATCACTATATCGAGTACCTACTACATAAAGGCATTTTCTAATGACTAATGAATAAAATGGGTTTGAGGGGAAATCCACTTTTCTCCCACAAATTCAGAAGCATGATTAACAGCTCCTCATAGAACAGTGTTTAATCATGATGAGTCACAGAAAATCTTCTTAAAAATGAGCCCAGGGCTTCCCCGGTGGCGCAGTGGTTGAGAGTCCGCCTGCCGATGCAGGGGACGCGGGTTCGTGCCCTGGTCCGGGAAGATCCTACGTGCCGCGGAGCGGCTGGGCCCGTGAGCCGTGGCCGCTGAGCCTGCGCGTCCGGAGCCTGTGCTCCGCAGCGGGAGAGGCCACGACAGTGAGAGGCCCGCGTACCGCAAAAAAAAAAAAAAAAAAAAAAAAAAAATTAAAAAAAAGAGTCCATTAAAAAAAAAAAGTAACATGGTAGACCTCCCTTTTCTATGACCAAATATTGGTGACACCATGTCCTTCCTCTTCCTCACTACAAGCAGATTGATAGACCTATTTCTTCTTGAGAGGCACATGCAACACACCTTTCAACTAACAAGTTCTATGTACCCATATATTCCAGTACACTTTTTCTGCTTCCTACTTGTTCCTATAAGATGGAGGAACATTTCTCATTTTAATCATGTTGCTCTCCACAGTTTATAAGAGCTATCTGACACTGGCTTTACAAGCCAGAAATAAAGCGCACGCTTTGTTATTTTAACAAAGTTCATTCCTTTAGGCAGAGCAGCGAAAGGACTACAGGGCACTTTACTCCAATCTCTTTACCAGATACCTCCCACACTTTAATAGATACCCAGCTTTTCACAAGCAAAGGCTGCTCTTCAGATGTACAACCACACTCCTGAGGGATTCTTCTCCACCAGCTACTCAAAGAGTACACTGTGGGATATAAAGATATTTTAAGTTGATCCATTGACTGCCCAATATTTTTAAACATTCCTGGTGTTTTACCAAATTATCATGATTACCAGAGTTTGGTTCTTTCTTCCCTTTCTAAATTATTGCTATATTCTACCTTGCATTCTTTTCGTGGA
The DNA here is from genome assembly GCF_026419965.1 of Kogia breviceps. Classification (NCBI taxonomy): domain Eukaryota; kingdom Metazoa; phylum Chordata; class Mammalia; order Artiodactyla; family Physeteridae; genus Kogia; species Kogia breviceps. Next base: position 15,835,247 of record NC_081315.1, on the reverse strand, counting down.
GCCTCACAAGCAGCTAGATCTTCCTAAATGTGCTTATTCCAACAAACTGAGAGGAAGGGGACCTAATGTAAATCTGCACAAGGACACAAAGTGTGTTGGGAGGATGGTAAAAAGACCACTTAAAAGAAAACAAAACACTTTCATCAGTGACGGCACTTGAAAAGTGTCAAGGTCATACAAAGACAAGAAAAGGCTAAGGAACTGTTACAGACTAGAAGAGACTAAGGAGAAATCACAACAACATGATTCTGGAACAAAAAAAGGCCATCAGTGGGAAAAATGAAGAAAGTCAGATTCGGTCGATACATTAATAGTTAATACTATTGGACCAATGTTGATTTTCTGTTCTTACCACTGTTCTGTGGTTATGTAAGATATTAACATTAGGGGAAGTGAATGAGGTGAGGAATATAAGGAAATTATTCAGACTTTTTTTTTGGTAACTTTTCTGTATTTCTGGTATCAGTTCAAATTTAATAAATAAATAAAATGAAAAAAATGTAAAGCCCATGGACAAACCAAGGTCATGTTCCAGAAGTTTTGGTTGAAGCCTAACTTTCAGGGAAAATGGAGAACCTAGACAGGGAAATGATTAGACAAATATATGGAAAATCAAACTTCACTTTTTAGCAGAGCCACCTAAATGAATCACCTAACAAGCTCTGGAGAAGCAGCAGGTTAAAGGGCCAGGCCTAGAGGGCAGAGAGCAGGGAAACATGTTTCCTCACTCTTTTCTTCAACATTCCCAGCAACAGAGGAAAGAAAGCAAGGCTGAGTTAGCAGAAAGCCACGTGCTGCGACTCTGGGAAGGCTTCTCCTCCCTCCACACCCATTTAGTTTGTGCTTCTTAAAAGGAAAAAAGTTTACTTGGTTACTGTGACAGAATGTCTTTCATTATGAGGATCTGAAACACCTACCAATGTTAACATTTATGGAGATAAAAAGTATTCCTCTTTTAGAATCCCAGATATGATACCAAGGTGAAAAAAAAATCCAGTAATTCACACAAATTGTCTTGTGCAATGACCCCCTAAACTGAATACATAGATTTTAAATAGCCTCGATTAGCAGTAATAAAATATGAGTATCTATCCTTAGAAAAATTTTAGTTGTTAATAGCATATTGCATTTGCTTAGCATAGTAGATATCCAAAGTGTTTCAAAATATGCCATCATGACATCCTTATAAAATATCAATATATTTAAATTTTCATATGAAAAAAGTTAAACTTCACAAGGTTTATTAACTGCATAACCTACATATGGCAGTAACTGACATTTGGCTTGAGTGCAGAGGAACTCCACGGGCATGGTAAGAAAATAGCCTGTGCTCCTGGGAGGGAGGAAGCTGATATGCAGCTCGGAGCTGGCTGTCATGCAGAACTGCAGGCCTGATGTGATCTGCCAATTATTCAGCAGGAAATCAAAGTTTCATCAAATAAAATTTTGTCAACCAAAAACTGTCTCGTTTCTACTCCAACTCAGTTGGAGTCAGAATGGCATTTATTTATTTATTTTTTAAAATAAATTTATTTATTTATTTTTAGCTGTGTTGGGTCTTCGTTTCTGTGCGAGGGCTCTCTCTAGTTGTGGTGAGCGGGGGCCACTCTTCATCGCAGTGTGCGGGCCTCTCACTATCGTGGCCTCTCTCGTTGCAGAGCACAGGCTCAGTTGTTGTGGCTCATGGGCCCAGCTGCTCCGCGGCATGTGGGATCTTCACAGACCAGGGCTCAAACCTGTGTCCCCTGCATTGTCAGGCAGATTCTCAACCACTGTGCCACCAGGGAAGCCCCAGAATGGCATTTCTGAAATATATATATTTCTAGATATAATAGTACATTAATTTCCTCATCACCTATCACTTGATCACTTGAAGGCTAAAAAGTGGGATAAATTTGTGGCTATTTTACTATATCTATTGTGAAATATATAAAATTTTACATCATATAAATATTATGTGATATTTCTTAATATTTAAGGATTCAAAAACTTAGTGTTTTAAAAAGTAAAGTACCGGGGGACCTTGAAGATAGCAGAGGAGTAAGGCATGGAGATCACCTTCCTCCCCACAAATACATCAGAAATACATCTACATGTGGAACAACTCCTACAGAACACCTACTGAATGCTGGAAGAAGACCTGACTTCCCAAAAGGCAAGTAACTCCCCACATACCTGGGTAGGGCAAAAGTAAAAAAGAAAAAACAGAGACAAAAGAATAGGAACAGGACCTGCACCTCTGGGAGGGAGCTGTGAAGGAGGAAAAGTTCCCACACACTAGGAGCCCCTTTGCGGGCGGAGACTGTGGGTGGCGGAGGGGGGATGTTTCAGAGCCACAGAGGAGAGCGCAGCCACAGGGGTGCAGAGGGCAAAGCGGAGAGATTCCCGCACAGAGAATCAGAGCCAACCAGCACTCACCAGCCTGAGAGGCTTGTCTGCTCACCAGCTGGGGCGGGCGGGGGCTGGGAGCTGAGGCTCGGGCTTCAGTCGGATCCCAGGGAGAGGACTGGGGTTGGCGGCATGAACACAGCCTGAAGGGGCTAGTGCGCCACAGCTAGCCAGGAGGGAGTCTGGGAAAAGTTTGGACCTGCCGAAGGGGCAAAAGACCATTGTTTTGGGGTGCGCGAGGAGAGGGGATTCAGAGTGCCACCTAAATGAGCTCCAGAGATGGGTGTGAGCCACGGCGATGAGCATGGACCCGAAAGATGGGCCTGAGACGCTAAGGCTGTTGCCTCCGCCACCAAGAAGCCTGTGAGTCAGCACAGGTCACTATCCACAACCCCCGGGAGCCTGTGCAGCCCGCCACTGCCAGGGTCCTGTGATCCAGGGACAACTTCCTTGGGAGAACACATGGCGCGCCTCAGGCTGCTGCAGCGTCATGCTGGCCTCTGCCGCCGCAGGCTCGCCCCCCATTCTGCACCCCTCCCTCCCCTCAGCCTGAGTGAGCCAGAGCCCCTGAATCAGCCGCTACTTTAACGTCATCCTGTCTGGGTGGGAACAGATGCCCTCAGGCGACCTAGACGCAGAGGCAGGTCCAAATCCAAAGCTGAGCCCCAGGAGCTGTGCAAACAAAGAGAAAGGGAAATCTCTCCCAGCAGCCGCAGGAGCAGCAGATTACATCTCCACAGTCAACTTGATGCATGCTACATCTGTGGAATACCTGAATAGACAACGAATCATCCCAAATTGAGGCAGTGGAGTTTGGGAGCCCATAAAGTTGGAATTTGCTGTCTGCCATTGATTTCTTTCTCAGTTTTACGTTTATTTTACTATCGTTTTTAGTGCTTGTTACCACTGGTGGATTGTTTATTGGTTTGGTTGCTCTCTTCTTTTTTTAAAAATTATTATTATTTTATTAATTTTAATAATTGTTTTTGTTTCTCTTTTTCTCCCTTTTCTTCTGAGCAATGTGGCTGACAGGGTCTGGTGCTCTGGCCTGGTGTCAGGCCTAAGCCTCTGAGGTGGCAGAGCCGAGTTCAGGACATTGGACCATGAGAGACCTTCAGGCCCCATGTAATATTAATCAGTGAGAGCTCTCCAAGAGATCTCCATCTCAACGCTAAGACCCAGCTCCACCCAACAGCCAGCAAGCTCCCGTGCTGGATGGCCTATGCCAATCAACTAGCAAGACGGGGACACAACCCTACCCATTAGCAGAGAGGCTGCCTAAAATCAAACTAAGTTCACAGACACCCCAAACACACCACTGGACGCGGCCCTCCGACCAAAGACAAGATACAGCCCCACACACCAAAACACAGGCAGCAGTCTCCTACACCAGGAAGCCTACACAAACCACCGAACCAACCAGACCCACTGAGGGCAGACACCAAAAACATCAGGAACTACAAACCTGCACCCTGACGAAAGGAGACCCCAAACACAGTAAGTTAAACAAAATGAGAAGACAGAGAATTATGCAGCAGATGAATAGGCAAGGTCAAAACCCACCAGACCAAACAAATGAAGAGGAAATAGGCAGTCTACCTGAAAACTAATTCAGAGTAATGATAGTAAACATGATCTAAAGTCTTGCAAATAGAATGAAGAAAATACAAGAAATGTTTAACAAGGACTTAGAAGAACTAAAGAGCAAACAAACAATGATGAACAACACAGTAAATGAAATTAAAAATTCTCTAGAAGGAATCAATAGCAGAATAACTGAGGTAGAAGAACGGATAACTAACCAGGAGTATTAAATAGTGGAAATAACTACTGCACAGCAGAAAAAAGAAAAAAGAGTGAAGAGAACTGAGGACAGTCACAGAGACCTCGGGGACAACATTATATGCACCAACATTCAAATTATACAGGTCCCAGAAGAAGAAGACAAAAAAAAAAGGTACTGAGAAAATATTTGAAGAGATTATAATTAAAAACTTCCCTAACAAGGGTAAGGAAATAGTCAAGTCCAGGATAAATCCAAGGAGAAACATGCCAAGACACATATTAATCAAACTATCAAAATTTAAATATGAAGAAAAAATGTTAAAAGCAGCAATAGAAAAGCAACAAATTATATACAAGGGAATTCCCATATGGTTAACAGCTGATCTTTCAGCAGAAAGTCTGCAGGCCAGAAGGGAGTGGCAGGACATATTTAAAGTGATGAAACAGAAAAACCTACAACCAAGAATACTCTACCCAGCAAGGATTTCATTCAGATTTGATGGAGAAATTAAAACCTTTATAGACAAGCAAAAGTTAAGAGAATTCAGCACCACAAAAGCAGCTTTACAACAAATGCTAAAGAAACTTCTCTAGGCAGGAAACACAAGAGAAGAAAATGACCTACAATAACAAACCCAAAACAATTAAGAAACTGGTAAGAGGAACATACATATTGATAATTACCTTAAATGTAAATGGATTAAATGCTCCAACCAAAAGATATAGACTGGCTGAATGGATACAAAAACAAGACCTGTGTGTATGCTGTCTACAAGAGACCCACTTCAGACCTAGGGACACATACAGACTGAAAGTGAGGGGATGGAAAAAGATATTCCATGCCACTGGAAATCAAACAAAAGCTGGTGTAGCAATTCTCATATCAGACAAAATAGACTTTAAAATAAAGCCTATTACAAGAGACAAAGAAAGACACTACATAACGATCAAGGGATCAATCCAAGAGAAAGATATAACAATTGTAAATATATATGCACCCAACATAGGAGCACCTCAATACATAAGGCAAATACTAACAGCCATAAAAGGGGAAATTGACAGTAACACAATCATAGTAGGGGACTTTAACACCTCATTTTCACCAATGGGCAGATCATCCAAAAATGATTAAAAAATGAAATAAATGAAAATGAAAATAAATAAGGAAACACAAGCTTTAAATGATACATTAAACAAGGTGGACTTAATTGATATTTATAGGACATTTCATCCAAAAACAACAGAATACACTTTCTCTCAAGTGCCCATGGAACATTCTCCAAGATAGATCATAACCTGGGTCATAAATCAAGCCTTGATAAATTTGAGCAAATTGAAATCTTATCGAGTATCTTATCCGACCACAATGCTATGAGACTAGATGTCAATTACAGGAAAAAAACTGTAAAAAATACAAACACATGGAAGCTAAACAATACGCTACTAAATAACCAAGACATCTCTGAAGAAATCAAAATGGAAATCAAATTACCTAGAAGGAAATGACAATTAAAACATGACCATCCAATACCTATGGGATGCGGCAAAAGCAGTTCTAAGAGGGAAGTTTAGAGCAATACAATCCTACCTCAAGAAACAAGAAAAATCTCAAATAAAAAACCTAACCTTACACCTAAAGCAATTAGAGAAAGAAGAACAAAAAAACCCCACAGTTAGCAGAAGGAAAAAAATCATAAAATCAGATCTGTAATAAATGAAAAAGACATGAAGGAAACAATAACAAAGATCAATAAAACTAAAAGGTGGTTCTTTGAGAAGATAAACAAAATTGATAAACCATTAGCCAGACTCATCAAGAAAAAAGGGAGAAGACTCAGATCAACAGAATTAGAAAGAAAAAGAAGCAACAACTGACACCACAGAAATACAGAGGATCATAAGAGATTACTACAGAAACTGTATGCCAGTGAAACAGACAACCAGAAATGGACAAATTCTTAGAAAAGCACAATCTTCTGAGACTGAATCAGGAAGAAATAGAAAATATAATCAAACCAATAACAACCACTGAAATTGAAACTGTGATTAAAAATCTTCCAACAAACAAAAGCCCAGTACCAGATGGCTTCACAGGTGAATTTTATCAAACATTTAGAGAAGAGCTAACACCTATCCTTCTCAAATTCTTCCAAAATATAGCATAGGGAGGAACACTCCCAAACTCATTCTACAAGGCCCCCATCACCCTGATACCAAACCAGAGAAAGATGTCACAAAAAGAGAAAACTACAGGCCAATATCACTAATGAACATAAATGTAAAAATCCTCAATAAAATACTAGCAAACAGAATCCAACAGCACATTAAAAGGATTATACACCATGATGAAGTGGGGTTCATCCCAGGGATGCAAGGATTCTTCAATATATGCAAATCAGTGTGATACACCATATTAACAAATTGAAGGATAAAAACCATATGATAATCTCAATAGATACAGAAAAAGCTTTCAACAAAATTCAGTACCCATTTATGATAAAAACTCTCCAGAAAGTAGGCATAGAGGAAATCTACCTCAACATAATAAAGGCCATATATGACAAGCCCACAGCCAACATCATTCTCAATCATTCTCAACTCACCACTATTATTCAACATAGTTTTGGAAGTTTTAGCCACAGGAATCAGAGAAGAAAAAGAAATAACAGGAATCCAATTTGGAAAAGAAGAAGTAAAACTATCACTGTTTGCAGATGACATGATACTTACTGTACATAGAAAATCCTAAAGATGCTACCAGAAAACTACTAGAGCTAATCACTGAATTTGGTAAAGTAGCAGGATACAAAACTAATGCACAGAAATCTCTTGCATTCCTATACACTAATGATGATAAGTCTGAAAGAGAAATTAAGGAAACACTGCCGTTTACCACTTCAACAAAAAGAATAAAATACCTAGGGATAACCTACCTAAGGAGACAAAAGACCTGTATGCAGAAAACTATAAGACACTGAAAAAAGTAATTAAATGCGATACAAACAGATAGAGAACATACCATGTTCTTGTATTGGAAGAATCAACATTGTGAAAATGACTATACCACCCAAAGCAATCTACAGATTCAATGCAATCCCTACCAAAATACCAACGGCATTTTTCTCAGAACTAGAACAAGAAATTTCACACTTTGTATGGAGACACAAAAGACCCCGAATAGCCAAAGCAATCTTAAGAAGCAAAATGGAGCTGGAAGAATCAGGCTCCCTGACTTCTTACTATATTACAAATCTACAGTAATCAAGACAGTATGGTACTGGCACAAAAACAGAAATATAGATGAATGGAACAGGATAGGAAGCCCAGAGATAAACCCATGTACATATGGTCACCTTATCTTTGATAAAGGAGGCAAGAATACACAATGGAGAAAAGACAGCATCTTCCATAAGTGGTGCTGGGAAAACTGGACAGCTACATGTAACAGAACGAAATTAGAACACTTCCTAACACTGTATACAAAAATAAACTCAAAATTGATTAAAGTTCTAAATGTAAGGCCAGACACTATCAAACTCTTAGAGGTAAACATAGGCAGAACACTCTATGACATAAATCACAGCAAGATCCTTTTTGACCCGCTTCCCAGAGTAATGGAAATAAAAACAAAAATAAATACAAATAAACAAAACAAAAGTAACAAATGGAAATGAAAACAAAAATAAACAAAAAAACAAAGATAAACAAAAGCTTTTGCACAGCAAAGGAAACCATAAACAAGACAAAGACAACCCTTAGAATGGGAGAAAATATGTGTAAATGAAGCAACTGACAAAGGATTAATCTCCAAAATATATAAGCAGCTCATGCAACTCAATATCAAAATAAAACAAACAAACCAATCTGAAAATGGGAAGACCTAAATAGAGATTTCTCCAAAGATATACAGATTGCCAACAAACACATGAAAGGATGCTCAACATCACTCATCATTAGAGAAATGCAAATCAAAACCACAATGAGGTATCACCTCACACCAGTCAGAATGGCCCTGATCAAAAAATCTATAGTTAATTAATGCCGGAGTGGGTGTAGAGAGAATGGAATGCTCTTGCACTGTTGGTGGGAATGTAAATTGATATAAACACTATGGAGAACAGTATGGTGGTTCCTTAAGAAAGTAAAGGTAGAACTACCATATGACCTAGCAATCCCACTCCTGGACATATACCCTGAGGAAACCATAATTCAAAAAGAGTCATGTACCACAATATTCATTGCAGCACTATTTACAATAGTCAGGACATAGAAGCAACCTAAGTGTCCATCAACAGATGGGTTGATAAAGATGTGGCACATATATACAATGGAATATTACTCAGCCATAAAAAATGAAATTGAGTTATTTTTAGTTAGGTGGATGAACCTAGTGTCTGTCAGACAGAGTGAAGTAAGTCAGAATGAGAAAAATAAACACCATATGCTAACATATATATATGGAATCTAAAAAAAGAAAATTGGTTCTGATGAACTTAGGGGCAGGATAGGAATAAAGATGCAGATGTATAGAATGGAGTTTAGGACACAGGAAGGGGGAAGGGTAAACTGGGGTGAAGTGAGAGAGTAGCTCTGACATATATACACTACCAAATGTAAAATACGTAGTGGGAAGCTGCTGCATAGCACAGAGAGATCAGCTCGGTGCTTTGTGTCCACCTAGAGGGGTGGGATAGGGAGGGTGGGAGGGAGATGCAAGAGGGAGGGGATATGGGGATATATGTATACATATAGCTGATTCACTTTGTTATACAGCAGAAACTAACACAACGTTGTAAAGTAATTATACTCCAATAAAGATGTTAAAAAATAAATATAGAATTATAAAAAAAATAAAGTGTCATGCAGGCCAAATTTTGTGGGTAAAACAAATTACCTGAGTTGCACTTTTTATAAAAATTCTTGAGAAATTTTAAAGAGGAAGAAGAAAAAATAACGAACTCTGGAATAATTTATCTCTCAACTATGTTACTGGTTTTTTACCAGGATCAAGTAAGAAAATGCATGTGGAAGGGATGGTATTTTATAAAATCTGTGCAAAGATAAGGAATTATCATTACATTTGTACTTTATTTTACTTTATGAAAAAGTTATGTTTGTCACAGAAGTTTTATCCTGGCAGTTCATATACTATCACAGTATATGACCCCATGTGAGTAAAAAAGTATACACAGGATCCAAACACTGGGCTGAGTTTGCTTCTATGGATTTGTGCCTTCTTGGTTACAGAAGCAAATATGAAGAAATGAAAATAGTAGTAGTAGTAATATTAAAACATAATGTTCCGTGTAGGAAATGAGTATAATGAGACAGCTAAAACTTAGCTTACAAATCAGAACTGATAAAAAATTTAATGTATATAATATGTATCAACATGAATTTCAAAAATAACCATTGTCAAATGTCAGAATATAAAAAATGAGATTAATAGTTTGCTCCACCAACTAGTCAATTTGCTATGAGATAAAATTAATAACCCAGTATAATTCATATCACTTTCCAAATACATAGAAATACCAGAAAAAAAGAGAAAATTAAGCAAATATGTATGTGTCACTGTGTTTCTTTAAAAGGCAAGGGTAGTAAATAGGGACTTATTTTGTAGAGATAAACTTGGATAAATGGCCCTAGGGCCAAACCATAGTCCCTCACAGCTCATAGGATCTCACATGATGAACTTCTCCTGCCTTCACCCCTTCCAAGAAAGGAGAATCTGAAGCAGGTTTTAAACCCCACTTGTTATGGAACTTTCCACTCAAGCTTTAGGGCTAGACTGACTAGATTCTGAGCTCTGTCATTTACTGTGAGACTGAGAAAGTTATTTAATTTTCTTATTCTCAGGTTCTTGATATGTAAACTTTTGGCATTAAAAGTACTTACCTGTTAGGTAAGGAACATCTAAAATTGACTCCAATTTATTAACAAAGAATATTATTAGATTTTTTGCTCTCAAGGAACATAGCTATTTTTCAAATAGAAAAGGAGATTCTACTCTGCATTGCCTGCTGCTGTATGTTAATTTGACATAAAAGAAATATTCTCCATGTGGGTTTTGATAGTATTCAAGAGAGATTTATTATTCTCTTGACTTTAGTTTCAGAAAGAAACTAAATATATATTTGTAATATATATGTATATATATTATATGCTAAAATTTAAATATTAATAAATTATATATGTAACTCTCAATGTCCCAGTGTGTTTTTTTTTCCACACTGTAATTGCCATTATTCAAAAATATTCTCTGTGAACAAACTGGAGTATATTTTAGATACTAATAGCAATACTTATTAGCAGTTACTTGAGAATCTCACCGTGTGACAAGCACTGGGCCAAACATATTACACACAACATTGTGCTGGTGAAGGAACAAAAGTAGAAAGTTTGGAGTAGGTATCCTGAGTTCAAATCTTGACTCTGCTACTTCCTAGCTGGGTGAATAAGGGAAAATTATGTAACCTCTCTGTGTCTCAGTTTGCACAACTGTAATATGGATTCCATGTATAGAGCTGTTATAAGGATTAACTCAGTTAATTAGAGCTTTCAGATCAGTGTCTGGCAAATAGGAAGCACAGAACTAATGATTACTATTATTAAATATTTTAATTGAGACTTTTGTTTTCAGAATCACTGTAGTAGGCCTAGCAGCAAAATTTGCATTGAGAAGCCCTGAATTTCAATTCCAGATCCAATTTCTAATATCTGTTGTGACCTTGGTTGAGTCATATGAAGTCACTGAGCTTTAATTTACTTATCTGTAAAATCTGAATAACAACATTTGACTAACGGCCTACTATTATTGTCAAAGAGAACAATGTAAGAAAAATTCCTCATAAGGTATAAAACCATAATGAAGATGTAAGTATCTTCTTACCTAAACATAGAAAAATGAGTATTTATTGTCTTGCCTTTTCTTTCCTGACATCTCCCTCAGTCCACCCTAACCCTGCTCAGTGGAGGGTTTCAAAACTACAGACCCCAAATCACAATGGTTTCTATATGTGTTTGAAGATACAATGTCCCTAACAGGAAATATTTAAAGCAGCTGCTTTCTTTCTTTTTTTCTTTTTTTCAAGCAGCTGCTTCCTTAAAAAACAAACTATAATTTGGAACAAGTTCTTCCATGTGCAAAAATCAAATAATGGTATGCATTTCCCAATTCACAGGAGGAGAAAAATGACAGTATTTTCTCAAGATTGAGACATTCTTTCATTTATTTTTTTCTTGTCTTTCCTTCTTGCTATTCTTTATCTGTTAGGGAAACTGAAAGTGACAAAATGAATTGTTGAGTATCAAACACACATTAATTAAAAGCCTCAGCCTCAGCCATCCTTTTTCTTTGGCAGCAAGTTTTCTGATTGATACATGTAGTTTTGCTCTTATATTGTGTTGATAAAATGTCATTTTTCCCTGCTATTTAATGGTTATGACACTGGGTGGAAATGTTTCAGGGTAAAACATTCTCCAAGGAAAATCACATATGGTGTTTCCCACAGTAGGCAGAATAATTTTTCAGTAATTAGGTAGGATTTTACCAATCCAAGTAGAGATTTCTGAAAATAACTGGAGATATTCTTTCCTTGGGATGGAAAATTTTTAAATGATGAAAGTGAATTATATAGTTAACTAAAACTTGATGTTTTCCAACAGCTCTGGAAACCATACATTGGTCTGATTTTTTAAAAGCTTATCACTAAATTACTAGTGGGAATCAATATGTGACTTGTCATCAGATATGACTAATGAAACTTTTCTCTTATTTTTCCAGTAGAGAAGAAAAAATTCTGACAAGTCAGAATTTATCTGAAAGTCTTTTCAGTGGAGACCTGTGATTGGATGGTGTTTTGGAATTACACTTGGTTATGTAATTCTTCTAAATTTTTTCTTACTGTGTACTCCTGAAAGTAGAAAAATGTGTTCTTTGGATGCTCTGGGGTGATAAAGCATGAAATTTCTTTGAAGTTTGCTGTTTCATTTTTTAAATTCACGTGAACTTTGCATTGTATTCCTTAATATAGGTGAATCTCCTTTAAAAGGAAAAAATTCATTTTAAAGATAAAAATAATAAAATTAAGGGGCTTCCCTGGTGGCGCAGTGGTTGAGAGTCCGCCTGCCGATGCAGGGGACACCGGTTCGTGCCCCGGTCCGGGAAGATCCCACGTGCTGCGGAGCGGCTGGGCCCGTGAGCCATGGCCGCTGAGCCTGTGCGTCTGGAGCCTGTGCTCCGCGACGGGAGAGGCCACAACAGTGAGAGGCCCGCGTACCACACACACACAAAAATAAATAATAATAATAAAAAAATTAATAGTAATGTATACCAGGAAGATGTTTATCATAATTGAAGAAAGTGTTTCAAATTTTAATGTCCATACAAATCTCCTAGTAACCTTGTTAAGAAATAGATTCAAACCCGGTAGTCTTGGACGGGGGTGGGGGGCTAAGTCTCTCCGTTTCTGAAGTCCCCGATGTGAGAAGATGCTGCTAGTCCCCAGACCATATTCTGAGTAGCAAAGTTTTAGAGGACAACTGAAAAAAAAATCCAGATGAGTCTCATGTAGACTCATTACAGTGGTGTTAATTCTGAAGTCGTGTTGAAATATACAGGTAATGCATAGGAGTAGTGATTTCTGAATTATAAACAAAACACAAAAATTTCTCACTTCAATTAAATTCTAGCTACTTAAATAATTTCAATGACTCAAAAGCTAATTGGTGTCACTCAGTTTACACATACTCTTTAGATTCTAATTTAGTGTTATATTGAACTGAACAGATTCCTTTATGCCCTTTCTAAGTAATGCAACTCATTCCTCCAGTGAAACCAGTTCTGCCACTCTGGCCCTAGCAAGGGTCTAAGGACCAGAGTCAGAACCACAGGTTTATAAAGCCCCAGAAACAGTAAATGATGGGTCCGGAATTTTAATCCAGTTTGACTGCAAAACCTTTCCATATACCTATAAAAGACAATGTTTATTTCCTGTGTTGTAAACACTAAAACCCTAAGTCTGTAAAGGCATTAAAAATGGAAGAAGTTAATATATGGAATATAATTATTTTCTTGAACTTATAGCAGTTGATAGAATACATCTTTATAATATAAGGTACTGAAAATATGTTGAACTGAATACGTTTTTTAGGTATGTTCTAAAATAAAGCAGCAGAATTCCATAACATCTGATGCAGATAATGGATAGTATCCAGTCTCAAAAGTTTGACTTGATGTTAACCTAATACAAAATAACAGCATAATCACATTATGAGAAAAGTGAGGATCTGAATTCACACTGAAATTGCTTGTTAAGTCATTCTAGAAGAATTTTACCACTTTAATAGTTTCAAATACACTTGTATTTTCCTACTCTGGGCAATAGATGTTTATATGTCTATTTATCAGAGACTATCTTTTTCATAGTACCTTTAAAAGCAGTAATTTGAGAGAAGCGGTACTGAGTGTCGAAAAATGCTACTATTTGTTAGTATTAGTAAAATACCAAAGTGTGAGAAGATCCTCTAACACAGCTATACTTTTCTCCAAACCTAAAATAGCTTCTGAGAGCTTAGCTTGTGCAATTAGATCAGTGACAGCTGAGGAAGAGAGAAGTTCAAAGAGTGGCTCAATCAAACCACTAAATCAGGCAAGTGGAAAATTGCATTTTGTTGCTTTGAGTTAGGTAGGCTATTACCAGAATATGTATGCACATATTTATTTTTCCATGTTTATTAATTTGGAGTTCTTCACTTTTCTTTTACCCTTTCTATAGACCCATATTTAAACAAGTTGATGTTTTGGTTTTGTTTCTTTAATCTCTCGATGGCATTTCTCACAGTATGAGGTTTTCCACATCTCATTTTAATATCATTTAGTATTTAAGAAGAGTACCTGTTTGCCAACCCCAGTTTATTAGTCATGCTCCAGAGTAAACATTCTGTATGAGCCCTCTGGGAGCACTGAAATTAAACTAGAAAACACTAACTCAAATGAAAACAGGGCTGATGTGCATTCAGTCATAGAGTCATGTGCAACAAATGATCTGATTTTGATTATTTGTGTGTCTTCGTGCACAACGAGGGTGTGCTGTAGACCATGATATTTAACCTGGACTCCACAGGCCCATGAACTGATTTCAGGTATCCATAAACTAGCTGATATTGGGTGGAAAATTTGTATATATATGTGCATGTGTATATTTCTGGAAAGAGGAGATGCTGCTTTCAGGAGCTTCTCAAAAGGGTTTAAAGCCACCAGAAAGGTTAAGAATCACTGTCATAAACCAAGAGATATGTGATCTGACATTTAGATGTGGGATTTAGCAGGTTAACAGAGAACACAAATAATGCAAGCTAAGGTCAGATATGGAAGAATGTGGCAAACATTACCAGCAGTCCTAAAAATATTCAGTTGGGCAGAAAATACTAGCATTGGTTGAACTACTACTATAAGTCAGGCACTGGGTCACAAGCTTTTCATATCTCATTATATCTTAACTACACTTCTGTAACATGATTCTCCTTTACTCCATTTCACAATTGAAATGTTTATCCATTAGACCTCAACATTTATTGACACCATGATTTGTGTCAGCCACTGCTTCATGCATTATTTCATTTAATCCTCACAACAACCCTATGAGGAAAGTGTTATCCTTATTTAATAGATGAGTAAACTGAAATTTAGAAATTTATGTAGCTTACTCAACACTACACAATTAGGGAAGGGCAGAACCAAGATAAATTCAAACAACATATGAAACAAATTCTATGCCCATAAGTACTATTTTAAACCAGGTATAACTCAAATTCATATGATTCTTACTAGGGCACAACTCCTAAGAAAGCAACAATGTTAATTCACATTTATAGTCTACCAAAACGATTTTATATCTTAAAGGGGATTAGCAGTAGGAGAGAACAATTTTCTTAGAAGACCTGTAAGAATTAGGACAAACTCTTTAGATGACAGTTGAGTTCAAGAGATTCTTCTTTGCTTAGAGCTTTAGGGTTGAAGAGAAGTACCTTAATACAGTCTAGTCCAACCACCCTTTGATGCTGAGTTTCCTCTATCTCCAAGTCAGTATCCAGCTCTTGCTTAAAATTCTCATTGGGTACGAAACTCATTTTCTCTTGGTTAGCCCATCATAACATTTCAAATTTTCCCAATGGTAAAAATTATAAAGGGAATAAATTATTTCCTGACCCGGAATATAATTCAACTAGGTTGGGCAACCCAAGCCTAAACTCATAGAGAGCATGTAAATGTTCTTTTCCTTTATTCGTTCCCCTTGGGCATCTATCCTCTCTTTGGTTTAGTATATCCTCTTTTGTTTCAAGATTATTTTTACTGGCCAAAAGCATAGGTACAAAATGTCAAAGATCTCTATTTTTGGTCACTGACTGCCAGCAGCAAGCTTATCCTTTCTTTGATTTTTAAAATCCAAATTTTAAAACCCAAATTTATCAGAGCTGCTTGTGCAGTCAGATGGCTCTCTCTGGGAAACTAACCCTTCTCTTACTCATCAGAATCCTTTGTGATTGCCGAGTTAAAATTGCATTTGTGATAACATTTTCATCTTTTAGAAGCCTCATGACACATTCTGATTCATAATTCTTATGTTTATTTTGTTGACAGAAAACTCAGAAAAGAAACATTTCCCTTCCTTCTAAACTGCCCTATTTTTTTCTCTAATGTTTTCCTGTGTGACAATTGTCAGGGTCACTCTCAGATAGGTGGTAGATTGGCAAATAACAAGTGATTAGATTAGACTAAGAGAAGATGCTGGCACTGAATTATGAAGAAACAAAATACAAATTGCTAATAAGAAGATTGTATTACCTTCCCCAGTGTGAAAAGAATATAGAAAGAATGAAAAATGTCTTCCAACTTTTAATCTATGTCCTCAAGTTTTGATCATGGTTGATCATGAATCAGATAATCTCGTGATGATATCTTTAGCTTTGTGCCTACTCATTTTTATCCATTTAAACATTGAGTAATCTGATTTTCTCCTTTTTTTCCCATAATATGTTTGCAGCTCAAGCTTCTAGAAAAGTCATGGTAGAAGGCTTTTGTACCCTGCGGTTCTGCCTAAGTTATCTGAAGTTTCTGTAACAGGAAAGGGCTTTTTAAGCCATATTTAATAAAAAAAAAAAAAAACCCAACTCACTAGAATTCTCCACCATCATCTTTCATGTGTCACAACAATGTAAGCTTTAGAGAAAAATGTAGCTTTTTGTCCAAATAAAAATAATAACTATAGTACAGTAATCTGGCTCCCTTACTTACTTTCTTCCATATAACTGAAAGAGCTTTCATGAATATTATCCCATCCTGAAGATATGGAGGTACCAGTTTTATGGTCACCATTTTTTCTCTTGAAACACTCCTAAAACATTCCTGTTCTCACTGGTTCTAAACTAACTCTTATCGCCCATAACCAAAAATGACATAATATTTTGCTTTTATCTATTTTCCTTCTCATACATGTTGTTACTCAATATCATCTTCTGCCTTTACAATAGTCTTCAAACCTGTGTCATCATCACCATATTGTTAACATCCTTTCACAGAAACTAATCTCTTCTGAAGAATGAGCTTTCAGCTTTCTACATTCTCTGTTTTGCCCATTATCTATTTCAAGAGGTATAATATAGCAAAAGTCACCAAACGGCATAAAACAACTTGCTTGCCATAAATATATTACATTAAAACCAATAATAAGATATTATTCTATATACTTCTTAAGTTTAAAATGTAATTTAAGTTTGTTTTCCCATACCCCATACCTTTAGGGGTATGGAAAATACAAAATCAACTGTCCCTTTGCCTTGGTCCAGTCCCTTGTGACAGCTTAATCCTACCCTTAAATATTTTAAACATGCATGTAATATCTGGAAAAGAGTAATTTTCTATCCACCTTCCTGCCTCCATAGAATCTATCCAAGGTGTATAGGCTTCACTTCCTAAGTAAATTCTGGGGCATGTTGTCACCTAAATCAGAAAAAGGAAGTTCTCTTTTGAGTCTGGAAACTTATAACTTTTCTAAATCTCATTAGAATGTATTCTGTTTGAGAACAGGTAAAGAAGGGGTGGAAGATGACAAAATAAGCCCTCAAAAGGAAGGCACTAAAGCAAGCAATCTGGTGCCATTAATGCGAGAGCTGTCAGAAACATAGCTTGTAATAACAGGAACAGCACTTCTTTCAAAGCCTAAACTTAAAGCTTCAAGAGTAAGCAGGAAAATATTTACATTGAGATGTAAATTACCGCCAATGACACTGTTCATTTATATAAGATGGGTTTATTTTTGTGTTCAGAAATATAAGTTGAAAGCCTGTGTTTTCTTTTAGAGAGACTCTGCATAGAAAGTAAAACTTAAACTTGTCCCTGCTGTACCAGGAAAATGCAAAGGCCACTTCACTGCCTACATGTGAGTATTAATATAGTGCAAAGGTAATCCTGTTTAAGAGGAAATCTACATTAGTAAGATTATTTCCAAGTTCTCTTGTAAAGGCCATTGCTTTTGAGGCAATGGAAAGTCTATCAAACAGTAAAGCCTTCCATACAGAAATATGCAGATACTTCTCCCTTATCCTTGAACATTAGGTAAACAGTTTCACAACTGTGTACCCTAGAGACAAGTGATGTATTTTATAGAACTAAAAGACTGAAAGAGAATTTAAAATGCTATTTAATTTGAATTTCTATCTTCTGGTACAAATAGATTATGGGTTTATTTTTTCCATACAAATTCCTAGAAAAGATGATTATTTAATACCTGTGGTACTATATTAAAGCAATCACAACCTTTATCATAAGGAAGCTTGGGAGACCAACTCTAACCCTACCTCCTTCCATTTACTGCACTGACTAAAACATTCCTTAGTGGAAACTCAAAACAATGATCAATCACCATACAGTGCACATTTGTATTTGCCCCTTCAATAACACTCTGCATAATTTTATGACAGCACCAATCACATTGGAAAAAAGTTACACCTGTCTCTCTCACCTGCTGGATTGGTCACTCTTTGATGGCAGTGTATCTTCCCAGTGTCTATCTTAGTAACTGGAACACAGTATGCATTCAATAAAGGTTGCGTTATGTTATGTTTGTTATATTCAGTTATGTACACTATTTTTAATCTAAATACTTTCAAGCACTTCAGCTATTAACAAGAATTATTTCTCAAACTCTTTCTAGAATTCATCAACAGCATCCCAATAAATGTTTTGTAGCTATGATAATAATGCAAAATATAATTTATGAGTTGCTTTGTTATTATTTTCAAGACCCATCAAGGTGTCATGTTATACATTGCTTACAGTACAATCTTTGTGACTGATATATAGTTTATATTTGAGATAATTTGGGGGGTAAGTAAGAGCTGCTTGGTACAAACCACACTATTTGTTGTGATTCCACCTTAACACCTCGCTATAATCCCCAGGTATGTTGGAATAAAAATGATCAGGGCAACTTTAACAATAAACAGAAGGCAAATATCAGTCACAATAATAGTTAAAGAAGATAGAGATAATGTCAAAGCTATTTCGAGAACTTGTCTTCTCATTGCTTTAGAGATTGTGACAATTCTCCCTCAGGTTCCAGCTGATCAGACCGCCTCCATCACTTTTCCCATTTTGGCACCCTGAGTGGCTTGGGCAAATCTCGCACCAGCCTTGCTGCAGCAAGGGTATTCCAAAAACAACAAGCTCTCTGTAATATAGCTCTACTATGATCAAGATTATTAGTTCATTCATTCAACTAATATTTTTGAAGGCTTTGTCATTCATCAGACATTTTTCTGAACACTAAATAATTATTAAAAAGAAAAATTCTTTACTATGGAGCTTATATCTAGTACAGGCAGACAATAAATATATGTGACTAAATATACAGTATATTAGATTATGCTAAGTATTATGGGGAAAAATAAACAGGCTGAGGCGATCATACAAATCATTGTACAAAATGAGAGATTTTTGAACATTAAAGAAGGAGTATTTATAATAACACAAGTAGTCATAAACCAGAACTGTCTCATGTAGCAGAGCATGTAGCCACTGTAGGTGAGGGAGATGAGAAATGTGTTGGGGTACAAGAAAATGCCTTAATTCCTAGGATCTAGAGACCTGAAAATTAGGTAGCTAGCTTACAGGTATTGAGTAGCAGGAACTGTTTACAGTACATCACCCAAAGTAACTCATTTCAACATTATCATAACATTATGAGATAGGTGCTACTATTGTTTCTATTTGATGGTTCAGGAAACATATGCATAGAGATTTGAGAGCAAGTTTTTCCTAGGAACGCTTTTTTCATTACCTCCTTGTTCTACTGCCTCCTCTGGATCCTTTTTCCCATTAGTCTGAAGCGCCCATGACCACATTTTCCCTTTCACGGAGGCTTCTGCATGTGATTCAATAAGACATCATGCTTACCAAATACGGTAAGTTAAAATAAAGACACTGAATTCTCATCATAATTCAGGTGCTTGTGAAGCTGGGGATATAATTCTTTTCATGGGTCCTCTTTGGTAATTAAAGTCTTTAGACAGAGCCTCTGGTGTTTGGCCACAAAACTATGTTTACTTTCTCCCTATATCCCTCTGTACTGAGATTTGATGAATTGCCTTCATATCATATGCATAGTTTTATTTCACTTTTACATATATTAAGAAAAGAGGAAATATAGTCAGTTGTTAGACAAGCCTAGTTATAAAATCAAATATGTACCTTTTCTCTAAAGGTATCTGTAAGCAGAAATGTACCTTAAAATATTTCCTCTAAGTATTAATCATTTTAGGAAGTTATTCCTCTAATTAAATGGTAAGAAATAAACATATGTTGTCCACATATGAGTCAGTGGATATCTGCATTTTTACTATAATTAAATCAATGAAACACAAGGAAACCAATAATGAGATATTAGATTATTTATATTATACCAAAATAATAAATATTCTGAAAATATCCCGTGTTGCAAGAATATTATCACATGAACACAGGCATATTTTTTGGTAGCAGTATAACTTGTTATACTCCTTCTAGAAAGCAATTTGTCAGTACTTTTCAAAAAAAAAAAGGTAGAATTCATAATCTCAGCACCTAGACACAGAAAAATTACCTTAAGAAAAATAAACAAATGATGTATAATTCTATTGGCATAAATAAACAAAAGTTGGAAACAATCTAAATGTTCCAAAATAAGGAGATTAATTAATTCATTGAGTTCTATCAACTTTATAGAATATTTTATAGAAATTAAAAATCTCCATTTGGAAAGTTGTATGCCATGAAAGTAAGGCAATCTGATATAGAAATAATAAACTAAAAAGAAGAAAATATAAAGTTTCATTTGTTATATAAATATCTTTGTGTAAACCACAGATATTAGTGGGAATTGAAAGAAAACATGCAAAATAAAAATTAAAATAAAGTAGATGTATTAGAATTATGGGATTGTGAGTAATTTTTAATGAGTTTTATTATTATTAAAGATGCAAAATAAATAGAATTTTTAAAAATCACCGAGCACAAGTCTTATTCACATTTTAGAATCATTCGAGAGTCGATTTATGGTCCTTATATTTTTAGAAGCCATGTAAATTAAATGGTACTCTTTGTATATGATACATGGATTGGTTTAAAGCCTTATCTATCAGTTAAGCATTTTAAACTTACATAGAATGAATTAGAGAAAAGGAACACAATTTAGTAAAATTGTTAGAGAGCTTTGATGAAATCTGATAATAAGAGTAGACTCTGATAAAGTGCTTTAACAGAGACATTTTTAAAGTAAAAGTCTATGATTTGACATCCAGTCCATTTGTGTATTTTGAGGGATGTCTGGAGAATTTACTAGTGCCCTGCAGAGAGATAGATCCATGATACTGAGAAAAATAAATGTCTCTGATAGCTCTTCGTGGATAAAATTTGAAGGTTATTTATGCCCCACAGTTCAGTTTTAAATTAATCACTCCGAAACTATGACAGTCTTTATATATAACTCTTCAAGTTGAAGCTATGTAAATAAATAAATATATATTAAATTTTTTATTTAAATATATATATGTTCAAAACTGCTAGCTCTCTGCAAAAGAAGTATTTTTAAAAGGGACTTCCCTGGTGGTCCAGTGGTTAAGACTTCGTGATCCCAATGCAGGTGGCCCGGGTTTAATCCCTGGTCTGGGAACTAGATCCCACATTCCACAAGTAAGAGCCCACATGCCGCGACTAAGACTGGGCACAGCCAAATAAATAGATAAATAAATAAATATTTGGAAAACAGAAAACAAGCAAGATTAGAGGATTGAAATAAACAAGTTTAGAAAGTTTAAATGTCTTATCCTTGCAGAGAGACTGAACATTTGTCATTCAATATTTAGAAAAACAGCTCTTTGACTTTGACATTTGAAAAACATTGTATGCATATGTTCATTTAAAAATGCTGCCTTACCAATGCTGTCTAGGAAATTGAGAAAGTACTTTTTGTCACTGTCCCCTTCTGGAAGATGAATGAAAGCAGATGTTGAACCAAGAAAGGAAAGATTACTGCAAGATACGTGTATGTGGGCCCTTTTGAAAATAAATAATATTGGATATATTTATGTGTAGGCATTGAATATTAATTGGCTCAAAGTGTCTGTTAAATTTAAACAAATGTTATACTAAGCCTTGTGATATAGCCTTTAAGGTGTCTTATTTTCCAAGTACTACTAAACTTTGTCAGCTTCAGCAAGGCAAATAATGCAAAGCCTCAGCAAGATGAATAATAATTAACCACCCCTCTGCTCCAAACGGTCTTTGAGTAGGTTTTAGGGAGACAGGAGACAGAAAGAATAAGCACTGGTCTGAAGCTGGTCTTAGAGCCAAGAGGGGGATGCTCTAAGGGGACTTACTCATCCAGATAATCTTTTACGGTGAGTTTGTTTTTGACAACTCCCTCTTTAAATTGAGAAACGTACCCATACTATTAGAACAAGTAACTCAGCCATGGTCAAGCTCTGGTTCAAAAATATTATCAATACCACATCTATGATATCCATTGTCAATCCCTTAACCAATCCTCTCTACGGCCAGACCCCAAGGTTGAAGAATGAAGGATTGGGGAAGGAGGGCATAAAACTAATTCCATTTCTATGTTTTCATTCTTTGTATGCAGGTTTTCTTTCAATTAAGACAACATTAAAATATCTCCCACCCTCAAATCACAAAAACAATAATCACTTAATTGGTGCTTCCACCACAATAATGATCAGCACAAGAGTAACCATGGGAATGAGCTCTATAGATACCAATTAGAATGCCATCGTATGCTGTGGGATGTATGTGTATGAGGAAATGTTTTAAAAGTGCATCACTGTATTACAAGACGTTCTCTATAAAATTAACAGCAATGTTTATGGATAATTTAAGCTAAACATCTAGTTAGCAAGCAAAACAAAAAGTTCAAGGTAAATCAGTACTTTTGATATAATAGGAGTAAGAGCATTCCAGTGCATTTAGCCTAAGTACATAAGCTTTACTAACAAGAACATTTGTTTAGTCTTTCCTATTAGGTTTTATCACTACATTGATTGTGAAACTAAAACCTGTTGAGACTTTATAACCAAATAAAATGTGCTGATAAATGAGTCACCTAACACATAATGCATAATACACAATGGCAACCACTTTTTAAAGACCTAGGCAAATACATTTAATCAATAGACAGCTGTTTCCTAAACACTGTGTTAGGCACAATTGGCATCATAAAATATGCAAATGTATTCAGTACAATCTGTAATACTGAGTTCATGTTACAGAAATATCTCTAATACTCCAAGGAATAGAAGTGACACGTGATGTAGAGATAATAAATGATAGAGGAGTTCATGATATTTGAGTAGTAAAAACATGTTTAATGACAAAGTGTAATTGAGTTAGGCCTTCCTTAATACAGGATGAGAATCTGGAGTGGTAAAAAGGAGAAAAGAAAGGCATTAGGGGATACAATGTGCAAAGTCCGCAGACACTTGACAGACTGAGAGGAAATTATTACAGCTAAAACAAAGACTAATGATTAACCTTAGAATATGTAAAGAACCCAGGTGAATGAAAAAGACAAGAAGCCTAACATGGATGTTAACAGGCACCAAAGGGGAAACCCAAAGTATAAGAAGATATGCTCAATCTCATTATGAAGACAGGAATGAAATTAAAACATAGTGACCATCCCTTTTGCAAACATTATTTAAGCAACATGGTCGGACTTAGAGATAATCATACTAAGTCAGACAAATATCATATGATATCATTTATATATGGAAACTAAAAAAATGATACAAATGAACTTATTTACAAAACAGAAACGGACTCACAGACATAGAAAACAAACTTATAGTTACCAAAGGGGAAAGGAGGGGGGTATAAATTAGGAGTTTGGGATAAACATATACACACCACTGTATATAAAATAGATAATAAACAAGGACCTACTGTACAGCACAACTATACTCAATATTCTGCTCGATATTCTGTAATATTGGGAAAGAATCTGAAAAATAATGGATATATGTATATGTATAACTGAATCACTTTGCTGTACACCTGAAACTAATACAACATGTAAATCAACTATACTCCAATATAAAATAAAAATTAAATTAAAAAAAAATCAAGCATGATACAGCAGTTTGCAACTCAGATTTAAAAGATGAATGTTTTCTCAGTAGGCAAGAATCCTCAGTGGTAACATTTAATGTGCATGTGGAAAGGGCGAGAATGGCACAGATTTGCCTGCTCCAAATTTTCTTACCACTGTGTCAGTCTGGTTTCATCCACATTCCCTGGAAGAAGTTGGGCAATTTCTCTTCTCCTCAGCTTTGGCCTGTTGCTCTCAGTATCTTCCAACCCACAGCCATTGCCTCCTAAACAGTGCACACTCTGAACCCAGTCCATTTTTTCCCCCCTTTTCTCAGGTCTATATTTCAGAAAAAAAAAAAAAAAAAAAAAAAAACCAAAACCACACACACACAAATTTCAAGGCTCTCAACCAGGCCTATAATCCTGCTGATTTAAGCCATGTATTATAAAGTCCTTGTTAAAAAATTCAAGATAATGTTAACCCAATTTTATTCCTTTTGCATAGAATTATAACCGTATGCCAAGAAAACACAGAGGCTGACTATTTGGCTTTCCTATTTTGGGGACCCAGCTATTAACAGTTGAGTACTCCCCAGTTGATTGTCCCTTTCATCTCTAGTCTCTGCAAATCATCCTCTTTTATTTTTCTTTCATCTCAGAATCCTTCTTATTTACCCTCTTCTACTGTAGGTATCTGTTCCTTCTGTTTGCTGTATATCTCTGGATATGTATGGAAGGACTATCAGTGGTCCCCAATATTTATCCCAGTCTCTGACACTGCTTGCCAAGATAGTTTCCTTTAAAATCAAAGGAACTGAGATATTAGTGTCAAAGCATTTTTAATCTAACTGCCTCAGAATCTATATGCTACCTGAGCATACTGTGCTACCTACTGTACATTCTTCCTCCAGCTCCTACCCTACTCAAATCCAACCCCAGAGAATTTTCTAGGCCGTCTCTCTCCCTTTTAAGGCCCACCCTTGGCTCTTGGCCTAAAATTTCATCTCTGCCTACCCAACATAATTCCCCCATTCTTAAGACCCTGGCCCAGTGTATCATTCTGATTCTGTGGTACAAGTCTGCCCTTTGATTCCTCCCTTGAAATATGTAAGCATTTGGGGAGTTGTGAAAATATTGGTTTGACGAAGGACACTAATGGGGAAACAAACATAGAGGAGACTCCAGAGTATAATGTTTTACTTTGTGTGAGAATTGAAGTTGAATCTCCTTTCCTTTTCTTCAGCTGATATGAACTAGGAATTGTTCTTATCACATGAACCACCAAAACTCCCAACACTGTTTGAACAGCTTCTCATCAGGTCACTGTGAAAAGGGAGTGACACTGTATGAACTCAAACTCACAAAAAGGCATTTTGATCATTGACTTTCATGTGAGTTGCTTACAATTTTATACCTAATTACTATGCTATTGAATAATGATTGTGTAGACCATTAAATGTTTCCTTAACATTTTCTGTCTTTGATTTGATCAGTACAGGAAGCTATTCATGTGTGTTCTGTGTACATAGTCTATTAAATGTGCAACAAGGTTATCTGCCCATAGAGCTTGATCTCCCCTGGTGTACACATAAGGAAATTTTCAAATGTATAGTCTTTTTAAAAAAAAATTCCTTTTCTGCCTTATGTTGGAGTATAGAGATGGAACCACGAGACAGAGTTACCAGAAATTTCATGTAAGTATAATGCAGTAAAAACCAACTTAAAATAACCTTTTTGAAAAAACGAATGCTTTGGATATTGTAATAAATGAATTGAGTCTTTCTGCATCCCAGCTCCAGACTTCCTCTCCTGTAGCATGAGTACAAGTGCCCTCATTCTGGGTTAACACAGTTCAGTTAAATTAAGCGTGTGTTAAATGGCAGCATACATTTATAATGGTGACAACAAATAGAAGCATGTCCTTCTAAAAAACATGAAGGAACCTAGGCTTGAGAACTTTATAACACTTTATTCATTCCCTTTAACGAAACTAAAAGAACTCTATTTTATAGATAAGAACATTTCATGTACTTGATGAAATGCTGATTTCATGTAATTGATTTATGATAATAAATCCAAATTCAGGACTCAATATCCCATCTTTATTTTTCATTAGTACGACTCCAAACATTGCCCAATATAAACCATTTTAAGAGAGTGACTGAAAGTGAGATTAATTTGCATTTTTAAATTAACAATAAAAAAAACAGAGATTGTACTTGAACCCTTATCTTGTAAGAACCTAGTTCTTGCTTCACCTTTGAATTTCTTTAATGGACTTCAACAATATGAACATATAACCCTCTGCTCGTGCTAATTGTTCTAGATTCCCTTTATTTCTCAGTTATACTGTCATTCTGCTTTTCTAGCTTGTTGATGTCCTTAGTCTCTCCACAGTAGTTGTAATATTTTTTCCTAATAGTTCCAGATCTCTTGTGACCTTTCACTTGATTTATGCAATCTCATTTGACTTATGTGAGAATTTACTCTCAATAACCCCTGTAGTTTGAGATGTTTCCCCCTGTTTTTGGCTTGGCTAGTTGTAGCAATGAAAGGAGAAAGTATTTAATTTATTGCAATCCTAAGACAGCTTTTCTTTCTTTACCATTGTCACATACCTCATAATGATGCAAATTTTATTTGTTGCAAGAATATGAGAACAGTTTGCAAATAATGAAGACAGCATTTGAAATTTTAAAAAATAAGTACAAAAATATATACACAAGTGCATTTTGTTATGTTTGTCATTCCTAAATAACAATATGAAAACAGACTGAATTATCCAAGATTAGGTAATATTATCACAAGAAGGTAAAGAAACAACAAAAGCAGACTCTCCTGAGAGAATTTAGAAGCTCAGCATTAATATAGAAAAACAAGGAAGTTTGATGGCTGTGATGGTTAATTTTATGTGCCCACTTGGCTAGACCATGGTGACCAGTTATTTGGTCAAACACTAGTCTAGATTTTTCTGTAAAGGCATTTTTTAAGATGTGAATAATATCTATAATCAGTTGATTTTAGGTAAAGCAGATTACCCTCCATAATGTGGGTGAGCCTCATTTAATAAATGAAGCACTTAAGCGAAAAAAACTGAGGCTTCCTGAAGAAGAAGGAATCTTGCCTCCGAATGCCAAAATAAAAATTCTTCCTGAGTTTCCATCCTTTGGACTCAAGACTGTAACATCAACTATTTCCTGAATCACCAACCAGCCTGTTCACCCTAAGGATTTTCAACTTGCCACCTACCAGCCCTAACAATGGCATGAGACAATTCTTTCAACTCAATCCCTCTCTCTCTTTCTCTCTCTGCCTCTCCCTTTCTCCATCCCATTTCTTATTGGTTCTCTTTAGAACTCTGACTAATACAATGGCCACTAAAGAATCTTCTAAATTCTATCATAAAAAAAACAAACAGGACTTATCCAGATGATTATTAGTCATAGTCAAGATATAAGATGTTTTCTCTCCTTTGTGATCAAATCATTTTCTTGACAGAGGTCTCAAATATAACTATCATTTGCAAAGGGTCATTAACACAAGTAGTTATTCTATCCTGAAAGTTGATATATTAATATAAAAGAAATCTTGTGATGTTTGCTCAACCTATGGTCTATTTTATTTTTCTGAAAATTTCCTTCCCATCCCATAGCGTTAGACCACTTCCTGTCATGTTTGCACTATGTGAAACCTACCTCTGGTCATTGCTGATTGGCCCAGAGATGGGCACCCAATACAGGCTGGATTCACCATGTCTTTCTCTCTTAGGGATCTGCAGGTTGGTTTCAAAGTCAATAGCCTCTGTAGTCTTCTTGGAAATGGAGAGAAAGCTGGCTTCAGAGAAAAAGGAGACAAGAATAAATCAAAATGTAATCAAAAGCAGAGATAACAACTTCAAGACCCACAAAAATGGGAGAAACTAAAATCCTAAAAACTAGTAATTTTAATTGCAATTAATGATTACATTTAGTAAAAATAGAATCAATAATAACCAGATTCAGTTCCTGAGGAGGTTTTGATACATGTCTTTCTTCAGATTCCATGAAACATCTCAGAAAGCTTATTCTGACGTCCTTCCTCTTTTTAATTCTTCTCCTACTTCTTTGTTTCCTTCTTCTTTGAGCAAATTTGAGTGGCTTAATCACAAGAGTTCTGATTAAGATAAACAACCAGTTTTCTTTTGATAAAATTAACTATGATTTTATCATTTGCTGCCTTATACTTCCATTTTAAAGCATTTTGAAAGATAAAATCAATACCTTTGCTTTTAATTCACTGTCACCTCATTGAAACACATCATTTTGATTCATTTAAAGAGTTAAAAGTAAGAGGAGCTTCAAGATAGCAGAAGAGTAAGAAGTGGAGATCACCTTCCTCCCCACAAATACATCAGAAATACATCTATATGTGGAACAACTCATACAGAACACCTACTGAATTCTGGCAGAAGAACTCAGACCTCCCAAAAGGCAAGAAAATCCCCATGTACCTGGGTAGGGCAAAAGAAAAAAGAAAAAACAGAGACAAAAGAATAGGGATGGGACCTGCACCAGTGGGAGGGAGCTGTGAAGGAGGAAAGGTTTCCACACACTAGGAAGCCCCTTCGCGGGTGGAGACTGCGGGTGGTTGGGGGGGAAGCTTCAGAGCCACAGAGGAGAGTGCAGCCACAGGGGTGCAGAGGGCAAAGTGGAGAGATTCCCACACAGAGGATTGGTGCCAACCAGCACTCACCAGCCCAAGAGGCTTGTTTGCTCACACGCTGCAGCAGGTGGGGGCTGGGAGCTGAGGCACAGGCTTCAGAGATAACATCCCAGGGAGAGGACTGGGGTTGGCTGCATGAACACAGCTTGAAGGGGTTAGTGCACCACAGCTAGCTGGGAGGGGGTCCAGGAAAAGGTCTGGACCTGCCTAAGAGGCAAGAGACTTTTTCTTGCCTCTTCGTTTCGTGGCGCACGAGGAGAGGCGATTCAGAGCGCCACCTAAATGAGCTCCACAGATGGGCGCGAGCCGCGGCTATCAGCGCCGACCCCAAAGATGGGCATGGGATGCTAAGGCTGCTGCTGCCGCCACCAAGAAGCCTGTGTGCAAGCACAGGTCACTATCCACACCTCCCCTCCCAGGAGGCTGTGCAGCCCGCCACTGCCAGGGTCCTGTGATCCAGGGACACCTTCCCCGGGAGAACTCACGGAGCGCCTCAAGCTGGTGCAATGTCACACCACCTCTGCCACCACAGGTTCGCCCCGCATCCGTACCCCTCCCTGACCCCCGCCTGAGTGAGCCAGAGCCCCCAAATCAGCTGCTCCTTTAACCCCGTCCTTTTCTTAGTGGGAAGAGACACCCTCAGATGACCTGCACACAGAGGCATGGCCAAATCCAAAGCTGAACCCCAGGAGCTGTGCGAACAAAGAAGAGAAAGGGTGACCTCTCTCAGCAGCATCAGGAGTAGTAGATTAAATCTCCACAATCAATTTGATGTACTCCGCATCTGTGGAATATCTGAATAGACAACGAATCATCCCAAATTGAGGCAGCGGACTTTGGGAGCAATGATATATATATATATTTTTTTTTTCCTTTATCTATTTTTGTGAGTGTGTATGTGTATGCTTCTGTGTGTGATTATGTCTGTATAGCTTTGTGTTTACCATTTGTCCTGCAGTTCTGTGTGTCTGCTGTTTTGTTTTGTTTTGTTTTTAGTATAGTTGTTAGCACTAGTTATCATTGGTGGATTTGTTGTTTGGTATGGTTGCTCTCTTCTTCCTTTCTTTCTTTCTTTTTTTTGTATTACTTTTCCATTTAAAAAATTTTTAATAATTACTTTCATTTTTATAACTTTATTTTTTTCTTTCTTCTCTTCCTTTCTCTCCCTCTCCCTCTCTCTCTCCCTCTCTTTCACTCTTTCTCTCTTTTTTCTCCCTTTTATTCTGAGCCATGTGGATGACAGGGTCTTGGTGCTCTAGCCGGGCATCAGGCCTGTGCCTCTGAGGTGGGAGAGCTGAGTTCAGGACACTGGTCCACCAGAGACCTCCTAGCTCCACATAATATCAAACGGTGCAAACCTCCAAGAGATCTCCATCTCAACGCCAAGACCCAGCTCCACTCAATGGCCAGCAAGCTACAGTGCTGGACACACTATGCCAAACAACTAGCAAGACAGGAATACAACCCCACTCATTAGCAGAGAGACTGCTTAAAATCTTAATAAGGTCACAGACACCCCAAACCCCACCACCGGATGTGGACCTTCCCACCAGAAAGACAAGACCCAACTGCATCCACCAGAACACAGGCACTAGTCCCCTATACCAGGAAGCCTACACAGCCCACGGAACAAACCGTAGTCACTGGGGACAGACACCAAAAATAATGGGCATCATGAACCTTCAGTCTGCGAAAAGGAGACCACAAACACAGTAAGTTACGCAAAATGAGAAGACAGAGAAATGCACAGCAGATGAAGGAGCAAGGTAAAAACCCACCAGATGAAACAAATGGGCAGTCTACCAGAAAAATAATTCAGAAAAATTATAGTAAAGATGATCCAAAATCTTGGAAATAGAATGGAGAAAATATAAGAAACGTTTAACAAGGACCTGGAAAAACTAAAGAGCAAACAATGATGAACAACACAATACATGAATTAAAAATTCTCTACAAGGAAACAATAGCAGAATAATGGAGGCAGAAGAATGGATAAGTGACCTGGAAGATAAAATAGTGGAAATAACTACTGCAGAGCAGAATAAAGAAAAAATAATGAAAAGAATTGAGGACAGTCGCAGAGATCTAAGGGACAACAGTAAACTCACCAACAGTCAAATTATGGGGGTCCCAGAAGAAGAAGAGAGAAAGAAAGGGACTGAGAAAATATCTGAAGAGATTATAGTTGAAAAGTTGCTTAATATGGTTAAGGAAATAGTTAAGTTCAGGAAGCGCAAAGAGTCCCAATCAGGATAAATTCAAGGAGAAACATGCAAAGACACATATTAATCAAACTATCAAAAATTAAACTCAAAGAAAAAATACTAAAAGCAGCAAGGGAAAAACAACAAATAACATACAAAGGAATCCCCATAAGGTTAACAGCTGATCTTTCAGCAGAAATTCTGCAAGCCAGAAGGGAGAGGAAGTACATATTTAAAGCAATGAAAGGGAAAGACCTACAATCAAGATCACTCTAACCTGGAAGAATCTCATTCAGATTCAATGGAGAAATTAAAATCTTTACAGACAAGCAAAAGCTAAGAGAATTCAGCACCATCAAAGCAGCTTTACAACAAATGCTAAAGGAACTTCTCTAGGCAGAAAGCACACGAGAAGGAAAAGACCTACAGTAACAAACCCAAAACAATTAAGAAAATGGTAATAGGAACATACATATCAATAATTACCTTAAATGTAAATGGATTAAATGCTCCCACCAAAAGACATAGACTGGCTGAATGGATACAAAAACAAGACCCATATATATGCTGTCTACAAGAGACCCACTTCAGACCTAGGGACACATACAGACTGAAAGTGAGGGGATGGAAAAAGTTATTCCATGAAAGTGGATATCACAAGAAAGCTAGAGTAGCAATTCTCATATCAGACAAAATAGACTTCAAAACAAAGACTATTATGAGAAAAAGAAAGACACTACATAAGGATCAAGGGATCAATCCAAGAAGAAAATAGAACAATTGTAAATATTTATGCACCCAATATAGGAGCACCTCAATACATAAGGCAAATGCTAACAGCCATAAAAGGGGAAATCGACAGTAACACAATCATAGTAGGGGACATTAACATCCCACTTTCACTAATGGACAGATCATCCAAAATGAAAATAAACAAGGAAACACAAGCTTTAAATGACACATTAAACAAGATGGAATTAATTGATATTTATAGGACATTTCATCCAAAAACAACAGATTACACTTTCTTCTCAAGTGCTCATGGAACATTCTCCAGGAAAGATCATATCTTGGGTCACATATCAAGCCTTTGTAAATTTAAGAAAATTGAAATCGTATCAATTATCTTTTCCGACCACGACGCTATGAGACTAGATGTCAATTACAGGAAAAATCTGTAAAAGATACAAATACATGAAAGGTAAATGATACACTACTTAATAACCAAGAGATCTCTGAAGAAACCAAAGAGGAAATCAAAAAATGCTAGAAACAAATGACAATGGAAACACGATGACCCAAAACCTATGAGATGCAGCAAAAGCAGTTCTAAGAGGGAAGTGTATAGCAAACAATCCTACCTTAAGAAACAAGAAATATCTCAAATAATGTAATGTTACACCTAAAGCAATTAGAGAAAGAAGACAAAAAAACCCACAACGTTAGCAAAAGGAAGGAACTCATAAAGATCAGATCAATAATAAATGAAAAAGAATGAAGGAAGCATTAGCAAAGATCAATAAAACCGAAAGCTGGTTCCTTGAGAAGATAAACAAAATTGATAAACCATTAGCCAGACTCATCAAGAAAAAAGGGAGAAGACTCAAATCACTAGAATTAGAAATGAAAAAGAAGTGACAACTGACACTGAAGAAATACAAAGGATCATGAGAGTTTACTACAAGCAACTATATGCAAATAAAATGGACAAGCTGGAAGAAATGGACAAATTCTTAGAAAAGCACAAACTTCTGAGACTGAACCAGGAAGAAATAGAAAATATAAAAAGACCAAACACAAGCACTGAAATTGAAACTGTGATTAAAAATCTTCCAACAGGGCTTCCCTGGTGGCACAGTGGTTGAGAGTCCACCTGCCGATGCAGGGGACACAGGTTCGTGCCCCAATCCAGGAGGATCCCACATGCCGTGGAGCGGCTGGACCTGTGAGCCATGACTGCTGAGCCTGCATGTCCGGAGCCTGTGCTCTGCAATGGGAGAGGCCACAACAGTGACAGGCCTGTGTACTGCAAAAAAAAAAAAAAAAAAATCTTCCAACAAACAAAAACCCAGGACCAGATGACTTCACAGTTGAATTCTATCAAACATTTAGAGAAGAGCTAACACCTATCCTTCTCAAACTCTTCCAAAATATAGCAGAGGGAGGAACACTCCCAAACTCATTATACAAGGTCCCTATCACCCTGATACCAAAACCGGAGAAAGATGTCACAAAAAAAGAAAACTACAGGCCAATATCACTGATGAACATAGACGCAAAAATCCTCAACAAAATACTAGCAAACAGAATCCAACAGCACATTAAAAGGATCATACACCATGATCAACTGGGGTTTACCCCAGGGACGCAAGGATTCTTCAATATACCCAAATCAATCAATGTGATACACCATATTAAGAAATTGAAGAATAATAACTATATGATCATCTCAATAGATGTAGAAAATACTTTTGACAAAATTAAACACCCATTTATGATAAAACCCTCCAGAAAGTAGGCATAGAGGGAACTTACCTCAACATAATAAAGGCTATATATGACAAACCCACAGCAAACATCATCGTTAATGGTGAAAAACTGAAACCTTTCACTAATAACAGGAACAAGAAAAGGTTGCCCACTTTCACCACTATTATTTAACACTGTTTTGGAAGTTTTAGCCACAGCAATCAGAGAAGAAAAAGAAATAAAAGAAATCCAAATTCAAAAAGAAGAAGTAAAACTGTCACTGTTTGCCGATGACATGGTACTATACATAGAGATCCTAAAGATGCTACCAGAAAATTACTAGTGCTAATCAATGAACTTGGTAATGTAGCAGGATACAAAATTAATGCACAGAAATGACTTGCATTCCTATAAACTAATGATGAAAAACCTGAAAGGGAATTTAAGGAATCACTCCCATTTACCATTGCAACAAAAAGAATAAAATACCTAGGAATAAACCTACCTAAGGATACAAAAGACCTGTATGCAGAAAAATATAAGACACTGATGAAAGAAATTAAAGATGATACAAACAGATGGAGAGATATATACCATGTTCTTGGATTGGAAGAATCAACACTGTGAAAATGACTATACTACCCAAAGCAATCTACAGATTCAATGCAATCCCTGTCAAACTACCACTGGCATTTTTCACAGAACTAGAACAAAAAATTTCACAATTTGTATGGAAACACAAAAGACCCCAAATAGCCAAAGCAATCCTGAGGAAGAGAAATGGAGCTGGCGGAATCTGGTTCCCTGACTTCAGACTATACTATAAAGCTACAGTAATCAAGACAGTATAGTACTGGCACAAAAACAGAAATATAGATCAACAGAAGAGGATAGAAAGCCCAGAGATAAACCCATGCACATATGGTCACCTTATCTTTGATAAAGGAGGCAAGAATACACAATGGAGAAAAGACAGCCTCTTCAATAAGTGGTGCTGGGAAAACTGGACAGCTACATGTAAAAGAATGAAATTAGAACACTCCCTAACACCAAACACAAAAATAAACTCAAAATGGATTAAAGACCTAAATGTAAGGCCAGACACTATCAAACTCTTAGAGGAGAACATAGGCAGAACACTCCATGACATAAATCACAGCAATATCCTTTTTGACCCACCTCCTAGAGAAATGGAAATAAAAACAAAAATAAACAAATGAGACCTAATGAAACTTAAAAGCTTTTGCACAGCAAGGGAAACCATAATCAAGACGAAAATGCAACCCACAGAATGGAAAAAATTATTTGCAGATGAAGCAACTCACAAAGGATTATTCTCCAAAATTTACATGCAGCTCATGCAGCTCAACATAAAAAAAAACAAACAAACAACCCAATCCAAAAATGGGCTGAAGACCTAAATAGACATTTCTCCAAAGATATACAGATTGCCAACAAACACATGAAAGAATGCTCAACATCAGTAATCATTAGAGAAATCCAAATCAAAACTACAATGAGATATCACCTCACACCAGTCCGAATGGCCATCATCAGAAAATCTACAAACAATAAATGCTGGAGAGGCTGTGGAGAAAAGGGAATCCTCTTGCACTGTTGGTGGGAATGTAAATTGAATGTAAATTGATACAGCCACTATGGAGAACAGTATAGAGGTTCCTTAAAAAACTAAAAATAGAACTACCATATGACCCAGTAATGCCACTACTGGGCATATACCCTGAGAAAACCATAATTTAAAAAGAGTCATGTATCATTATGTTCATTGCAGCTCTATTTACAATAGCCAGGACATGGAAGCAACCTAAGTGTCCATCAACAGACGAATGGATAATGAAGATGTGGCACATATATACAATGGAATATTCCTCAGCCATAAAAAGAAATGAAATTGAGTTATTTGTAGTGAGGTCGATGGATCTAGAATCAACCTAGAATACAGAGTGAAGTCAGTCAGAAAGAGAAAATCTAATACCATATGCTAACACATATATATGGAATTTTAAAAAAATGGTCATGAAGTACCTAGGGGCAGAATGGGAATAAAGATGCAGACCTACTAGAGAATGGACTTGAGGACACGGGGAGGGGGAAGGGTAAGCTGGGACAAAGTGAGAGAGTGGCATATACATATATACACTACCAAATGTAAAACTGATAGCTAGTGGGAAGCAGCCACATAGCACATGGAGATCAGCTCAGTGCTTTGTGTCCATCTAGAGGGGTGGGATAGGGAGGGTGGGAGGGAGATGCAAGAGGGAGGAGATATGGGTATATATGTATAGATATTGCTGATTCACTTTGTTATAAAGCAGATACTAACACGCCATTTTAAAGCAATTATACTCCAATAAAGATGTTTAAAAAAAAAAAGAAACACATCATTTTTCCTAACAGCATTGAATGTGTTATCTAACACAAAAAACTCAGATGACACCAATATGTAGGTTTTGACTTTTATTGATTGTTTCACTTAAATCTGAAGAACAAAGGGTTTAGAAATCAAGTGGTGAAAAGTCTGGAATTGATTATATTGTGAAATAGCTGCAAATAGTCCAAAACACACCAACTAGAAAAATGATTCAAAATAATTAGTATATAAAATTTATCAAAGAAAGAAAGTGATTAGAACTTATATTTGATAGCATTTGAGGTAGGAGTTCCAGTAGGGTATATCCATAAACATTTTTTATCCAATCTTCTGGACCTCATCCAATCTCATCCAATATTATCCAGTCCAAAAAGGACCTTTACAATGGGCAATGCAAGAGTGAAGTAGAGGTAGACTGAGTAAACATAGAGT
The DNA here is from genome assembly GCF_026419965.1 of Kogia breviceps. Taxonomy (NCBI): domain Eukaryota; kingdom Metazoa; phylum Chordata; class Mammalia; order Artiodactyla; family Physeteridae; genus Kogia; species Kogia breviceps. Next base: position 15,799,234 of record NC_081315.1, on the reverse strand, counting down.
CCTGGCATGGCAATTTTGGAGATCCATAAGTTTGTGAGATAGAAAGTCAATACCCTTAGCAATTATCCAGCTTATCCATTGCTTCGGTTTAATCAAGAAACATATGTATAGTCCGTCTGACAGTGACCTGGGCTTCCTCAAAATAGAGGTTTGGATTAGGAATACTGTAATCTCTTCCATCATGGTACAAGATTTTCTTTTATGACAAAAGTTCACCAGAAAAAGCAAAATCTTGACTCTCCCCCAGAAAATATGTTCCATCTCAGGAGAGGTAGTAAAAAAGTATGTAAAGCATGCTATATAAGAGGTAATGTTTAAGAAGAGCAAAAATAGTAACTATCCATTTTACTATTCTAGAGAGGAAGTGATATAATAACATTAATGTATGCAAAAATTAGGGATAAATACTTTAAGTAATGAATTTGTCATTTCATATTTGTGTGACAAAATTTTCAATGAGCCAATCAGATCTGAATGTTTCTAAATAATAATTACACTGATGTCAGACATACTTAGCTGATTAGTATATCAAAATCTCTTTAAAATAATTCATAAGTGACTCACCATTTCATAGGCTGAATCTGTGAAGTGGAAAAACAGGTTTATTTACCAAAAAAAGTGTCTTCTAAAGGTATTCCCAAATGGATGACCTTTGCTGCTTGCTTATTTTAAAAATCTTCATACTTATAAGGTGTATATCATTTAAATTTAAATGAAGATGTCCATGTAGCACAATTCTACTGAATAACAAGGTTTCCTTTATTGATATGGCTTTGATTATGTTTCTTTGTACTAAGTCAACTACAGCATCAAGTATTTCCTATGCAATGCACAGGAGCATTGTATTATTTGAGCCTAATGTAAATATCCTTATAAATCCTAAGTGAAGGAAGTCAGTCTCAAAATCTTTGTATAATTACAGTGCTCTGTGCTCAAATGAAAAGCAATGCTGAGCACAATATGGCATCTACTATGCAGATTTGTTCTATGCACCTGCTCCCATCCTCGTGGGCCCACAGCTTAGTTATCTCAGGGAAGTCGTCAATTTAAAAGCAAAAGAACTTAGAAGGTAGTTCACATAACACTTTCTGTGGGATACAAGGGCAGTAGAACAAATAAGCATGGCATAGGAGAAATGAATTCTCTTCAACGCAGTGCTATGGCATTGGCCATGCCTTAGGCAACTCTATATCATAGGTGGTACTAGTGACAACAGTTATGGTGGCATCAGGGTCTGATGACTTGTCTTAAGTATAGGTGGTAGCAGTTAGGATTGCAGTACCTCTATTTTTGCTATAGCAGTTTCTTTTCAATGAGTTTTCTTGGAAGCCTAGCACAGTTTTAGAGCTTTCAGAGTGATGCATTGTGCAGCTCTCACCACTCTGACAACAATAAGATCCAATATTGACTACGAGACCAGCAAGAGAAGGCAACTCCACAGCCAGCCTCAGTGGCAGGAGTGAAGGTTCCTCCATGAACCCGGTGGAAAACAGGGCTTTTTGAATAAAATTCAATCCTTAATTAGTGCACATGTTTTCATCTGCCACAGACTACACATCACTTCCTCAGAGAAGCTGTCTTCAGCTCCCCACTTATGCTTCTGTGGTGCTCTGTTAATACTATTTCAATGAACACTTTTACTTGCTTAGTGACTACCTCCTCTCCTAGTTCCTAACGGCAGGAGAACATTTACCTGGCTTCTCTTGTTCCCTGCTCTATCCCCAGAGGTTGGCATATAACAGGGGCTCGAAACCCATTTGTTGAATTAATAAAAAGGATATCCTGGCTGGGCTAATCCCGATGTCGCTAGAGGTCTTTGTATATAATGAGCAAATAAAGCCACCTTGAATATAATAGGATATTTTGTGGTACATGAATAGGGGCTGAACTGTATGTCTTAATTAGCCAGGAGCATAGGAAGCCCCTTGGAAAGAAGTAAAACTATGCCTTCAATCAGGGATCATACACATATGCATTTGTGTAATGGTCTGATAGATGCCAACAACGGTACTGGGAGAGGGCATGGTGGAGCTGGAACAAGTTAAATGGTCAGGAGACCTAACTTATCCATGAGATAAGACCACCTTTAACCCAAATGTTCTCTGGGCCCTTATGTGTGTGGGCCTTACATAATGTCAGTTATACAAATTGCTCGCCAGATCTGTTGAAAAGAGCTCTTCTTCATGCTAAGAGAAAAGACCACAATCATATCTATTTGTAAAACTTTCTAGAAGTGTTCATGCAAATGGGTATGAGGAAGACATTCTCATATATAATTAGAGCTGTTCTTTTATCTTCTTTGGCTAAAGCTCTTCCAGGCACTGATGCTATTTCGCCCTGAACCTCATAATTTGTGTCAGATTCTATGCTAGTCCCTCAGAAGTCAATTGTGAAGAAAACAAAGCAAAACGAAACACAATTTCTGCCAATGAACGTGGTCTAGTAGAGCAGACAGACATGAAAATGGGCCATTACAAGCCCAGTTTGCAAGTACTGTGATCAGACTAAACACAGAGAACTCTGGGAGCAGAAAAAGGTCACCCAAAGTATTATCAGAGAAGGATCCTCAGAGGAAGTGGCATCTAGGTTGAGACCTAGAGAATGAATAGTAGGAGGTTACAAGGTCTATGCTGAGGGCAAAGCCTGTGCAAAGTTTTGCACAGCATAGTATATTAAAGAAATACCAATTGGCAGGTACAAATTACTGTGTATAAAACATATAAACAACAAGGTCCTACTGTATAGCCCAGGGATCTATATTCAATATCCTATAATAAACCATAATGGAAAAGAATATGAAAAAGAATATATATGTATATATCTGAATCACTTTGCTGTACACCAGAAACTAACACAACATTGTAAATAAACAACACTTCAATGGAAAGTTTTTTTCAAAAAAAGAAATACTAATTGTTCAGTAGAGCTAATTGATCAGAAGGTCAGAAGTGGCAAAATGGTATAGGAGAGGACTGGGAGATAAACAAAGCCAGATCATGAGGGCATTAGAAGCTATGGAAGTACCTTTTAAAATGGTAAGTTTCATGTTACATATATTTTACCACACATAAAAAAAAATCTCAGCTTTCCTTTCCAACCAATATAATGAAATAAAGAATTGTGGATCTTCCAAAAAAAAAAAAAAGAAGATGCTATGGCAAGAGTCTGGACTGCTGGACTTGATTCTGAAAGTATCTGAGACCTATTAAGTGTTTTAAATTGGAAGTGAAAGCATGAGTTTTGCACTTCAGAATGATGCCTCCGGCCATAGATAGTAAAAAAAAAAGGATCAAAGCATGAAAGGCTCGATGTAGAGAAAAAAGTTTGGAAGCTCCTGCAAAGTTCTAATAATACCTAAAGCAAATGAGATTGGTTTGAATGCAAAGACAGAGGATATGGCAAACTTGAAAGAGTAAGTCTCAACAGCTGTTAAGGACTGGTTGATTGATCTGAGTGAGGGGATAAGACAAAGGGAAGATTCTTGCTTGCACATTTGCACGAATAAGAGATTTCTGGCTCTGAGAAGGAGAATCCACTGGGCCTAAATAAGGTTAGCCCGTGGCTGGTACAAGCCTGCCCCATTACATGGGTACAAGGAAGTTACTGAGAGAAACCTTTCATGGTGCTGAGGGGGAAGCCCCTTACATTTCACCGTACTTCCAGGAACAGTACCACTGTTTTTGTGTACTGCAAGTTTTAAGAGACAGATCTTCAGGAGCTCTTCATACAACCACCCCCAGCCTGCCTTTGCAGCATTAATACGGTTTCCGCAATCTGGTTAAGAAACCAAGGCCCCTTACCTGAGTACACTGTTTCCCCTGACACTCTCTGAAGTGGCTACTTTCTGGTATTCTTTTCCACATCATGGATATTAGTGCACCTGGAGATGGTTTTCCCTTTTTTATTTCATAGAAACATAGAAGCAATGGGAAGAGAAGCCATACTTCCCTATCTACCTGCATCTGAAATTGCAGACTCTGACTTTTCTCCTGTCACTGGAGATGAACCATTTCTTCCCTGGGTTCTAATACCTCTCACTTGTTTGTGCCTCCTCCGTCTTCATGTTCTCAGCAAATAATGTCTCTATTTATGCATGATCTCAGGAGAATGCCTTGTAGTCCTTGATTCCTTGCTTTTTCTTACCCTATGAATCCAACCCAAATATGATCCCTGGGAGCTCTATCACCGAAATATGTCCTCAAACCACCCACTTCTTTGGCGCTTCCTCTGTCCCTACTCTAACCCAGCCACCATCAGCCGCCGCAGAGACCCCACTGTGATAGCTTGCTCCCAGGCCTTCCTCATACTGATCATGACCCCTCAGGTTAATTTTTCATACAGCAGCAGAAGTTAGCTTTTAAAATGTACATTTGAGCACATTAGTTCACTTCTCAAAACCCTCCAATGACTTGCCCTTATATTCAAATAAAACCCTAACCCCCTCCTATAGCCTGCCAAGCCCTACAAGATCTGGTCTCTGTCTTTTCCTGCATCAACCATATACAACCCTCCGATCCATGAATTCACGTCAGAAACATAGGACTTTTTTCTCTGCCTCAAACTCTCACTTCTGCCTCAAGGTCTTTCTTAGCCCTCTGCCTAAAATATTCTGTCTGAAGACCTTAAAATGACTCATTTCTCCAGTTCACTGAGAACTTTGCTTGAATGTTAACATATCATTTAGAGTTCAATCAGAGAAGCAGGAGGAATATGTGTGTATATATATATATATATATATGAGATATAGAAAGAGAACTTCTCTCTATATATAGAGAAAGGAAGTATCTATCTCTCTCTCTATGGAGATATTTATCAGAGGAAAGGGCTTATGCAACTGTGGAGGCTGGCTTAGCTAGTCCACAGTGTGTAGGGCAGGCCATCAGGAAGGGGAGACCATGAGTAGACTGACTGTATCTCCACAGGCATGAAACTCTTGTGCACAGGCAGAATTGCTCCTATCTCCCAGGAAAGCCTCAAATCTGATTTTAGAACTTCCACCTGATTAAGTCAGGCCATTCAGCATAGTTACTCTTACATAAAGACAACTGATAAGAAACTTTAATTACATCTGCACATTTCTTCATAGGATCATCTAGATTACTGTTTGACTGAATAGCTAACTGGGGACAGTAGCTTAGCAAAGTTGACACATCAAAAAGCCATCACAGTCACGTATTCAGAGAGGCCTTCCATAATCATAGTGGCCATATCAGGACCCTGTCAATCTCCTTACTCTCTGTGTCCAAAGTCTGCTCTGTTTTTCATAGCATGTATCACAAGCTGACATTATTTTTTTATTTATTCATTTTAGGATTTCTCCAATAGCTCCAAGAAATCAGGGACTTTGTTTCATTTACTACTTTACTGTCATTTTAAAAATTTTTAAATGAATGAATGCATTGGCCAATGAAATGATCACTATTAATGCAACTCAGAGAGGGAGGGTGATCTTCAGTGTGTGATATAATTCTCTACTCAGAGATATGTTCACAGTGATTGGCAATGAGTGTGGTTAGATCTTTCATTAGGGACCTGTTGTCAGAAAAGTTTGAAGGTGTTGTCATCTACAACCCAAAGTAAGAAAGCAAGGACTGGTCATGATCTATTTAATTTTAGTCTAAAATGTTTTAAAGATATTTGATTTCTAATGCATGATTATTTCACTCTGATCAGGACTTCTGACATCTGTTAACATTTTTTCTCTACAACTTAAAACTTAACTTCTCTTCTGACCATAAAAGACCAGCATTTATAGGTACAGAAATTAACAATGTAGTTTCCAGATATAAGAAAGAGAAAAAAAAGAAAAGAGAAAGAAATGAAGGAAAGAGGAGGGGGGAGGGAGGGAAGGAAAGAGGGAGGAAGGGAGGGGCCAAAATTATTCCATGGTCAATTTCAATTTTTTTTGTTGGTAAATTTTCCCTTTTGTTTCAATGTTCAGAATACAGTAAACCAAAGTGCTGTTTATAGTCTTTGTGTTTTTGTTTCATATAAGTATCTTTAAAAATAGAAACAACACTGTTGTCAATAAATTTTACTTCATCCAGTTTCCCATTACAATGAATGGCCTGTGCAGTCTGAAAACAGTGAAAACGGTGAAAATTCAACTGATTTGTACCATATACTGAAATTCTATTACGTGATAGGCACTAAGTAGGTGGTATGAAGGATACCAAAAATGACCTCTGCTTTTCTGTACCTCATATTTATAATATGTATAAATCTTTCTTTCATTTTTCTCTGAATTTACAAAGCATAAATTCCCTTTGCCATACTTACATTTGTTTTGAAATAACTTCAGCTAAATGAATGAATAACATTTGTTTTGAAATAACTTCAGCTAAATGAATAAATAAATAAATAAATACATAAATGAATAAATAAATAAATGTCACAAACCCATTTAAAACATTTATCTTTGCACAGGGGACCTATACACACTATTATTGATATGAGAGATTAGGATATATAAAAATCAAAACCCAAAGCAAAACAAGCAAGCAAACAAATTCTGAGTTCCTCAGAAGGAAGAAGCTGTGGGTATACTGAAAATAAATACTTCATTAACCAATTCTCTAGTTGGATGAATGGATGAATTATTCCCAAGGAGCAGTAAGTTGGGTCATTGCAAAGGTCTAGTCTCTCAGGCCACTAAAGGCACATTTAGAAAATGAAGCTGTTGTATATAAACTGTACCAGGACAGGTTAGAAATCAGAATGCCTCCCTATCTCACTCACGAGGAGAATCTGGCAGATTGAGAATTGTTCCAGAAGAAAGCATATTAGGCAACAAATAGCTTCTTGAATTATACCCATTGTAGGAAATTAGAGATGTTAAGAAAAACTCTTATATAAAGATCCTTAACAGAGCAAAAGGTAGGGTTCCAGAATAAATGATTCTCAGTGGATTAACATCTTATACCAAATTCTTACTAAAAGAATTTCAAAGCTTGCATGAGTAACTGTTCAAAGGCTCCTGGATGGGAGGTTCTCAATGTTTTGTACTTGTTGCACACTTTCGAATACAAGCCTTTCCCTCATGAGTCACCTTTTCATAATGCAAATTTGGTATGACTTGATCAATTAACTTTGGAGAATAATTAACTCTATAATTTCTATCATATAGAATAGGATAATAAAACTTGCGCTATTCTAGAATTCATAAGAAAAGATTGTTACAAAGAAAATAGATGCAATCAAACACTGGGTTTCTCAATGATATTTACATTAACTTGTAACAATTAAAAATAAAATTATCACTGAAACTTCCTGTGAATCATTGGATAGCCCACACATGAAAGTGGCATTTGGCATTTCTCTATCATTAAGAATCAGCAAAAAAAAAAAAAAAAGAATCAGCATTATGTACAGTACCCAAGACATGGAAACAACCAAAATGTCCATTGATGGATAAATTTATAAAGAAGTTGTGGTATGTATACATACAATGGAATATTATTCAGCCATAAAAAATGAGGAAATCCTACTGCTTGCAACAACATGGATGGACCTTGAGGGCACTATGCTAAGTGAAACAAGTCTGAGAGAGAAAGACAATGACTGTATGATTTCACCTATATGAGCAATCTAAAACAAAGGAACAAACAAACAAAGTCATAGAAAAAGAGATCAGACCTGTGGTTATCAGAGGCAGAGGGTGGGGGAAAGGAATTGGAGGAAGGTGGTCAAAAGGTGGAAACTTCCAGTTATACGTGCTAGGGATAAAATGTACAACATGATGACCAGAGCTAACACTGCTGTATGATATATAGGAAAGTTGTTAAAAGTAAATCCTAACAGTTCTCAGCCCAAGGGAAAATTTTTTCCTCTTTTCTTTCTTTTCTTTTTATTGTTCATATGAGAAGATAGATGTTAGCTGAACCTATTGTGGCAATCATTTCACAATATATATAAATCAAACCATCATGTTGTATGTCTTAAACTTACACAGCGATGTATATCAATTATTTCTCAATAAAACTGAAAAAACTATAAACTGTAACGTATTTGCCAAAGTAAAAAAAATTAATATTTTCAGTATATTTCTACTTATGTCACCATACCCTATTTCCCTCTTCTTTTTATGTAAGTTGACGTATAATTTATATACAAAAAAATAAACCAAACTCAAATGTACAGTTCAATGATTTTGCCTCTTTTAGAATTTGTATAAATGGAATAATACAATAAAAAAAAGAAATAGGGACAATTTTAAGCTCTCTTTCATTTTATGTGAGATACATCAGGATAATCACAGATTAATATATAAAATATTTATAGAAACATCAACATAAAATGTACATCGATTTGTTATAGAGACCATCCCTGATCATCTGAATTATAATTGCTGATATTTATTGAGAACTTATTAACTTTCCTGCTTAAAGAAACTGACATATTTACATATTAATTTTTTCATCCTTAGATGACTCTATGAAGCAAATACTATGTTATTACCATTTTATAGATGAGAAAATGATATACAAGGAAATGAGGCAATTTGCACAATATCAGAAAGCTTAGAAGTGGGGGAACCAGAGCCTAAGCAGACTTTAGAAGATAGGTTCTTAATCACTACATAATATTGCTTTTATAAACTCACTTAATTTCTCCTCATTGTATTCATGGAAGCTTTCTCTTACTATTCATAGCATTCATCACAACTTATAAATATACATCTAGTTGTTCTCTTATTGATTTAGTATGTCTTTCCCTGTGGTCTCTAACTCCCAGTAGACTGGGCCATGTCTGTAAATGCAGTTTTTGGCACTGAGAGAAACCATCATAAAGATATATTGACTTTGTGAATGAATGAATGAATGAACAAAGGGATGGATGAATAAACGAATGAAAAATCATTTTAAATTGTTTTGCCTGATATTATCACCATTTTTTCAATTGAAAAGATTACAAGCAAAACTTAGTTTTGATATCAAGTTAACCTAGGAAATTTTGGTCACTTGACGGTTACTTTTGGGGAGGCATTAAAGGCAATTTCATGGTACCCATCAATGGTTCACTAAACCTAATCAACCTCAGCTCTGTTTCACTGTCTAAATAGAACTGACTGCCTCTTTTATAATCACAAGGCAAGGTTCTCATATGCTCTATTAAATATACACTCCTTTATGGCTGTTCAACTTGCACTATCCATACTTACTCCTGGCAGGTAATCCCCTGAATTACATTCACAATGATCCAGTATCTCAGTCCATATGAGAAACACTGTCATAATAATATCTGCCTCATTATGGAAAGCATGTTTTATAACTCATAAAGTTATGAAGGGAAATTAGTGGTGATGTTTAAAAAGAGTAAAAAGTTCGTGGAAACATAAGAAAGTAAAAACTAGAAATATGTGAGAAAAAGGCAACACCTTGGAGGTATCAAAGGAAAATATTCCCTATGATCTGCTTAAGCTAGTCAGTGACATTCTTCTCATTATTACCAATTCCCCAAACCCTCACTTTCATGATTTTTTTAAAATTTGAGGGTACCCTTTGTCCCTTATTAGACTGCGAGCACCTCAATGTTAATGGAAGGAACTACCTTCTATATATGTACAGAGACTTAAGTGTTGGGAGAGCGGTCAGGTCTCATGGAAAAAGCATACGATATGTACTTTGGGGCCTATACATGTGAGAAAGTAGCACGAAGAGTGTGGGATGTCTGAGCAGCAACTAGGAAGACAGAGCTTGCTGTGACAGGGTGTTACAGTTGTGATGAAGGGGCTGTGTGGGTGAGAGAAAGAGGAAGGTATTCTAGGCACTCTTGAGAGCGAAAAAGATTTAAGGAGATGATGGCAGGCCCAAAATAAATTTTAGAAACATTTTGTATGATTCATTTTCATCCAACTGTTACGAAAACCTTTGATAATATCTAAATTATTCTCTGAGGTCTCTGAGTTCATGCTATTCTTTCTTCACCTGTGACTGAGGAATTTGGGCCATGAAGGAGGTGGAGAGCTCTGTGTGACCTACACACAGTTCCATTCCTTGATACTTTATAGAGAGCAGTTTTTTTAAAATTGCTTTTTGACTCAACACATAACTTAAAAATAAAGAGGAGTAAGAATGCAGGCCTGAACATAAAATAATAAGGTCCGTTTTTTCTTAGGAAATATAGAGACATTCACATGAGATGACTTATTTGTGATTTGATTTAGACTATTTCACAAAAGAACTGCATTGCATTCCAGACTCTAGTGCTTAGCAGATAGATGGTCAATAAATGTATAAAATGAAAGATGATCAATAAAAAAATATACGATTTCATTCAAAACACAAAAGACTTACAAGGCTAGAAAAATAAGAACTTTTTATCAGCACCAGTTAATAGATAAACAGAATTTTAAAAGTTGAGGCAAAGTGAGACCCTTGTTGGGATAAAATTCAAATCTACATCACCCAGATGACCCATACCTATAAAAGCAACTTGCCCTTCCCCTCTCACCATGATGCAGTAGCTGATGCAATAAAGATGAAAATTTTACATATATATTTTTTCTGTGTTGCATTCTAGTATGAATTTGTACAGCCTCATAGATTGGTCTCTTGTCTCTTTCACTTTGGGAGGAAGGAGTAGAGTTTACCAGGGCATAGTAATCATAATGAAGATGTGGCTGAGTCCCCAAGAACTCACTCTGAGACCAGACATGCCCCTTAAAGCCTTGCAACCTGTTGCAAAGTTCCAACATTTGTAGAGGTTTGTCAAAGGGAAGTTGATATGTACTGCTACCAATTTTCTCCACCTCCTTGCAAGTCAACAAGGCCTGTCTCAGCTGAAAAATGACCAGAACCTGTTTATTAGTCAATATATTGAATTATGGCTTTCTCATTTTTTAGAAATTGCTTTGAATCATTTAATTATTCTATAGATCAAAGTACAGAAACCTATGACCCATGGACTGAGTAACATTTACCTAAGCTTTAAAAATGTGTTTATAAAACCTTTTAGATAGCAAACACCTCAAAAAAAGAGACTCTAACATCCAATTTGTTTATGTCTAACAATAATACAGTACTATGACTGTTAAGGGATCCCACAATGATATGTATGTGTGTGTATCCCCAAATTTGAATTAAATTATTTTCCTAGGTAAGGAGCTTAGCTTTCAGAGCACTGAAATATAGCTCATTCTGTCATCTGTTAGATTCAGGCATGACCATTACTGTGTAGTTATTCTGAAAGCTCAGGGACAAAGGGACCCCGAAATCTAGCATCATGAAGACTAATCTTTTATTTTTCTCTCATAGTTCCTTTTTTCAAATTCCATGTATATCATTCATTCATTTACTCAACATACATTCGTAAGGCCCTGTAAGTATCAAATATTGTGCTAAAATTTTATCCCTTTCTCATAGCAAGAGCAAGTGTGATGAAGAGAAACATGTAAATGCACGATACAACAGAGATTGCTATGGACAGTATTTAAATCAAAGAGGAGAGTAAAATGATGAGTACTGGCTCAGGGAATAGAGATAATATTTGAGTCATGTTTTGAGACTAAGTAGGAATTTTCCAAAGAGGCAGAGAAGGGCATTACCATAGAGAAAAAAGACTACATGATTTTTCAGAGGCAACAAAATAGCACGGAATTCTTAAGGACATGGGTTGCTTCTAACTCATCAATAGACAGTAAAGCAAAGGAGTGTTGCTTTCTCTACTTCACAATTACTTTTTAAATCCTTAGAACTGGGGCCCAAAGTCAGAATACTTGAAATTATAAGGCAATATTTCCATACATAGAGAATAATCTAGTGGTACAGATAGAAAACATATGAAAATTTTAGTAATATGAAACAGCATTTGAAATTACATGTTGTGAGATGTTTAAAGGAGAGAGAGAGGGAGAGAGAGAGAGATGGAGGGAGAGAAAACGCAGTATTATAGCTAGGGTAGGACTTTGATGATGGGTGGGGTTTAGGCAAGTGATAGTATGATGTCAGTGAAGGCTGTCCAAGCAGGGCGACAGTGCTGCAGAGTTCTACAGCATAAAAGTCTAACTGAAATTCTGCTGCAGGGAGAACCATTTGCATAGACTAAAATGTGAATACGTCATTCCCGTTTACCTCCTGGATTTGTTCAACTCAGCAGCACCAGATAACCCACCCTGGATATCCTCTGAAAGCCCAGCCACAGAATTTGCAATTTAGAGCATCAAAACTTATTTAAGGCCTAAGGAGCCAATTTCTTCTCTGAGTTGGGATCAGGCCACCTTAACACTGAATCTCAAGAGAGTCCTAAAGGTCAAGAGCTTTCTGTGCCTTGCTTTTGCTGACCCAGCACTTAGAATTTTCATTTCCATTTTGAAACCAATAAATCAGCATATCTTGCCAGAGGAGTTTTAACCTCTTAAGATGCAATCAAATTGCTCAGTCAAAATGACTCCTGAAATTGATCTGCACATTGCTAAGAATGAAAGAGAACTTTCATGTTTCTAAGGAATATATATCTCTGATTTATACGAAAATGTTAGCTGGATCCTGAAGGATTGAGTAATGCTGTTATAATTAGAAAGATGTGATATTATCTATACCAAATAGAACTGAAAGTTGCCCATCAGTGATACTTACCAATTGTACATAGATAACCACTGTAATCAATGTGTTTGCTGCTACATTGTTTTCTAATTACCTCCATTTCAACTTGAATGTTTACTGTCTTTGATCACTGTTAAGAATGATAAAAAACACAAAATATATCTTTAATTTCTGAAGTACATCCCTTGGTGCTTTAAATAACATACCAAAGGCTTGAAAGTTGTTTTGGGTTTTGTTTGTTGTTTTTGGTTTTTTTTGGCCACCTAATTTTAATTTTTTATCCTGATTTTTTTCTAGTTTGACTCAACAAATTATCAATAAATAATTTTCACCAAAATTAGGTCTTTCAATGAACAATTTTATTTTGAATATGTTAAGTTTCTCATTCAATATATGCTTCAAAGCAATAGCTTTATCAATGTGTTCCTTCTCATTTTTTTTCATCCCAATTTTGTCTTATTTCTTTAGTCAGGGATGGCCCAGCCTCACAAGAGAATCTTAAAAAGATCATTTATCTCCCTGCTTAAACATTGGGAGGGAGTTGAGAAATGACCACCTCTCTTGGGACCCTACTTTCCCCATTAATGAAGCAATAGCCATCTAATTAATTTAATCAGGTATCACAAAGATTCGCAAGGTAACATGTCCCAAGTGTCCCGTGTTAGTTAGAGGAAGGTACTATGTATACAGAAGAAACAGCATGATGTTATCTGTGCATTATTCCCTCAGCCCTTAAACTGGCTGGCTGGTTTGCAGCTTCAGTGCTCAGGATCAAGTGAGCATAATGTACATTTAGGAAGAACACATGAATTGCCAACCAACTACCAAAGATCACTAAGTAATATTTGAAACATATGAACATGAAAAATCAGTCTGCTATTGGGAATCTCAGAATAGTATTTTTTTTCTTATAGACTTTAGCACTAATTTCTCCCCTCTTCAATTGCTGAAATGTCATGTAAAAAGTAATCTGTGCATGCTTTACTAAACTAACAAGGCAGGTAGCGTTGTTTCTGTCTTCCTGTGGAAAGGAGTGCAAACCTGTCCCATTGTAAGTGAGGTAACCAGGTAAGTATAATGGAACCATCTTTTCCTATACAGTTTTGTATTGTTATGAATATAAAATAATAATAGTGTTTTTGTTAATGTTGTTATCACCAACTCATTTTCTGTTTGAAGTCAATTACTGCTAAAATATAAATGGGAAAAGGGGATAGAAAAATGAAAGGAATCATTAAAAGAGGGTTTTAGTAATACAGCTGCAATGCATTAAATTGTAGTTTAATTTTATCTCAAAGTTTTCCTCTGAACACTTAAGGGAGAATTGTAGGCATATCGGAGAGGAAAGGCCAATCCATGCCAGGCATTTTGAATGAAAGTATTCTAAGCTTTTCTACTTCTGTTATTTTTCCATCTGCTTTCTGTAGCCCACAGAGGAAGGAAAGGAAGGAGTAGATACCATATTCATCCCTATGGCCTAGATCTTGGTTGCAAAAGTCTCAAAAACATGCTGCCCCTTCGAGCTTGCTCTGTAATTATGATATGGGCTTTTCTATGGAAAGATACATGGAAAAGTCTGAAGACTAATCTTCTAGTATCACTTTGCACAGAAGTTGTTTTCATCTCATCAGAAGCTACAAACAAATTCCATCTTGGTCTCTCAAGAATCGCAGAACTTGAAGCTGATATTAGGGGAAACTACTGTTGTTCACATTTATGAACTTTGAAAGTGAAGTCTGTATACAGAAAGAGAAATATCAGCATTGGGTGGGGTACCAGCTCTGACAAGTTCCCAGAAGTCAATTGTTAAATGTTCTGGCATTTAATGAGTCAGTTTTTAAGCCACTGGTAGCTTCAAATTGGACTTGACAGGAGTATTTATACCATGGAAGCTGATAAACACTACATATCAGTTCCCCAGTTTACCAGCATCCCAGGATGCTGAAAGAAGAGGCAGCTAGAATAATAGTGACTGCCATCTGGACCTTATGTTCTTTAGTAAAGACACTTGAGTATAAGAGGATTAGTGTGGAAGGCTCTGTTAGTCTTCAGATGATCACCACAGCAGCTTTCAGAAAGACAATGGATACCAGGATGATACAGAAGAAGATAATGCAAGAAACAGATATCTAGAAGTTGTTCAAAAATGGTCACTAATCACCCATGACAGATATTAATCCCTAGATAGGAAACTTTGCCTCGAAATACCACCATGCTTGATCGTGTTAATTAAATGTTGTACAAAATTGCATGCAATTTAACCAAATTTCCTCTCCACCTACACCCACCCCCAAACAATTCTCTTAGTGGTGTCCTAAAGCTCAAATTTCATTAAAAAATCCTTTTAGGTTTTGTTAAATCAAAATACAACCTGAACTTTCTGGAGGTCACTGCCTCAGGCTTTTGCAGACAGTAGCCTAGATGGGTAACTGAGCAAATTTAGTTTTTTTATGCTCATGAGTGGACAGTTGCAAGATAAATAACCAACACAAGTTTGAAATTATAGTTAACACTTATACATTGCTTATTATGTACTACATGTATGAAATACTACATCCTCATATGATGTAACTACTGCCATTTTACAAATGAAAAACAAAAACAAACAAAAGATGAAAACCTGGGTCACAGGGAATTGAATTACCTTGCCAACTATTTCACAAAAGCAAATTTGGAGCATGGTTTTGGATCTAGAAGGTCTGGCTCCAGAAGTGAAGAGCTTAACCATTACACCAATGCTCTTCATGGAACCATGTTTGTGGCATTCAGAAGCGCCACTGACTGAGAATGTTCCAATTCAGTTGCCTCTTTTACTAGAATGCAATGTGCATTATATTTTCTCTTTCCTTTTTTTAAAAAATAAATTTATTTATTTTTGTCTGTGTTGGGTCTTCGTCGTTGTGCGTGGGCTTTCTCTAGTTGCGGTGAGCGGGGGCTACTCTTGTGGTGGAGTACAGTCTCTAGGCAAGCAGGCTTCAGTAGTTCTGGCACGTGGGCTCAGTAGTTGTGGCTCGTCGGCTCTAGAGTGCAGGCTCAGTAGTTGTGGTGCACCTGCTTAGTTGTTCTGAGGCATGTGGGATGTTCCTGGACCAGGGCTCGAACCCATGTCCCCTGCATTGGCAGGCAGATTCTTAAGCACTGCACCACCAGGGAAGTCCCTCTTTCCTTTTTAAAAAGAATGTTAGTTTATATGTCATGATTTTGACATATTTATCACTTGCTATGATTACTATAGTCATTTGTATAAATGTGAATTTATCTACTTCAGTTGGGTTTAATAAACAATTAAGAACTTACTAGAAGCTACACACTCTACTGAGAACTAGGAAGAATAGAAAAGCAGGATAAGCGGTAACATGATCTCTGGACCAGACATTGTTACAACAGAACTTGAGGAGCAATGCTTACACACTTGGCACACTGAAGACTGGAACAAGATAATACAGAATAAAGCGCTTCCTCTAGGAAAATTTGTGTAAGAGACAGTATTAAATCTATGTACAATCCATAAATATTTTTATAGAAAAAAACATAAGGCGAAATAATTAGACATTAGCAAAATAAATGAGAAATAAACTGTCACTTTGATATATAAAGATGAATAAAATAAATGATGATATAAACAAAGAATTTTCTAAGAAAAGTTGATACTGAGGAAAAAAGAAAAAACTGAAATTAGATAATGTATAAAGGAAACATTGCACAGAATCCTGAAAAAATGAAAAAGAAAAGTGTATAATGCAAGAATAAAGCAGAGCTGTAAATTACTACAAAGCTGAAGGGAGAAATTTAAATTAGAAATTCAAGAGTGCCAGTATTTCTTTCAGCCGGTTCAGGTAACTGGATTAACAGCACTGACAACTCTCAAAGTCTATAAGTATGGTTTATATTCATTGAAAAATAGTATTCTAAATTAATAGTAATTAAAAAAATATATTTTAACATTAGATATCCTTTGATGATTGTGTTGACTGAATTTAACTTCTATTTGAATTAAAATAACAAAATTATTGAATTTAATGTGTTATAAGATCAGTTTCTTCCTTAGTGTCCATGTTAATGGAATGACTGAGGAGCTACTAGGCATTTGAAAGATGAAGAGAGAAATAAGGACCCATGGTGTCATCTGAGGAAGACATTAACTCAGAAAAAAAGTAATGGAATTGACATGTAGTAAAATATTTCCCAATAAATAAAGAAACTGATTCAGTATTCTTTCAAGGCCTGGAGGTATACATGGAAGGATAAGGTCAGCATAGCATGTGTGGGAACAGAAATTCTAGAGGAATCAAGCAACTTTCATGATAGAATTGGATGAGTTTTGACCTCATAAGGGCATTTATTGGCAAATTGATCACAAAAAGTAATGGTGAAATACTGAAGCCTATCATCAAATTGAATTTTATTTATTTTTAGTCATAAGTGTATATATAGTGGTTAGGCTAATGGCATAAGTATTAGTTAGAGTAAGCAACCCTTGCTATTGCAACAGATAAATCCTGAAATTTGAGAGGCTAAACAAATAAAGATTTATGTCTCACATGTGCAAAGTCTAACATGGGTCAGTCAATGCTCCTCCATCTTTCAGTTACATCATCTGTAGTACTTGGCCACCAGGATTACCACAAGAGGGAAGGTGTGACCTGGAGTTATGCAGAATTTTTTAAAAGTTCAAGCCAAGAAATAGCACACATTGTAACTGTCCATATTGCATTGGTCAAAACAATGACACAACCAAAGAGCAAGGAAGTATATTTTTCCTGTGTGTCCAGGAAGAGAATATATTAAAGAGGCAAATAGCACTTTTTCTGCCAATATAAGTTATTAGCATATAAGAAACAATAAATATATTTATGCTTGGAGAAAATTCTGCTTTTTACTACTCATAACTGGGAGAGAAAACTGAGCAATGGGATAAACTAGAACAACTAATCACCAGTGTCTTCACTATGAAACTGAAAGACCTGTGAGCAAAGCAGTGTCTGACCAATGCATGATGAACCAGTCTTCAGAGAGAGAGAGGAGGGTGCTAACTAGTCAAATAAAAAGTGTAGCTTATCAAATATCAATCATCAGTAAGAATTTCTATATAGGCTCTCTATATATACATACTGTCTGGAAATCCTTTAGTCTCTGTGTCCCTGTACCATTCTAGATGCACAGTTGGGCCTCTCAAGATTTTCCAAGAAGTCATCCAATGTAGAATTAGCTGATAATTTCATGGAGAAAGGTACACTGCAAGGAATAACTTGATATGCTTGTTGGGATGCTTCAAAATTTGTCTCCAATCTGCACTCAGTTTTGCTAACTACTGCTTACTTCTTGAACCTACTTTTCCCAATAATACAACTTCATTATACACAGAAATTTACCTTTGGAGAAATGCACTCATAAATTTGAATACTCAGGGTCATAATTTTTCCCAGGGGAAAAAAAATAAAAGCTTGGTGAAATTATGAAGTCCTTCACACCTCACTCTTTAGAAGGAAGAGGAATAGTAAGTAAATGTGTAATTATATTTTTCTGTTTTACTGAAAGGCAAGGGGGGAGTGAGGGAAGGAGAGAGGGAGGAAGAGGACTGGCTGTCTCAGAAGATCACACATCTCTATCCCCTGCAATGACTGGATCAAGGATGGACACATCCAAATAGGCCAATTAGAGTTATGCTTGAAATTTTTCTGAAACTGTCAAGAAAGATGTAATCTTTCCTGATTTGCCAAGTTGTGATAATATAAGATGGTAGATAGAGAGGACCCTTGTTCCATGATATGTAGAAAATCTTAGAATAAATTTAATAAAAGTAGACAAAATAGCCAACGGATGGAAAAATAGAAAGGGAAAGAGTGGAGAGAGAGAGAGAGAGAGAGAGAGAGACATGAGTCCTATATTCTTGCAGGACTGAAGCCATTTCTCAACTTTCCAATTACTGAGCTAATAAGTTTCTATACTATGCTACTTCCACAATTCACATAAAGGGTTGTTTGTATATATAATATAATAGAGGCATATCTATTTAAGATTAAAATTGTTTAAATTTACTAGAGAAATATATACATAAGTAGAAATAAAGGATGAATATCAATAACTACAGAATTTTATAAAGAAATATTTTAAGGTTTCTGTGTTAGTGCTTAAAATGCTTTAGATTTACACAGTCCTTTGTACTTACAAAGTTTTCCAAAAAATTAGCTAATTTAACCTTAACATAACCATACAACAGTTACCATAATCCCACTCCATAAGGAGTAAAATTGTGGCTCAGAAAAGGAAAATGATTTGCTTAAGGTCATGTAATAAGAACCTGAATAAGAACTCAAACTAATGCCCTCATTCCTGCTATCTGATTACAAAATGTTCATCTTAGAGCCAAGAACTGCAAAGTCTAAATTAAACGTAATAACATATGGTCAAAAAGGTAACTTCCTCAAAAAATAATAATAGAAAAAAATAATTATAGAGACTAATTTATTTTAGTCAGTCATCTTGGTTAGAGTTCACCTGAAAGCAGAGCCTGAGACAAAGACTTGATGCAGATATTTTATTTGGGAGGTAATCCTAGGGAGCTAGAGTGAAGGAGTGGGGAGAAAGAGGCCAAGAAGAGAAAGACAATAAAAGAGGAAGTATTGAGCTTGTCATCACTTTGAGCAACTAAAGCTCAATCCCACTTAGGAACCGCTAATAAATCTTATTGCATATACACAAAACCTTTGTGGGAAGGATTGGAAGCTGGAGCTTTTATCTATTAACACTGGATTTCTACTGTTTAAAGCCCACACCTTTCCCCTGCATGAGTATGTCCACCATCTCCTTGATGCCACATCTGCAAATGGACCATGAGTACTTGTTTCTGTTGCTTAGAGGAAGACCTAATGGAGAGTTGGGAAGCGGTCAGCATTTCATTGAAGAGTCCCTCACAGCTGCAGTGAGTCAGAGGTGGGATATGGGTACCTGGCACAGGGTACCAATAGTGTCTGCTACAGACATACCCAGAATAGATTGGCATTAAAGTCAATGATTTGATATGGACTTTGTAACTACAGAGAGAAAGAATAATGGAAAAGTCTGTATCAGCTCTCATAGAAAATAGGTAACATTTTTTTCTCCTTATCAATTAAAGTTCAGCACACATCTCTCTAAAACAATTTGTAGTTCCAGAGAGATTCCATTTCTGACTTGAGTGATAAATAGAATTATTCATAAGCAAAGAATGAAAATGAGTTAGAAGACCAAATTATTATATATGGATATAAATATGTCGCATCTCTAACTTTAATGAGAAGTTCTAACAGATTTCGCCACTACAAAATGAGTCATAACTCATGGACTAAATTACCCTTAACATATACATCAGGAAGGCAACTACTTTTGGGCAGTAGACAAAGATAAACATAAAAATGTCTGAAGAGAAATACAAGGACTTACATCTTTATGGTGTTACAAATTAAAGATAAATTTCGTAGTGCTAAATTTAAAACCTATACAGAAATCAAGTTTGTATAGTTTCAAAAGAAATTTGAATTGTAGAAACTTAAGTCCTTCTATTTAAAATATCCTGTTTGTTTATAGCCTTAAAAGAATTCATAAGCATCAATACTTCCAAAATATTTTTAATATTTGCAAAGAAGTCAGGACTAAACAAACAGAAAATGGAGGTTTCTATTGGGTAAGGCATGTATTAGTATTGAAACTGAGATGATATCAACTATGCCAGCCACTCAAGTCCCTTACTAAATTATGCTTCTATTGACTTCAGGAGTTAATACTCCTGAAGATCACATAAGATCTTCTTTTTAAGATCACATAAAAAGAACCAGACAGTTGTTTAGGCATATCTCTCAGGATAATTTAACTTGAGATAAATTAATCCAAGCAACTTTAAATATCAGACAAAAACTATTAAATACAGCTAGCAATTTAAAATCCTACAAACTTTTTAATTAAAATACTTGAAATGAGACTGATTTTATGAATCTCTCCTACTAAAGTACAAAAGCTTCACACAGAAATTATAATCCTAGAAATAAGAAGATTAAGGGAATTTCCCATATATTCAGATATATCTGTATAGGTATTATTCATAAATATTTTTAAAATTTATATCAACCTTATTGAGGTATAATTTATATTCAATAAAATATACCCATTTTGAATGCACAGTTTGACAAGTTTTGACAAATGTATTCCAGTAACTACAACCACAATCAAGATATGGAACATTTCCATCACCTCAAAAATGTTCCCTTATATCCTTAAGCAGTCAGCCTCCACCACCACACACCAGTGCTGGCCCCAGGCAACCACTGTTTTTTGTTTTTTGTTTTTGTCACTGTACATTATTGTTGCCTGGTGAATTGCATATAAATGGAATCATATGTATTATAATATTTTTTGGCTTGCTGAAATAAGGTCCTAAACATAGAATAAAAAAAAGCTGAGACTTATTGTCCCCCTAATTTGAAGAATGAGCTAGAAAATGGAATCTTCCCTTGGGAACGACCCATCAGGGAGCTCTTAGGGTTTACAGGTGTCAATAGCAATAGCTGGTTGCTTGCTCCAAATTTTCACTTGGTCGTTCTCTCCTCCACTTGGGGAGACTCTGGGAAAATTTTTGCTTCTAAATTAGAGTTTCTACTTCTTTTTAAAGTGTCCTGTTCTAAAATCTGCCAAAATCTAGACACTACTCTTTCTGGGATAGACAGTACTTTGATTCATCTATTCAAAATGAACAAAACACTTTAGCACAACAAGCAAATCTGAGTAATGGCTATCCTATAACTATATCCTATAACTATCCTATTAACTATCCTATAACTATTATTCCCTGTCAAAACTAAACATCCTGCAGAGATTTCATTTCTCTTCCTGAAGAGGGGAAACTTCAGTTTTGGCAGGGGATCCTATGGTCTGAGCAATAGTTGCTTGATGATGATAATCAGAGAGGAGGCAAAAGGGACTGAATGAAGGTATAACAAGTGGGAAAGGAGTAATCTAAGCCTTTCATATTTTGCTGGGGAAGTGGGTTTGGGCCTCCATCTATATCCCAATCCATAGGGTTATGTCCAGGCAAATTCTCATTTTGCATGATTTGTGACTATTTTCTCCTTAGTATTGTGGGAAGGAATACATATTAAAAAAGGGCAAGCCATCTGGGCTTCTATACAAATGAATTTTAAATACGGAATCTGCATATGTTATTTATTCTCTCTCAGTGAAAACATGTAAATGTCTTAGGGGAAAGACTGCAGTTAATTTTAAAATATCTTAAGAGTGATGTTTATAATATTCATATACTTTATTCTCATAAAAAATCTTTATATGATTAGGATCATGGAATTTCAAGATACATTTGGAGAGGGCCCCTGAGTTTTCCAATAATGATCTATATAATTATGTAAAGTCAATACTTGAGGACTTCAAAACTTTCTTTTTCCTAGATTTTAGTTTTTGGTAAGCCTGTGGTATTCCCTCAATTGCTCTTCATACCATAAATTAAACATCGAATTCTTAAGAGAATCTGATGAATTCAGCCACTGTAATTTAGTTTGACAATCTATGTCCTTATCTTTCTTGACCTTGCCTTTCCTCCTTCTGAAAACACCTGCTATTTCCCCTACTTTACCTCCTCACTTGACCTCCTCTTTTCAATGCAGCACTCAGGTGATTGCTGAAGTCCAATGAGCGCATAGTTAGCCACAGGAAAATGTGTAGAAGAGAACAGAAAAAAAAAATGAAGTCATTGGCATGTATTAAGAATAAGGGAGCTTATTTATGGAGATGGAGAAGACATAATGATGAAGGTCAGAGAAAAATGATACTGGGAAGAGTCATGTAGGTAAGCGAAAAAGATCATTAGAGAAGTGGTGGCAGTTAAGATTTGTGAGATAGATGACACCAGATCTTGGATGTCCACCACTGCCAGGCTGAAGATTTAGATATAACTTTATAGATAATGGATTACAATACAATTGAACCTTTTGAGCAAGAAAGGAGTGTGAAAAATACAAAGCTTTGTTTTAGAGAAATTAATCTGGAAGATACTTGTAGCATGGATTTTATATGTGTAGACGTTGTTAAATGGCTATAATGTACCCTAAAATGCTTGAGTTGAGTGACGTGTGTGTGTATAAGTTAACTTTAATCTATACTTTAAGGGCAGTTGGTTAATTTAAATGATCCTAATCAGGATTTACCTACTCCAGAGATTGTTGGTTGGTTAGCTGGAGTTCAAATCCCAGAACTGACTACAATTTCTTCCATTACCTTTAGCTCCCTCTGCTCTGTGGGTTTGTTAGCTAATACAAAAGATGTAAGAAATAATTTTTCATGGGTGATACATGTTATTCAAAGTATCTTGATTTGCCCAGCAGATTATACATTTCAGATTAGTACCATAGACCCAATACTTTTAGTTCAACCTTTGGTTCAGACATTCAACGAAGGATTCTGTCAGTGTATTCCAACCAGGACAGCTGGATTCTACTGCTAGAAGATTGTCATATATGCCTTGAGCTAAGCTTTCATGTCTCACTAGTATGCCTAAATGATAATAAGCTGTACTCTGCTGAACTTACAAGAAAAGGTTATATGACTGTTTTTGTCACTGTTTCTTAATAAATGTTTCCATAAGTTGCAGTATTTCAAAACTCGCATTTATCGTATTTACTATCAGGTAGTAGCAGTGTAAAAAAAAAGCATATTTGGAGCTATCTCACCTAATAACTTAATTGGAGACTGCTTATAAAAAAAAAAAACCAAAAACCTAATAATTGTGAAAGGCTAAATTGGCTTGGGCCAGCATGCAACAAACATAAGATATAAGACCTATTTTGAAAATAGTATCCATGTGAGGGAATGATGGACTAAGTTGTATGTGAGAATAGAAATATTTGGAAAGGCTGAGCTCAAAGTCTCTTTGAAAGCATTAAACAAAAGAAATTTAACCTCAGATTTAATTAAATTTTCCAACTTAAAACATAAATTTAATTCAAGAATATCAAATTAAGAACACTATTATAAAATGTAAAACTTATGTGTCAACTTTTATTTAGTCATTTTGATTAAAATAATGAGTAAGAAAGTGGAACTGGAATAATACAAAAAGAATTAGAAAAAATAATTATATCATGGGGAAAAAAAGGCAGAATTCCAAAGATTGCAAATGGTTTATCTAGAGGTATATTACAGGTCCTGTGGAAGAGTTTCTAGCATTGTGTGGGATGATGGAACTGCACTGTGTTATGAAAACACAGCTGCACATCCTGTTCTATATAAAATGCTATGCTAGGGCGACAGATTGTACATAGGTGCAATGTGTACTCAGTTTCTTCTTATAAAGGACAGTTTTATGTTTTGCCATTTCTAGCATAGTTTAGTCCATTCTGAAAATTACTCTCTATCATCCCCAAGGAATGGCAAGAGAAGTTTGTATTGAAATATATGTATTTTTAAAGGCAATTGAACATTCAGGGGGAAAAAAAGAAGGTAAATTTCACGTATCTCACTCTATATGCTCCTTACTTAATGAGGCTTCTCCCCCAAATTTGACTGGCTCTATGGTAAGCAGAATAAAAACTACTTATATGACATGACTCCAAAAGTATGAAAAACCCCTTCAGTGCCCAAAGGATTTCTAAAGTACTTAAAAATATTATTGTGTTTGACATGAAGAAATTAGCTAAAGTTATAGTTACACATGTAAAATTTCACCTGGTGCATAGTAGGTATCAATGAATCATGTTACATTTAAACACACATACTGGAGTGAGAAGTAGAATAAAGATTATCAGCTCCTGGACTTCCCTGGTGGCGCAATGGTTAAGAATCTGCCTGCCAATGCAAAGAACACGGGTTCGAGCCCTGGTCCAGGAAAATCCCACATGCCTCAGAGCAACTAAGCCCATGTGCCACAACTACTGAGCCTGCTCTCTAGAGCCCACGAGCCACAACTACCAAAGCCCATGTGCGTAGAGCCCGTGCTCTGCAACAAGAGAAGCCACCTCAATGAGAAGTCCGTGCACTGCAACAAAGAGTAGCCACCGCTTGCCGCTACTAGAGGAAAGCCTGCACACAGCAATGAGGACCCAACACAGCCAAAAATAAATACATAAATTTATTTTAAAAAAGATTATTAGTTCCTTTTTACAAATCAACAGAGATTAGTTTATTGCATTAGCATTAGTTTCTTCTTAGAAGGACTGCATCCTTTTTTTCAAGAATATAAGAGCAAGTTAGAGTGTGTCTGAACCTCGGACAATTATCTAGGGATGCCAGGCCAGGCAGTGGGGGAGTCTGGAAACTGCCAAAAAGTGAATGGGCAGGACCAAAAGATGAATAATTTAATATTATTTAGTTCAAATTATTGTAATATTAGAACATACTGCAAAATAAAAAATGCTTTATTTCCTAACTCTAATTATAGAAATAAATAAAATAAAATACATTAATGGCAGACTACTTGCTTAAATCTTTATAATTATTTTTAAAATATTCTAATTCTAGTTAGTTATTGAAAGTTAATATAAATTTGAAACAGGAGGGAAGGTGGCAGGGCACAACCTTTAAAAGAATGACAAAGCCCTTGAAGATACAACATAAACTGGTTAGAACCAGCTAGGTCCAAGATGGCGACTTCCAGTAGACCTTGAGCCTCATTATACTCTCATTGTAATCAGCATGTAATTAGCAATGTAATTAGCATTGTAATTAGCATTAGCATGGTAAACAGCACACCTGTAGGCGCCATGACAGTTCCAAGGCCAACCATAAAAGGCCAAAAAGTGGGTGGTGGCCCAATTCTTGGAAATCCCTGTCCCTTCCCCAAGATAGTTGGAATAATCCTCCCACTCATTAGCCTATGAAATTACCCAGCACATAAAAACTAACCACCCCATATTTCGGGGCCTCTCGCCTTCTGAGATGGCCCACGCACACTCTGTCTGTGGCATGTGTTTCTCCCATGGCTTCTCTCACTTTCCAAGACAACCCCATGCCCTGGGGCCACTCTCGCCTTTTGAGACAGACTGCGTCCTGTTTATGGAATGTGTATCTCTCTAAACAAATCCACTTCTTACCTATCATGTTGTTTCTCACTGAATTCTTTCTGTGATGAGACACAAAGAACCTGAGCTTCAGTAAGTACTGATACCAGGTGAGCAATTTTAAGTAAAAGACAGTGGGTTCAAGTCCCAGTCAGAGTTTTGGCTGAGTTAGAGTCTCAACCTGTGGGTTCAAGTTTCAATCTGGGTGTAGGCTGGGTTCAAGTACCGGCTGAGTTGTGCAGTTTTAAAGATACCTAAGTAAATCAATGAAACAGAATAGAGTCCAAAAATATATGAACTACTGATTTTTGATAAAGGTGAAAAAGCAATTTAGTAGAGAAATAACAGATTTTTTCAACAACAACTGGTGCTGAAAATTAGGTAGCCATTAAAAATAAAAAGTACTTCAAACCATACCTTGCACTAAAAGAAGTTCATTAACTTAATATAAAATCTAAAACTTAAGGAGCAAACAAATCTTTGATAAGGAAAAGCTTTCTTAAATATAGCTATAAAAGTATGATTCATAAAATAAAATTGATATGTTGTACTTCATAAACATAAGAATTCTGCTCTGTGAAAGAAACTGAAGAATGAAAAAATAAGCCATAAATTAGGAAAACAATATCTGCAAAGCATATATCAGATAAAAGATTTGTGTCCAGAATATATAAAGAGCTCTCATAACTCAAAAATAAGTAAACAAACAACTTAATTTAAAATGCACAAAAGATTTGAATAGAAGTGAAAGTGGCAAATTAGCCCATGAATAGATGTTTAACATCAGCAATCATTAGGAAAATGAAAATTAAAGCTACAAACAGATAGCATTACATACCTATTATAATGCTGATAATACAAAAGACTAACAATACAATGTAATGTCAAGGAAAGTGGGGAAACCAGAACTCATTGCTGGTGGAAATAGTACAACTACTTTGGAAAACAGTTTGACAGCGTCTTAAAACGATAAACATACACCTGTCATATGACCCAGCCATTCCATCCTTAGGTGTTTTCCAAAGAAATGAAACATTTCCATAAAATGTCCATGGCAACTTTATAAAAGTATCCCCAAACTGGAAACAACCCAAATATCCCTCAGCAGGTAAATACATAAACAAATTCTGGTATATCCCATCAATGGAAATCTATTCAGCAATAAAAATTTCTGGACCATTGATACAAGCAACACCATGAATGAATTTCAAAATAACTATGCTGAGTGAAAGAAGTCAGACAAAGAAACAGTACCTACTATATTTTTTTTTCTAAAATTCTAGAAAATATAAGCTAGTCTATACATAGAAAAAGCAGATCCATGACTTTCTGAGGATGAGAGATAGTTGGGAAAGGCTGGGAAAGGGGAATCACAGAGCAGCATGAGGAAATTTTGGGAGGTGATGAATGTATTCATCAGTTTGCTTGTTTATACACACACACACACACACACACACACACACACAGAGTGGAATATTTTACAGTTTAAACATGTGAAGTTTACTGTATATCAATTACACCTCAATAAAACTGTTGTTCAAAACATATTTCCAGTTTCTGTGACGTGCTTATATAAACCTGTACAATTTCCTATGAAAGCATCCTGATGCATAGCTCATGTTCCCTTTAAATTTATCACAGAAAAGGGTGAATTAAGAATAAAATTATATGGCAGAAAGTCAAAGGATGTAGTTAAAAATGACGATTTTATGCTTTTGAAGGGAACCACAAACACTAAACAACAGAACAATAGTTCCTAGACTATTACTGAATTCAAAATCACAGGAAATAATTAAAGAGAAAAACATTAAATCTGACTGTAAATTGATCGATGAATTGAAAAGCAGAATCAGGAAATTGTAAATTTCTTAAAATATTGCTTTTCTCAGCCTTCGGAGTGAAGATTGCCAAACTACAAACTGAAAAGACCATATTTTCTACTGCGAGGAAAACTTAAACATTGTCATTTAGAAGTAACTGAGGAAGTGGTTGGAAAGAGACTAAATGCTTGTACCTATTTAGAGGGTTCTCTATAAACAGCAAATGCCCACAGGTCCTAAAGAGAATGATAAGCATAGGAGAGCTGCCTTGTAAATGTGCTAGTAGTGAAGGAAACTTCTTAAAACAATTAGTCAATTTTTCTGCAATGAAACAAGGATTTTTCCTTAGGAAACTAATGGTGGACAGTCTGGAATTGCTACAAATAAAAGATCTAGATTAATTTATAAAGCATTTGCAAGTTCTTGAGATAAAGCCTGGCAGACTGGGGTCTTACTCACTGTTTGTTTTTGTTGTTTTGTTTTTTAACCAGTGCTAAACACAAGAATACTGGTGGTACTCAACAAATGTTGGCTAAAGCATGTTTGTTTTGTTTTTTTACATGGGAGGATCTCATTTTTAGTGCATTGAGATTTTATACTAGGCAATATTGGTTTAATTAAAAAAAGCAACTCTCTGGTAGCATATTTCTACTCTTTCATAAGTGAGATTAATAAAGTGAGTACAGGACAACACAAGAGAAACCAGATATAACAGAGGCATCAGCAAGACAACCAGAATACAGAGGTTTATTAGGACAGAGGCCAACAAGCTATGGAGTTGAAACATGACAGAAATGCAATAGAATCATAGAGAAGGCAAATAACTTCCAAATCAGTAAATCAATCTGATGCAAAGATTCGAAGGCCCTTCATAATTCCAAGGTGTTACACTACTCAGAATAATAATAATGCAGAGTAGGGAAATAATGCAATGGTCAAAACTAATAAGCTGAGGGCATGGGTTCTCAGTAATAAATGGCAGTGAAATTGTTAAAGGGCAAGGAATAGCAAAGAAAAGCATGGGGCTGAGAGATCTGTTGAAAGGTTACCAAGGATAAAAGGAAACTGAGAACATTGTCACTTGAAGGGTTTGGGAAGTTTGATAAGTGGAGTGAAGGATATTTAATCTGGGCAGCCACTTCTCAGAAATATTGAGGGTAGGGCACACAGGCACATTAGCAGAGGGTTAGAGTGGATTTGGACTTTAAAGTAAGTGAGTTTTATTTTTACCTTTGGACCATATGTAAAAATGAATTGCCTAGAAGCGTATATAAAGGAAACATATAAGTAGCCAGAAGTTGGGAGACCAGAATCCTGATCACATCAACACCACTTTCACTACCCGATGCCAAATGAACGCATAAAATGTCTCTTCATCACACTTTATACTAGCTTCCTAGGGCTGTCATAACAAATTACCATGAACTAGGTGACTTCAAACAAGAGAAATTTATTTTCTCATAGTTTTGGAGTTCAGCAGTACAAAATTAAGGTGTTATCAGGACCACACTCTCTCCACAGGCTCTAGGGGAGAATCTGTTTCTTGTCTTACCCAGCTTCTGGTGACCGCAGGCCAGTCCTTGGCTTGCGGCCATGTCACTCCAATCACTGCCTCCATGGTCACATTCCTCCTCCTTTCCTGGGTCTTCTCTGTGTGTCTGCTTTATTAAAGATACATGTGATTGCAATTAAGGCCCACCAGGATTATCCAGGATAAACTCCTCTCAAGATCCTTACTTAATCATACATTTGCAATACTAAGCGATATTCATTCTTTTGCCACATTATGTTATATTCATAATAAATTCTGGGAATAAGACATATTTTGAGGGGACTACTATTCAACCTACTACTACATATCATCTCTCTGGGAAAAGATCCATATATATATAATAAAGGGAGTATAGTTACAATTGAAAATAATAATAAAATGCACAATACTATTTATTGTAAACTCTATTTTAATCGATTCTCAAGGAATGCTTTCACTGATTTTTGCTGAACTCTTGTATCCACAGCCAAACTACAATTTCAGTTAGCAAGGACTGTTGATTGACATTTTAGTTTATATTTATAAGTTATGTGAGGGTGAAATAATGAGGACAAATGTGGGAACTGTACTCATTCACCAATGCAGTGAGCATATTTTTCCTGAATTTACTGATGGCTTTTTAAAAAATACTGAAATGGTACTTCCTCAAATATTTTTATGCTAGTCACAAAGTAACAGCTACAGGTGGCACATAATTTGAAATTTAATCTGCACTATTAACATTTTCTCCATCACTTTCTTAGGTCCATACAATCAGCAAAACAATAATCAAGTTCTGATTTGTAGCATTTGCTGATTTCCCTGGTGTAAATATTTCCATCTTGACTGAATTCAGGCTACTAATATGAAATCACTAAATGCAGAGTTGGGAAGAGATAGTCAATAGCACAAAATTATATAGTATTTCCTCCATTTAGACACATAGAGTAAATAACCTCAAGAGCATATATAACAGTAAAATATACTAAAATAATTAAGAATTTATTTTGGTTTCAACACAGTTTTTGAATTTTAAGCTTATATAATTTAATTTTCCATAATGGTTGTGTTCAAAAACTGTCTTTTACTATTCCTGAAAATTTAAGCTGTCTCTTACAAGTTATTATGAGCTGGTTCCAGCATGCAACTATTTAACATTGACAATGAAGAATCAGAAGAAACATTTTCAAATCTCTACATCGGTTACACTAAAAATTAATGATAGGCTAGCAGCTTTAGCCAGAGCAAATGCATCTTAAAGTTTTCAGTCTTTTCCAGGACTATTGATACAATTATCAGTCAGGGATGACTCCAAAGAAAAACACCAAGTTTTATGTTAAAGGTCTCAATAATTCAGTTATAAGCAGAACAAGAAGCCGACTTTCCTGCTCTACATTTCAAAAAATTTCAGCTATACCTACTGATGAGTCTCCAGGTGAATTTCATAAGAGGGAGCTTACTGATGAGTTCTAATTATACCTAATTCCATATTCACCAACAAACTGACAGTTTTATTGTTTTGTTGTGTGACATTAGGCAAGTCACTTCATTCTCCCTGGAGATGTCTTAATCTACAAAATGTGGATATCCTACCTCACAGGGGTGTAGTAAAGTATGACAAACTAAAAAAAATATTACATATCCAAAATGCAATTGCACAATTTAAAATATTAATTAAGAAAATTAGTAGGAAACTATGACAACTCCTTTGGAACCAAGCCATTAATTTTTAAATAAGGGAAGGAGAAACATAAAGGAGTAACCTCATCATGATCTTTTATAACCTCTCTTTTGGGAGAAAGGAATCAGGCAACACTTCTTCTCTCACAGAGAAAAACAGAGAGAGGCATGTGACCCCCGGCCTGCTTCTATTATGCTAGCATCTGTAATCATTAGGTTCAAGTGACATTAAAAAAAATTATTTTCTGCAAAAGAGTCCCAAGGAAACAATAATGATCATTTAATGGGATTCACAGTGGCACAATAATATCACTGCTCTTCCCCACCTGAGTTCTGAACCAGTTGAGAAAGGCAGATGGGCACCAAAATACCATCTTTATTACTCATAATGGAAAATGTGGCTTTTATTGGATGGTAAGTGGGCTTATAATGAGCACAACAGTAAAACTGACTTACCCACCATGACAAAGGCAAAATGGGATCACTGAATACTTCTGTCCTAGAACAAGGCTCTTGACAACTTATAGCATGACAGATATACACAGGATACATGCTTCCCAAGACAGGCAGAGACAAAGGGTCAGCCCTTCACACCTGGTTTCTCCTTCTAAATTCACCCATCAGGTACATCCTGCCTCTTCACTGGGAGATAAAAGAGTGATGAGGCAGAAAACGTCCTAGAATGTTATGCTAAAGGAGCTCCCTCTATAAGGAAGGAAACCTCAGGAGTAGAGAAACCTCATCCTTTTCAACTCTTTCCCACCACCATTCAAAACTACTGGTGTAAGAAAAAAGAGAGAGTTAGGAGTTGTCCATGAGGTATGCACACCCCAGAAAAGAATTTGGGATCAAGAAAAAGGATAGTTCCCTTTAGTTCACCTCTAATGATGACTGACTCAGTACTAGGTGCTCAGAGAAGTCAAGCAACTTAAGTAAGGTCACACAGCCAGCAATGGTGTATGATTAGACTATGTGCTCTTTCAATGCAGAGATTATACCTTAATAACTATATATAATAACTATAGTTTAATAACAGCCTGGAACATTGTAAATATTTGTGGAAGTAAGAAAGGAAGGAAGCAAGGAAAGAGGAAGGAAATAATTGAGAGAAATAAATTTAAACCCAGGTCTGAATAGATCCTGTCACCACTCTACATTGCCTGAGTATGGGTGTTTTCACCGGGCCTTGTGACTCCTAGCATTCTATCACACATTTAGGAAGAAGGCACTCTTGAATGATCATATTCTTATTCTTAAGAACAGTACGTATCTCTAAGGGAAATATGCTCAGTGTTCCAACCAACGCAGATATTGTTCTGGTTGCATGCTGAGATGATATATAATCTCACGGGTCCTCAAACAAGATGAGAAAAACAAAATGAATTGCATCTAATACATAATGGTGTTTATAATCATACTTAACATCAGCATGTTATGCCATAAATAATATTGTAACTAGGGGCTTCCCTGGTGGCGCAGTGGTTGAGAATCCACCTGCCAATGCAGGGGACACGGGGTTGTGCTCCGGTCCAGGAAGATCCCACATGCCGCAGAGCAGCTGGGCACGTGAGCCATGGCCGCTGAGCCTGCACGTCCGGAGCCTGTGCTCCACAACAGGAGAGGCCACAACAGTGAGAGGCCCGCCTAGCACAAAAAAAAAAAAAAAAAAAAAAAAAAAAAAAAAAATAGTGTAACTACAAGCTTGCATCAGCGTATTTTAGGCATCCTCTCTCAACACAGTATACAAAGCTAGGGCTGTCATTCTTTTGCTGTTAAAATTGTTCTTATAACACTGACAAGCATTGATACATGGGATTAATCCCTTTAACTCATTTATTCAAGAGATTATTCTCTACCATGTCCATGGATGAATAAGCAAACAATAAATATCATTGAAAAATCATAGGCAATCCATTGGTCAAAAAATTCAGGTAAGAAAAGAAGTCAGTCATAGAGCTCAAGTAGTTTTTCTGCTCTTCACATATTTTGGGATTGAGGGATACGATTACTTACAGAGAAAAACAAAGCCCTCAGTATGTATGATGAGCTATTTAAAAACTAAAGTGAAATTTCAAAGTGTTTTATATTAGAGAAACATATCAATATACGTTTTAAACTTATATATTTGGTAATTGTGAAGCTCTCCTTTTTTTGAAGATTCTCACATCAATGTGCTATCAGACCTGCATTTTAGCCTACTTTGTGGATGACTAGTGGGACCACCTCAGACATATGATGGCTCTCCTTTGGGTCTCAGTTACAGTATTTTGTTCATAAGGACAGTAACTGGCTACATGAAGACAGAGGCCTAGATCAAGCAACCTCTTTATATCTTTTATAGCCTTAAATATCATGACCTATGATTATATGTAAAAAGTTGCAATTTCAGACAACTGGGGTCTGGCGTAGTTAAGTGGCAAAACTGCTGTTCTCATTCAGCTGCCCTTCTGCGAGCGGGGCCATCTTCCTCAGACTTAAGGGTGTCAGCTGTGTCAACCTCCACTGCAGACACATGAAGGTTTATGCCTAAGTGAAGCTTTATCCTCCACTCCAGTCAAGCCAGCCTCCTTTAGTACAGGAGCACTCCACAATCAGGCCTGCAATTCGCTTCTGCCTACACAACTCTTAGTCAAGTCCTATTCAGGCTATAAATTCCACCTCCCCAGTATGTTTACTATTGCCACTGAAACACAAACTTAGTGGCTTAAAACACCACAAATTTATTATCTACAGTTCCTTAGGTAAGAAGCTCTGCATGGGTCTCTGCACTAAAAGATATAACAGGGCTGTGCTCCTCTATGGAGGTTCTAGACAAGATCTATTTCCTTGCTAAGAGGCTGCCCACATTCCTTGGCTCACGCCTTCTCCACCATTTCCAAAACTGGCCACTGACTCTTCTTCCATAGTCTTACTAACCTCTAGCCATAGCCAGGAAAGTGTTTCCATTTTAAGGATGCATGGGATTAGATCGGGTCCACCTGATCTGAGAATATTCTCCCTATCTCAAGGTTTCAAGATCCCTGTTCTTAATTGCATCTTCTAGATCCCTTTTGCCATTGTATTAGGGTTCTCTAGAGAAACAGAACCATTGGTGCGTGTGTGTGTGTGTGTGTGTGTGTGTGTGTGTGTGTGTGTGTGTTTGAGGGGTGAGGTGGGGTGGGTAGAGAGAGAGAGAGATTCTTTTTCAGGAACTAGGAGTTGGGTTACAGGATCGTGGGGGCTGGCAAGACTGAAAGCTGCAGAGAGGCCAGCAGTCTGGGAACCAGGGGAAGAACTGATGTTTCTCAAACCCGAAGGCAGTCCAAAGGCAGAATTCCTTCTTCCTCAGGGGAAAACCTTCAGTCATTTTTTAAGACCTTCAAATGAACAGATGAGGCCTACAGACTCATGAAAGTTAATCTACTTTACTCAAAGTCTATTTAAATGTTAATCTCAATTAAAAAGTACCTACACAGCAACATTTAGACTGACCAAATATCTGGGTACCCTGGCCTAGCTAAACTGACACATAAAATTAACCATCACAGCCATGTAAGGGGACGTATTCATAGGTTCCAGGGATTAGATCAGAGACATCTTTGCAGGGAGGGAGTATTATTCTGCCTGTCATCTCCTCTATGAAACTTCCCATAACCATTCCAGCCCTCACTTATTAAAATGTGCCTGCCACTACTGGAGTCTATGTTCCCAATTATTTCACAAGTCATTAATTACTGCCTTTTTCAAATCAGATTGTTTTAAAAGTGGTGTGGTAATTATCATCATTTGTAAGAAGACTTTCTGCTTTATGTATCCTGTGTCTTCTCATTCTTTCCCTTTCATGTTCACAGTGCTAAGTACATAATAATCAGCATATTTCTTAGATACTTCTTTAAAATGAAATAACATATTTTTGTTTTGAAGACACTTTATGTTATATTATCTTTTTTTTTTTTTAACTCAAACTGAGTACCAGAAAAATCAAATGAACGTCTAAGGTGACATGGAATAAGACACAGCATTTAGGATCTTATAGGCCCCATCAATACTCTTTCTATTATCTCAAGTTAAATGTTTATAAATAATAATCTTATAATCACAAGGCAAGGACATTGTACGTGGGTATAAATTTCCCATGATTTTTTTAAAATTAATTAATTTATTTTTGGCTGCGTTGGGTCTTCGTTGCTGCACGTAGGCTTTCTCTATTTGTGGCAAGTGGGGGGTACTCTTCCTTGTGGTGAGCGGGCTTCTCACTGCAGAGGCTTCTCTTGTTGCAGAGCACAGGCTCTAGGTGTGAGGACTTCAGTAGTTGTGACACATGGGCTCCGTAGTTGTGGCACACGGGCTTAGTTGCTCAATGGCATGTGGGATCTTCCTGGACCAGGGCTCGAACCCATGTCCCGTGCATTGGCAGGCAGATTCTCAACCACTGCGTCACCA
This sequence comes from Kogia breviceps, assembly GCF_026419965.1. Taxonomy (NCBI): domain Eukaryota; kingdom Metazoa; phylum Chordata; class Mammalia; order Artiodactyla; family Physeteridae; genus Kogia; species Kogia breviceps. The sequence continues at coordinate 15,764,202 of NC_081315.1, read as the reverse complement.
GGGAAGTCCTATTTCCCATGATTTACCAGTATGAACATATACCATTTTCATAACCAGTTTCATATACCAGTCTGAAAAAAATGTTTTTAACAAAAGAATGTAAAGAATATTCTAAATACCCAGGAATACTATGATTCAGTATTATGGTTATTATTCCTTTAAATTCTTATTGTTATGTACTATGATTTTTTAACATGGCTTAAGTTCAAAGTAATTTGCAGAAATGAAGTCTTGCTGAAGTCTTCCCTATTCCCTGCCAGTGTTTTAATGCTACCCAGTTAAAAAAAAGAAAAACTTACTATCAGGGTCCACAAAGGATACTTTACCCCTGTACAGTTCAGTCACTAAAGTCTGACTGGTATCAAGAATTTTCTGGGTCAATATTTAAACAACATTGAGGTTAATCGGTGATCCTTCAAGAATTTATAGCTGGTATAAAAGAGGTAAAAGAAGCAAAAAATACCACAGAAAACCCAAAACAAAGCCAAAACCAATACACACACACACACACACACACACACACACTCTCTCTCTCTCTCTCTCTCTCTCTCTCTCTCTCTCTCTCTCTCTCATACACACACAGCTTCTAATTGCCTCCAGTGAAAAAATGATAGAATATATTTTCTAAGTGATCTGTAAAACAGGGATTCTTAAGATAATCTCATTTGACATAAGGATATAGAGCCCCCCATTCAATTAAAAAGTGGTAAAGTCTTCATACAACAGTCTGAATGTAAAATTCTGTAATATATTTAAGTAAATAAGATTCACATTTGCTATATAAACATTATTTACTTCTCCCAAATTCTTATATTGAAGACTTAACCCCCAATGTGATTGTATCTGGAGATAAGGTCTTTAGGAAGTAATTAAGGTAAAATGAGGTCATAAGGGCAAGGCCATAATCTGACAGAATTGTAGATTTATAAGAGGAAAAGAGAGATTTCTCTCTCTTTCTCTGCCATGTGAAAACACAGCAAGAAGATAGCCATCTTTAAGCCAAAAAGAGAGCTCTCATCGGAAACCAAACCCTGCTGGAAACTTGATTTTGGATTTCCAGTCTCCAGAACTGTGAAAAATTTTTTTTTCTGTTTTTTAAGTCACCCAGTATATGAGATATTGTTATCGCATCCTGAGCCAACTAATATAACTTTTAATTTATGAAATGGCTTCAATGGAAATCTAATACAACTAACCACAACAATTTAGTATACGTAACTCTCTCCAACAGGAATAAATTTTCAATCAATAAAACAATAGGTCTTGTTGAAGCACAAATAAAAAAATAAATCTACATGCAGAACCGCCCCCCCAAAAAAAAACCTGAAAATACTAGACACTCACCCTAAACTGTTCACAAAAAGTAACTCAAAATGGGTCAGAGACCTAAGCGCAAAATGCAAAAACTGCAAAACTATAAAACTTCTAGGAAACAATAATGGTGAAAATCTAGGTGACCTTTGGTTTGGCAATGACTTCTTAGAAAACAACGCCAAAAGCATGATCTGTGAAAGGAAATTTTGATAAGCTGGATTTCATTATCATTAAAAACTTCTGATCTGCAAAATACAGTATTAAAGTATGAAAAAACAAGGCACAGACTGCAAGAAAAATAGTCGCAAAACTCACATCTCATGGACTATATCCAAATATACAAAAAAACCTTAAAAATCAACAATAAGGAAACAAATAACCCAAATAAAGGGTAAAATATCTAAACAGACACCTCACCGAAGAAAATATACAGATAACAAATAAGCATATGAAAAGATGTTAAACATTATTTATCATTGGAAAATTTCAAATTAAAATGAGACATCACTATGGACTATTAGAATGGCTAAAAAAAATCTGACAACATCAAATGCTGATGAGGATGTAGAGCAACAGAAACTCTTATTCATTGCTAGTGAGCATACAAAATGGTACAGCCACTTTGGAGGACAGTTTGGCAGTTTCTTACAGAGCTAAACACAGTCTTACCACATGAGCCAGCAAGCACATTCCTTGATATTTATGTCAAGGAATATATGAGTTGAAAACTTATGTCCATACAAAAACCTGCACACAAATATTTATAGGAACTTTATTGATAATCACCAAAACTTAGAAGCAACCAAGATATCCTTCAATAGGTAAATGGATATATTTATGGTATATCCATAAATGTGGTATATCCATGCAATGGAATATTATTCAGTGCTAAAAGACAAAAGGAGCTCTCAAGCCATCAAGCCACAAAAAAAGAAACAGAGGAACCTTAAATGTATGTGTGTGTATGTATATATATATATATATATATATATGTACATGAAAGAAGCCAGCATGAAAAGGCTGCATACTGTATGCTTCCAACTATATGACATTCTAGAAAAGACAAAACTATAGAGACATTTAAAAGAACAGATGTTGCAAGTGGTTTGAGAGTGAGGAATAGGTAGAGCACAGGGGTTTTTTTAGGGCAGTGAAACTATTGAGTATGATGCTGTAACGGTATGTGATGGTGTAATGGTGGATACATGGCATTATGTGCTTGTCAAAACCAAAAAGAACAGTACAACACAAAGAGTGAAACCTAATGTAAACCATGGGCTTTAATTAATAATAATGTATTGATATTCATTCATCAACTGTAACAAGTATACCACATCTATGCAAGATGTAAATAATAAACAAGGGAGAGGGAATATATAGGAACTCCCTTTATTTTCTGTTCAATTGTGTGCAAGCCTAAAATTGCTCTAATAAATAAAGTATATTAACTTTTAATAAATAGGCAAAATCAAGATATAATTTACAGCAAATAAAAAGTTTTAATCTTATAATAAAACTACTAAACATAGCAGTCAGATATTTTTTATATCCATTACACACATATGCATATATTACTAGAAATTACAATTCTATGACATATCAGCTCATAAACCTAATGGAACAAGAACAATGGGGACGAGAAGAAATAAACACAACTATAGTTAGATGAGTGAAGTCTCTAAAAATATATATATTTATACTCTAAAATGCCTTTAGAGCATGAAAATTGATTATATTTTAACTCCTAAGAGCAACATAAAAGTAGAATGAGTAGAAGTTATAATATTTCGATTCTTAACAGAAGAAAGAATCCATAACTTGAGTGATGAACAGCACTGGAGTATGTTCAGTGAAAGGTGTTCAGATATTCAAATTGTTCTCTACAGAGGCTATGGGATGCTCTGTGGTGTCTGTCTTGCTGGATCCTCACACTGGGAAGAAGTAGTCTTTGTTCTTTACAACGGTGGGTCAAAAGGAGAAAAGTTTTGCAAGCTCCTCTTTCAGAAGTAACTGCAAATTTATAAATGTCATGTACCATCTCAGAAGGGAGATGGGACAAGTACTGTTTGAATGTTGTAAATTTTGTGACTTCTACTTGCTCATTATTTTTATTTATACTAATGACAATTTTTGAGCCCTTTAATTGATTTATTCATTGATTCATTCATTCAGAAAATAGCACAGGAGTTTCTACCATCCATTCTAGACACTGGCAGTAGATCAATGATCAAAGTGCACCAGATCCTTTGTCTCAACAGATGGAAATAAATCCTTAGTTCTTTCAATGAAATACTGTGTATGTATGTATCACTCAGGAATGATCACACCACTATTTTCTGGTATCTGCTGATGGAAGTGAAATAACTCCTTTCGGTTTAACTGTTGTTTCTTGAAAGTAGTCAGTTTATTTTCTCTGGTGACTTCATTATTTTTATCTCCCAGGTTCTGTAGTTTCATTGTAACATGCATAAATGTGGATTTGTTTTTATTTATCCTTTGTATGCTTTGTATGTTCCTCTAATCTGGGAAACTTTACATCATTGCCTCTTGAAATACTGATGTACCTCCACCCTCCCTCTTACTTTTCAAATGTTCTATGAGAACTATTTGGGGCTTCTCATTCTACAAACTGTACTTCAACTGCTCTTCCATTTTTTTCCATTTCTTTTCCTTTGCATGCTATATTTGCCAGATATTTCCTCCAATTCACTTATTCTCCCTCTCTTGGTATCTACTCTGTTTGATTCATCCATTGTTAGATATTTATTTCTAGAAATTCATTTCATTTTCAGAGTATGTGTTTCATTTTTTAATAAACTTGTTCAATTTCTGTATTTCCTTCAACAGTAAGCAATGAAAAATGTAAAAAAAAAATATAGGAGAAGAGTTTGTTATATTTAAGGAACAAAAGAGAGGTCAGTGTGAGAGGGAAAGAGTGGTATAAAATGACGTCATAGAAGGTAGGCAATAAATAACCAGATCTTGCTGGGTCATCTAGGCCATTTTAAGGAGTTTAGATTTCATTCTGAGGGTGAAAACAGTGTTTTAAACTGGGACATAATATGATTTTATTTATGTTTAGAAACATGTCTTCTATGAAAATAGGAGAGGAATGAAGGGAAAAGTGACGAACAGTATTTCAGAGGTTTAGAAGAGAGATTATAGTGGTTTGGATTTGGTCATTATAATGAGAATACAGTGCAGTGAGAAGTGATCCTTAATGTATGTTGGCCAATGCTCAACAGCTTTATGCACATTATTATTTTTAATCTTCACAACAGTTTTTAAGTTTTTACTAGTCCAGTTTTGTAGATGTGCAAACAGAGGCTTATTCATACTAGATAACTTACTAAATTCACAAAGATGTCACATAGTGTAAATAGTTTTTGACTAAAGTCTCTCAGTCTAGTCATTTTCCTAAGAGAGAGATATAACGAACAAATAGACAAGGTATATTCAGATTATGACATGTGCTGTGAAGAAAATACAAGAGGATAATTGATAGAGACCAGTTGTTGGGGTGGTGATCATTCAGCAAACTTTGAATTTGAGAACCGGTTGACAAAAAGGCATGAGGAAATCCGGTGGGAGAAGGATATTTGGGAAGATTAAAAATTGAAAATTTTAAAAAACTCTCAGCATAACACTCAATATTATGAGTTCTTAGCTCCAACTAAGAGTCACTCTCTTGATGTGTTTACTTCTCTCATCAGTAGTGAGCAACACATTAGTACCTGCTATCAATTTCATATCTTATCCCTGTGTCTATTAATGACATATCCCTTAAAAAGAAAAGGACCCCCCCCCCTTCCTTGACTTTGGGAGCAGTCTGAGGGGGTTGATTGTGAAAAGAGTAAAGGGACTGATAAAGGAGACCCAAATTCCAATATACATCTATGCATGGTGAAGGATTTCTGGAAAGATAATATCAGACATCTACTGAGAATAACAGGCGCCTGCCTTATGGAAAGAAAGCATAGAAAATAGACAAGGTCTGAGAATAAGGCCTTGGCTTCTAACAATATTTCTTTCTTTTTTTTTTGTTTTTCTGTTTTTTTGTGGTACACGGGCCTCTCACTGTTGTGGCCTCTCCCGTTGTGGAGCACAGGCTCCGTATGCACAGGCTCAGTGGCCATGGCTCACGGGCCCAGCCATTCCGCGGCATGTGGGATCTTCCCGGACCGGGGCACGAACCCGTGTCCCCTGCATTGGCAGGTGGATTCTCAACCACTGCGCCACCAGGGAAGCCCCAACAATATTTCTTGATGAATGAGTGGCCCTTGAAAAATTCACTTCTATCCTAAAAGTGTATCAGTATTTTAGAAGTTGTCCATCTGTATCTTTATGTCCACTGGACAAATCAATATGCTTTTAAGCAAAATAATTACTATGCTTAAATTACATAATTTTAAGTTTTCTCTTGTCAGTCTTTGCTTTGGGAATTCAACAGCATTAGAAAGAGGCAGAGTTAGTAATAAAAAGTGTAACTTGAGGTACATCTCAATGTATTTTAAATTTTAGAAAAGTTACATAATTATGCAAGTAATATATGAACATACAGGCACAGGTATACATGCGTGCACACGCACACACACACACACACACACAAACACAAACACTCAGTATGTTTCTGCCTGGCAATCTTTTATTTACTGATACCAGTCAAACTGTGCATTTCTTAGCCTAGTCTTCTGGAAATCCTAAAGAAGCTTAAAAATCACTACTTGACCTGATAGCTGACAGAACTGAGAAACAGAGTTCATGTGCTTAACTGCTGTAGCTGCAATCATCTTTACTTAGTGACAAAGCACAAGTCTATATCTGAGAATATCTTATTCACTGTTCACCAGCTATAAAACCAAAGACAATGTTCTCTCTCACCAATACCTCTGCAGAAGGAAAACTGTCTGGATAAGGGGAATGGCGGCATTGCCATGAACTAAAGCCCTGGCACTCTGTCCAGAACTCTATGTGCTTTTAAAAAACTGCACTTTTTTAAAATTCCATATGTGAGATGAGGAATAGTAAGAAATCCAGCCATGCATTATCAATAGCTCATATTCTGGAGTCAGAATACCCCGTGTTTCAAATCCCCTGTGTGCTTCTTGTTAGTCAGACGTGCTTGGGCAAGTGATAGAATCACACAAAGTCTCAGCTTCCTCCTCAGAAAATGGCTTGAATAATTGAACCACTCTCTCCACACAAGAGATGTTGTGAGGATTAAATGAGGATAACGTGAATGCTCCATAATTGTGTGATCAACAGAAATAATTTTCAGAGCACTTTCTTCATATAAGACATAGAGTAAGTAATTAAATTATCATTCTCTAATGAGAGACTTACTGCTAATTGATATGGGTACCAGGCCCTTGACTAAAACTATTTATTGAATCATACCCAATATATGTGACTACTTTAGTGGTATTTGATTTTCTTTCAATCCAGGACCTCATAAACAGTCAGTTATAACTGAAGCTACATAGTGGAAGAAACTACACACTATTCACTAGACAAGTATTAACTCAAACATAAATATATATTTAACAAGCTACAAGTTGTATTTAATTTTGTCAATTACATTGTTTTTCTATTTCCCCTTTCTTGAATTAACAGGACATTTTAGCCAGAAGTCTCTGATTATCTCTTTCTTCTGGTTTCACGTATATCCCCATCTTTCATTGTTGAATCCTATAATGTCCTGAATAACTCTCCTATGTGTTCAATGCAGTATTAGAGCTTTTAATACCAAATTTTGGGATTCTTTGGTCTCTCCTTCCTCAATAACTGCTCTGTGCAGTGCTGAAATTTAAAAAGATTTTTCTATCCTTCAGCATTTTCTCTTTAAAATACTGACTATAGATGCTTATCCCTTATTATACAGGATACACCCCAGGACATGACTAGTCCCTTTATTTGCAAGGTACTGCAGTTCTGTACAATATCTCTTGATCAGAATTCAAGATTCTATAATCTTGACCCTGTATTATCATGAGAATGGAAGGGAATTTTATTACTGGTTGCTTTTAGCCAAGAGCAAAACTGTTTTCAGGGTCAAAGAACATCGAGGTAGTTAATGTGCTACCTGGAAAGTAAAATTACCCTTACTTATCAGATGTAAAGAAATAATTGGTTTACATAATCCTTACAGTGTAGCACTTAATGTGCATGAATGTTTTTCCTAAGAGTCTCTAAGAGTTTAAACTTTAAATTGTTTATTACTCACTTTCACTTTTGTTTAGGTTACACCTTCACATATATCACAACCACTGGATCACCATAAATACCCTGTGCAGTGAGCTGGGCAAGCATCTCCCTACAGGGACACAAAGGCTTGAGAGATGCCCTGAAAATGATGATCATGGTGACTGAGGAGCCAAGATGAGGATAGAACTGTGATCCACATCCAGTACATGTCTCACATACCACAATGCCTTCATAATGTGTAATTTTTACTGAACACCAGTCAGTTCAGTACTCGTTTTTAATCTTCAAAATAAAGTTCACCAAAGGAAGAAACTAGTTCTATACTTCTGTTTCTTCTTTTCTGTCATTAACCCAAGATCTAAGTGACATTTAAAGCATTTGGGCAGACAATGGTGGAGTAGGAGGATGTGGAACTCACCTCTCCCCACTAATATATCAGAAAATACATATACTTGTGGAACAATTCTCATTGAAAACTAACTGAAGACTGGCAAACAGACTCCTGTACAACCAAGGCTGTAAGAAAGATACATGCAGCATCAGGTAGCAAGGGAAGAAAAGTGATCAGGTAGGGACATGTGCTCTGGGAGATGACTCAGAAGAAAAGGGAGATTACATGGGTGGAGATTCTCCCCGGAGAGTGAGTGGTTCAAGCCACACTTTGGGTGCTCCAGTCCTGGAATCCAACAAAAGGAAGACAAGCCCCCTTGGCTGGTCAGAGGGCCAGTGGGATTAGCAGGAGGACTGTGGGAAGGCTGGACTCTGCTCCTGAGAAGTATGCAAATGCTTGCTTGAACCGGGAGCAGGAGAGAGGGAGTGGAAAGGGAGAACTGAAACTGTGCGGTTGACTGGTTTCCCACAACCACCCTGATGGCATCCCAGCCTGAGCCAAGCAAACCACAATGGAGCAAAGGGATGCCATGACCGAGGAAACACCATAGCTGTGAGACGCTGTGGTGGCTCAAATCCTAAGCAGCATATCAACGGGGAGGTGGCAACCACTACTGGCAATTACACAGGCAGCATATCAGAGGCAGACCATACTTCTGACAGTGGCCAGACTACCACACCCGGTACGCTGACCTTAACCAAATACCCATACCGGCCTCTCTTTCTCTAACACTGTCACCCCTCTGGGTTTAGGATGCTGGTACTGGGAGGGGAAAGAGCACACATTTAAAAGGAACTGAGCAGGCTCAGACCCAACCCTGAGGCTTCTACTCTAGTACTTGGGACCTGATCCTGCCCCACACCTGGCTCCAGCCCTAGCCCCTCCTTCTCCAGTACCACCTCCTACCAAGGTGATAGCTGCCAGCACATCCTGAGGAAAGATCTGACTGTGTTCATATCAAATCCAGCACTCCCACCAAAGCCACTGGGCACACAGACTATATAGGGATGCTCCTATGTAAGAACACCACTTCAAGACCACCATAGGTAACTGTTTGACCTAATTTAATAAAGACAGAGAAAGATAAGCAAAATTAGAAGACAGAAGAATTTGTCTCAATTGAAAGAGCAAAAGAAAACCTCTGAAAAAACAACTACTGAAACAGAAATAAACAATTGATTAGATAAAGAATTCAAAGCATTACTAATATGAATGCTAACTGAATTAGGGGAAAGAATAGATGAATACCATGAGAATTTTTAAAAGAAACTAGAAAATATAAAAAAGAATCAGTGATAACTGAAGAATATATTAACTGAAATAATAATAAAAAAAAAACCCCACACATTAGAAGGAATGAATAGCAGACTAAATGATATAGAAGAATGCATAACAGATCTGGAAGATAGAATAATGGAAATCATCCAATCAGAACAGTAAAAAGAAAGACAAATTTTAAAAAAATGAAAACAGTTTAAAGATATCTTTGGGATAACACCAAGCATGCCAACATTTGCATTATAGGTGTCTCAGAAGGAGAAGAGAAAAAGAAAGGGGTCAAAAATGTATTTAATGAAATTATGGCTGAAAATTTCCCAAGCTTGAAGAAGGAAACAGATATCTAAGTACAGGATGCACAGAGGGTCCTAAACCAGATGAACCCAAATAGACCCACACCAAGACATATCATAATGAAAATAGCAAAAGTTAAACATAAAGAGAGAATTGTAAAGGCAGCATGAGAAAAACAAAGACTCATATACAACAGAACCTCCATAAGGCTATCAGCTGATTTTTATGCAGAAACTTTGCAGGCCAGAAGGGAGTGACAAAATATATTCATTTGTAAATATTTTCTCCCAGTCTGTAGGTTGTCTTTTTGTTTTATATATGGTTTCCTTTGCTATGAAAAAGCTTTTAAGTTTAAGTAGGTCCCACTTGTTTATTTTTGTTTTTATTTCCATTACTCTAGGAGATAGATTCAAAAAAATATTGCTGTGAGTTATATCAAAGAGTGTTCCTCCTACATTTTCCTCTAGGAGTTTTAGAGTATACTGTCTTATATTTAGGTCTTTAATTCATTTTGAGTTTATTTTTGTATATGGTGTTAGAGAATGTTCTAATTTCATTTTTTTTACATGTAGCTGTCCAGTTTTCCCAGCACCACTTATTGAAGAGACTGTCTTTTCTCCATTGTGTATCTTTTGCCTCCTTTGTCACAGATTGTGACCATAAGTGTGTGGGTTTATTTCTGGGCTTTCTATCCTGTTCCATTGACCTACATGTCTGTTTTTGTGTCAGCACCATACTATTTTGATTACTGCAGCTTTGTAGTATACTCTGAAGTCAGGGGATGTGATTCTGCCAGCTCCATTCTTCTTTCTCGATTGTTTTGGCTATTCGAGGACTTTTGTGTTTCCATATAAATTTAAAATATTTTGTTCCTGTTCTATGAAAAATGCCATTGGTAATTTGATAGGGATTGCATTGAGTCTGTAGATTACTTTGGATAGTATGGTCATTTTAACAATATTGATTCTTCCAGTCGAAGAACACAGTATATCTTCCCACCTGTTTGTGTTGTCTTCAATTTCTTTCATCATTCAGAAAATATTAAACATTATTACAATTAGTTAATAACATGATTTAGTAAATCTGAGACAGAGAAATGAGAAAGCTTTTCCAATGTCACAAAATGAATACTGCTCAAGCTGGAAAAAAGAATCCTCATGTCATCACACTATTTTTGTTCACTTAAATTAGGTCAGCAACCAAATGTCCTTATTTCTAGAAACTTTTAAGTAGAATGTATTATTGGTATCACAAAGTATTAAAAAACAAGGGATAAATGGCAGACATGTTCTACAGAGATATTTGCTGTACTGGTGGTAAACCAACAGTGGAAAAATGACATTTTATCTTTTACTATCATAATATAAAAGATAAACTGAAGAAAATATACATATTTCTAACATCTAACCATGAACTCTCATTTAACGTCTCACTTAACTCATCTACAAAATAAGAGTATTAGACTAATAAACATTTACCAGTTTAGTCATGTTTTTATTCTATGATTTAAAAGGAAAACAAATTCTAGGACAATAAGGCAATAATATGAATTTTATAGGAGCCCTGGGACTCAAAAGTATTTTGTCAGGATTGTGAAATATCAGTTGAATTAAGGAGAGCCACTGATTCACATATCTGGGAATAAAATAAAATCATTGCTGTTAATTTTAATATTTGATCAGTTGATGAATCTTTTTAGCCTTGAATACTGTCTGCCAGGAAGTTAGAAACTGGGAAATTATGACTCAACTATTTTACCTTTTTTAAAAGCTAATCATAATTTTCTACCTTCACATATATGCTCTACTTACATTTTGTAAACCAGAAGATGTCTCTCACAGAAAGACGGCTCTCTGAGACTCTATCACAGGAGAGGCATTTTGGGTTCTCCCCTGTAGCAAAACAAGTAGAGAATTTCTTCTCATTTCTTGGGTACAAAGGATTTAGTATTATTTTCTGAGAAAGAAAATAGGAGAAACAACACTACTGCAAGTTTAATATCATGTCAGTCTCCAAGGGCATTAAAGTCTTTTCTCCCAAATTCTCATGAGATTCTTAGAATATACCATATCTTAGATTAAATTTAATCACTTGACCATTGAAATAAATTGCCCATGACATTCCTTTAAATGGGAAAATTATATTTCCATATTTTTATATAAATTACATTCTTAAGTTGTATAATTGTTATAATTATATAACATAGAATGAAATTCAAGCCTAAAACACATCACAGAGGAGCCTTAACCAGCACAAGATATCTATTTAACCACATTTCTGAAATTCTTATTTTGGGATTGAAACAGCCCCAGTAGGAAGACTACTGCCTGGAAATGCTTGACTTAACATTATGCCAAGGGATAGATAAGAGTTTCCAATGCGGGCTTTAAAGTGTGTGGGTGGGGACAGGGGAACTGCTTATGATGTAAATACTACAACAAACGTTTGACATGATTTTGACAGTGGCACCTTGGTCGGACATGATGGAAAATAGAGCAGCAGTTGTTTCCACTGTGTGTGGACATCTAAAAGGAGAGTTCTACTCATTAAAAGAAAATCGAATCTATATGTTTCCTGTTTCATGTATGATTAATGGTGGCTCAAATTCATCCTCACTCAGGAATAAGAACAGAGGAATGAGGAATCAATGAGTATTCAAGACTCATATTTTTTAAGCATGTATTAAGGATGATTAATTTGGACATCTGAACCAATCATCTTACTATATTTATAAGAAGATTTCAAGGAACTCTACCAACTTAAAATGTTATTTCTCTAACTGCTATTAATATGTTGAAAATAAATTAAAATATATGTATAATTAAGTCCTGACTATAATCTCAAAAGGCATATCACACAATGAATAATCATATATTTTAATAAATAATACATTCAATATATAATACAATATTTCAGCATACAATGAAAATTAACTCCAAGTTGCTTAATAAACATTTTCTCATTTACATGTAGTACCTGCTTGCAAATTGCACTGCTTTATCTAAGAAAGTGATGTAAAACATTATGATGCATTCATTTATTTATTTTGAATTTTATTTTATTTTTTTTATACAGCAGGTTCTTAGTTATCTATTTTACACATATTAGTGTTTATATGTCAATCCCAACCTCCCAATTCAACCCACCACCATCCCCCCATCCCTGATTTCCCCCCTTGGTGTCCATACGTTTGTTCTCTACATTTGTGTTTCTATTTCTGTCTTGCAAACCAGTTCATCTATACCATTTTTCTAGATTCCACATATATGTGTTAATATACAATACTTTTCTCTTTCTGACTTACTTCACTCTGTATGATAGACTCTAGGTCCATTCACGTCTCTAGAGATGACCCAATTACTTTCCATTTATGGCTGAGTAATATTCCATTGTATATATGTACCACATCTTCTTTATCCATTCATCTGTTGATGGGCATTTAGGTTGCTTCCATGACCTGGCTATAGTAAATAGGGCTGCAATGAACATTGGGGTGCATGTGTCTTTTTATTTTTATTTTTTTCTTTTCTTCATGTGTCTTTTTGAATTATGGTTTTCTCTGGGTATATGCCAAGTACTGGGATTACTGGGTCATATGGTAATTCTATTTCTAGTTCTTTAAGGAACCTCCATACTGTTCTCCATAGTGGCTGTATCAATTTACATACCCACCAACAGTGAAAGAGGGTTCATTTTCCTCCACACCCTCTCCAGCATTTGTTGTTTGTACATTTTCTGATGATGTCCACTCTAACTGGTATGAGGTGACACCTCATTGTAGTTTTAATTTACATTTCTCTAATAATTAGTGATGTTGAGCAGCTTTTCATGTGCCTCTTGGTCATCTGTATGTCTTCTTTGGAGAAATGTCTATTTAGGTCTTCTGCCCATTTTTTGATTGGGTTGTTTATATTTTTAATATTGAGCTGCATATGCTATGTATATATTTTGGAGATTGATCCTTTGTCAGTTGATTCATTTGCAAATATTTTCTCCCATTCTGAGGGTTGTCTTTTCATCTTATTTATGGTTTCCTTTGTTGTGCAAAAGCTTTTAAGTTTCATTAGGTCCCATTTGTTTATTTTTGTTTTTATTCTCATTACCCTAGGAGGTGGGTCAAAAAATATCTTGCTGTGATTTATGTCATAGAGTGTTCTGCTTATGTCTTCCTCTAAGAGTTTGATAGTGTCTGGCCTTATATTTAGGTCTTTAATCCATTTTGAGTTTATTTTTTTGTGTTAGGGAGTGTTCTAATTTCATTCTTTTACACGTAGCTGTCCAGTTTTTCCAGCACCACTTACTGAAAAGATTGTCTTTTTTCCATTGTATATCCTTGCCTCCTTTGTCATAATTTAGATGATCATAGGCACGTGGGTTTATCTCTGGGCTTTCTACCCTGTTCCATTGATCTGTATTTCTGTTTTTGTGCCAGTATCATATTGTCTTGATTACTGTAACTTTATAGTATAGTCTGAAGTCAGGGAGTCTCATTCCTCCAGCTCCGTTTTTTTCCCTCAAGATTGCTTTCGCACATTGGGGTCTTTTGTGTCTCCATACAGATTTTAAGATTTTTTTGTTCTAGTTCTGTAAAAAATGCCATTGGTAATTTTATAGGGATTGCATTGAATCTGCAGTTTGCTTTGGGTAGTATAGTCATTTTCACAATATTGATTCTTCCAACCCAAGAATACGGTATATCTCTCCATTTGGTTGTGTCATCTTTGATTTCTTTCATCAGTGTCTTCCAGTTTTCGGAGTACAGGTCTTTTACCTCCTTAAATAGGTTTATTCCTAGGTATTTTATTCTTTTGGTTGCAATGGTGAATGGGATTGTTTCCTTAATTTCTCTTTCTGATCCTTCATTGTCAGTGTATAGGAACGCAAGAGATTTCTGTGCATTAGTTTTGTATCCTGCAACTTTACCAAATTCATTGATTAGCTCTAGTAGTTTTCTGGTGGCATCTTTAGAATTCTCTATGCATAGTATCATGTCATCTACAAACAGTGAGAGTTTTACTTCTTTTCCAATTTGGATTCCTTTTATTTCTTTTTCTTCTCTGATTGCCGTGGCTAGGACTTCCAAAACTATGTTGAATAATAGTGGCGGAAGTGGACATCCTTGTCTTCTTCCTGATCTTAGAGGAAATGCTTTCAGTTTTTCACCAGTGAGAATGATGTTTGCTGTAGGTTTGTCATTTATGGCCTTTATTACGTTGATGTATGCGCCTTCTTTGTCCATTTTCTGGCGAGTTCTTATCATAAATGGGTGCTGAATTTTGTCGAAAGCTTTTTCTGCCTCTATTGAGATGATCATATGGTTTTTCTCCTTCAGTTTGTTAATATGGTGCATCACATTGACTGATTTGCGTATATTGAAGAATCCTTGCATCCCTGGGATAAATCCCACTTGATCATGGTGTATGATCCTTTTAATGTGTGTTGGATTCTGTTCACTAGTATTTTGTTGAGGATTTTTGTATCTCTATTGATCTGTGATATTTGTAATTTTCTTTTTTTGTAATATCTTTATATGGTTTTCGTATCAGGGGGATGGTCACCTCACCGAATAAGTTTGGAAGTGTTCCTTCCTCTGAAATTTTTTGGAAGAGTTTGAGAAGGATGGGTGTTAGCTCTTCTCTAAATGTTTAATAGAATTCACCTGTGAAACCATCAGGACCTGGACTTTTGTTTGTTGGAAGATTTTTAATCACAGGTTTCAATTTCATTACTTGTGATTGGTCTGTTCATATTTTCTATTTCTTCCTGGTTCTGTCTTGGAAAGTTATACTTTTTAAAGAATTTTTCCATTCTTCCAGGTTGTCCATTGTATTGGCATAGAGTTGCTTTTAGTAGTCCCTTATGATGCTTTGTATTTCTGGGGTGTCCGTCGTAACTTCTCCTTTTTCATTTCTAATTTTATTGAGTCCTCTCCCTCTTTTTCTTGATGAGTCTGGCTAAGAGTTTTTCAGTTTTGTTCATCTTTCCAAAGAACCAGCTTTTGGTTTTATTGATCTTTGCTACTGTTTTCCTTGTTTCTCTTTCATTTATTTCTGCTCTGATCTTTATGATACTTTTCCTTCTACTAACTTTGGGCTTTGCTTTTTCCTCCTTCTCTAGTTCCTGTAGGTGTAAGGTTAGATTGTTGGAGATTTTTCTTGTTTTTTGAGGTAGGCTTGTATTACTATAAACTTCCCTCTTAGAACTGCTTTTGTTGCATCCCATAGGTTTTGGATCGTCCTGTTTTTGTTGTCATTTGTCTCTAGGTATTTTTTGATTTCCTCTTTGATATCTCCAGTGATCTTGGTTATTTAGTAACATATTGTTTAGCCTCCAGGAGTTTTGTGTTTTTTACGTCTTTTTTCCCTGTAATTGATTTCTAATCTCATAGCATTGTGGTCGGAAAATATGATAGATATGATTTCAATTTTCTTAAATTTACTGAGGCTTGATTTGTGACCCAAGATGTGATCTATCCTGGAGAATGTTCTGTGTGCACCTGAGAAGAAAGTGTAATCTGCTGTTTTCAGATGGAATGTCCTATGAATACCATTTAAATCTATCTGGTCTATTGTGTCACTGAAAGCTTGTGTTTCCTTATTAATTTTCTGTCTGGATTATCTGTCCATTGGTGTAAGTGAGGTGTTAGTCCCCCATTATTATTCTGTTACCATCAATTTCCTCTTTTATAGCCGTTTGCACTTGCCTTATGTATTGAGGTGTGCTATGTTGGGTGCATATAAATTTATAATTGTTACATCTTCTTCTTGGATTGACCCCTTGATCATTATGTAGTGTCCTTCCTTGTCTTTTGTAACAGTCTTTATTTTAAAGTCTATTTTATCTGATCTGAGTATTGCTACTCCAGCTTTCTTTTAATTTCCATTTGCATGGAATATCTTTTTCCATCCCCTCACTTTCAGTCTGTATGTGTCCCTAGGTCTGAAGTGGGTCTCTTGTAGACAGCATATATATGGTTCTTGTTTTTGCATCCAATCAGCAAGCCTGTGTCTTTTGGTTGGAGCATTTAATCCATTCACATTTAAGGTAATTATTGATATGTATGTTCCTATTTCCATTTTCTTAATTGTTTTGGGTTTGTTTTTGTAGGTCTTTTCTTCCCTTTTTTCCCCAATTAGACAAGTTCCTTTAGCATTTGTTGTAGAGCTGGTTTGGTGAATTCTCTTAGCTTTCACTTGTCTGTAAAGCTTTTGATTTCTCTGTCAAATCTGAATGAGATCCTTGCTGAGTAGAGTAATCTTGGTTGTAGGTTCTTCCCTTTCACCACTTTAAATATATCATGCCACTCCCTTCTGGCCTGTAGAGTTTCTGCTGAGAAATGAGCTGTTAACCTTATGGGAGTTCCCTTGTATGTTATTTGTCATTTTTCCCTTGTTGCCCTTAATACTTTTTCGTTGCCTTTAATTTTTTTCAATTTGATTACTATGTATCTTGGCATGTTTCTCCTTGGGTTTACCCTGCCTGGGACTCTGCACTTCCAGGACTTGGGTGGCTATTTCCTTTCCCGTGTTAGGGAAGTTTTTGACTATAATCCCTTCAAATATTTTCTTGGGTCCTTTCTCTCTCTCTTCTCCTTCTGTGACCCCTATAATGCAATTGTTTGTGTGTTTAATGCTGTTACAGAGGTCTCTTAGGCTGTCTTCATTTCTTTTCATTCCTTTTTCTTTATTCTGTTCCACAGCAGTGAATTCCACCATTCTCTCTTCCAGGTCACTAATCCATTCTTCTGCCTCAGTTATTCTGCTACCGACTCCTTCTAGTGTATTTTTCACTTTAGTTTTGTATTATTCATCTTTGTTTGTTTGTTCTTTAATTCTTCTAGGTGTTTGTCTGTAATTCTTCTAGGTCTTTATTAAATATTTCTTGCATCTTGTTGATCTTTGCTTCCATTCTTTTTCTGAGGTCCTGGATCATCTTCACTATCATTACTCTGAATTATTTTTGTGGAAAGTTGCCTATCTCCACTTCATTTAGTTGTTTTTCTGGTGTTTTATCTTGTTCCTTCACCTGGTACATAGTCCTCTGCCTTTTCATTTTGTGTATCTTTCTGTGAATGTGGTTTTCGTTCCACAGGCTGCAGGACTGTAGTTCTTCTTGTTTCTACTGTCTGCCCTCTGGTGGATGGGGCTATCCAAGAGGCTTGTACATATTTCCTGATGGGAGGGACTGGTGGTGTGTAGAGCCGGGTGTTGCTTTGGAGGGCAGAGCTCAGTAAAACTTTAATCTGACTGCCTGCTGATGGGTGGGTTGGGTTTCCTCCCTGTTGGTTGTTTGGCCTCAGGCAACCCAGCACTCTAGGCTACAGGCTCTTTGGTGGGGCTAGTGGAAGGCTCATGCCAAGGAGTACTTCCCAGAACTTCTGCTGCCAGTGTCCTTGTCCCCACTGTGAGCCACAGCCACCCTCCTCCCACCTCTGCAGGAGATCCTCCCACACTAGCAGGTAGGTCTGGTTCAGATTCCTATAGGGTCACTGCTCCTTCACTGAGTCCTGAGGTGCACACGACTTTTTGTGTTCCCTCCAAGAGTGGAGTCTCTGTACCCCCAGTCCTGTCAAAGTCCTGCAATCAAATCCCACTAGAATTCAAAGTCTGTTTCTGTGGGAATTACTCCTCCCGTTGCCAGACCCCCAGGTTGGGTAGCCAGACGTGGGGCTCAGAACCTTCACTCCAGTGGGTGAACTTCAGTGGTATAACTGTTCTCCAGTTTGTGAGTCACCACCCAGCAGTTATGGGATTTGATTTTATTGTGATTGTGCCTCTCTTCCATCTCATTGTGGCTTCTCCTTTGTCTTTGGATGTAGGGTATCTTTTTTGGTGAGTTCCAGCATCTTCCTGTCAATGACTGTTCAGCAGTTAGTTGTGATTCCAGTGCTCTCGCAAGAGGGAGTGAGTGCATATCCTTCTACTCTGCCATCTTGAACCAATCTCCTAAAACAATACGTTTAATGAACAATCATTACCATGCATTTAAATTCCACTGAATTGGTCCTTTCTGAGCCTGCATTTTCAAAAGAACCATTAAAAGAGTCCTGTGCAATGAAGTGTCCCTTCTGCCACCCTAAAACAACGTATTTTTCTTAACAGTGTATTTTTGAGCTATATATCAAGTCTGAGATGAGCTGACTTTCCTGAAAATGGCCATATAAGCACAGAGAAGCAGAGGAGATGATGAATAGAAATACACATATTAGTGGGAGACATCCAAAGTGTCTTCCAAAGAGTTTGCCATTGGAAATCTCAATCCTTAAGAAACAGTAGCAGAACTACCAATGTGAATAGTGTACAATTTACTTTATACATTGTGTTCCTCTGATTATGGTATCATCAGTTCCTAGTATAACTGAAAACATATTTTCTAGACACCTAATAGGAAAAAAAAGTTCTATAGCCAATCCCCAACAAAGCAGTGTTAGTTACTATTCTTTATCAAAATTTATCCAACCTAAAAATGAGATTAAATTTGTGTTAAAACATGAAAAATTAAAGAAAATAGTCATTTTCTTTCTTTTTTTTCAAAACAAAGGAAACACATTTTATTTTATTTTTGGCCACACTGGGCAGCACATGAGATCTTAGTTCCCCGACCTGGGATCAAACCCGTGCCCCCTGCAGTGGAAGCACAAGTCTTAACCACTGGACCACCAGGGAAGTCCCTGGAATCACATCTTCATCAGCCGCTCCTCCATTTTCATTATATGAAATTTTATGTATCTGTCTTTGGAGAAAAGCATCAGTGTCAAATGTGGCAAGGAAACATTTGCCCTCAGGACATGAGTCTGAACTAGTACTTGAAAATGTGACAACAGAATTTTCTGATCATGTTTTAACAAAGGATTTACTTGCTGATCACGAAAAAGTAAATTCAGAAAATTGTCCCCCTCCCCCACTGCAAGAATAAATCTATAATAAAACATTTTCAGTCACCCTCTCCCCTCTTCCCAAGGTGTGCCCTTTCATGTGCACTTCATCATAGAGCCAACTGACATCCAGAAATACTCTGAAAGGCACCTGGCACTGTTGTGTTGCTCATGCCTCTGGTACACCTCCCTAGCAGGCAAGTGGAACCTTTTCTGTAGCTTCCCACTTTCAATAGAAATTTATTGAAAAATTTTCTTGATAGCAAAATACTTAAAGATTCCTTCCCCCTGCTCATCCTTCAGTTACCTACTGGAAAATTACAGAATTCAAAAGGTTTTTTCCCCCAGTTGTGATCAAAACATGGATTTTTTTTTTTTTTTTTTTTTTTTTTTTTTTTTTTTTTTTGTGGTACGCGGGCCTCTCACTGTTGTGGCCTCTCCCATTGCGGAGCGCAGGCTCCGGACGCACAGGCTCAGTGGCCATGGCTCACCGGCCCAGCCGCTCTGCAGCATGTGGGATCTTCCCGGGCCGGGGCACGAACCCGTGTCCCCTGCATCGGCAGGCGGATTCTCAACCACTGTGCCACCAGGGAAGCCCCAAAACATGGAATATTGAAGAACATCTGGGTTACTCTAAGTTCTTAGGTTACATACGTAGATATGTACAGAGGAAGTTGAACCCCAAGTTCTATTCCTTCCCAAAGTGGGTAACAGAAGAGAGGATTTGATTAGAACAGCTGAAAAAGCCTGATACTCATTCTATGATGGAGCAAAGCAGGCTTTTTCAACCATAAACTGATACCACCTTGTTGGTCATAAACCCTGCAGAGATCCAACAAGATGAGCCTCAAATTTCAAAAAGAGTCAGCAGAGAATGTTAAGATACATGAACAGAAGAGAATGCTGCTAAAGGCACACAGCAAAGAATCCCAAGGAATTTTTAGTGCCATTTTAATTTAATAAGCCAGTAGTATAGCAACCTAAAGACTTTGGCTGTGATCACACTAGGATGTTTTTATGGTACTGCTGCAGGAAAACATGATGGGCAGCTGGCATCCTCTGGCTCACGGTGCTCAGTGAGCAGCTCCAGCACCAACTCTGTGGAGAGCCTATGGCTGGGGGATGTAGTGGAGGTATTTCTTGCCAGATGGGAGCTCTTTGGTGAAGACTCCTTTAGGGAAAAGTTTTTTGGCTTCCTCTTCAGTGATGGTTGGAAGGACCATCATGCTGTCTCCATTCTTCCAATCAACTGGGGTGGCAACCCTCTTTTCTGCTGTCAGCTGGAGAGAGATAATTACTCGGAGAATCTCATCAAATTCCTGCCAGTGGTAGCTGGGTAGAGGATGGACAGTTTTAGCTTCTTATCAGGACCGAAAATAAATACCACACGAGCTGTTACAGGCATGCCCTTTTCGTCCTTCTCTGCTGGGTCCAGCATGCCCAACTGGACAGCAAGGTTCTGATTCTTATCATCAATGATGGGAAAAGGTAACTTTTC
Organism: Kogia breviceps; assembly: GCF_026419965.1. NCBI lineage: Eukaryota > Metazoa > Chordata > Mammalia > Artiodactyla > Physeteridae > Kogia > Kogia breviceps. Next base: position 15,743,349 of record NC_081315.1, on the reverse strand, counting down.
TGTGGACTCGTCACCATTGTAAGCATTGATATCCTTGCTCCAGGCAAGATGGTCTTCAACACTGTCTATTGAAAGAAAGGGCAATCATCTTAACTTTCCTCTTGGCAAATTCTGGTGCCAGCTTTGCTGCTCTGCCAAGCTCTGCCAAGTGTGGTACACACTGGGGTAGTCCCGAGGGTGGGAGAAGAGAATGCCCCATGAGTCTCCCAGATAGTCGTGGAAACGGATGTGGCCAATGGCAGTACTGGCCTCGAAGTTGGGAGCCTTGTCCCGGAGAAGGAGCCCTCCGGGCATGGCGGCAGCAGTGACATGGAAGGAGGACTCCATTTTCTTATATAAAATGATTATTTTGATGTAGTGCTACCAAAGTCTTAAATCCTTATGCTATTTTAATACTTTAATCCTTCATAGACTTTTATAATTGAATCCTAAAATACAGTAAACACACACTAGTGTGTTGAACAAACATGACTAAAGAAATATAGTCAACACAACTTTATGAACTCTCATTGTCCTTTCAACATTTATTCATAGAAAAGTTTTCTTGTTGTGAACTCAAAAGAAAAGTTATATGATCACTTTATGCCACAAAAGCCTTTGAATTATTTCATCAGAAATGTCCAGTACCATAGCTTAAATCTTCATGATTCATTGAAAAGTAAAGTTTCTGGTCACTTCTCCCCACAAGCTCCAATCACCACAACATTCACCACCAGTATTGCTGAGTAGCAAGTAGGCTGCTTCTTTTTTTTTTATGAAGGGGTATGACTGGCTTTTTCCTTTTATTATGTTCACAATCCTACTTCATGCTTTTAGTCTTTCTTGGGTTAGATTTTTGGGAAAATGGAATACAGAAAATTCCTGTTAACTGGTACTCTGATAAGATAATCTTTATACTCTCTGAGCTTGGCATAGGTTGAAAGTTAATCCTGGTCTCCAAGGTGCTTTCCTGGAAACCTCTGAGAATGATTACTGGGACTCTCTGGACAATGCCTGAGTGGACAACCCAATTTGTCCTATATCTGTCTTGCCCCACCCCCCTCACCCTCCTACTCCCCATTCCTCCACCGCTAGCTTTCTAGTTACCCACTCTTACACAGTTTCTTGGGCAGGATTCAAGAGGGCTCCGTTCTTGCAATTGTTTTTATGTGGCTGATTTTTGTTTGTTTGTTTGGTTTTTTGGCTTTTGTTGTTGTTGTTAATGGACAATTCTTATGGTCCTTTCTTCTTCTGAAAAAAAGTAGCCCACCATTCTGCTGCTAACATCACTCTGGGTTTCTTAACTTGTATCAGGCACATTTTCTAACTCTCCAGTGTGGGCATACTCTCTGGGTGGTCCTTTTGGGGTCGTTGTAAATGGCTGAGGCTTAGAGTAAGTCCCTACACTTAACTGGGCATCCTATATTTTATCTGGTTACTTTATTCACCCTTCCCTTGTGGCTGAGTAGGATATAACAGCACTTCTCTTCAACATATCCTTTGCAAATCTCATTCCAACTTCCCTCTTAATCCGGGCTATATCCCTAAGAGGTAAAGGCAGGGAATTTAGTTCTTGGATATTTCTTTTGATTAATGAATTTTGGTATATCCCACAACTCATTAAGTATCAAAAATCTATCTTATCTCAGTGTCTCAGTTGAAACTTTAAATTTAGCTTCCTGGTTTAATAAATGTGATATATTGTACCTTTATGGGATAATTTTAAATTATCTAAAACTTCATACATTTTAAAGCACACCATGTAGCCATTTACTATTATAACAGTCTTTGATTAAAATAATTTTATACATTTCTTTTATTTTATTCATACATTTATATATATTATACTTATGTGTATTTACATATTAAATTTATAATTTATATAGCTTATAATTTATATAGTAATTACAATTTTTCAATCTAATGCCTCAATTCTTCCAGGAACTGCAATAGCCTCATTCTTTCTGGAATTGCCCCTTTCCTTGTTACAACCATGATCTTCTATGACTGTTCTTTAGTCCTTCTGACTGGCCCAGGATGGGTCTGTGACCAAAGTCAAGTGAACCTGAGTCATAGTTACAGTCACAGTCACAGTCAAGCCAATCATTGTCCATTGGTAATTTATAGCAAATCTGAGAAAAATCAGTTAAACTAAGCTTTACCATATAAAATTCAGAAGCTGTCTAATTAATCATATGTTTCTAGAGATAACAGGATTTTAATAACAGATTGGAGGCATCTGAGACTCTGTTCTATTTATTTCTGTGGTCTAGGTGTCGCTCTTGACCTTCTCACACATAGGATGTTTGATTTTTTCTTTGTTTTTTAGACTGACAAGTGACATTTTTTGTCTACTCTAGTTGGAGTTACAATCAATAGATACAATCAACTGTATCTTACCTTACAATCAATAGATTGCTTAAATGTTGCAATTCAATTCATTATTTTAATATTGTGTCCAACAAAATATTACCAAAGCTTTTACAAAATGTCGTAAGTTAGGAAAGATGATAGGTTTAAAATAGCTAAACTAAAATAAATTGGTCCTATTTTAGGAATATAGTTAGAAGAGAGAGAAACAAAAGAACACCACAATAGACACAGTTAAAAGTTGAATACACCCCACACAAATATTCAATTCACAAAATATTTATAAAGCCATTATTAAAATGGGTGGTAATACCTGAGTAGAACTGTAATTAAGAAAATAAAACCTAAGAGTACAAGTTCTAAAAATTCTTTAACAGATCATCAAATATTCCTAGCAAGACATTTTTAAAAAATATATTTTACATAAGGAATTAAAATTAGAATGAAAATCCCTTCATATATGAACATTGAGCAATGGCATTGTTTGATACTTTGTGTGTGTGTCCCTAAACCACACTTCTCACAATGACAGGCAAATAATTGAAAACATACAATTAGCTACTTTATCTTCATTTTAGCATTAAATCCAGTCTTGGCTCTAAGAAATATTTTAGGCAAATGGTTTGGTATTCTATTCTTTGCCTCTCTCAGAGCTTTTCCCTTCATTTCATTAATGTCCCTCCAATAGCTTCCTGGATCTCTTTTGCTATTTTATTTTCTGTGGCACAGATATTTAATTGGTTACTTCTGCACCAGTCTTGACCCTACGTCTAAAGCCACCCTTCTGCATTATCACTCACAATAGTCAGAACATCATGACATAATCAGGTGTGAATCAAGTAAATCAACCTTTACAGACATTCAACTACAGTGTCTTCCTTTGCAGGCAACACAATGATGATACAAAATTTTGCCCATTTTACAATTTTTATTTCCATTTTTATATTATTTTATTCATATTTTCTAAACAGAGGAAAAATTGTTTCCTCTTTCAGATCTACCATTTTGCAATAAAGTTCACATAATTTTATGAAAGGACCTTAATGTGTAGAATGAATATATAATTATACTTTATTTAATATTTATCAAGTTTGTTATATATCTTCCTTCATTTCAGAGGTCACATAATCATAAAAGAAATAGAAAATAGGATGTGAGATGGTATTAAAACATATATATTGTAAACATGGTAGAAAGCTGCAAATATTCCAATTGAAAAAAGAAGTGTAAAATATCTGTATTCTGAAGAAACCAACATGTAGCTGTATTAGAATGATATTTTTCTGTGGTGTTCATACTCATATTAAAAATCAAGAAAAATGTAATGGTAAAGATATGGAGCCCTCTGAGAAGAACTTTACCTCTGAAAGAACAATAGAGTGGAAGGAGGTGATGGGTAATGACATATTCAAAAGAAAAGAAGGAATACAAAGCAAAATAGCTAGTGAAACACAGAGGGAATCAGATTCTCCAGTGAGGGTAAACTTAACTCAATCTGCTTGACATATGAAAGTCACACAATTGGGGATGGGAGATATTACAGATAACAAAGTACTTTTTATTATTATTGCAGTATGGATATATAAAATAACAGCTGTCACACAAAGGGACTTTGAAAAGGCCCGACTTTAACATAAATGAACTAAGGTGAGGGGAGGAGGTCTCCTTGAGAGAGCAAGCATTAGGAACTCATGCTTTAGTTAAGTAATTAATGGAGCAGTGGGCTTCACACTGACTATTTCAAAGCAAAAAATGAAGCAGGTAGCAGGGGTGGGCGGTTACGGTACACGGAATTTAATTTTTCACACTATACTTGAAAAGAGAAGAATTCAGGATTATTTGTAAATTAAGCTAATTAATTTTACTTAAAGGAAAAAAGAAAAAAATGAAAAAGAGAAAAAAGTTGCCTATCTGCGTAGTCTATATTTTGAAAAACAATTTCCAATTTTGTTTCTCTTATTTATTTAGCTATTAGATACATAGTGTTCTAATTTCTACTTTTACTTTAAAAATTATTACAGAATTGATATATTATATATCAGTGGTATGGTGAAGTGAGTACATGTTTATCTTTCTAATATTTTGCCTTTGAGGAGCCACTCCTTCTGGATCTATGTTTGGACCTGGGTCCTGCAGTCATAGTGACTTTCCCTGAATTTACTTCACCCCCACCTCATTACCTGGCTCCAGCAAGTGGAGATCCTCTGATCCACAATGACCAGTGCGTGGGACCACCTTATACAGTTTGTTGCACCTGAGAATGTCTGGCCAGGGCAATGAGTGGGGCCTGAAATCTAGCCATGCTTCTCTCCCCAAGCTGTGTACCTTGGCATGGGGTGTATATGTCTGAAGAAAGGTCACCTTTCTCTCATCCTCATAAAGGCTCCATCTGCTTGCCAAGCTGTTCACCTGCAGGGCTGCCTCTACCTAGTAGGGAAATCATTTGCTCATTTGTACAAAGGCTACGGAGCCATATGGGCTAGCAGAGACCCTGCCAGTGAGAGAAATTCCATACTCTTTGCCTCAGTGACTGTTTTGTGATGGACCCAAGCTCAAATCTGGTGAATCAGAATTCTCCTCTGAACTTTTATTTTACTATTAGCTTGAAATATTGCATTTAATGGCTTGGGTTGCTAAACTGAAAGGATGGTTGCAGCCATATTCTTTACTATTTGCAGAGTCTGTTTGCAGCATTAAGCAAACACAAGGAAGAAAAGAGCACTAAGAGAAGGGAAAAAAGAGAACAAGCTCTGGTTTGAACCCCTGGTTCCAGCCCTCACAGAAATCTCTACCAGCATTTCCCAGCTACAGGAGCCAATGGATTCTTCCTTAATTAACTTGGTGCAAGTTGAGTTTCTGTCATGTTCAAATGACAGAATTCTTATATACACTGATGGTATACTGATTAGTTCGGTTGTTGCAATTCACTAGAAAGGATATTGTGCATAAGGAATGCTACTAATCTCCCCCTAAGAGCAGTACTCCAGTTACTATGCAACAACAAGCATCTGTTGCCTTTCACCTTGAACCTGTATGTAAATGCTGATGTTTTCAGAGTAAGTGACTAATTACAGTGGGATGAAGTTAGGAAAGGATCTCTGAAGATAGATGAGTGCTTTTGCCTAATCCCAAAGCAATGAAGCTGGATTGCCAAAAGAATGCAATGGAACTTTCCCCCATTTGAGGACAGAGCATGAGCAAAGGCACAAAGAAGCAAGTTAGAGACATATGTTATTACTCTTTTAAGTTTCAAATGAATGAATTTATTAGCTCACTACTGAAAGTCATCATGGATAGTCCGGAAGCAGGATTGTTTTGATTCCTATTTAGATATGATTGTTAGGAATCTCTTTATCTCTCTCCTCTTGGAGAGGGAACAGCTCCTCCTCTGTTATTCTAGCACAAGTCTTAGGAGTAATTATGACTGAGCAGTTATGCTGCTTAGGTCATAGGTCCAACCTTCACTGGATCTGATTGGCCAAGGTAATATGAGGCTCTGGTCAGTAATGCGTGTAGCTGAGTGTGGAGGCAGCAGCATCTGACCAAACTCATTGATAAGTGTTTGCCCGAGGTAGGAGTGGGAGCCATTACTAGAAAAAGTAAAATAGATGCTGGATAGGTAAACATCCAAGGTCCAAAGAAGAGAATAAGCTGGCTGCCTAGGTGATAAGGAACGGATTTATTAGCCAGCATGAAAAATGAGATTGGATAAATGAGGGGACCAAGTTCAAGCAATATTGGAGTGTTTGAAATCTGAGGTATTTGAATATCAGTATTGCATATAAAAATGGAGTTTACACACAGTAATCTGTTTAGCACTAGAGAAATAGCTGGGAAAAGGTGCACCTCTTTTGAATAGGGAGCTCATGTAATTTATATTCCAAGCTGTGACACTTTCAAGAGTAAACGGGGGGTAGTCTTAATGATTATACTTGAATAAGAGGCATAAATTGGGACTTTATCCCAGAAAACTAGGGCAAATGGCTGCTCTTTTCCTCAGGAAAGTGGTCAGAAAGAGTAGCTTATACACTCATTTCATGTGTAGTTCCTTTTGACTCTGTAATCATAGCCAGAATCAATTCCAAGCATCTGTGACTAACCTTTAGGCAGTCACCTATAGCTAAACATAAGAGGAGCCAGGTGATTGACAGGAAAATCTGTGGCAGAATGGATACTTGATCAGATGGTAATCTACAAAGCCAGTTGGATCCTCTCCCTTGAGAAATGTTAGATGCAAGATACACAGAGCAAGACTAGTTGGAATGAAATAGAATTTAAAAGAAACTCACAGAAAATGTAATGTATTAGCTGGTGTGGGCTTAAGTTCTACAAAAGATAGAACCAAATATTCGTGTCTCAACCAAGAGAAGTTATATCTTACTCCCATGACAGTCCAAAGTGAGCGTTCCTAGTCAGCGGGAAACTCTCTTCATACAGGGATCCTGAGAGTAGGACTTTTTCCACTTTGTGGCTTTGTTGTCCCCAAATAACAGATTAGGATTAACATTTGTACCATCAGGAGGGATAGATAAGACATTGGAAGAACCAAAAAGTTTTTCTTAAAAGTCTTGGCCAGGAATAGTTCACACATTTCTACCCACTTTCCATTGATGAGAAGTAGTCACAGGAGACAGCTACAACTAGAAGCAAGGAAAGGAATAGGGTCCTTTCCTGGAGAAAGGTAGTATGGCTGGGACACTGTATACCAAGTAAGGGACTTTAGAAGACTACCAGTGGTCTTGTCCCAGGCTGTAAACAAACCCCTCAGCAAAAAACCCAAGAGATAGAGAGATGGACAGTTGTGAGTGGGTTAGAAATGGACATTTGCATAAGAAGCAGAGACAGAGAGATGTTGACTGAGCCTTCTCACACCAGCCTCCATAAATTGGTGTTAAAGGATTTTTTTCCTGACTTGCTCTTTTTGTTTACAAGTCACTATGTGCTTACATGTGTTCATCTGGGGAAAATGATCTAAGAAGTCTGTGACCTGATCAAGCTTAAGACCCACCTCTCTTAATTCCCCAAGCAACACTCTCCACTTTTATGGCTTCAATAACACTTTACATGGTGATGATTCCCTCGTTTATTTCTCCAGGACAGACTTCTCTCGTGAGCTCCAGCGTGGCAGACCTAGTAGTACTGCACAGCTCCACTGTATCTCATAAACAATAACGGCATTCTGGCACTGAATTCATCACTCACCCTCCTCCATCCTGCACCTCTTGTACTTTGCATCTCAGTGAATAGCACTACCGTTCATCTGGATGTTCGGATGGGAAAATTGGGAATCACTCTTGGATCCTCTTTCTTTCTCACAGCTCATAGAATTGATCAGGACAGAAGCTCACCTCCTTCTAAGGCTGGAATCCACCTACACATCGCCACCTACTGCAGGTTTCATAACCCAGGTCATCTCTTCTTGTCCAGATTTTCACAGAAGCCTTCTAACTATTCCTCCTGCCACCAGTTTTGCCCTTCTATTTATTCTTTACACATCAGCCAGAGTGATCGCTTTGTTGTAGATATACAACTAAGTCACAAGTCTTGCTTAAAATATTTTTTTGCCATCACTTTTAGAATAACTCTAATTTACCATACATGGCCTGTAAGGCCCTTTTATTAGTCAGGCTCTAATCAGGAAAACAGAATCCACAGAAGTTAATTCAAAGAAGGATAGTGCATACAATAAACAATTACAGAGGAGTTGAGAGAAACAAAAGAAACACAGGTGATACTGAAACAAGCAGAAATTGGCAACAGCAGGAAGCCACTACCACTCTAGGGTGACATGAACAAAAATAAGAAGTAATGATATTAGAGTTCAGAGTGAGGAATTCCTAAAAGGACATGGAACTTCTGCAGGAACTTGTCTGACAGGAGCTGGGACCACGGATGAGGAGGGTCTGGTGAAAGCTAGAATCATGAAGAAGATGCACTCTCTTTAGAGAAAGAGAGGGAAAACCATCCCGGCTTCCCTTCTGCTCTGTACTCTTGTGCCCTCAATCACTGAATTTACCTGGAAGCCAACTGGCAAGGGAGCCTGCGTGATGTACTTTTCAAAACACAAGAAGGGTAGGAAATGAATGTGCACAACTTCATATTCTGGCCCTGCTTATCTTTCTAGCTCAGCCGCCACTGCTCCCTCCCCTGCATACTCTGCACTTCATCTCAGGAAACTCATTTCAGTTCCCTGCCGTATTCTGTTCTCTCTGTGTTTGTACATCCTATCACCCCAATTCAGAAAGGCCAGAAAAGAGGTCACCCTTTTGCCTTCTCCCAGTTGCCTGAATATCCCCAACAATGCTTTGGGTCTCAGCTTAAGTATCACTCTTCTGGAAGGTTTATTTTGGTCCCCAAATCTGAACTAAATACCCTTAACATATGAGCTCTTAATAGCCTATAAATTCCCATTACAGCATTTATTTTAAAAATTAAAACATGATATAAAAATCGATTATGGTTTACAATTTAATTTACCTGTGTATATCCTGAGTCAGCCTACAAATTCTGTGAGAGTAGGGGCCCCATATCTGCTAGTCACCACAGCACCCAGAAGGTGCTCAGTGAGTATCCACTAACTGAGTGTGTGGATCAACAGATGAAGGTGGTGAGTCAAAGAGCAGTGGTTGACAGGGAGTGGTGCCAGTCCCCGATCTGGAATTGCAGTGAGGACCACACTGCTCTGAAAGACAAAGGACATTGTTCAACATTTCCGTGATTTCTGAATGTGTGATTGCTACTTGGGCTTTAGCTACTGTAGTTCACTTCTACCCTTACAATTACTTCCTCACTCCTTGACTCAGGTAACACACATCTTACTGTATTAAACAGCTGAAGGAGAAAGACACAAGAAACCAGAAGCCCAGCTAAAGGGCTATTGTGGAAATTTATGTATGAGTTTATAGGAGAAATAAATTAAATATGAGGCAAGAAAATAATGAGGATTTATTTAATCATGAAAATAGTTTAATTTGGAAATAATTCTGTAAGGACTAATCATAGAAGGCCATGCTTATCTGAGGAAATACTAGGAAAATTTATTCCAATCTAGTTTAGATGTCTCCCTTTTAACTCATTTGTGAAAAAACAACAAAAAGATTAGCTAAAGAAAAGCTAATACTACCACATTCTGGAAAAAAAGTACATAGTTAACTAATAGTTATTTTAAATACAACACATACACCAAATTACAAACAAGAAACAGTATGGTTCTGGCTTTAGTCATTATTTCCTCAGCCACAAGTAAGTCAGGTGGTGTTTCTGTCCTCATCTCTATCACTTGTAGTTCCACACACCGATTCTGCTGCTGGAAGCTGAGACAACACTCTTAGGAAGTGCTATTATCACTCTCTGTTGGAATGATCACCTTTTATTATGATAGTCCATTTGTCTGCAGTTTTTTTTTCCATTTTAGTTCATAGATAATTTCTTCCTTAGTCATGCAGATTTGTTCTTACCTACTCTATTTCTATACCTAATTTCTGTTACACAAATGTATGATGATGAAATTCTTCAGGGTTTCTAGTGTGACTGACTTAATATGTGAATGTGCTATGCTTGTAATCTTCTCTTTTGTGTTGGAGGGGATTTCAATTACTCCTATCTGTGAGCAGAACATCTTCTAGAGTAGTTCATGATATACAATGCCCTTTTCCAATGGCTTCTTGTCTCTATACTATAGTTATTAACCTGAGCAGCTAGAGATAAAATCTCTTGCTCTGTAATAAAACTCTGCTTCACTAGGTCTTTGCTTACTGTATATTGGTTCCATATATTCTCAATATTAAATAAAGAAGCAAAGGAATATTGAAGTAGGATATGTTTATAAAAGATTACAGAGTTCAGTCATAGGTATGATATAGGGTTTTCTATGTTCTCGAACAAACATTACTTGAACAAGTTTGTCATTAAATCTGACCTTGTGAAAAGGGATATTCAAAATCAATAACATATATGCCTTAAAATATAAACTTAATTATTTTAAAAATTCAAATATAAGATCAGTAATTATATTACTTGTAAAATACCTCAATAGTTTGAAACTGGCTTTATGAAAAATAAAAAAGGTCTTCAAACAAGAGAAAGTAACCTAGAACTAAAGGTAGAAGTCAGATTGCATGATTTTCCAGGAAAAATTCTTATATTTCAGATATCTTGTCACCCAATTGTGCACACAACTGTCCACACAGCAATTGTGTAGCCAAGAAAACAAATAACAAATAAAAACATAACCACAAGAGTTCACAGCTGGAGTTCACAGTCAGCCAGGAGTTCTACTGAGGAAGCTGATTTTATGATGCTCTCTGAATGATATAAAATACATTTTCCAAACACAGGCATAGCAAAGTCACCTGAAAATTCTAGCTAGATAGAACCCACAGGGAATTTTTATCTAATGGAGATAAATATACTTACCTCATAGGGTTGTTGTGAAGATTAAATAAGATAAAGTACATTCAATATCTGTTATGGGTTGAATTGTGTTCCCCCCTAATCCATGTTGGAGTCCTAACCTCCAGTACCTCAGAATGTGATATTATTTGGTACTAGGGTTGTTGCAGATGTAATTAAGATGAGATCACACTGGAGTATGGTGGACCACTACTCCAGTATGACTGATGTCCTTATAGAAAGGCAGATGAAGGCAAAAAGTGCCTTCAGTCTTCTACAAGCCAAGGAAGACCAAAGGTTGACAGCTAATTATCAGAGGTAGGCAATAAGCATGGAACAGATTCTCCATCACCGTTCTCGGAAGGAACCAACACAGCAATACCTTGATGGTGGACTTCTAGCCTCCAGAAATGTGAGACAATGTATTACTGTTGTTTAGGCCTCGCACTCTGTGGTATTTTGTTATGGTAGCCCTAATAAGCTAATACGGTACCTAAGAATGACTGGCACATAGTGGAGGTTCAGCTGATGCCAGTGCATCAGTGACAGACTCGTGTGAACATATTCATGTAAGTAAAGGGATGTAGTAGTATATATTCTTGTGTAAAGGAATGTAGTAGTATATTAAGTGTCGCATCAAAAGTTTCATAGCAATTTTGAGGGCTAGGATTCAAAATCTCTAATTTCCTGGAGGAGAAAGGAGAGCTAGACAGGAATGTGAGACCAAGGGAACTGAGATATTTGAGAAGACTGTAGCAAAGCACTCATAATATAGGAATTCAGCTGTTCATTCAATTGACAGAATGAGTTTGGACACAAGGAAGAATGAAAAATTTGTGTACTGGAATTAGGGTCACATTAGTCATTCATCATTTCTAGAGTATCTGTCACATGTTCAAGCATTTTGCTAGATACAGAGGGCACAAGAATAAACGACTCCTGGCTTTCATGTTCAAGAGCTAACAGCCTACTTGGGAGGAAGTCATAAAAATGTCATAAAAAATACCATTGGGATATAAAGTAGAAATGATTGGTAATAAGTAAAATAATTCTAGATACAATGAGGATTCAGATGTGACAGGAAGCCGTATGTGTCTAATGTTACCAACTGTCAATATGAAGTTGTGCTGAGCCATTAGAACACTTTACGGAGCTCCTTGCATCTTTTTTAGATAGAGCAACTTTGTTGTTTGGGCCAAACTGTCATCATTGGAATTGAATGAAGTCTGAGTGAGTAATTCATTACAATATCCATTCTCCAGAGTTTGCTATGTACCTGACATCTAAGGCACAAGTGCTTTTGGTGGATGATTTATTTGTTTCTGCTGTCCAGCAGCATCTTTATTATAAGTGAAGGTGTAGTTAGAATATTTTCAGTGACCTTTCTTAAATATTCTACAAAGGTAGACACTACAAAAAACTTCTTTCCGTGGCACCCACCACAAAGATTAGTTGCATCTAATTCATAGCTATATAACAGAATTTGTCATAATATATTATGGTCAGTCATTTCTAGTTCTTTGTTTTTAAACACTGTGTACAATGAGGGGAAACAATTTACTTTTGGATTTCTAAATGTGTTATTTCTTTAACAGCCCAATATATTGCTTTGTGTGCAGGATCCACACCATGAAGTGCATCCTCCTGTTGTTGGGGAATAATACAAGAATAGGACAAAATCAAGGCAACAGAGGGTAGTATCAGGAGCATACACTGTGTTTCTTGTTGCACAGGGCCTGCCCTTGGTAGGAGGTGGGCATGCATGTTGACATAGCATAAAGGAGAAGTCTAGCGGTCTACACAGTTCAGAGGTTCTACATACAGGTGGAGGTGGGGTGATGGGCTTGGCAACAGGTCTTGAGGCTGGAGGCTCTGGAGGCTCAGGGACAGTACTTGTTTCTGGGCCATGTGATGAAAGTCTGAGATATGCTGCAGGTGGTGACAAAATGACTCCAACTCTTGGGATTGGCAGAGGTGAAAAGACATGCAGAATTACACAGACCAAGAAACAGGAACAAAGAGTCATACCCCACAGGATCAGGACAAAAAAAGTACAGAATACAGTTCAGATCCTCCCTAAAAGAAAATGATCTAGATGAGAGGGGTGGCAACAAGCTGGGAACAATAAGCAACAAAGCAACATGACTGCAATGGTGACGATAATATACAGACTTCCTGAGCCAAAAGAGTCTAATATTCCTCCTTTCCTCCTTCCAGGGACTAAAAATGGCCTCAGCCAAATGGATGCCAGCAAAAACATCTGGCAAAAAGAGGTGTGAGGCTGCCAAAATCAAGGCAGTTTATGAAAAAAAAATGTACATATTTAGAAAGATAAGAGTAACATACAGTTTGCAAATTGAGTTTTAATGATGGAATTTTGAAAAGCTTCTGAAAAGTTTTAAATTCATGTTTAGCCAAATTAATATAATCATGATTCATGTATGTAAGGGTATTACCACCCCCTTTAAATATAGCTAACATATCTCATTTACATTTTATAGGGAAAAAAAGATAATGGTGCAGGGTAGCAGATGTCATGCTACTGTCTCAAGAAACTCATTTTCTTTTCAGGCTAAATTCAGCTACTAAAACTTTATAGTCAAGCATTAAAATGCCCGGGGAAACAAAGGTACTGGGCAAAGATACTAGCAGATACTTCTGGAAGCATGAGAGGGCAGGTAATCTTGAGTCTAGAGTAAAATGAAATCATGAGTATAGATTTAGAACTAACTTTGAGTCATTAGGAAAACCAAAGAATCTCTATGTATTTGAAATAATAGGCAAACATTTGATTAAAAGAGAAGATGTGAATAACTTTAAGTTGATTTTTAAAAATTGACTCAACGTTAGTTTATTTTAGGGCAGTGTTTCTCAAAGTGTGTTTATGGAACCAACGGCACCAATATCTCCTAAGAAATCTGTTAGAAATGCGAACACTCAGGGCCTACTTCAGATCTGCTGGGTGAGAAACTCTTAGAGTGGGGCTAGCCATCTGTGTTTTAACAAGCCCTACAGGTATAAAATTGCCACATTTAGCAAATAAATGTACAGTATACACAGTTGAATGGAATTTCAGATTAAAAAATGAATAATTTTTACTATGCCCCATGCGATATTTGGGACATATTTATACTAAAAAAAATACGCTGTTTATCTGAAATTCAAATTTAACTGGGCATCTTTCATTTTATTTTACAACCTTATCCAGGTAACTCTGATACAAGTTAAACAATGAGAATTTTAGAGTAAAAATAACAGCAATGTTAAAAAAATAGTATTTCCTATGCCTATAGAGCAGATAATGCTGAAAGCATTAATGTCTGGTGCAGGCATCTGTCTGCATCTGTCTGACAGAATGCTGAATTCGGTTTTAAAATATTTTTGTTTGGCCAAATGTATTTGTTTTTATTTGTTCTTTGTGTTTGGATGTTTGGATTAACTGCAATATTTAAAATGCTGTGCAATTTCACATAAAATCATGATCTGGATCACATACCAGTATGGCAACAATTGAGACTTTTAACAAGTGGGTCCAGTGTTCCACAGTCCACACAACTCCCAACTGTGTCTCTACCATAAATCTAGACATTACCTGTAATTTATATCTGCTATTGCACAGTTTTAATTATCTCAGGTTGGGAATGTATTACTTGCCTCTGTCCTCATAGTCGTGTAAGTTTGCATCCTCTTTTCATTAAAGGTTTCCCCCTACATGTGGACTTTTTGGAATATGAAACATCTCAAAAGGAAGGTCTCACATGGGAAATGGGTATCATGTTGTTGGCTACATCTCCCAGGAAACAAGTTAGTAGAATTAGAAATCAGGGTTGTAATAGAGTTTAGCCTAAAACAACCAAGCTTGACTTACACAAGGACCAATTTAGAGGAAAAAAATATTGGGTTGCTTTTGTTTGTTTCATTTAAATTAAAAATATTGTTCTTGATTTTCCAGGTAAAAATGCATATTCTAAATTTGATGATATGTTTTAGTAGTGAAAAGAATATCAATATAAAAATTAACAGTGATTTCTAAGGACTAAAATGTTAACACTGCAGAGTATTTAAGAAGCAAAACACAAAGGGTGATTTTCAATCTTTCACATTAAACTTTGGGTGATATCTTGCATTTAGGGCATGTACATGCACCCTAAAGATTGTGACTTACTAATCATTTCTCTATACCAGCTTGAACTAACATGTGGGCATGTGGGCATGTAGAATCAGTAGCTCACGCCTTGTTGAAATTTGGTTCCTGGCGCACTCCAAGAACTGCAGTAGACACACTGTTTAGGCACTTCTCCATTTATTTTAAGTAACTGGATAAGTACTGAAGAAAATTCACCTAGTTTGTACTTAATCCAACTTTGTGCCTTGAAGATCTGAATTCCGCAAAGTCGATTTTGATTCAAGCTTTTGCAGCGATGTCCCTTTTACTATCTCAACAGCTTTCCCAGAATAAATCCTTCCCCTTACAAGCTAGGCTTGGAGAACATGTGCCGGGCTTTTATGACATATGGGCCTGTCTACAGTAATTAATTCCTAGTTTGTCTGACCTAATTGCTCCATGTTGGCAACTCTTGTTATATTATTAAAGGCAACATTGTTGAATATAAACAGAATATTGCCAAAATAATGATTATTTTTTCAAAGCTGCACACGTTTCATAATTCCTGTATTGTATCAATTATTAACTTCTCTTTGTTCACTAAATATTTCCTAGCCTCTGATCTCAAATGCATTGCATATTCCAATTTAATTTATCTTTTTAATTATATTGATGATTAGTTGTGTTCTAAATCTACTGTGGAGCCAGAAATTAGATTCAATTTTCTTTTCCCACGCTTCTATATATCTATTTATATCTACTTATATATTTATATATCTATATCTATGTATCTATGTATCTATCTATATCTCCTATTTTATTCTCACCAGTCAGGAAAGTAGAAAACTCGAGTGTTTTCTATTTTTATGTAAAGTAGATTAGTGTTCCTCTCTGTTTGGTTGATGAGGAAGGGCATTTTTGTCCACCTTGAACTCCCTCATTTCAAGTTGGTATATGCATCTCAGACCCATCTGGACTTTTTTCTCTATTCACTTGTATCTCCATTTAATCCAAACTCCAGAGCAGTGGCTTATAGTAAAATTTGGTTTGAGGCAGAGTAAACAATTCAGGCATTTACAAAGCTTGATAGTTGTTGCTTTGTCACAATTTACAACAGAGAAAAACCCCTGAGGGAATTACTTTTATCTATCCCTCTCTAGATTTGTGAGACATTTTTACAGCAATTCCCTAGGTTTCATGTAGTATGTTATAGGCTGCCCTTATTCTACATGCCTAATTCTAATGCTGTCCCTTATGCATCAACATATACTTTACATATAAACAGTAAAATAGTTATAAACTCACACTGTTCTCACTTCTGAATTCTAATATATTACGTTTTTGGAAAATCATATGGAATTTGTATAGCCTTCACAAAAATTTTCATCTAAAGCAATCAGTTACACTAGACAGCATCTCTCAATTTACGAAAAAAATTAGTCAGGGTATACAAAGGTATAGGTGCAGCAGTGGGAAGATAAAATAGAGCAGTATCTCCTTTTCTCTATCTCCCCCCTCCCCAGCATCATAAGACTGGAAAAGAAAAATATTTTTGAAACATTTTCACTTGAATTTGAATATTCTATAAATCTTGATGCCATGTGAATTTCTCACCCATTAAAAGCAATGGGTTCTGATTCTTCAGAGAAGAGACAGATACGTGCTAGAACAAGGAGTTATATCTCAGCTTTCACTGTCAGATTTGATTTTGTAGCAAGACAGCAGGCTTGAAAAACAGGCCTTGTTAAGGGATGGAGGATGGAGATTCTAAATTCCTTTAGCCTGGACGATTTAGATCATATCAATAATTTTGTTTTCTTAAGTATAGGAAAATGGAAATAAAAACAAAAATAAACAAATGGGACCTACCTTACCCTGTCATCCCAAACCTGTGGAGACAGGTAGAGGGGCCTTTAGAAATGTCCAGTGAGCTCTGGCAAAACCCAGACTTTCAGTCCTACATCTCTGGGTGTGTGTGTTCGGGAGGGGGAGGGAAATGGACGATGTGCTCCTAGTAGAAACCTTGCAATAAGGCCACCGGGTGACTGTGCACAATGGGGGCTGAGAGAAGCGATGCAAGCAGTGAGACAGTTACTGGGAGAGGAGGTATTTTTTAAAAGCTAAATGTCAAGGTTATGAGGCTCACCTTAAAGTCTAGGACTTCAGAAGTTCATCTCAAAGGCCGCCCGGCACGAGCTTCAGAGGATCAGGCACAGTGAAGTAAGTGCAGATCAAATTAAGAAGAAAGGCCAAGATTCAACTCTTCTGTCCATTCACTCCCCTTGTGATGAGGATAGGTTTCAAAACAGCCCACTTGGCCTTTGGGCACACCAGAAGCCAACTGAACCTGCTAAGCTAAATTGGATACACTTGATGGTGAAGGGCACGGTGGGCCTGAGTCGTGGCTGGTGGCTGCATGGAGGGGGGTGAAGGAAGTGGCGTCACCAAACGTTGGCTGCCCTTGCTCCGGCCGCCGTCACTGCCCCAGAGTCGGAGCTCTACAGTGACCGTGGGAGAGAGCTCTCACTTGGAACAGGAGTCCAGGGGGCCCTGGCCTCGGGCTGAGCGATCCCATCATCCCCCGCGGGATGGCAGCTGACAAGGGCAACAGAGCTGGGGCTGAGGTGTCCCCAGAGAACTTGGATAATCGAGTGACAGGCATGACTGACTGGTGACATTCACCAGGTGAGGTTTGGGGGGCGTACGGTGGCTGGAAGCTTTGGGCGGCCTCAGGGGAGCTGTTGCCAGGCCCTGCCTTTGGTTGGTGCCCATTCTTGAGGATGCACGAGTCTGAGGAGTCTGAGGTCCTTCTTATCACCTCACTGTCTTCTGCCATGACCGCACTCAGGCCGCAGCCCATGAGCAAGAAGATGGCGTGGCTGGCGAAGTATGCAATGCCCAAGCAGGGCGCGCTGTCCCGGACCCCAGGGCCCGGGCGTTTGACTGGCTGTGGTGGGCGTGCCTGCCGCGGGGTCAGCGCCTCCACACTGTGCACCAAGCGCCGGAGCTGCTCCCACAGCCTCTAGCAGTGACGCAGCAGCTCGGCCACTGCGCTTGCGCATTGACTTCTGACCCTGCACAGCGCGGCCGCACGGGCACGTCCTCGTGCTACGCGCGCCCGGCGTCCCGAGCCTCCCTGCTCGGCTTCTGGACGTTCCATGACCAGCAGGGAACGCTGGTGGGAGAGAGGTCTACCACGGAGAGAATCCGCAGAGACCTATGTATGTAAGTATATTTATATGTTTCTATATTTACATTTGTTATAGATGTTATATATAACATATTTTATATATATTATATATATAGCCCTTTGTTGGGCCGCGGCGGGAGTGTGGCCCAACAAAGGGCCATATATATAATATATATTATATTATATATTAATATAATGTGTTTTCTATCATATGAAATATTATGTATAATATAAATCTATATATAAATATACTTTTTGATAAAATCTAGCGTCATCTCATACTCCCTCATGCCCCTGTGGAACTTTCTGAAGCATTGATAGCCTGCTGGTAGGGCTACAACCTGGTACAACCATTTTTCAAAACAGTTTGTAGTAGTTACTAAAGTTGACGATTTGTGTGTCCGTGTCCCAGTAATTTAATATCTGGTGATTTAGCCTACGGACCCGCGTGCATGGGTGTACCAAATTATAATTCAAAGAGTTTCTAGCAGTGGCGTTTATAATAGCACAAAATTGGAAAAGACATTGCCCACCCAACGTTAAAATTAAGTTTGATATGTTCAAACAATGGAAGATACTACAATTTACTTAAAAATTATATTGGATATGTTCACACAGCGGGATACAATCCAATAAAAAGAAAAGAAAAAAAATAGAGGTATGTGTGACAACGGGGATGGATTTTGCAATAGTATTATGGGCAAGAAGCAAAACCCAAGTGTTTACTTATGATTTGTGTAAATTTTAAAGGCAGGAAAAGCTAAACTATAAATTATATTGTTTAGGAGTGTATATTTTGGTGTTATATCTGTATGGGAAAACAATAAATGAACTGCCACAATGGTCCTGGTAGTGGTCACCTGTGGGAGTTGGAGGAGGAGGACATTTGCAGGGGTTCATAGAGGCTTCCAGGATGTTAGAAATGTTCAAATTTTGACCTGGGTGGTGGTTACGTTGCTGTTTGTTTTATAATCATTCTTCACACAATTTGTTTATGTTGTATGCATGTTTCTATAAATTCTTACTGTTTAAAATTAAAACAAAACAATTTTAAAGCTGGGGAGCTTTTCAGACACCACGTAATTATCATAGTCTTCTTGTAGCAGAGGACTCACAGTGGGCTGACTGCTGGGGCTGGCACCCATGGTCCTCACAGCCTGACCTCAGGACATTTGCCTGGACCAGGGAGGACAAAATGAGGCCAGATCAGCCAGGATGGACTGTCAGGCCCCATCGAGACCAGGGAAAGAAAGACCATGAGTTGTACCAGCCACAGTCCTCCAGATGCCAGCCAAATCTACCCTTGACAGGAGTTCAGTGAGGAGCCCATACCAGCCACCCCTTGGCAAAATGCAAAGATTATTTAGAGGACAGCATATTTATGCATGGTTACCAGCTCCCTTCTTTACCATATTACCCTGCAAAACACTTGGACACTACTTTGGGGAGGAGCAGGGTAGAACTCTGAGCATTTTTATCTAAAGAGGCTAAGGATTTACCTAAAAGGACTGTTTAAATGATTACAGCCACAGTGCTTACCCAGCTAGACTAAAATTTATGTTTTTTTTTTTTTCACTGAAAAGTGTGAACTGTAAAGAAATTCTTATCAGTAACACACAAAATAAACTACATTTTCTTTGGACATCTAAATGTAGTAAATCTTTGAGTAAATCTTTGACCTAGCAATAAATATATGTGCATTTCTAAAGGAGAGTGGGGAGGAAAGAGACAGTCTGCATTGTTGTAAGTATTTCATTGGAACAACATTGGGATCCAATTACTCAATAATTAATTGCTGTTGCAGATGATTCTCTCACCCACTTTTTTTTTTAACATCTTTATTGGAGTATAACTGTTTTACAATAGTGTGTTAGTTTCTCCTTTACAACAAAGTGAATCAGTTATACATACACATATGTTCCCATATCTCTTCCCTCTTGCCTCACCCTCCCTCCCACCCTCCATATCCCACCCCTCTAGGTCTCACCCACTTTGATTATCAAGGTTGTACATCTCTTAAATTTTGTGTGGCAAAGTTTCCTATGTGTGCTTTGTTTCTTGAGCTATGGTCTCCATGTAGAGCTATACTTGATTATAGTTAAACCTTGTATAAAGAACATCAAAATATGAATATGGACATTAACAGTTAACTGAAGTATTGATATTCTTTAATAACATTGTTAAAATTGTGAAATTAAATAATGAAGCAACTAAAGATACTTATGAGTCTTTGAGAAAAAAATAAAAGTCTGCTTTAATGATTTTTGAAATCCCTTATATGACATTCTTTTTGTTATTGTTTGACTCAAATGATAATATCCTAATATTATAAAAATTATAAATAAAATTATGAATTAGAATAGAAGCTTTCTATAACACATGCTGATATACAGTGTAGCTGTAACACAGTGAGATTAGCTGTGTGCATGGCACATTCCAGAACTCCTCTGAAACAAGAATCCCTTTTAATACATTTTTTTAAACATTTTTATTGGAGTATAATTTCTTTACAATGGTGTGTTAGTATCTGCCGTATAACGAAGTGAATGAACTATACATATACATATACATATATCCCCTTATCTCCTCCCTCTTGCGTCTCCCTCCCACCCTCCCTATCCCACCCCTCCAGTTGGATGCAAAGCACCAAGCTGATCTCCCTGTGCTATGTGACTGCTTCCCACTAGCTATTTTATATTTGGTAGTGTATATATGTCCATGCCACTCTCTCACTTCATCCCAGTTTACCCTTCCACCTCTTTGTGTCCTCAAATCCATTCTCTATGTCTGCGTCTTTATTCCTGTCCTGCCCCTAGGTTCTTCAGACCCATATATTTGTTTTTTTAGATTCCATATATATGTGTTAGCATACTGTATTTGTTTTTCTCTTTCTGATTTAACTGCACTGTGTATGACAGTCTCTAGGTCAATCCACCTCACTACAAATAACTAAATTTCGTTTCGTTTTATGGCTGAGTAATATTCCATTGTATATATGTGCCACATCTTCTTTATCCATTCAACTGTTGATGGACTCTTAAGTTGCTTCCATGTCCTGGTTATTGTAAATAGAGCTGCAATAAACATTGTGGTACATGACTCTTTTTGAATTATGGTTTTCTCAGGGTATGTGCCCAGTAGTGGGATTTCTGGGTCGTATGGTAGTTCGTAGTTCTAGTTTTAGATTTTTAAGGAACCTCCATACTGTTCTCCATAGTGGCTGTATTAATTTACATCCCACCAACAGTGAAAAAGGGTTCCCTTTTCTCCATACTCTGTCCAGCATTTATTGTTTGTAGATTTTTTGATGATGGCCATTCTGACTGGTGTGAGGTGATACCTCATTGTGGTTTTGAGTTGCATTTCTCTAATGATTAGTGATGTTGAGCATCCTTTCATGTGTTTGTTGGCAATCTGTATATCTTCTTTGGAGAAATGTCTGTTTAGGTCTTCTGCCCATTTTTGGATTGCGTTGTTTGTATATTTTGTATACAAAATATATATATATTTTGTATATATTGTATATGTTAGAGATGAATATTTTCTTGTATATTTTGGAGATGAATCCTTTGTCAGTTGCTTCATTTGCAAATGTTTTCTCCCATTCTGAGGGTTGTATTTTTGTCTTGTTTATGGTTTCCTTTGCTGTGCAAAAGCTTTTAAGTTTCATTGAGTCCCATATGTTTATTTTTATTTCCATTCCTCTAGGAGGTGGGTCAAAAAGGATCTTGCTGTGATTTATGTCATAGAGTGTTCTGCCTATGTTTTCCACTAAAAGTTTTATAGTATCTGGCCTTACATTTAGGTCTTTAATCCATTTTGAGTTTATTTTTGTGAATGGTGTTATGCATGTTCTAATTTCATTCTGTTACATGTAGCTGTCCAGTTTTCCCAGCACCACTTCCTGAAGAGGCTGTCTTTTCTCCATTGTATATTCTTGCCTCCTTTATCAAAAATAAGGTGACCATATGTGTGTGGATTTATCTCTGGGCTTTCTATCCTGTTCCATTGAGCTTTATTTCTGTTTTTGTGCCAGTACCATACTGTCTTGATTACTGTAGATTTGTAGTATAGTCTGAACTCCAGCTGCCTGATTCTTCCAGCTCCATTTTTCTTTTTCAAGATTGCTTTGGCTATTCGGGGTCTTTTAGGTTTCCATACAAATTGTGAAACTTTTTTGTTCTAGTTCTGGGAAAAATGCCATTGGTAGTTTGATAGGGATTGCATTGAATCTGCACATTGCTTTGGGTAGTATAGTCATTTTCACAATGTTGATTCTTCTAATCCAAGAACATGGTATATCTCTCCATCTGTTTGTACCATCCTTAATTTCTTTCATCAGTGTCTTATAGTTTTCTGCATACAGGTCTTTTGTCTCCTTAGGTGGGCTTATTCCTAGGTGTTTTATTCTTTTTATTGCAGTGGTGAATGGGAGTGTTTTTTTAATTTCTTTTTCAGATTTTTCACCATTACTGTATAGGAATGCAAGAGATTTCTGTGCATTAATTTTGTTTCCTGCAAATTTACCAAATTCATTGTTTAGGTCTGTTAGTTTTCTGGTAGCATCTTTAGGATTCTCTATGTATAGTTTCATGTCATCTGCAAACAGTGACAGTTTTACTTCTTCTTTTCCGATTTGAATTCCTTTTATTTCGTTTTCTTCTCTGATTGCTGTGGCTAAAACTTCCAAAAGTATATTGAATAATAGTGGTGAGTGTGGGCAGCCTTGTCTTGTTCCTGATCTTAGTGGAAATGGTTTCAATTTTTTACCATTGAGAACAATGTTGGCTGTGGGTTTGTCATATATGGGCTATGTTATGTTTAGGTAAGTTCCCTCTATGCCCACTTTCTGGAGGGCTTTTTATCATAAATGGTGTTGAATTTTGTCAAAAGCTTTTTCCACATCTATTGAGATGGTCATATGGTTTTTCGCCTTCAGTTTGTTAATATGGTGTATCCCATTGATTGATTTGCATTTATTGAAGAATCCTTGCATTCCTGGGATAAACCCCACTTGATCATGGTATATGATCCTTTTAATGTGCTATTGGATTCTGTTTACTAGTATTTTGTTGAGGATTTTTGCATCTATGTTCATCAGTGATATTGGCCTGTAGTTTTCTTTTTTGTGACATCTTTGTCTGGTTTTGGTATCAGGGTGATGGTGGCCTCGTGGAATGAGTTTGGGCGTGTTCCACCCTGTGCTATATTTTGGAAGAGTTTGAGAAGGATAGTTGTTAGCTCTTCTCTAAATGTTTGATAGAATTCACCTGTGAAGCTATCGGGTCCTGGGCTTTTGTTTGTTGGAAGATTTCTAATCACAGTCTTAATTTTAGTGCTTGTGATTGCTCTGTTTATATTTTCTATTTCTTCCTGGTTCAGTCTCATAAAGTTGTGCTTTTCTGAGAATTTGTCCATTTCTTCCAGGTTGTCCATTTTATTGTTTTTTTTAGTTGCTTCTAGTAATCGTTCATGATCCTTCGTATTTCTGCAGTATCAGTTGTTACTTCTACTTTTTCATTTCTAATTCTGTTGATTTGAGTCTTCTCCCTTTTTTTTCTTGATGAATCTTGCTAATGGTTTGTCAATTTTATCTTCTCAAAGAACCAGTTTTTAGTTTTATTGATCTTTGCTATCATTTCCTTCATGCCTTTTTCATTTATTTCTGCTCTGATCTTTATGGTTTCTTTCCTTCTGTTAACTTTGGGGCTTTTTTGTTGTTCTTTCTCTAATTGCTTAAGGTGTAAGGTTAGGTTGTTTATTTGAGATGTTTCTTGTTTCTTGAAGTAGGACTGTTTTGCTATACAGTTCCCTGTTCAAACTGCTTTTGCTGCATCCCGTACGTTTTGGGTCATCATGTTTTCACTGTCATTTGTTTTTAGGTATTTTTTGATTTCCTTTTTGATTTCTTCAGTGATCTCTTGGTTATTTAGTATTGTATTGTTTAGCCTCCATGTGTTTGTACTTTTAACAGATTTTTTCCTGTAATGGATATCTAGTCTCATAGCATTATGGTTGATACAATTTCGGTTTTCTTAAATTTACCAAGGCTTGATTTGAGACCCAAGATATGATCTATCCTAGAGAATGTTCCATGAGCACTTGAGAAGAAAGTGTATTCTGTTGTTTTTGGATGGAATGTGCTATAAATATCTAATATAGCTTTATACCCTTCATACCATATAATATCTCAATCATTATTTGAATCAATTAGTGAACAAATAATGTGAAATCTTGCCCAATTTGGAATTTATAGTTTAAAGTAATATAGTAATTAATTTCAAATTTATTTAAAACATTCAAATTTCAATGAAGGTTTAAGTATGTTTTATATTTATTTGCATCATACACAGGTGCATTCCTTTATTTTTTTTTTTTTTTTTTTTTTTTTTTTTTTTTTGCTGTATGCGGGCCTCTCACTGTTGTGGCCTCTCCCGTTGCGGAGCACAGGCTCCGGACGCGCAGGCTCAGCGGCCATGGCTCACGGGCTTAGTTGCTCCGCGGCATGTGGGATCTTCCCGGACCAGGGCACGAACCCGTGTCTCCTGCATCGGCAGGCGGATTCTCAACCACTGCGCCACCAGGGAAGCCCTTCTTTATTTTTTAATTCAAATATAATTGACCTATAACACCATGTTAGTTCCAAGTGTACAACACAGTCATTCCTTATTTCTATACATTACAGAATGATCACCACAGTTAGTGTAGTTACCATCTGTCACCATACAAAGTTATTACAGTAGTGTTGACTATATTTCCTATGCTGTACATCTCACCCCAGTAATTCATTTACTTTTTTAAACTGGAAGTTTTTACCTCTTAGTCTCCCTCGTCTATTTCACTTATCTCCCCACCCCCTTCCCTCTGGCAACCACCTGTTTGTTCTCTGTATATGTGAGTCTGTTTCTGTCTTGTTATGTTTGTTCATTTGTTGTATTTTTTTAGAGTCCACACATAAGTGAAATTGTATGGAATTTGTCTTTCTCTGTCTGATTTATTTCACTTAGCATAATGCTCTCTAGATCCATCCATGATATTGCAAATGGAAGAATTTCTCTTTTTATAGCTGAGCAATATTCCATTGTATTTGTGTGTGTGTATGTATAACTTCTTAATCCATTCATCTGTCAGTGGACACTTAGGTTGTTAGGTTGTTTCCATATCTTGGCTATTATCAATAATGCTTCAGTGAACATAGGGGTGAGTATAGCTTTTGAATTTGTGTTTTACTTTTTCTTCAGAAAAATACCCGTAAGTGGAATTGCTGGATCTGCTGGATTGTATGGTAGTTCTATTTTTAATTTTTTGAGGAACTTCCATACTATTTTCCCTAGTGCCTGCACCAATTTACATTCCAGCCAACAGTACGTGAGAGTTCCCTTTCTCTACATCCTTTCCAACACTTACCTTTTTGATAATAGCCATCCTGAAATGTGTGAGGTGGTATCTCATTGTGGTTTTGATTTGCATTTCCCTGATGATTAATGATGTTGAGCATCTTTGCATGTGCCTGTTCGTCATCTGTATGTCTTCTTTGGAAAAATGCCTATTCAGGTCCTCTGCTCATTTTTAAACTGGGTTGTTTGTGTTTTAATGTTGAATTGTATAAGTTCTTTGTATATTTTAGATATTAATCCTTTATCAGATATATTGTTTGTGAATATCTTTTGTCATTCAGTAGAATGCCTTTTTGTTTTGTTGATAGTTTTCTTTACTGTGAAAAAGCTTTTTAGTTTTATGTAGCCCTATTTGTTTATTTGTTTATTTTGTTTTCCTTCCTTGAGGAGACAGGCAAAACAATATTGCTAAGACTGAAGTTAAAGAGCATACTGCCTACATTTTCCTGTAGGAGTTTCGTGGTTTCAGGTCTTACCTTTAAGTCTTTAATACATTTTGAGTATATTTTTGTATATAATGTGAGAAAATAGTTCAGTTTGATTCTTTTGCATGTTTTTATCCAGTTTTTCTAACACCATTTGAAGAGACTTTCTTTTCCCCCTTTTTATATTCTTGCCTCCTTTGTCACAGATCAACTGACTCTAAATGTGTGGGTTTCTTTCTGGGTTCACCATTCTGTTCCATTGATCTGTGTGTCTGTTTTTTGCCAGTATCATAATGTTTTGATTACTAATAGCTTTGTTGTACAGTTTGAAATAAGGGAGTATGATACCTGCAGCTTTTTCTTCTTTCTCAAGATTGTGTTGGCTACTTGGGATAGTTTGTTTCCATACAAATTTTAGAATTATTCTAGTTCAGTGCAAAATGCCATTTATAGTTTGATAGGGATTGCACTGAATCCGTAGATTGCCTTGGGGAGTATGGTCATTTCAACAATGTTAGTTTTTTCACTCCATGAGCACAGTATATTTTTCCATTTGTATTTTCTTCAGTTCCTTTCATCAGTGTTTTATAGTTTTCAGAGTATAGGTCTTTTACCTCCTTAGATTTATTCCTAGGTATGTAATTGTAAATGGGCTTGTTTTCTTAATTTCTCTTTCTGATAGTTCTTTCTTGGTATTTGGAAACACAACAGATTTCTATGTATTATTTTTGTATCCTGCAACTTTACTGAATTCCTTTATCTAATTCTAATCAGTTCTAATCGTTTTTGGTGGTGTCTGTTGAATCTGATATCTGATTCCTCTCACAGGCAATTTCTGTGGCCTACTTTTTTTTTTTTTTTTTTTTTTTTTTTTTTTTTTTTTGTGGTACGCGGGCCTCTCACTGTTGTGGCCTCTCCCGTTGCGGAGCACAGGCTCCGGATGCACAGGCTCAGCGGCCATGGCTCACGGGCCCAGCTGCTCCGCGGTATGTGGGATCTTCCCGGACCCGGGCACGAACCCGTGTGCCCTGCATCGGCAGGCGGATTCTCAACCACTGCGCCACCAGGGAAGCCCTCTGTGGCCTACTTTTATCCTGTGTCTGAATCGTGTGTGGCATGTCTCATATTTTTTTTGTTAAATCCTAGCCATTTTACAGTATATATTGTAGCAATTCTGGGTGATGATTTTCCTCCCTACTCTCTGGGGATGTTTTGGTGGTTGTTTGTATTCTTATTTGTTTTGTGACTTGGCTAGGCTACTTGGTAAAGTCTATTTCCCTTGCACCATTAAGCCTTTGGCGTCAGTCCTCTGAGAACATAGCTTTGGGCATGTGGCCCATGCCTAGGATGACAGTGGTTTTACCAGGGCTCTCTTTGATTGTCTTTCTCTGATCTCTCTGATAAGCCATCTACTTCCTTTGGTATTACACCCTGCTCATTAGGCTTTATTAATTACTGGCTGATTTCTCTATTATTTTCAGCATCACCCTAGAGCATAAATTGCTCAGCAGTCTGGTCCAATTAATTTGGACAGTGTTAATTTTTAAGACAATCTTTAAGGTTTTTTGCTGTCCCTGGGAGGGCTCTTTTCTACTGTTTCTATCCATGATTCTTTCTGGAAAATTAGGTGGCCAACGGTTTAGCATGTTACTCTTAATTAAGGAAAGTTATTATATTTGAGAGCACCCTTCAGCTTGATCTCTAGTTCAAATGAAGAACCTTAGTCATTCCTTTAGGTAAAGGTTCAGAGCTCTCTTCCTTATGGACTGCCTCTTCCCCTGGGAAATCTCTGAGCCACTATTCTGGGTTCTGTGTGAGGCAGTAACGTCTGGTTTTCTTGGCTTGCCTCTTCCAGAATGGAACTCTGTTGTAAGAAGGAGCTGGGCTTAGCGCCACAGGGGCTTCAGTATTCTCAGCTTGCTGAGGGTAGAGCCTCTGTCCTATGAATAGGAACTGAGGGGCCCCTCAACTATTAGCTGGCCCTCATCAGGAATTAGCCATTTCAGCTTGCAGTTGAAGTGAATGAGAAATACTGATGGCTTATACCTTCTGGTGAAATATGGTAAAACTTGATTGGGAGCTGAGGAAGAAGGGAACCCCATCCTCTTAGCCACACCTACCTGTAGTGGAGCTTTCATCAAACTGAGTTTGGTGGGTGGAGAGAAGCAGTGAATCATGACTCAAATGCCACAGTCTCTCATTGTTCTTACTGAGAAAAGTAAAAACTCACTTTATACTTTTATTAAAAGATATTTATTTATTTATTTATTTAGGCTATGCCAGGTCTTAGTCGCAGCACGTGGGATCTTTGTTGCGGCATGCGAGAATATAATTCCTTGACTGGGGATCAAACCCAGGCCCCCTGCATTGGGACCAGTGCAGTCTTACCCCCTGGACCACCAGTCCAGTTTTATATGGTTTTATAGTTTTCATTAGCTTTGCTTATTTCACTGAGGAGTGGGTCTGCAGGGCTCTTCACCTTGTTATCTTGAAAATGGAGCCCCTAGAATCTCATTCTTTAAAATTTTATTTTCTTTTTTTATTCCAAGGAAATATGAGGTGAATGTGAGGTAGACAAATATGTTCAGTTTGTCATCTTGATCTAATCCTTTTCATCTCTTTTTAAGCGTTCATCTCTTCTTTCCAGGTCTCCTTTCTTGCCCAGGTATGAGAAATTGACTTGTACAGTCCTATTACTAGCATTTGAAAGAACCTGGTCCGGAAGCTCTCTTAGTAAACTTGATTTCAAATTCAGCCTTCTCTACTAACTAGTTGTTTGACTTTAACATCATATGGGCTCTGAATTTCTGTTCCTTCGCCTGTAGTAAAAAAGGAAATAACGCCTACCATGTGTTGTTGTCATTAGAGATAATGTAAAATGCTAATCTAAATATCACTTTTAAAGAATCCAGACTATCTCATCTTAATTATGGGAAATATAAAAAGTATTTGGCAAAATTATTTTAGCTTCATTATCCAATAAGCTTCAAACTACTTTGAATTAAAAAAAAAGTCATCTACACACAGAACAATTACTGCTTCATTAAAAATGTTTCAAAAGAATGCAGTCAAACCTATTTTTTGATTTTTGATTAATCTCTACAGTGCCTTGAATTCTCATGTAAGAAGCATTTAAGAGCTCATTACTGGGAAAAATAATTTTGTTTTTCATATAAACACTCTCAGATATTTTGCTGCTGTTTTGTATATAGGTTTAGACAAAACAGAATGACTTTAAAATTCTAGTACCGGAGGGTTTCATTTCATAAACCATTACTGTTTAATGCCACAGTGACTGATTCCTGTATCTGGAGTGCTTGGTTTAATTTAAAGGTCTATAACTTCAGCGATTTCCATACTGTTAAGAAATACCACATTATTGTATTTAAATTTTACTGATTATTACCCCATCTGTTTGAAATTGGTAAAAATTTATACATGGATTGAGTGAAAATTTGCCTTTCCTATTTTTTTTTGAAGTCAGTTTTCTAAACATTTGTCAAAGCAAAACCTAGTTGAGAGCCCTACGAAAGTAGGTAGTCAACTGCTGTATTTAATAAATTGCTGTATTTAATAAACATGCTCCTAGATGAGGGAAGCATTTGATAAGCAGGAATTTGCTGTACATTTAGACAAGTGACAAATAAATTACACATTTCTAAAAATTTAGAGTATAGGAAAGGCCTTCAGGACCTTGCCTAGCAATGCCTTCTTACATCAATTGGTGTCTGAGGGCTGGAAGTTGCCCTATTATTTAGACATTTATTTGGTTTTTAAATGGTGCATCAATAAATCTTTGCAGACTTTTTGAGGCCTCTTAGTGATGCAGATTGGTGGTTTTGAAGTGGGAGGTGTTGTCTGTAAAAAATTCCAGGAATTCATCCTGCTTCAGTTGTTGAGCTTTTATTGATTTTTACATATGGATTTCTATATAATGTTTCATTCATTCAAACAAAGGGTCCTATGGTGGTTAATTTTATGTCCATTTGATTAGACCTCAGTAACCAGAAATTTGGTCAAACACCAGTCTGGATATTGCTGTGAAGTATTTTTAAGATGAGATTAACAGTAGAATCAGTAGCTTACTCTCAATAATGTGGGTGTGCCTTATCCAATCAATTGAAGGCCTTAAAAGAAAACAGACTGAGTAGAGTTCCTTGTGGTATACAGTAGGTCCTTACATGGGAAAAGAATCTTAAAGAGTAGATATATGTATATGTATAACTGATTCACTTTGCTCCATAGCAGGAAGTAACACAACATTGTAAATCAACTAAATTAAATTTAAAAATTTAATTCAGACTGAGGACTCTGAGGAAGAGTTTTGTCTCCTGACTACTATTGGTCTTGAGCTGGAATATCAACTCTTCCGTGGAATATCAACTCTTCCCTGGGTCTCCAGCCTGCCAGCATGCTCTGCGGATTTTAGATTTGCTGGCCTTCACAATCACATGAACCAATTCCTTAAAATAAATTCCTCTCTGTCTCTCTCTCTCTTTCCCCCTCCTTCCACGGACACACACACACACACACACACACACACACACACACACACACACACACACACACACACCCCTTACTGGTTTTGTTTCTCTGGAAAACCCTTACTGATACCAATACAAGTCTATGTTAAAAATCTTGACTTGGTTCAATCCCCTCTTTTTCCAATAAAGTCTTATTAAAACACAGATTGCTAAGTTTCACTTCCTCCCTGTTAGAATTTCTGGTTCACTATATTCATGGTAGGACCCCCAAATTTGCCTTTAGTTTCTAACAAGTTTCCAGGTGATGCCGACCCTGCTAGTTTAGAGACCACACTTGAGAACAACTCCTCTAGATCACAGTGTAAAATGTTGGGAAGTGATGATGGAGCTGCAATATACTAGAAATTTTTAAAAAATCATTAAATAAATTATTTGATATGGCCCCTTTCTTGGCCTCTTGACTGGGATCTACTGCAATTTTACTCCATATTCCTGGGCCTCAGATTTCTTATTGATAAAATAAGATCTTTGGAGCAAATGATATTTGATGTTCCTCCTAGTTATAATTTATGGGATTTTATAAATACTACTACTCCTTGTGAGAATTAACGAAAAACACTTAAGAAAATAAATTCTGGAATTGTCTGCCTGTAATAGTGAGGAATGATTTGGCAGCAGGTAACGGTGAACTTTGCAAGTAACTGTGATTTGAGTAAATTGTTTTCTCACATGAAAAATGTCTGAAAGTAGGTGACTCATTATTGTTTCCATGATTTCAGGTTGGGTTCTCTGGAACAGAGTCTGAGATACAGTTTGGGTTATAAAATGCTTAGTAGAGATCAACACCTATGAGGAGAAGTGGGAGCAAGCAGGATTGGACAGATAAAAACTGAAATGCATACCCGACAAAACCTCAGCCATTCTGGCAGGGAGCTCTAGAATGAACATTGCCTGGCAGAGGGCCTTGTGTTGGCCTGAAACAGCCGGGTCTGTCTCAGGGTATAAGCTGTATCTCACTCTGTCACTGGAAGAGTGTGACCTCGGCTTAGTAGCTCTCAGCAGCTGAGTTAGACCCTGCAGAGCTGATGTTTGGATGCTGTCTGCTGATCCCACTCTCCACACCTAGCAGCCATTTCTTCCTTAAAGGGAGTTATGTGTGGTACATCCTTTGTCTACCACACATATCAAGACAAGTCCTCTCTGGCTCTCCTTACCTTTCTCTCATGTTCAGAAAATGGCTCCTGCAGTTGCAAATATTACATGCCATTCAAAGCATCAAGGGAGGGGAGAAGCAGTGATGTCCATCTCTTTTATTAGGAAATAAAAAGCTTCCTAGAAACCATTGAGCAGATTTTGCTTATGCTTCACTTACCAGAAAGTTATCACATGACTAGATCTGTAGAGGTTGGAAAGGTGACTAGTTAGTGTCTGTATTCTCTACAGTGGAGAAATAAAAGGGAAAGATGGTTGGGATGGATGCGGGATTCCTTGAAGGTCTTTGTCACAGTCTTAGACTTTAAAGAATTTACTGGAGCAGCAGAAAAGAATGTTTTCTGGCAATGTATATAGAGTGCAGTTTTACTAAGAACATGTACATGCTCCAATTGGGGAAAAATAGCATTTACTAAGCTTAGTATTTTTATTTTTACTTTTCCTTTAGAGTACAAATAAGTTTTCTTTTCTCTCCTGAGAAAATGTGGGCAGGCAATTCACAAATGTGTCATGAACTGAAGGATACAGGGGCTGTAATTTGCATCAAAGCCAAATCAACAGGACTCCTGTCATCTCATTTTCAAAGCAATATTATCCCAAGGGATGTGCTATTTCACTGTAAACCAAGGAATTCATGCTCAAACATGCAGTTGCCAGCTCACAATTTAACATAAAAAGTCTTAAGAAGAAAGCAAGAAAGTAGGTGGGAAAGAAGCCCTACCAATCTCAGTATAAGTCCTGTTCTTAAGTAGCAGGCATTGTGCTAATAAACAAATGAAGATGAGTAATGACTTAGTGAATTACAGTAATGCATATTGTCAAGTGGATAAATCATAACTAAAAGTAAGGACCATGCTTTCACAATTGCTGAAGTGGATAGGAAGAAGGAAGAACCTAATTACCTTATTTCTATAGCTTGTCTGAAATTTAGCTATATTCAAACTCACTTTCCTGTAAATTTATTTTCTGGGGTCAATGATTTTGACCTAGGATTTGACATTTTTTTTCCGAAAACATTTAAAAATTATATAGAACAGCAGAATAATGTCAGAGTTGTAATGTAATATCAAAGTTATTGTAATAAGAACTATGTTTTAACAGCAGTGTATAACTTCTCAAAATAATTTAGTTAACTGTTTTTCATGGGTGCTTTTAGGAATTGTTAGAAAAATAAATACTTTGATGTATTGGAGAAGAATATACTGTTTTCATAGTGAAATTGTAAAATTCCTCTGCAACTTTAACAACCAGACTAGTCCAGTCAATGAGCACCTTTGAATGAACTGCCTTTCAGGAGACAAAATAAGCAGTGGTTTAAAAAACTTGTTTTTTTAAATAAAAGCAGTAAAGGGCTCTAAAAATAATGAAACAATCAACTGCAAAAGCTAATTCAATTGAGTCCCAACTAGGTATGACACATTTTACACACATTATCTCATGTATAAAAGAAATATATAAAGGAATCATAAAACACAAGTTGTTTGTGAATAACTTTCCATACAATATTATTTATCCTTTTAAGCCATTCCTTAACTATTTTTTTATTATTTTTCAATAAAAATTCCACAGAAGCAATTTAATCACTTATAGAAAGATTTCAAACATATAGTCTCTTGAATGAACTGCCTTTCAGGAGACAAAATAAGCAGTGGTTTAAAAGACTTGTTATTTTAAATAAAAACAGTAGAGGGCTCTAAAAATGATGAAACAATCAACTGCAAAAGCTAATTCAGTTGAGTCCCAACTAGGTATGACACATTTTACACATATTATCTCATGTATAAAAGAAATATGGAAGCTATGAATAAAGGAATCATGAAAAGTAAGTTGTTTATGAATAACTTTCCATACAATATTATTTATCCTTTTAAGCCATTCCTTAACTATTTTATTTTGTTATTATTTTTCAATAAAAATTCCAAAGAGGCAATTTAATCACTTACAGAAAGATTTCAAACATATGTATTCTCAAACATATATTCACTTACAGAAATATTTCAAACATATGTTATTTCTTTAGGGAATAGTATTCTCTATCTTGTTTCAATATTGATTTATGCGTTAATTTTTTTCTGCCATGGAACGTCAGTGGATATATTTTTCAAGGGGCTATATTTCTAAATTATATTAAAATAGAATTTTTCTAATTTCATAATTAAAGTTCCAGGAGATACTTTTCAAAGGAATATACATATAATTTTTTAAATCCTTCTTAATGCTACTAAAAATAATTGCATTATTTTCCTAATGAGCTACTATCACCGAGGCTCCATGTTAATAGAACTGTATTAATTCTGACTCAGAATTTTGTACACATATTTCACTCGGGTAATTTTCTAAATAGAGGATAAATTTACTCAATATTGAAAATATATATTGAATGTTATTTTTAAGCTGCAGTTATAAATTTGGTAATTAACAAGATGGAATCAATTGATTATATTTAATGTTTAGCAACATCCCTCTCCCCTACTATAGATGATTAGGGAGCGACAAGATGGCTGAACATCTGAATTGCTTATTTTTTCTTTCTTCAGAGTTCCCAAAGGTATATATTAAAACACAGAAATGACAATTTTAGAAACATAAACATATACAGAACCCAAGATAAGTCCTTGTGAAAGGATTTAATGGCAGTGTAACCAGAGTTGTAATGTTAAATATTTCTGCGATATGAGAGGCAGCATAATGTTATGATGAGGAACAGAGACTCAGAGCAAGACTGCCTGAGACAAAGCTGGGCTCCACTCACCATCTGCATGCCTGTAGGCAAGTTGGTGCCTCTCTATCAATGTGGAACATTACCATAATATACTTACTATTAATATACTACTGACTTAAAGCATTAACGTTAACTTCCCAAGGGACCTATTTTATTAATAAGAGCGCAGTTTAAACCCAAGGAAAATTGAGTTCAAATAATAAAGGATGGTTAACTATTTCAAAGCGTGCAAATAATTTTTAATTTTGTGATATTAATATGAGTCTGGAGTAATTCATGTATTTGAATCTCTTATTTCTATTCTTAAAAATTCATCTCTTCTGTCTCTTCTCTCTTTTAGCTGTAATTTGACACAGAGACAGGACAAAAAGAAAATGCATACTCCTAGAACATTTCCTAGAAACAGTATAAGTCCTGTGAACATCATAAATTAACTTTTTAAATTGGAAGATTAAGAAAAATATCTCAAATACAAAAACCAAAGACTAGTCCTATTCTGTTTTTATTTCCTAGGGTAAAAATCATAAATATTAGGATTATATACAAAATATATGTAAAATGAAAAACCAAATGCATCCTTTCTCTCATTTTCCTCTACCCTTTTAAAATTTCTCTTACACATAATACCTCTATTAAACTAAAAAGATGTTTTGTCAGTTTTTATTTTTCATCAAGCACTCTCAGCATGTGACACAACAAAAAACATTGTCAGATGATATTAAAGATAGGCAACATTCTAAATGGACACAAATTGAACGATTTAATTATCTGCCACCAGTATTATCAGTGTACCTCTGTTGTGCTTCTCCATTTTATAGGAAACAGCTGCCTAGCCAGTTATTCCTACCTATTTGTGGAAACTCAAGACCTAGTTTCATTAACAGCATAGTTACTGGACAACAAAAATAGATCCTTTTTCTAGTTTATGAGGTAAACCCTAAAAAAGCTTATTCAATTAATCATGGAGGGATTTAAGTAAAATCAGTGTATTTTAGAAAATGATTTAATGTTAAAGGGTATAGGGCAGGGACTCAGGTTAGTTTTAACTAAGTGTACGTATCTATTTGCCTTCTCTTATAGAAATGAGAGAAACAAAGATAAATAGATGTATTAGCTGTAAAAATCTATGGCTCAAGGAAGGAAGTTGATTGTGCTAGGGAAATGAAACAGTTTTTACATTGAGTAAGAATTGCACTTATATGTGTGGGTGTATACATACACACATGTATAAAATCACAGCACTGTATAATTACAACTTCACTGTGGGAGTTAGCTGTAAGAACTATGAGGTCTTTGAAACCCTGAGATCAGCATTGAGATAAATAATATTCTGAAGAAGAAACAATTAGAAAATACTGTTTGATCTTACACTGTAGAAGAACTACGGTGTTGGGGTGGGAGAAACTATACCTGATTTTAAAGTTTTTACATCGATTGACATATGTATATCCCCAAGGCTCCCGCACACAGTTATTTTATAAATCTCTTTTGGTCTTAATATTTCTGTTCTGAGAGATAAGTGAGCATGAGGGAGGAAGAGAGAAACTTCAAATACCTTAGTTCTACTGTCATCTTTAGTAACCTTTCTATTTTGTTACTCAAAGCCTTTTGCATTTAGCAAGAGGTCACTTACAGAGGTAGAAAAACACTTATTTGCTCTGAGACTCAATTAATTGTTTTTCTCAGTGATGAGGTTTGATTAGATCTTTTCTTAGTCCCTTTTATCTCTAAACTTTATGATTAAAACGCATAATAGAAAATACCACAGATTCATAATGTCTTAGAGGCACACTTGCAGATATCAATACTAAAACTTAACCTGGAGAGAATAAAAAGGGAGAGAAAGACTGAAATCTGTGTGCATGGAAGTCTTGGGGGTGTGAATGAAAAAGTCATTGCTGTTGAATTCTCCTTATATTCAAACTAGCAAGACGTAAGTATATTTCAAGGGATTTCAAAACTGACTGGAACTTAAATAATATCCATATGGACTCATTCATGTTATGAATGAGAAAACTATAACTGAGGGAGGATAAATGGATTAAAACATGGTCTTATTACTAGCCTTTTCATTAATTCATTTTTCATTCATTTAAATAAACATTTACTAAACACTTTTGCATGGAACACTATGTTAAGCACTAGAGAACAATACAAATACATCATTGTCCCTGCTATCAAGAGTATTTTATGTTCTTGGAAGAAAAAAAGCAAATTTCCCACAGCAAATGACTCATAATTAAAGAGAAGTTGTTCATAATTAAAACTGTTCTTTGATTTTAAAAAATCCATTAACATGAGAGATCATTGTAAACACACCAATTTTAGAAAGCATAAAAGTAGTTTAAAATGTTCCAACAAAGAACAGTCCAGCCCCACATGGCTTCCATAGTGAATTCTCCCTAACATTTAAGGCAATAAATACCAATTCTATACAAACTCTTTCAGAAAATAGAAGAGGAGGAAATTAATTTCCAACTCATCTCATGAGGTCACTATTAGTCTAATGCCCAAACTAGACAAATACATTTGAAGAAATAAATGTTATAGACCAATATCTTTTTATGAATTTGCACACAAAAATCCTGAACAAAATATTAGCAAAATCAAATCCAGTAACATTATAAAGGCCAGTCCATCATAACCAAGTTAGACTTACCTCAATAATGTAAGATTGGTTTAACATTCAAAATTCAATCAGTGTAATTTGCCATATTCACAATATAAAGAAGAAAAGAATATCATTTCAATAGATGCAGAAGTGTATATGACAAAATTCAGCACAAAGTCATTTTAGCCACATACAAAAAGAGAAATTCCACAAATTTCTAAGGGCCATTTATAGGAAACCTACAGCTAACCTCATATTTAAGTGTGAATATTTGATATTTTCTCCCTAGGGTTATGAATAAAGCAAGGATGTCTGCCCTCTCCATTACCATTCAACCTTAATATTGCAAGTCCTAGCTATTGCTATAATGAAATTAATAGCATAAAAGGCATAATGATTGACAAGAAACATGTAAAAAATATTTCTATTTCCATAAGATGTGATTGTTTACATAGGAAATCCTCAAGGACTCTACAAAACAACTACTGAAAATAATAGGTTAGTTTTGCAAAGTGGCAGGGTACAAGGTTAATATATAAAACTTTTGTAATTTTGCATTTTTATATAACAAAGGAAAACAATTGGAAAATTAAAGAATATTCCATTTATAATAGTGCCAAAATATAAAAGAACTAGTAATTAATTTAACAAAAGATAAGCAAGGCTATATACACTGAAAACTATAGCATATTGTTGATAAAAAGTAAAGAAGACCTAAATAGAGATACTTACTATGTTCATGGATTGGAAGAGTTAACATTGTTAACATGTTAATTTTCTTTAAATTAACCTATAGAATTAATCCAATCTCGATCAAAATCTTAGAGCCTTTTTGGGTAGAAATTAATAAGTTGATTTGAAAATTTATGTGAAAATGCAAACAATTCAGAAGAACCAAAGTAATTTTTAAAAAGAACAAAGAAGACAGACATACATTACATGAGTTTAAGACTTGCTATGAAGCTACAGTAATCAAGACAGCATGGCCCTGATGAAAGAATAGATCTATCAAATGGTTAGTAGAACAGAATAGTGAATCCAGAAAAAAACCTGTACATACATGCTCAGTTGATATTTGCCAAAGGTCCCAAAGCAATTCAGTGGGTGAAAGAAAATGTGTAACAGTGTTGGAACAATTGGATATCCCTGCAGAAAAAGTAAACATCAAACCTTAACATACACAATACACAAAAGTTAACTTGAAATGCCTCATAATTGTAGTGGTAAAAATATAAAACAGCAGGAAAAATATTTGCAAATTTGGCTTAGCCATTGTTTTCTTAGAACATAAAAGGCATAAACCACAAAGGAAAAAAATGAAAAATTTAACTTCATGAAAATTGACATATAGCTCTTTGAAAGACACCGTAAGAAAACAAAAAGGCAAGCCATATAAATGTGAGGATAGATATACACAGCAGCAAGTAATTGGAAAGTGATTCACCATAGTGCCCCAAACAATATAATTTGAATAAATATATGGTATGAGGAATAATTTATAATTCAATAGTAAGAACAATTAAGCCAATGATAATGGACATAAAGATTTGAACAGACTTCACAAAGGAAAATATTTGGCCGGTAGGCTCATGAGAAGATACTTAGCATAAGGTCGTAAAGGTCATTTATGTAAATCATAAAGAGTTATCGGCGGCGGAGGGGGAGGCGGGCGCCGCGGGAGCTGGGCACGTGGCTGCGGGCGGGTCAGGGCACG
Organism: Kogia breviceps; assembly: GCF_026419965.1. NCBI lineage: Eukaryota > Metazoa > Chordata > Mammalia > Artiodactyla > Physeteridae > Kogia > Kogia breviceps. The sequence goes on along the minus strand of NC_081315.1, from coordinate 15,704,749 downwards.
CGATGCCACCGCCGCCGCATCCTCGCCGGCTGGGCTGAGCCGCTGCTGGAACTGTGAACTGAGCGGCCGCCGGGCGCGCCAGCAGCGCGGGAGAATGGGCTGTGGCGGGAGCCGGGCGGATGCCATTGAGCCCTGCTACTAGGAGAGCTGGACTTGCTGGACGGAGTCCACGTGGCTCACCTACACCAACTCAGGCGCGCTGCCCGGGACAGCGGCCCTGAGGCGGGCGGCCTGCACGCAGGTGTGCTGGAAGATGGCGTGTCCTCCAACGGCGTGCCCCTATCGACAGCCCCAAGTGGAATATCCAACCCAGAGAAGATGAGCTGTGGGACCTAGTGCCCAAATCCCCAGGGCCTCAGCTTAGGCCCCCTGACCCAGAAACAGAATGGCCTCGGGACCACAGAGGCTAAAAGAGCGGACGTCTGCAAAAGAAGTCACCCTTAATGTTGCAGACAGCACCCAACAGGTGGACAGAAGTCGAAGAATCACAAAGAAGTGAGGCAACTAGCAGAGTGTTCAGCCAGTTGAAGGGCAGAGGGACTTCTTTGGTGCCCTTCACATCCTGGGCCCCGTGGCAGAACCTTGAAGGCATGGGTGGCCCTTGCTGTGTGGGAACGCTGCCGAGTGCCTTGGGAGACTGTCTTCGCCTGTTGGGATGTTCTCAGCCTCCTATTTATCACGTAAATATATTGGCACAATACTCCCACAGGGTAATAAACTGCAAATGTATGTTCAGTTTGCTTCTTGCAACTCCTGCAGTGTGGTCTGATGGAGAAGTGGCGAGCAAAAGCCACGGGCCAGTTTAGGAAACGGAAAAGTAGAAGGTGTAGGTTCCTGGCTGAAAGAGTCACAGTCATTTCTGAGCTCTCCTGGCCATGCTCCTGCACACTGTCTCAGGCAGGCTTATTCCTTCATTCTTCCTTTTTGATATACCACCATCACAAAGCTTACCGTGTTCACTTAAAAGTTGGCTTTCACCCAACTCTAAACCCACATGTATGAGGAATCAAGAAACAGGCAAACTCCGTTATTCTTGTTTCCTTAGCTCAGGATGAGACAGATTCAGATCCAATTTTACACAAACTAACCCCACCAACACCCATGGTGTGTCCCAGGGAGGCCTCTGTGATGCAGTCACACCCATTTCTCTCATCTACCTTTAGCATCCCCTCAGGCCGGGGTCCACATCGGCTTCTGAACCATAATATCACGGTCGTGGTCACCTCTGAGCCCTCAGGGCTCAGCAGACATTGCATTTTTCCAGCTTTCCACTTCTCTTTGCTTGTGTTCTTGAGTGTTTTCTCTCTCCAATAAGGCCATTTGCAGTTGTTAATCAAAGACCAGGCTCACAAGAGGGAGAAAATCTGGAACATGTTGGATTCCCTTTGGCCTCTCTGCACAGCCCAGGACTGTGTCATTTGGTATCTGCAAAGGAATTGCTTTAAAAAGTCAGTAACTAGGGTCTTCCCTGGTGGCACAGTGGTTGACAATCCGCCTGCCAATTCAGGGGACATGGGTTCGTGCCCCGGTCCAGGAAGATCCCACATGCCACAGAGCGGCTGGGCCCGTGAGCCATGGCTGCTGAGCCTGTGCGTCTGGAGCCTGTGCTCTGCAACAGGAAAGGCCACAACAGTGAGAGGCCCGCATACCACACACACACACACACACACACACACACACACACACACACACACACGTCAGTAACTAGTTGGTGTGCGTTCTCATGGACATTAGATCCACATGCACTGTGTTAGAAATCAGTAGCTGAGGGAGTAAAAAAACAAATTGGTAAGAATAACATTTTCTAGCATTTCTTTAGACATGTTAAGGTGGATGTATTTTCCTCCAAAGTAATGTAGCATGATCTTTAAATGACTGTTAACATGCCTGGGATTGGGAAAGGAAGGACTAAAGTTGTACTGAATGATACCAATAAACTCCATGTTTAGCAGAAAAAACAAAACAACAACAACAACAACAAAAATTATCACTATCCATTCATTAAAGTGGCTAAAATAAGTAATGACAGTACCAAGTGCTGGAATGGGTGTGAAGCAACTGAAAATCTCATATACCACTTTTTGAAATGTAGAAGTGGAATGAGCTCTTCATAAAATTTTAGGACAGTTTCTTAAAATATTAAATATGTATCTGCCTTATGAAGCACTCTCGCGTTCCTAAGAATTTTTCCAAGAGAGGTAGAAAGGTATTTCCACATAGCTTTGTATGTGAATATTGATATCAGCTTTATTCACAATAAACAAAAATCCTACAAACAACTATGCTATATTAACATAGCATAACAGGGAGGGAAAAGGGCCTTGCTTTTCTTTCTTTCCTTTTCTTTTTCTTTTCTTTTCTTTTCTTTTCTTTTCTTCTCTTCTCTTCTCTTTTCTTTTTCTTTTCTTTCACCATTAGATGTCTGAGCAACCCTTATATCTTAGTGTTTGAGAATATTTACCAGCTATGTCTTGGATGGAATCATAGTATGGCAGGGGCAGGTGGTGATTTTGCTGGCTCAGAGCAGAAGAGTGACCATCTCAGAAGTGGAAAACATCTGGAACTAGGGTGAAATACTGTCACATAGTGGCCTGGATGGCATGCTGCAATAAGGGCCTTTGAGAAGTTGACTGGAGGAGACAAACATGGGCTGAGGTGAGAGAAGCAAAGAGCAGAAGCAGGTCCAAGTTGGATTTCATGTAGCAGATGGCATGTGCAGTACACCTTAAAAGAGGATTGAAATCCTCCTTATCAGGGTAATGGGGAATCAGATTAGTACATTAACAGTAATATCAATTTTTTACTCTAGTAGAGAAATTGGGGGAAATTTAAGTTAATTAAAAATACAATAGGATTCCTAGCAGCAGTCACAAAAATTTGGGCGCCAGACATGGCTCTAAGCATCTTGTCTCACAGTGCATGTCCTTAAAGTTGGGATGACTGAAGTAGGGTTCAAATCCTTCTTTCCTCAGGGAGAAGCTCTGGGTTCTAAGTTCCCTCATGACTGTGAGCCATTGCACTGGGGGTGGGTTTTATGGCGAGATTGTGTCCCAGCCTCTCCTGCCTGCTTCAATGTGGTTTTCTTCTCATTTGCCTGATGTGTAGTTGTCACTTAGCCAGTGTTTAGGTTTTTTTCAGAGGAAATTGTTCCAGATTGTAGCTGTAGACTCAATGTGTCCATGGGAGGAGGTGAGTTCAGGATCTTTGTATATCACCATCTTGAACTGGAACCTCTTTCCCAACTTCTACATCCCCACCTCTACATCATCTGGCTTTGGTGGCCAGTGGGGCTTGTTTGCTCATGGTTCTGTCCCACAAGACAGTGACTAACAGAGGAGTCCTTAAACAGCTACCACCACTGGGGCACATCAAGAGGTAACAGATCCAGGAGTTCAGTCTTTCTGTGAAGGAGGCCTATTAGCTAATCACTATGATTGCAGCCTGAGGGGCAGGCTTCTAATTAAACATGTATCTAAGGGCTAAGTGTAATTCTTTCCAGAGACTTAGGAGGGGGCACTAATCTTTACACTCATCCTCTGTCGTGCTCCAGAGCACCATTGTTTCCTGAAGGCAGCTTTACATGCATCTGACACCTGGTTTGTAGGTCTAGCACCATGTTTTATGTAGCTGCCACTCAGGGGATGTCTCATGATCACCTGGCTCTGGTGACCAGAGGAACTTGTATTCTTGGGTCCCACAGGACTGTGGCAATCAGAGAAACAATTACTGCAGGCTTCCACCCCAGGGCACTGCACAGACAGTGGACAGAGGCACTCCCCCAAGTCTTTTTGTGAAGGAGGCCTCTTTGCTTTGGCCTGAGGAGCAGGCTTCAGATTTAGCATACATTTAGTGGCCTATACAGCTGCTCTAATAGGAACGTAAACTGGATACCATCTCCTTCTGCCATGCTCCGGCTCACCGATATCTCCCAGAAAAGAACTTATACACTCATTTGGAGCCCCAATATTTGTGACTGCTGCCAAGGGATCACCTCTAGATCACCTGTTTGGTGGCCAGTAGGGCTTACACTTGTGGTCTTACAGCACTGTATATATTTGCATACTTTTAAAGCTGCTACCTAAGGGTTTTGTTTCTAGTCAGCCTGACCCTAGGTGTTGATATTCTCTCTTTTGGGACACTGACAGTTCTTGGTACATCATCAACTACTGGGAGCTATTAAAAATATAATAGGCTGCTTGGACAAGCACAGAGGTTTGAGAGGTGACAGAGACCTGAGGTAGGATTAAACAACAAGGTTCATTTCCAACATGAGGTCACTCCCTCCACTGGGGGAGGTGGTTGCTTCAGCTATTGTATAGAAACTAACACATAGAGTCAAGCAAAATGAAGGAACAGAGCAATATGTTCCAAATGAAAACTATGATGAAACGTCAGAAGAAAACATTAATGAAATGGAGATAAGTAACTTACCTGCTAAAGTGTTCAAAATAATGGTCATAAAGATGCTTACTAAACTGGGGAGAAGAATGGGTGAGAACTGCAATAAAAAGATGGGCAGTATGCTGCAGGACACAGTAACAGAGCTGAAAAATACACTAGAGGGGTTCAGCAGCAGATTAGAAGAAGCAGAGGAAAAGATCAGTCAAATCACAGACAAAACAGCAGAACTCACCCAATCAGAGTAGCAAAAAGAAAAAAAGAATGAAAAAAAGTGAAGATGGTCTGTGGGACTTATGGGAGAACATCAACCAGACTAACGTTTACATTATAGAGCTCCCAAAAGGAGAAGAAAGAGAGAAAGGGACAGAAATCTTATTTGAATAAATAATGGCTGAAAACTTCCCTAACTTGGGGAGGGACACAGACATCTACCTCCAAGAATCCCAGAGAGTTCAAAAGAAGATGAACCCAAAGTGACTCACACCAAGACATGTTATAATTAAAACATCAAAAGTTAAAGACAAGGAGAGAATATTAAAAGCAGCAAGGGAAATCAGCTTGTTACATACAAGGACAACCCCTTAAGACTATAAGTAGACTTTTCAGCACAAATTTTGCAGGCCAGAAGGGAGTGGCACAGTATATCCAAAGTGCTGAAAGAAAAAAAAATTCCAACTATGAATACTATACCTGGAAAAATTATCATTGAGAACTGAAGGTGGGATAAAGAGTTTTTCAGACAAGCAAGAGCTAAAGAGGTTCATCTCCATTAAAATTTCCTTAAAAGAGATGTTAACGGGACTTCTTTAAGTTGAAAGGAAAGACACTAATTAGTGACAAGAACACATATGAAAGAGTAAATCTCACTAGAAATGTAAATATCAAGAAAAAGTAGCAGATTAATTACTTGTAAAGCTGGTATGAAGGTTAAGAAAGAAAAGTAGTAAAAAATAACTATGATTACAATAATTAGTTAAGGGATACACAAGATACAAATACTTAAAATGTGACATTAAAAACATAAAATGTGAGGGCAGGAGTAAAAATGTTGACCTTTAGAATGGGATTCACATTAAGTTATCAACTTAAAATAGACTGTTATAAGTTGTTACATGTAAGCCTCATGGGAACCATGAAGCAAAAACCTATGGTAAATATACAAACGATAAAAAGAAAGAAATGTAAGCATATCACTGAAGAAAGCTATCAAACCACAAAGGAAGAGAGAAAGAGAAAAAGAAAGGAGCAAGAGGAACTACAAAAACAGCCAGAAAACAATTAACAAAATGGCAATAAACATATACCTATCAATAATTACTTTAAATGTAAATAGACTAAATTTGCCAATCAAAAGACAGAGTGGCTGAAAATAAAAGAAAAAAACCCAAGACTTATCTGTATGCAGCGTTTAAGAGACTCACTTTGGATGTAAAGACATGCAAGACTGAAAGTGAAGGTATGGAAAGAGATACTCCATGCAAATGCAAATCAAAAGAAAGCTGGAATAGCTACACTTAACATCAGACAAAATAGACTTTAAAACAAAGACTGTAATAAGAGACAAAGAAGGGCACTACATAATGATGAACGGGTCAATCTAACAAGAAGGTATGATATCTGTAAATATTTATGTACCTAATTAGGGGCACCTAAATATATAAAGCAAATATCAACAGATCTAAAGGGAGAGATAGCCATACAATAATAGGGAACTTTAATACACTCACATCAATGGATGGATCATTTAGACAGAAACTCTATAAGCAAACATAGACCTTAAATAACACATTAGAACAGCTGGATTTAGATATTTACAGAACATTAAATCCAAAAGCAACAGAATACACACTTTTCTCAACTGCGCATGGAACATTTTCTAAGATAGATAACATGGTAGGCCACAAAATAATTCATAATAAATTCAACTGGGGCTTCTCTGGTGGCACAGTGGTTGGGAGTCTGCCTGCTGATGCAGGGGGTGCGGGTTCATGCCCCAGTCCGGGAGTATCCCGTGTGCCGTGGAGCAGATGGGCCCGTGAGCCATGACCGCTGAGCCTGCGTGTCCGGAGCCTATGCTCCAGGACAGGAGAGGCCATAGCGGTGAGAGGCCCGTGTACTGCAAAAAAACAAAACAAAACAAAACAAAACAATTCAACTGGGCTGAAATCATTAAAAATAAAGCATCTTTTCCAACCACAGTGGTATGAAACTAGAAATAAATTGCACAAAGAATACTGGAAAATTTATAAATATATGGTGATTAAACAAAATGCTACTGAACAACCAATGGGTCAAAGAAGAAACCAAAACAGAAATCAAAAAAATACCTTGAGACAAGTGAACATGAAAATGTAAAGTATCAAAATTCATGGGGCAAAAGCAGTTCTAAGATGGAAGCTAATAGTGATAAACTCCGACCTCAAGAAACAAGAAAGTCTCAAATCAAATAACCTAACTCTGCACCTCAATGGACTAGAAAAAGAAGAACAAATGAGCCCAAAGTTAGTAGAAGGAAGGAAATAACAAAGATTAAAACAAATAAATGAAAAGAGACTAAAAAGATAATAGAAAAGATAATGAAACTAAGAGCCGATTCAGGGTTTTAATAGCTCTGTGTCAAGATTCTCAAATGTTTGTTGCAGAGTTTTGTTTTGTTGTGCTTTTTTTTTTTTTTTGCAGTGTGCATAAGTCAGACTTTCCCAGAGAAACACAACCAATAGGTGGTTTTATATATATATAATATATATATATTTATATAATATATATATTTATATAATATATATATAAAATATACATACATTTAGATATTAAGAGATTTATTATAAGGTACTGGTACACACAACTGTGGAGGCTGAGAAGTACCAAGATCTGTCATCTGCAAGCTGGAGACCAAGGATAGCTTGTGGTGAAGTTTGTAGGCCTGTGTAATGGAGTTCAGGAATCATGGAACTGGTTCTCAAACATTTCCTTTGTACGTTCTGTCTATGGAGATGTGGATTTAAATTTTCTTATACCCCTCCCCGTTTTTTTGGTTTCTTGATTTTTCTACAAGTTAATTTTTATGATTCTTTTTTATGTAAAATTTAGATTCTGAAACAGATTCCTCATGTCAAAAATAAGTATTCTAAAATGGTGCAGTATTCTAAATATTGCAGTGTAGTGTCATAAGAAACAAAGCACCTGGGCAGTATGACTTTCTTTTTTTTTTTTTTTTTGCTGTATGCGGGCCTCTCACTGTTGTGGCCTCTCCCGTTGCGGAGCACAGGCTCCGGACGCGCAGGCTCAGCGGCCATGGCTCACGGGCTTAGTTGCTCCGCGGCATGTGGGATCTTCCCGGACCAGGGCACGAACCCGTGTCTCCTGCATCGGCAGGCGGATTCTCAACCACTGCGCCACCAGGGAAGCCCAGTATGACTTTCTGAATTACTCATTCTTGCTCAACTACCAGATAGGTGATTTGGATAACATATTAGCTAAAATTATCTCTTTATAATATGAGGTGATGACATGAGATGATATCCAAGATCCCTTCCAGCTCTAACATGTTTACTTCTATAAAAATAGTAATATTATTTTTATCAAAAGCAGTGAGTACTATGTTGGAAAGAAAGAACAGTTACAAAGAAGAGCAATGCTATTGAAAAATATAGACAGTGAAAATATTTTCTCTTACCACCATTAACAGGATTAAGTTATAGCAAGAACAAAGAGCTTATAGTTAATATAACTTAGTTAATGTCCTAATTATACCTCTTGTTGTAACCATTTGTAAATTGATATTTCTTGGTAATTTCTCCAATTTCTATTATGACTTCAATACCCTCAAAAGTCTCCCCATCCTAATTAATTCTGTGCATTCCCTGGGCATGTTTTGGATGTGAACAGAAATTATCAGTCAACTATCTATCCTCAGTACTCTGGCTACCTCTAGTACCAGCTGCTCCTCCCTTAAATGCTCATCTTTGAGGTCATTCTAGTGGATTCTGTCTCTCCCACTAAGCTCTTTACTGTCAGACATCACTGTCATTGCCTCCCTCTGGGTATCACCATTGCTACTGTCAGTATCTACTTTTGTTTGTGCTTTTTAAAGACCTTTCTTTGATAAAGTCAATGTGTGAAACTTATAGAAGCTGGCAGTTTTCCTCTCTCTCTGCTTGAGTGTTGTTTTTATCCTCAGGGGTACCAAAAGCCTTAGTGCTTATACTGCAATATCTTAGAAAAACTTTTGTGAAATATTTGGCTTTTATTGGTAACTACTGTCATGTAAGCCCACTATAAATACACATACCATTTCTCCTTGTCCTTTGTTAAGAATCATAAGAATGGGTGAAATGAGAAATTAAACAAAAATTAGTTATTGTGATGAATGATAATTTATGCTTGGATTCTAAGTTGATCATGGGGAAAGAGAAACAAGAACAGGCATAGGCACATGAAGAACAAGAATTCATCAGTGTGTAGTGTGCGTGTATTATGGTGGTTAAGAGGTATGTTGTGCTGTACACATAAGAGATGTCATCTAAGAACTAAATCAAGAGGGAGTTGTCTCAGAGCAATGTGGTCTGTATTCATCTGAGGGAGATGACTAGGGGACATACAGATTATTTAATGTATTCATTATTCAGTACATATTTTTGATCAACTGGATGGAAGGTAAAAATATCATATAGAGTTACATATGATATAAAGCTATATATAGCTATATAGAGTGAAGGGGACCAGAATACGTCACCCCCAAATATGCTACTTTGGCATATTAATTATTTGGAATTAAAGCTACTTAAGAAACAGCCAGTTCAAGAACACTCTGACCCTCCTTTGTTGCCCTGAAAGCAATAAATAAATCTCCCATGAAAGGTACCCTTCTTGTACCAGGAGGGTAGAAGGTATTACCACCAGAGTTAGGGAATTCAGGGCTGAGAAGCCTGTATAAACAGACCTTGTTAGTTCTTCACTAATTTTCTATCCCAAGCCCAGACCCCTTTGTCTTATTAATTCTTCAAAAACACAAGGGTTATAAAGAAACTTCAAGTGTGCATAGATGACTTATATAAGAATGTTTAAAATGCTTTGTTTTTGTAACAAAGAAGGACAAGCAACCAAGGCATCCCTTGCTACGAAAAATGAGAAATTAAATGTAGTATGAGCATATAATGGAAGACTTAGCACAATGAGTAGCACACATGCACACATGTATTTCACAAAACACTGTATATTTTCAAGGATACATTTACAACTAAATAAGCATATTGATTGGCAGTGAAATGGATTGAAAAACTATGCATTCAGTATTCTAGAGATAGGAATGAAAGAAGAGAGGAATATGACTGGAAAAGGATGAGGACAAAGAAAAATAAAATACAAGTAAAATAAATTAAAGAGGGGCTTTGGACATAATGAGGCTGATATTATGCCATGAACTTAATTTTGTGTATATGTGATGTTCTTAAAAAAAAAGAAAGGAAGAAAAGAAAGGAAAAGAAACATCTATATCTTCTTCCTTCAAAGTTAAACAGCATTTCCTGACTTCTTTCTGTGAAGATGAGGGTATTGGTATGTGTACTCTTCCCTCTGCCTTCAACTTCAATAATCTGAATCTTTAATTTTATATTTTAAACATTGTTTATATTAATATTCTCTTCAGCATCTATATTTTAGCCCTCCATATTTTATCTACAAGTTGATTCTAAAAAGTAACAACTACTGAAGAACTTTTTAATCATTTTGAGTATGTAAATAGTATGCATTGCAAGGCCAAGTAGTATCCTGGATTGTGTCTTCTACTCTATTGTTGAGTGTTAACAATTACCAGACCGCTAAAATGGGAGTGTTCCTTGGATCCACGTCAAATAGTTTAACTTTTCTTATTTAGCATCAACCACACAATATCTGGAGCCATTTTTGTTTCCATCATATGTGGATGATACTGTTTTTTGGAGGGAAGTGATTTCTAATTTTTAATTTTTTGAGACTAAAGACATATGCTCTCTACTCCATTAATATCATCCATTTCTCAGTTAGTTTATCTATTATGTGGAATGTAGTCCAATATTCTTGACATTCTTCTTTTTTTTATTATCTTTATTGGAGTATAATTGCTTTACAATGTTGTGTTACTTTCTCTTGTACAACAAAGTGAATCAGCTATATGTATACATATATCCTCATATCCCCTCCCTCTTGAGCCTCTCTGCTACCCTCCCTATCCCACCCCTCTAGGTGGTCACAAAGCACTGAACTGATCTCCCTGTGCTATTCAGCTGCTTCCCACTAGCTATCTGTTTTACATTTGGTAGTGTATATATGTCACTGCTACTCTCTCACTTTGTCCCAGCTTACCCTTCCCCTTCCCCCTGTGTCCTCAAGTCCATTCTCTACATCTGTGTCTTTATTCCTGTCCTGCCCCTAGGTTCATCAGAACCATTTTTTTTTAGATTCCATGTATGTGGGTTATCATACGGTATTTGTTTTTCTGACTTACTTCACTCATTATGACAGACTCTAGGTTCATCCACCTTATTACAAATAACTCAATTTCATTACTTTTTATGGCTGAGTAGTAATCCATTGTATATATGTGCCACATCTTTTATATCCATTCATCTGTCGGTGGACATTTAGGTTGCTTCCATGTCTTGGCTATCGTAAATAGTACTGCAGTGAACACTGTGGTATGTGTATCTTTTTGAATTAGGTTTTCGCTAGGGTATATGCCCAGTAGTGGGATTGCTGGGTCATATGCTAGTTCTTTTTTCCTCCATACCGTTCTCCATAGTGGTTGTATCAATTTACATTCCCACCAACAGTGCGGGAGGGTTCCCTTTTCTCCACATCCTCTCCAGCATTTATTGTTTGTAGATTTTTTGATGATGGCCATTCTGACTGGTGTGAGGAGATACCTCCTTGTGGTTTTGATTTACATTTCTCTAATGGTTAGTGATGTTGAGCATCCTTTCATGTGTTTGTTGGCAATCTGTATATCTTCTTTGGAGAAATGTCTATTTAGGTCTTCTGCCAATATTTGGATTGGGTTGTTTGTTTTTTTGATATTGAGTTGCATGAGCTGCTTGTAAATTTTGGAGATTAATCCTTTGTCAGTTGCTTCATTTGCAAATATTTTCTCCCATTCTGAGGGTTGTCTTTTCGTGTTGTTTATGGTTTCCTTTACTGTACAAAAGCTTTTAAGTTTCATTAGGTTCCATTTGTTTGTTTTTGTTTTTATTTCCATTTCTCTAGGAGGTGGGTCAAAAAGGATCTTGCTGTGAATTATATCATAGAGTGTTCTGCCTATGTTTTCCTCTAAGAATTTTATAGTGCCTGGCCTTACTTTAGGTCTTTAATCCATTTTTAGTTTATTTTTGTGTGTGGTGTTAGGGAGTGTGCTAATTTCATTCTTTTACATGTGGCTGTCCTGTTTCTCAGCACCACTTATTGAAGAGGCTGTCTTTTCTCCATTGTATATTCTTGCCTCCTTTGTCAAAGATAAGATGACCATATGTGCATGGGTTTATCTCTGGGCTTCCTATCGCATTACATTGATCTAGCTTTGTGGTATAATCTGAAGTCTGGGAGCCTGCTTCCTCCAGCTCTGTTTTTCTTCCTCAAGATTGCCTTGGCAATTCGGGTTCTTTTGTGTTTCCATACAAATTGTAAAATTTTTTGTTCTAGTTATGTGAAAAATGCTATTGGTAGTTTAATAGGGATTGCATTGAATCTGTAGATTCTTTGGGTAGTATAGTCATTTTCACAATGTTGATTCTTTGAAACCAAGAACATGGTATATCTCTCCATCTGTTTGTATCATCTTTAATTTCTTTCATCAGTGTCTTATAGGTTTCTGAGTACAGGTCTTTTGCCTCCTTAGGTTTATTCCTAGGTACTTTATTCTTTTTGTTGCATTAGTAAATGGAAGTGTTCCCTTAATTTATCTTTCTGATTTTTTGTTGTTAGTATATAGGAAGACAACATTCTTCTTAATGCTGATTTTTTTTCAACTTCACATGGAAAAAAGTTTTAAAAGTAGAAAAAACATGGAAAATACTAGGAAAAAAACAAAAATAAGCACTAAATATAGAGTTTAAACCCATATGAATTTATTTCTGAATTTGCATTTAGTAATTAAATCTGGTTAGGAAACAACTTATTCTGATACTGTGAAATTGTTTATTTTATAATTAATGATAAGAAAAATGACAACATATATTGTGCACTTACTATCTGATATGCTATATGCTAAAAGTTTTACATACCTTATCTCATTTTTCACAACATTTCTAGTTTGGAGTTTAATCATCATTCCTAACGAGACTTAGAGAATTCATATGCTTTTTATAAGGGCACACAGCTTGAGAGGTAAAATGATTCTGGTTGTCATGGACTGAAGCAATGAAGATGTGGGGGATATTGTTGTTAATGTAAACTTTTTATCAGTTAGGATTATAGGTGACTGTATACAATAGTTTGCTAGTGCTGCCATAACAAAATACTACAGATTGGGTGGCTTAATCCACAGAAATTTACTTTTTTCATGGTTCTGGAGACTAGTAGTCCAAGATCAAGATGTGAACAAGTTTAGTTTTTTATGAGGCCTCTCCCCTTGACTTGTGGTTGGCTGCCTTCTTGCTGTGTCCTCACATGGTCTGTCTTGTCTGTGTCCTAATTTCTTTATAAGAACTCCAGTCACATTGGATTAGGGCCTACCCATATGACCTCATTTTAACTTATCTCCTTAAAGGCCTCCTCTATCTCCAAATATAATTACGATTCTGAGGTGCTGAAGTGAAGACTTTAGAATTTGGGGGGAGCACACTCAGCCCATGTCACTATATATTCTTAATATATTTAGGGGCAGCTATAGTGTAGCAAATGGATTAAGAAAATGGATTCTAAATCTAGTCTGCTTGGGCTCAAACCAGGTTCTGTGAGATTTCTCTGATCTATGCTGGATTTCTTCATTTGTAAAATGGGAATAAAAATACAATCTTATATCAAAGGTCTATATAAAAGATTTTCCTCAATACATGCATTTTGAATATAGCCTGGTGTGTCATAAGTAGTGAATAAAATTTAGCTTAAAAAATTCACAAAAAGTGTATAATTTCTAAATAGGTTATATAAACGTGGCACAGAGTTTGCCAGTATGTATTGAGCAGATGATAAAGTGGAAAATTCATACCAAAAATATTCATGATTAGACCCCAGATATTGCCAGAATTCAAATTCTTATGTTTTGAGAAATGTACAAATCCATGAGATTAATTTTAAATTAAACAATAAATATGTAATTTATAACAATAATAAATATGTGTCAAAAAACAAATAACAATAAAAGATAATAGCAAGATCTACCTTGACAAGTTAATTTAAAACAAGGATTCATGATAATTATGGGATTTGCACATTACTATTTTTGAAGATAAAGGGTAAAACGCTGTTAACTTAGTTTTAACCACCAAATATCTAATTAATTTTTTAAACTTTTGTAAAACAAAGATATTACCCCAAAGAATTATTTTATTTGTTTAATTAATTTGATCTTGTAATGCTGAAAAATGAGAAAAAATTAATTTCCTGAATTCAGGTAATCAGTTCAGCTTTTTAAAAAACATTTTTATTTCATACTGAAAAAGGGCCATATTTAAACTTAAGATAAATAGAATTCACTAGTAAAAAGACAGAGAAAATAAAAGTACATAGAGTATTTTATGTTTCAGGGAGGAGTCTCAGATCACTAGCTTTATATCTAGATTTTTCTCTTATCCACTTAAAGTGTTTTAATCCACTTGAGTAGCTTTCAGACGAGGTAGAATCTGTAGTGTTTTACTTTGTGTGTGTGTGTGTGTGTGTGTGTGTGTGTGTGTGTGTGTGTGTATTTTTGACTGAATCTATTGGAATTTCTAATTTTTTGTGTGAGGGGCAGTTTTTACTTGGATTTCTATTTGTTCGCAATTAGACTATTTTAAAGAAAAATAACTGTGCTTTATGAAGTACTTCTCAGCATTGAGTGCATATTGCTTATCCTAAGAACCTATGGATTAAAAAAGAGAAGAGAAAAGTAGAAAACTAACATTTCTGGACTTATGTGCAAAGTATTTAAGAAATATATTTCATTAATAGAGAAGTTAAGCACCTTGTCCATGGTTACATAAGTAAAAATTGTCAGAATTTGAATGATCACTTCACTACAAGTCCCATAAAGATTTGGTGAGTATATTCATGACAATCTATCTTTATTTATTGTTTTGTTAATATTCTTACTTTCATAGTTTAAATAACTTTTTAATTGTATTTATCTAATGACACTATAGGGAGGAAATTATTTTTTATCTTCATAGGTTCTCTGGGTCTATGACATAAACTGACAACAGATAAAGTAACAGGAAAAAATGTATACAAATTTTTAAATTAAAAAAAATTCAATCTATTTAAACTGAAAAAGAAAAGAAAAGCATTTTATCCCCCATTTCTCTGATATCACAACCCCTCCCACCTCAGGTAATCAACAATTTGTTCTCTGTATCTATGAGCTTGTTTTTTTTTAATTAATTTATTTTTAGATTTCACTTATAAGAAAAATTATACAGTATTTTTCTTTCTCAGTTTGACTTATTTCACTTAGCATAAAGCCCTTGAGGTCTATACATGTTTTTGCAAATGGCAAGATTTCATTATTTTTTTATGACTTGATAATATTCCATTATGGGGTGTGTGTGTGTGTGTGTGTGTGTGTGTGTGTGTGTGTGTATGTCACAGTTTCTTTACTCATTCATTCATCAGTGGACAGTTAGGTTATTTACATATCTTGGCTATTGTAAATAATGTTTCAATGAATATGGGGGTGCATATATCTTTTTGAGTTACTGTTTTCATTTTTGTTGGATAAATACCCAGAAGTGGAATTGCTAGACCATATGGTAGTTCTACTTTTATTTTTTGGAGGAACTTCCACATTGTTTTTCATTGCTGCACCAGTTTACATTCCCACATACAGTACATAGGGTTCCTTTTTTTCCACATCCTCTCTAGTACCTGTTATTTCTTGTGTTTTAGATAAATAGTCATCGTAACAGGTATGAATAATATCTCATTGTGGTTTTGATTTGCATTTCCCTGATGCTTAATGGTATAGAGGATCTTTCTCTGTACCTGCTGGCCATCTGTATGTATACTTTGGAAAAATGTCTATTCAGATCTTCTGCCCATTTTTAATGGATTTTTTTTGTTGTTGAGTTATAAGTTCTTTATATATCTTGGATAATACCCCTTTATTAGATATGTTATTTGAAATAACATTTCTCCATTCAGTAGGTTGCAGTTTCATTTAGTTGGTGATTTTCTTTGTTGTGCAGAAGCTTTTTGATGTCATCTTCTTTTTTAATTTTTGCATTTGGTGCTTTTGCTTTTGTTATCAGATTTAAAGAAAAAACACATTACCAAGATCTCTGTCAAGGAGCTTATCATCTATGTTTCCTTCTAGGAATTTTATGGTTTCATGTCTTGCATTCAAGTCTTAAATCCATTTTGAGTTAGTTTTTGTGTGTGGTGTAAGATCATTGTCCAGTTTCATTCTTTCATTTATGGCTGTGTAGTTATCCCAATGCCATTTATTGAAGATACTGTTCTCTCTCCATTGTATATTCTTGGTTCCTTTGTCATAAATTAATTAACCATATATGCATGGTTTTATTTGAGCTTTCTATTCTGTTCTGTTGATCTATGTGTCTATTTTTATGCCAATACTATCTTTTTAAAATTATTCTCATTGTAATATAGCTTAAAATCAGGTTGCATGATGACTCTAGCTTTGTCATTCTTTCTCAAGATTGCTTTTACTATTTGGGGTCTCATATATGTGGTTACACACAAATTTTAGGATTTTTCTAATTTTATGAAAAACAACATTGGATTTTTGATAGGGATTGCATTTAATCCATAGATTGCTTTGGGTAGTATGGACATTTTAACAATATTAATTCTTCCAGTCTGTGAGCATGGAATGTCTTTCCATTTACTTCTGTTTTGTTCAATTTCTTCCTTAATGTCATAATTTTCAATATACTGATGTCACCTCCTTGGTTAAACTTATTCCTAGGTTTTCATTATTTTTAATGCAATTTTAAATGGGATTGTTTACTTTATTTCTCTTAGTTCATTATTAATGTGTAGGGACACAACATATTTTTGAGTATTGTTTTTGTATTCTGCAACATTATTGAATTGGTTTGCTAGTTCTAACAGTTTTTTGCTGGAGTCTTTAGGGTTTTCCATACATAATATCAGTCATCTGGAAATAGTGAATTTTACTTGTTCCTTTCCTATTTAGGTGGTTTTGATTTCTTTTTGAAACTAACACTTCTAATACTAACACTTCTAATACTATGTAATATATTATATATATATTATATATATAATATATATAATACTATATACTTCTAATACTATGTTGAATAAAAGTAGTGAGAGTGGGCATCCTTGTCTTATTCCTGATCTTAGAGGAAAAGCTTTCAGCTTTTAGCTTTTCATTATTGACTATGATTTTTAGTTGTGGGGTTATCATATATGATCTTTATGATGTTGAGGTGTGTTCCCTCAGTATATGATTTGTTGATAGTTTTTATCATAAGTGAATGTTGAATTTTGTTGAATACCTTTCCTGGTCTATTGTGATGGTCATATGATTTTTATTCTTCATTTTGTAAATGTGGTGTATCACACTGACTGATTTGTGGATGTTAAAACTTCCTTGCGTCTCTGGAATAAATCCCACTTGATCATGGTATATGATCCTTTGAATGTATTGTTGAATTTGGTTTGCTAACATTTTGTTGAGAATTTTTGCATTTATGTTCATCAGGGGTAATGACCTGTAATTTTCGTTTCTTGTGGCATTCTTGTCTGGCTTTTTTATCACGCTAATACGGGCCTTATAAAGTGATTTTGGAAGAGTTCCCTTCTCTTCTTTTTTTGGGAAGAGTTTGAGAAAGATTGTTATTAATTTGTCTTTAAATGTTTGGCAGAAGGCACCAGTATAGCTCTCTGATCCTGTACTTTTGTTTCTTGGTAGGTTTTTGGTTACTGATTCTATGACCTTACTTGTGATTGGTCTGTTCAGATTTTCTATTTCATCATGATTCCCCACTGTCCACCAGAGACAGGTGATCTGAAGGTGACTCTGGGGGTCAGTCACAAAAATTGGAGCTCCTGATGAGTGTATAAGTTCTTTTCTGGATGATACCAGCAACATGGAACAAGGCAGAGGGAGAGCAGCAAGATGGTGTCCACAGCTTATTTTCCTTGTGAGCAGCTCCAGAAGCCACTAAATGTGTGCCAAATGTGAAACCTGCCCCTAAGGCTGAAGCTCCAGGACAAGCAAAGGGCCTTTTTCACAGAAAGACTGGGTGGGGCTGTGGGGAGGTGCCTCAATCTGCTTTATGTGTGGAGCCCTGGGGTTGGTAGCCTGTGAAGAACTTTTTCTCTGATTGCCACAATTCCGTGGGATCCAGGAATACAAGCCCCCAGTCATCAAAGCCAGGAGATCAAGGGGTGTCCCGTGAAAGGCAGCTGCAGGAACCAGGGCTTCAGACATAAAAAAGATACCAGAAGCATGTAAAAATCTCCTACAGGAGACACTGGGACTCTGGAGCACTGTGTAGGTTGAGCACAAAGATTGTGCCCACCCTCCCAAGATGTGTGGAAAGGATCACAGTCAGTCCCTAGATGCATGTTTAGTTAGAAGCCTGCCCCTCGGTCCACAGTCATGATGATTCGCTACCTAATATGCCACCTCACAGAAAGACTGAGCTTCTGGCTCTGTTGCCTCTTGCCATGCCCTGAGGATGGTGGCTATTTAAAAACTTTTTCTCAGTGGGTTACAGTCCCATGGACTTAAGCCTCACTGGTCATAAGAACCAGGTGATACAGAGGTGTCCCCTTGAAGCAGTCACAAAAATGGAGGCCCCCCAAAGGAATATGAGGTCCTTTCTGGGTAACATTAATTATTACAGGTTATTGTAGTCCCAGGGAACCAGGAATGCAAACTCCTCTGGCCTCCAGTGCCAGGCAATCAAGAGGTGTTCCCTAGGTGGGAGCCGTAAAATTTGGGTCACCAGATGCATGTAAAAGCTCCGTTGCAGGAGTTATGAGTGCTCTGAACCATGGCAAGGATGGTGCCCACCAATTTCTGTCCCTGGGTAGTGTTCCAGCAGGCTCTTAAATGTGTGTTAAATTAGATGCCTGCCCTTCAGTCCAGTGCTTTAATGTAAGCAGGTGAATCTCCTTCACTTTAAGCCTCTGCACAATTGGCTGCCTCTGAGCTGGGCCCTGAAATGGGTGATTCCACATGTGCAAGCCCTTTCAGGGAATTTTCTCAGTTTGCTTCAGACTTATGGGTCTTGGGACACATGCCGTGTTGGTTTTTAAAGTTAGATATTTTGAGGGCTCATCTCTCAAGTGTGTGTTTTAAAAGTTGGGATGACCAATGTGGGCTTTGAACCCTTTGCTCCTCAGAGAGAAGCTCCAGGTTATGGGTTCCCTCCAGTTGTGGGTCACTGTGCCAGGGATGGGGTTTATGGTGAGATTGTGGTCCAGCCTCTCCTACCTGAATCAGTGTGGTTTTCTTCTTGTTTGCTTCATATGTAGTTGTCATTCAACCAGCCTTTAGTTTTTTTAAAGAGAAAATTGTTCCATATGTAGCCGTAGACTCATTGTGTCCGTGGGCGGAGATGAGCTCAGGATCATCCTGTGTCACTACCCGCGCTGGTACCCCCCAATTTATTAACTTTAAAAATTATGTGCATGAGGGTATATAGGAAAACAAAAGTGGATACTCCAAAACTGGTGCTATTTGGGAGCTTAAATATCACCTAAATAGGGGAAAAGGAAGAGGGGATGTAGGCAACTTAGGGTTGAGGGAATGATTTTTACGAAAGATGAATGGGCCTTTAGAAGAATGGTTGGGAGGTATGATAGTTTGTGACAAAGTTGTCTGAGTGTGATGTGGACTTCTAGTGTCCTCTCCTGTGGTAAGAGGCAACCTTCCATGTTGATGAAACTCCCAAGGAGGATGTCTGTGATAGTTGAGTTCATTTTGGAGGCTCTGTCTTTAGGCAGTTAGGAGGAGTCAGAGAAAGTCTCTTCCTGCTGTTTTCCCCAGTGTCTTCAAGCTGAAAATAATCAATATACCAAAGTCTCATATTTGTGGTAACTTTTCCTGAATTCTTTCAAAACAAATAAATAAATAGAAACACCTTTTTTTTTTTGGACATGCTACACAGCCTGTGGGAATGTTCCCTCACCAGGGATTGAACCTAGGCCAGGGCAGTGAAGGCCCAGAATCCTAACCACTAGGCAACCAGGGAGCTCCAGAAGCACCTTTTTCTTATCTAGCATGTATATAGAGTGGAATGTTGTGATAATCCACATTAATTTTTGGAGAGGTTTAACTTTTATGTGTGTGTACACAAATACACTTAACAGTGTTTCCAGAGAATTGAAATGTACTGCTGATATAAATACAATTTAATATAGAATTTTGCTTAGATTTAAAAATATTTTTCAAAGTGTAGCTATTTATTTGAAAACAATTTCAAACTAACATAAAAAGTTGCAAGAATTTTTTTAACATCTTTATTGCAGTATAATTGCATTACAATGGTGTGTTAGTTTCTGCTTTATAACAAAGTGAATCATATACATATACATATGTTCCCATATCTCTTCCCTCTTGCTTCTCCCTCCCTCTCACCCTCCCTATCCCATCCCTCTAGGTGGTCACAAACCACTGAGCTGATCTCCCTGTGCTATGCAGCTGCTTCCCACTAGCTATCTATTTTACATTTGGTAGTGTATATATGTCCATGCCATTCTCTCACTTTGTCACAGCTTACCCTTCCCCGCATATCCTCAAGTCCATTCTCTAGTAGGTCGGTGTCTTTATTCCCATCTTGCCCCTAGGTTCTTCATGAACTTTTTTTTTCTTAGAATCCGTATATATGTGTTAGCATACGGTATTTGTTTTTCTCTTTCTGACTTATTTCACTCTGTATGACAGACTCTAGGTCCAGCCACCTCACTACAAATAACTCAATTGCATTTCTTTTTATGGCTGAGTAATATTCCATTGTAAATATGTGTCACATCTTCTTTATCCATTCATCTGTTGATGGACACTGAGGTTGCTTCCATGTCCTGGCTACTGTAAATACAGCTGCAGTGAATAGTTTGGTACATGACTCTTTGAATTATGGTTTTCGCATGGTATATGCCCAGTAGTGGGATTGCTGGGTCGTATGGTAGTTCTATTTTTAGTTTTTTAAGGAACCTCCATACTGTTCTCCATAGTGATTGTATCAATTTACATTCCCACCAACAGTGCAAGAGGGTTACCTTTTCTCCACACCCTCTACAGCATTTACTGTTTGTAGATTTTTTGATGATGGCCATTCTGACTGGTGTGAGATGACATCTCATTGTAGTTTTGATTTGCATTTCTCTAGTGATTAATGATGTTGAGCATTCTTTCATGTGTTTGTTGGCAATCTGGATAACTTCTTTGGAGAAATGTCTACTGAGGTCTTCTGCCAATTTTTGGATTGGGTTGTTTGTTTTTTTGTTATTGAGCTGCATGAGCTGCTTGTAAATTTTAGAGATTAATCCTTTGTCAGTTGCTTCATTTGCAAATATTTTCTCCCTTTCTGAGGGTTGTCTTTTCATCTTGTTTATGGTTTCCTTTGCTGTGCAAAGGCTTTTAAGTTTCATTTGGTCCCATTTGTTTATTTTTGTTTTTATTTCCATTTCTCTGGGAGGTGGGTCAAAAAGGATCTTGCTGTGATTTATGTCATAGAGTGTTATGCCTATGTTTCCCTCTAAGAGTTTTATAGTATGTGGCCTTACATTTAGGTCTTTAATCCATTTTGAGTTTATTTTTGTGTTTGGTGTTAGGGAGTGTTCTAATTTTATATTTTATATGTACCTGTCCAGTTTTCCCAGAACCACTTATTGAAGAGGCTGTCTTTTCTCCACTGTATATTCTTGCCTCCTTTATCAAAGATAAGGTGACCATATGTGCGTGGGTTTATCTCTGGGTTTTCTATCCTGTGCAATTGATCTATATTTGTTTTTGTGCCAGTACCATACTATCTTCATTACTGTAACTTTGTAGTATAGTCTGAAGAGAGGGAGCCAGATTCCTCCAGCTCCTTTTATTCTCAAGATTGCTTTGGCTATTTGGGGTCTTTTGTGTTTCCATACAAATTGTGAAATATTTTGTTCTAGTTCTGTGAAAAATGCCATTGGTAGTTTGATAGGGATTGCATTGAATTTGTAGATTGCTTTGGGTAGTAGAGTCATTTTCACAATGTTGATTCTTCCAATCCAAGAGCATGGTGTATCTCTCAATCTGTTTGTATCATCTTTTTTTTTGTTTGTTTGTTTGTATCATCTTTAATTTCATTCATCAGTGTCCTATAATTTTCTGCATACAGGTCTTTTATGTCCTTAGGTACATTTATTCCTAGATATTTTATTCTTTTTGTTGCAATGGTATATGGGAGTGTTTTCTTTTTTTTTTTTTAACATCTTTATTGGAGTATAATTGCTTTATAATGGTGTGTTAGTTTCTGCTTTACAACAAAGTGAATCAGTTATACATATACATATGTTCCCATATCCCTTCCCTCTTGCGTCTCCCTCCCTCCGACCCTCCCTATCCCACCTCTCTAGGTGGTCACAAACCACGTAGCTGATCTCCCTGTGCCATGCGGCTGCTTCCCACTAGCTATCCACCCTATGTTTGGTAGTGTATATATGTCCCTGCCACTCTTACACTTCATCAAAGCTTACCCTTCCCGCTCCCCATATCCTCAAGTCCATGCTTTAGATACAGCCAATATGGAGAACAGTATGGAGGTTTCTTAAAAAACTACAAATAGAACTACCATATGACCCAGCAATACCACTACTGGGCATATGCCCTGATAAAACCATAATTCAAAAAGATTCATGTGCTAAAATGTTCATTGCAGCTCTATTTACGATAGCCAGGACATGGAAGCAACCTAGGTGTCCATCAACAGATGAATGGATAAAGAAGATGTGGCACATATTTACAATGGAATATTACTCAGCCATAAAAAAATGAAACTGAGTTATTTGTAGTGAGGTGGATGGACCTGGAGTCTGTCATACAGAGGGAAGTAAGTCAGAAAGAGAAAAACAAATACCGTATGCTAACACATATATATGGAATCTAAGAAAAAAAAATGTCATGAAGAGACTAGAGGTAGGACAGGAGTGTTTTCTTAATTTCACTTTCGGATTTTTCATCATTAGTGTATAGGAATGCAAGAGATTTCTATGCATTAATTTTGTATACTGCTACTTTACAAATTCATTGACTAGCTCTGTTAGTTTTTTGGTAGCATCTTTAGGATTCTCTATGTATAGTATCATGTCATCTGCAAACAGTGACAGTTTTACTTCTTCTTTTCTGATTTGGATCCTTCTGTTTCTTTTTCTTCTCTGATTGCTGTGCCTAAAACTTCCAAAACTATGTTAAATAATAGTGGTGAGAGTGGACAACCTTGTCTTGTTCCTGACCTTAGTAGAAATGGTTTCAGTTGTTCACCATTGAGGACGATGTTGGCTGTGCGTTTGTCATTTATGGTCTTAATTATGTTGAGGAAAATTCCCTCTATGCCTAGTTTCTGCAGGGCTTTTATCATAAATGGGTGTTGAGTTTTGTCGAAAGCTTTTTCTGAACCTATTGAGATGATCATATCGTTTTTCTCCTTCAATTTGTTAATATGGTGTATCACTTTGATTGATTTGCATATATTGAAAAATCCTTGCATTCCTGGAATAAACTCCACTTGATCATGGTGTATGATCCTTTTAATTTGCTGTTGGATTCTGTTTGCTAGTATTTTGTTGACGATTTTTGCATCTATGTTCATCAGTGATATTGGCCTCTAGTTTTCTTTTTTTGTGACATCTTTGTCTGGTTTTGGTATTAGAGTGATTGTGGCCTCGTAGAATGATTTTGGGAGTGTTCCTCCCTCTGCTGTATTTTGGAAGAGTTTGAGAAGGATAGGTGTTAGCTCTTCTCTCAATGTTTGATAGAATTCGCCTGTGAAGCCATCTGGTCCTGAGCTTTTGTTTGTTGGAAGATTTTTAATCACAGTTTCAATTTCAGTGCTTGTGATTGGTCTGTTCATATTTTCTATTTCTTCCTGGTTCAGTGTCGGCAGGTTGTGCATTTCTAAGAATTTTTCCATTTCTTCCAGGTTGTCCATTTTATTGGCATAGAGTTGCTTGTAGTAAAGTCTCATGATCCTTTGTATTTCTGCAGTGTCAGTTGTTACTTCTCCTTTTTCATTTCTAATTTTATTGATCTGAGTCTTCTCCCTTTTTTTCTTGATGAGTCTGGCTAATGGTTTATCAATATTGTTTATTTCTCAGAGAACCAGCTTTTAGTTTTATTGATCTTTGCTATCGTTTCCTTCATTTGTTTTTCATTTATTTCTGATCTCATCTTTATGATTTCTTTCCTTCTGCTAAATTTGTAGTTTTTTTGTTCTTCTTTCTCTAATTGCTTTAAGTGCAAGGTTAGGTTGTTTATTGAGCTGTTTCCTGTTTCTTAAGGTAGGATTGTATTGCTATAAACTTCCCTCTTAGAACTGCTTTTGCTGTATCCCAAAGGTTTTGGGTCGTTGTGTCTCCATTGTCATTAGTTTCTAGGTATTTTTTGATTTCCTCTTTGATTTCTTCAGTGATCACTTCGTTATTGAGTAGTGTATTGTTTAGCCTCCATGTGTTTGTATTTTTTACAGATCTTTTCCTGTAATTGATATCTAGTCTCATAGCATTGTGGTCAGAAAAGATACTTGATACGATTTCACTTTTCTTAAATTTACCAAGGTTTGATTTGTGACCCAAGATATGATCTATCCTGGAGAATGTTCCCTGAGGACTTGAGAAAAATGTGTATTCTGTTGTTTTTGGATGGAATGCCCTATAAATATCAATTAAGTCCATCTTGTTTAATGTATCATTTAAAGCTTGTGTTTCTTTATTTATTTTCATTTTGGATGATCTGTCCATTGGTGAAAGTGGGGTGTTAAAGTCCCCTACTATGATTGTGTTACTGTCGATTTCACTTTTATGGCTGTTAGTATTTACCTTATGTATTGAGGTGCTCCTATGTTGGGTGCATAAATATTTACTATTGTTATATCTTCTTCTTGGATCGATCCCTTGATCATTTTGTAGTGTCCGTCTTTGTCTCTTGTAATAGTGTTTATTTTAAAGTCTATTTTGTCTGATATGACAACTGCTACTCCAGCTTTCTTTTGATTTCCATTAGAATGGAATATCTTTTTCCATTCCCTCACTTTCAGTCTGTATGTTTCCCTAGGTCTGAAGTGGGTCTCTTATAGATAGCATTTATATGGGTCTTGTTTTTGCATCCCTTCAGCCAGTCTGTGTCTTTTGGTGGGAGCATTTACTCTATTTACATTTGAGGTCATTAACAATATGTATGTTCCTATTCCCCTTTTCTTAATTGTTTTGAGTTTGTTATTGTAGGTCTTTTCCTTCTCTTGTGTTTCCTGCCTAGAGAAGTTCCATTAGTATTTGTTGTAAAGCTGGTTTGGTGGTGCTGAACCCTCTCAACTTTTGCTTTTTTGTAAAGGTTTTAATTTCTCCAAATCTGAATGGTATCCTTGCTGGGTAGAGTAATCTTGGTAGTAGATTTTCCTCCTTCATCAGTTTAAATATGTCCTGCCACTGCCTTCTGGCTTGCAGAGTTTCTGCTGAAACATCAGCTGTTAACCTTATGGGGACTCCCTTATGTGTTATTTGTTGTTTTTCCCTTGCTGCTTTTAATATGTTTTCTTTGTATTTAATTTTTGATAGTTTGATTAATATGTGTCTTGGAGTGTTTCTCCTTGGATTTATCCTGTATGGGACTCTCTGTGCTTCCTGGACTTGATTAACTATTTCCTTTCCCATATTTGGGAAGTTTTCAACTATAATCTCTTCAAATATTTTCTCAGTCCCTTTCTTTTTCTCTTCTTCTTCTGGGACCCCTGTAATTCAAATGTTGGTGCATTTAATGTTGTCCCAGAGGTCTCTGAGACTGTCCTCAGTTCTTTTCATTCTTTTTTCTTTATTCTGCTGTGCAGTAGTTATTTCTACTATTTTATCTTCCAGGTCACTTATCCATTCTGCCTCAGTTATTCTGCTATTGATCCCTTCTAGATTATTTTTTATTTCATTTATTGTGTTGTTCATCATTGCTTGTTTCCTCTTTAGTTTTTCTAGGTCCTTGTTAAATTTTTCTTGCATTTTCTCTATTCTATTTCCAAGATTTTGTATCATTTTACTATCATTATTCTGAATTCTTTTCAGGTAGATTGCCTATTTCCTCTCCATTTTTTAGGTCTGGTGGGTTTTTACCTTGTTCCTTCATCTGCTTTGTGTTTTTCTGTCTTCTCATTTTGCCTAACTTACTGTGTTTGGGGTCTCCCTTTTCACAGCCTGCAGGTTCGTAGTTCCCGTTGTTTTTGGTGTCTGTCTCCAGTGGCTAAGGTTGGTTCGGTGGGTTGTGTAGGCTTCCTGGTGGAGGGGACTAGTGCCTGTGTTCTGGTGCATGAGGCTGGATCTTATCTTTCTGATGGGCAGGTCCATGTCTGGTGGTGTGTTTTGGGGTGTCTGTGGCCTTATTATGATTTTAGGCATCCTCTCTGCTAATGGATGGGGCAGTGTTTCTGTCTTGCTAGTTGTTTGGCAGAGGGTGTCCAGCACTGTAGCTTGCTGGTCATTGAGTGAAGCTGGGTCTGCTGGGACATGCTGTTGAGATGGAGATCTCTAGGAGATTTTTGTTGTTTGATATTATGTGGAGCTGGGAGGTCTAATGTGAGCCAGTGTCCTGAAATTGGTTCTCCCACCTCAGTGGCACAGCACTGACTCCTGGCTGGAGCACCAAGATCCTGGCATCCACACGGCTCAGAATAAAAGGGAGAAAAATTATAAAGAAAGAAAGAAAGGGGATAAAATAAAGTAAGATAAAATAAAGTTAGTAAAATAAAAAAAATTATTAAGAAAAAAAATATTTTAAGTAAAAAAGAAAAAAAAACAGATGGACAGAACCCTAGGACAAATGGTGAAAGCAAAGATATACAGACAGAATCTTGCACAGAAGCATACACGTATACACTCACAAAAAGAGAAAAAGGGGAAAAAATAATATATTTTGCTCCCAAAGTCCACCTCCTCAATTTGGTGATGCATTGTCTATTCAGGTATTCCACAGATGCAGGGTACATCAAGTTGATTGTGGAGCTTTAATCTGCTGCTTCTGAGGCTGCTGGGAGAAATTTCCCTTTCTCTTCTTTGTTCCCACAGCTCCCGGGGTTCAGCTTTGGATTTGGCCCCGCCTCTGCATGTAGGTCACCTGAGGGCATCTGTTCTTTGCTCAGATAGGACAGGGTTAAAGGAGCAGCTGATTTGGTGGCTCTGGCTCACTCAGGACAGTGGGGAGAGAGGGGTATGGAATGCGGGGCTAGCCTCTGGCAGCAGAGGCTAGCGTGACATTGCACCAGCCTGAGGTGCGCCGTGAGTTCTCCCGGGTAAGTTGTCCCTGGATCACAGGACCATGGCAGTGGCAGGCTGCACAGGCTCCCGGGAGGGGAGGTGTGGAGAGTGACCTGTGCTCGCACACAGGCTTCTTGGTGGCTGCAGCAGCGGCCTTAGCATCCCAGGCACGTCTTTGGGGTCTGTGCTGATAGCCGCAGCTCGCGCCCATCTCTGGAGCTTGTTTAAACAGCGCTCTTAATCCCCTCTCCTAGCGCATGGGGAAATAAAGAGGGAAGAAAAAGTCTCTTGCCTCTTCGGCAGGTCCAGACTTTTCCTGGACTCCCTCCCATCTAGCTGTGGCGCATTAGCCCCCTT
Source organism: Kogia breviceps (assembly GCF_026419965.1). Taxonomy (NCBI): domain Eukaryota; kingdom Metazoa; phylum Chordata; class Mammalia; order Artiodactyla; family Physeteridae; genus Kogia; species Kogia breviceps. The sequence goes on along the minus strand of NC_081315.1, from coordinate 15,677,401 downwards.
CAGACTGTGTTCACGCCGCCAACCCCAGTCCCCTCCCTGGAATCTGACTTCCGAAGCCCAAGCCTCAGCTCCCAGCCCCCACTCGCCCTGGCGGGAGAGCAGACAAGCCTCTTGGGCTGGTGAGTGCTGGTCGGCCCCGATCCTCTGTGTGGGAGTCTCTCCGCTTTGCCCTCCGCACCGTGTTGCTGCTCTGTCTTCCACGGCTCCGAAGCTTCCCCACTCCGCCACCTGCAGTGCTCGCTCATGAAGGGGCTTCCTAGTGTGTGGAAACCTTTCCACCTTCACAGCTCCCTCCCACTGGTGCAGGTCCCGTCCCTATTCTCTTGTCTCTGTTTATTCTTTTTTTCTTTTGCCCTACCCAGGTACGTGGGGAGTTTCTTGCCTTTTGGGAGGTCTGAGGTCTTCTGCCAGCGTTCGGTGGGTGTTCTATAGGAGCAGTTCCACGTGTAGATGTATTTCTGATGTATCTGTGGGGAGGAAGGTAATCTCTGCGTCTTACTCTTCCACCTTCTTCCTCTGCTTCTCCTGCAAGAATTTTTAAAAGAAACCCCTTGTATTCTTTCCCTAGTTTCATCAATTAGCTAAATTTGCTAAAATGACTTTTCTAGTCTCTCTATATACATATTATTACTATTTTTTTCTGAACTATTTGAGAATAAGTTGCATATATTATCTACCTCTTTCTTTACTTTTTTATTTCTATAAAATGATTTTTACACATTTTTTTGTTATCTTTGAATATAACTCCGTATGAATGATATAGTGCTATTATCATTAGATTTACTGATCTAATCATTATTTATTTAAAAAGTATTTGTGGAGTACCCAGTATGTGGCTACAGTGGTGAACACATTTGGTTAAATCCCTGTTTTCATCAGTTTTACAAAGGAAAAAAAAAAAGTAATTACCTTAAAAGTTCTGAGGGTTATGGTAATAAAAATAAAATTGATGTGAATGCACAAAGCAAGAACATCTATTATATTTTCATGTGTCTGAGAAATCTGGAGAAAGGTATATTTAAGCAAGGGCTGAAGAACTAAGCCCTAGGAGAAGCAGGGAAAGGGGTCTTCACTGAGGGCACTGACTGTGTAGAGCTTCAGAGGTGAGACAGTATGCTCAAATCCAAGAATATCCATATCCTTGGGCTTTTGTGTAGTTCTTTTAGCTGGATAATATAAAATATGGTTATTACTTAGAAATATTTCCTTTTGCACATAAAGAAATCGAGGGAAAACTCTTCCACTCGTGATCTCAAGTAACAGAAGCGAGAATGCTTATGTTTATCAATGCCAATGTAGAGAAAGATGGACTTCTCTAGAAAGTAGAACAGGTCCCCTGATGTAATTTAATCAGATAGGAAAGGAACTTTAGGTAGCAGGCATTTCCAGGAGAGCTTGGAAAAATGACTGTTGCAGTGAGTCAGTTTAAGGGCTTTTTCCAGGAGAGGAGATGTCTCCTTGATACACATGAGTCAGTGTTGCAGAAGAGCACTCTGACCTGAAGAAGAGAGGTGAGTGCCTACCAGCAGAGCAGGAATCAATGTCCCCATCCACTGAGCCACCATTATGGAAGGCAGCCAAGGAGAAAAGTTATCAGCCAAATGAACTGCCCAAAGGCACTACCTTTATACAACCAGGCCCAGCCAGAGAGACCTTAGGATAACCTCAGGTCAATCTTTTTACAGTATGATTTGAGACTGTGGAATCATGTAAAATTGCTCATCACCAGGACATGGCTATTGCAAATTGTGTCTTAGCTTTCTGTGAGAGGGCTGGAGACAGGCATATGATAGTCTCACTCCAAGTCTTCCCAGGACAAAACTAAGCTTGGTATTTTATATGCAGACACCTATCTTTGTGAGAGAGATTATCAAGAAATATTTGGAAGAGTTTGGATACTTATATTGAATTATAAGATCTGTGAAATTCAGGCATACTTCTGAAAATTCAAGCATGCTGAAAATTATACATGAATACTAATGCCTTTAATGAAAACAAAACAACATAAAGAAAATCTCTGATGAATCTTAGAGTTATAAGTGCTCTCCAATTATATATATAGTTATATATGTATACATATGTACTGATTATTTCTGTTATGGTCTTTAATACAGTATTGTAATTATTGACTGTTTTCCTATCTCTTGAGTTTAAAGGTGGGCCCCATGTATTGTTTTTCTGTGTTTTCTACATTGCCCAGTGTAGCAAGGAACACTAACTAATATGAAGATGAATAAATCCATTCAGTTTTACCAAAGTCATATATTGATTGGTATTAATTTAACTAATCATTGGAATTACTACACACAACAATCATAACAAAATTAGCATCTAGATAGGCGATATTAGATTTTATAATATTCCCCAGTATTTAAAGTAAGATATTTGTATTTTAGTTATAACTGTTTCAATAAACTAAATTTATAATTAAAAACAAAAAATAGGTTAAGGATCTAATCCCTCTTGCCTCTATCTGTATTTAGAGTTAGAGGAACATTTTGAGAAAACTTTCAGGAATGCAATGAATTTAGATTTAGTTTTTAGAAATAGCATTTACTAAGGGCTAAATGAACTTCTTACTGAAGAACTATTGGAACTTTCCTGACTCTTCTGGTCTGCCTCACAACTTGAAAGTGCTAGAAAAGCAGCAAAGCTTCCCAAATGATGTGTCATATTTCAATTAACCATTTGGAATTCTCCTGTCAGTAGCTAATGAAATTTTACTTCCCAATTGTGATGAGAATAAAGATATAGCAGTATGTTTTACTGAACTGGGTCATTCAATACCCTGACCTGAAACAAAGATGAAATTTTCAGCAAACCCCGACTCATTATCTCGTCAAGCTGAGATCTAAAGGGCAAGGTTATTAGTGATGACTTCCAAAACAACTTAATGTATGTTTCATGGAAATGGTAAGAAAAATTCTTTTTAGTGAAGGAAGTACCACATCATTTACTTGTAGGGGCTCAGTCACAAAAAGGCCAGAATGATAATATAGAGTAAATGATTATTTTAGCCTGATGATTTTCCAGAAGTTGATTAGCATTGCTAGGAATTCATTGTATTAAAGTATTCTTTTATTATGTATAGATGAAAAGTTTTTAAACTTGAACTTTTCCTCATTTTATTCTGCACAAGCAAGGGTCACAAAGGTAACTAGGGGAAAGAACTCTGTGAAGCTGTCTGGACAATATGAATTACTAGGAGATGCTTGGAAACAAGAACATTTACTGTTTTCATTTTGAAGCCTATCTCCCCAGAAAGCTCCATAGATGAATGAGTAGTACATTAGAGTAGCAAGTTGAGTCACATGCAAAGGTTTCAGACCTTTACTCAAAAAGAATCTGCTGTTCAAACTCTCTATGTGAATGTTTGAGCAAAAGTCAAAGGTGATATCCCTCAAAATTATCTATTGGATTTTTCTGGTGTAAGCTTTATAGTAAGGACATTTTAACATACATGGATATAAGTAAATGGCAAATTCAAGATGACTTGTATGGACATCATCCAAAGCACCACTTTAATTACTGTTCTTTAACAGGCACTAGTTGGATATAACATTCATTTTGGAGCACAGGCATCTGTCTGATTTCATCCCTCCCCAAACTTGTCTGTATTTAAAACTCATTAGTAATGAAACTGATTTCCTTCATCTCTCTGGGAGCTGACAATGAAAAATTAGCAAGCAAATTGAAGTGAATGTAAATATTAGATGCCCAAATATATTGCTGTTTATCATGGTGCAGGGACTGGGCATTGTGTTGATCTGGGTACATTCTACAACTTCTGAGAGAGCCATTTGTTTCTTTCAAAATGATAAGTCAAAGATCTCAACCACAAGCTATTAACTTGTACAGGGTCTAGCTCTCTATAAAAAATGTTGCATTTTCTTTGCCTACATTAATCTTTCTTGCAAAAGGAAGGGAGGAGGGAAGGGAGGGAGGGAAGGAGGGAAGAAAGGAAGGAAGAAACTGAAGAAACTGACAAACTGTTGGAGTCATAGATACTAAGATTATTTTCTTACTGTTTTTTCTTTTTCTCCTTAGTAGCTTGCAAAGAGACAAGTTTTCATATGCTGTAGGGCTTTTGAGATGAAAACAAACTATAGGCAAGTTAATATTTTAAAATAATATCAACATATAATAGTGTACTCTTTTTATTTGTTTCATTCAGACCTCTAAGCACTATTTGCCTATTCACAAGCCTCCACTGACTCTTCATGATTAGCAAATTGAGTACAAAGTCCTCAGACTTGGCATTTGAGGTCCTCCATAGTGTGAATCCCACCTACCTCTCTGTAATTATCTCCCACTAGTCACTTACATTCCAGCCTACATGAAGTACCTAAGTCTTTCTCAGAAACTATCCTGCTTGTCTCCACTTCTGTTCCTCTGCTTACCTTATTCTTTACTATAAATTTGCCCTTACAGTATCATACCTTCATTTTTTCCCTCTTCAGTAAATTTTACTTATTTCTCCCAAGCTCCATTAGGGTGGGATTTTTGTTTGCTTTGCCTTGAGTAATATCTGGTGCATAGCAGGAGCTCAATCAGTAATGGTTAAATGAATGAATTGTACATTTATTTTGTAGTCAGTGCCTCCTAACTTTGAACATAGTTTGTCCTGTAGGGAGCTTCAGCCCATGTCCTGAGCTGAGGTGTCAGCTCAGCTGTTTCATGAGGAACTCTGGTCTGAAGGGCTGGGGGCAAGGCCTCTGCACAGGCCTGCTATGAGCAAGGGAAACAGAAAAAGCAGCACAAAGGGAAAAAAGATGGATGGGCTAGTCCTGAAGTGAGATTGCCAGATTTATGTCCTTTCCAGATGAAATGTGGATCCTCTAGCAACAGTAGTAGTGGAAGATTACCCTTAATCTGCCGTCAACTTTTCCTTGATTGATCTGGGAGTATGGAACACTTCAAAACTGAAAAAACAACTCCTAGATTTTACTGACATAATGCCAGGTGGTGGGTACTATTCCTCAACTTCATTTTAAAAGGTGTGAAGAGAGAGGACCTTCAAGATGGCGGAGGAGTAAGATGTGGAAATCACCTTCCTCCCCCCAAATATATCAAAAATACATCTACATGTGGAACAACTCCTACAGAACACGTACTGAACACTGGCAGAAGACCTCAGACTTCCCAAAAGCCATGTGGCTGACAGGGTCTTGGTGCTCCAGCCGGCTGACAGGCCTGAGCCTCTGAGGTGGGAGAGACAAGTTGGCGACATTGGACCACCAGAGACCTCCCAGCCCCATGTAATATTAATCAGCGAGAGCTCTCCCAGAGTTCTCCATGAAACGCTAAGACCCAGCTCCACTCAATGGCCAGAAAGCTCCAGTTGTGGATACCCCATGCCAAACAACTAGCAAGACCAGAACACAACCCCACCCACTAGCAGAGAGGCTGCCTAAAATCATAATAAGTTCACAGACAGCCCAAAACACACCACTGGACATGGTCCTGCCCACCAGAAAGATAAGATCCAGCTGCATCCACCAGAACACAGGCACCAGTCCCCTCCACAAGGAAGCCTACACAACCCACTGAACCAACCTTACCCACTGGGGGCAGACACCAAGAACAACGGGAAATATGAACCTGCATCCTACAAAAAGGAGACCCCAAACACAGTAAGCTAAGCAAAATGAGAAGACAGAAAAACACACAGCAGATGAAGGAGCAAGGTAAAAACCCACCAGACCAAACAAACGAAGAGGCAGTAGGCAGTCTACCTGAAAAAGAATTCAGAGTAATGATAGTAAAGATGATCCAAAATCTTGGAAATAGAATGGAGAAAATAAAAGAAATGTTCAATAAGGATGTAGAAGAACTAAAGAGCAAACAAACAGTGATGAACAACACAATAAATGAAATTAAAAATTCTCTAGAAGGAATCAATAGAAGAATAACTGAGGCAGAAGAACGATCAGTGACCTGGAAGGTAAAATAGTGGAAATAACTACTTCAGAGCAGAATAAGAAAAAAAGAATGAAAAGAACTGAGGACAGTCTCAGAGACCTCTGGGACAACATTAAATGCACCAACATTCTAATTATAGGGGTCCCAGAAGAGGAAGAGAAAAAGAAAGGGACTGAGAAAATATTTGAAGAGATTATAGTTGAAAACCTCCATAATATGGGAAAGGAAGTAGTCAATCAAGTCCAGGAAGCACAGAGAGTCCCATACAGGATAAATCCAAGGAGAAACATGCCAAGACACATATTAATCAAACTATCAAAAATTAAATACAAAGAAAACATATTAAAAGCAGCAAGGGAAAAACAACAAATAACACATAAGGGAATCCCCATAAAGTTAACAGCTAATCTTTCAGCAGAAACACTGCAAGCCAGAAGGGAGTGGCAGGACATATTTAAAGTTATGAAAGAGAAAAACCTACAACCAAGATTACTCTACCCAGCAAGGATCTCATTCAGATTTGATGGAGAAATTAAAACCCTTACAGACAAGCAAAAGCTGAGAGAGTTCAGCACCACCAAACCAGTGTTAACAACAAATACTAATGGAACTTCTCTAGGCAGGAAACACAAGAGAAGGAAAAGACCTACAATAACAAACCCAAAACAATTAAGAAAATGAAAATAGGAACATACATATCAATAGTTAACTAAAATGTAAATGGATTAAATGCTCCAACCATAAGACATAGACTGGCTTCATGGATTCAAAAACAAGACCCATATATATGCTGTCTACAAGAGACCCACTTCAGACATAGGGACACATACAGACTGAAAGTCAGGGGATGGAAAAAGATATTCCATTCTAATGGAAATCAAAAGAAAGCTGGAGTAGCAGTTGTCATATCAGACAAAATAGACTTTAAAATAAAGACTGTTACAAGAGACAAAGAATGACACTACATAATGATAAAGGGATCAACCCAAGAAGAAGATATAACAATTGTAAATATTTATGCATCCAACATAGGAGCACATCAGTACTTAAGGCAAATGGTAACAGCCATAAAAGGGGAAATCATCAGTAATACAATCACAGTATGGGACTTTAAACCCCAGTTTCATGAATGGACAGATCATCCAAAACAAAATAAATAAGGAAACACAAGCTTTAAATGATACATTAAATAAGATGGACTTAATTGATAGTTATAGGATATTCCATCCAAAAACAACAGAATACACATTCTTCTCAAGTGCTCATGGAACATTCTCCAGGATAGATCATATCCTGGGTCACAAATCAAGCCTTGGTAAATTTAAGAAAATTCAAATCTTATCAAGTAATTATTCTGACCACAATGCTATAAGAATAGATATAATTTACAGGAAAAAATCTGTATAAAATACAAACACATGGAGACTAAACAATACACTACTAAATAACCAAGAGATCACTGAAGAAATCAAACAGGAAATCAAAAAATATCAAGAAAAATATGACAATGAAAACACGACGGCCCAAAACCTATGGGATGCAGCAAAAGCAGTTCTAAGAGGGAAGTCTATAGCAATACAATCCTACCTCAGGAAACAAGAAAAATCTCAAATGAACAACCTAACCTTTCACCTAAAGAAATTAGGGAAAGAAGGACAAGAAACCCCACAATGTTAGCAGAAGGAAGGTAATCATAAAGATCAGATCAGAAATAAATGAAAAAGAAATGAAGGAGACAGTAGGAAAGATCAATAAAACTAAAGCTGGTTCTTTGAGAAGATAAATGACATTGACAGACCATTAGCCAGACTCATCAAGAAAAAAAGGGAGAAGACCCAAATCAATAGAATTAGAAATGAAAAAGGAGAAGTAACAACTGACACTGTAGAAATACAAAGGATCATCAGAGACTACTACAAACAACTATATGCCAATAAAATGGACAACCTGGAAGAAATGGACAAATTCTTAAAAAAGCACAAGTGAACCAGGAAGAAATAGAAAATATAAACAGACCAATCACAAGCACTATAATTGACACTGTGATTTAAAATCTTCCAATAAACAAAAGCCCAGGACCACATGGCTTCACAGGCGAATTCTGTCAGACATTTAGAGAAGAGCTAACACTTATCCTTCTCAAACTCTTCCAAAATATAGCAAGGGAGGAACACTACCAAACTCATTTTATGAGGCCACCATCACCCTGATACCAAAACCAGGCAAAGACGTCACAAAGAAAGAAAATTATAGGCCAATATCACTGATGAACATAGATGCAAAAATCATCAACAAAATACTAGCAAAGAGAATCCAACAGCACATTAAAAGGATCATACACCATGATCAAGTGGGGTTTATCCCACGGATCCTTCAATATACGCAAATCAATCAATGTGATACACCATATCAACAAATTGAACGATAAAAACCATAATCTCAATAGATGTAGAAAAAGCTTTCAACAAAATTCGACACCATTTATTATAAAAACTCTCTAGAAAGTAGGCATAGAGGGAACTTACCTCAACATAATAAAGGCCATATATGACATACCCACAGCCAACATCATTCTCAATGGTGAAAAATTGCAACCTTTTCCTCTAAGATCAGGAACAAGACAAGGTTGCCCACTCTCACCGCTGTTATTCAACATAGTACTGGAAGTTTTAGCCACAGCAGTCAGAGAAGAAAAAGAAATAGAAGTATCCAAATCAGAAAAGAAGAATTAAAACTGTCACTGTTTGCAGATGATGTGATACTATACATAGAGAATCCTAAAGATGCTACCAGAAAACTAACAGAGCTAATCAATGAATTTGGTAAAGTAGCAGTATACAAAATTAATGCACAGAAATCTCTTGCATTCCTATACACTAATGAAAAATCTGAAAGAGAAATTAAGGAAATGCTCCCATTTACCATTGCAACAAAAAGAGTAAAATACCCAGGGTTAAACCTTCCAAAGGAGGCTGAAGATCTGACTCAGAAAATTATAATACACTGGTGAAAGAAATTAAAGATGATGCAAATACATGGAGAGATATACCACGTTCTTGGATTGGAAGAATCAAAATTGTGAAAATGACTATAGTATCCAAAGCAATCTACAGACTCAGTGCAATCCCTATCAAACTACCAATGACATTTTTCAGAACTATAACAAAAAATTTCACAATTTGTATGGAAATACAAAAGACACTGAATAGCCAAAGCAATCCTGAGAAAGAAAAATGGAGCTGGAGGAATCAGGCTCTCTGACTTCAGACTGTACTACAAAGCTACAGTAATCAAGACAGTATAGTACTGGCAGAAAAACAGAATGATAGATCAATGGAGCAGTTTAGAAAGCCCATATATAAATCCACACACATATAGTCACCTTATCTTTGAAAAAGGAGGCAGGAACACACAATGGAGAAAAGACAGCCTCTTCAATAAGTGGTGCTGGGAAAACTGGACAGCTACATTTAAAAGAATGAAATTAGAACACTCCCTAACACCATACACAAAAATAAACTCAAAGTGGATTAAAGACCTAAATGTAAGGCCAGACACTATCAAACTCTTAGAGGAAAACATAGGCACAACACTCTATGACATAAATCACAGCAAGATCCTTTCGACCCACCTCCTAGGAAATGGAAAGGAAAATAAAAATAAAACAAAATAAAAATAAGAAAACAAAAACAGTATGCTAACACATATCTATGGAATGTAAAAAAAAAAAAAGGTTCTGAAGAACCTAGGGGCAGGACAGGAGTAAAGACGCAGATGTAGAGAACAGACTTGAGGACATAGGGAGGGGGAAGAGTAAGCTGGGACGAAGTGAGAGAGTGGCATGTACATATATACACCACCAAATGTAAAACAGATAGCTAGTGAGAAGCAGCCACATAGCACAGGGAGATCAGCTGGGTGCTTTATGACCACCTAGAGGGGTGCGATAGGGAGTGTGGGAGGGAGATGCAAGAGGGAGAGGATATGGGGATATAAGTATATGTATAGCTGATTCACTTTGTTATACAGCAGAAACTAACACAACAATGTAAAGTAATTATAATCCAATAAAATGTTAAAAAAATAAAATTAAAAAAATATATAAAGGCATAAAATACAGTCTGTTTTTAATACCTGCGGGTTTTGCTTGTGCAGATAGGGTAGGCTGACTGTACTATGTATGCCATTTTATATAAGAGACTTGAGCATAGGCAGATTTTGGTATCTGCAGAGGTTCCTGGAACCAATCCCCCACAAATACTGAGGGAAGACATTAGATAATTATTCATGTCATGGAGTAAAATAGAATAAGGAAGAAATATAAGGGAAAATGTGTACGGAGAACTGTTGTTTTAAGAGACTTATCAAGAAAGGCTTCACTGAGAAAGTGGCATTTGATTAAACCTGTTGGGAAAAATACATGTGTGTATATATATATATATATATGTTTAAGGTGTATAATGTGTGTTTTTATATATGTGCATATGAGGTTTATATATATATATATATTCTGTTTAATTAAATAGATGAAAAAGGCTAAAAATTCCAAGGCAATACCCAGATTAGTATAGGACATCTGGTTAATCTGCAGATACAGTGTTTAAATATAACTGCTTCTGTCAATCAGCATTAATTCAAACTGAAAAATACCCAAAATATTCAAATAATTGTTAGTAATGGAAAATTTTAGTTACTTAAAATGAGAGCTTAACAGCCTATTTTGTTTAATTTCTGGATGATTACTAATACATTCTTTGGTGATCAGCTCTGGTCATAAAATTGAGTGTGATTGATCATTATAAAGTGTGAACTAATGATGATTAATTGTACTGACTAAACACAACTGCTAAACCCAACGACTCTTCAACTTGTCATTGTTGAAAAAAATTTACCCTAAACGCAATAAGAAGCTGATGCAACTTATTTGTTTTAAACATAACATTTTTCTGGGTTTTAATTTCACTTATTATACTAGCTTACTAATAATGACTGGTATTTAATATGACTTTTAAAATAAATATGTCCTAAAGGCCAAAAGCATCATGATTTGGATAACAGTGAATAATGTGTCTTATAAGAAAAGAGCCATCATAGCATAAGAAGTTACTTTTTCAGGTTTTTTTCCTATACCTAATATTTTATGCAATAGTGTCCTTCGTTTTGCTCTGTCAATTAGCTTGCAGAAACATAAGCACGACTTTAACGCACATAAAGAAAAATTTAAATGCTTTTGATAGTGTGATTTTAAATGAAAACATCATCACTGCTGGAGAAGAAAGGTCTATGAACAAACAAAATTATGGCAGAGTTTCTCAACTTCAGCAGTATTGTCATTTTGGGATGGATGACTTTTCCTTATGGAAGACTGTCATAGGCATTGTAAGGTATTTAACATCATTCCTGTCCACCACCCACTAGATGCCAGTAGAATCCCCTCACCCCGCAACCTGGTCGTGACAATCAAATATCTTTCCACACCTGGCCCAATGTCCCCTGGGGGACAAATCACCCCTGGTTAAGAATCATTGGTACCGAAAAGGCCTTCTTATGTTAATAGTTGTATTAATAATAGTAACTAGGTTAGCAGATTTATTTACTGAGCACAAATTATATACCATGTGTTTTGATAAGTGATAAAAAAGTATATCATCTCATTCATTTATTTAATCTATCATATGAGGAAGCACTCTAGTGATGGTCATTTCAGAGATATGGGAACAGAGCTCCAAGAGATTGACTTGCATGTCCAAAGCCCTGTAGCCAGTAAATAGCAGAGAAAACATTTGAAGTCAGCAAGTCATAGCTGTCTGATTTCAGGAATTATACTCTTGACCACTTTTCTTAATTCCCATTTCCTTAAAGCTTGAATTTAAAATGGTTTTGATGGATTCAAGAATCAAAATGTAAAAAGATAAATTTATAGCCAGTAAAAATGGTTTAGACTTTTTAGAGACCCAAGTAAATACTATGGGTGGCATTTAGAGTACAGAAAACATACATTATACCACATCACATTGTTCATCAGTTGCTTCTGGGGAAAGTGTTTCGCTGCTTATTGGCTTTGGCTGACAGATCCAAGGAGTAGGAAAGCATGGGCAGGAGGACCTCTCAAGAGGTCGCAAAGCACTAAAGACTGCAACAAATGCCAGGAATAAAGAAAAACTGAACCGAGTGGGGAAAAAAAAGCCTCTCTACAGAGAGTATGTTAAATCTGCCAGATCAACAGAATAAAATAGAAACATCTGACAGATTCTCTGTTAACCAGGATATTAGAATTGATGAATTGAAAGCAAAACTGAGATAAAAATTCAAGTATCATTATATTTTTTATAATAGTGGGCTCTTAAAATAGGAATATTGGACAGAGTTCTCATCAGTCAGTTGGAAGAGCTCTTGAACAGGTATATCTCTTACTTGATGATGCCAAAACGTTTAACATGATGGCAGTTTTCTCATTATGGCAGTCACTCCTTTGATTACAGTCAATTGCCAACTTAACTTTTTTATTAAAAAATTAACTTGTAACACAATTGCAAAATAAATTTTCTCATTGATGTAATGCATGTATATGCTAATGAGTTGCTTATGTGAATCATCAAATAGCAGTTACAGGAATGAATATGAATTATACTAGAAACCAAATCAAATCGAAACAAACAAAAACCTTATTACCATGTAAAATTTTCCAATTCTAGAGCAGGAAGGGGGCTGATTTCTGAACAAGCTATCACTACGACAGGTTGACAGATGAAAATGGAAACAAATGGAGCAGAAAAAAGATCCTAGTGTATATAAAATAATCTAATTGATACTAAAATCCAACAATATAGATCAAGAAGAAAAGAATGGGTTGATCATTAATTCTGTTTAATTAATTGACTATTAGTGTTCTACTGAAGCAAGATGAATTACCACACATTGAGCAGCTTAAAACAACATGCTTACTGTCTCAGTTTCCATGGGTCAAGGATAGGTTACAATCCAGGTGTTAACCAGGACAGCATTCTCATCAGAGGCTGGACTGGAGAAAGATTCACTTCCAGATGCTTTCAGGTTGTTGAAAGCATAAGTCTCCTTACAGTTATAAAACTGAGGTCCTCACTTCCTTGATGGCCTTTGACTTGGTACTGCTTTTAGCTCCTACAAGTTGCTTGCATTTTCTGGACACAGGGCCCTCTTATAAGATGGCAGCTTATTTCTTCAAAACCAGGAAGAGAGAGACGTCTTCCTGACAGGCTTGCATACAAATGCATGCTTGCATACTTTTACAGAGAACTACATGCTTCCATACAAAAATATATTCATACACATATATATGTGTATATGTGTGTTTTTATACAGGGATAAATAGATGGAGATAGAGATATAAATATACATATATGTATATATACATACATTTATATACATATGTGTATACATATATATACATATGTATGTAAATGTAATCATGGGAGTGACATCTCAGCACCTTTTCCATGTTTTATTAGTAACAAGCAAATCACAGATCCAGTCCACATTCCAGATTAGGAGATTATACAGAATAAAAACATAGAGGGTACTCTAAATTTTGTCCAACACAACTACTCTGAAAAGCAGTAGTTCAGAACAACCTATGACAATACACAACTTTTATCTTGTTGGTTTTAAAATTTCAAATGATAAAGCAAACAAACAAGAACACCAAAAAATAACCATTAAATTAGAAGAAAATGTTCATTTTAAAGAAAAAAATATTTTACCTTTTTGTAGAATAGAATTTCCTAAGTATAACATTAACATCTGTTTCAGAATAAACACTTCTTCACTGGAAAAAAGACATATTTGGCAACTCTGGCAAGTGACAATGTGACATTTCCAGGTCTCTTTGCATGAGAGAGAAGAATCCTTAGAAAGATGTTTTGCAAAAACTTCTCTCCAGTCCTTCCACTAACAGCCTGCAGGACAGTCACAAATATGTCATCAAATCTAATGTTTCCACTCAAAGGAAATCCTGGTAATTAAATTGCTACCATACATTATTACTCAATTTGTTAAAATTTTTACTTATTAATACAACTCCTTTAGACTTAGCTTAACTAGATTTGTCACTCTTTGACTATTAAAAAAGAAAGCATACATAAAATATTGGTTAAGATTGTCATAATATTTATTCACTTTCAGATCTCTTTTTTTTATTTTAAGGAAATTTATTTTAACTTTACCAAAAATTCTGTTATGTTTGTTCACTTGTTTTGTATTTTCAATTTCACATATAATTGAAATCATGCAGTATGTGTCTTTCTCTGTCTGGCTTATTTCACTTAGCATAATACCATCTATGTCCATTCATGTCACAAATGGTAAGATTTCATTCTTTTTTCTGGCTGGGTAATATTCCTATATGTGTATGTATATTCTATATACATATATATAGAATTATATATATTTATATATATATATGTATAAAATGTCACATCTTCTTTATCCATTCATCTAGTGATGGGCATTTAGGTTGATTCCATATCTTGGCTTATGTAAATAATGTTGTACACTGGAGTACATATATCTTTCCTAATTAGTGTTTTTATTTTCTTCAGATAAATACCCATGAGTGAAATTGCTGGATCATATGATAGTTCTATTATTAATTTTTTGAGAAATATTCATACTGTTTTCCATAGTGGCAGCACCAATTTACATCCCTACCAAAAATGCACAAGGGTTCCCTTTTCTCCACATTCTCGCCAACACTTGTGATTTGTCTCTTTGATAATAGCCATTCTGACAGGTATGAGGTGAGAGCTCATTGTGGTTTTGATTTGCATTTCTCTGATGATTAGTGATGTTGAGCATCTTTTCATGTGCCTATCGTCCATCTGTATGTTTTCCTTGGGAAAATGTCTATTCAGATCCTCCGCCCATTTTTTAATCAAGTTGTTTGTGTTTTTTTTAATGTTGACTTGTAAGAGTTCTTTGTATATTTTGGATATTAACCCCTTATCAGATATATTGTTTGCAAATATCTTCTCCTGCTCAATAGGTGGGGTTTTCATTTTGTTGGTAGTTTCCTTTGCTGTGTGAAAGCTTTTTAGTTTGATGTAGTCTCATTTGTTTATTTTTGCTTTTGTTTCCCTTGCCTGAGGAGATGTCTCCAAAAAAGTTAGTTTAAAGTTAATAACTGCCTTGACCAAACACTATAGTATTCCATAGTGTACCAAGCGAAATAGAAATACAGCGATATTGAAAGACTATTTCTGTCTTTTCTCTAAGCCAGTGGTACCTATATCAATTTAGTTATTTTTTCATCTTGGGTAAATAAGAATCTCTGTTTTAGAATGTATGTTAAATGAGCCTGTGTTGCTTTCCTAGGGGTGCCATAACAAATTAACTGTAAACTTGGTCAACTGAAACAATAAAAATTTATTCTCTCCCAGTTCTAGAGGCTACATAACTGAAATAAGAATGTAGGCAGGGTTGGTACCTTCTGAAGGATCTGAGGTGTAATCCAGTCCATGCCTCCCTGCTGGCTTCTGGTGGCTGCAGGCAGTCCTTGGCATATAGATGTTTGTCACTCCAGTCTCTGCTTCTGTCTTCATGTGGCCTTCCCCTCTCTGTCTCTGTGTGTCTCAAATATCTCTCTCCTTTCTCTTATAAGGATACCAGTCACTGGATTAAGTACCCCCCCCCTAAATCCAAGAAGATATTAACTCAAGATTCTTAATTTAATTACATCTGCACATATCCTATTTCCAAATAAGGTCACATTCACAGGTACAAGGGGTTAGGACTTGGACATTTCTCTTGGGAGGGACATTGCCAACCCATTATAGGGGCAACAATGAACAGTTGCTATGTGTAAGTAAAAGCAAATTCTAAATATAAAAAGCTATACAATATAAAATTTGGCATATAAACATCAAATGTCTTTATGGTTTTAGCATTAACTACTATTACTTGATCATTTAGTCTCAATTCTCATACAGTGTCACCAACAAAATTTTATGGAGGCAAATCAGGAACCAGAAGACCAGGGGATACATGCTAATATTTTATATGCAACTAACAAGAAAATAGAATGAAATTATGCATATTAGAATTAGAAACATAAACATCAGGATTCTTAGAGATATGAATGACACATAACATTATCTTTTGAATTTGGCCACTCTTCCATTTCAGTGAAAACATGTAAAAATTTGATGGGTAATATTGGTCACTGACCAAGAAGTTCATTTAAAATGATTCTCCTTCTTCAGATGATGTTTACATTTTTTCCCCTCAAAGTTAACCGTATTATTACTAAGCGCTTTATAGCAAATTAAATTTCTGATGGGTTCAAAAAGTAATTTCAATGGCTAGGTTCTTAGTTTTCAAAGGTATCCTAGTTAAACATGCAAAGATTGACTCAGTTCCTCTCCTTCAAGGACAACTGATTTCATATATTATATATTCTTTTTTTTTTTTTTTTTGCGGTACGCGGGCCTCTCACTGCTGTGGCCTCTCCCTTTGAGGAGCACAAGCTCCGGACGCGCAGGCCCAGCGGCCATGGCTCACGGGCCCAGCCGCTCCGCGGCATGTGGGATCCTCCCAGACCGGGGCACGAACCCGCGTCCCCTGCATCGGCAGGCGGACCCCCAACCACCGCGCCACCAGGGAAGCCATATATTATATACTCTTAATTTTTAAGTCTTATTGTCAGAAAAAAGCACACAGTGAATCTGGCAGCAGCATTTTTTAAATTGCTGAGAGAAATTCCATTTAAGTAGAAAACAATAATAAATGCATTACTTCCTATAAAAATAGTCTTTCAGACACACACTTTGGCTTATAGGGATGTCTGTATTTGAACGTTAGCATAAACATGTTCAAATATATATATGTGCACATGCACAACTTTTGATACTGAGGATATACATCTCCATTCATTTCAAGGTTTGTTGCTACCAGCAAGCTAGCAGCTCAGGAAGCATGCATTAAAGTGACCGCCATCAATATTTTCATCTAAAAATGTGATGGTAATATTAAACCAGGATATCTGTAGTTACCTGAAAAGTGGATCTCTTTGTAAACAGCTTACTATCTTCTTGACAAATCAGCAGACCAAGCCAGGTTATGAATAATGATAACTAGATATATTGAATTCTTTACTAGATTAAGTGATTAGAGCAAAGGTTATGCTACTTAGAACCAATCCAGTTGGTTTAAGAAGTAGTGAGTTATTCCTCAGTATAAAAACATATTTCGTTTTGGTATTATTTGAACTCCTTTGATTTTCTGAGACTTTTTGTAATAAGAAAAATTCATTTAGTTATTTGGAAAATATTTATTAAGTGCTAATGCATTATGTGCACTGAGTAGGAGGCAGCCTCTAAGATAACCTAAGACCTCACTTCCTAGTGTTTACACCTTCATGTAATCCCTTTCACTCCAGTGTGGGCTGAGTCTAGTGACCCACTATTGATGAATAGAATAGGGCAAAAGGAATCCTGATGTCACTTCTGAGATTAGGTTACAAAAGGACTCTGACTTCTGTCTTGTTCACTTTCTCTTGCCTTCACACTTGCTTGCTCAGATGGAAGCCACCTGCCATGTGTAAGCTACCTTACGGAAAGACTCGAATGGCAAAGAATTGATTGAGACTTCCAGCCAACAACCAGTGAGGAACTGACCTCCTCAGTCCGCCAGCTTGTGAGGACCTGGCTCCTGCCAACAACAGGTGAGTGAGCTCGAGAGCGGATCCTTCCTCTGATGAACCTTAAGGTAACTGTAACCCCAGCCAATATCTTGATTGCCTCATTGTAAGAGACTCTGAATGGGAGGACCCAGCTAAGGGGATGCACAGGAACTGTGAGATAATAAATGTGTGTTGTTTTAAGCTGCTGAGCTTTTGGATAATCTGTTATGCAGCAATAGATATTTAACACACTGTTTATACTAGTGAGAAGATCAGAAATAATATGTGTAAGGAATACAGGAAGACAGTAAGTTCAGTGTGTCAGTTTAGTCCTATTTAAAGTTGGGGTGGATGAGAGTATTCTGATGTAGGAGTGTGTGTTTATGTGTGCGCACATATCTGTGCTTTTTACACTTGACGTAAAATATATGACTATTTTCCTGAAACATGTCATATTTGCCTCATAATTTTATAGGCATAGGAAATGATAACAGAGTTAACATTTGTTAAATAAGAGATTCTAGCACATAATAACATCTCTATAGTGTATCTGACATGAAATTGTTACTAATTTGAAATACACTTCAGTATTTTTGTCTTCTCTCCCTGTAATGCCTTTCAATTTTAAAAAGCAGACTGCAGAGGTGACAATTACACAAACTACAAATGAGTCAAAAGAAAGATTGTAGCAGGTTAAGCAACTTAAGAAACAACCTGCTGTGTAACTTACTTGGATTTTGACACTGAGTTGAATAAAATCAATTATTTGAGAAAAAATGTTTAAAATAAATTATTTCCCATGCCTTGTCTTATTTTTACAAATAGAGGTGTAGCATTCATTGTGTCACATTCATATACATGTTTTAGAAACATGAGCACTACATTTCTTTTATAAATTGATGGTTTAAAACATGTAGTTGGAATGAATTTAAAAGATGGGGAAAGTGTAAGAGTGATTAACTTCCTCTAAAAGGTTGTTAGAAAAGTTCCAGCCAGAAAAACTAGCTTCACTTTAGCCATTAGGGAGAAGGGAAGCTTGGGGAAAGCTATATGTTTAGACTTTTTAGCTGAGGCTGATAATATTTTCTTCCTTTCTAATCATATAAACTTTTGAATATATACACATCCCTATATCTTTTGTTGTTGTCTGGTCTGGAAAAACATACATATAAAAATTAAGAGCCTTCCTTTTTCTAGTTCAAATATGACCTCTTATGGGAAATTGCCTTCAGCATGCAGAGTTAGACATTACTTTGTTTATATTTATAACGTGTTAGAATTCTTGTTTTGTTCCTTTTCCAAAAAAGAAAGTAGACGACTGGAAATATCTGATTCTGTATGTAAAATACATGGCCCAGTCTCAACCACAGTGAGATTTAATTATATTTTTCTGGAACCAATGTCTCAGCACACTCTTACTTTGTGTTTTGTAGTATATTCGTACGAAAACATTAAAAATTTGCTTTAGTAATAGATGTGTTAGCTGCTTTTTAAGGAAACATACCACAAAAATATGAGAAAATGTCCCATTTATTTTGTATTTATTGGGGTGGGGGATGTAAAGAGTGTATACAGTATCAAACATATCCTCATTCTTGTTCTGATGTAGAATCTGTACATAGTTGCATGGCATAATTCTCAGAGCACTGAACTCCACATTTTATTGACTCTTGTATTAGAGAATTCTGCTCTCTCCCAAATAAAAGCAAACAAAATATAACAACAGAAAAACAAGTTAATTTACCGGAAAGATTCACATACTCTTACCTTTTCCTTAATAACTTGGTACATCTCTTCAATTAAATTAATGAAAATCTCTAGACGTTTTTGAAAATGGACTTCCATATGTTTTAAGGGTTACTGACTTCACTCTATATTCCAATGTAATTACGTTTTTCTTATGAGCACTGGCTCATAAGAAAAGTGGCTCACCACTTAGATACTAAGTGGAAGGAAAAAGAAAATAGAAGAAGAAATTATATCTTCTGCCCATCACCCATATATTTGGGATCATTTTATCTGAATTTCTTAGAACGCGATGCTTCCTTCACTAAAGTAGTATAGAGATTATAAGACCTATTAGGTGTTATCTATCTTTATTACTTTATACAATATATTTATTCAAGTTGTTGCCCAGCATTTTAATATGTTCAGCTACAGATATGCTCCAGAGGAAATTGAATCTTAAATTGATATCTCAGGACTTCCCTGGTGGCGCAGTGGTTAAGAATCCACCTGCCAATGCAGGGGACACGGGTTCTAACCCTGGTCCAGGAAAATCCCACATACCACGGATCAACTAAGCCCATGCACCACAACTACTGAGTTGGTGCTCTAGAGCCCGTGAGCCACAACTACTGAGCCCGTGTGTCACAACTACTGAAGCCTGTGCACCTAGAGCCCGTGCTCTGCAACAAGAGAAGCTACTGCAGTGAGAAGCCCTCACACTGCAACGAAGAGTAACCCCTGCTCTCTGCAGCTAGAGAAAGCCTGCATGCAGCAACGAAGACCCAAATCAGCCAAAAAATAAAAATAAAAATTGATATCTCAACTAGTATATCAAAGATTCTATCTTCAATAATCAAATCCATTTAAAAATGAACATTAGAACATTTGTGATTTTTAAATGATAATGTATAATAAGCTGTAGAGATAATTCTAAAAGAGGGGCTCTACATATTTTTGAATTATGTTAACATCTTAATCGTATAGACATCTAAGTTGACTCTTTTTTTTTTTTTTTTTTTTTTTGCGGTACGCGGGCCTCTCACCGTTGTGGCCTCTCCCGTTGCGGAGCACAGGCTCCGAACACGCAGGCTCAACGGCCATGGCTCACGGGCGTAGCCGCTCCGCAGCATGTGGGATCTTCCCGGACGGGGGCATGTTAACCCATGTCCCCTGCATCGGCAGGCCGACTCTCAACCACTACTCCACCAGGGAAGCCCCAAGTTGACTCTTTTGAAATGAATATTTGGATCTATAAATTCCAGTGTATTTCTTAAAAATCGTTTACATTACTACATATATATAATCCTACCACATTTAGTGTTTTGGACTTATACCGCTTAAATCCATTTAAAAAGGGCATGACCTTCATTTTGGCATAATTTCTGGCATACCTTGAGACCATTTCCATTTAATTTTTTTTGAATACCACCATGATTGAACTAGTTCTCAATGTCCTTAACTAAATTTATGCTTCCAGGTGGAACTGCTTTTGTTAATGTATAAAACAAATTATTAGAAAAGTCATCAAAATAAAAATTAGTTGGTATCTTGAAAATTGTCCCAAAAATGTGAAACTACATTAGGAAATAATCCTTACTTTGCCAACTGGGTAGATTAATTGCACAGGAATATGTATAGTTAAGCTTACTGGAAAACTGAGCAGTTCAAAATTATTTAATAACCAACATTTAAATAATTTTAACAATTGATACTACCCAGTAATACTAACTTAAAAAATGTGACCCTTGCTATGTAGATATTTTTCTGTATGTGAAGAAAGGACATAATTGGTATTGATTAACACTTCATATGGATTGACTATAATTACACTATCCCAAAATAATCCCCTTGATTGATACTAATTTAAACAGTTAACGACCAGTTTTACATGTAATATTTAAATAAAGCAGTACAGCACTATGATGACTGTTTATGGAATATAGTCTTCCTGGTAAGGTCTCCTCTGTACTTAACACTGTCTCTTTAAATGATATATTGCTCTTTCTTGCTGTTGCTATCAGTAGCTTTCATGTTGTGTGGGAGGGGAGATGATATTTAATTTTCCTTTATAAACAATCTTCAATAAAAGAGGGGCTAGGTAGACTATTTAGAATTTTCATGTTTTCAAGCACTGTTTCTCAAGTGTTAATATGTATACAAATCACATGGGGAACTTATTAAAATGAAATTTTCATTCATAAATTTTGGGATTGGGTCTGTGATTCTGCATTTTTAGTAAGTTCCCAGTTACTGTGGATGCTGCTGTGGATAAGCAATCTTTTTTTTTTTTTTTGGCGGTACGTGGGCCTCTCACTGTCGTGGCCTCTCCCGTTGCGGAGCACAGGCACTGGACGCGCAGGCTCAGCGGCCATGGCTCACGGGCCCAGCCGCTCCGCGGCACGTGGGATCCTCCCGGACCGGGGCACGAACCCGCGTCCCCTGCATCGGCAGGCGGACGCTCAACCACTGCGCCACCAGGGAAGCCCGATAAGCAATCTTTTAAAGAGTAAGAACATACTCTACCTTCTCTTTTGGGGTTTACTAGTATACATATGTGTATATTAGACTATGGCTAGTAAGTATACATACTCATAATGAAACTCTTTATTCTCCCCAAAGATAGTATCAAGATACTGTTTATGGTTCTTATTTTCTGTTGTAGAATCCTTTCTTTGTTTTTTTTTTAAATTCCATTGGCTAGTGAAAATTCTTCCCTTTGAATCCTAAACCCCATTTAGATGTTTTTCATTTTTGTTTCCCCTTAGAGTTGGACACAGGCTATATCTGGATTTGGATCTAGGGTAAAGACTCAGTGGTAATTGTCAGTCACACTGGATATTGTATTTTACATTTAGGAAACAAGAATGTGTTTGGAGTCTGAGAATAGCATAATTAGATTTCTCTGTTCTTTAACAAGTTGTCTGTCCATCTCTATCCCAAGACTGCCATGGCAACTATAAACTCTGTGTGTAGTAATTTCAGCTGGAAATTGATGTTGATTTAAGAATCTAAAGCCTTAGGCTATGATTATAAAATTTAGATGCTCATGTGAAGATCAAAGGTGAAGATTGAGGCTTGCCATCTCTATTCCTGGCAATGCTTATTTCCTAGTGCTGGCATGCCCAGCTGCTAGTAGGGCATGCTTGGAAAATATATGAAGTCTAACACTGCCATTTAGACCAAGTTTTGTTCACTATAAACCAGAATCTGAATACATGCAATGAAACCACATGGCAATACTCAGTTAGTTACAAGGAGTTTACACAGAGTATCCAGAAATATTTTTATTATAATATTATATAATAATTATAATTATAATATAATTTATTATAATAATATTTTAATTATTTTTACATAATAAAATAACATAAATTAAATGAAATCTGATACAGACCACAGAAATCCATATATTCACATACTAGTTTGCAACTAGCATTGAATTTGGGAAGTAATATTCAAAGTAAAATTTTTTGGTTATTGAGTAAGAACTTCTCAAAAAGAATTTTGTGGTGCCGCCTTCTTCAAATATAGTCTCAGAATATAGACTTATTCAAGTTGGAAAAACTCTCCAACTCTCCAGATACTTATATTGGGTTGGCCAAAAAGTTCATTCGGGTTTTTCCATAGGATGTTAGGAAAAACTCGAACGAACTTTTTGGCCAGTCCAATATATTGCCTAAACTTTCTTAGTTCTTGAAATAGTTAGACTTTGTCTTCAGTGAGATTACACCATTATGCTCCTTTCAGACTCCACAGTAAAGACAAGTAACTTTACCTATACCATTCCTGTAACAATTTAACTTTTTTCTGATTGACTTACACTAAGGTGAAGGCAAAGGGGTACAGACCAGGCCTTAACAAAGTTTTAGAAAATGTGAAAAAAAAAATTTAGTTTGCAGACAAGCCAGAAATGATAGAGGGGTGGAATTGAATCATAGATGGAATGACATTGATGTAGACAATGCATTGAGAGGATCAGTATTTGAATGATCGATGACTAAGTTGAAAATAGTGCTGGATTTCAAAGGTTAGATTGAAATGTAGAATTATGGGAGACGTATTGTGCATAGTAGGAATAAATATAGCTGGAAATACAGGGAAAATAAATTAGACAAAGAGAGATTTGTGTTTGGTAAGGGAGAACATTGAGTCATGATTTTGGATGTTATTTAGAAACCTTTTAGGTTTGTTTTGATGAAGGATAAGTGCCTGATGGGAACACTGCAGTTGGAAATTAATCTGATGGTTATGTTCAGGATGAGATGGGGTTTTACTGAAGGCTGGAAACTGTTAAAAGACTAGTACAATTATCCAAGTGTGAGAAATTGATCTAGAAAAGTAGTATAAATAAATAAAGAGATAATAATGAGGTTACCAGTATCAAAATAAGTGGAGTCTGACCTAATGAGATATCTTAAGTTAAAGAGGGGGAAAAAGAAATTCAGACATATTTCTGAGAGTCTGAATTTGTATAACAAGAAAAATGATGGTGCCATTGTTTCTGACAGTGAAATTGGAGAGATGAGCATTTTGAAAGGAAAGACTGTGATTTTAGTTAGACATACTTTTCTTAATGAAACTAGGACTTCTAAATGAAAATGCCCAGCTGCCAGTTAATTGTAATAAAGCCAATATTTATCAAGCAGAAAGGAAAAGAAAAACTTTTGAAAGAAACTGGAGTAATTAAAACTACAGAAGTACTAATACATGATAGTATCTCTGAGAGGGGGGGAGGTGTGAGGGAGGCAGAGGTGGTCCATTGTGGCAGATTTATATCTTACAAAGCTATGTTTTGGGCCCCAGGCTTACAATTCCATTTTGAAGGTGCAAATAGCCATATTCTCACCCTTTGGGAATGTTCAATTTCTATTCAAACGTAAGTGCTTGCTGTGTGAGAGACTGCATGTCACTGTTTGCTAGTGTGAGGCAAAGTCTCAACAGAGGTTAACAAAGGATTTTTCCGGTAGGTATATTTTCCTGCTAGATGAAATATAAGCTTCATAAACTGAGCATTATAATCTCAAGAAGGATTTTGCTTCAGGCTCATCTCTTCTCCCATGGGCTGTGGAGGTGTGTGTATGAGCCAATTTGCACCCCTTCACAGCACTTTCATTCATCTAAAATTACAGTACAATCCTTATGTGATTTTTATGCACCCAGAGGAATTAAGCTCATCATTACTATTATGACAGTAAAGCTCTCATAAGAAGTTGCTGTGTTGGAAGTTTTCCCAAATGATTCGGGTTTTCATCCCTACCTCCAAGTATATAATTACCCATTTCCATTTTTAAGATACTTAACATGTATTGTAACTGGTGTTTTAAAATATTTATTTAAGGGAATTTTAGTAAGATTCACATGGTTTATAGAAAACAAACTATACTTTGGCCAACATATTTTCTGTGTTCCCAGAATGTATACATGAAGGCAGGAGTTTAGAATTACATTGTTAGCTCAAATAAAGATATGTTAAGAGCTTTTTTTCCCTGACTAACGCAAGGTAAATATCTGTTGAACACGTCCTCCAATCAGAATGTATCTATCTTTCACATATTTCATCTTAAACACAGCTCATTGAAGTACTTATATTTAATACTCCAGAACAATCAAAACACGGGAACTTCAATGCATTTGGGAGTTATTTGTACACAAATTAGACATCCTTTTTTAATTATTTAAATTACTTTGTTTTTAGAGAAATAAACATTAAAATTTCAGAGGTCTTTTATTAAAATCTCATTCACACTTTTATAAGATAAAAACGCTAAGTAAAACAGATAATAAACTGTTTTCACTTGATAGCTGATTACCTCAATTATCCTTGTCAGCTGGGAATGAATTATTCCTGTAGCTATGCTTAGAAATAGTGGTGAAGAAGGGAGGGCTGTGCCCAATGTTTCCCCACCCAGAGGAAGGGGTAACATAAATATACAGTAGACCATAAAGCATATGTACATGAAATGAATTATATGTATATGTGTGTGTGTGTTTGTATACACTTATGCATACTGAAGAATAAGTTAATGCTTTTTCTTCCATGAAACACTGAAACGGTAACAGTTTTCTTCTATAAATTAAAACAAAGTAAAACTACAAGCTCCATTTTATGGAACTAATTACTATTAGCTTGTGACCTTATACCTCATCCTCACTGTACCCAATTGCTATCTATGAGAAGTGCTATCTTTGGAAAAGAAACAGTTTCTGAGGAGATAGTATGTTCATAAGAAGTCTTATTATTAATAACATAATTATCTATATATACTATTATCCTATACATTATATCACTTGCTCAATAAACGGGCAAAATGGAAATTATTCGTATTTTATTGTTCAAGGCCAGAACAGAAACCTATGCTTTTGTAAACAAGCATATCACTAGAGGGAAGATGATTAAACAGTGATGTGTCCTGACCCCTGCAAATGAGGAACCCAAGTATAGTTGAGTCTAAGCAGAAAGAATCTTTCCCTACTGCCAGGCACCTCTGTAGATATGATAGAGCAGAAATGTTCAGAGCAGGAAAACACTGCTCGCTATGGAGAGAGTTCAGACACACCCATCTAGCTCAGAGAAACAATGTGGAAGTATGGTCTAGTCTTCCTTGGAGTGAAAATGAGAAGACCAAGAATTCAGTGGTAAGGTGTCCAGAGTTTAGCTGAGCTACTCTGTGGTATTGCTGCATTGGTGGCATCCATTCTGTTTGGCCAAGCAGGCTGTGGAGGCCTTAAACTGACACTAGCCGCTGATGCAAATGCATGCTCTAGACAGCAACCTATAGAGTCACAAGTAAGTGTAGGTTCCTGGTATGACTTCCCCAAGGGCCCTTGTGATAAAGTCTCCCCTGCCTCCCAGGGCCTTTAACCTTGTGTACTGCTTAGATAAGACCCTCAGGGTTTATGATCAATCTGGCCTTAGCCTGGGAACCCAAATGCATTTCACTCACAGCTCCTGGTAAAGGCGTGTGCCCCAGTTCCTACCTTTTTCTCTGCCTGCACCCTGCCTTGACTTCCCCTTGCTGTACATCTCCTCCAAGACCTGTGAGTAATAAACTTTTCTATTTCAGTTCCCTTGTGGTCTTTTGTTGAACCTAGCTCACTATCTCGTAGATACCCTGGGATGGGGGGTTTACTTAACAAATGTTAATTTAACAAAGTCACAAAACAAGGAGATATCCTATAGCAAATTTTGCTATATTGCCTTACTAAGGATATTGCCTTAGTAAGAAAAAAAAAAAAAAACCTTTACCCGTTACAGCCTTTATTGTTCATTGCACATAAATATAAGCACTAGTAACTATATCATTCTCATTATTGAATATAGGTTCTGTTATTTCAAGAGATCTCTTTGTTTCCTTCACACAGTCTTGAGTTAAATAAGTCTGGGATATAATATTGTATTTAGATTGCTGGAGTGAATGGATCGATATTTATCACATATAAGAATGTATTCATTTTTGGCTTAATACTATTGGTATATAAATTAAAAAAAAGTATGGAGAAAAGCATACCAAAATAACAGTGATTATTCTTGTTGAGTGAGGTTAAAATAATTTATTATTTTCTTTGTATGCTTTTGCATAGTTTTCAACTGTTTAACTACTAATAGAGGTAAGGTAGCTAAGAACTAAGCTCTGGCTTAAACTGCCAAAATTTGATTTCGAACTCTGCCATTTAGTAACCGTGTGTTGAAACTAATCTCTTTATATTAAGATTCCTCATTGAAATGGATGGGTTATTGTGAAGCTAAGATTTAAATATACATAGACATGAAAAGTTTAATAGTATTACTATTAATTCATTATTAATTAATTAACTTATTTTGTAATGAAGGAAAAAAGAGGGATTTCTGATTTGTTTGAGTGTTAGAAATCGTGAGAACTAAGAAATAAATTGCACTAGTGGGTCTTTTTAAGCTTAAGGTATATAACACGTTAATTTGATGCACTTACATATTGCAAAATGATTACCACTGTACCATTAACTAACACCTTCATCACATCATATAAGATCAACTCTCTTAGCAAATTTAAAGTATATAATACAGTATTATAGTCACCATACTGAACCTTAGGTCCCCAGAACTTATTCTTCTTATAACTGGAAGTTTGTACTCTTGGACCAGTGTATATTGATTTACCCTGCCCTATAGCCCCTGGTAACCACCATGCTACTCTCTGTTTCTGTAAGTTTGGCTTTAGTATTTTTTTTTTTTTTTGGGGGGGGTATGCGGGCCTCTCACTGTTGTGGCCTCTCCCGTTGCGGAGCACAGGCTCCGGACGCGCAGGCCCAGCGGCCATGGCTCACGGGCTTAGTTGCTCCGCGGCATGTGGGATCTTCCCAGACCGGGGCACGAACCCGTGTCTCCTGCATCGGCAGGCGGACTCTCAACCACTGTGCCACCAGGGAAGCCCTGGCTTTAGTATTTTTTAACGGGACTTATTTCACCAACTGATTTCAAGGTTTATTATAAAGCTGCAATAATCAAAGCAGTGTAGCACTGGCTCAAAGATAGAAAAATAAATGAATGGAGTAGAAAATCTAGAATTAGTCTCACACATATTTGGAAAACTGTTTTGACAAAGCTTAAAAGGCTTTTGGAGTAAACATCCTGGAGTTGACTTTAAGGTGCAGCCTACTTAGCTCATAAATAGGAATAGAAGCCTACTTTTACTAAATTGTTTTATTTTAATCAAATACATACATATTAATGCTACTTTCTGATAATTAATACTATGATAGAGTATTATAGACAATCTATAATATTAATAAATAGAAAACTACAAATCATGCACTTTTAAATTCAGATGACTAGGTAAAAAAAAAAGAAAACCTACATAGAAATAAACAATGTTAGGAAATAAAAGTATAGTGAAATGGAAAGAGGATTACTTTACTAGCAATGTGACCATGAAGTTATTTAATCTTGCTGTAAAGTTTGGATATCAAAGACTAACCACACAGAGGTGATATGAGACTAAACAGTATCAATAAACAGATCTTTATCTGCTTGATGGGTTAGAAGATATAGTTTAGCAATACCACAGCAGCTGGAAAATTAAGCATGGGAAAATACCAAAAAGATGGAGAAGCTCAAAATGTTCAGAAAAGCTGTCTTCAAATCTTTGACTGACACGCAGAATTGTGTAAGTGTTGGGGAGGCTCTAAGAAAGCAAGTGGAAGACACGGATGGAATGTTGAAAAACCCTGAGCAGGAATTGCAACTGCTGCCCATCTCATGGGAAACATAGTGTCAGTATTAAGTTTGAATCCTGCCAAAGTGGAGGTACATGGAAATACCGTGGGCTTTCCATTGAAAAACCAGAAGAGACTTACACCAGGCATAAAAAGTACAGCCCTGAATTAAGGGATTCACTCCAAGAGCAAGGGAAAATCTAAAACAGGTTGACTTTAATAAAGCACAAAACCAAGTTCCCATTTTTACGAGGCAATAAGCCAGCAATTTGAGTGCTAAACAAAAAATAATACTCCTCAGAGGAAGAAAACAGAAGCCAGAGTGTCTGCAATGTATTATCCACACTTACAGTCTACCCTTGTACACTTGAAGAAACAGGAAAAGCTACCTCATGATATTGGAATTAGCATAAGTGGAATTTAAAGCAACTATCAAAGAATTAAAGCAGAAGTTCTCAACTGGGGTGTTTTTTGACCCCCAAAGTGGACATTTAGCAATGTATGGTGGTATTTTATTCTTACGACTGGTGGGTATGTTGCTGGCTAGCATTCAGTGAGTAGAGGCTAAGGATCCTGCTAAACGTGCTATGATGCACAGAACAGCATCCCCAAACAAATTCTGTGGTTCAAAATGGTAATGCTGCTTAGAAAATCTGACTGAGAGAAAAATAATGACACAGTGAAAAAAATGTCTGGGAATTCTCAGTAGAAAAGATATAAACTATAAAAAAGTTTTAAAAATAGCCTATATCTCTGTTATTAAGGAAATGAAATTTAAAACCACAAGATACCGTTTTTTGTTTGTTTGTTTGTTTTTGTTTGTTTTTTTTGGCTGTGCCATGCAGTATGTGGGATCCTAGTTCCCTGACCAGGGATGAACCCATGCCCCCTGCATTGGGAGCACAGAGCCTTAACCACTGGACCGCCAGGGAAGTTCCAACAAGGTACCGTTTTAAACTGACTATAATGGCTATAATTTTTCAAAGGCCAAAAAGTGTAAGTGTTGAGGATGAGGAAGAAATAAAACTCTCATGTTTGGGGGAATTAGACTGCAGAATAATATAGTCATTTTGGAAAACAGTTTGTTTCTTCAAAAATAAAGCCTAAATTCGCCATATGACACAGAAATATGATTCCTATGTATCTACACATAGTGAAATGTACATATAGACACACACACACACACACACACACACACATACACACAGATTTTTACGTTTAGTTCCATAGCAACATTATTCATAAGAAGCAAAAATTTGGAACAGCCCAAGTGTCCATCACCGGTGAATGAAAAAATATAAAAAATAAGCAAAATATTATATGTTGTAATATGGGTAAACTTCATAACATTGTCTTTAGTGAATGAAACCAGATGCAAAGTACTGCATATGGCATGATGCCATTTATAACAGTGGTCCCCAACCTTTTTGGCACCAGGGGCCGGTTTTGTGGAAGGCAATTTTTCCATGGATTGGGGGTTGGGGGTTGGTTT
Source organism: Kogia breviceps (assembly GCF_026419965.1). Taxonomy (NCBI): domain Eukaryota; kingdom Metazoa; phylum Chordata; class Mammalia; order Artiodactyla; family Physeteridae; genus Kogia; species Kogia breviceps. The sequence goes on along the minus strand of NC_081315.1, from coordinate 15,647,414 downwards.
CAGGATGATTCAAGAGCATTACATTTATTGTGCACTTTATTTCTATTCTTATTACATTGTAATATATAATGAAATAATACAACTCACTGTAATGCAGAATCAGTGGGAGTCCTGCTCTTGTTTTCACTTGGAACTCACTGATAGGGTTTTGATATGAGTCTGCAAGCAGTTGATTGATTATGGTCTCTGTGCAGTCAAACCTCTCTGCTGATGATCATCTGTATTTGCAGCCACTCCCCAGCGCTAGCATCGTCTCTTCAGCTCTACCTCAGATCATCAGGCATCAGATTCTCAATAAGGAGCGCACAACCTAGATCCCTCACATGTGCGTTTCACAGTAGGGTTCGCGCTCCTATGAGAATCCAAAGCCGCTGCTGATCTGACGGGAGGCTTAGCTCAGGCGGTAACGCGGGCAGTGGGGAGCTGCTGAAAATACAGAGGAAGCTTCGCTCACTTGCCCGCCGCTCACCTCCTGCTATGCGGCCTGGTTCCTAACAGGCCATGGACCGGTACCGCTCCACGGCCCAGGGGTTGGGGACCCCTGATTTATAAGATATGTATTTAAAAGAGAAATCTTTAAAGACAGAAAGCAGATGTGTTGCTGCCTGGGTTTGGAGGTAGGAATGGGAATCAACTGCAAAATCGGAATCATTCCGAAATGATGGAAATTTTCTAAAACTAGCTTCCCAATTTTATGAATTTGTTTTAAAGCATTGAATTATATACTTACAACTGGTGAATTTTATGCTATATGAGTATACTTTAATACAACTGTTTTAAGAAAATAACAAAATTACAAGTAGAAAATTACAATATCTGAAATGAAAAATTCACCAGATGAGTTTAACAGCAAGTTGGACATGGCAGAAAAAAGTCAGGCAAATTGCCATCAGATCAATAGAAGTAATATAATCTGAAGAATAAAGAAAAAATTCCTCAAGCCTTAGGGGACTTATGGAACTGCATCAAGCAGTCTGACATGTGTAAATGAAATCCTTGTTGGAGAGAGACTGGGCTAAAGTATATATTTGAATATATAATAGCTGAAAATCCTCTAATCTTGTGAAATAAATACACTTAAAGATTGAAGAAACTTAGGCAACCCCAAATAGAATAAATATAAACAAAACCACATCTAGGCACATCATGGTCAGACTGCTGAAAACTAAAGTTATGGAGGAAACTTGAAAGTAGCAGAGGAAAAAAAAAGACAAGGTAAACAGCAATATGTAAGACTACTCATTTGATCAATGGACAAAAAAAGAATGACATCTCTAAAGTACTAAAAGAAAAAATTGACACAATTCTATGGTGAAAATTTCTTCTAAAATGAAGACAAAGAAATTGTCAACTAAATACTATATAAAGAAATTCATTACCACCAAACCTATCCTAAAATAAATGCTAAAGAAAGTTATTCAGAATGAAGAGAATGATATCAGATGGAAACTTGGATCTAAACAAAGGAGGGAAAAACCATAGGAATGATATATTTGGGGCTAAATATAAAATATTATTTTTCTTAATTTTATTTAAAGATAAACCATTTAAGGCAAAACTAATTCCTATGTTTCGTGGAGTTAATAACATGTAGCTGCAAATAAATGAAAAAGTAGCAAAAAAGTCAGGAAGATAGGAATAGCTTTACATTATACATGAGATGGTATTATATTAGTTCAAGCTAGACAGTGGTAAGTTAAGGATGCATATTATTATAATCACTAGAATAAGCACTATAAAAGTAATATAAAATAAATACCTAAAAACAAAATGGAGGAGATAAAAAATGACAAAAACTACTTGGTTAAGTAAAAGAGAGATAGGAAAAGAGATACAAATAAAAAAAGGATAGATCTAACAAAAAACAAACAGCAGTATGGTATAGATTAAACCCAACCATGACAATAATTATATAAGTAGTCAATGGACTAAACACTTTGATTTTAAGGCAGCGATTGTCAGACTGGGATAAAAAGGAAGATTTAACTAAATAGTTTTTATAAGAGAAAAATATTAATTAAACATAAAGATAGAGACAGCTTGAAGGCAAAACATTACTCATCAAAAAGCTAGTATGACTCTATTAATATCAGATAGACTGTGTTTGTATTTTCAGAAGAAGAGAAATTTCATAATAATAACGAAATAAGTTAATCAATTATATATGCTTATTCACCTACTAACAATTTCAAAATTTTTAAAGCAAAAATTGATAAACAGTTGTTTTAGCACTCCTCTCTCAGTAATTTATAAAATTAGCACACAAAAATCTTTGAGGACTTAGAAGATTTAAATAGCAAAGTAAACTACCTTTACCTAATTGACATTTATAGAACAGTACACTCAATAACTATAGAATGCACATTGTTTTCAAGCACGTGTTTAATATAACAAAACTAATGACTTAAAAAACATTTCTGTAAATTTCAAGTGTCAAAATAGTACAGAATGTATTCTCTGACAAAATCAGAATTGAAATGGAAAACCACAGCAAAAATACATGTAAGAAGTAACTATCTTAAGCATGCAATCACAATTATCATCCCAAGAGTGATTTTTGAGGAAATGACTGGTAAAATTAAAGTTTATATGAAAATGCAAATGATTTAAAATAGCCAAACCAACTTTAAAAGGGCATAAAAGATGGATGATTTTTACTGCTCAAATTTTTAAAGTACTGTAAAGGGACAGAAATTAATAAGGATCTATAAATAGATTCATAGAACTGAACATGAAGTCCGGATGTCTATAAGCTCACATAACATGTGGAAATTGATTTTTTAACAAAAGTAATAAAGCAATTCAAAGAGAAAGCAAAGTCTTTTCAACTAATGGTGTAGGAACAAATGAATATTAAAATCAAGAAAAATGAATCTTCTTCCATATTTTAAAACATATATAAAAATTATTCAAAGGTGTATCACAGTCCTAAATATAAAAGGTAAAATTTTAAGGATTACAGAAGAAAACATAGGAATGTGTCATCACAGCGCTGGGGTAGACAAAATTTTCCTCAGATACAAAAGCACTAGCAATATGTTAAAAATTTAATAAATTAGGTTTCATTAAAAGTTGAAAACTTCTCTCATTAATAGACACTATTAAGTAAATGAAAAAGCAAGACAGAAACTGAGAAAAATATTTGTAAAATTTTCTGGCAAAGGACTTGTATTCAGATAATCTAAAGATTATCTTTCAATTTATAGTTGAAAACACGAACTGCCCAATTAAAAGACTTGAACACTTTACAAAAGAAAATAAGCATGTGGAAGGAGCTCAACATAGTGCTTCATTCAGGAAATGCAAATTAAAACAATGAGAGAGCTATCACTACACTCGCTCTAGAATGACTAAATTTTTTAAATGATTAATGTTTTGAGAATGTGGAGCAACTGAGAACTCTCATGCTGTACATTGCTGGTGGAAGCATAACATGGAAAAATATTTGATACGCTCTTATACAGTAAATTAAACACACACCTGCCCTATAACCTTCAACGTTCACTTCTTGGTGTATAATGAAAATAAATGAATGTGTGCATATTCCCCCACCAATATATGTGAAGAAGTGTTTAGCATCTTTATTTGTATTAGCTCCAAACTGGGAGAGTTGAGGAGATGGTGGGGAAACAAGTTATCTATCCACAGGAAAATGCGTATACAAATTTTGGTACATTCATACAGTGGTATAAACTAAGCAAGAAAAAATGATTACTAATAAGTGCAACAACATGGAGTCATCTTGTAGCTATCGTAGTATATGAAAATGTCAAGAAAAAAGTAAGATATGCCCTATGATTTCATGCATATAAAGTTCTAGAAGAGGCAAAAATAATCTATGGTGATAGGGACCAAAACAGTTCCTCTGTGGGAAGAAATGTACTCAAAAGAACACTCTGTGGGGTGGAGAAACATTTTGTTTTGAGTGTTGTGTACACAGTTGTATAGATTTGTCAAAGTCTATGAAGTGAACAGTTCAGATCTCTGCATTTTGCTGAGTGTACATTAAAACTGAATTAAAAAGTATTTAAAAATTCTGACTTGATGCATTGGATATATTTACTTATCAGTACTTCTGGAACAAAAACATAATTTTGTCTGTGTAGCTCAAGTAGTTTAGTCTCTTGAGAACTAATCCACAATGATCATGTTTTCAAAAGATTCAGCTGTAACCAGAACCACAGAATATTGATTTGTCACGAGCAGTATAGCTGCGATGTTCATGGTGACTACCCAGGACATCCATTCTCCGTAGGAAAGTCTTCCTTGAGCAGCCCAATTCCAAAAAGGAGTTAGTTCAGTGGGTACAGAATCAGTTCAAGGATAATTGGATTTACTATTGAAATGGCTGGTATCATCAAGCTGGGATAGCCTGAGACACCGATCTCTCTTTGGGGCCATGTGAACCTTTACCCAGACTAGATAGATGTGAAGTCACGTGGTCAGAGTCCAGCCTTTTGAATGCCTTTTCTCTGGAATCCTTTAAAACATTGTCTTTCCGTTAACACAGGTTTTCTCTGAGGAATAGTGAAATCAATGACAATTAAGCTTTATTCAAACTCACCTACTCATCCTGCTCTACTGGGACTTCCACTAGCTATTTTGCCTAAACTTTGATATTTCTATATGTATTTACTGATTTAGTTACAGTTACTTAGAAATCTGTGTGTGTGTATTTTAATATTTTAACTCTTGGACAGTAAATTCTTAGGGGGTCCCTCATTGCAAACCTTTTTATGTTTGTGATGAAACAGAACACGTGATATGTTTGATTGAACAAAACATTATATTGCAATGATTTGTCCATAAACACATCATAATATTTAAAGGCTGTTTTTGTACCACAATAGTGTTCTACAGGCACGCAGTTTTATCTCTGAACTTTATCTCTCACCCCCTCTTTGATCTTTACTCTATCCCTCACTCATTCATAAGATTTTTTTCCCATTTTAATCCTATCTATGATTTTGAAATTTCATATTTGGTTTGGCTAATTTCTGAGTCTCAGCTCATCCTAAACATCTAGATGTAGTGATAGGGTAATATTCAGACAAGGTGAGAACATATACTTTTCCTATTACTTGGCAATAAAAATGGCTAAAAGCTTAGTTTTCTTAATTTACCTCATCAAAAGTATCACTAATCAGAATAATCATATAAAACTGTTAAGTAAAATGAATTCTAGTGAAAATAAGTGTTAGAAGAGTTTTTTTCTGAATGTTATGTACTCATTCATCATAGATTTCACTTTTGGGGGGGAGGATGCATTGATGGATTAACTGAATAATTTATTAAGTATCATGTTTTATAGGTAAAGGTGATCTGATTATAAAATCTTTTCACTCCTTTATTACCAAGGTAGACTCACCAGTGTGTATACTCTTCTTTCTTTACTCTTCCACTTATATACCACTTCAAGCTGTGATTTGAATCAAATGGAATGACTAAAGTCATATATTTTTAATATGGGATTGGTATTACAGACTTAATTTTGGTGATTGTTAATAATTCAGCTTCTTTCATTGGTGTTAGAAAAATTCATAAATATACCAGGGTTATGTTGCTAGCATGTAATATTTTCTGGAAGGAATATATTCTGAATTTTCATTTCCTCAAAGTTTCTGTTTTCCTTGTATGTTAGATATTATATATTATGTTTGGTTATTTTTAAGATTGACTCAATAATATTTGACTGTTATTTTAATGTGATAAACTTGTCCCTATAGTTAGAAAATAAATGTATCCTTTACAGAGGAAAAAAAAGAGAGGTCAATTCTGTGACACAGCAAAGGATTGCTTATATGAGATTTGTTGTGTCTCTGAATTCCTGAAGGAGCATGGCAGCTAATTTGTAACAAATAACAGTGAATGCAAGAAAGAGGCTGTGGCTTGACATACCATGGAACAAGCCCCAGTGCCCAGATGCTGGGAAGTGAGGAGATCCAGGCTGGAAGACACTCTCAAGTGAGAGAGGTAATTTCTGGTCATGATCCAGGCAAATGGCAAAAAGTACAGCAGAGAGGAATAAAGCAAAGTAGTGATTTGTCCCAACACATAGGAGGAGAATTATCATAGTTTAGCAGAAGGCTGATTCTCAGAAATCTGGCCATACATTTGTATGAATGTATGTAGGAATAGAGCAAGGATAGTTTGTGGACCCAGATGGGGATGGTATCCAGATTCTAAGGACAGATCCAGATCGGAGTCAGGACCTTTTCATTACTCAAAGATTAAGAAACTGCCCAGGCTGCTTACACAGAGACTTGAGAAGGACTATTGGGATGTGCATGAGAGGACCAGAGGAAGCATGGAGGGTAGGCTCTGTGCTTCAGCATGCAGTTCCAGAGTTTCCTGTTCAGCACTGAGGTACACTTCCCCAGTCAGCCTAAGGAGAGGCATATTGTAGCTGCTCAGAAAACATAGTTTGAATAAAAGTGGTTGAGCTATTAAAAGGCCATCAGATGGAAGTCTCTAGCAGCACCAGGTTTTCTAGGGTTGGATGGGAGATGAGACCATAAACGAGGCAGAACTGACTGAAATGTTTAATCAACATAGCATATTTCATTTTATTTTATCTAATATTGAATTAATGTAAATATTATAAATTTTTCCATTTTTACCAATTCAAGTAGAAAATGAAGTGAGAAGACACATATTTAAGTAAACATCAACATGTACACATATAAATAATTAAATTCTAATCGATGGGCTTATTTTCTTTATTCCATGATTATGTGGAAGGACATTCTGACAACCTATATTACACTTTTCCTAGGAATATTCATTTGTTCTCAAATTGTGAAGAAAAGAGTTCTTTTCAGGTTTTTGAGCCAGCAATAAAATAAATTAAAAACTTTGACACCTTCAAAATTGAGACAGACTTTGTGATTAAAAATATATATAATTCTCCATATCCATGGTTAAATATTATCACCAAAAATTCTCTTAAGTACACAATTTTTCTGATTATTTCTAATTTAATGAAATTACTATTTCTAAAACCAAAGAAAAATTAAATTATTTGATTATATAATTATTCAATGGATTTATCCTTAACCAAAGGAAAAAAATATAGTCATATAAAAATGACTTGAAATTATATAGAATATTTGTGTATTCTAAAAATTAATAGCTTCATATGGCTACATTCATATACCCAATAGAGACTACTCTATGAAGATATTATTTAACTTTTATATTTATGTTTAGACTGCAGTCTCAAATAATTCCATAATAATTTGCCTAATTAAGTCTTTAGAAACAAAGCCCAAACATGATATTAGGAACATAAAGAAGTCTATATATAAATAATAAATTTGTGCTTTTAATGTCAGGTCTTATGTTTAAAATGTTTTACTGAACTGATTAAAAGACATGTTTATAAATTAAATCAAAAGTTATATATGCCTCTCACTATACTGCTGTTCTTGTTAAATAAAATATATGTGAATGTAGCATGGTTTGAGTGAAAAATAAATACATAAAATTTCTGCTTTTGACTATGGCATATCAGGTTGTATCAGACTAACTCTTCTGCTGAGAAGAAAAAGTGAAAAGTGAATAAAATATTTAAAAAATCAATTTAAAAACATCAGAAAACCATCAAATCAGTCAAAATGTTAGAGGTCAATATCTTAGATAAGAAACACAAAGAAGTGACCCTGATATTGGAAGTTGCTGTTGCTTTGGAGTTATTTGCTTATTTACAAGTTGTAGCCAGATCTTAAACTTAGCCGTTTCTGCTCTGATTATATCATGATGATCTGTCCTTAGTCTAAGCAGCAGAAGAAATGCTGAGAAGTTGAGAAAAGCATTTAGCAGTCTCATGGGGACATGGGGAGGGTGGTGAGTGCTGGAACACATTTAGGATTTTACTTGGGGTCTCTGAAGAAATTTGCCCAAAGAGAATGGCCAGACAGAATGTAGAATTGCTCTCGTGAAGACAGAAACCTAGCTTTAGAAGAGTTAACTCCTGGTAAGATTAAAGCTATCTTCCCATAGTGTAACTTCTTGTTAGGGACAAAAGAAGAAAATAATAACACTTTGTATACTCACAAATAACCTGGACACATTTTCATACAGAATGCCTGGAATTAAAAAAACCAAAAAAACAGGAACACAAGGATACCAAAAAAAAAAAAAAAAAAGAAGAAAATCAAAGAAAAGAAAACTTATTGAAAACTAAGTGAAAAACCATACAATAGAAACAGACCTACAGGAAAAATCAAAAACCAAATAGTGGAGGTATGAGCCATATTTTATATTTCAAATAACTGAAGTTTATATCTATATCTATCTATGGAGATTTTCAGTAGGAAATTAGAATTTAAAGAAAATAGTTCAAAAATAACTCTAACATTAGAAGAACATACTACCTAGAATTAAGAACTTGATAAATTGATTTAATAGTACATTACACAATAGCTCAAATAAGGACTTATGATCTGAAAGTTAAATCAGTGAAAATTAGCAAACTGAAAGCACAGAGAGATTAAAAAGTTTGGAAAATATAGAAAAAGGAGTAAGACACATTTGGGGCATGGTAAAAAAAAAAAAAGTTTATATATTAGAGTAACAAAGGGAGACGTGAAAGGCACTGCAGCATGAACAGTATTTGAAGAAAAACAGTAAAAATGTTTCCAAAGATAATATAAGCTACCAAGCAACAAATAGCACTACAGACTTCAAATTTGTGTTATAATGAATTTGTTGAACTTTTTGGCAGTATCTACTAAACATAAACATGTGAGTACCCCATAAGTAAGTAATTTCACTTCTAAGTACAGTAACAAGAGAAATGTCTATGTTTGTGCACCAGAAGACATGTTCAAAAATGTTTGTAGCAACATTATTTGAAATGACCCCAAATTGGAAAAACAAAACTGTTTACAAGAATATAGTGGATGAATAAACTGTGTAATAGTCTTACAATGGATATAGAAATGAAAGGGAACAAATGACAGCCACCTGCAACAACATAGTCTGATATCACAATTTTTTTAGAGTCAAACATAAAAGGAAACATGCTGTAAAAGTCCATTTGAATAATGCTCAGAAGCAATCTACTCTTCAGAAAAGTGGTTACCTCTAAAGAGGAGGGATGCTATTGGGACAGGGCTTGATGGAAGCTTCTGAAATGTGGATAGTGTCCTGTTTCTTGTTTTGGATTTTGTTTTTGGATGTGTCCACTTCATAAAAATTAATAGACCTGTGAACTCGTTGTTAATTTGTACTTTTTAATGTAACTTATATCTTAATAAGATGATTTTTTAAATAGGAGTAAGTATGTTTGTAGAAAAATTATGAAATATGATGGACTTACCAAAAACAAGTTTGAAGGACAGTTTAGCACATTTTCACATTTATGGAGGTAGTTATTGAATGTTTTTGCTCAAAAGGGTAGGAAATATATTTACCTCAAGGAAATCACTTAATGTTAACCAAAAGAACTCCTAAAGTCGATTTTAGCTGAAATTTGTTTCACTTATGTCATATTCTTCAATTAAAAAACTAGTAGTTCCAAAGCACTTGCAGAAGTTTGGTTATAGACTGATCAGCCAGAAAAATCTCCCTTTTCCTTAATCAGGTAAATGATTTATATGGCAAAGTCCTTGTCACGTTTTGCCAACTTATGTGATACGCATTCCTGCCCTGTTGAACAACTTAACTAGGTGCCACTCACTTTATATTCTATGTGAAAGGTGCCTTCAGTAGGTACACAAACATGGTGGTGATGTTAAATCAAAATCATTGGTCTAATTTTATAACATTGTAAGTTGCCACATGGAAAGCAGAGCCTAATGCAGATTTTATGGCAGTGATTGACTTTGTCCAATAATACTAAAGCAATGAAATCTAATTGTCCATGTAAATTAGTCACACCATTTTCCACTACAGTGAACATAGACTATGCCTATGTTTAAAAATATCCAAGTAAAAATAACTTCAACCTTTCGTTAAGTTATTCACTGAAAAAAATGTATAATATATAAAGTTAATTGCGATCACAGAAAATTATCTGCAAATACATGACATGTATCTTAATTTTTACACTCATATGCATATATTTACTCATTATATATTTCTCTCTGCTTATTACAGCATCAGTATGTGGGCAAGTCCTAGATCTAGATTTCAAGTATATAATCTAGGTTATGAGTTAGAGGAGATAGTCTCTTCAAATAATAGTCATTTTTTTGTGTTGGTACTTGTTGAGCATATGACCATCTTTATTTGGCCATCTACTAGGTGAATATCAAAGAGATATATGATGGTTAATGATCAGAGCCATGCCATGCTAGAATGGTCAGCTAACATAAATAATTTATAAAATCTGTAATTATTTTCTTCATCTTTCAACATCAGCTCCCTTTGCTATTTAGGATAAGCAGAGAAGGTTGGATCTTAAGTCTTTTGATTTTTGTATTTAGATGTTTTCTTAGCACCGTGAAGTCTTTCCCTACTATGTCTTGTTTTGCCATTGCCCGTTGTACAAGTTGCATTATGTTCCCTAAAGTGAACTTTCTTGAGAGTCTGTAAAAAGATTATCTAAGGAATTAGAGTTCCTCATCAAAAGGTTTCCACATGAGGACACATTCAATTTCTTAACTGTTCTGATAAGATATCTTTCTTTTCTCAAGTCCAAACTGCATAATGCTCTTGTAATAATTGCCACCACATTTATAGAAGTGCAAAAATTACTCTATTCCTTTAGCAGTACATTTTTCCAAATTTGAGACATTTGGCATTAAGTCAGTCCCTGGGCTTTTAGGAGGATGATCAATGTTACCCTCCATTCCCAAGTCCCGTGTCTAGGGAAGAGAGAGTATACTATGGTACTCTATGTCTCTGGGCCCGTGTCAGGCTTCTAAGTCAGGTCTCTTTCACAAGATTCCTGTTTAATGTCTCACAGTAAGCCATTTACAGTTCAGAAACTAGTGTAGAGCAGCTGTGTCCCCCACATTGTCTCACTTGTTATGCTCCCTGGCATTGTGTATAATAGAAAGACAAAAAAAAAAAAAAAAGATTCTTTGAGAAATTGAGTTTTGACTAAAATCAGGTTTTTAAAACATTCTTGGGAAAGTCAAGGGTCATAACTAAAAGGTAACAAGCCCTGATTCTTAGTTCAGCATATCCACACAAGGAAGCAATAAAGGGGAAAGAAATAAACTTTATTCTTACTGTAATATGTTTTTCTAAATGTAAGCAAGTGAAAGAAATATTTCCTTCCTCAAATGTGTTTCAATAACTCTGTCATTATCCTATTAGCAATGTCCAATGTCCAACAGGGGTAAGGATATGTGTGTGTATGTGGGGGGATGTGTGTGTGTGTGTGTTTCAAAAGATGCAATAATTAAATAGGTTGTTCTGTAGCTCAGACTAGCAGGAGTCTTGACCTACGACAGAGACGGAGAGATGGAATGCTTCTGGTGTGACTTTAGCAATTTGCCTGGCAGTGCTGGGCCAGCCCAGAGTGGTAGGGAATCAACAGCAACTATTTTCTTGTCATTTGGGTAAGATTTCTTGAAGGAAAAATAAGGTTTTACAGAGCTATCCATCCTCCAATATGTGCCAGAGACCATCCTATATATAATAGATGCTGAATAATATTTATGGAATGAATAATAAAAGAGAACATACTTTTGTTCCATGCCTAGTGTTTTCTGTTTTCAAAAGAAGCAATATCCAACATTTAAAAGAGAAATTTCTCTCACCAAAACATTTCTTCGAACTGTATCAAAATAATGAAAATTTTAAAAACCACATCTGTATAAGTGGTAACAGAACACAAAGTGATAGTTTAGTATGCAGTGAAATTATTGTATAAAATTACTATTCAAATCATAAAGTTGTACAGGATTAAGTTACAAATTGAATTGGAGAGAAGAAAATGTCAGCCCAGAAAGGAAATATCATGGGCATTTTAAACTAACAGTCAGAAACATGTGATGCTCTGTCTGTTCTGTGAGATAAATTTACTGACCCTTGTTTCATTCAACAAATATTTCTTTTAGTTATACAACTGCCATTTTTTTTGTTTTGTTTTCTGTGTTTGTGGATTGATGATTTGTTTGCAAGTAACCTCTGGTCGATCATCATCACAGAGATTGCTTCATTATTCAGAAATGTAAAATGTAAAATGTGTAAAATGTGAAACATTTTACATTTTAAGAAGAGAAAATCATATGGCTTAAAAACACATTCTATTTATATGGTATTTATATGACATATGTTATTTATATTTATATGATATATATATGTATGACATATATATGTGATAAAAGTCATTTGCAAGTGATCAAAACATTCTCATTCTTTATATCTCTACCTCTCAAAAACATTTCACAAAGACTTCTTCAGACATGAATTTAACTTAACACTTTTCTTTCTTTAATTCATTATCAATAGTTCGCTTCGAACTTCTAAGGAAAAAGGAGGATTCTGTAGCCTGCAAGTTCCCAATTATATGCATTAATGGAATGGATAAGAGGGCATCTTCTGAGACCCTTATTTGCTAAAAAGAGAATATTATTTAAGTCACCCAAGGCAGTAACATTGAATCAGTATTTCAGAAAAGATGATTAATATAAGAATTAACATGAAATTTTGAACCGATTAATTACCTTTGGGTAAAATTAACTGAAATAAAGGAAACACAGCAGACATGATGCCCCCCAAATTCACCCTTTTAGAGTTTTCCTAAATTCATTTTAAAAGTATAAATTTGCCTAAATGATAAACTCATATGCCCAAATCAACATACTTACTTTCAACTCTTCAGTAGAATTTATAAATTTATTGGAGATTTATACCTAGACCTGTAACTATTTGACTTTAGTATTTTTTTCCTTTTATGGTAATAAATTATAAAAGAGCAGTTTTCTTTTTTTTTTTTTTTTTTTTTTTTTTTTTTTTTTTTTTGTGGTACGCGGGCCTCTCACTGTTGTGGCCTCTCCCATTGCGGGGCACAGGCTCCGGACGCACAGGCTCAGCGGCCATGGCTCACGGGCCCAGCCACTCCGCGGCACGTGGGATCTTCCCGGACCGGGGCACGAACCCGTGTCCCCTGCATCAGCAGGCGGATTCTCAACCACTGCGCCACCAGGGAAGCCCAAAAGAGCAGTTTTCATAGCACATATAAAGATCAAAAGCCAATTACTGAATATGAGTTGTAACTAAAAGTACAGTTTATTCAGAATTAAAACGGTTGTGGTTTATATGAAAGCAAAAATGGTAATGATGCATTATGCTCCTATAATTATGTTACATCACACTCATACATAGACCCAGTGCCATGAGTTCTAGCCAAAGGTGCGAAGGGTATATAATGGAAGGCAACGGCACACTAAAATGTTAATGTAATAAGAAATGGGAGTAAAACAACTTGCATTTTAGTTAACATTAGATATAAAATATGATCTTAAACTAATTGAAATCTGTATTTGTACCAAACACATGATTGGTGAGGAGAGATTGGATCTATGTTAGAGTTACTTGAAAAAGAAAAAAAAATTCTCTTGTACCCATAGATTTCAGCCATTCCCTTTTTTTCCTTTTATCAAAATTCATTTACTAGTGAGAAACACTCACTTCAGGATTCAGCTGATTCATATTGTCCCCACACTTTGGTCCAGACGGAAATAGATCATTTTGAGTACTTCCTAGAACAGCAGACTGATGGAAAATAAACTGTCCCTGAGAAATCATTAGGACAGAAATTTAGGACAGATAGATTTAAGTACCTCACCAAGAGGCTGTAATACTTAAAGAGCTCTAAATTCTTCAAGGGTCTAAAGGATAATTTTAAGTTTCAGGGCACTTCAAAGCTAACACATGTTTTTGACATTTCTTGGTCCCCCAAATGGGATTTGGTTCAAATCTGCATCTAGGACAAGATTATCCAATGCAGTGAGCTCAACTTTTGACTCCAGTTGAGACTCCAGCTGACTCCTTGTCCAAACTTGAGAAATGGAGACTCTGGGGAAACTGAAAGGAGATAGATGACACGCAGCACAACAGCTTCTTATCTTCCTTCCTGACAGTGATTTTGATACATTGGAATCACTGGAGCCATAGAAAACACTTGTAGCTAGGGACATATAACTCTGGGAGATATCAGCTATTTATATTAGATTCTACCTATACCTATTCTACCTATACCTTAGAGTTACTTTATTCTCCACTCAGAGCTCTACAAAAGATTTGGCTCTGGGTTAATGTTACTAATAACTAATAACCATTTACCACTTCCTGTGAACTAGGCGCTGCTCTAAGTCTTATATCATTGATTATTTAATTATCACAAAAATAGAATGTAGTCTAATATTTCCCACTTTTCACATCTGAAAGTTAAGTGAAGAGAACATAGGTAAGGTAACCAGAGAGACTGATTAACTAGCCCAACGTGGATCCATGCTACACTTATCTTCTAATAAGTAGAAGACTGTTGATTTGAGCCCAAATGATCAAGCACCAATGTCCATGTCATCAACTACAGTACTGCTTCTCAGATTTGACTGCTGTTGTATGTGATAACTCTGGAGACAGTTGGTTTTGAAACATAAAAAATTTGATTTTAGGCTATTTGACACTGGAGTCTTCTGAGACACCTCACTTTGAAGAATACTGTCTTTAGACTCTCACATGTTACATGCTTTTACATATAACATGTATTTTTCTAGTCTAGTCAAATATTTTGACTATTTGTCTGTATTGTTACTACTTTTTCCTTTACTGGTTGTTTTCTAGAGAGACTGGGTAAATCTGTCATCATGTTTTAAGAGGTGTAGGGGTGCTGATATAAACTTTATTTTAGCATAATTTGAGCTTTTATATACTCTGCTGTTATATACCTCGAGTAGCATATTTTATTGAGGACTGAGATATATATCATTCATACAGCTTTTACAAATTCTATTGTACTATCTCATTTAAATCTTACAGTGATTCTATAAGTTTGATCAATATTGTACTGATTAGAAAAATGTATACCAGAAAATTAAGATAGTTTACCCAAGTTCACACACAGTCATTAACATAGTCAATATATAAACAAAGACTTGTAGGAAATGATGGAGTAAACTAAGCAGAAATTTGAAGGATGAGCTTTCAAAACAGAAGGATCAGGAAAGCAAAGATGAAAGCATGTTGGGCCTGATCTAGGAACAGAAGAAGTCTAAAGTGACAGTTTTGTAGTAAGCAAAGAAAAAAGTAAGGAATAATGAATGAAAAGTAAGGTTTTCAGTAGTAGAAAACCTTATCTTGTAGCCCATTGGAAGAAAACATGGTTTTACATTTGAGCAACATGGGATGCCATTGACAATTTGGAGTAAAAGAGTGTCATGACCTTCCCTGAGTTGTAAAAGGATCAGTCTGGCTGTTTTTTTTGTTTTTAACACATTGTTGATATATCAAGTGTGGAGAGTTAAAGAATCAGAGGAGTCAGATAAATCCAAGGTTTTGTGCTTCAGTAATGATAAAATGGATTTTCCATTTATTGAGTTTAGGAAACCTCAGTATATTTGGGGGAAGATCAGGAGTTTTGTTCTGAGTATAAATTTGGGATGTTTATCATCATCAAAATTAAGGTAAAAAGTTAGATATAAAAGTTGGGAGTGGGCTTCCCTGGTGGCGCAGTGGTTGAGAGTCCGCCTGCCGATGCAGGGGACGCGGGTTCATGCCCCGGTCCGGGAAGATCCCACATACCGCAGAGCGGCTGGGCCCGTGAGCCATGGCCGCTGAGCCTGCGCGTCCGGAGCCTGTGCTCCGCAACGGGAGAGGCCACAGCAGTGAGAGGCCCGCGTACCGCAAAAAAAAAAAAAAAAAAAAAAAGCTGGGAGTACAAGATAGATATGCAGGATGAAAAGTTTCAATTTCTGAGTCATAGGCATTTAGATGGTATTTAAAACTCTAAGACTGAATGAGACCTTCAAGGTGATCAGTGTAGACAGGAGAGGTGAAAGTACTGAGCCCAGGACATTTAAATGATTAGCTTAGAATGATTAGAAATCAGGGAAATGCAGAAAACCGACACAATCAGAATAAACCAGAAGAAAGAGTCAGTGATCTAGGATGAAAATCAGGAGAGAACAATGATCTGGAGCCCAGGGAGCAAATATTCAAGGAAAATGGTCTGAGAAACCATGACACATGTCACTACTAGGTCAACTAAGATGAGAAATGAGAACTGACCATTGGTTTTTAGAAACAAGGAACAACTTAATAACATGTGGACATTTTGGAAAAGTGGAGGCAATTCCTGATTAGTGTGGATTCTTGAGAGGGAAGAAGAAAAAGATAATTAAAGATCAATACAGACCTTTGAATCTTAACTGAGATTTGCTCTTGGCTTGCAGACTCCAGTCTATTATTATGACTGGATCTTCTGTTTTATGGGTAAAATTTTGAACTTTGCTGTATAGATGTTGCATACCAGTACGTAAATAAATATTGATAGAGGTTTTCTAAATATTCTAAATATAGAGGCTTTCTAAATATTTATTTGGATGATAGCAAATAGAACAATAGTGGTTGTGATATTACAAGTTTATGTCCTAGAAATAACTAGCATTATACATGAGAAGCTATCTCAAACTTTTTAAATATTGGGAATCAGACCATTCAGAGATAAATTATTGAACCGAGATTTTTATATTATTAAGATTAAAAGGAATGACATTTTCCCTTAGCCTTTTACTTAATTTTCTTTTGTTCAAATACTTGTGCATCAAAAACTTTCATTGCTCATGTTGGTTAGATTATATGTTTTAGTTTTTGAGTTAAATTACCCACATTCATGTATTACACACTAAGCAAAGTAGCAGTCTGTCCTCAGATATCTCAGAGATAGTTTCAAGGAACCTCTGACCTAACTTACATAGGAAATGACATTCACGCATGTCACAGTCTCCAAAACTATGAAAGTCATCTTTATTTAAGAAAAGTAAAGAAGAAATATTTACAATAGGAGCATACTTTTATATGAAAAAATCACGGTGCTTTATTTTATGTTTATAGATGAATCATGTGTGGATAAATTGTGGATTACATTTATCTTTTGAAACTTACTACTTAAAGATGTAAGAAAAATCAGTGTGACATTTGAATACATTTTGAAGTTCTTTCAAAATTCAACACTTTACAACATTTATCTTTCTTTTGCATCAACTGCTTTTTAAATTGTATTTTCTCTAGCAACAGCATTTTTGTTTTAAATCAATTTTCCTTTCCTCTTATTTTATTCCCCCCCATTGTATTTTTCTCTCTTTCTTCACAAGGACCAAATATTTTCTGTCAAAGGTAACATAACACCATTCTAATACATTCTTGCTGTTTGAAAAGAATGATAATGACTTTGATCACTGTATTTGTATAATTAAGGTGCAGGCTTTTGCTTTAAAAAGAGTTCACCTCTTGCATTGAATCTGGGAGGACATGAAGCATTTACCGAGATGAGTACTGTTTCGGAAGGTCCCTGGTCTCCTTTGGTGTCGCATCTATCTATGTCCCCAGACTCCTCATCCAATGTTCCAATGACAATGATTAGTGGGACCCCCCACGAGTTGCAGATGGAATGAGGTACAGCGATAAGGCAAGCTGCCTCTCAGATCAGCAGAGGGAAAGGCCTTCTTCCCAGGAAGCCCAAGAGGAAGCCGTTTAAACAAGTGTGCAGAAAATATTGGGGTAATTACCAAGCACCAGGAGGGGGTCTCAGCATTGAGAATGGATTCAAAAATTCATTCGGCAGATTGATTGATGTTTTCCCTGCAGCTTGTCTTTGGAAATAATTCCCATGGAAATTCACAACTGAGACTGGGGAACTATATTATAAAAAGATATTTTCATTAGAGCATATATATTTACTAATGTTTGAACCACATTTATTTCTGCCAGAGAAGCTCTGACGCTTTTGATCACTCAGCCTTGCAGTTTTGCTCTCTAAAATAAGACTCTTGCAACTACAAAAGCCAGAAAACCTTGATGTGTGAGGATGTATTATAAGAAGCTTCTTAAAGTACTCTGATTATCAGAAATAGCTAGGCAAGCTTTTTGTGACTGTTTTTTTCCTAACATAACAGACTTGATTGCCATTCTGATGTCCGATTCATCTAGAAGAAAATTTGTTGTGTGTATTTGAGCAGGAAGTGCCCTAAAGGAGGAGGACTGGCCTCCCCAGTCCCACAAGGCTGCTATAGTGGAACATCAGTAATATGAAAGATTTGTTTCTGGGGAGAGGCAAATCGACCTTTGCCTCCTTTTTTCCTAACCAGCTGGCAAATAAAGGACCTTGATAGCAAAAATACAGAGATAGCCACTTCTCAAATGTACCGGTTTAGAAAAGATGTCAAAAAGCAAAAATATATGTGTGGGGGCTGTGCCCATATGTATATGGCACAGTGTTTATGGAACACAGAGTTAGTCTTAAAAAGGGCACACCTTTCTTTTGGAAATATTGTTCTATCATTTTGAAAAATTGAAAGGAAAATCTGTTAAAATTATGTCACTGTATTATCATTGGCATCTCTGGGAAAACCTGTTTATTATGTCCAGTTTAATTGGAAATTGACTTGGGATAAATTAATCTGAGTATCCTCACCGCAGTTGTCTGCTTATGCACGTAATGATCCTAGGATCACTTGGGAATTTGGGACTGTGGATATCAATTCCTCTGAAAAGGGGTGGTTCACCTTTCCCATGAGGAATGCATATGCTGTTCCCTTCACCTTGAATGCACTTCCTCTCTTAGTGCACTTAGCATGCTACACTCATGCAACTAGGGCTGTAGTATAACTTCCATGGGCCCCTGCCACTATAGAAAATATTTTAAACTTACAGTTCACAATCACATTTGTATAAAGATGAGTATATTGATTTTACGTATTAATACGTTTTCTTCTATCTAAAAACGTATTGTTTTCTGACTTAAAGGAAATGAAAATATTTTCTTGTCCCCAAATGCATTGTGTGTCCTAAGCATTATACCTTTTGTGCCTAATAGATTGGTAGGTCCTGCATGCATCAAGTCCAAGGTAAAATATTAACAGTTTTGTTAAGTTCCTATAGTAGACCTGTTGAAGGCCTCACAGCAACTATTTACTTTCTTTCCTGGCTTATAGATCCTGGATTTTGTTTAGGGTTCAGGCAGTAAAGTCACAAGGAGCAGACTCCCCCACCCCCACCCCCAGGACAAAGGAATAGGCCATGACTGTCCCACTGCCATTATGGAAATTCCCCCTTTTGTCAGTGAGGGGTCAGCCATAAAAAGGTTTGGGCCGTCTCTTGATCATAAGGGCAGACGTGGTTGAGCAGACCAAGGGAAGGAACCTGAGTACTTGATAACAGTGTTGAACCACCTGAGATTCTTTTTAAGTTACGTGATAGAAATTCTTGGTGTTTTTGCCTTGTTTAGTTCAATATTCTGTTATTGGCAGCTTAACCAATATATTTTCTTTGCACTTCCTAGAGATGTAGGCATGTTGCTTTTTTAACCTTATGTGTACGTTGCACATTCTATCATCATAGTTTCACCTTACTGACTAATTAATGTTTAACATAACAATGTCCTCCCCCCCACTAGATGGTAAACTCTGCCCAGTTCCTTGGATAATCTTGCTCAAAAAATATAGAATTATTTGTTTAATTAGGAAAATGGAGATTATTAAGCTGTGTTTTTCTGAATATGCTTTTCCCCCCTTAATTAAAAGTCAAGATGGTAGTGTTTTAATACCTTTACCATTCTTAAATTGTTAGCAGGTTCCGGGTTATAATTTGCCTGAGCCAAAAAAACATTAACTTATTTAATTTCATATTCATCCACTTCTCATATATTTAGAGCTCTGTTTGTTATACCCTTTTCATGACTGAAGACCAGTAGCCCAGTTACAAAAGATGTAAAGAATTAAGATTGGTAGTGATGTATTCTCTGTGCCATCAGTTTTATCCTTTACTATATACTCAGTACCCAGTACCTGACTAAATTCCTGGCATATACTAGAAATTTGAAAATAATTTTGGTTGATTTAATTTTAAACCTCATATTATCATGTATCCTCAACAATAGTTTTGTTTAGTCTTTGTTACCCCAGTTTCAAATGACCATTCTCCATACCTTTTTCTTTTTTCCCTAGCCTCAAGCTTTAACCTTTGAAGGGTCTTAATAGAGCAATACTACTCTGAAATTTTAAAGCATTGTGCCCATATTTCCCTCTTACGCATTTTTGATAGGTTTTGTTCTATTAGTCTCTGTCAAGATTGGCTTGCCTCTGCTAAGGCCACTTAGGAGCATCAAGTGGTTTTGAAAAAGGCCTGTATTTCTTTTTTTTTTTTTTTTGCGGTATGCGGGCCTCTCACTGCTGTGGCCTCTCCCGTTGCGGAGCACAGGCTCTGGACACGCAGGCTCAGCGGCCATGGCTCAGGGGCCCAGCCGCTCCGCGGCATGTGGGATCTTCCCTGATCGGGGCACGAACCCGTATCCCCTGCATCGGCAGGCGGACTCTCAACCACTGCGCCACCAGGGAAGCCCCAGGGCCTGTATTTCTTGCCGTTACAGAAAGGGCTAAATGAAGTTAAGAGCTATAGGTTGGCATGTGAGGGGTGACAAATAAGATAAGGGCCGCACATTGCTCTCACATCATTTTGTCCATTTCCCTAGGGAAAACATGGCGTACACCATAGAAACTTAGGGTCACATTGGGCTATACCAATCTATAGGACATAGGCCAAAACACTCTGGATTTACAAAACTTTCTAATCCTCAAATGCTATTGGATTTGTACCAGACTGCTTCAACTGAATGCATTCTCCAGGAGAGGTTCTTCTTTATTCATGTCTGTACTTCCCATTCAGCCTCCAGAAGTTCCATGTTTCCCAGCTCTTGTTGACTGGATACTTGAACCTCAATTCTTCCCCTCACAATCTCCCTCTCCCTTCCTCTCTGTTCTCCCCTCTGTTGCCAGACATGACTCTTCCTGGTGATGGTCTTTGAGAACTGACCTACCTAAAAAATACAACTCAAATTTAGGTGGCTTGGCCCAGAAAATCCCCTTGTATCTCAGTTACTATCAATATGCTACAGTATCAAATAGATAAGCTTGGTTTCCCAGCCTTGGGGAGATTAGCTGCATTAAAAATTATGGCTTCTGCATAGCACAGGGAGATCAGCTCAGTGCTTTGTGACCACCTAGAGGGGTGGGATAGGGAGGGTGGGAGGGAGACAAAAGAGGGAAGAGATATGGGGATATATGTATACGTATAGCTGATTCACTTTGTTATACAGCAGAAACTAACAACAATATTGTAAAGCAATTATACTCCAATAAAGATGTTCAAAAAAAAAAGGAGCTGGGACCTAGTGGTCATGAAAATGTCTTGTTCACCTTGGATTATCTGTATTTACCTACATTTACATGGGGGAGAATTATTTTCTACCCATTTTGTTTAATTTATTATTACCCTGATGTTTCTGCCATTTTCTGTGAAACCTAATTTTAACTGATATGCTTTCTGAACTTAAAAGGAGACCAACTGGTTCAAAATCTCTTGGTTTTAAGGTTCAGGCAGCTTGCCAGTCTTTTAAATTTCATAAAATGCTTTCATTGCCTGAAAACTGTGAAAATAGAGGGGCATTAAAAGATTAGAATTGCAAAGAAATAATTAATTAATTTAAAAAATTTTAAAAATAAAAATTATGGCTTCTATAGGAACAAGTCTGGTAGCAAAGTGAAATAGCTGTTCAAACTAAGTATTAAGGTCAATAGATAGACTGACTCCCTGGAGATTCTGAGAACAAGTTGGGGGGATACAGTAAATATGGTTATATCCATGTCTGGGTTGGGGTTTTAACTTAAGTGTCTAGCTCAAAGTCTATTTACATAATTAATCACTGAAAAAATTAATTACAGCTAACATTTGTGCACTACTGAATAAGGGAAACATGCTAATTTACAGTTCTTACACAGTGTGCTATTTATGACTTTGCTCAGTAATCAACTAACTGTTGACTATCCAAAGTGGACAATCATGACTTGCTTCGAAACACCAGTGAAATTTTAGCATAATGGTGATACCAGTGTTCAATGTATCCTTTTGTTTCACTTTTACATTTAAAAAATTACCTTGAAAAATAAGATTTAATGGAGTTCAATAACATTCTGACTCATCCAATTCCCTTTGTTGTTTTTTCCTGTCAGAATATCAATAGTTAAGAAAACATTAACAGAAATGAACATTGGCAGGTACTAATTTGTTTAATGCATGGAGTAAACACAGGCACATACAATGGAATAAAACAACAAAGAACAAAGGCATAAGTACAGTGAGTGAAATTCCCAAAGACTACTATAAATGTTTAAGTTACTAGGAATAAAACATTTTTGGAGAAAGAGTCTTTAAGTAAAGATGTAAAACTGTCTCAAAATATTTGGAAGAGATGAAAGAAAAAAATGCTTCTATTAAAAAGTCAGAAAATATTTTAGATTTGATACATGTATATTGGAAATGAAAAAATAAGTGAGAAAGTACAGCTAGATTTATTGATTAGTCTATAAAGTTGTCAATAATTTAAGATAATACAATAATCAATAACAACAAAAAATAGGTCTCAAAATAGTTCCAAAAATACTTAAGGGGAGGCTGAATTTAAAGTAACTGTCCACTCGGCAGATCAATCTTTGGGCAAAATGCTTTTAAGGAATGTGGGTTTGGGTCATTGTTTTTTAAGAATTGGTTAGACAAATATGAATTGGACTTGCTGAATATACTAATAGTAAATACTTATAGGATACTTGTATTTCATAACCTTTGCTTCCACATATGTAAGGATTTGGGACATCTGACTGGGGAAAGCAAATTGGGCAGGACAAATGACAGTGGGCTGGACAGTTTTTCCTATGTTACCTTCAGGGGTTATCTTTCCTGTGCCTGATTCAGGTTTTCAGCAATTTGTTTTAAACCTTAAGTTTCCCCAATTATGGCACCTATAACCTCTGTTTTCCTTTTATTCATTTAAATATCCCAAAGATATGAATTCATAAGCAGCCAGTTTGGTTTTCATACACTTCCTTCTTTTTTCTCCTTTTGCAACCTTTTAAATTATAAGTATTTACTTGTGTAGTGTTTCTATTGTCCTTCTTTATCCATTTTCTCTTTGAGAAGCTCTGGCTTTGGAGGCTATTTCTTTGAAGGCTTTCATATGATTTAATATAATGTAGGGTGCCAGGTATTTTTCTAGAAGGGAATTAAAAGTTCCAATTATGCTTCAATTTTTTTATGTCCAAATTTAGAATTAGAAGAATTATTCTCTTCACCATTTTCTTAATTTAGATAATCAATAAATAGTTTAGTCATGAATTTACCAGTATTCTGAGTAATTTGTGTAAATCTCCACATACCAATCTCAGACCAAAAAAAAATAGAAAGAAATAAAACATTTTTAGTGTTAAATTCTAAGATCAGCAGGTGATGGGTGAGGGAGAATACTTGCTTAAAATGTACAGAGACAGTGATGGGCAGTGCTCTGGTTCAAGATCTAAAATTCTTAGAATTTTGTTGTACTTCCTTATCTGCATCCTGAGGAGAGGTATAAGTTAGGCAATTTCAGTCTGATGCCATTAGATATTGAATGATCTAATTCTTCCTTTCTCACCAAGCTACAGACCTATTGATTATAATTTGATTTCCCATAATCATGGGAAAAATTAATTGACCTGAGGATATAGTCATCTGGTCATATTCTGCGTATTTATCATTTAAAGTAGACAATTGAATTTTGTTCCTTTATAAATACTGTACATCTTTTCCTTTTTGTTCACTTAAGCAGCCATGGAGAGAGAGATGGATATAATCTTGGGCAGTTTCTAAGCCTGCAAAACTGAAGCACAAAGTTTGGACCAAAATAAATTAAAGCAGTGCCATACTATTAAATATCTTGGAATAGATCCATGTGGTTTTGTGTGAAAATCCTCCATCGTTGTGCATCATAAGCTTTTTCTATTTGCGTCCTATATGAGTGGTGGTTGTTTTATTTAACATTAAAATGTCTGGGTCAAAATTACTTCTTGCCACTGCATAAATTTGTGATTTTAGGAAAGCCTACCCTGTTACTATATTAATGGTCTGTAGTACGTTCCTTCTGTTTTTCTCCCTGTTCTTCTTAAATACCTCCTGCCATGTTTCAGGCTTTTCGTGGCCCTATGGACTTCCCAGGCATATAGAGCTATCTACCACCCCTTCCAACAGTCATAAGCGTATTCAGCTAAGCCTTCCTGATATCTGTGTGTATTGAAACTAATTAGAAAAATCAATTTGTTTGTTGCCAGTTTTAGTTTATTTGTTCTTCAATGTCCAATATCACTTAGTCTGTTTATTTTCAGCATATGATCTCATTTCGTACTTATAATACATCTGATCTGAACTATTTTAATTTCCCACCACATTTATTGGGGAAACGTTATTATCCCTCTGCATAGAGAGCCATTCATTCCCAAAGCAGAAGCAGGAATGAGGTAATATTTCCAGGCATTCTATATATTTTTCTCACATCCCACCTCAAGAGAGAAAAAAATGACATTCATTGACTCCCATTGTTGAGTCAATGTATTAAAGAACAATACTCATACGTAAGCCAACTGCTTGATGCCCTCTCCCTCTCTCTCTTTAACTTTCTCTCCACAGCTGCTTCTTCTGCAATTTAAAGGTTAAGTATAATTCACAGGATGGACTGGTAGACCACACATTTTAAACCTTATCCTAGGCTGCTTTTTCAATCCAGCTTTAACACCAATAAAAATCATATATTATTTATATCCTCATTTAATTCCTATATCTCTTCCTCAGTTGGTTCAAAACATGAAAGAAAGAAGTGTAAATATTAAGTAGTAATTCTCAAAACAGCCAACATTTCAAAAAAAAACATTCTAATTGTATTATATCACTATCACAATCTTTATATTAAAATGTACACATATAAAAAGTGTAATAAGAAATGTGTACTTGATGAAGAATTAACTTTATTAACAGTAAACAACTTACTAAGTCATTGGTCAATTTTCAAGTTCACTGATTAGACTATTTTTATTTGTAAAAAAAAAAGTAGATGATATATAGCCCATAAAACACCCTGCCTCATTTCTGTTGCCAAGTTCTCCAAAGGTGAAAATGGATATATATCTGTTTTGTTTTCTGGCAAGAATCCATTCCAGTACTAAATAGTTTAGAGATGTAGATTTTCTTGAGGTTTGTGGGTCTCGGCTTATTTCCTTATAACCTTGGTTTTGCCTTAATATACTGACACCTGGGAATTGCCTCCAAGAAGGGGTGGCTGAGTCCTACTTAGAAATGTTAGGTATAGTGGAAAGAACCTAACTTTTGGTTCTTTTCGAGTTATGTACTCTCACAGTGTAATGCTCCCTGTAATTCATACTACATTTGATATATTTAAACTTATGTGATTCTCCATTTCATCAATATTAAAATTATTGCAAGGATAATGTTAGACTGACTATCTATCTATGTAACTATGTATCTATCTATCTATCATCACCTAACACAATGCATGGGTTGGGTGCATTGTAGACACACTCAATAAATAATAGACTTTATTTTTTTTCATTATTGCTGTTACTTTGAGTTAAGGTCCTGGTTAACAAATAAGTCAAAATCCATGCTTCTGTCCAGAAAAAAGCTCAACAAAAGCCATTAATTCAGCTGGAAATAGCCCTTTGACATTAAATAATAAATTTCTGCTATTGATTCCATTTAGAATGAGCCAGAAGTTCCCCTATATCTTAGAGCCATCACTGGATTGTTTATTATTTATTTTACAGAAATCCTTGAAAAGCTGTGTTTACCTTTTGCAAGGTAAAATGTATTTGTCCTTTAAAAATTACCTTGCCAGTACTTATACCTATTGATTGCCAAGAACCTGTGGATCTAAATAAAAGGGATCACATCCTTCACTGGAAGTTAAAATGTGTTCTGTTTCAGCATGTTATTATAAGCAAAGCATGTTCAAAAAATTGTCAAACAGACCAACAAGGATATGACTAAAAATTAGGAAGATGCAACAGGACAGCCAAGACTAGAAGTGAAAAGGTGGGACAAAAATCTAAGCTAGTTCTTTTAGTGAAGAGTTTATGAAAATAAAGTAATTCCAAATGTGTACATCATCCCAAGGATAATAAAGTAAAACAATATTGAATATAATAACATTTAATTTTACCTAACAAATTATTATTTATTTCTCTTTATATTCACTATACTTATAAATACTTGTTATCCTGGTATTTGTCAAAACTATCTCATGACATCATAATCAAAGTGGCTTCAGAAGTCAGAGGGAAGACTGCTAAAGTTCAGGCAGGTGTACTGTCAGAAATAGGCAGGGCCGCCAGCAATATACTGGGGATTGAGAAAGTAAAAGTCATTTCCAAGAGAAATAAAATTTGTAAGAAGTTGACAGAGACAGAGGACTGAAGGTGCATAAAAAATTACCTACTGGCTGCCTACAATCAGGACATTTCTCTGGCAGCAGGTCTGAGCCTATGTATGGTAGTCAATCTGATTAACTCTCAGGTTGAGAACTGCAAAGGCACAGGGTCCAAAAAGCTATTATGAGGACTACTGTTTGAATCACAGCAGTCTCTAAAGACACTTTATCAGTGTTGTGGGTGCTAGGCCAGGCCATTATTTGTCCTCAATATTCAAGCAGCCACATGGACAATCAGATTCTTTCCTCCAGACACATGCACCTCCAGGTAATGAATTCAGAATAATTTCCTTCCATTCTCAGCTCTAACCATAAACTGATTCTTTATGCCATTCTAATAGAAAGTGCCTTTTGTTGTAGTAACACTCCCATGGATACTTACCCTGATGCACTTGAGAAGGAAAAAGTGGGAGTAAAAGCTAACATTGCTTACTGTGTTAGTAATTTAAATAACCTGATAAAGCCCATCTTATTTATAACTTACTTCTGTAAGTCAAGAAATAGCATATGGAAAAATGAGAGAGTACCAAAATTCATGAAAATGAAGATAACTTTTATTAAATAAGTATCCAGAAAAAAAGAAACAGCATTTCAATATTCATTTTTTTAATATTACCAGAAAAATCTTTCAACATCACTCATTATTTGATGACCCTACTGTCACTTCAAATAAAAGCCTATGATCACTGGAATGAATAAATACAAACAGGTTGTTGAAATAGATGGCTCTTCAAAGTTCATGTGTGTCAGCATACCAGAAGTTTTGACCAAGCAAAACAGACTCTCAGAACCCCTTTTTAAGCATCTTAGTTTTTTAAACTGAGTACTTTTCTTTTTTTTTGTATCAGCAGGAAAAAAAAGTCTCTATGTAATATCATGTGATATATTCAATTGATCTGTATCTGAAACATTTTGTAAGGATTTAGAAGTGACTTCTATGGAGCTGAGATGTCTCTTAATAAAGGCTTCATTTATTAAGCCACCTTTCTGTCTCTAGATGCAAACACAAATGTATTTGTTTATTTAAGCTCTAAAATATTTGTGGGTAGTGTCAGCAAAAGTATGCTTCAGTTTGCTATTCTTCGTATACTTTAAAATATATTAAATTATAAAATGTCCAGTGCCCTTTTAATAACAATGGTATGAATATTAATTTCCATTTACAAAGATCCACTAACAGTCAAGTCCAGGAAAAGTTACTCGTATAACATGCATATAAGATATAGTTTGCCTAAAATTGCATTATAGTGTTTTTTTTTTTTTTTAATGCTTTCTTTTAGGTGCAATTTGGGTTAAAACATCTAGTACTACTCTTTGATCTGACCTAATAAATTTCTAAAATATACTATTTAGGGTACTGTCAAAAAAGGTTGACTCAGATTCCTAAATGATCACAGGGAGATTTGATTAAGAGGTTTAAGTTCACTTTTAAGGAGACCTTTAAAAAATAATAAACCTCAATGACATTAGTTATATATTTCTTATATTTTACAAAAAATAATATACACATGCTCTTTGTTGTCTACAACATAAAAGTATGTCTCCATCATCAACTAATGGTTTGTTGAATTCTCTTAAACTCCACCATAATAGAGCAAGTATTTGAATTGTGTCTAGAAATTAAACCAATCTCTAATCCTTTAATAGTTCCCCAAACTGAGAAGCATGGAACAAGTCCTATAATATTTCAGTGAATATCTGTCTGTCTATTTATAACTTGTAAATGTGTGAGCCAGACTAAAAAAAAAATGTGTGCAGAAAAATAAAAAGTGTTTGTCATAATCTCAAATCCTGATCTGAAGCAGGTGTCATTTTTCTATTTCTTGTTAGTTCATTTTCCAGGATTTCTTTTGAGGATCCATCATAGAATTCTAAGTGTTGTGTCCACTGGGATTTTCACCACTTGTTCAATCTATTTATACCAAGTTAATTAAGTGATAATCCCAGAGTATCAGAGGACATATGAAATAATAAATGTCTGATTCTCTCACAGACATGCCAAGACCACATAATGAGGAGTCACAGGATGGAAGACTGTTTCATTGCCTAATATCACATTCTCTTGTATAGGGAATATTGTTATTAAACATGCTGTTCTCTTATTTCCTGAGGTTTTATGCCTTTCATTGGATAATATTCTTTTGACAATTGATGTGATGCTTTTGAAGGAGAGTCAAGCCAAAGGCTTGCATACATGAAATTTTACAATTTAAGTAATGGATTACTCCTATTTTGCAAACTTGGTCAAATCCATTGCTGAAATAAATCAAAATATAACATAAATTTTTTATATATGTTAAATGATTTCCATGAACAAAGAAAAATCTGTAAGATGCCTTTATTTCCAATTCCACATTGAGCTATATGTGCATACAAACACACATACAAATACATGCAGAGAAACAGATATTATTCATTTGCTAACTTAATATACCTGATTGCCTGTTTAAATGTTTATTAAACTCATTCATTTTGTTGAATAAGCAAGAAGGAAGTAAAATTCATTATTCTTATATTAGCACTAAAGATAGTTGTAAGAGATAAATATCTGAATATAATTATGTCCTAGAAATCCCATGAGTGATTTTCAGCTATAGATATAAAACTATTTCCAACAATTTAAGAAAAAAATTAAAAGACTGGTCAATATAGAAAGCTTAATATTACATTGAGAGTCAGGTAGTCTCCTGATAAGATAAAGAATTAGGAGAGAGTGGCAGGACATATTTAAAGTGATGAAAGGGAAAAACGTACAACCAAGATTACTCTACCCAGGAAGGATCACATTCAGATTCAATGGAGAAATTAAAACCTTTACAGACAAGCAAAAGCTAAGAGAATTCAGCACCACCAAACCAGCTTTACAAAAAATGCTAAAGGAACGTCTCTAGGCAGGAAACACAAGAGAAGGAAAAGACCTACAATAACTAAACCAGAACAATTAAGAAAATGGTAACAGGAACATACATATCAATAGTTAAATATAAATGGATTAAATGCTCCAACCAAAAGACATAGACTGGCTGAATGGATACAAAAACAAGACCTGTATGTATGCTGTCTACAAGAGACCCACTTCAGACCTAGGGACACATACAGACTGAAAGTGAGGGGATGGAAAAAGATATTCCATGCAAATGGAAATTAAAAGAAAGCTGGAGTAGCAATTCTCATATCAGACAAAATAGACTTTAAAATAAAGACTATTACAAAAGACAAAGAAGGACACTACATAATGATCAAGGGACCTATCCAGGAAGAAGATATAACAATTGTAAATATTTATGCACCCAACATAGGAGCACCTCAGTACATAAGACAAATGATAAGAGCCGTAAAAGGGGAAATCAACAGTAACACAATCATAGTAGGGGACTTTAACACCCCACTTTCACCAATAGACAGATCATCCAAAAGGAAAGTAAGTAAGGAAACACAAGCTTTAAATGATAAGCTTTAAATAAGATGGACTTAATTGTTATTTATAGGACATTCCATCCAAAAACAACAGAATACACGTTCTTCTCAAGTGCTCATGGAACATTCTTCAGGATAGATCATATCTTGGGTCACAAATCAAGTCTTGGTAAATTTAAGAAAATTGGAAAAATATCATGTATCTAATCTGAGAACAACACTATGAGACTAGATATCAATTACAGGAAAAAAATCTGTAAAAAATACAAACACATGGAGGCTAAACAATACACTACTTAATACCCAAGAGATCACTGAAGAAATCAAAGAGGAAATTTAAAAATACCTAGAAACAACTGACAATGAAAACACAATGACCCCAAATCTATGGGATGCGGCAAAAGCGTTTCTAAGAGGGAAGTTTATAGCAATACAATCCTACCTCAAGAAACAAGAAACATCTCAAATAAACAGCCTAACATTACACCTAAAGCAATTAGAGAAAGAAGAAGAAAAAAAAACCCAAAGTTAGCAGAAGGAAAGAAATCATAAAGATCAGAGAAGAAATAATGAAAAAGACATGACGGAACCAATAGCAAAGATCAATACAACTAAAAGCTGGTTCTTTGAGAAGATACACAAAATTGACAAACCGTTAGCAAGATTCATCAAGAAAAATGGAAGACTCAAATAAATAGAATTAGAAATGAAAAAGGAGAAGTAACTACGGATACTGCAGAAATGTGAAGGATCATGAGAGATTACTACAAGCAACTATATGCCAATAAAATAGACAACCTGGAAGAAATGGACAAATTCTCAGAAAAGCACAAGATTCTGAGACTGAACCGGGAAGAAATAGAAAATATAAACAGAACAATCACAAGCACTGAAATTGAAACTGATTAGAAATCTTCCAACAAATAAAAGCCCAGGACCAGATGGCCTCACAGGCGAATTCTATCAAACATATATGGAAGAGATAACACCTATCCTTCTCAAACTCATCCAAAATAGAGCAGAGGGAGGAAGACTCCCAAACTCATTCCATGAGGCCACCATCACCCTGATACCAAAACCAGACAAAGATGTCACAAAGAAAGAAAAGTGTAAGCCAATATCATGGATGAACACAGATGCAAAAATCCTCAGCAAAATACTAGCAGACGGAATCCAACAGCACATTTAAAGGATCATACACCGTGATCAAGTGAGGTTTATCCCAGGAATGCAAGGATTCTTCAGAATATGCAAATCAATCATTGTGATAAATCATGTTAACAAATTGAAGGAGAAATACCATATGATCATCTCAATAGATGCAGAAAAAGTTTTTGACAAAATGCAACACTCATTTGTGATAAAAACCCTCCAGGAAGTAGGCATAGAGGGAACTTACCTCAACATAATAAAGGCCATATATGAGAAACCCACAGCCAACATCATTCTCAATGGTGAAAAACTGAAACCATTTCCTGTAAGATCAGGAACAAGACAAGGTTGTCCACTCTCACCACTATTATTCAACATAGTTTTGGAAGTTTTAGCCACAGCAATCAGAGAAGAAAAAGAAATAAAAGGAATCCAAATCGGAAAGTACAAGTAAAGCTGTCACTGTTTGCAGATGACATGATACTATACATAGAGAATCCTATAGATGCTACCAGCAAACTACTTGAGCTAATCAATGAATTTGGTAAAGTAGCAGGATACAAAATTAATGCACAGATACACTAATGATGAAAAATAAGAAAGAGAAATTAAGGAAACACTACCATTTACCACTGCAACAAAAAGAATGAAATACCTAGGAATAAACCTACCTCAGGAGACAAAAGAGCCTGAGCCAGAAATTTCATTGTTTCCCCTAATATTGTCACATCTATGAATGCCTTCCCTTATATCTTTCTTTGTCCAGGATTCTCTCTCCCTCCCCCTCCCCTTCCCTCCAACAAATACATTATTTTCACCATTCTGATTTTCTTTTTATCCTCATGCATTTATTTTTGAGTTTCAATAATTTTCATTCACTTCCCTTTGGAAAGTCAATGAATTCTAGATATCCCTCTTCATTGTTAGAGGGAAACTAGAAATAGTTAAATACTTAGTGTACTCTTTTTAGTACAAAGAATGATTGCCTCGCTTTCCAGTCTCTTCAGAAGGAAAGTTAATTTTTTTTAAAGGTTGGGTTCTAAAGTGTAGAGCAGGGGTCCCCAATCCCCAGACCATGGACCAGTACCGGTCCATGGCCTGTTAGGAACCAGGCTGCACAGCAAGAGATGAGTGGTGGGCAAGCGAGTGAGGCTTTATCTGTATTTACAGCCGCTCCCCATCGCTCACATACCACCTGAGCTCCGCCTCCCATCAGATCAGCAGCGTTAGATTCTCATGAGAGCGTGAACCTTGCTGTGAACGGCCCATGCGAGGGATCTAGGTTGTGCGCTCCTTATGAGAATCTGATGCCTGATGATCTGAGGTGGAGCTGAGGCATTGATGCTAGCGCTGGGGAGCGGCTGCAAATACACATTATCATTAGCAGACAGGTTTGACTGCACAGAGACCATAATCAATCAACTGCTTGCAGACTCACATCAAAACTATCAGTGCGTGGCAAGTGACAATTAAGCTGCATCTGGTGGCAGGCTTTATAGGCTCATGTGAATTGACATACTTCAATTGTACAGCTGCATCTGGTGACAGGCTTTAAGTCAGAATCTGACACTTATTTCAGTCCGCGCATGGCCCGCCCATTATTTTATTTACCACTTGCATCCACGCCTCTTTCCTGCACTGTGCACTTGTCTCAGTCACAGTTCTGGTAAGCCCACAAGCTAACCCTAGTCAAAATGAGTAAAAAACAGATGTTGCTGGAGAGCTCCTTTGAAAAGGGGGAAAGACCCAATGATGAGACAGCAGAAGGCTCTAAGACTGACAACAAAAAGAAAGCTGCATTTAAAAGAACATGCTAAGAGTCCGACTTAAATTATGGGTTCATTGCAACAGGTGATTCACATTCTCCAAGCATGCTTTGTATGCTATGTGGCGACCGGCTATCCAACGAAGCCATGTAACCTTCAAAACTGCTTCGCCACATGGAGACCGAGCACCCTGCATTGAAAGACAAGCCTCTGGAGTTTTTCAAAAGAAAAATATGTGAACACGAAGAACAAAAGCAATTAATGAAGGCCACCACTTCATCAAATGTGTCTGTACTGTGAACATCATTCTTAGGGGTAACTGCGTTGCTAAAGCTAAGAAGACCTTTACTTTTGGTGAAGAGTTGATCCTGCCTGCTGCTAAGGACATTTGTCATGAACTTTTAGGAGAGGCTGCAGTTCAAAAGGTGGCACCTGTTCCTCTTCTGGCTAGAACCGTAACTAGACGAATTGATGAAGTAGCAGAGGATATTGAGGCACAATTGTTAGAGAGGATTAACAAGTCACCGTGGTACACGATCCAGGTTGACAAGTCTGCTGATGTTGAAAACAAGGCAACAATGCTTGTTTCCATGCGATATATTTTTCATGAGGATGTGTTATGTGTACTTCTGTTGCCAACCAACATCACAGTTGCAGAACTATTCAAGTCTTTGAATGATTACATATCAGGAAAACTGAACTGGCTATTTTGTGTCGGTCTATGAAAGGATGGAGTGGCTGCCATGACTGGACAGCTTTCTAGTTTCACTACTCGGGTCAAAGAGGTCGCTTCTGAATGTGAGTCTATGCACTGTCATCCATAGAGAAATGCTGGCTAGCTGAAAAATGTCACCTGAACTTAACAATGTTTTGCAGGATGTGATTAAAATTATCAACTACATTAAAGTACATGCCCTAACTTACGTCTGTTCCCGCAGCTCCTTGAGGAGATGGACCCGGAGCCCACACGTCTTCCCTTATACACAGAAGTGAGATGGTTTTCTAAAGGCAGATCACTGGCCAGAGTTTCTGAGTTATGAGAGCTGCTCCAGAGATTTCTTTTAGAAAAAGTCACCACTGACAGCACATTTCAGTGATGCAGAATGGGTCACAAAACTTGCTTACCTGTGTGACATGTCCATCCTGCTCAGCGAACTCAATCTGTCACCTCAGGGGAGAACGACAACTGTGTTCAAGTCGGCAGATAAAGTGGCTGCATTCAAAGCCAAACTGGAATTACAGGGGTGACGAATGAACATTGGGACTTTTGACATGTTTCAAACATTAGCAGAGATTTTGAAAGAGACTGAGCCAGGGTCTTCTTTCTCCCAGCTCGTGCATGATCACTTCTCTCAGCTTTCAAAACAGTTTGAGCATTACTTCCCAACCACAAAAGACCCCCGAACGGGGAAGGAATGGATCTGCGACCCACTTGTGAATAAGCCAGGTGAATCTACTTTGTCCGTGCTGGAAGATCAACTGCCTGAGATCGCAAATGACGGTGGCCTTAAAAGTATGTTTGAAACAGCTTCAAATCTCCATACGTTCTGGATTAAAGTCACGGCGGAATATCCTGAGATTGCCGCAAAAGCACTGAAAAGCCTGCTTCCGTATCCAACATCCTATCTTTGTGAAGCAGGGTTTCCTGCAGTGACGGCAACGGAAACGAGATTACAGAGTAGACTGGACCTAAGCAACACATGTCGGGTGTCACTGTCTCCTGTCACCCCCAGATGGGACCATCTAGTTACAGGAAAACAAGCTCAGGGCTCCCACTGATTCTGCATCATTATGAGTTGAATAATTATTTCATTATATACTACAATGTAGTAATAATAGAAATAAAGTGCACAATAAATGTAATATGCTTGAGTCACCACAAAACCACCCTCCACCCCCTGGTCTGTGGAAAAATTGTCTTCCACAAAACAAGTCCCTGGTGCCAAAAAGGTCGGGGACCGCTGGTATAGAGCACATCGAATTAATTTTGGGTAACCAATATTTCAAGATTTTTATAATTTTGAGATTTTCTTGTTCCATGTGGAGAAAATCAGCCCATCCATCCAACCATCACTGCACTTGAGTTTTATTAAACAGAGCACCCTTTGTGATGTTCTACTTCTGGAACACTACCTTCAATATTAGTTTTAACCTAATTAACACATATATCAATGTTTGTAAAGGAAGTGCAGATGCAATTTTTTTGGCATCTCGACAACAACGGGAAGGTCTGAAGAAATGTTGACGATATACAAGAAAATCAGTCACTAGTTTTAGAGTGGGTATCATGGGTCAAGCTTTAAGAACTACTAGTTGGCTGCTCTTTCTATGATTCTGGGATACTCTTTAACGCATCTCAGTCCGTAGCATTTAGGTGTTCCTTCCTGAACTCTTCCATCAATGCCTCAAAGCACAAAACTTCTGTTTGAGGTAGACTGAGGTAAGAATCACAGCACTGACTGGAGTCAATAAGTCTCTGTTTTATTTGTTAGCCAGAACTCAACCTCTGCTTTCTCAGTGCAATAAGTAAATCTTCTCAGGCTGCCATTACTTGACAAGTAGAAGCTAGAGATGAGAAAGTCTGGATTCAGTTTTGTGAAATTTATCTTTTAATAACAGTATATTTGAATAGTAAGTACATTTTGAAGGTCTAAGAATCAAATAAGCTAATATTATGGTGATAATTTTGAAATGTGGATTTTAGCCTACATGGCAATTTAATTGCTAGTTAGAAGCAAATCTTGTTTTGCTGCAGTAGGGTTAGTCAGTATTTCTCTAAATTCACTATGAGCTGTTGATTCATGTCCGCTACACTATTGAGGGCTTGCTGAAAGAGCAAGGATTTCTAGACTAGGTAATTTTGAGCAACAAAATCATCTGAAGAGAAAAGCTGTTAAGAGAACAAATTCATTTAACTCACACTGAACCAGACTACTAGGAACTTGGGAAAGTGTAAGCTTGATTAATAGTGACTGTTTGTTTAGTTTTGAAAAGGAGGGAAGCCATGGTGTTAAAATGATCTCTTTATTACTGTTTCCAAAACAATTAAGCTACGTGTTGTCAAATTACATTGGCTATACTCTTCTAAACAAGAACATATGATCTTGTACATAGTCAGACCTTGAGTCTTAATAATGATAAAGGATTTATGAAATTAGTAGAGGTTATATCTTTTCAGGCCCTTAACTCTTTTGTATACCTTTTATTTTCTCTATGGCTTTTTGTATATATCTGCCCACCATTAACATTTCTTATAATGCTCAGGTAGATGGTATGTTATCAAATAAGTAAAAATTGCCTCTAATATATCAAGCTTCTCAGACGCATTCTAGTTTTTCCTTCACTTCCCATGTCCACTCAGCATTCATTTTCATTCCTTGTCTGACTTTCAAAATTTATAAAATCTTTCTTTCATATCCTAATTTTTTTATGCCAAGGTAAAAAATAAACAATTAAAGCAGTGTTATCCTTTCTTACAGTATTTGCATTTTCACAATTAAATACATTTTAACCAATATGTTTGATACTCACCATAGATCCTGAAATTGAAATAAATTTCCAGGCTAGTCCTTCTCAATGCAGAGATGAGAGTAAAACAAAATTTCCAGGGCAGTTGCATCAGGATGTGTGAGTGAGGAGAAGGGACTGGCCAGGCATGAAGATTTTGAAGTACTCCTTGGATAATTATGAAGCGTCCTCCATACCCTCTACATGACTGAGAGACACTCAGCTAAGTTTCTGCCTCCTCCTCCCATCCCTAAAACCAATTTGAATCAATGCCATCAACCTTCAGCTTGCTACCCATCACCTCTGCTCTTCGCCTCCTATTCCCAGATCCTGTTCCAGATCAAGATGAACATTTGCCAGGTGAATCCCAGTGACTAGCATGGGATGTGAAGTTGAGTCAAATAACAAGGGTTATCAGAGAAGGGACTTGTTTCACTATCTGATACAATATATTACTTTAGGACAAGTCTGATTAAACTCAGAGGGTTGATTTCTTTCCACTCAGATGTAGTCTACAGCAGTATTTCTCAATTAGAATCATCTTGAGAGCTTTTAAAAACATCAAAGTCTGGCCTCAACCCAAAGATCTTCATTTAATTGATTTAGGAATGGTTCTGGACATTGATTGTTTTTAAGTTTCCAGATTCTAACGTGCAGCTGAAGTCTAGAATGTTGAGGTGCCAAAAAAGCCATAGGATAAAAAATAATGTGTTGTTTTATTATGTTTTAAAAGGCAATGTATGCTTGTTTGGTATATTCTTCTTAAATCTTATTCATACACGATCTTCTCCTTTTGTTCCCAAATGTAACATATGAAAGTGGTTTGAAGTTTTAAAAAGAAAAAGAGTTAATTGAGTAAATTAGGTCCCAAAGGTAGTTAATGATATTGAAATCTGAAAGTCTTACATACTGCTAGCCCCAATTTTTTTTCTAAAGAAACATGTTTTCCTAAAGAGACTTCTGTTGAATACTAACCCTCTAAGATGTCACCTAAAAATTGTATATTGGTCAAACAAGCTTGGAAAACTTTTTAAAGCATATCCTAATTTTGAATATTTTAAAATGCTCTTTGAGGTCCTGCAGTGAAAGAACTCATTTGAAGTGATTAATCCTGCATTTTCTTAACTTACTTGACTACAGACTATATTTTGTGGTAACATAGTAATACTTTGCAAATTTTACTCTGCCAAACACACACTGAAAATCACTGTACTACAGCATATTGTCCTATATATATATAAAATAAAGCACACAAAGAATCTAGTAAAATCCTATGAATTAATGATATTTTCTGAAATTCACAATACTAGAAAAGAAAATCTAACCTCCTTACTATAAAAAGAGTTACTGTAAATTCCACAGTAATACTCTAATGTCCTTTAAGATGTGGAAAGGGCTGAAAATCCATTGACTATACTATCTAGTGTCAATAAGCTGATTTTCAGTGTAATTGTAATAGAAAAGAAAATTATTTAAGTTGGGCTTTTTATATTAGATAGAATTTAATGGATTAGCAAATATTTATTTCCCTATCTACATATTTCGTGTAGAGACTAATTTATTTTACCAATTTCTATAAAAGACAGTTACTGTTTAAGTACATTCTCTGTCAATTCAGAGTTTTCCAATATACTGTCTTTAAACTATTGCTTTGCAACTTCAAGCATTACTCTTCATAGGAATTCATGAATCATACAACTAGGAAGCAAGTACCTTCTCTTTTTGCCATGAAAGCATTTGGAGTAGTAATTCATATTGTCCATCTAATAAGAAGACCCTATTGGTTCATATTTGCTAAAGCATGTATTTACTTGGAGACTGCTGGTTTTTGTGTGTGTTCTAAAGATGGTTACTTAAACACACACTCATACTCACACACTCTAGAGGTTTACATTTTATTAACTATTTATGTTTCTTGGTTACTCTAGGAGTTTAAATGCATATTCTGTAGATTTGAAGTTTTTCTCTTTTAGATTTAGTTTTGGGTCTTGTTCTCATTTGTTTAAGTATTGGCCCATGCCATTATTCATGGCCAAGTCTATATATGTAAAGGTCATCTAGTCTGAGTGATTTCTAGTTTTTAAAATCAAATGACTTTTCTTTATTATTCTATGTGCTTCTAGACTATCTCTCTGTCATCAATCCAAAACAATGCTTTTTTCATATACATAACGGTAATAATTGGAAAATTATGACTTACTATGAGAGAATGACATCCAAAGGAACACTGAAACCTTGCTGTAGACTAATATTGGCTATACATAAATTTATAAGTGTATTTTAGAAACACTGAGTAATGGCTATTATGCTTTATTCCTCTTATAATATTTGTTTGTTTAATAGATAGGAAATTTCATGTTTTAAATGAGTTTTTCTTAGTAGAGTTGTATTTATTTAAACAATTAGCAATCAGTTTAAGATATAAAAAAGAGAAATTTCATGAGAAAAAAAAACAGGCCGTAAATAGACAAATAATATTTAAAAGCTATTGGTAATTCTTGTCATGTTATCTCCTATTTTTAGGACCCTAAAGTAAGCTCACTGAAATGAAACAATAAGACACAATGTCATGTTTCTTTCCCTTGAACACTTTAAAAAGCAGGAGGGATCCAAATGATTGTCAGGTGGCTTTTGTTGCTGCTGAATACCAAAGAAGTAAAGAATTGTAATTTAAGCTATATTTTATTTCTAGAGGCCTAATCCAAAAATTCTGAAACTACCCATTTTTTTCTGCTAAGCTTCTAACTTCAATATCTTCCTCAGTTGCCTCTGATTTTCTTTTCAAGCCTGGCAGATTCAATGGTACTGAATTTAAAACTTCTTCATTAGGAGGCTGATCTAAGTATATTCACTGATTCCTTCTTTGGTCATATAACATGATACCTTTAAAAAACACTCAAGCACCTGAAGGCTTATAACGTTATCCCCATTATTGAGTCAAATCAACCAACCATATAGCGATTTATTTAGCTTTTATTTGCTTCAATTATTACTCTGAAAATATTAATTAGGCATCATATAAACTAAACTGAAGAAAATAAATTAATGCCAAAATGTGGTCTTTCATTCCACTAAAGACCTTTCTGATAAAATGTACCTGACTATAGAGGTAGAAGTCCTTTTTTTGAAAGAGAGTTTAGCCTAGAATTCTAGAATTGAATCTTCCAATATCTATGTGCAACTGAAAATGGTCATTTCATTTTTCTATTAGTAAATTCCTTCATTTGTAAAATGGCATAGTAGGACTTGATTATCACTGCGTGTTTTTTTTTTTCAAAAGGCATAGTACAAACTCAGCATTCAATATAAAATATGCACTTAAAGTACATTAGAAAAATCCACTTTGACTTTTAATTTAGAACTAACGGATTCCAACAAAATAGTCTCTTTCTGTATAAGAAATGGAAAATAATGTTGGTGGAAGGATTTGCCTTATAGGGACAACTTGAGTAGATAATCATGTGATAAGAACACTGAAATATTTAATTATATCTTTTTAATATATTGATACTCTTGATATTCTTAATTTCTGACTCAGTGTCACAATTTTTCAAAGACTGTTAGTCTAGTAGGAAGAGGCTATATACATGCACACACGAAACAAGTCCATACACACACACACACACACATACACACACACATCTGCTAAATATTCCAAGTTTGTTTAGCTAAATGAAAAACTCAACGAAAAGCGAAGATGTTACCAGAGTTGATAGAGAAGTGGCTTATCCAGGTGATGCATTTCTCCTGTCTTGTTCTGTTCTGTTCCCTGCCGGTAACAGACTTCACTAATAGGACTTGTATAAGAGTTGGAAAAGAAGTCAAATGTTCTTGTATCACTAATCTTTTATTGTGGGTTTTCCATCAACATTCCAAAAGAACTTACACTAGCAATCTAATTGTTAATCTTTAAAAAAAGTTCCCTTAAAAGGTTTCCTTTACTCTTAAA
The DNA here is from genome assembly GCF_026419965.1 of Kogia breviceps. Classification (NCBI taxonomy): domain Eukaryota; kingdom Metazoa; phylum Chordata; class Mammalia; order Artiodactyla; family Physeteridae; genus Kogia; species Kogia breviceps. The sequence continues at coordinate 15,607,141 of NC_081315.1, read as the reverse complement.
ACAAAAATCAAGATCAGTAAGACCAGAGTCTTTGTTCAGAAAAATGTTCCTCCAGCTTTCACAATTCTGGAAAGACTGTCTTATTAGTGGTAGTATTACGTGGTTCATTTTAAGAAAATAAGTCTCTTAACATTGATTAAAACTGTTAAGATAGTTAAAATTGCATATTTTGTTCTGCTTCTATCTATATACTTTCCAAACAATAATGTAGTTTAGAATTGGAAGGGTTAAAAGAAAAACAAGAATACTTCAGGTAAATTGACAAATAAATGCAACCTGCAGAATGTTTCTAGGTGCTTATAATACTGCTAGGAAGTCTGTATTGATAAGCACTTTCTATATTTCTCACATATACTATTTTGTTGGGTGTTCATTTATATGAGGAAATACTCTCTATTTTCCTACAAAAAAACCCTGTTTATGTCATTCCATTCATATAATATTGTGGAAAAGGCAAAAATTATAAGGACAGAAAATATGTTAGCAGTTGCCAGGGATTAGAGGAGGGAAGATCAGTTGACTACAAGAGAATGGGCAGGGGAAATTTTAGGGTGAAGGAACTCTTCTGCATGGTACTAGAATATCAGATACATGAATCTATGCATGTGTCAAAATCTATAGATCATATACATCATAAACCATATAATACAAGTCATACATCACAGAGAATGCACTTTAATGAATGCTAGAGTTTAGTTAATAGTAATGTACCTATGGAAGTTTCTTAGTTTCAATAAATGTACCTTAGTAATATTAAGATGTTAAACTGGATGAGAGGTGTACTGGAACTCTGTGTACCATCTTTGTGATTTTTCTATTAATGCAAAATGTAAATGTAAAAATTGTGAAATTATTCCAAAATAAAAAGATTATGTTCCTTATAGGATTGTTAAGAAGATTTAAAAATATATATAAATTGTATATATCAATTCCTGAGATATAAACATTATGTAATGTTAGCTAAATATGCATTCTGTCAGTCTAGTCTTTTCTTTCCCACTTCTTCTAAAAAGGGAACCTTTTCTTGCCTGGGGGAGTACTATGCAAGTACTTTGCATGGGACTAACAACATCTTCCCCTTCCCTCCACCTCCAACCAGCAGAATGGGCATATTTGCCACACATAGCCAGTGAGGTAATCCAGTCCTCCAACCTCAATGATTATTTCAGGCAAGGACAAGTAACCGAAGCTGGGACTCCAGAGACCTTAGGCATTGTTGGAAAATAATTATTGTTTGCTATTCACGTTGTTAAATTTGTAGACTGTGAGCATGTGACTCCTGGTGAGCCTTTTGCAACTAAATGAATTGAATTTACTAAAAATAAAGCCAAATAGATGTAAGCAGAAATAGATTTTTAAAAAAAAATTCTGATGATATTAACAATACCCCTGAATCTACCTATATCTGGAGCTAGAGTCAACCAGTAATTTATGTCAATACATTAACTTTATTGCTTCAGTTACTAATAGTTGAGATTCAGATTCTTGCAATACAAAGAGTCATGACTATTACTTATAGTTTTAATTGCTTATGCTTAGACAATATCAGTTGTATGTAATCTTAAGAAGATATTAACTGGTTCTTTGGATAGGAAACAATGAAATCAAAGGTGGGCCCGAAGCATCAATCAATAAATGATTGAAACGTTCATTCAGTCAACCAATATATACTGTGTAATTTTGTTTTAGAAATTCATATCACTTAATGTGAATACCTTGCAAGCAAGAGACAAATAAGGAGACTATAAGGAGTTATAGCCTCTAGCTGAACAGCAGTGATTTCTGAAAAAAAAAAAAAAAAAAAAAAAAGAAACATGCATTGTTTATTACTCTCCGCTAGAAAAGAAACTTAGGGATTAAAAACTACGCAAAAAAGAGAATATATTAAAAAGACAATTGTCAGAGTTTTAGATAACCAGCTGTTTATATAATCAGAACAAAAGAACAAAAAGGACAGGGTGATAATACTTCCTTTTCCTCTATGTTACAGTAAAGTGAAAATAAAAAGCCTTGAAAATGAATGAATTATTCCAGTAATGCAAAAATGGTGCAGCATTAGAGAATCTGTCATCAAAACTCATTACATAACTCTTTTTGAATTACAGTTTTCTCAGGATATATGCCCAGTAGTGGGATTGCTGGGTCGTATGGTAGTTCTATTTTTAGTTTTCTAAGGAACCTCCATACCATTCTCCATAGTGGCTGTATCAATTTACATTCCCACCAACAGTGCAAGAGGGTTCCCTTTTCTCCACACCCTCTTCAGCATTTATTGTTTGTAGATTTTTTGATGATGGCCATTCTGACTGGTGTGAGATGATATCTCATTGTAGTTTTGATTTGCATTTCTCTAACAGTTAATGACGTTGAGCACTCTTTCATGTGTTTGCTGGCAACCTGCATATCTTCTTTGGATAAATGTCTACTGAGGTCTTCTGCCCATTTTTGGATTGGGTTGTTTGTTTTTCTGATATTGAGCTGCATGTGCTGCTTGTATATTTTGGAGATGAATCCTTTGTCAGTTGCTTCATTTGCAAATATTTTCTCCCATTCTGAGGGTTGTCTTTTGCTCTTGTTTATGGTTTCCTTTGCTCTGCAAAAGTTTTTAAGTTTCATTAGGTCCCATTTGTTTATTTTTGTTTTTATTTCCATTTCTCTGGGAGGTGGGTCAAAGAGGATCTTACTGTGATTTATGTCATAGAGTGTTCTGCCAATGTTTTCCTCTAAGAGTTTGATAGTGTTTGGCCTTACATGTAGGTTTTTAATCCACATTGAGTTTATTTTTGTGTATGGTGTTAGGGAGTGTTCTAATTTCATTCTTTTACATGTAGCTGTCCAGTTTTCCCAGAACCACTTATTGAAGAGCCTGTCTTTTCTCCATTGTATATTCTTGCCTCCTTTATCAAAGATAAGGTGACCACAGGTGTGTGGGTTTATCTCTGGGCTTTCTATCCTGTTCCATTGATCTATAACTCTGTTTTTGTGCCAGTACCATACTGTCTTGATTACTGTAGCTTTGCAGTATACTCTGAAGTCAGGGAGCCTGATTTCTCCAGTTCCGTTTTTCTTTCTCAAGATTGCTTTGGCTATTTGGGGTCTTTTGTGTTTCCATGTCATGTACCACAATGTTCATTGCAGTTGTATTTACAATAACCAGGACATGGAAGCAACCTAAGTGTCCATCGACAGATGAATGGATAAAGAAGATGTGGCACATATATACAGTGGAATATTACTCAGCCATAAAAAGAAACAAAATTGAGTTATTTGTAGTGAGATGGATGGACCTAGAGTCTGTCATACAGAGTGACATAAGTCAGAAAGAGAAAAACAAATACCGTATGCTAACACATATATATGGATTCTAAAAAAAAAATGATGGTCATGAGGAGCCTAGGGGCAGGATGGGAATAAAGACGTAGACATAGAGAATGGACTTAAGGACACAGGGAGGGGGAAGGGTAGGCTGGGACAAAGTGAGAGAATGGCATGGACATATATACACTACCAAATGTAAAGTGGATGGCTAGTGGGAAGCAGCCGCATAACACAGGGAGATCAGCTTGGTGGTTTGTGACCACCTAGAGGGGTGGAATAGGAAGGGTGGGAGGGAGACACAAGAGGAAGGAGAAATGGGGATATATGTATATGTAAAGTTGATTCACTTTGTTATAAAGCAGAAACTAACACATCATTGTAAAGCAATTATACTCCAATAAAGATGTTAAAAAAAAAATCATTACATAGGCAGTATAAAGAAGAAAATCCACATGATTATTTTAATTGATGCTCCCCAAAACAAATTAGAAATTGTAGAAAACTTCCTTAACTTAGTCAAGCGGATAATAGTAAATATGACACAATAGTGAAACCAAAAATCGGTTCCATTACAGTACAAATCAAGAAATGCCTACTGCCACCATTTCTCTTTTACATTATAGTGGAGGTTTTAACCAATACAATAAGACAAAGAAATGAGATAAAAACGTTTGTAAATAATATGTAAAACTCATTATTGCAGAAAATCTAATTTACCTATAAATCCTAAACTAATGACTACAACAACAACTAAAAAAAGAGTCTAATAAGTGTTGGATATAAGTTCTCACATACAAAATAATGTGTTCATTTAAACTATTAGTCAAGAGTCAGAAAATATAATAGAAAAATGCCATTATATACTTAAAGTATTGAAAATACTCAAAAATAAAAACAAGTATAAAAAATTTTTATGAAAAGTAAAAACTGATAACCAGAAAATATTATTGAAGACCATAAAATATAATGATGTTCATGAATGAGGAGAATATTATAAAATTGTCAGTCCCACTTCAATTAACCTATATAGTCAGTGGTTTCCCAAAATAATGAGCAATATTTTATATAATTTGACATGGCACTTTTAAAATGCAAATGGAACCATAATTTGTAAAAATAACCAAGAGTTTTGATTAAACAAAAAATATAGTAGATGATCTATGACTTAATTACAGCATCTTATAAAACTAAAGTAAATAAAATAGTGTTATTTGATTGAAGACAAAGAATATGTAATTAGAATATTAGAAAATTTATATTCACTGACATAAATGCACACAACAGAAAAATTAGTAAATGACAAAAATATCTCAAGTTATTAGAGAAAAGACATTATTTTATAATTTGGTTTTTTAATCGATTATTTGGAGAAATACATAATAAAACTCTTACATCATGTAATTCATAAAAATAAATTTCAGATGAATTAAATATCTAAATATTTTAAAATCTGGGAATATATTGAAAGCATAAATAGTGTTTTTGGAGTAAGAAAGCTTTTCATAACAGAAAAAGGGAAATTATTGCAATATTACACCATCAGTTTTATTATCTACATGGCAAAATTAAGACAGTCATTCACAGAAGAAAATACGTGTGACAAATAAACATAATAATATATTTTAACATTATACATTCTATGGGATATTGTACCACAGTTTAAAAAAAATGAGGGGAATCTCCATTTATTAACATGTAAAAAGTGACAATATAAAGACTGCATGCTTCAAAATTATACCTGGACTCTGATATCTCTGTAAAAGTAAGAAACATACACATGGAAAATTGCAGGATAGCATCATACTTTGGCAGAGTGTGTGTGTGTGTGTGTGTGTGTGTGTGTGTGTGTGTGTGTAAACACACTGTAAAATATCTCAAACCTGACACACCAAACTGATGAAAGTAATTACCTCAACGGAGGGACACAACATGAGATGGGACAAGGACTCAAGTATAATTGCCAAAAGAAATCTTAGCTTATTTGTATTGATCAAAAGCTTTAATTTTTTTCCCAGGAAATCCACTTTCATAACTAAGAAAAAATTCAAGAGCTACATTCTGGTTTTCTAGAATGTACATTTACGCAACCATATATTATCTTTTACTGCTTAATCCCTGGGCCTTTAATAGTACCTTGTAGAAGACAAGTGTTCAAGTATCTACCAAACGAATGAATGAACAATTCCTTAGTATAGAAAAATAAGAAACACAAAATAGTAGAAGAACAGTCTGCTTGAGTTTTCCTCTAAAAAGAGAGCAGAACCAGTCCTCTTCCTTTCCCCCTTTTTTTCTGGGCCCAAGGAGAGAGTACAGCTGAGGAGGCCACACTGGGACTAGGATGAGGAGGTGGCTGGCATGTTGGGAGACACATTACATACAGGAGGAATGAACAAATAGTAAACACATGGAGGATAATGGGACCAGGTTTCTCATTGCTAGAAAAAAATTTACAAATGTAGAAAAAGACAAGGACAGAAAGAACCTGGGGTGTTATATGGGGACTAGAACATATAGTTGTGAACTTACGTTATTTTAATAAAATAAATAGAAAGATGGAAATGGATACAAACATAGGTATATGTACGTATATATGTGTCTGTATCTCTCTCTCTCTCTCTCTCTCTCTCTCTCACACACACACACACACACACACACACACACACACACGGGCATAAATTTCCCTGGTCTGTCTGCTAAAGCAGAAGCAGTCACACTACATGAAAATGAGCACACTAGGCATGCAGATCTTGGTATATAGATACCGGCCCTACGGCCCCTTATCTTGGTATGTAGATAAGGGGCCCTACTTTCTTTGGGCCCCTTAGAAATAGTTGGTATTAGGGCTGAGGTAGGAAAAGTACAAGATGAGCCTGGAACATCTTATATTGTGCCAGAATGTAAAGAAGTATTCAAAGAAAAATGAGGACATAACACAAGGATACAGGAGCCAGTCTTTCAAGGGGATTTTCGCTGGCCAAAATTGGGACAATTTTAGCTTTAAGTACTGAAAATAGTGAGTTAACATCCAATAAATAAAATGGAAATCTAAGACTCCAGACTGATAAAAATAGAAGAATATATAAATAAATAGGGGAGGAAGAGAAAGCTCTTCCTCAGAGTAAAATGCCAAATAATGAATATAGAAGAAATGACTGAAATTTTTAAAAATCACCATTTGGCAACTCTCATTTTGGTGTTTGATTCAAGCAGAAGTCATGAATGGATGGACTTCTGGTGGGTGGAGATTTGATGAGAAACAGGTATTGCATTTGGAAAAAAAGATAACAGGATTTTCTTAGGAGTATCTCCGCGCATATCACTTACCAAAAGGCTGCAAAATAGGAATATAAAAAGGCTATTCTGAAATCCATGAGGGACAAAGAAAGACTGAGGAACTGTAGCACGCTGAAGGCGACTAAAGAGACAAGAAATCTGTGCTATCCAGGACCTTGGACCAGAAAAGAAAAATACACTTATTGGAACAGTTGGCACAATTTATTGGTGATGTAAAAACTGGATGATAGTGCATAATTTTTTTAGTTTGAATGGTTGCATTGTGGATGTTTGGTGGTTACGTAATAAAGTGTCCTTGCTTTATCAAAGAGCAAACAGGAATATTTAGGGATGACAGGGGATTGTGTTTACATCACGCTCCCAAGTAAGAGAGAGAGGGTGATGAAACAAAAATGGCAAAATGTTAACAACTGGGGGGTCTGAGTGAATGAAAATTTGGGAATTTGTGGGTTCTTTGTACTATTCTGGCAACTTTTCTGTATGTGTGAAATCATTTTTAAATAAAATATAAATAAATAATATTTAAAATAAAGTGATTAAAGTAAGTTAAAATAAAATGTGCTATATTTAATAGAGGGATGATGATCCATATTATAAGCTGAATAATATTTATGATGTGCTTATGATTATGTGAAGACCTGTAAGATAACTGGAGAAGAAATGTCTATGGTGTTCTTTCCACTCTGTGAGGAAATAAAATTAAATTTGATGTTAATTGCTACATTTTGAAATACTACAACCTTCATTTATTTACTTTCTTATTCCTGTGTTATTCAACAAATATTTAAAGCAATTTATAAAGTACATGTGACAAAGAAACATAAACTAAATTATAAATAATAATGAATAATGATATAATATATAATTATATATTACATAATTTATTATGTATAATATGTACTTATATGTTAGATAAATTATGAGTTGAAAAATAAGAATTAAGGAATTTTTAAAAAGTAGCCTGAGAATGTTTATCAATAAGATAAATTTTGTATTTTTTAACAAATATGTCATTTTAGCTTAGAAGAGTCTGTGAGATAAAGTCCCTGGTTAAATATTCAATTAAGTTGATTGTGGTTTTTTTAATGTAAATGTTTTAACGTTTAAAATAACTTCAGCTGCACTAAATTCAGGGAAATTTTGGAAGCTAGTAGGAAATAGATTTAGAACGAACAAGGTTATAGGCACCTTGACAATCAGGTTTGATTTAAAAGGAATATGGTATCATAATAATTCTGAGATAAGAAAATACAAATCAGATTCCTGAAATGAAGCAAAGGATGCTGTTCATCCATTCAGCTTTTTCAAAGCAAATGTGTCATAAGTTTTACCTCTGAGCTCCTATCTCAGGGGGATCAGTTAGTGGTTGTATATGGAAGGCATATATATCATTTTGAAAATCAGACTGTTAATAAATGAATTCTTTCCTCCATTTTCCTGTCTGGTTATAGCAAATATAAGAGTATAAGTCTTACAATCATTTCTTTGTTGTAATTTGCCTCACCTGCACAAGGCAAAAGTAAAGAATACAGTAGACAGAACCTCCATGCGTAAAGGCTGCTTCGATCACTGCTTTTGTTTCAACTTACTAAGTGTAGAAAAAGCACGTCTGTTTGCTGCACTCAGTGCCCCTTCCCAGGTTCCTAAAAGATTGGAATTGCACTGAACCACCCCCCGGGCATGTACCTCCCACTTTCATGTGTTGCTGCTTTTCTGGGGTGCTAAATTGCTTAATTAACTTTTACTGGTTTATTCTGCTTGCTCATTCATATCCTACTTAATCCAGCCAACAACATTTGCTTCCTTAAAATGAACATACGAAACCTTATGATGTATTTTTAGAGGTGCATTTTGGCTGTGAAAATGGATAAGTGGTTTAATGTGTAAGGGGGTTTTGTTGAAAAAAATAACTGAATACTCGAGTATAAAAGTCATAAACAACATTAGCACGTTGGGTTTAACAAAGCTTTTGGAGGAGCAATTATTGAATTAAATGTCTGCTTTTACTAAGTGTCATTCTGGTTTATTTCTAAGCTTTTGTTCTATCATGTATGTTTGGAAACATATTCCTGAAAACAAGAATTGTGCATATAATACTCCCTGTAACAAAATCCCTGTTTAGGGTATGTAAGAAGAGGAAGCACTCATGTTTTCTTTATCAGAATCCCTTCATAATTGAAGGTGGCTGGGACACAATAAAGGATTGGAATGTTTCCATACCATTCACTTCACCACTAGTATTCAAAAACTTTTCATTTCCTCTTGCAACAGTTTCTTCTCCTTTCAGATGACTTCATATCTTTAAAATTAAAACTATGACCATTTAAAATAAGTATTTTCATTGTTTCCTTTTCACAGATTAATGATTAAGTATAGCTTTGTCCAAACTCTTCTCCTTTATGACCATCACCAATGATAATTCTTCATGGTACGAAATCATGCCTCAGCTTCTGGTGAATTAGCAATAATTAAATTCACTTTTCTAATACTCCTGCATTATGCCTAACATTTAATATATTCATTTATTTTATTATTTACTATACACAAACTCATTTATTTGAAAGCATATATAAATATGTTGAAACTTTTCCTCCAGATGAGAATAGAGACACAGGAACAAGTACAAGTGGAGACTCTTCCTTGCTGCTAGGCTTCAAGTTGAAACTCTGTCATTGTGGTTTTTTAATCTCAGTATATCAGTTTCCCATTTGTAAAATTATAGTTCTCATTATAGTTGAGTAATTATAGCACTCAAATGAGCTAATGTATATTTAGGGTGTGGCCTAATATTGGATCTCATTTTATTAGTATATTTCATAACACTGATAGCCAACAATTGGGTGTTCTATAGTTTATCAGTACCTCCCAGTTGCATTAAGTGGTATTATTCATATTAGGTGTCCCCTCCATGGCTCCTAGCACTGGCTGCCTGCAGAGCTGGGGCCAATCAGCCCATTTTCTACGAGAACCTGTTAATCAGAACGGACAGATGTAACCCAGAGAGCCAGGATATAGATAACCTGTTACTGATCCAAGCCTTAACCTGCAAGTAAGACTGCTGGGTCCCAGAAAGTTGGTGGATGGAAGAGGCAGCTGCAGTATAGGTTTGTATTGCGGCGACTATCCTCTGACTATCCTCAGCAGCAAATTTCCAATCCCAGAGAATGCATGTCAGTATTTTAACTGACTGTACTAGGACTGTCTGAATGAGTATTATTCTTTCTTTTCCCCAGTACTAACCACTCGGATCTGGCAATCACCAAATCTAGGGTCAGGCTGCATTAATGTTTATCCCTCTTTCTCCTGCAATTTAAGTCTAACTCACTGTATCGGATACTCTTCTCCTTCAAAACTGTAGAGATTTTTCTATTAGGAAAATGAAACACAAATGGAATCCTCAACCACTCAGACTGATATCTTAGCTCACTCCTTTTCGTGGATGCCAGACTTTACTTTTGCTTTGTTTACTCAGTGTGGTCGCTGGGCAGAATGCCAGTTAAGCAATGACCCCCCAGCACTTTGGGTTGGTGTGTTGACTTTAGCGAACTCATTCCATTGAGTACAAATGGAATTCAACAGAGCCAGTGAAAAGTGGAACTCAAGATCTGCATCTCAACTATTATCTTAATCTATAAAGCTTCCAAATATTTAACTCCAGACTTAGCACCCTGAGATCCATTTTTACACACGTATAGTCACACACAGACACACAACACATGCATATGTGTGTACATATATACATATATATGCATCACCTTTTCGAATGAATATCCTATTGCTGCTTCAAACTGATTATTTTCAGAGTATATTGTGTATGCACCTAAACATCTTCCTGTATTTTCTATTTCTGTTAGTACCTCCTTATTCTAAGTACACAGGGTGGGAATTCTGTAGTCATCGTTGATCACTCTCTCTGCCCTTTTCCCTATGTTGAATTAGTTTTATCTTTTCAATAGTTTAATCTCTTAAATTTTTTATTTTTAAAATTCTTATTTCGAAATCACTGTTTAGATTCTCATTAACATTTTCTCAAACTGTCTAATATTCTTCTAACTTATTTACATGTTCCTAGTTTATTTCCCCTTTAATGCAACCCAGTTATCTTTCTTGAGTTCTAGATCTTTATATCTTGCACACTGGACATCACTATTTGGATATTTCATAGTCAGTTCAGACATAACAATGTAAAACTGGAAGCCTGAATTCTTCACTACACATAGACAGATGTACCAAATTTGCCCTTCCTGTAGGGTTCTTCATCTGAGTACGTGGCCCTTTATTAACCCTTTTGATCAGGGCATAAAATCTGGACATTATCCTTGAAACATCATCACCAATATGTAATTCATCACCATGTCCTATCAAAATTACACATGTGGGATGTCTCATAGTGACATCTTATTAAAATGCAGATTTAGATTAAGTGGGTTTAGGGTGAGACTTGAGGCTATGCATTTTAAAAAGATCCCAAGGGATACCAGTGGTGATGGTTTGAGAACCATACTTTGAACAACAAGAACCCATGAAGTCCTACATATTGGCCTCATTGCAGCCTCTCAAAATTCATCACCTAACACTCTGCATCTGACTTACACAGCTTCAAGCACCGACTTCCTTCATTGCCTTAGTACATCAACCTCTTCTATACGCCCATGCCATTGCATGTAGAGTTTTAATCTGTCCAGAATGCTCTTTACCACTTTTTATACTAATTCCCTGCATCCTTTAGATCTCAACTTCTCTCATTCATCTGACAAATATTTACTGAGTGTGATGGTTATTTTTATGTGTCAACTTGACTGGGCCACAGAATACCCAGATATTTGGTAAATATTATTCTGGGTGTGTATTTGAGGATATTTCTGGATAAGATTAACACTGAACCAATAGACCGAATCAAGCAAAGTGCTCTCACTAATGTGAGTGGGTCCCATCCAATCCACCAAAGAAGTCCTGATCAGAACAAAAAGGTGGAGTAAGGGAAAATCTGCTCTCTCTGATTGGCTTTGAGCTGGGGCATCAGTCTTCTCCTGCATTAGACTTGGCCTCAAACTGGAACTTATACCAAAGGCTCTCCTGGCTTTAAGCCATTCTGGCTAAAACTATACCATAAATTCTCCTGGATTTCCAGCTTGCTGACTGAAGATCTTAGGACTTCTTATCCTCCATAATCATGTGAGCCAATTCCTTATAATACACACATACATTCATATACTTGTACCTCCTATTGGTCCTTTAGAGAACCCTTACTTAAAATACTGAGTGTATATTATCTACTGAAAAACCCTCACATAAATATATGGACAACAAAGCAGTAAGAGCTATAAAGGAAAAGAAATACAATGTTATGAGAGAAAGAAATACAGGTTATGTAAGTGGTCAGAGTAGTTTCTTAAGAGGAACAGAATTTTAACTGAAACTTGAAGTTAGTAGACCAAGAGTAGAAAAAGTTATCTCATGAAGATGGAACATCCTTTGTGAATGTGTTGAAACAGTGACTGAGTATAGTCAAGGTCTGAAAGAAATCAGTGTCTGGAGCAAGAAGATTTTCATTAGATATTTGAAAGGAGTCAGCAGATAAACGATGCAGAACCTAATAGGTATTGATAAAGAATATGGATTTAATCTAAGTACAATGGGTATTCAATGAAATATTTAATCAGAAAAGAGCTATGACTTAATCTGTGTTTGTTACAAGTCACTATGGTAGGACCTCCACTTTCAGTCACAACAGAATAAATGGTACCAGATTGGATCTCTTCACGACAACTATTATAAAACGATAAATAGATATGAGGCAAAACATTTCAGGTATGGGACAATAGGCAGAGGAGAACTGTGATTGTGGAGAGAAGTGAAACACAGGAGGTGAGCAAGATGTTTGTGCTATGATGGTCCCAATTTCAGTGTGCAGGCATTTCCGTGCTGCAAAATAGGGACAAATGAGCAGTGATATTGCTGAGCTGAGGAGGAAGGTATCAGAAGACATCAGATTTGTCTTCTAGAACAGCCAAAATGTACAGCTCTGGGTATGTAAGACTAGAGGGTGCTCCATCTAGCTCTGTAGGGAATCATCACCGGTCCCTGAGTGACGGCTAAGTGGTTCACTTGAGATAGACATTTGAGTCCCCCCCACCCCGATCAGAGTGGAAAGACCCCTGTGGACACACTGAACATTCAGTCAAGACTCCAGAAAATGCCCTGGCCTCGAAGTAAGGACCACACCTGTGGTAAGTGGCATGCCCTGACACTGATCACAAAACGGAAACAGAATCTCTTTAACACAGAATAAGATAAAATCTGACAGGACTAAAGTATAAACCAGCGATTTAAATACCTGGCAAAACAAAATGCAATGCCCTTTAATGGGGCACGAAATGATCCAAATACTCCACAATGTCATCCACTGTGTCCAGCATAAAATTTAAAAATATATATTAGATGTGAAGAAATAGGAAAGACCACTCTATAAACAAAAGAAAGATTGGAAAAACAATTAACTTCAAAATGATCCAGGAGTTGTAGTTAATAGAAAATAACTTTAAAGGAGCTGTTGGTTCTTTATTACGTTATCATGTAGATACGGTTTTCAATAGTGCAGGGGACAGGGGAAAGGGCAGGAATAAAAATAACTGTGGTTATAACCATAGCAGTAGAGTATTAAGAGAAATAATTTATTAAATTAGTCTCCAAGTAATTTAAAGTTCGGACTACCTTGAACAAGCTTCAAACTTTCTAAGCTTTCATTTCTTTACAAATTTCAACACGCAGCTCCTTTTTATTGCAAGAGTAAAAGGTGTATTCCTTCCACTTCTACATCCTGGAATGACCAATGTAAGTGCTATTGATTTCTTTTTGAAAATACAAATGTGGTCATACTGCAAAAATTATTTTACAATGTTATTTCTATTTACTTATAAAGATACTTACATGTGACATCATCAAATATAGACACCAGCACCTAATTACCCTGCTTTTCTTCTGATCTCCTCTTTTTCTAAATGAGTTAATAGACAGAGTTCTTGGACACAAACCATTTCATGTAATGGTACAGTTTTGGCCACAGGTTTCAAGAATTTATTTTGAAATCCAAAAGCCAGAAATTCATTCATTGTTTCGGTTCAACATTTATGTCACCATTAAGAAAATGTCAAACCCAGTGCTGGAGCTATTAGTTTCTGTTGGGGAAAGGAGGAGAGACTTCATTAGTGTATCAAAAGAATTGTTTGCAACTCGATGGTCATGTTGTTTATTTATTATGTAAATAATGCCAACGTGAAACTCACAAGGCCCCAATCCTGTGTTTCTTTATTTACTAGTTGTTACAGTGTTATTAATGATCTGTTTCCTCTTGCTAAAGTGTAGGCACATATCCAGGCTCCACCCTGGTTCAGAAATGTGAAGATGAAATCAAAATTTCATATGGTGTATGAGACCATTATATAATAGTAAAATAATGGACTTCATTCTTTCTATCATTATAACTAATGAGTCAAAAAGTTATCTTAATTAAAATGCCAACAAAAATTGTTTTTATGATCTTTGAATACATACATTATATACAATATCCAAGGCTATGATACTCTTTGAATCATGGAATCATTTTCATTTTCATGATTTTTGTTTCTGAGAATATTTCTTCTGTTCATTTCATTTTCTCTAACTGTATTTTCTAAAAGAGTTAAGTGTGGAAAAACTAACAGCAGTACTCTTAAGGAGAATAATTTATTCATTAAATATTAATTAGGTGTCTACTATGTAGCAAGCACTGGTGAATATACTTTATCTATATGGAATACAGCAAGAAGGGAACAGAAAATATAAAAACAGAAACTCTGCTGTCATGGAGCTTATATTCTGTATGCATCTATACTCAATACATTTCTATATCAATTGCTTACCTTGCAAACATTCTTTTGGGCATCAAATTTTAATTAATCATGCAACAAATATATTTACTGATGTGACATTCAAATCTGTAATTCAGAAAATCTCTGATATTGCCTAATGCAAGGAAATCTATTTAATTATTATTTTATAATCAATGTAAAAGTATTTAGTTGTTAATATTTTAATGTAGTATTATACTATCTATGGTTAAAAAAACAATGCCTTTGCTTTACTGAAGTTACACTCTAAAACCAAAAATAACATCAGGGACACAGTGTTAATGCATTGTGCTTGCTAACCATTCCTAAACTTCTTATTATGTGATGTTGCTCCAGAGGTTTCTGGACAGTTTATATGAATCAAAATGGTGACAAGAAATTACTCATCTAGAACCAAATAATCCAGTAACCATAGCCTGACAGTGATTTTCACTGTTTTTGCACAGAGCACTGTTTTAATAGCTCTTTTTTTAAAAAAGCATACTTTACTCAAATAATCATAATCAAGATATTGAAGTTTTTTTTCAGAATTCCATACTTCAAGTGATGTAATTTTAGGACAAAAATATTTCAGAGCTAATCCAATTCAACCCTGTGACATTTAATAGAGGGAAAAATTTCCGACCAATGTGGTAAAATGTTATGTATTTTTGAAACTAATTAATCGCAAGAGAACCACGACTTGAATCATTCCCGATTTTCCTGATTCACACATTTATAAACTTGTATAATTTAAGCTCCTTTGTTTTTTATTATCACACTTTAAATTGGTGTGAAGGAAGTCCATCTTTAAAGAAGGATTACTGTAAGTTACTTTTGAATAGTCTGTATCCTAATTCTTTACGTTTTTTTAAACATCTTTTTTGGAGTATAATTTCTTTACAATGGTGTGTTATTTTCTGCTTTGTAACAAGGTGAATAAGCTATACATATGTATATATATATATATATATATATATATATCCCCATATCTCCTCCCTCTTGCGTCTCCCTCTCAACCTCCCGATCCCATCCCTCTAGTGGTCACAAACCACCGAGCTGATCTCCCTGTGCTATGCGGCTACTTTCCACTAGCTATCTATTTTACATTTGGTAGTGTATATATGTCCATGCCACTCTCTCACTTTGTCACATCTTACCCTTCCCCCTCCCCGTGTCCTCAAGTCCATTCTGTACCTCTGCGACTTTATTCCTGTCCTGTCCCTAGGTTCTACAGAACCCCCCCTCTTTTTTTTTTTTTTTTTAGAATCCAGATATATGTGTTAGCATACGGTAAATCAGCATACTGATTTACTTCAGTCTGCATGACAGTCTCTAGGTCCATTCACCTGAATACAAATAACTCAATTTCATTTTGTTTTATGGCTGAGTAATATTCCATTGTATATATGTACCACATCGTGTTTATCCATTCATCTGTCGATGGACACTTAAGTTGCTTCCATGTCCTGGCTATTGTAAATAGAACTGCAATGAACATTCTGGTACATGACTCTTTCTGAATTACAGCTTTCTCAGGGTATATGCCCAGTAGTAGGATTGCTGGGTCGTATGGTAGATCTATTTTTAGCTTTTTAAGGAACCTCCATAATGTTCTCCATAGTGGCTGTATCAATTTACATTCCGATCAACAGTGCAAGACGATTCCCTTTTCTCCACGCCCTCTCCAACATTTATTGTTTGTAGATTTTTTTGATGATGGCCATTCTGCCTGGTGTGAGGTGATCACCTCATTGTAGATTTGATTTGCATTTCTCTAATGATTAGTGATGTTGAGCATCCTTTCATGTGTTTGTTGGCAATCTGTATATCTTCTGTGGAGAAATGTCTATTTAGGTCTTCTTCCCAGTTTTGGATTGGGTTGTTTTTTGATATTGAGCGCATGAGCTGCTTGTAAATTTTGGAGATTAATGCTTTGTCAGTGCCTTCGTTTGCAAATATTTTCTCTCATGCTGAGGGTTGTCTTTTCATCTTGTTTATGGTTTCCTTTGCCGTGCAAAAGCTTTTAAGTTTCAGTAGGTCCCGTTTGTATATTTTTGGCTTTATTTCCATCTCACTAGAAGGTGGGTCAAAAACGATCTTACTGGGACTTCCCTGGTGGCGCAGTGGTTGAGAGTCCGCCTGCTGATGCAGGGCACATGGGTTCATGCCGCGGTCTGGGAAGATCCCACATGACGCAGAGCGGCTGGGCCCGTGAGCCATGGCCACTGAGCCTGCGCGTTCGGAGCCTGTGCTCCGCAACAGGAGAGGCCACAACAGTGAGAGGCCCACGTGCTGCAAAAAACAAACAAACAAACAAAAACGATCTTACTGTGATTTATGTCATAGAGTGTTCTGCCTGTGTTTTCCTCTAAGAGTTTGATAGTGCGTGGCCTTACATTTAGGTCTTTAATGCATTTTGAGTTATTTTTATATATGGTGTTATGGAGTGTTCTAATTTCATTCTTGTTTACATGTAGCTATTCAGTTTTCCCAGCACCACTTATTGAGGAGGCTGTCTTTTCTCCACTGTATATTCTTGCCTCCTTTGCCAAAGATAAGATGACAACCATATGTGTGTGGGTTTATCTCTGAGCTTTCTATCCTGTTCCATTGATCTATACTTCTGTTTTTGGGCCAGTACCATACTGTCTTGATTACTGTAGCTTTGTGGTATAGTCTGAAGTCAGGGAGCCTGATTCCTCCAGCTCCGTGTTTCTTTCTCAAGACTGCTTTGGTTATTTGGGGTGTTTTGTGTTTCCACACAAATTGTGAAATTTTTTGTTCTAGTTCTGTGAAAAATGCCACTGGTAGTTTGATAGGGATTGCATTGAATCTGTAGATTCCTTTGGGTAGTATAGTCATTTTCACAATGTTGATTCTTCCAATCCAAGAACATGCTCTATCTCTCCATTTGTTTATAGCATCTTTAATTTCTTTCATCAGTGTCTTATAGTTTTCTGCATACAGGTTATGGAATATGCGTAGGAAACGTGAATCCCACTGCTTTCTGACCTTTGTTGTTTTAATGCAAAATCATTTGTTAATTGTAATTTTGTTTCTCTGTACATGTTTTTCTCTGGCTATACTGAAGATTGTTTTTATTTTTCAGCAATTTAACTTTGATATATTTAGGCTTAGATATATTTGTGTTTACATTACATGGAGTTTGTTGAGCTTCTTGGATCTGTAAGTTGATATTTATGACATTAAATGTGAGAAATTTTGAATGCTTATTTCTCCAAATATTATTACTACACCTTTATCTTATTTCTATCTGGCAGCCACATTACCTCCATGTTGGCTTGTTTGATATTTGCTCACAAGATGAAATGCAAATTGTGTTAAAATAATCTGTAGCATTACAAATGTATGACATCACTGAAGGAGTTGGGGAGAAAACATGTTGACCCAAGTGACTTTTCACAAGTGGAGACTTAAGACTAAAGAAAAAAGGAATGGTACATAAACACTGTACTGTAGTTAGTGAAATTGTTTCTCACAAGTCTATGAGATAACAAATCTGAAACCACTGTACATGTATACTGGGACTGAGCAAACACGTAAATGAATTATGGATGTTGGAAGCCAGGTTTCTCACTGTTGGAGTTACAAACAAGCAAGAGAGCAAAACTAGAATAAACCGTTTAATACTGGATTAAGTTGGAGACATCAGTATGAACTCATGTTTGGTTTAATATTGACACAAAGGGATGTAGATATATAATTATAAATATGTGTTTATATACCATATTTATCTATATAATATATAATCTATATAATTAGCAAACTATTAATAGTTTATTATAATAATGTGTTTATACATAGATTTCTAAGCTCTGTATTCTCAAAAAGCCTAGAAGCAATGACACCCCAGTAGCAATGAACATGTCCAGAACCCAGATCTTGGTGTCTAGTAGAAGGAATTAGGGCTCCTTGGGGAAATGGATGCTTATAAATCTGGGACAGGAAATATACAAGATAAGCCTGGAGCGTCTTGTACCAGAAAGTAACAGAATATGTTAGAGAAGCACAACTGAACTACCTTTTGTTGACCAAAGCTGGAACAATTTGAACAAGAAAATAATGTAGAAATGAACTATAATGTAAAGTAAAAATAAATATCTATAAGTCCATACTTATACAAATAAATGAATGAATAAATATGTAAAATGGGGAGAATAGACAAATCTTCACACAGATTAAAAATAATTTATGAAGATACTCCTTGTTTCAGGAGGTGGAACATAGAACATCATCGTTTAAGTGTGGGCTACCCATAGTGATTTCCTACAGAAGAGTAGAGTATGGAAAGAAAGAAAAGGAGTAACTTTACCGTGGTGAAGGCTGACAAACACTATTCTAGCCGTGTGATCAAGGTTAATATCCACAGTCGTAAGTCATGTTGATAGCATGCACCCGTGATATGATGTGATGCACTTTACCTCTGTGGCATTTCTTTCCCCAAACCCATAATTCTAGTCTAATCATAAGGAAAGCATCAGCCAAAACCAAACCAAAGACATTCTATAAAATACCTGATTAGCCCTCGTCAAAACTGTCAACTGTCTTGTCATGCAAGAAAAGTATGAGAAACTGTTATCATCTAAAGAAGTCTTAAGGAGACATGGTGACTAAATGTTATGTGATATCCTGGATGGGTTTCTGGTTCAGAGAAATAACATTAGATAAAAATCAAATAATACAACTAAAGTATGCACTCTTGTAATAATACATCAAGCTGTCTCATTAGTTGTGACATATATGTCATCCGATGTAAGATGTTAAAAACAGGGCAGTCTACTTATGGTAAATATAAGAACCCTCTGTACCATCTTTATATATTTCTGTAAATCTAGAACTAATCTAGAATAAAAATTTTATTAAAAAGAAAACATTGGATAAAGTTTAGCAGGAAAAAGGAAGTTTGCACAGTTCAAAGAATAGCTACACATTGTTTTTCATTAATGAGAAAGGCACCTTTATGATGGAGAAATCTAGAGGATAACACTTTAATCAAGTGATCAAATTTTTCATTGCCAAATATTGAACAATTATATACCATATGCCTCCTGATATGCTGCACAGAAAATACAACATCACCATTCCTGACAAAAATGTTTAACCTGGTCTCATTACAAGCATACCATTAGACAAATCTGCATTATGTAATGTTCTGCAAAATAACTAAAATTTATTGGATAGCAAAAAGCATTCTTAGCTGGAGGGTTTCAGTATTCAGTTTTTTACCTAACACAATCTGTTACCATGGCATCAGGGATGCAAATCTAAGGATGACTTGGAAGGATCACTTGGACCTAGTGGGAAAATAGAATACATGTTATGGTCAATT
This sequence comes from Kogia breviceps, assembly GCF_026419965.1. NCBI lineage: Eukaryota > Metazoa > Chordata > Mammalia > Artiodactyla > Physeteridae > Kogia > Kogia breviceps. Next base: position 15,587,308 of record NC_081315.1, on the reverse strand, counting down.
AATGTGTTGCTGCATAAGAAGAAAGAAAAAATACAAATGTAACTAGGAATTTGGATCAAACAAGTCAAAGATGAGCAGGCATAGTGTCAGTGACATAAAGATTTAGAGTTTGAAGTTTACCTAATGCTGAAGCTTTGTGTTAATTCTAAATTCTACTTCATGATCTTAGGTATAAGAAATATTCAACTGTTTTTCTTTGCTTTTATCAGTCAGTATACCCACAGAGAAAGTAATCATGTAAACAATTTTGGAGCATAAGATTTCTTTTAAAATGGAAGAGATTATTCATGTTTTTAAAAATATAAATGACAGAATCATCTTTTAAATGTAGGAAATAGTTTTGTATCCATTTAAGAGGCAGATCAGTTATGACATCCTGGTTGACAAAAAATTTAAACACTGCTCTGTAACATTATTTTGTCTGGTTATGCAGAGGAATTTGCAGCTTTTGACTCTGAACCACTTTCATTACTGGATCATTAATTTCAGTTTCATTGGTTACATCTTATAAAGTTAAGTAAAAAGACAAAGTTGTAATAAAGTTCTGTAAAGGTGTAAAGACATCTTCCCACCACTGTGCTTTTTCTTATTTGTTTTTCAGTATTTCAGTATATCTCTGTGAAAACCCATATTTATTTCACACATGCTGTAAGTAATCCAATCCTGGTAACAGAAGTTGCATTCTTATCATCAAGCCCTGCATTTGTCTTGCTGCACTTGAAGCCAGTTTTCTTCTTTCCTCCAGCTCTGCGATCTCTTTCCTAGCACCTCAGCACTATAAATTTCTGGCAGAGCCTCCCTAGAATGGGTTGACTGGGTTATTTGCCTTTGCCCCAAGCTTTGCAGGCCCCCTGTAGCTGGCTATAAGAGGCAGTTGAGAAAGGAGAAAAGTGCAGTTCGCCAACTAGTACTGAGGAGAGACATAACATGGACACCTTGAGACTCATATTCAATTAACCTTCCCTGCCTCTCAGCATTTTCATGGCCAAACCACTAGCATCCACAAAAGTTATAGTCAATTTAACAAATATTTACAGAGCTCCTACTGTGTGGGTGGCACTCTGCTAGAGCAAGGAGTCTAGGAGAAAAGGGAAGGAGGAGACTGATGAAGAACACAGGGGAGAGCTTTGGAATTAAATAAAATGGGTTCAATTATTTTTAACTTCCCTCATTGCCCTGTGGCCTTAAGTAAGTTAAGTTCTGCAGTTATTTTTTTCCCCCATTTGGATAGAGCTAAAGAGAATTGTAAAAAGGTAAAATTAAGTATGCAACCATTTTTAAATTTTGGATAAGGCAATAACAAAAGTTAAAATCAAGTAAAATAAAGTGAATAAATGTAACATTTTAAATTATGTGCCTGCTACCTTGTAAGTGACTGAGACGAAAAAGTGAATAAAGCTAGTTCTGGGAAGCAAAGCAGAGTTTGGAAATACAGGTAAAACTTTCTTAGAGGAGGCATTCAGATAGGCTGCGCTAGGTGGAGATCAAAAGTCCAGGTTGTCTGGTGGGACTGAATTATGCATTTGTAGACAGGTTAGCTACAGAGTGCCTTGATAGCATGCCAGAACAGATAATTGCATTCATTCATGGAACTGCAGTCTAAGTCGAAAATTTAATAGCAAATTATAAGAGAATACATGATGAAACAAGTGTTAAAATGAGATACAAACCACAGAGCCAGAAACCTGGAATAATTTATTCCAGCTAAGTTGGGTGGGGATGACAGGAAAAGTTACATAAGAGAACAGGGAGATCAGCTGGGTGGTTTGTGACCACCTAGAGGGGTGGGATAGGGAGGGTGGGAGGGAGGGAGACACAAGAGGGAAGAAATTTGGGAACATATGTATAACTGATTCACTTTGTTGTAAAGCAGAAACTAACACACCATTGTAAAGCAATTATACTCCAGTAAAGATGTTAAAAAAAATAAAAGTTACATAGGAGAGTTAGCATCGAATTGGCTCTGGGGATAATAGTGGTGGGTATCAGAGGCAGAGAATGAGAAAGAACTTGATCAAAGTCAACTATGTGAGAGCACAGGAAGTTTTACAGAAATACAGAAGTATTATAGAAATTATGAATACACCAGAGGGTTGTGATATATGAATGCAGTCGGTGATGAGTTTATATTTACAGAGGGCAGGGAAAGCTGCATCGCTAACTTAGGGAGAAAGTTTATATAAGGAAGAAAATGAGGCCTGAGGACTTTACCCTGGAGTGTGCCAATATTTGGAGTTTGGAAAGAGGAAGTAGATCTAGCAATAGATAATGAAAGAAGACATCTATGTAAAAGTTCTCATCACAAGAAGAAAACTGTAATCATATATGATGGTGTATGTAACTAGACTTATGGTGATCATTTTGCCATATATACAACTATCGAATCGTTATGTTGTACACCTGAAACTAATATAATGTATGTTGATTATATCTCGATTAAAAAAAAGAAGACATCTATGGAGTAGGAAATAAATCAGGAGTGTATGGAAACTAAAAAGGCAGGAAGAAAGTAATTCAAAAATGGGAATTAATTATTTGAATCAAATGCTGCTAAGGTTTGAGTAAAAGGGAGACAGATAGATAGCTGATAGTGGACTTAGCATGATGGATTAGGAATGATTGGTTTAATGGGTTTGTGGGGATGAAAACCTCCACTAGTTTCTAGAGAGAACAGACTTGAGGAATTGAAGACAGGCAGTATTGACAGCTTTTCTAAGGAATTTTGTCATAAAGTTGTGTTATATCTTTTTATCCTAAAGGCTAGCAGAGAAATGTGGCTGTGAATGGAGGGAAGGAGATCCAGTCACAGCTTCAGAACTGGAAGCTTCAGGTATGAGAATAGGGACGTGTTGATAACCTCCTTCCCTATCCTGTGGATAGTGTGGAGTTTTATTGGGCATAATAAAACCAGCACCTAGAAAGAAGCAGGGAAGACAGCTTTGCAGACTTCTGACTATGGTTAGTCCAATCACATGCCAGTATCTTTCTAATAAATCCTCCTTTAGCCTAAGTTAATTAAAGTGGGATTTTTGTAACCTAAAGAGGCCTGGCTGATTGAGCAGTAAAATATAATCACCTAAACTTTGCAAATATTAAGTGTGAGGTGTCCAAAACGTCAGCAGATTTTGGAGATTCAGACCTGGAATTCACGAACAAGCTCAGAACTCTAGTTTCCTAGTTTGGAATAGAGAGGACAGTCAAATTCTTAGGCAAGGCGGAGATTGCTTGTGTGTCCAGGCATGGTAGGAGTATTTTTAAATGTGTATACAAATCAATATTGTAGAATACGTACATGTGAAGAACAGATGACTAAGGCCCACAGAAGACAATTTCAAGAAAGGTAATCAGAGACATGAAAGCGAAAAAGAATGTAGCGTCATAAAATGCAGGGCGCTTAAGCATTTTAGGGAGGCATGTGTCGTCGTGTGTCAGGTTTTTTCAAAGACAGTAATTATGATAAAACTACTTGGCTTGATAGTGAGGAACTTTGAGAAAGCAATTTTAGTTTAAGTAGTAGAGGGAAAAGAGGGATCAGATTATCAGGTTAAGTTAATATGTGCATTGACAGAAAGGAGACAGCAAGGGAGAAGTAATTTAAGTAAAAGGAAGACTGAGAATGAAAGTGAAGGATCTTTAACAGTAGTGATGCTTGAGCATATTTATTGATAAAAATAGAGGAGCAGGGGAGAGGGAGAGACTGAAAAGCAAACAATTAATGGGTACAGCAAGGATAAGAATGCCAACAGGGGAAGAAGAGTTAGCATTAGAAAGAAGGCTGATCAAGTCTTTGTTGAAAGTAAAATGACAGAAGTAATAAATGCAGAGATATGTTAGGTGAAAAAGTGGGGAATTTCTCTGTTTTGAAGATGATAACTGAGAGTAAAGATGCCAGATCTAGAAAAATAATGATAAGGCTATAGGTCAGCCAAAGTAGCAAATAAGGTAGATAATTATCCAGAAATGAATAAACAATGCTGCTTCTTCCCTTCCTCCACTTCTTCCCTTCCCTAGAAGTCTATCCTTGATTTACAACTAGTTTTAAGTCTATTAAACACCCAGGGACTGTGCCATCAAAGGATAGGATTCGGAGAGCAAATACTGGAGTTTTCTTTGGTATCCAAAAGGATGACTTTAGATTCTGTACCACAAAGAAAACCTTGATTTCCCAACACAAGAAGTAACCTTTCCAGAATGTTATCTTATTATACAAGCAAGAGCAAAGGACTATTAATTAGCTGATGAAAGTCTTTCGGTAGGAGATGATTGGTTTTAGAGGAAATCGGTAGCTTCTACAGGGCAGCCAACTTTGTGCTGCCCTACCCTTGTGATAAGTAAGGAGTTCTCATAAGAACCATCATCCTCCTTTACAAGGGACACTCACTCCTGATACCCTGATACCGGAAATACATCCTTCAGAGGATTATAAATGAATATGCACGTATAGAAAAATACCATCCATTTACAAGTTATGGATCACCTTCAAGTTTACTGCTCGTTCTTTATATGAATTCTGCATCAACAGAAAAACACATTTGCTCTGTAGCCTATGACTCTGATACACAGAGACATTGTAATTGCTCCACATTCCTGAGTAATCATTTTCTGATGGGTTTATTGCCACCTCTGCCTTATCAGGGCATGGCACTGTTACGGACCCTGGTGATAAATTACCCTTTAGAGAGGGATAAGACAGTGCCACTTTAACAAGTGCAATAAAGCACTTTTTATATTGGGAGAGTTCAGTGCATTTTCCATTTATCATACACCCTCAGTGATTTTACACAGATTTTACACTGTTGATTAGCTCATTAGTGGGGTTAATTGGATACATTAACTGGCAGAATTACAGCTTGACTATGAACCAGAGGCTGCAGCATTATAAATGACAGACAAACCACAGACATGCATGGCCAGCCTGAAGGAAGTTCTTCTCTTGATTAACTTTCATTAGATTTTAATTTCCCCCTTCCCACTCCTGTAATTGACTCCACATGAATATTTACTATGGATTGGATAAGTGAATAGAGGGCATCGATACATATTTTCAATATTTCCTCTCCTTCTACCATAAGTTTTCCTGAAAAATAATAAGAAAAAAGCAGTTTAGGAAAGTGATGAAACTAGTCTGTAAGAAATCAAGAAATGAATGTCTAGAAATTCAATAAATTTCTCCTCTTTCAAAAGCCATGTTTTTACCAAATCCTTGATAATACATAGTGTGAATTAATTGTTTCCTCATGGGCTGCATGTCAGTATCCCAGGGAAGCATTTAACAATACAGATTTCTGGACTATACCCTAAACCTACTAAATAAAGACTTCTAGGAGTAGGCCCAGGAATCTTCATAATTAACAAATTCCCCAGCTGATTCTTACACAATGAGCTTTACATTGTGGTTAAAATAGCATATTAGTTTGCATTGAACATCAAGCAATGTGTAGTATTCACTTAATTAAATGACTTGGATGTGATATTATTTGGAGAAAGGCCAAGGTCTTTTCAGAAGCAAGACAAAACTTTTTCTGTAGTTCAAATTCTCTACCAGACTCAGGCTTTAAGTTTGCTGAAGTCTTTCTGAGTCTCTTCTCCTATATTTTCTTTAACTTTTTACTTCTACGAGTTGTAATTGTCTTTATGAAAAGAAATTTTTAGTGTTATTTCTTTCCTAAGAAATTGTATTTGTCCCAGTGGAAACTATAAGTATAGAAACTATGTGTAATTTACTTACGTTTTTGATTTGTTTACGTTTTATATAAAATAGTGGTTGGCAGTGGAAAGAGCATAAGACCAGGAATGTGGACCTGGGCTCCAGTGTCAGCTCTGTCACTCCCCTTTGTAGGCACCTTGAGAAAGTTTCAAATTCTCTGGGCCTCAATGTACAATTCTTATATTGGAAATCAGTCATACCCCATGTACAAGGCTAGTGGTGAAGATTAAATGAGGGGCTTCCCTGGTGGCGCAGTGGTTGAGAACCTGCCTGCCAATGCAGGGGACACGGGTTCGAGCCCTGGTCTGGGAAGATCCCACATGCCGCGGAGCAACTAGGCCCATGAGCCACAACTACTGAGCCTGCGCGTCTGGAGCCTGTGCTCCGCAACAAGAGAGGCTGCGACAGTGAGAGGCCCTCGCACCGCGATGAAGAGTGGCCCCCGCTCACCGCGACTGGAGAAAGCCCTCGCACAGAAACGAAGACCCAACACAGCCAAAAATAAATAAATAAATAAAAATTTAAAACAAACAAACAAAAAGATTAAATGAAATTTTACCTGAGTCTATGTGCATTTCTGAGAATGGTAGGAGTTGGAAAGGATCATCTCCAGAGGAGGGGGAGAGAAGGAGTGTGGCACGTTAGGCAGCTAATTCACAAAGCAGCGGATATAAAAAAGGAAAAGTATTTCACGTGGACAACATGTGCAAACTGTGTGGAGATCAAGGAAGTTGGGATTAAAAGAAACCCGATGATAATTTCAGGTAATTGCAGGTAATTCACCCTACCTGCCACTTTTCAGGCAGAGAGGAGCAAGCATGCATATAAACTGTTATCCATGAAGCAAACGCTGAATGAGGAGAAGGCAGAAGATAAAGGAATCATATGTAGTTGTAGGAAAGAAAAGCACAGGAATGGAATGGGGAAGAAGAAATAAGAAAAACAAAAAGCTTTGTCTGTGAGTTCTAGGAGAAAAGAAAGCCAGGAGGGCCAGGGAGAGAGAGAAAAATCTCTCCGTATGATATCGCAGGAAGGGAGTGGAAGTCCTGTTATTAGGAAAATCTTCATTAAAATGCATGGGAACAATTACCAACAAGTTACTGTGTAGTTGGGACTTTGATAAATGGATGATTTAACTGAACTGAACCCAAAGGCTGCATTTACAGAGATTCTGTTTTGGAATTCAGTACTTGATTTGCATTCCGTAGTGAAACTTTTACTCTGAAAAATGTTTTAAGAGGATAAATATTGCTACTGAAATTCCACTAGGAAAGGTAAAGGCAGTGCTGTCAGTGGTTTTCTGTAGGTGTGAAGTAAAACTTATAAGACATACTGTATCGTGACTTTTGTTAACAAGATATTGTGATGTGTTTAGGCGGCCTTGAATCCAGAGATAGCAGATCAAAACTCCACATGTCAGTGACTCATATGTTTAAGAAACTTTAGGAGTCTGGCATGTCATTATTTTTCAGAAAAATTATTATTTGTACTATGTTGGAGGGGGACCCTCAGGCACGGATTTTACCGTCTTGAGTTATGTAATATTTTGTTTTTAACTACCTTAATGAGCTTTTTGTTAATAGCAGCCCCCAAATATGGCAGTGCTGTCTCTTAAAACTCAAGAACTAAAAAGTTTCCAAATACATTCATTTAAAAAATATTTTCTGTGCTATGAGAACCGTAACACATTAAATAAAGTTCTTCCAATTCAACCAGGTATCTTTCTTTTCTGAACTCCTGTAACATGCTGTGTGCCCCCCTTATGAGGTAGTTATCTTATTTTACCTTCTGTCATGGTTATTTGCACATGAACTTTATCTTCCTTCCTAGATAATCTATTTCTTGAGGACAGAGATGATGTTTAATAAAATGCAGAATAGCTACACAGTTAATCATTGTAATTCTCATAATACACATAAAGATCTCTTGAGAACAAAGGGGGTACCAAGCAGACCACAGAATGAGACAGACATTGATTGCAGTTTCCTTCAGAGTTCACATATTGAACGTAACAGATCTCACAGCTTGGAACAAAAGTTATGAATATACGTTAATATTGGATTAAGTATTTTTATATCTTAGTGGAGTCTAAAATGACTGGAAATAAAGGTCAATAGAATGCATATTTTGAAAGGTATTGAAATAGGGAAATAAAATATTTTGTGGAGTATATTGTAGATTATTCTTGGTCATGCTGAGAAATGAAAATATCTTGAAGGAAAATAGACTAGACACAAATTGAACAATGTATTGAAATGAAATCACAAAGTGAAACAAAATGTATGTTTAAATATGCATAGTATAAGAGGGCATATTGCTTTAATATTGTTATAGAAAGCAATTGAGAACCAATGAAGAGGAAAGAGCTGAAAAATGTTGGAAATACATTTAGAATATGGACAAAGTATCTCACCTTTTTATTTCTCTAGTCACAAATCTAAAAAGCCTTATTATTCCCTGTTTTCCACAGTGGAGCTCAGACTTTACAACCTCCTGATTTCAACTAATGTACCTGAGCCAATCACGTAGGGCAGAAAGAGCACCGGGAGAAGAAACTCCACAAGCAAGGGGGTGCTGGAGATCATCCTGTTACTTTTACCTGCCATATTGCCTGGGTGGGCACTTTGGACACAAATCACAGCTTTATTTATCTCCTGTAGAGTATACTACTCTTATGTGTCACATCTACTACCTAGTGTGACTTCCTTCTATTCTTGTTCAATGCTCTTATTACCCATCAAGTTGAATCTCGGGCTGCTCAGCTGGAGTCCTGACACTGCTAAAAGCTATCACTAGTCCTCTCTTTCTAAGTCCAGAATCTATTCCGTACTCATTTCTTGCGGTTGGCTCTGAAGTTTCTCCAAACAGGATAAGTCAGTGAGTACCATGATGAGTATCTGCCTGACCTAATCTTGTCAGATCTTGAGACTATGGCTTCAGTTGGCCTACACTGAATTCAGTGCCAATGTATAGTCTGTCATTATACCTGTTTAAATGCTTATAATTTGGAGGAAAGTAAGTCAGTGACAAATTAGCTAAAATATTGAACATATCTTTTTGAAACTCAATGTGTTTATTCACAAAGCATTCATTCCATTTGTTCATTTTATTGAGAAAATATCCTGCAAATTATTATAATAGTAATATATAGAAATATAGCAGTTATCATTGCTTGTTAATATCCATAAAAATATAAAAATGGATACATACTTGCAAAGGATGATGCAGAAATCAAGCTGGTATGCTACAATCTGGAATCTGAATCTTGGTTCTCCAGAGCTAACTTACGTTTTTGACAACTTCATTACCTAGCATAAGCCCTTACCCATACTAGGCACTATATAAATATTTGTTGCAAGAGTAAGTGTGTCTGCCCGAGACAGAAGGTTTTAGCAAACAGAAATAAAGCACAGCAGTCCTATATAATAAATGAACAGTTACAGCTGAATCAGAATCCAAAATGCAGTATTAGTTTCAAAACCACGATATGATGACAATGGAATATATGAGGATCCCCTTTGCCTAGTGTATTACTAAGGGTTCTTCAGAGAAACAGAATCAATAGGCTATAAAGAAAGATTTATTATGAGGTATTGGCTCATGTGACTATAGAGGCTTAGAAGTCCCACAATCCTCTGACTGCAAGCTGGAGATCCAGGAAAGCCAGTGGCGTAATTTAGTTTAAGTCCAGAGACCTAAGAACCAGGGCAGACATTGATGTAAATCTCAGACCAAGGGCAGGAGATGATGAGATGAGATGTCCCAGTTCAAGTAGAGGCAGAAAAAAGGGACAAATTTTTCTTTTCTTGGTCTTTTTGTTCTCTTCAGGCATTCAGCAGATTGAATGATGCCCACCCACACTGGGGAGAGCTACCTACTTTACTGAGTTCACAGATTCAAATGCATATCTCACCTGGAAACACCCTCACAGACACATCCAGAAATAACGATTAACCAGATATCTAGGCATCCCCTGATCCAGTCAAGTTGGTATATAAAAATAACTCTTATGCCTGGTTTAATTAATTTAATTAGAGTATAGTGACTGAGTAATTTAGTTATAGTTTAGTCACAGTATAGTATAAAGTGTAGTTAGAATATATTTAGTAAGAGTATAGGTGTGTGTGTGTGTTTTCACTACGTGATACATATCTGTAAACTCAGAACAGCAAATAGATTCCATGTTGCTTTCCAAATCTGATTTGTTGGAAGTACCTACCCGGAGGATTGCATTGAAAAAGGTTATGATCCTAAGTTTGGACTTAATAGAAAAGTTTCAAGCTCAAGTTTCATCTCTGGCATGGTCTGGAGCTGGGGGAAAATCAGTCTATTCTGATTTCTACACCTGACTGAAACTGCATGTTAACAATCTTTAGTAAAATATTAGATATTGTGATATTATAATAAATCCCTACTCTTAAGTTGCTTTGAGCTATAAATGTAGCTTGGATATAAAGCAGCAGTCGCCAACGTTTTTGGCACCAGGGACTGGTTTCATGGAAGACAGTTTTTCCATGCACTGGGGGTGAGGGTTGGGGGGTATGGTTTGGGGATGATTCAAGCACATTACATTTATTGTGCACTTTATTTCTATTATTATTACATTTTAATATATAATGAAATAATTATTCAACTCACCATAATGCTGACAGCAGGCGGAGCTCAGGCCATAATGCGAGCCATGGGGAGTGGCTGTAAATACAGATGAAGCTTCACTGGCTGGCGCACCGCTCATCTCCTGCTGTGCCGCCTGGTTCCTAACAGGGGCTTGGGGACCCCTGATATAAAGGATCTTTAATGTCAAAAGCATGTATGATGCTGCATATGTACAAGGCTCAAGTTGGGAATACAGAGTGAATAAGAAACTGTCTCTGCTCTCAGGATTTATAATTAATAGATGCTCTTAGCCACAAATAGTGCCATCCTGAAAAGTGCAGAGAGCTTAATACAAGCACTGTTAATGAAAGCTGGCATTTGACAGTATTATCTACATGTGTATAAGTCAGTATATATATATATATCTACTTGCAGTCTTCTGAGACACAGGAATTAGAACATCCAGTATAGCTAGATAATAATTTAGGCAATCTTGGGACCAAACAGCCATTTTATGTATTTCCACACCAATGTTTTCTTCTAGAATTGTGATTGCCTCTCTGTCTTTTATTGCTGGTTCTTTGTTGCCCCAGATCATAGTGCTTCTTGAAAGCTGTTAGTGAATGAATAATTTTGTTTCCAATCCCAGGCTAACATCTGTAGGAAAACAACTCAAGGAGATACATTCACTTATGCAAGCAAATACTACTTTCTTTTTATCCGCAGAAAGTCATTTGAGGCATGATTATGCAGCACCTGCTAAGATGTTGGCTGTTTCTTTCCCTGTTAGGAAGATGTGGTTCTGATGACCCTAACTGTGTTGGAAAGAATTAGGGCAGTGATTAGGTGGTTATTGTCTCTCATTGGAAGGCAGATTTCTGGTTGAGACTTCTTTATTTTCAGTATAGCTGGTTTATATAAATGAGAAGAATTCCACACTCACACAAATCCTTGAAATAAAATGGCACATCCTCAGGATTTCATTCTGAATCTTATCTTCCTCACAATAGATGCATCTCTACAAAATGTCCAATAATTCCTTCCAACCCTTCCACTATCATTCTAATTTAATTAAATACCTTTTCAATGAAATTATCATATTTTGCTGTGTTAATTAAATTTATCTTTTATTCTCTTGCCTTATGATGAAAAAAATTTGTTTATGAAAAATGTAACTGAGTACTGAATATTTTAAGCTTTTCCATGTTATCTCTTTTACCACCTCTATGTGCTTTAACCATTTAGCCTCTGAACGACTGAAATCCCATCATCTGCCTTAGTTGAGGCTGCTGATCCCACCTTCATGGGTCTCTCTGTGATCTCATTTATATCCAATTGCTGTCTTCTTTGAATTCTTCTCTAGATAGGTTAACCTTCTCACTTTGATCACATGTACATAGTTTGGTCTCTCTCCCATATGGAGTCTTCTCTGGGTTGAATATTTTGCACTGAGCCCTAGAGTTTCATTATCTACCCTTCTTTACCATCCTCTGTGCATCAGTATTTGATGTGGCTAGACTGCCTGTCCTTATCCCTTACAGTTACATTTGTTCCATAGAAAATTCCAATGGGGGATTGGTGGGTGTGAAGACGAAACTACCATTGCATTTAAATCTCTGGCTCTCTCTGTTAACCTGTGGTTACCAATGGCTGGTTCCTGCACTGCAGGCCACAGCTCCAGTTGGGCCGCACCTTGTGTAGCTCTAAGTCTTGTCATGTGCAGAGAAGCATCAGTCACCAGCTGTTGCCAACTCATAGGATTCTTCATCTTCTTTTTTGGTCTCTCATAAATGTGTCCCCACAACTGTAAAATATCCTTTATTAAACTCTTTTTCAGTCACCTTATATGAGTATGCCATGTATATTTCCTGTGGGAATTCTGCTAGATACACTGTCTGCCCAACCCTAACCAACATCACTAAAGACTGAGTAAAGAACAAATGAAAAAGTGGGTAAGTTTCAGTAAAGAAGTAGAAGATATAAAGAAGACAAAAATGAAGATTTGAGGACTGAAAAATATAATAACCACTAGTAAAATTGGGTAAAGAATACACAGGATCTCCCTGTATTATTTTTACAACTGTCTGAGAATCTACAATTATTTCAAAATAAAAAGTTTAATTTAAAATATCTATTTTAGAACAAAAAAGAGTTTACCTTGAAAGTATCAATATTTAGATTAAAAACCATCTCCAAACACCCATGTAGTAATTTTTCTTTTTAACTTTTTAAAACAGCTTTATAAGAGTATCATGGATATACAAAAACCGGCACATATATGAGTTTAGACATATACATACACCCATGAAACTATCAACACGATCAAGGTAATAAACATATCTGTCACCTCCCAAAGTTCCCTCATGCTCCTTTGTTTTTGTTGCTGTGTATGTGTTTTATATCATGCCTTTAATCACTAAATCACAGTATTGACACTATATTCAAAAATCCTTAATGTTTTCTGTATCTACAGTATAACTCTTGATATCTTTACAGTTTGTTCCTTTGGAGAATGAACCTTCTCATAAAAAAAAAAATGACTGCTTTTATCTTTTAATTATTCAGTAATTAGTAGCAAAGCTTTGTATATTAGGAATACTGATGGGTAGCCATGGACCAGACTAGGTAGGGGCTTATAGGGCCTGGAATGGCTTTTGAATTTTATTATGACTGTGTGTCAGATTAAGATTAAGAATAAGGTAAACTTTGGGTGAGAATTAGCCTTTTATCTTTGTTTATGCTCTCCCTTGTCAAATAATATTTTTTCATATTATACATTTCTGTGAAAATCTTCATTCCTAATTTGAACTTACCTAAATTATTTAAATAGGTTTGTTTTCTCCACCTCCTGATTATATAAATATTCTTGTATGTTCTAATATGTTATTCTAAATTTATATTTAGACCTTTAATTCATTTAAAATTAATTTTGTTGTATGTTATAAATTGAAAAACATATCTGTTTTCTTCTAAATAAAATATTAGGCATGCTAGCGCCATTTTTGGAACACTCTTGTCCCCCAGTTGGGACATTTTTTTTTTATATTATTATTTCCACATAATTACTTTGATCAATTTCTTCACTTTCTATTATTTCCATTGACTTTTATTGTACAACTGTCATGCTATTCTGATTGGTAGCTAAAGGACAGGTATCTTTTCATTATTCTTTTAAAATGTTTATCAATTTCATGCTTATTCTCCCATATACATGTTAGAATCATTTGCTATTAAAAAGTCCTTTGTAATTCCGGTTGCAATTAAATTAAATGCAAATATTTATGTGGCTAGATAGCTACTGTATAATGTTATGCTTTTCCTTCAGTGCATCTATTCATTTATTCAGGCATCTACAAACAAAAGTGTATTTTTCTATCATTTGTGTGTGTGTGTGTGTGTGTGTGTGTGTGTGTGCTTGTGCAGTTTTTAAAATAACGTTTTGGTGATAGGATCATGCCAGCATTATAAAATAAGCCGAGGAGTTTTTCTTGTCATTCTATTATGAAATTTACTAAAATATGAAGGGTTTGTCTGTCTTTTGAATATATGTTAAAATTCACAAGTAAAACTGTGTGGGACTGGTGTCTTTTGCAATCATGTACCTTTGAAAATCTTTCCTTCTAAAGCTATGGAATGTTGAATCGTTTATCTCTTTTTAGGCCAGTTATTATAATATATATTTTGCTGGAAAATCATGAAGGATGTCATGCATTAGCATACAACTGTCACTTATAATAATTTAAATCCCTTTTGAGTCCATATTTCTCAATCCTGAGGTTGTACATATTAGTACTTTTTTTCCTTCTTTTTCTTAATGATACTTGGTCTTTTTAAGGAAAGAGAAGGTGGCTCTATTTAGAGTTTTATATTAATTTAATCTAAACTTTTATCATTATTCATACCAACTCAATTTTTAATTTATTTTGCTCTTTTTCTACTATCATAAACTTAATATAGCACATATATTTTCTTTTATTTCTGAAAAGGAATGCATTTAAACAAATACAACTCATTTCTTACAAGATATGTTGTTCCTTAAATTAGAGATGATTTCCATTTTAAATTTCCATTTATTTAATGTTAAGCTATTTTTTATTCACTTCTATATTTATTAAAGTCTTAGAACATGGCCTCTGAAGTCACTGTTTTTAACATTTACTGATGCTGTTTTTGTTACCCATATACAAGATTTTTTTAAGGGTTCCATAGACGAAAGAAGAACGTGTTTTTCTGTTTGTTGGTTCAGACATCCTTTTTCCTTTGCGTTTATGTTCAAGTTTTCAGATTACTTGTTTCTACTCCTGAAGTGACGATGATTTTAAAGATGGGGAAGCAACTACATGGGGAGAGGCAACAGAGTCTAAATCAAATGCTTTGTAAAGTGATGAGCTATCCTTGTCACTGATTGTAGTCCTGCAGCTATTCTGCGATTTGGATTATATAATGTCATTTTAGCTACCTTCCCTTCTGTTTGAATTGATGTTTCTTTCTATTGCTGTTAGCTAACATGTTATTCAAATTCAAAACGTTAGTACATTTCTGTCTTTTCTATTTCAGATCAAACCTTATTAACAAACCCGATTCCTACTCATTTTGTTGTTCGTTCCCTCAGGGTATACCCAGCAGCCTTCATGCTGTTAGAAAGGGGCAGGGAGCATAATTAATTTACCAAGAGCTGACATGTTAAAGGTATAATGTTAAAATATCTATTAATCAAAACTTATAAAGCACATTAACATTTTTAAATAGAAATGTCCCAAGGGCCGCTTAGAGGAGGATGAATATGGGCTTTCTTTCCAAATGCCTCATATCGTTCTTTTAAATATTTTCCACTTTGATATTTTGACAGGGGACAACCATGCCATTATATGTCTGCTTTATAAAAGCCGTTTTAAACAACTAATGTGAGAAAAATCAATCTGAACTTACAATCCATTTTAAGTACTATTATCGTAAAATGTCTGTCTTCATATAACACAGGTGCCCATGTTTAAGATGCTTGAAGAAATGTACTACATCCATAAAAGACAATGTAGATGTAAAAGCATTGATTTTTCAGAATATAAAGAGTAGGAAGTGCATTATTGAGTGGATATAATTTCTAAAATTTACCTGAGTGAAAATTCAAGAATAAGGGTGTATTTCTGGGATACAGTTTTATGTAATTTCATTCACACAAATAAGGAATGGTTATCAAGCAGCAGTCCTCCCCAATATCAAGCACGCCAAGACATCACACACACAAACCCATATATAGTTGAACATATACATATGTACAATTGCACATACAGGACTTCACCTGCACATACACTCACACACACATACACACGTATAAACCCAGACATCTCTAACTTTCAGGGCTTTGTTAACAGTTTTATCCAGACTGAAGTATGCATAAGAAGAATTTGGGGATGCTTTAAAAAACATTTCTAGGTCACCAGAGACTTACACAAACAGACTTCTAAGAATAAAGACTGAGAATCTGCCAACCCTTGCTGTAATAATAACAGTGGAAGTATCACTTATTTTATCCTATTATTCCTAACATTTAGCAAAATTTTAATCAGTTTTCCCCCTAAGATTCCACACTTTTAAATGAAGAAAATGCACAAAAAACATATTGATTAGTTCAAGTCTGGACACTTTAAATCACTAGCTATGAAACTTGGCTCAAATCCCCATTTTTCTGAACTTCATTTTTCTCACCTCCAAAATGGGAATAATGAACTTCCTTCTCTTTCTTATAAGCCTGATCAAGTGGAATGAGCTAAAATTATGAATAGCATTTTTAACTGTAAAACATTATACAACACTATTATCTTTTGAAAAAGCATATTAATATATTTTGACAATTTTCTTCTTTACCACCAATAATCAAAAAGTTGTACATTCTGCCTCTTGGTTCAAAGAGCCAGAAAATACATATATACTTTTGTTGTTTATATATATATATATATATATAGAGAGAGAGAGAGAGAGAGAGAGAGAGAGAGTTGTATTTTGTTGTTTTTATCGATTGGCAGTTTTTATGTTTTAGTTCAAGACTTCAAAATTGAAATCAAATAGGAGTTAAATTTGTTTTACATAGGCTAATTAATTTTGCTCTAATCAGTACTTAAATACATTTCAAAATAATTCATTTTTTTTCTATTTTAAATTGATAATGTTCCCTTGCCTTCATAAAAGTTGTTACATTTCAAAACACAGTATGGGGTATTTGCCTGCAGTTTCCTATTGTAACAATCCAATTTCTTCTTTTTTTTCTTTGAGAAATAGATTTTTGTTTTATGGAGGATGCATTGCTCTCAAAGAAAAGATAATTTACTTTTTTTTTTTTTTTTTTTTTTTTTTTTTTTTTTTTTTTTGTGATACGCGGGCCTCTCACTGTTGTACTCTCCCGTTGTGGAGCACAGGCTCCGGACGCACAGGCTCCGGACGCACAGGCTCAGCGGCCACGGCTCACGGGCCCAGCCGCTCCACGGCATGTGGGATCTTCCCGGACCGGGGCACGAACCTGTATCCCCTGCATCGGCAGGCGGATTCTCAACCACTGCGCCACCAGGGAAGCCCAATTTACATTATTTTTGACACCATATACTTTGAAAGCCAGTTCTCATCCCAATATGCCAATATAATAGGGAAAAATAAGTTATTTTATTTATTTTATAGAAGAGCACACTAAATTCCAAGGAGGTTAAGTGACTTGTCCAAAGGCATATAGCAGGGAGTAGAATATAGAGATTTATAATTCATAAATAAGTATTTTATAAAATCTTATTTTCTCTTAAAGGTAATATTAAATTTATATTTATCCACAAACTGTGTAGATAAATATACAGTTTCTTTCTACAGGAAACTTTACTAAAAAGATCTCTACCACAAAAAGGGAGCATGCTTTTCTGGGAAGTGCACTGGACTGGTAGTTAGAGTGCAGAAGTCCAAATCCTGCATTGGCTAATAGTGAGCTGTAGAGTTTGGACCAATTAGACCTATTATCCTTGGGATGACTTAGAGCTAAATTTCTATCTGTATCAATAGTTGTATTTATATCTAGATTTATGGATGAATTTTTAGATTAAGGATTGGACAAGTAAAATATCTCTTTGATTAAACTACTATTATTCTTTGATGACTGCTATGGTCTGTATGTTTGTGTTCCTCCAAACTTCATATGTTGAAATCCTAACCATCAAGAGAATGGTATTAGTCAGTAGAGCCTGTGGATAGTGATTAGGTCATGAGGCAGCCCTCTTGATTGGCTGTAATATTCATATAAAAGATGCCCCAGAGAGTTAGCTCATACATTCCACCATGTGAGGTTACAGCCAGAAGGTGCAGTCTATGGACTGGGAAAAGGGCTCTCCCCAGGCATCAAATCTATTGGCCACTGATCTTGGACTTCTCAGGCTCCAGAGCTGTAAGCAATAAATTTCTGTTATATCTAAACCACCCAGTCTATGATCTTTTGTTACAGCAGCCCAGTGGACTAAATCAATGACTTAACCACAATTGTCATTATTCTGCTTTAAGAAAAAATGGTACTTTTTATTTCAGGTGTTCTTGGTCCTAAAAAATTACGAATTTGCTTCTTAACTTTGTTTTCACAGTGATTGCCCTTGTCTTCTGGTAATTCCTAAAAATGTCATTGCTGATAACCTTAGTTAATAATAACTATGGTAGATTGCACAATAATTTTTAGCTTCTCACATCTTGAGGTGACGCTCTTTTACTTACCCCTTGAATCTAAGCAGACCTTGTGACATCCTTGAAGCAATGGAATGCAATGGAAGTGACAATGAGCAACTTGCTAGGTACATGTCATGAAGTCTTTCTTGCTATCCCATGAAAAAGCTCAGACTAACCTGATGGAAAATGAGAGAACATAGAGAAGTTGTTAACCCCCCTGCATTCTTTGTTGCTACAGCCACCAACTACCCAATCAACAGGGGCAGAGTTGCTCTGCTGAACTGCAGTTCATTGCAAACACTATGTAAGCCCGGCTAGACCAGCAGAGGAACTGTACAGATGAGCCCAGTCTAAAGTGATGACATACAAAAATTTGAGTCAAGTAACTAATAGTTTTAAGACATTAAGTGTTGGAAGTTTTTTATGTAATAATAATGATAGTAAATTTAAAAATTAAAAGGCAAACAGAAAAGAAAACCTAACTATGCATATTCACAAGTGACCAGCTAATTCTAAAATTTATATTGAAAGGAAAAGGTACTAGAACAGATAAAACAATCGTGAGAAAGACAAAGTTTAAGGATTCACATTACTCTGTTTCAAGACTTACTGTGAAAACACAGCAACCAAAACAGTATGGCATGGGCAAAATAATAGATATATAGATCAACTGGACATAATTGAGAGATTCAAATGTAGTTAATTAATTTTTTACAAAGGTGCAAAGGAAATTCAATGCAGAAATGTCAATTTGGGGAAATGGCTGATTCTAGGGCTGGAACATAAAAAGTACAAAATGAGCCTGGGCATCTTATAAGAAAGTAAGAAAATGCTCAAAAAATTGAATAAGGGCATGTCAAATGGACAGCAGAGCCAACCTGAAGGAGCTGCCAATAACCAAAACTTGAACAATTGCACAATAAAATAAATAATTTAGTACTGGTCATAACCCAAAGTATAAAATAAACATCCCTGACTCCATATAAATAAATAATTGATAAAATAAATAAATGGGAAGGAATACACAAATCTACTATACAGAAGAATTCCAAATAATTTATGTAAATACTCCTCCTTTTAGGAGGTGGAGTCTATAATATTTTTCTTCCTTGAGTATGGGCTGCACTTGATGTTTCACAGATTGGAGTATGGAAAGGGAGAAAAAAGTAACTTTGTAGTGAGGAATCTGGCAAACAATACCTTAACCAAAATACCTAGTTAAATTACGAGAAATAAAATTCAACTTAATAACATGTACCCCTGTTATTATCTGATGAGAAGGGCAATCACCCCTGTGGTATTCTTTCCCTAAACCCACCTTCCTAGTGTAACTGTCAGAAAAATATTTAAAAAGTCAAGGGACAGTCTACAAAACTGTCAGGGTCATGAAAAATACGGAAATATTAAGAAAATGTCCCAGACCAGGAGAGACTATGAGATATGATGGTTAAGGTAGTTTTTTGGATAGGATCTTGGCACAGAAAAATGACATTACTAGAACATTGATAGTAATGTGCAAATGTTTTCTTAGATGTTACAAATAAACCATGGCAATGAAAGATGTTAACAAAAGGAGAAACATAGTGAAAAGTATACTACAACTCTGTTTACAATCTTTGCAACTTTTCTGTGAATATAAAGTTATTCTAAAATAAAAATGTCATTAAAAAAATCTGACCAATGTAATACCTAACTCTTAGTGATTGCTTTCCACCTTCCAGGTACTGTCCTAAGCTTTACATGTATCAATTCATTTCTTCTTCACAGTGCTATGAAGTGGGTACATTTTAAAGAAATACTGAGGCCCAGGGAGGATACATAACTTGCCTAATGTTATATAACAGTAAGCATGCCAAACAGATCCAACATTCTTTTTGCCTAATAGCAAAATAAAATATTATTAACCAGTCTTTTAGTTAAGTTAAAGAAAAATTAGTTCCTTAAAGTCCATTTCTATTTTTTAATGCAAAATCTTTAAGCAGAGTATAGAAAAAAGAAAAGATATGAAAATGGTTACCAAAGCATCAACCTCCAATCCCAAATACAGCTAACTTTGCAGCTATTGAGCTCTATTTTTTTCTGTATACAGAAGATTAGTTAAAACATGATTAGAATCATATTTTAACTATTGTATATGTAGTACTTTTCCATTTTTTATATTTTTTAAATTTAATTTTTATTTTATGTTGGCGTATAGTTGATTTACAATATTATATTAGTTTCAGGTGTATAGCAAAGTGATTTGGTTATACATATACATAAATCCATTCTTTTTCAGATTATTTTCCCATATAGGTTGTTACAGAATATTGAGTAGAGTTCCCTGTCCTATAAAGCAGGTCCTTGTTGATTATCTATTTTATATACAGTAGTGTGTATATGTTAATCCCAAATACCTAATTTATCCTTCACCTCACCTTTCCTCTTTGGTAACCATAAGTTTGTTTCTGAAGTCTGTGAGTCTGTTTCTGTTATGTAAATAAGTTCATTTGTATCATTTTTTTTTTAGATTCTACGTATAAGTGATATCATATGATACTTGTCTTTGGCTGACTTCACTTGACAATGACAATTTCTAGGTTCATCCTTGTTGCTGCAAATGGCATTATTTCATTCTTTTAAATATCAGAGTAATATTTCCCTGTATGTATGTACCACATCTTCTTTATCCATTCCTCTGTCGATGGACATTTAGGTTGCTTGCATGTCTTGGCTATTGTAAATAGTGCAGTGAACATTGGGGTGCATGTATCTTCTTCAGTTATGGTTTTCTCTGGATATGTGCCCAGAATTGGGATTGCTGGATCGGATGAGAGTTGTTTTTAGTTTTTAGGAAACTCCATACTGTTCTCCATAGTGGTTGTATCAATTTACATTCCCACCAGCAGTGTACAAGTGTTCCCTTTTCTCCACACCCTCTCCAGCATCTACTGTTTGTAGACATTTTGATGATGGTGTCAGATACCTCACTGTAGTTTTGATTTGCATTTCTCTATTCATTAGCAATATTGAGCATCTCTTTAAGATGGCTTTTTGGCCATCTGTATGTCTTCTTTGGAGAAATGTCTGTTTAGATCTTCTGTCCATATTTTGACTGGGTTGTTTGTTTTTATGGTATTGAGCTGAATGAGCTGTTTCTATAGTTTGTTGATTAATCCCTTGCCAGTTGCAACATTTGCAAATATTTTCTCCCATTCTGTGGGTTGTCTTTTCATTTTATTTATGGTTTCCTTTGTTGTGCAAAAGCTTTTAAGTTTAATTAGGTCCCATTTGCTGATTTTTGTTTTTATTTTCATTACTCTAGGAGTTGGATCTAAAACGATATTGCTGTGATTTATGTCAAAGAGTGTTCTGCCTATGTTTCCTCTTGGAGTTTTATAGTATCTGGTCTCATCATTTAGGTCTTTAATCCATTTTCAGTTTATTTTTCTGTATGGTGTTAGAGAATGTTCTAATTTCATTCTTTTACATGTAGCTGTCCAGTTTTCCCAGCACCACTTATTGAAGAGACTGTCTTTTCTCCATTGTATGTTCTTTATTTGTCGTAGATTAAATGAGCATAGGTGCGTGGGTTTATTTCTGAGCTTTCTATCCTGTTCCACTGATCTATATTTCTGTTTTTGTGCCAGTACCATACTGTTTTGATAATGTAGCTATGTATCATTGTCTGAAGTCATGGAGCCTGATTCCTCCAGCTCTGTTTTTCTTTCTCAGGATTGCTTTGGCTATTCAGGGTCTTCTGTGTTTCCATACATATTTTAAGATTTTTTTGTTCTAGTTCTATGAAAAATGCCATTGGTAATTTGATAGGGATTGCATTGAATTTGTAGATAAGCTTGGGTCCTATAGTCATTTTGACAATATTGATTCTTCCAGTCCAAGAACATGGTATATCTTTCCATCTCTTTGTGTCATCTTTGATTTCTTTCATCAGTGTCTTATAGTTTTCAGACTACAGGTCTTTTGCCTCCTTAGGTTGGTTTATTCCTAGGTATTTTATTTTTTTGGTGTAATGGTAAATTGGATTATTCCTTAATTTCTTTTTCTGATATTTTGTTTTTAGTTTGTAGAAATGCAGATTTCTGTGTATTAATTTTGTATGCTGCAACTTTACCAAATTCATTGGTGAGCTCTAATTGTTTTCTGGTAGCATCTTTAAGATTTTCTATGTATAGTATCATGTCATCTGCAAACAGTGACATAATTACTTCTTCTTTTCCAATTTGGATTCCTTTTATTTCTTTTTCTTCTCCAATTGCCATGGTTAGGACTTCTAAAACTATGTTGAATAAAAGTGGTGAGAGTGAACATCCTTGTCTTCTTCCTGATCTTAGAGGAAATGCTTTCAGCTTTTCACCACTGAGTATGATGTTAGCTGTGGGTTTGTCATATATGGCCTTTATTATGTTGAGGTAAGTTCCCTCTATACCCACTTTCTGGAGACTTTTATCATAACTGGGTGTTGAATTTTTTCAAAAGCTTTTTCTGCATCTATTATGATGATCATATGGTTTTTATTCTTCAATTTATTAATGTGTATCACACTGATTTGCAGATATTGAAAAATCCTTGCATTCCTGGGATAAATCCCACTTGATTAGGTGTATGATCCTTAATATTCATTAAGCATTTTTCCATAGTCTACCTTCAGTGAAACAATTTACCTTTAGTACTTGAACTTTCAACACTTCAGTAATTAACTTTCTGTTCTTTTGGAAATAGAGGATGGAGGTAGCAGAGTAGAACTTCTATTAAATGTTGTTCCTCCTTTGCCAGCCATTGGATTAAACACGGTTCTCAATGGGGTGGCCCTTACTTCACTGGGTGAATGGCTAAACTGTGGTACAACCATGCGATGGAATACTACTCAGCATGAAAATGGAAGAAAGAGTTGATACATACAACATCTTGGATGAATCTCAAAGAGATTATGCTGAGTGAAAATAAATAAATAAATAAATAAATAATAAATAAATAAAACAAGCTTATCCCAGAAGTTTACCTATTATGTGCTTCATTTACCTAAAATTGTTGAATTGAGAAAATTTTAGAAATGGAGCCCAGATTAGTGTTTTCCAGGGGTTAGAGATTAGGGTGGAGTGTGTGGATGTGATTATAAAAGGCAACAGGAGACCCTTGTGTTGATGGAACTGTTCTATATTTTGACTGTAGCAGTGTATACATGAACCTAAATGTGTGATATAATGGCATATTATTAAATACACACACACAAGTACAAGCAGTACTTGAGGAATATGAATAAGATTGGTAGATCATATACATGTCAATGTCCTGGTTGTGATATTGTCCTATATTTTTTCCAGATGTTACTGTTGGGGAAATAGAGTAAAAAGTACACAGGATCTTGTTCAATTTCTCAGAACTGCATGTAAATCTAAAATTATCTCAAAATAAAAAAAGGTAATTTATAAAAAGAATCCCCCCCAAGAAATTTTAAAAGATGGCCTCTTTAATTTTAACTTCGCGGTGAGGAGGAAGTAGTAAGTTTAGTGTTGAGAACCTACACACTGTGCCACAGACTGGGAAGGAAGGAAGCAAGCAGTTAATCCAGCCAGAGTGTTCAATATGCGTTATCTGTGTGAGAAGATTGTTTAGCTACCTCCTAGCCAGCATAAATTAGGTAAGTAGTGTGGGAAGAGACTTTCCACAAAGAAGGAATAGTATGAATGGAACTACGTAGATAAGAAGCAACATGATAACAAATTATGAGGGGCAGTATGTGATAAGGGGAGTAGTAAAGACGGAGATGGGAAGGTAGGTAGCAGTCAGGCCATCGAGTATCTGTTTTTTTTTTTTTAATACTCAAGAGATTGACATTTTTATGTACATGGTGAGGAGCCAATATCATGGTTAGGTGTGAGACCTAGACGTTCATTCTGGCTCTAATGAACCAGGAAGTGAATTGGATCTGAGGGCACTAGATTTAGAAACATTCATATCTCTTAGACAGACATAATCTCTTTTAATGTGACAGAGGTAGGTGGTGATAATGAGGAAGGAGAACAGAAGAGAGATTAAAATATATATATATATATATATATATATATATGTGTGTGTGTGTGTGTGTGTGTGTGTGTTTTAAAGACATTGATCATTTGTAGAGAGTTAAATAATGTGAGGGACCTAGGATGGGTTTTTCCTTAGGTGACTGAGTGTGTGATGGGCTTTTGTTAGAGGTAAAGAACCCAGGAGGACCAGCAGATCTGAGGGGAAGAAAAGTGGGTTCCCTGGTAGCCTTCTGAGCCTGAGGTGACTATGACAGCACTTGGTGATTGTAAATCCCCACTACATTTGCCCACTACTTTATGTATGTCCAGATGTTCCCTAAATTTCTATCATAAGTTCTATAATATTTTACCTCACTTCTATTGGTTTAAACTACTATATTGAAAGCCCTCAAAACAAGGACTATTTGATTTTTCTTTTTTATCCTAAGAATCTAGTTCATTGTCTGATACATAATAAGTGTAATAGGAGGTATAAGCAGACTGTTTCTGTCGCAGAATATTTGTGAGGCCTCAAAGGCCAAGAACAATACAGTTATTTCCACTTCTCCCACATTCTAAAGATTCTAAACACTTTGGTAAGACATGTTAAGAGATAGTAATAAGATGTTACCAGCAGTAACCACCTCTCCCTTTTCTTATTGTTATTATTGTAGAGGGGGTTGGGGTATTGTACAGGACATGGAGTGATAATCTGGGGGAAATGACTTGTTGGAGTGCTGTGGCATTTGCTCTCCCTACCTTTTGGAGGAGGAGAATAAAGTGTGTCTCTGTCATCTTAAGTCAGATGAGTGGGCCTTCAAGGAAATAATTTGGAGAGCCTGATATATACGTCTTCTGAAGACTGAGGGATATTGGGGTCTGGGATCTTACTCTTCTGTGATAAGTCAAATGGTAAAAACACTAATTACTTATGTCTGAAACATCAAAACAAAGCAAGAGAGGACTGTGATGGCAGAAGCTGCATTTTCCTTTAGGCAGGGCAAATGTATTTAGGACCTGATGAGGATTCTCTAGGTGGTTGGCCTAGGGCCACTTTAAAAGCAGCAGTCCTAAAATGGATAAGGGGTTTCTATCAGAAGGGTGAGTACCCTGCAGACCAAGGCATGGGGGGGGGATGGTAAAAAAGGGAGTGGATGGATGTCAAGGGAATTACAGGTCCAAGTCTCTTTAGGAGGGTCTATGAGGAACTCACAGAAACCCCATGGGAGAAAGCCGAAAAATTCCTCTTTCACCCTGAGGGTGTTGAACCCAAATTACAAGTTTACCAACCTAGTGAGGTTTTTGCTATCTCTTATCTCTCTTGCAGCCACAGTAGCCCAATAAAAGCCAGCACATGGCAGGGCAGGGTGGGGAGTAGAGAAGTAGTTTTCTAAGTATGATCTCTGACCAGCAGCAGCAACAGGGTGATCAGGGAACTTATTAGAAATCAGATTCTCAGACCTCACTGGGCTGACTGAATGAGAAACTCTCAGGATTAGACCCAGCAACCTGTCCAACACATCGTACAGTTGATTCATGCTGATTCGTGTGGAAGTCTGATAACCATTGCATTAGAGAATGAAGAGGTCTCACACTGTGCCACTGTGGTCCATGGCAGTCCTGAGCTGTTGAAGGAACAGAGCTTCCAAGCAGATCAGTTGGACTTTTGGATCGGAGATTATTTTTAAATAACTGAAACTGAGGCTTTTCTCTTGTGCCACAAAGGACTAAAGAATTGATGGACCATGCTTGAAAGAAGAAGAAAGAATGAGATTGGAGAGTGTGTTTGATAAGGAAAGGGGAAAAATAGAGTTGTTTTCTGATTGTTCCCTATAGAGCTCAGTTCATTCAATAAACTTGTCAGGAATGTATCAAATAAATGTATCCATAAATTTGAGTAAATGTACAAGTCTGAAGCTCAAATGAAAAGGCAGAAGAAGAGATAACGATTTTGCTATCTACTGCATATGGATGCTAGTTAAAACAATGAGAAATGTGGAAAATTATAAAAAGGTTAGGAAACCAAAGACAGGAGTCTGAAAACCCCAGTATTTAAATAAGAGCTGGAGAAAGAAGTTCTCATGAGGTAGGTGGAAAAAAAGAATTGTTAGAGATGTCAAAGAAAAGCTAAGAGAAAGTGGTAAAATGTATGGCAAAGCAGGATAGTCAATTAAAAAGGAAAGAACAAGAAAGAAAATTGACTGGCTTTAATTTTCTGTAGAGATTCAATAGTATTGGATGTGAAAATGTGGAGTAATTTTTTTCCAAGAAGCTTAGAAAGCAACAGAAGTGAGAGAAGCCAGTAGCTGGGGTTTGGAGGTGAAAAATGATGGAAAGCATTTAATCCACATGAGACAGAAGGTGTGGATGTATATATGTTTTAGAGTAAGAGCCTTTAGACATAGAGATGCTCAGAATTTAGGAACAGGTTGTAGTGAAACAACATGATCCAGAAAGAGTAGAGGAAGGAAGAGATAAAAAGGGCATTGGTTAAATAGCTGGTTGTTTAAACAAAATTTCACAATGATTCATTCACAATAAAAATTGAATGACTACTAATCATCAAAGTTGAGTACTTAGACAGTAAATGGTTCTAGGAATCCTTTAGCTGTCTCATAAATTTCAGACGCTGATGGGACAGCTTGTTCAGTACAGGGGATTCCCTTCTTTATCAAAATGACACAATGCTGGTTGGACCCACATAAAGTAGGAGAAAGAGAGAAGAATAAAAAATTTTTTTAAAAATCAAACACATTCATATATATTTTTTTATTACTTAAGAGTTAAAGTAGCTTGAGTAATGACTAAGTTTAGAATATGGCTATGGGGATGGATGTCTCTGGTGGAGCAAGTAGGATGGTTATTTGGAATATTGGGTCAAGGAACTGGAAATGCAGTGTGTTGGGTGGAGTTTTTTATATGGACATAATCATTCAGGATGATAGTAAGGATCTGAATGGAGTAAGGCCAGAAAAGCTAGTAACACGGTTATCAGTGGAAGAGAGGAAAATGACAAGAATGAGTAATGAAAGCAGGAGGAAAGATAGCTGGTTACATAGCCAACTGGCATGGGCCTCCAAAAGCACTGGACTGATTTTTACAAGAGAAATCGTCAATAATGGCTTGGAAAAGCCACTGAGGAACCAAGATTACGCCAGTCTCAGCTGATACCCATACAGCAGTGTAAGAGAATGGTAACTTCCTCTTAAATGTTCTGCAGGGAAATCTGTTTCCAAAAGGCCACAAGTTTAAAGGGAGAGGATGAGATTGTAGTAGAATAGACGTTTTCAGAATTCACAATGGAAACATTTAGGAGCAAGAATAAGAGGAAAGAAAGCATTGTAAGAAAAGCATTGGTAAAACATGACAGAGTAGCTTATGGAAAAAGCTTACATCTTGGGTGCTGGTCAAGGGTTTCAAGGATGTCGAAGAATGGTAGATAGTAAACTTTGTATAATAGGCAACATTTATTAAGATGTATGCAAAGAGAATACTATATAGAGTTGGTTGTAAAGAAAACCATAAATGTTATTATATTGAAGTTGTGAAACCCTCTCTGCTATGTCATCAGTTAAAGAACAGATTCCAAAAGTGTTTGGCGTTTTATATGCCTGTAATAAGTTTATGAAGCCACTAAACTTATCTAAAGACATGATTATAATACTATGAGACAGATATTCTTATGTGGAAACCTTTCTCATATTTTATAGTCATTAATCACTACTATCCTTACATATAAAGCACTTTTTTTCACTATTTCAGAGGTCATACTTTTGGCTAAGAGTATAAACATTCTAATTCTATTATCACTAAAATTTTACCTATGTCATGCTTTTTCTCTAGGGCAACAGTAAAAATGTGAATATTTAATTAATATTAGGATTTTGCTATATGATTATCAATTTTATACTCATAGAAATCATTTTATATATTATAATATATTGAATTTCTGACTTCCCAGAAATAATTTCAATAAAGAGTATTTTAAAATGAGGCAGTTCCAAGCATATTTACTCTTTAAAATGTGGATTAAAAACAATTTAATGCATTTCCTTATATAGTTAGCTTTAGTATATTTTGATTTTTGTAATTAAAATAAGGAATTTGCAAGGGTAGATAGGAAGGACTGAATGCTCACCACATGCAAACAATTCACAGTTCTTCCCAAGATATTCTCCTTGTATCACCATGGTAACAGCCAGGTAGGTTAGCTGTCGGGGTAACATCACTGATGGCATGTCCTTTTCTACACAGTCCAGTAAACGATTGTCAAGAACTTGTTTTATGCATTCACTTCTAGGCCAGGTTAAGCCAGGGGTTGTGATTTTTACAGAACTGGAGTACATTTATAGATACATATTTTGGGGATGAGATGGTTAACTCTGTCACCTCAGCTCATTCTAAACCTCAGGAACTTCACACGTGTAGGTAAATTGCTTTCGTGTATCCAGGGACAGATGGGAAAATTGGACTGTGCTCTATCATGATAGAACTGATAATGGGGATTTTGATTAAATTTCTTCAAATTTTATTCCAAAAAGCTTCTTACCGTCATACCATTTAAATTATATTGAATGGACGTGGATGTTGTAACTGATTCTTAGGTAAATAAAGGGGATTAAGTTAATTATCAACATGAATTTCTTCCATTGTAGACATTAGATACGGAATACATGGATGTCCTTTCAATGACCTTAATGCCTTGTCATTATGAAGGGACAGATGAACTGGATGGCTGTGCCTTCCCTGACACACAATGTTAAATTTTGAGTTTGTTCAATATTAAAGTACAGCTGAATATTCTATTGTTTATAACTCAATTTATTAACAACTTCCTTACTCATAGCCACATTATAATAAAATATTTTATGTGTTTAGAAATATGCAGTTATATTTATATTCATGACAAAATATCCAAGCTGCTTTTCTAAGAACCCTGATAAATTCTGTTTAGACTTAACTTAGAGCAAGAAAAAGGTCATTACTGCAATTGATAGAAAGAGTTAAAAAAACATAAAAACAGGCCTTAAAGAGGCAGGAACCATGCAACTCTAGAAATTACAGTAATTTTTTTAAAAACATTCATATTTTCGTTAGAGGACTGCATTGTTTTAATCATGACTAAAGCTGTTTCATTCCAGAAGCATCTCTGCTCTAAAGTCCTGAGAAAGGAATTGGCCCAGCCTGAGTCACATGATCATCCTCTGCATAGGAGCCCAAACTCTGCAGTGATTGGTAGCTTTACCAGAATCACATTGAGCAGGAGAAGCTATTTCAAGAAAATTGAGCTTGTACTACTAATAATCAACACACAATTTATTTTTATTATTTATTTTGTGTTCTTTTCTTGATTCACCTCTCTCTCTTTCCTTCCCCCCCTCTCGCACACACATGCACACACACACCTTTTTCCCTATATGTATTCGCTTCCAAAAATGTCACTGTTTACAAAACTGACCCTCTTAAAATTGAAAACCAATTCACTGATTTGTCAGAGAGACAATCTTAAAAAAATGTCTAGCTAAAGCCTACAAAGGCCAGTGTCACAAGGCTTCTTTTCTCCAAATCCAATATTATTAAGGAATATTATAGACTGATGGAGGACTCAATGTTAAAACAAAAATATTTCCCAAAATTATGCATAGCAGAAGTGTAGAGGAAAGACTGAGCTTCCTGTCCAATCTCCAGAGTCAGAAGCCTTCTAAGATTCTAATTTTCTATTCCATTAGTCACAACTCATGAATTAGTGTAGATCTTGACCCCAGGTCATCACTCCTTTTAAGCAAAGTGGGAAAAAAAATGTAATGATTGAAGTTTTTGCCTAATCAGAACTTTCCTTTTGTCCTTAGGGATTTCCTATTAATGAGGCTGTAATATTCCAGTTGATGTCTGGTTGCTGTAGTCTGCATATTTTCAGAACCGTCTGTAGTTTGGGCAAGAGATTTTTCATTGCCTAGTTAATTGATCTGAGGCACACCTCTGATTTGAGTGGTTGGTGGTGAGGAAGTGGTATGTATGTACGGCACTTCAGAAATAGTAGCTTGTTAATGCAGTGTTCCTTCAGAGGCTGCCCAGGCCTCCCTTAGATGAGCCAGGTTTCTCTGATGCCACGGAGTGGCTACACATTCCCAATTTCACAGTCAGATGAGTAAGGGAAGGCTGGGTCCATGTTACCATCTTAGATTGCATGTTCACGTGCTGGACCAAGGGTAGGTGTGTTGTCACCCTCAAAGCTCAGTAATAAATCAAAATCTGTTCCTCAAACCATATGCAAATCCTCTGGATGAAATTCTTTAACTTTTGTGATTCCACTGACTGATTCCAGGTTTCCTTTATTTGAATTTGTGTTACCTTTGAATTTATGTTACCTTGTAAATAATGCGAGGGGTATGGTATGAGAAGAAGGGTTAATTCTTTTCTATAGGGGAAGCACATTCTCTTCAGTCTGATGAGGCACAATAATGAAGGATAATTCTCAAGGGATTTGGGAAGTTGGGATTCTTCAAGGCTCTTAGTCCTCTGAAACCGTATGATCAGCCTCAACTTTTCATCTAGCAGCCAAATGTCAATAAAATCCAGCAATTTCCACAATGAGTCTCTTCATACTATCTTCAACAACAGATACAAGCAGCAAGCTATTCTTTCATTATTGTTACATAAAGGTTCTAAAAGATAAACATTTCAAATTTTAGTTTGTTTTTCTTTTTTTTTAATTTTAATATTCAGTGCTGTGAAAGCAACCTGTATTTCTTTGGTTAAAAAACCACATTTCTCATCTCCTTTGTAGTGATCTATCTTAGCAGTTGCTTAGTCTCCTAAACTTTACCAAAAGCTTACTCTGAAGCCACATGGAGTAGGCTGATTAATGCAGTTGGCACTGAGAGACATTGACTAATTCTAGCTCAATCAGAATATAAATGGAGACTTCTATTTCATATGCCCAGTCTGAGTTTGATCACTAATTCAAAATACCCCGTGTTTCATGAGGATCTTTTCTGTATAGCTCCTCTCTGGTATCAGTTTTTGTATCACTTAGGTTATTCAGTTATCATAAATAAACTTCAACTAAAACAATAAAAAGGAAAAAAGGAGAGTAAAGGAGGATTTATTTTAAGAATTGTGTAGCTCAGAAAATCAAAATCATCAATAGAATAAGTTCTCAAGAGCAACAGAAATCAGGGCAGCTTGAGAGCTCAGCAAAAGGCACTTTGGGGGGGACATCTCTTAAGGACGATGCAGTTAGAACAATTCAGTTCTAACCACTTCATCCCCGTGTGTATCCGGAAGAAATTTCTGAATTGGGTCATGACATTATCTAGGAGGCAGAGGTCTGATTAACAGGCTCATTAGATCCATTGGTAGTAGAAGTCTGATCCTAAAGTAATATTTGTGGGGAAGATAACAAAGTTGTGGGGTTTTTGTTTTTATTTTTCTATGTTTTTTCCAAAAATTTTACTTCTCTTTCTTCTTTGGAGATTTTTTACATGACTGGGAATTATTTTCAAATTAATTATGATCTCCATTATATCACCAAACTGAAGCCTTAAGGTTGCCCTGAATGATAATAATGCTTATCACTTATGCAATGTTTACATTCAAAGCTCCTTATGGTTAGAATTATTTTAATCTATTAGAAGCATAATTATGTTAGCTGAAGTCTCCCTACTTTGCTGTAATAATGTGTCACTTTCAATAGGAACAAATGTGATGACCAGAAATGGACCTTGAGAAGTTCCCCCATTTACTTCAAGCCCCATATGTCCCCAGAAGAACTAATTATTTTTCTTCTCAAAGGTATTTACCCAACTGAATTTTCTAGCCTTTTAAGTTAAACTTTATTCATTCATATCTCCAAGCCAAAACCCTTATAATTATTAACTCTTTTCTCTTGAACTCTTCTCCTCCAATTAGACACTAAATCCATTTAAATATATCAGGAATAGCTCTTAAATTTGGCCATTTCTTTTGATCTATGCTTATTATCCCTTTCAGTACAGGTCCTTAATGTCTTTCAACTGCAACAGCCTGGTAAATGCTCTTGTCAACACCATTTTATCCAGTTTATATATATATATGTTATATATAGTCTCACTGTCACAAGATTTATCTTCATAAAAATGTCTTAATCACATTTTTCTAACTAAAATATTTCTGTTGGTTCATTATTGCCTGCATTATAAAATTGAATACTGCCATATGGTATAGAAGGCAGTCAAACTGGCACACAATTTAGACCCAATTTATCTCTTTCATTTTATACCAGATATAATTATCCCTATCTTCTCCAAAAGCTTTTGCTTCAGCAAAACTGAGATTATCATTTTTTCAAGATGGCAACTAAGATTTATACTTTGGTTCCATGACCTTACACAGAGGTGTTTCTTCTGCGAAGTGATTCTCTTCCTGCATATTCATTCTTTTCCTGCATGCTCTTGTTCATTATTCAAAACACGACACAAATGTCAATTCCTGACTATCTCTGCTTACTCTGAGAGTTTATGTGCACGCTAAGAACATTTCAATCTGTGGAACAAATAATCCACAAAAATTAATATGAATTTATTACTAGCATTATCATAATTATTATTATGTTACATTGTAATTGTTACATGACTATCTTCCTGAGCAACTTCTGAGCTTCTCAGAAGCAAAGGACATATCTAATTCACCTTGGGTGTGCTCAGTGCCTAGCATTGAGCATGGCTTTTTATTTGGTATTCAGTAAGTTTTATTGAACTAATAAATCAATGACTGAATCTTCTAAAACTGAAACATGACATTTATCAACCACAAAAATTTTTGAGTTGTGAAGTGTAAAACAATATATTTTTTCCTCAGAAGACCTTACGAATTACTTAGTCATTGTCTAGACTTACTTTACATGTTTTAAGAAAATCTAAACCTTTTCACCCAATGTAAAGATGACCTTGATTCACCCTCAGAAAATTAACAGTAAGAGATCTATTTTAAAACAGCATGGTTGTTTTGAAATCTTGTCTTTACTCATTAAGATAAAGGCATGCATTAACTATTTTTGTAGAGTATCTTCAACTGATCAAGTATATTTTGATGTATCCTTAAACATTCATCTTACCAGAATGAAAAGAAACTTCTAATCAAAAAGGTTCTCACTAAAGCTTGGCCTAGTAGGAGGTAGAATGTGTACTGAGTGAAGAAATAGGTCTCCCAGGCAACTTGCGCTTTGAGACCTATCCATATATGTCAGAAATGAAAACCTTTAAATGATTTCAGAATGTTCTGTTTCTTTGTCAAAAACTTTTTTCATGTAGCAATTTTAAGAAATATTAACTTGATAACTGAGAAGTATAATGGAGACGAATGGGTAGTAAGTTCTTGATCTCTTTCATTTTTCTTGAATATAAAGATTGTAGGGGCCAAAGAAAGTGAAGAAAAACACATGCGTGGTCCTTGAAAAGTTATATTTCTGTTCTTTGTGTGAATGCAGCATTGTCAATGCTCAGGGTAAGATACATTTTAGTACTAAATATTAGTTGTTTCAGGGACCCCAGTACTATGTGAGGCATCTTTGTGGTACAGGGCAGAGACTCCATGCATTGGCTCATGCAGCAGATATTGCCAGACATTATTCTAGATTCTGGTGGTACAGTGGTACAAACAAAGCCTTTGCCCTCAAAGAGCTCACCATCTACTGGAGGGAGAAATACAGGAAAATATAAACAAGTGGATTATAATATAATGACAGGTAAATAGGTAGAGAGTACATATTTTAGGGTGGTCAGGGAATGACTCTCTGAGTAGGTGTCACTTCATCCAGGCAGGAATGTACTTACAAGTGTGAAAATCATGGGAAAGGGAAGGAAAGAGCACTTGCAAATGATCTGGAGTGGGAAAAAGCTTAATGTATTCCATGAACAGCAAGAAGGCAAGTGAGAACAAAGCCCAAGGTTGTAGGAGATGAAATCAAGAAGTTGGGCAGAGGCAAGATCCTTTGAGACATTGTAGGTTGAGGTAGGATGTTTGCATTCATTTCCTATTGGATGGGAAGCCAGTGAATAGATTGCGAAGCAAAACAATACAATATTTGCATTCTTAAAGTATGATTCCAGCCATTGAGTTTTGGGGTCAAGAGTGGAAGTAAAGAGACTAGTTAGCAGGCTCTCATTGACCTCAAGGGGACAGGTAACTCAGGGCATGAGCTTAATGTTGAATATGGTCAGAGTTGGGATATATGTTGAAGATAGGGCTGATAAAACAAGTTGATAGGTGGACATTGTATTACTGTACTCAGGATGCCAAAACAACAGACTAAGTGACTCAAACAACAGAATTTTTTTTTTTTTCTCACATTTCTGGAGGCTAGAAGTCTGAGATCAACATTGGTTACTTATGAGGGCTGTGAGAGAAGGTTCTATCCAGGCCTTTATCTTTGGATTGTAGATGGCAGTTTTCTGCCTGTACCTTCTCTTCACCATTTTTCTGTACCTGTCTGTGTCCCAATTTCCTCTTCTTATAAGAATATCAGTTATATTGGATTAAGGCCCACTCTAATGATGTCATTTCTCTTAATAACCTCTGTAAAGATCCTAACACCAAATATGGTCATATTCTGGGTTACTGGGGGTTAGGACTTCAACATATGAATATTTTTAGGGGGTAAGACACAAGTCAGTCCATAGCAGACAAAGAGCCATTTTAAAAGAGATGAGTTGGAATAATTTCTAAGCATTGCTCTGAGTAACTGGTAAATTTATATTACTGAAGAGTAAGAACATGATTGGTCAAGTGTGAGGGTGATCATAGGAGAGAAAACAAGATTTGTGTTCTGTACAACTATATTGGAAATATCCATTAGATAGTTGGGCATATGAGCCTGATACTCAGAAAAAAGATTAGGGCTGGAGGTACACATTTGAAATGCTTCAGATAGACATTTGGAATGCACTGGGACAGAGATGGTGTTTAAAGTCAAGGGATGAGATGAGAACACCTAGAAAGTGCATGTGGAAACTGAAGACTTCTGAGGACTCAATCAAGGGACACTATAAAGGCAGAAAAAAAAGAGCAATCAGAAAAGGATATTTAAAAGGAACAGTCACTGGTTCAGAAAGAAGACCAGTAGGATATGGTTCCCTAAGAGTCAAGGGAAGAGAGTGATTCAAGGGGGAGATGGTCAACTGTGTACAACACATTTGTGAGAGAAAGGTGAGAACTGAGAATTTAACCACGGGGTGGGGCAAGATGAAGGTGACCATGGAATAATTCTTTCAGAAAAGTTGTGAGGAACAACCACAGAATGGGTTGAGGACAGAATAGAAGATGAGGACAAGGAAACATCAAGTACAGTACATTTTGTGGAATTTGCTATAAAGATGAGCAGATAGGCAAGGTGGAATCAAGGGAGGTTTGTGGTTTGTTGCTTTGGTTTCATTTTAAGTTGAGAAATAATGTGAGATGTGTCTGTGAACTAAAGAGAAACAGTTCAGTAGCATGGGAAAATTTGATGATACAGATGAGAGAGAATCATTTCAACAGCAAAACCCTTGCAAGGCAAATGGAATAAAGTTTGTTGCACAATATATTGTGATAGGAGGGAAGGCAGATTTTATGGAAACATGTATGAATGGGTTATTAGATTTGTTGGTGGGAAGATGAAGTGATTCTAATCTGATGACTTCTGCTGTTTTGGTTGTTCCTTTATAATGAAACTGCAAAGTCTTTTCACAAGTATGCTTTATAAAATATTTGCTTTAAAGCTTTATAATGTATGGAAAAAGGGATTCCTATTGTAGATTTTATATCATGTTTATCTTGATGCCAGTGGGTTTTATTCCTTGTTTTTAAAATTATGTGAAGGTATTTTGTTGGGTGATACAAAGGCTGAAGATTCAAATAATGAGTTGTAAAATAAAATTTGAAAAAATTTTAGCAGAATATGACTTTTAAAATCTCAAATGAATGTTAAAATATTTTAGCTATTTAAAGATTTAATATTATTAAATAAAAAATAAGAATTAATAAATTAAAAATATGATACTAAAATCATTTCTCTTTCAGTTTTCATATTTCCCTTTCTTTCCTTTTCTCCCTACATTTACTCATTATTCTTTTACATGCCTTTCTTCGTTCTATCAGTCTCCTTTGAATCTACAGATTACTCATGTAGAGGTAATTCCAAAGATAAATTACTAAGGATTTCTCATAATTGCTTAGTCTGATCTGCTGTCAGATGTCCAGATTATTTTTCAGACTTTAAATAAGTTTTGAAAAGTGAAAATCTAATTATCTATTTTGACATGGGAAATAGAGAGGCAAGACAGGAGACATTTCTTAGCTTCTCCTTTAAGACATACCTTGTCTCTCTTAAATTGTCTGGATTAGCCATTATTAACCTAAAGCTAAAGGTGGTTCATATCAGTGCATATGTTAGAAGTCAGAATAGTGGTTACCATTGAGGGGTAGAGATGGATTGTGACTGGAGGGGGCATGAGGAGATTCTGGGGTGCTGGTAATGTTGTGTTTCTCATCTAGGCCACTGTGTCTGGTTCATGCTCCATTGTGTTCTGGTAGACTCCTCGAGGGCAGTCAGGCTGGACCATTCTTCCCTCTCTTTGTGTCTCCCTCCATTACATATACTCAAAGCAGTTCTGCTAAGCAAACTGTCTCATGCTTTACTTGGTATTTATCGTAGCCCCTTCTCTAAATTTAGAGGTGATCTTGAAAGGAAGAGCAGAAGGGTTAAGACAATTTAAGATACAGTTACTGATTGCTTAAATACTCCCCTCTGATGCTGACACATTACCTGTGGAAGAAATACATCATGAAGATGCTTTCCCTTAGAGTGAGAGTCTTCCCAGATCTTTCATCAGTCCTTCAGGCAAACAGATACATGATGCATACCTAGGGTGGAGAGACTTGAGGCTTACAAGTGATTCTTTTTAACCCTATAGCTCTTTTAAGTCTGTTGTTTTTGTTATTTGATGTAAGGTCACAGGATTACCTTCCACCCTTTAAGCAAGATAATATCCCTCAATGTCTTGTGATTTCTATCAATTAAAGATTACGCATATGAATTCTGGGAAACTCCACATAACTTAAACATTTTATTAATTACCTATTTTTATGATTTTTTTTTCCTTCAGTAGCAGTTTATAGATTGGTAAACTATAGAAATAAAGTTTGTGATATATAGCTTTATCTAAGGCAATAAAAAGGTTAGAGGTATAAAACTGGAATCACTTCATTTACTGTGATGATGGGTATATAAGATATGGAAAACATTCTATTTGAGGATAATCAGTTTCTATCAATTTAGTCAAATTAGTTTGGAACATATTGCTTGGTGGAAAGGAAACCAGCTACTATTTTCTAATTTTTTAAGATATGTGCTGCATTTCAGAAACTTATGGTGACTTTGCAAAGTACAAATGACAAGTTTCAAACTTAAAACGGTATTAAAAATTTATCTTGTAGGATAATGCTAAATTTTACCTGAAGGTTTTATCTTTTGTCATGGCAGTGATGACATTGCACCATTTTAAATGTTTCTATATTGAGATGATAAAACATGGAAAAATATTGGTTCCACAGAGAGTCGCAGTAATTGCTCTGACCCTGAAGGGTGACACATTAGGACCACCAGGAGAGACACAGAGTAATGATAGTGCCTCTAAGCAGAAGTTACCCTTTTCATGAAAATGCTACAATTTCCTTCTGTGCCCTTAACTATAATCATTGATGGCAATGGTTTAATCTCATTTTTATAGTCTAAATAATGTAAAACATCACAAACCACACTTAACATGGAGAATGGGAAGTACAACTAGTCACTGATTTATTGCTTCAGTGACTGTGCAAGTGAGGAGAATAACCTTGCCATATTTATAAGAGATAAAAATAATGTCACAGAGTTACTGGAACTGGGAACCAAAAGGTGAAACAAAAACCTTGACTCTACCTAGAGATTTCTTATTTTATTCCACATGATCTGTATTTCCATGGTCTGCTTGAGGATTATCTAGAGACTGAATTTGTGTATACTTCTTGACAGAAAATTACCAAATGTTTCCAAATTTTGCTACCCAAAGGAACACACACAATTAGCAGATTAATTGTTTTATTTATTGGTGTACATTTTTCTCCCAAGACTATTTTCTCCTGCATAGCAGATGTGCTTCATGCTTTTAAAGAATCCAATTTACCAGCCTAATCTATCAGACCATCATTTTATGCAATTTAACTGTCATATTATTTTAATCAAGAATATAGACTTAAGACCAAAAGGGATTTTTTTTTTTTTTTTTTTTTTTTTTTTTTTTTTGTGGTATGCAGGCCTCTCACTGCTGTGGCCTCTCCCGTTGTGGAGCACAGGCTCCGGACGCGCAGGCCTAGCGGCCATGGCTCACGGGCTTAGTTGCTCCGCGGCATGTGGGATCTTCCTGGACCAGGGCACGAACCCGTGACCCCTGCATCGGCAGGCAGATTCTCAACCACTGTGCCACCAGGGAAGCCCAAAAGGGATATTTTTTATCCTGAATTTTTCTTCAAGCTCAGCTGGTTTTAATATTTTGTTTTCTTCTTCTCCTCAGATTTGCACCCCTTGTACACATTTATACACTCTATAGTTTACTCATCATCTGTCCAGAATATAGAACAACCCCAATTTTAAGCAGAGGGATTTAGGCAACTGTAACATGACACTCTGGAACTCAACATTAAGACACCCTTCCTGCTTATCTAATTCAGACATATTTATCTCTGTTCTAAAAACTCTATTTTTTTCGTTAGAGACAGTTTGGTTCATTAGTTAGGATCACAGTTACTCCAGGACTCTAATTCTTTATTTGTCTTGCCAGATTTTGCCCCAAACTTCCCTCTACCAATCTCCCCTTTACTCCCAAAAGAGCATTGCTTACCAAAATATATTCATGGAGGAACTGATTTCTCAGGCTGATTCAGCACAAACAGATGTTTCTATGATCAGATACATTTCATAAATTCTACATGTTTCTATGATCAGATACATTTCATAAACCATATGCATGGTTTTCCATGTATACAGGAAGGCGGAATGTTAAAGGAGCTTTGGTTAAACTATATATAGCACTGTCTCCACCATACGAAAAAAAACCAAAAAAACCCCTCATTTTTCCTAAATAGTATCTATCCACAATTTTAACTAGGACCTTAATCACGTAGGACCAGTCTTCCTGAATGCCAAAAAGCATGGTGTAGACTTCAGATGCTGCCTAAATACTTTTTAATGCCTCATTTTCCCCCATGGCCTTATGACAAATGTTTAATATCACCTCTGTAGTTACAAAAAGAATAAATTAGGTCTGAAGAGCCAGGTGTCAGGCCTCTCCCCCTGGCACTAAGAAAGTGAGGGAAACTAGAAAGCACAAAGGGAAAAAAAAGGGAGAATTCCTTGTAAAATATGAAGAAGGAAAACTACTTGATCCAACACACTGGAAAACTAATGCAAAGAACACATTGAAGAAGATTTGAAGCCATGTGGCTGACAGGGTCTTGGTGCTCCGGCAGATGTCAGGCATGAGGTTTTGAATGGGAGAGCCGAGTTCAGGACATTGGTTCACCAGAGACCTCCTGGCCCCACAGAAATCAATCAGCAAGAGTTCTCCCAAAGATCTCCATCTCAATGCTAAGAACCAGCTACACACAACAACCAGCAAGCTCCAGTGCTGGACACCCCATGCCAAACAATTAGCAAGACAGGAACACAACACCACCCATTAGCAGAGAGGATACCCAAAATCATAATAAGGTCACAGACACCCCAAAACACATGACCAGACATGGTCCTGCCCACCAGAAAGACAAGATCCAACCTCATCCACCAGAGAACAGGCACCAGTCCCTTCCAACAGGAAGCCTACTCAACCCTCTGAACCAAACATACCCACTCAGGGCAGACACCAAAAACAACGGGAACTATGAACCTGCAGCCTGTGAAAAGGAGACCCCAAACACAGTGAGTTAAGCAAAATGAGAAGAGAGAGAAATATGCAGCAGATGAAGGAGCAAGCTAAAAACCCACCAGACCAAACAAATGAAGAGGAAATAAGCAGTCTACCTGAAAAAGAATTCAGAGTAATGATAGTAAATATGATCCACAATCTTGGAAATAGAATGGGGAAATACAAGAAAGGTCTAATAAGGACCTAGAAGAACTAAAGAGCAAACAAACAATGATGAACAACACAATAAATGAAAGTAAAACTTCTCAAGAAGGAATCAATAGAAGAATAACTGAGGCAGAAAAATTGATAAGTGACCTGGAAGGTAAAATAGTGGAAATAACTACCACAGAGCAGAATAAAGAAAAAAGAAGGAAAAGAATTGAGGACAGTCTCAGAGAACTCTGGGACAACATTAAATGCACCAACATTTGAATTGTAGGGTTCCCAGAAGAAGAAGAGAAAAAGAAAGGGACTGAGAAAATAATTGAAGAGATTCTAGTTGAAAACCTCCCTAATATGGGAAAGGAAATAGTCAGTCAAGTCCAGGAAGAGCAGAGAGTCCCATACAGGATAAATCCAAGGAGAAACACTCCAAGACACTTATTAATCAAACTATCAAAAATTAAATACATGAAGAAATATTAAAAGCAGAAAGGGAAGAGTAACAAATAAGCTACAAGGGAATCCCCATAAGATTAACAGCTGATCCTTCAGCAGAAACTCTGCAAGCCAGAAGGCAGTGGCAGGACATATTTACAGCGATAAAAGGGAAAACCCTACAATCAAGATTACACAGCAGGGATCTCATTCAGTTTCAAAGGAGAATTTAAAATCTTCACAGACAAGCAAAAGCTAAAAGAATTCAGCACCACCAATCTAGCTTCACAACAAATGCTAAAGGAACTTCTCTAGGCAAGAAACACAAGAGAAGAAAAAGACCTACAATAACAAACCCAAAACAATTAAGAGAATGGTAATGGGAACATACATATCGATAACCACCTTAAATATAAATGGATTAAATGCTCCCACCAAAAGACATAGACTGGCTGAATGGATACAAAAACAACACCCTTATATATGCTGTCTACAAGAGACCCACTTCAGACCTAGGGACACATACAGACTGAAAGTGAGGGGATGGAAAAAGATATTCTATGCAAATGAAAATCAAAAGAAAGGTGGAGTAGCAATTCTCATATCAGACAAAATAGACTTTAAAATAAAGACTATTATAAGAGACAAAGAAGGACGCTACATAATGATCAAGGGATCAATCCAAGAAGAATATATAACAATTGTAAATATTTCTGTGCCCAACATATGAGCACCTCAATACATAAGGAAAATGCTAACAGCCAAAAAAGAGGAGATCGACAGTAACACAATTATAGTAGGGAACTTTAACACCCCACTTTCACCAATGGACAGATCATCCAAAATGAAATTAAATAAGGAAACACAAAACACAAGCTTTAAATGATGCATTAAACAAGAGGGACTTAATTGATACTTATAGGACATTCCATCCGAAAACAACAAAATATACTTTCTTCTCCGTGCTCATGGAACATTCGCCAGAATAGATCTTACCTTGGGTCACAAATCAAGCCTTGGTAAATTTAAGAAAATTGAAATCATATCAAGTATCTTTTACAATCACAACACTATAGGACTAGATATCAATTACAGAAAAAGACTGTAAAAAGTACAAACACTGGAGGCTAAAAATATGCAACTAAATAACCAAGAGATCACTGAAGAAATCAAAAGAGGAAATCAAAAAATACCTAGAAACAAATGACAATGGAAACACAATGGCGCAAAACCTATGGGATGCAGCAAAAGCAGTTCTAAGAGGGAAGTTTATAGCAATACAATCCTACGTCAAGAAACAAGAAAAATCTCAAATAAACAATCTAACCTTACACCTAAAGGAACTAACTAGATAAGGAAGAACAAGCAAAACTCAAAGTTAGAAGAAGGAAAGAAATCATAAAGATCAGAGTAGAAATAAATGAAATAGAAACAAATAAAACAATAGCAAAGATCAATAGAACTAAAAGCTGGTTCTTTGAGAAGATGAACAAAATTGATAAACTCTTAGCCAGACTCATCAAGAAAAAAAGGGAGAACACTCAAATCAACAGAATTAGAAATGAAAAAGGAGAAGTAACAACTGACACTGCAGAAATACAAAGGATCGTGAGAGATTACTACAAGCAACTATATGCCAATAAAATGGACAATCTAAAAGAAATGGACAAATTCGTAGAAAAACACAACCTTCTGAGACTGAACCAGGA
Source organism: Kogia breviceps (assembly GCF_026419965.1). Lineage (NCBI taxonomy): Eukaryota > Metazoa > Chordata > Mammalia > Artiodactyla > Physeteridae > Kogia > Kogia breviceps. Next base: position 15,545,046 of record NC_081315.1, on the reverse strand, counting down.
AGAAATAGAAAATATAAACAGAGCAATCACAAGCACTGAAATTGAAACTGTGATTAAAAATTTTCCAACAAACAAAAGCCTAGGACCAGGTGGATTCACAGACAAATTCTATCAAACATATAGAGAAGAGCTAACACCTATCCTTCTCAAACTCTTCCAAAATATAGCAGAGGGAAGAACACACCCAAACTCATTCTATGAGGCCACCATCACCCTGATGCAAAAACCAGACAAAGATGTTACAAAAAAAGAAAACTACAGGACAATATCACTGATGAACATAGATGCAAAAATCCTCAACAAAATACAAGTAAACACAATCCAGCTGCACATTAAAAGGATCATACACCATGGTCAAGTCGGGTTTATCAAGGGAATGCAAGGCTTCTCAATATACACAAATCAATGTTATACACCATATTAACAAATTGAAGGATAAAAACCAAAAGATAGTCTCAACACATGCAGAAAAAGCTTTTGACAAAATTCAACACCCATTTATGGTAACTCTCCAGAAAGTAGGCATAGAGGGAACTTACCTCAACATAATAAAGTCCATCTATGACAAACCCACAGCCAACATCGTTCTCAATGGTGAAAAACTAAAACATTTCCGCTAAGATCAGGAACAAGACAAGGTTGCCCACTCTCACCACTATGATTCAACATAGTTTTGGAAGTTTTAACCATAGCAATAGAGAAGAAAAAGAAATAAAAGGAACCCAAATCAGAAAAGAAGAAATAAAGCTGTCACTGTTTGCCTATGACATGATACTATACATAGAGAATCCTAAAGACTCTACCAGAAAACTACTAGAGCTAATCAATGAATTTGGAAAAGTAGCAGCATACAAAACTAATGCACAGAAATCTCTTGAATTCCTATACACTAATGATGAAAAATCTGAAAGTGAAATTAAGGAAACCCTCCCATTTACCACTGCAACAAAAATAATAAATTCCTAGGAATAAACCACCAAAGGAGACAAAAGACCTGTATGCAGAAAACTATAAGACACTGATAAAAGAAATTAAAGATGATACAAACAGATGGAAAGATAGAGCATGTTTTTGGATTGGAAGAATCAATATTGTGACAATATAATATGACTATACTACCCAAAGCAATCTACAGATTCAATGCAATCCCTATCAAACTACCAATGGCATTTTTCATAGAACTAGAACAGAACAATTCAAAATTTGTATGGAAACACAAAAGACCCCGAATAGACAAAGCAATCTTGAGAAAGAAACACCGAGCTGGAGGAATCAGGCTTCCTGACTTCAGACTATACTACAAAGTTACAGTAATCAAGACAGTATGGTACTGGCATGAAAACAGAAATATAGATCAATGGAACAAGATAGAGAGCTCACAGAAAAACCCACACACATATGGTCACTTTATCTTTGATAAGGGAGGGAAGAATATACAATGGAGAAAAGACAGCCTCTTCAATAAGTGGTGCTGGGAAAACTGGACAGCTACATGTAAAAGAATGAAATTAGAACACTCCCTAACACCATACACAAAAGTAAACTCCAAATGGATTAAAGACCTAAATGTAAGGCCAGGCACTATCAAACTCTTAGGGGAAAAGGTAGGCAGAACCCTGTTTGAAGTAAATCACAGCAAGATCCTTTTTGATCCACCTCCTAGAGAAATGGAAATAAAAACAAAAATAAACAAATGGGACCCAATGAAACTTAAAAGCTTTTGCACAGCAAAGGAAGCTATAAGCAAGATGAAAAGACAACCCTCAGAATGGGAGAAAATATTTGCAAATGAAACAGCTGACAAAGGATTCATCTCTAAAATTTATAAGCAGCTCATGCAGCTCAATATCAAAAAAACAAACAAACAAACAAAAAACAACCCAATCCAAAACTGAGCAGAAGACCTAAATAGATATTTCTCCAAAGAAGATATACAGATTGCCAACAAACACATGAAAGGATGCTCAACATCATTAATCATTAGAGAAATGTAAATCAAAACTGCAATTAGGTATCGCCTCACACTGGTCAGAATGGTCATCATCAAAAAATCTACAAGCAGTAAATGCTGGAGAGGGTGTGGAGAAAAGGGAACCCTCTTGTAGTTTTGGGGAGGGTAAATTGGTACAACCACTATGGAGAACAGTATGGAGGGTCTTTAAAAAACTAAAAATAGAATTACCATATGACCCAGCAAATCCACTACTGGGCATGTAACCTGAGAAAACCATAATTCAAAAAGAGTCGTGTACCACAATTTCACCGCAGCACTATTTACAATAGCCGGGACATGGAAGCAACCTCAGTGTCCGTTGACAGATGAATGGATAAAGAAGATGTGGCACATATATACAATGGATATTACTCAGCCATAAAAAGAATGAAATTGAGTTATTTGTAGTGAGGTGTATGGACTTAGAGTCTGTCATACAGAGTGAAATAAGTCAGAAAGAGAAAAACAAATACCGTATGCTAACACATATACATGGAATATTAAAAAAAGGTTTTGAAGACCCTAGGAGAAGGACAGGAATAAAGGCGCAGAGGTAGAGAATGGACTTGAGGACATGGCGAGGGGGAAGGGTAAGCTGGGACGAAGTGAGAGAGTGGCATGGACATATATACACTACCAAATGTAAAATAGATAGCTAGTGGGAAGCGGCCACATAACACTGCTCGAGGGAGATCAGCTTGGTTCTTTGTGACAACCTAGAGGGGTGGAATAATGTGGGTGGGAGGGAGACGCAAGAGGGAGGAGATATGGGGATATATGTATACATATAGCTGATTCACTTTGTTATACGGCAGCAACTAACACAACAGTGTAAAGCAATTATACTCCAATAAAGGTATTAAAAATGAATAAATTAATTGCAGAATAATAGCAAGACCCTTGAACATTTCGATACTCATGTTATTTGAAAGAATTCATATTTATTCATCCCAATCTGCCCAACCTGCTGGTGATTTGTTGATCCATATGCTAATTAAATACAACATGCTTTTCATTTTCAGTGGGTTAAGGATTTGGAGTCAGACAAGATTTGAATACCAGGTACCAGGTATAATTAACCTATCTGGTCCACAGTTTTCTTTTTCATGAAATGAAAAAAAATTGAGATTATTGAGGATTAAGTGGATCAATGTGTTTAACTTTCCACTCTGGCGCCTGACACTCCTTATGTGGATTAGTTCCCTTTTCTTCATCACTGAAGACCTCCCTGATGTTGATTTCCTGATTGCTGGTATGATCTTCTAAATAACATTTGTTTCTGGATTCCTTATGGCTGTTCTCTACTTCCCTGTTTGAAAAACACTGTGTCCATGTTGGAGCTCTCTGAGGCAAAATCTATGTGGAATTGTATTACTATCATTACTATCTATGATGTATCTCTTCCATATCATGTTTTATAAGTGTGGCTACCCACACTTCTTCCTGGCACCTGTTGCAGTGTCTGTGTCCTGTGTGTGACCCACCTCTGGGACAGATTCCACAGTCTGACCCTCCCAGCCTGCTCTATTCTGTTATGGTTAGCATGCCATCCATTTTCCTGCTCCAGGATCAGACAGAAAATATTTACACAACTCCTTATGTCTGTAAGAAAATGATTCTATGTATTCAGTGGTTTTGGATTTGCTACATGGGAAACAGAGAAACAAACATACACCTATTTATCATTTCATAAATTCTCCAAAGAATGTGCATGTATAGAAAGCCTAATACTTTCCAGTACTGCTGATGAGTTTTGAAAAACTTCTTAATAATTTTATAAGTGGTAGAGATGGTAAAACCATTTGTGGAAATATATATCCTAATATTGGAAGCTTTGTTTTCCAAGAGAATTTAATTAGAAGATCATGTTGGTCTAATTGAAAAGAAGCATAACAAACAAACAATAAATAGTCGTATCTGAAAATAATTCCTACTCCAGTTAGTTGGGCTTCCTAGGGGAAAAATAAAAACAATCAATAAAAAAATTGAACGTACAAAACAAAGAACACTGTTTTGCCAATTATTAAAAATAACTCAGTGTATATATATTTGTTGTTAATATATAAGCTTTTCTAGAGACTTTCTTCTGTAAGGAATGTTTGTTTGAAGATTTTTGGTGCCTATATTAATATCTGTAGTATTCATGTTTTCCTGCGTAAGGACTAGGAGCTTACTCATATGGGGTATGCAGAAAATATTAGCAATATTTTAATGGTGTTAAAGTATTTCTCTTCCAGGGATATAGAATATTTCCTCTCAATCATCCTTCTTTCCCTGAGGGGTCCCTAAGGGAGCCCTGTGCATAGCTGAATGGGAATTAAAGTATATTTTATGATTATTTTGGTCAACCCAAATTAGAAATGCAGGGCTCGTTGGCATAAGCTAAACTGGATTGCGTGGCTTCAACTTGAACTCTGGTACAGTTTTATACTTCTTCCTTGATTTTAAATCTTGGTACTAACAAGTTAAACCTGTCTGTGAGGAAAGAGAAAATATGGCCTGTCCTCCGAGTGGTGCACTGACTAATCTAGCATTGATTAAAGAGAAGAGAAGACAGCCTGCCTCGTTGTGCTCCACCGAGGCAGTATGGAACCCAGGAGAGAGGAGGAAGCTGAACTTCTGCCTTGAGGCATGGGCAGTATACCTTCTGGTGAAATGTGGCACCACGAGGTGGTCCTGGATTCAGATCAGATAAAATAACAAGCAGAGTCAGACTGGGAAGGAGAGTGGACATGATGCCTCCTACCTGTGGTGATGGAAAAGAGAGGGGACTTTAATCACTTGACATAGCCTCCTTTAAATATCTTGTACTCTTTCCATAGAACACTGGAGAGAAGCCCACTGGAGGGAGGCCCCCTGCTGTGTGTGTTGGCATCCCAGTCATTGCAAAAGTAGGCTTTATGCTATAAATTTCACCTAACAGGGCCCGCAGATGTATTCACATTGTGGGGTTGTTCTGGAAGAAAGATAGTTATGCATTAAAGCCACTTAAATACATCAGCCACTTTAATCTTATGTGTATCTTACAATTACTTGGGCACTGTTTGCCAATGCAACATTGTATGCCAAATATTGTGTCATTCTGGAAAATAATCCTTGTACTGGAGTAAGATGTTATGTTTTTTTGTGTGTGTTTTATATACAAAGAAGAGATTACTTCATGTATCACCAACCTAGCATTAAGTTACTTAAGGATTCCAGTAATATCCTATGTAGCCCTAGGTTGAAACATTACTGATCGTTGCCTAGGGAAATTACTAATTTTATGTTAATATGTGCCTTACCTAATTTATACTATAGTTCAGTCATAATTGCAAACTATTTTTGAATTGCGGTTTTGCTTCTAACCAAATGTTTTTAATATTTTTCCTCTAAAAAGTTATTTTATTTAAAATAATAAAGAATATCATATATATTGAAATGAACAATAAGAAAATAGACACACATGTATCCACCATTAAAATTAAATAAATGTTAACATCTTTGCTTCTAAAAATCTAATTAAAAGGAGAGCTAAAATGATACAGATGTAAATAAGCTACCTTGCTGTTTCTCTCAACTTTTCATTTCCCAGAGATAAGGAGATGCCCAAGGTTGACATATTCCATTTACATTTATATATTAGAACTTATACTATATATTTATCATTATAATATTAACATTTTTAAATGTATATTTTGCAACATTATATAGTTTCTTACTGTGTGTATTCTCACTCATTTGACCTTATAAATTATAAAATCTTTATAGTGCTATATATATTCACTTATTTGCACTATTTCGTAATTTTACATTGTATTAGAGAATTATTTTCAATTCCCGACTTAAAAGGAAACAGCTATAATTAGCATTCATTTTGTCTATTCACAGGAAGATAGAGAAAAGTTTATTTTCTGGGTCAAAGGATATGTGCATAATCAACTTTTCTTAATATTGCCAAATTAATTTCAAAATTGTAGCAATTTAACTCTCATCAGCAAAGTGCTATCAGACATTGATTTTGGTCAATATGATATCTATGAAATGACATATAGATGTTCTAATTTGTATTTCCCCCATTTCTGGTAGGAATAAACCTGTTCATATTTTTTGCCATTTTTCCAATGCTTCATCTTTCCTTTTTTATTAATTTGTAGGAATTCCTTAATTTCTACTTTCTTTGTCCTATGAGCCTTGCTTAAGAAATATTCCCTACACTGATGTAATAAAGATACTCCCTTTTCTATTTGAGGGTGTTTAGAGAATAATCACAGCTACTTAAGCACAAATATATTTTGCTAGTTGGCTTAAATCTAATGAAGCAACATATCACAAGTTGATCGTATAGTTTTCTACAAGTTTATTTTTCTTTTTGATCCATAATGGATTTTTAAAATAATGGGTAAAATCCTATGAATCCTATGATTTTCTTTTGCTTTATTTTAAAACATTTTCTTTTCTTCACATTCATGTCTTTAATTCATTTGAAATTTATTTTTGCATACCATGTGGCAGAGGTATCTTAATTATTTTTCCTTTTATGGGTATTTAGTTCACCCAGTCTTCCCTCACTGATTTGCATTGCTCTCTCTATCACATATAATGTGCCCATGTGTCTACACTGGTCTATTTTTGAGACTTCTTTGTTCATTTTTCTATGTTTCTAACTCTATGCCAATGCCACATTTTCTTAATTATTGTAGATTTTTATAAATTTTGCTGGCTGTTTCCATCACCAAAGGTAAACAAATAGTCCTGGTTGTCATCTGATCTGGGTAAGACCGCCCTTTGCCAGCCTCCAGCCCTCCACTGTAGAAGTCAGAAACCTCAGTGCAATCAGTCTCCATCCAGCCATACAACTTCTGTTAGCGGGAGCCTTGGAAATATTCCCATGCAACGCAGCCCACTCTGTCTTATACATCTACCACGATCTACCTCAGGACCATCATGACTAGTTTCTTTACGCTTTTTATTACTACTTTTATACTAGCATACAAATGCAAAACTTTTAGGTCATCATTCTTCCCCGTATGACTTTGAGTATATCTCTTTTCTGAATAGATCTACTCCCATTCCCAAGTCCTAAACTATAGAGAGACTCAAAGATCAAAGTCATTCAAGAATTCTGGAGGGCTTCCCTGGTGGCGCAGTGGTTGAGAATCCGACTGCCGATGCAGGAAACACGGGTTCGTGCCCTGGTCCGGGAAGATCCCACGTGCCGCGGAGCAACTAAGCCCGTGAGCCATGGCCGCTAGGCCTGTGCGTCCGGAGCCTGTGCCCCGCAACGGGAGAGGCCACAACAGTGAGAGGCCCGCATACCGCAAAAAAAAAAAAAAAAAAAAGAATTCTGGAAAATTTTCAGCCAACATTTCTTCAAATATTACCACTCTCCAACTCCCAATGGTATCAGCTTTTGGAATTCCTATAGGAGTTTCTGTTTTTAAGCTTCTCACTGTATTCACCAAGTTTCTTAATTTCTCCGTCATAATTTTGAATTCTTTACATCTGTACATCTCAGGTAATTGCCTCAGTTTTATCTTGCAGTTTATTTTCCTAATAATTTAACTAGTTTATTGTGCATATCTTATTTCAATGAAGAGTTTCTTCTAAGAGTTTTGGTAGTTTGTTAAAAATATCTAGCATGTTTTTCATATTTTATTATTTTATCTTATAAGGATATCAATTCATTATTATATATCTTTAATGTTGTTTAGTATACTTCCTTTGTGTTATTTAAATGCTTTTTTATTATGCAAATGTCTGAGGATTACTATCCCTCTTGATTCTCACTCTCGGTGGGTTTCCCTCATTAATTCCCTTTGTGAAGCTCTTCTTCAGTGGGATTTATCAATAGTTATTCTGTGACTTGAGCAATTTGTGTTTGACTTTACCAGGCACTTCAGGGCTATCATTAGTGCAGGACCAACTTTTATGGTCTTTGGAACCAGTTTGGAAGTTTTGGAACTACTGGTCACTTCACACAAAAACTTTGTAAGGTACAGGGCAAGGTTATGAATTCTCACTGACTTTATTTTTTCCACTCGGATCCTATGAGAGACAGACAAGTTTCCTTTTTCACTTATTTGTCCCATTGGACAGATTATCTGTTCTCAGATTATACATTTAGTAGTTTAACAGCTCTTTAAATGTCTCCATTTTATGTCTAGGCTTCTCAGGTCAACTCCCTGCATTTCACAGGTTAAGGTCTTACCTCCTGCCCCCATGTGACAAAGCTAATGGACTAATGTGGGAACCACTTCTACTTCGCCAACCCCCTCCCCATTTTTTTGCCAAAGGTTGCGTATGAGCTCTTGTGCTTTTATTTTCAATTCCTTCTGTATTTCCTGCACCTGGTGATTTATTTATTTTTTTAAAAAATTCCAATCTCAGCTTTCAATATGTGAATGTGTTGTGAATAGTTTTCTTAAATGTTAATGTTTGGATTGTCTGCAGTTTACCTAGTCAGCTGCAATTTTGGAATGTGAAGTCAAATGACTTGTTTACTTAACTAGTTTTCTTGAAGATTATTAACACGTCAGAGGAACACAATCTATGAACAAAAGAAGTAAAGGTTAAAAACACAAACCCTTATTTCGCAATTTAAACAATGTAACAATGATGTAGTCTCAGCTCCTTAAAATATACAGAAGCCTTTAGTCAAGTTTAATTATGGAAAAATATCAATACGCAGCATATGATATTATAATTTGCTTATAAGTATGAAGAAAATCTTATATATAGAATTCTCTTAAGCAACAGAGTCAGTATTTAAACAATAAGATTATGAAACATTTAGCTGTTTTTTATTTTGAGAAACAAAAAGAAAAAAAAATTAAGTGTATTGTCTTAATAATTTTGGTTAAATTACTTAATCTCCCTGTGCCTTATTATTCCCAACTTTAAATGAAAATGAGAATTACATGTATTTCATAGATATACTGTGAGGTTTAAATAAATTCTACACAATTAGAACAGTCCCTAACAGCACAAAATAAATACTTACTATTGCTCTTGTTATTATTATCTGTTTTGGTTATGTAGAGTTGAATAAGAAACAATCCTAAACTTATGTGATGGTTCATTTTATGTTTCAAGATGACTGGATCACAGAGTACCCTGATATTTGGCTAAACATTGTTTCTGTATGTGTCTGTAAGAGTGTTTCTGGATAAAATTAGCATTTCAGTGAATGGACTCAGTAGAGAAATTTGCCCTGCCCAGTGTGGGTGGGCGTCATCTAATTAGCTGAGGGCCTGAAATGAACAAAAATTTGAAGGAAGAAAGAATTCAGCCCTTCCTGCCTGATAGCTTAAAAGCTTTTCTTGCCCTCTGTGCTTCTGGTTCTCAGGCCTTCGGACCTGAACTGGATTCTAAAGGTAAAGAATTCCTAAAGGACATTGCAAATATGACTTGTTTCAGCTCCTCTACATCTGAGGCCTCACTTGGGAAGACTCAGCATCTGGGATTGACTCAAAAGACTAGAGCCTAGAATTATCTGAGGGTTTCTTCAGTCACATGGCTGGCATCTGTGATGGGATGACTTAAAGCCTGGGATAGATGAATCTGCCACTGAGAACACCTGCATATGACCTTTTTGTGTGGCTCACAGTGTGGTGGCTGGGTTCTGCCAGGAAGCATTCCCTAGAGAGAACTTCTTGAGACCAAACGTTCTGAGATACCAAGGTGGAAGCTTCAAGGCTTCCTTTGACAAAGCCTGAAAGTCATGTAGCATTATTTCTATTGCACTCTATTGGTCACTGTTCCACCCAGATTTATAGCGATAGTAGAAGCAGCAGTAGTTGCAGCAGCAATAATAAATAATCCTACTGCAAGAGACTAAAAAACGCCACACCTCCAATGATATCAGGTCCAAATCCCTGGAACCTATAAAAGGTACTTCATTTGGAAAAAGGTTCTTTTCAGATGTGATTAAATTAAGATCTTGAGATGGGGGGATTATCCTGGAGTATCCAGGTTGACCCTAAATATATCACATGTACTCTTATAAGAGAGAGGCAGAGGGAGATTTGACTCACAGAGGAGAAGGTGACATGAATATGGAGCAGAGAGAAATTTGAAAATGCTGGTTTTGAAGACTGGAGTAATACAGCCAAAAATCAAGTAATGCTGGCACCCACCAGCAACCAGAAGACACAAGGAACAGATTCTCCCCTAGAGCCTCCAAATGGAGTGAGGCCCTGCTGACACCTTATTTTGGCCTAGTGATGCTGATTTAGAAATTCTGGCCTCTAGAATTATAAAAGAATGAATTTCTGTTCTTTTAAGACACCAAGTTTTTGGTAAGGTGTTACCATCCTCAGGAAATTAATAGAGCACCAGTAATAACCACTAGTCTAATTCAACCTTACTCAATTTTCAGTAGAAAATTCAAGTCCAGAAGAATTAAAGAGAATCATTCAGGGTCACACAGTTAACTAATTAGGATTAAAACCATAGTGTAGTCCAAGTCTTAGATCTTTGGAGTTTTAGTCCATTCTTTACATTATGTTCATTGTACTGTATTATTAGCTGTGATTTAATGTGAGTAAAACTGTACTGAAAAGATAAAAGAGTTCTTTCCACCAAGCAATTAAAAATTTGGCTATTATTTCTGTTTGAAAAGGAAATTATTCTTTCACCTTTAAAAAAAAGCCCTGAGATTCAAATGTGTAGTGAAAAAATGTATAAATTGAGAAGGCACTGTTAATTCCAATGTAAGGAAGTTAACAGAGTTTTGAGTTCATGGAACTTGCAGTTTTAGTAGAGTGATGGACAGTTAGCCTTTACATGATACTGTGATTTTGTGATGGGACTCAGGTATATGTTAGTGTGTGTGTGTGTGTGTGTGTGTGTGTGTGTGTGTGTGTGTGTGTGTTTGTGTAGGGAGAGGGTACATGCATAAAAGAGAGAAAGAGTGTAATGTATAGCATGGTGACTATAGTTTTTTAAAATTTTTTAAAAGTTTTTGGCTGTGTTGGGTCTCTGTTGCTGTGCTCGGGCTTTCTCTACTTGCAGTGAGCAGGGGGCTACTCTTTGTTTCAGTGTGTGGGCTTCTCATTGCAGTGGCTTCTCTTGTTGCAGAGCATGGGCTCTAGGCATGCAGGCTTCAGTAGTTGCAGCATGCAGGCTCTAGAGCACAGGCTCAGTAGTTGTGGTGCACGGGCTTAGTTGCTCCTCAGCATGTGGGATCTTCCCGGACCAGGGACTGAACCCATGTCCCTTGCATTGACAGGCGGATTCATTTTTTTTTTTTTTTTTTTTTTTTTTTTTTGAGGTACGCGGGCCTCTCACTGTTGTGGCCTCTCCCGTTGCGGAGCACAGGCTCCGGACGCGCAGGCTCAGCGGCCATGGCACAGGGGCCCAGCCGCTCCGCGGCATGTGGGATCTTCCTGGACCGGGGCACGAACCCGTGTTCCCTGCATTGGCAGGCAGATTCTCAACCACTGCGCCACCAGGGAAGTCCAAGCATGGTGACTATAGTTAATGACAATGTATTGCATATTTGAAATTTGCCAAGACAGTGGATCTTAAAAGTTCTCATTCCAAGAAAAAAAAAAAAAAAGAAAAAAATTGTAACTATGTAGATTACATTTGTTTACTAGGCTTATTGTGATGATCAGTTCACAATGTATACAAATATCAAAGCATATGTTGTACACTTGAAACTAATATAATGTTGTATATCAATTTGACCTCAATAGAGAGAGAGAGAGAGAGAGAGAGAGAATCTTAACCAATTTTAGAAGTTCAAGGAAGATTTCTCAAAGCAGTGACTGCTAAGCTAACACTGGGAAGATTAAGCAGAGCAATAAGGCGATGGTGAGAGCAGCATGTTTGTAGAACTTATCACTTTTTTTCTTTTGTGCTTTTTTTAAAAAAATTAATTTTATGTATTTTTTATATAGCAGATTCTTACTAGTTATCTATTTTTTACACATCAGAGTATACATGTCAATCCCAATCTCCCAATTCATCACACCACCACGCACCCCCCGACACACACTCTCCCCCCTTGGTGTCCATACATTTGTGTAGAACTTATCTTTTAGCAGCAAGAGTGTGAAATGTATAACAGACTATCAATATTAAGTCAGAGTTGGGTTGGTTGTATTGACAGAAAGGAAGACAGCAGGGGTTTCCTTTTGGTGAGCCAAGCAAGGGTTGCATGCCAGAAGTAGCCTGAGTACAGGAGTAAGAAATGCTCAGATCCTTTTAGGTACAGGCAGCAGAGAAACCTATGAAATGAAGAACAGCAAACCTAATTCATCTCTTCAGTTAGGTAGCAACTGCAAAGGAAAGAATATTCTTTAGAGATTAGAAATGACTGTACTCAATATGACTTGTTTTCCAGACATAGTCCTATACACAAATGGAAATTATAGTTACTTGTATCATCCTTAAGTATCACTTTTTCCACAAAAATGCTGAATTTATAGAACACACTAAAGAATACACTCTGTGGTAAAAAGGGGTCACCCAGCTTTTATTGGTCTGTCTGAAACCTGGTCTTCAGCGAACATCGCAGTGTGCCTTCTCCCCATCCCACTAACACTCGTCCCCTTTCACTGAGCCAAAGGTATTAAGTAAATAACCATCACTTCTTTCTGTATTCTTGGTGATTCTACTTTCTATTTTTAGTGAAAATAGAGCTGAAAAGGAACGGTAAATTGTATATGAAGTTAAATGAGATGACTAAGCCAGTGCATATACCATTGCTTAAGAGTGTAACCAATGAGCATCCAGTTTTATAATCTTTGAGTCTCTTTTGCAACAAATGTTTATGTTTGAGTCCACTGCTTTTTGTGCTCATTTTCAAAACGATGTGTCTCCTTATTCATTCCTTACTCAGTGTGTCACTTTGGAGTATGCCACCATTGCAACACAGTTTATTTTTAAAAGTAGCATCCTGTTTTAAGCTTCTAAAATTTTGTCACAATATATTATGAAATACCTCTCTTTCGATTTTTAAAATTTGAGATTGTTGCAAAAATGTAAAATCTGCCCCTCAGGTAAATTTGTGACCATCTGCCTAGAAGTCATAATTGAAGGGCCAGTTATGGATGAAGTGGCCTCATGAGAGAACATATCCTGAGTTAAAAATAGAATATAGAACAGCTTGAAGGGATTCCTAAAATGAATGACTCAACAGAAGAGGGGAAGCATAAAGGTGCCTGAAAGGACTAGTTATAGAGATGAGAGGAAAGCAGGACAGTGTCACATCACAGCTTCAAAAAAGGAGACTGTTTCAACAGCAAAGGAGCATTCAAATGTGGATGGCTGATGGGGGATCAAGCAAGTGGGCTGTGGAAGAAGTTACCAGTTTCCAAACTTGGCCGTAGAGATGAGGGACCAATAGCAAGAAGATCACATAAAATATTCTAAAAATTTTAAAACCACTTTAAGTCCAAAAAATGATAACTATGACCATGGAACGTTATCAGAAAGTGCACACAGGCAATATACTATAGAATGTACAGAAATCTCTCATACGTATTTAACCACTTTTCCAAAGAGTTTTGTTGTTTGAAAAGAGAGATAGAGGACTGTAATTGAGCGTGCTGGTGGGGTCCAAGAGACTGGATGTGTTTAAAGGCTGATGGAAAGACTCAAGGGAGAGGAAGAGTTTGCAAAACAAGAGTAGAGGAATAGTTGGTGGAATAAGGGTCCTGAAAAGGAATGAAGGTAGTTCCCCAGCACCCACAGAAATTGGCTTGAGGCACCTTGAGCTGCTCCTCCCAGCAGCAGCAGGGGAGGAGAAAAGGTAATTTTAGTAGTTCTGAAGGGAGCCTCTATGATAAGATTTATTTGTTTTTGATAAGATACAAAGTCATTTGAAGGACCTAAAGGAACTTGAAGATTATTATTTAACAGTTGACCCCATCTACCGCTTTTATAATTATAGCTAAGCATCCTCAGCTTCTTGGAAGCAGGGCTGGCTAGAGTCGGTGTTTGGTTTTGTTCTAAGATGTGTTTTTGCCCAGGCAAGTGTTATAAAAAAGATGAAGAATTAAGGTAACTTGGGACAATGGCAAGAATGTTCTTAAAATAATGCTCCTAGGAATCTAATCCAGATGTGTTTAGAATTGAATAAAAGGTCTATTTTTGAGAATTCAGCTGAAATAATGGGGTCAGTCACTGAAAGTCTCCGTAAAGGTGAATGAAACCATAGGGTCATCATTGAATAAGAGAGTTGAAAGGAAGGAGGTTGTAATCAGAGATGGTGATACAGGTTCAGCAATTTTGAGTGATGACAACGTTCAAGATGAGGCTGTGAGTGTGTGTTGTTGCACAGGTGTCAATGATGAGTAAGGGATTAATGATAATAATAGCTTATATTTATTGATGGTTTATCTCCCAACAATTCTAAAATGAGTTACTGTACCAACCCTATCTTACAGATGAGAAAGTTAAGACACGAACAGTTTAGTAACTTGCCTTGGGGTCAAAGTTATCTGCTTCAGAAAACGGGTGGGCAGGCAGCTTACACAGTCCACAATTTTGCCCCTGACCTATATTGCTTCTTTAAAATGCCTGGCATAATGTGAGTATTCTATGTGGATGCTAAAGTCATCCAAGATATTGGTGTTTGTGGTAGAAGACCATAGTCAAGGTGCTAAACTTTTCAGTGAATGAGGGAAAGTGGCTCAAATTCAGGTGACAGTCTGCAGTGAGAGAAGAGAGCTGCTGAGCTGCATGGAATGAGCTGCAGTTAGTCAAGTTTGATGAAAGTAATGATATGGAGAGTCTGGAAGAGACTATGTGGATATAAGAGGGGCACATCCTTAACACCTGGCCTGATGAGGATGAGGATAAGAATATATACACATCAAATATTTGAGATAGTTCAAGAAAAGAAAAAAGAACGTTTTCAAGGAAGACCTGCATATCAGTTAAAACAGAAAGGTAGAACAAATACAAATGTGGTTGAAGATACAGAGGATGTGTTGGTTAAGAAGAAAGAGATCCAGGTGCCTCTGTGGAAGAGTTTGAAAGGTAAGTGAAGAAAAGGGTTTGGGTAAATGCAGAAAGCATAATGCATTATGAGAGGATAGTGTGCAAGAAGATTTAAGGGCTAGAATTGGTTATACTTTGTGCAGTGACCAAGGAAAACAGACCCAAACATTCCCTTTGAAGAGGGTGAGCACTGGGTTTGAAAGCAAAAGGACTTGGGTTACATTGATGGGGTGAATGCAGTCTAAGAAATTGTAAACCTTAGACTGTTGATTGGTAGAGGCTGTATGGAGCACATTGCTGGTAAAGATTGTAAGGTCACATTCTAACTCAGCTGGAAGGAGCAGTGTGACTGAATAGATGGCTCTACCAGGAACACAGAAAGAGACAGTGGAGAACATGTAGCTGTCCTTGCTGACCCAGATTCATAATTTATCTGGAAATCACACTTTCCATAGAAGTAGCCATTGTTGTGATAAAATATTTAACAAAGACGCTGCTCAATCACATGCTTTTCTAGAGAAGTGTCTCTTTATAAATTATTTCTCCAAGATACTGGGTTTAAAATAATGTACAAAAGTCTAGGTCAGATCAGGGAATAGATAGCACATTCAAAATGTTAGGTGAACAATATTGAAAGAAAGGACTATTGACAGAAGCGATAAGAGGCTTAATGGAACCAAGAAGAGACATTAAATCACCCCAAAGCTTATAACAGCAGGAAGTATTAGCTCTCCTAGGCTTGAATGGTCAAGGCAAAGATGAGTGTTACCAGCACCTAAAGAATTGGACTTGTGACTCTAGCTGTGCCAACAGAAAGAACAACGGAATGACTGATAAAGTCCCAAAAGAAAGAAAGCTGAGGAAATGTGCACCCTGACCTTTCTCTACCATGATACTCCAACCTCCTGCTAGTGCCCTTCTTTGGAAGCTAAAAAGCATGAGACCCTGAAAATGACATTCATCAATGTCAATCTCCTGGAGCAAAATCATAAGGCAGAGGATGATCTGGAAAAGCTAACTGTAAAATTCTCCCCAGAAAGATGATGTCATCATGCTCTGGGCTGCCACTTACAGTTGTGCCCGTTGTGCACTGCACAACCTCAGTAGGCCCCATTCCCATAGGCAATAGTATTGAATAGCATTTATGTAGCTCTTCATTCAGAATTGCAGCCATGGCTATGCTTTATCAATCCTTGAATGCATAACCAGATTGTGGCTTGTCTTTTCCTCATAATAGATAAATTCAAATTGAAGGAGGTATAGGAGAGGAAAAATAAATTTCCCTTTACCTTTCTGAGTTCTTAGCTGAAACCCCTTTAACAAAAGATAGATTAATGAGAAAAACAAGTTTATTAACATACATTTATACTTGGGAGATAACCAGGGGAAAATGAGTAACTCTCTGTAGTGGATTAAATCTAAACTTACATACCATCTTAATAGGGAAAGGGGAGGGAGGATGTAGGCCTCCTAGGGAAGAGTAAATGATTTTTAGGAAAGATGAATGGGCCCCTAGAAGAAAAGATGAGATATGGTAGTTTGTGACAGTTTGTCGGGTTGTGGTGTTGACTTCTAGCTTCCTGTCCTGTGATTAGAGTCTGTATTCCCTGGTTGATGAAACTCCTAGGAAGGGGATTTATGGCAGTTGAACTCTTTTGGAGGATTTGTCCTTAGATAAGGGAAGTTCAGAAAAAGCCTCTCCCTGCATCTACTGATTTCAGGTGCCTACAGCTCCAAATAATCAGTATAACCAAAGCAGCATATTTTAGGGTGGCATGTCCTGAAATCCTACAGTCATATTTTGGGGTGACATTCTGTTATACTTCTGAGGATTCTAGGATATCATAATATGGAGTAATAACATCTGTCACAGATTGAGATTTAATGGACAATTTATGTTCGTTAAGTATGACATAGCTATTATACAGGATAGCCTCATAGAAGTGCCTATTTCTTTCTTATTGTTTGTTTGTATGTTAGTAACACATGATTTCATGTAAACTCCAATTCGAGCTCTTATCACATCAACAAATATTTTATTTTCTAGTACTGACATATGAAACAGACCAAAAAAAGTCTCAATGCAGTTGTAGCTTTGAGAAGTTTAACTCAAGAAAGACTTTAGAGAGTGTTGAATGGAAAATATAGATGATGTTTGTGAAGTGCATTGATATCTTCATCACTGTTACTTTATTAGTCTCTTCCAAATGAATTTCAAGTACTTCTTATAGAATCATTATTATAAATAATGTGACACCTTCTTTATCTTTAGTAACTCAATCAGAAGAAGTTTGGGAGAAATGTGGAACTAACGAAGCGATAAAGTGGTGTCCTTGGCTACTCAATCAAGTTTAGAAATCAAGTTTAGAATGTATATAAATTTAAGAAAATTTTTAAAATTAATTTTAATGTTCATAAACATTAATAGTATTTAGTTTTTATGGATAACCAGATTCAGATAATATCCTTCTGCTTGCTTAAATTCTAGTATATAAACCTTAATATTTACAAAGTAACATAAAGTAGCCTCTGAGTAGGGAGAAATCAGAAATACTGTAAAATGGACCAAGGATGAATTTATCTAGTCTTCCATATCTTATTCAACAATATCACCTTGCTTAAAGAATTGTCAGAACTGCTAAGAACAAATTACATTTTATCACGTATTCACTTTGTTGTCCACAGAAAGAAAGCTTGGCAGAGAATGTAGCAAGTTTCATTAACAAATTGTATGGCAAAAAGACACTGACAGGAAAGTGTTAGGCTCAGAAAGGAAAAACTAATATGCACAGCATGGGGCATCTTTACCAGAGCTTTTTCTTCACCCAGCTCCATTGCACATTATGTAAATATGTGCTAAACCACTTAAATACTGTTTGAACTACATAATACAGTATTTTAAAACATTACCTAAGGGGAAAATTGTTGAATATCATTTTTTATTAATTGTCATATTACAGAGTATGATTTGACATAGTGTCTTCAAATGAAGGATATCTGTGACACAAATTCATAGAAACAATAAATATAGAAAAGTGAGGAAAAAAATTAATGTATTCATGTTTCCTCTCTATTTCCTTAGCAAGAATTTCAGTTCAAAGACTCACACTTTTTGCTCAAACTTCTGAAATAATGCATTTCTGTTATGCTGTCATTCGAAATTCCACCATATGTCAGTTATGTCTCAAAGTTCAATTAAAGTGACAAGTATGACACACATCAATAGTTCTGGAGTAAAAGTGAAAAGTGAGGGCACTTCTAAATGAAATTTAATTATGATCTTATGGTAGAAATTATTCTAGACAGAAGGGAAATGCAATAGCAAGCAACGTTTCATATTTTGGAATTTTCATCCCCAGAGACAGTTAACCCACAAAAGCCATAGCAACGTTTGATTAAGTCTGCATGTTGTTCTTGACCTCATTAACGGAGTCAGCTGATGGATTTCCAGATCAATTTGTATGCAAATGTAACAGAAGTAGGAATGCAGTTTCACAAATAATCTGCCCACTTTCTCTAAGTACTCTTTTTCTCTCTTCCCATATTCATTTAGGTACTTAGTGATACTTATTGGTGCCCTTATTAAAGTGTTTTGATAACTGATTGTATATGTTAAATGGAAAAAAAGGAAGATGTAATTCTAGAAGTTCATTTCAAATAAGACTGTGGTATTTAAATGCAGTCTAACATTTTCTGAAGGCTTACAGCTGTGATTTACTTTACTCCTAAATTATTCTAATGCATTCCAATATACTGGGAAATGACTAGTCGACAAGAACAGAGCACAGCACAGTTAACACGCATCCATTCTGAGGTGAAGGGGACATCTCACCACAAAATGGTATAAATGTAGACATTTAGTGTTGTACTGAAAAAATTATATATTGTAAGACCTATATCTGTTTTTAGGATAATGGATGTGGGATCAACTTATTTCTTGATAAACATTATTTATACGATTCACACTTGTTTGATTTCAGGTGTTTAATTAAAGTCAGTCAATGAATAATATCTTGTGAAGTATCTATTTATATGATATCATATTTTTGCCAGGCATTATTAGAAATGTTTGGGGAAAGTTAGTTTTAATTTGTTTGTTATTACACTAAGATTGCACAAATGGGAACTAGATAGTAAGATAGATGATAAGTAAACTTAATAAGGGGAAAATTAAGAGGCTTAAAGGAGGAAAAATCCGTAAGATTTATGATTGGATATGTGGAGACATGTGAAAGGGAAGGCTAGCGTCAGTCTTCACTGAAGAACTCCTGTAGGACATCAAAAGAGTGATGAATCACAGAGTAGGGCAGGCACATTAGATGGCTTGATGAAATGAACAAGGCTTTATGAAAAGACAAAAACTTGTATTTCAGTTTTCATCTCAGTCAGACAGACTGAGAGTATGTGATTTTCCTCTTTTTCCCAAGGTCTTATGAAAAATTCTGGTCAAAAACAATGAAAACAATGAGGGCAATAGAACAGAGATGTTATCACCATAGTCTTGAAATGCAAAATCCTCACTTGTCAAGGCAAAAGTCAATAGATAACATCCACAGTTAATGAATTAATATGCAATGTCATACGCATATAATCTGGAGTTTTGAAAGTAAGCAACTGAATAACAGTTACAGACAATTGTTTAAAAACATTTGTGGATGTGGAAACAGCAGCAGTGGGGCAATGGGACTGTTGCTTTCCTTTATAAATCCTTGTCTACCACGGGGTTTGTAAGCCGTGTGTGTGTGCGTGCGTGCGTGTGTTACTTTGATAAAACATAACACCACTAAGGGGAAAAATAATACTTGCACTATTACATTGAGAATTCTGTACATTTCTAAATATTCTGTTTACTTTAAGATGAGGTTATTAATCAAATATTTAAACTTCACTCACTGCTTTATAATTAAATTGTCAATATTGCTCTCTTATAATATCAGTTGTTTAAACACTTTTATAAAATTTTTGAAAAGTTAAATTGTAATTTGTCATTTTTATCTAAATTACATATTAACGGTTGATTTGTACTGCTGATAAACCTTGTGGCTCAGATGCTTTCAATTGTTTGCAAATGTGGAGTACTTTTATATACAGCAGAATATAATACACTTTCATATACCACAGAATATGGTATATAATATACCACAGAATATTATATATACCAAAGATGTACATGCCATATACATGCATACATATATAATATATAGAATATACCACAGAATATGATATATAGTATACTTCTATATACTACAGACTGTGCAGAATTGATGCTTTTCAGCATTGGCTAGAGTTTAAATTAGCCTGAAGATTTACAAAACCTCCATATTTTGGCATCATTATTCAGTATCAGATCATCAAAAACCTTTTCAATACCTTCTGAAAAATGAAGGAATGTGTTGCTCACTCTTCTTCAGGTGTACTGAAGAATAAGTGTTCTTATTTAAATCCACTTTATGTTAACCTGTCAATGCCTGTAGATTCACAGAAAACCTCCACCAGGCATGAGATGGAAAAGTAATGCATGCCATTACAAGAGCTCAGTGGCCACACACCGCTTTAGAAGACAAGTTGCCTTTGTTAAAATGCTCTGATTTTTTATTAACAGCTTCATTGAGATATATTTGAGTCATTTTAAGTGTAAGATTCAGTGATTTTTATTACATTAACAGGATTGTGCCGACATCACCAAAATCTGTTTTTAAGCTTTTTAACATTCCAAACAGGAACTCTTGTCCATTTACAGGGATCCCTATTCCTGTCCCTAGCCCTACATCATGAGAGACCTACTTTCCGTCTTTATGGGCTTTATGATCAATTCTTCATGAATAATGTGTGACTGGAACTATGTTTTCAGTTAAATACAAGTTTGGATTCTGTTGTTCAAAGTGTTATAATTGAATACTTTTTAATGTCAATTTTGCTTTGTGCCCTTTTAAAAGGCAAAGTATGTAATTCACGAATACTTTGAAAAGTCAAATTAAATGATTTGACTTTGGGCTCTTTCCTTACCCATATCCATGTAATACACCTCTGATCAGAACTGGCTGCGTGACTGGCTAATCATCATTATAATTGTATGAATTAATCAGATAAAATGTATAAATTGATAGCACACTCTAGAAAATACTGGCTCCTTGTCAGATTTTCCTCACCTCATAAACTCGATTCAGGATTCGATTTTTAACTGTTTACAATTGAGTAAACGTAGGTTTATTCTGAACACAAATCCAGTGACTTGCATGTGTTCATTGGACTACAGGTATATTGATAAGTTTTCCCTGAACTGAAGAGTTAACCTAATTGTGACTACATGTTTATAAACAGTGATGTAAATTTCCAGTGAAGTATAAACAAGTTCTCCAAATTATTAGCAACAACTGTTATTTTAGAATTTATTTAAATCCTATGAGAATAGTATGGATTAAGATCAAACACAGTTTGGTGAATGTAAAACAATTTAGAAATATTTCTTTTGAAAATCATGCCTTGGTTGGATGCTGGCTTTGGCAGAATGAGTCCATTAGCCTAGTGTCTGTCACCCCACAGCAGGAATAGAAGGAAAGGTTTGTCATTCTTAAAGCTGAAATCTTGTCAGCATCTCTGTAGATTTATGTGGCAATGTTCCAATCCCTCATGATTATCTGTCCTGTTGCTCTCCGTTACTGCTTCCTCAAGGAGGTTGTTTTTGCGTATACTGCTCATGTCACACTCAGTTGAGGTATAATTGACTGGAAGACCATCTACACTTACGGTGCATTCATACACAATGAATGGATGCTGGAAAAGTTGTACATGCATTAAGCAGAGCATTAGTTTTGATGTTATTTATCTATCAAATGTACTTAGACATATGAGTTCTCTGAAAGCTTGTTTACTTAGAAATGGCACTTTGCTTTTCGATAGGGGAAATGAAAGATATTGCTACTGTCAATGAGTTTAAAGGCTTTTATGCAAAAGTCTGAAAAATGAGAACTCATGTCATTCTTCCCTTGTCTGTTCTGTGAGGGTTTAAAGTGAAGTCTTTTAGCAGGCTGTTTTCATGTTATGAGCAGAGAGAAAACACATACATGAACACATACATATTTATTTTGAGTTGCCTTACTTTATCTTTAAAGAGAAGTGTAAGAAAATTAAGTCACTAGTGACTTCCATATTTCTAATTGCAGGTAGTTTCCTTTTGAAAAATAATGCAACACAATAATCAGATGATTTAAAATGTCATTTTTCATTAATTAGTAAAAATGGACTACATTTCATGTCCTTTGGCATAAGAAGGAAGCTAGGAAGGGCAAGTCAGTTGAAACAACGGTCAGGAGTATGATCAATTTTCTGAAGGAAAAGTACAGAATATTATACAAAAAAAATAGTGGGGACACTAATACTTGTCGAGAAGCCTTGGAAGCTCTTTGGAGAAGTGGCAGATAAGTCTAACTTTGAAAGTTGAACAAGAGTTAGAACCAAAAAGAGAAAAAAAGAATGTTCAGACATTAGAAATAACAGGTGTGAACACTTCAAGACAGATAAAAGTAAAGCACTTCTGAAGAAAAAGTCCAGTATTACTGGAGCATAAAGAACAAGAAAATGTATGCTGGGCTAGGTCATGTAGAGCCTTGCAGACTTCATTAATAGTTTTAGACTTTATTTTAAGGAAAAAGTTAACCACCAAAGGATTTTAAGTAGAATAGTGAAAAAATTGGATGTGAATTCTTTAAAAGGACAATTTGGCTGTCATTTGGAATTGAAATTGGAGTAAGAGAGATGAGCTTATGGCTATTGTAATGGTCCAGACTAAGGAGAGCTGGTTAGCACCCATTGGTTGGAAGGGGGATATAGAGAAGTGGGGAATTGAACACTTGTGAGATATTCAGGGGAGGAGTATAGAAACCACAGGAATTATGTTAGGTGCTTCCATATGAATTCTCATTGAAATCCCAAATTATTTTAAGATGCATGTCATCATATCATTTTTAGATCTGTAAAAATGGAAGCTTAGAGTAAACTGAAAAATGGAAGCCCAAATTATTAGAGATGTGATAGACCTTGTACTAAAAGGTCTGAATTAAAAATCAACCATATGCCAATTAATGGTCAACTTTTTTTTGATATAACCTTTAAATTAAACATATAACATTTTAATAAACAATTTTTTAGCATCCTTGTCACAGTAGAAGCTCGCTAATTATTAGTAATGACACCATTTGGAAACCCTCATTGTTTCCTAATTTCTTTTCAAAATGTCAGTGACATTTTGAAATTTTATATGACACAAATATTCCTTTATACCCAGTCTATGATCATACTTTGTTCATAATATTTCTCCTTTATTGTTTTGCTATTTAACTTTCCAAACTAGAATAGAATATCTAGAATTTATATGTCAGCACTCTCTAGATATTTTGACATACTTTATTTTGAAAGGTGCTTCATTCTTTTCTCTCACACAAATGAAACTACAGTTTTATCTCAGTTTATTGTTTTCTGCATTACTGAAACAAATTCAAATGAATTTTAAACTTAAAAATATAGGTATAGGGTCTTCCCTGGTGGCGCAGTGGTTGAGAGTCCGCCTGCCGATGCAGGGGACACGGGTTCGTGCCCCGGTCCAGGAAGATCCCACATGCCGCGGAGCGGCTGGGCCCGTGAACCATGGCCGCTGAGCCTGCGCGTCCGGAGCCCGTGCTCCGCAACGGGAGAGGCCACAGCAGTGAGAGGCCCGCGTACCGCAAAACAAAACAAAACAAACAAACAAAAAACCATAGGTATATTAAAGATAGTCCTTGAAAAGATAAATTATATTCCCACAGATAATTATTAATATAGTCACAATCCCCCTTCTTTTTTGTCTGATATTTGGTAAATTATACATCTACCCCAAGGCAGCTCTTCGGTTGCAATAACAGTAAATTCTCATTTGACTAACCATCTGATTACAAAACATTAAGGAAATCACTCTGAGTTTCCAAGGAGTTGTTCAAAGGTGAAAAGTCTTTAGTGTGAGAGATTGAATATATAAATGCACAGTAGTTAGAGTATCTATGAGAGTAGAACCCTTACTTCCACATCTGCAGCAGTCAGCTCAGGATTTAGTGACGCCAAGTTTCCTATTTTTGGCACCCACTTCAACTCAGAACCAACCAGAGGAAGGCAAATATGTTTCCCAAACCAATCACATAAAATGCCCTGCTTCTCCATGTCATCAATGTCCAATCAGAGCATGCTTGAAGCCTTCCTTTTTTACTACAAGACTTTCCCACTTCACTCTTTGTCTTTTAAGTTTCTGCCAAATACAAGTGATGGTGACTGACTCCCTTTATATAGTAAGTTTTGAATAAGCAGCCTCTGTTCGAGCTTGATTTCTCTTCATTTGTTTCCACAAGTGTTATTTTGGGAGTTATGAGGCTCATGAAGGAGGAAGAGGCAGGGTTGGATGACAGGATTAATTAAGGGGTCTACCTTCTTAAGACCCATTACATGGAAAGGAGACAGGGATAGTTGGGCAGTAGTATTTTGCAGTATCCAGCAGAACTAGCCTACAGAGCTTAATGATGCCCTCGTTCCCTGCCAGGACCAAGGGGACCTTTCCTAGAGAGGAGAGAAAGAAAAAGAATCTTCCTGTGGTGTGGAAAAAGGAGGAGTGGTTTAGTCTAGAATATAGCTCTGTCAAAAATCAGCACAGCTATTAAACATGTAATGTTAGGCAACCACTTTGCCTAATTAGCTTCCTATGATTTCTACACATTCTGACTCCTACTTAAGTCTTCGTCCTTTTATATATCCTGAATACAAGTTATTTATTATATATAAAATTTAAAAATATTTTCTCTCAGTCTGTGGTTTGACTGTTCATTCTCATAAGAGTGTCTTTCACAGAGCAAATTTTTAAAATTTTCATAAAGTCTAATTTAACATTTTCTTTTATATTTCATGTTCTTTGTGTACCATTTCTTTTCCTTCTCTTTGTGGCACTCCAACTGCACTTATGTTATTCCATTTGATATTGCCCCAAAGCTCACTGATGCTCTCTTCACTTTGTTCAGTCATCTTTCACTGTGTGAAAGATATATGGTGTAGTTCCTGTTACTAGTTCTTAAAATTCACTAATTTATTTTATTCTTTATCTAAAACTTGAGGGGATCTCTCCACAGAACTCCAGAAATCTCTCTAGTGTTTTGTTTCATAAATCTTGACCTCTTGTGTTCCTCAAACACTCCACTTTGTCTCTTCAGTGTATTCAGACTTCTGGCCTCTGGATTGTCCCTCTCTGCACTGTGGCTTCACCCTGTAATCTGAAGGAATCCTAGCATTCACCTTATTTCTTTTTCTCACACATTACTTTCTTGGGTTAGCTCTAGCTTAGGGGCTGACAACTTATTTCTTTGTTTTGTCCACTTGTCTAGTATTTTAAAGCAAGAGGGTAAATGAGATTCCTTTTATTACATCATGGTGGAAGTGGAATTCCTAGTAACTTTTATTAATGTGTCCAGATATTGTGCTAGTTTCTCCCCTTCTCACAAGCCAATTACCATTTTACTTTGACTTTTAAATTATTTGAAGGTTTTCAGATAGACATAGGCAAAGTACCACTAATTATATTTTGTATGTTAATTTTTGCATCAATCAGAGGTATACCAGTCATTTATTTTAATGTTTTATTTTAATAAGTTAAAACTATTATTTGTTTTAATAGTTAAAAATAGTTTTATTTTAAATATATTTGGCTCATTAATAGTTTTATTTTAACTATGTATATTCCTTTTTTATCAGTTAATTTCAAAAATTATATTTGAGAAATATTTTCAAGTATTTTATTTGTTTGTTTCATCATGTTATAAATTTAACCAGTTTTTATAATTGCTTTGTTATATAACTGCTAACAGATTTGAAAGAATTTAAAAATTGGGAAAATATAAACATGCTATTTTGTGGAATTAATTTAGATCTCTATCCTTTTTTTCTGATTACAAATGTATGTGTGACAATATAATTATTGCTTAAATTTCTAACTATATATAAAGTGCTGTGGTGTCAGTGCTGACAGAAAGAGTCGTCAGGGTCAAAATAACAAGTATTCCTTTGTACTTAAAAGAACTTCAAGATTTTCTCCTGTTTTCAAGTTATCCAACCTATATAATGCCTAGAATCTATTCAAGGTAGGAGTAGAAACTAAATTAACTGTCCTAGAAATCACTGACTGGGTTAATGCCAAGTGTACTTTTAACTTAGTATTCCTGGTACAGAGAGAAAAACATACAGTAATTTCAAAGCAACTAATGAGAAGAAATTAGTAAATTTTTCATGTTTTATTTAGTTTCTTTTAGAAGTTCTTCCATCTATTCAGACCTTACTCTGTCTGCAGTGTATGTTAACATTCTTTACACTGTATTAAAATATATCTACCCAAGGGCAATAAAGTAGATTTTTTTAAATCAAAATTTCTTTGGAGTCTATGTTCATGGAGCACAAAATTTTTTTTTTAAGGAAAATAATGTATAGACACATCTATGAGTTGAAGACTCAATTAAAATTTCCATATATTTTGTGCATGAATTCATTCTGTCAATACTTATTATGAATCTACTATGTACTCAGATACAGTAGTGAGCAGAAGAGAAAGAATAAATATATTTTCTTATGAAGCTTAAATTCCGGTTGAACAGATGGTCAATAAACAGTACAAATAAGTAATATAATATATTAAAATATAAATTCTATTTACACATTTAATGTGAGAGACATTCTTCTGTTAGCTGAATGTCAAACTGAACAGATATGGCTGTTGCCCTAAGAGAGCTGAAGTTATTTACACTCCCACTAGACAATTTTGGCTGGACATATTATCAAACATGGCTGTTGGTATTTTGCCTGAGGAAGAATCTGTGCCTTTCTTTCTTGACTCATTGAATTAGACTCACTGCATTGTAAACTTGACCTGTTCTCACCAGCAATTGGGAATGTTCTCTATCCATCAGTTCACCAGGATAGAGTATAAATATTTCATCATATTAAAATAAATTTTTGGTTGTAATTGGATTTACAATATTTCTCCAGACTTTGGACTCCCATCCTGTGGTTACTTAATCCTGTGGCAGAAATTTTGATGTCTGTCATGACCTTTGAACTTATTTTTCTTTTTCCTGATTTTTCCATAGTGCAATATTCTCATTTCTATTTATGCCTCCTTTTTTTATGTTCAAGTCTTGCTTTTTACTTTCTATTTATGTTTTCTATAATAAGAACAGTACAATCTGATTTCTGTATAATTTTGAGAAGGTAGGAAAAAAGGAATATAGCTACATACTTATAATTATGCTGTAGCATTTTGCATATCTTTGTTTTATTTTATTTTTGGTGTCATATCTTCCATTTAACTGTTCCTTATTTTTCATTAACAACAATCTCTTATATACACACATCTGCTCAGTCTTTAAGAACAGAGATAAAATCATGAAAATAAATAAGTGTATTCAATGAGTTACATAAATCATGTACACATTTTTAGTGTCTAACAAATTCTAGCTAGTTTGTTGCCTGAAACTAATTTAGAATTCTTAGTATAAAAATTCCCTCTATGAATGGTAGCAACTATATATATACTAGATTTCTAAGGACAATTTTGATTTCAAAGTATTGGTCCTATTTTCAAAAGAAGTATCAGACTCTTCTGTCCTGGTATTTAGTTTAGAAAGTAAGATCATCATTCCTAAAAAAATTAGATTAGTAAATGTACATTAGGTTCAATGTGAGATATAAACTCAGTATGAGATGTAATTATTATCACATGTAAACTAGAGCATAAAAACAATAAAGTGAACATAATATTTAAGCATACTTACCTGGAAGTGTTTTCTGAACTCCCATAATGTAGAAAACTGAATGTTGGAGAAAATATATCTCAAATATCAGAACTGTTTCCAAATGAGGCATAATTTGCTATATTCTCATATTATATATCAATTACCCTCTCTTTATATTGTTTCTAAATAGCACCGGTAAGGATCAAATAATTATGATAAATACAAATTATGTTTTTAATTACTTCATCATTATTTATATTTTACCATTTTGTGTGTGAATATTAATGAATATATTTGGTATCATAGGAGAATATGTACATTTTACTTCAATAAATTTTAGGCAGGCACAGAATATAATATTATCTAGTATACTGCTATTTGAGAATTTATGACAGGTGAAATAGATACTTGAAATTGTGTAGTTTTATTATCAATCTGATTAGACTATAGTACAGTTATTTAACCAAACAGTAATCTCTATGTTGATGTGAACCTCACGTATTTTGTAGATGTGATTAATACCTACAATCAGTTGGCTTTAAGTAAAGATTTCCCCTCAATAATGCATTGGGCCTCATTAAGTCGTTTGAAGGCCTTAAGAGCAAAACCTAAAGTTTCCTGGGAGAAAAAATTCTATCTCAAGACTGTTCAAGACAAGAATCAATTCTTGACTGAGTTTCTATCCCAGCCTGGTTACAGCTTCCTGATTTACTATCCCCCACAATCATGTGAACCAGTTCCTTAAAATAAGTCCATCTCCCTTTCCATCTCCCTCTCTGTCTCCCTCTCTCTCCATCCCTCTTCCTCCTCCTGTTCCTCTCCTTTTCCCTCTCCCCTCCCCTTATTCCCCCCGCTATTGGTTCCATTTCTCTGCAGAACCCTAACTAATAAATAACTAATAAAGTGGCTATTAGAATAGGTATCAGAAAGAACTGATGGAATAAAATTATTCAGTCTATTTACAAAAAAAGTGTAGATTATTTAGCAGACTTCCACAATAATTAAAAAGGCTTAGAATTTTTTTAAAAAAATACAAAGTATTTATGAAAGTCCTATATAATTATAAGTTCATATTTTCCAATTATTTAGGGATTTTTTTCACAGCAATATACAAGGTGAAGATAATTATTATGAACACTGTAAAAGTAAATAAAGTTCAACTATACCATCCTAATGCAGAAATAAGAGGGAACAAGACATCAGAGAAACAGATGATCAGGCTTATGTGCCCTGACTTTCAACACTGGGACAAATCTTAGCATTAAGACAAGATGGGCCATTAGGATGAGGAGAAAGTCCAAGGACCTACACTATCCTCAGTTTGTAACTATCAGAGAAGATTTACAGACATGGTGACCCCATGTGAAAACAAGAAGGCCAAGCAACAATGGTTGTTAAACTGAGTGTGAAACCTGCAGGTTAATCACCAGTAGCTGCTTCTTCATGGCTAAGATGCAGTCCCTGAATTGCAGTCTCATTGCCCAAACATGCAGTCCCATGTTTGGGCAATGAGAAAACCACGTCTTTCACTCATGAGCCTCTCTTGGCTCCATAAGGATCCAGAAGTTCTTACTCTTCCCTGGAGGATGCAAGTGATGGTTTAGTAAAGTCAGCAGTTTTGCTATTAGGACCAAGGGGGGAAAGTAACTCCACAGTAAAGTTGTGAAATGTACAGCCTGAGTCAGGGGAAAGATGTAGAAGTATTAACTATTTGGGGACCCTGTAGTACCAGTAAGAAAAAAAAATGTAAAGACCAGTGGAAAAGGAGAGTAACACGAACACTTTTACTCAGAGCTGAGAAGTCAACTACTCACAACCACTGTATCATGCAAGACTCCCTTTCCCTATATGTACAGATTAAACCTCCAGGAAGAACAATTTCATTTACTTGAAAGAGACTGAGTTTCCTGGAAGACATTTTAAACCAAAAGAGAAGAAAATATATTAAAAGGATAAATTAAAATCTATACTTCATTTCTGTTCCCAGTGGAGTTCATGAGAAAGATGAGAGCTTTTTCAGAAAACAAAGAAGCTTTGTTTTCTTTGCATATCTGAAAACTAGTGTATTAAATATAAACTTCATTAAAATGTTTGTAGTCAAATGATTCATTAGACTGTCATTAAAGAGCCAATTCCTTGCTATTTGACATATTTTAATTGCTTAACAGGAAAAAAATAAATATTTGTTAAGCTGCACATTCAGAACTCTTTAGAAATTATGTCACCACATACTTAACATTCTTATTCTACTTTCTAGAATGTAAACTTAAGAGATCTTGATAAATCCACTCTTGTGATGACCTCTAGAAAAATATATATTTTTTCTATTTTGTAAAACATCCCCCAACTTTATATGACAAGAATTTTCATGAGCTAATGAGAAATTCACATTTCATAAACCAGCTTAGTAAGAATAATTCTGAGGTATTTTTCTTTAATTCTTGGAGTTGCAAGGATAAATTGTCTGCCCTTTATTCAAATTATTTTAACTCATTTTAGAAGGCAGTGTTTGAATTTCCTGTCATGTATGCTATAGAAAAGTTGGCTATGGATATTATAATTCAGGCCCTCAAAGTTCTATCCATGATTTTTCCTTTCATGATTGTAGTAATAAAAGATTTTGTAATTTTGACTTTCGTATGAAGAACGAGTGCTCGAAAATGCAGTTGGCCTTCCATAGCTGTGGGTTTCACATCTGGAGTTGCAGAAGACCAACTGTATTCACTGTACCAAGCTATTTTATGTAAGGGACTTGAGCATCCTTGGATTTGGTTATCTCTGAGGACTCCTGGAACCAATCCCCTACAGGTACAGAGGGACAACTAACTTCTTGAGTAGCCAACAGAATATTTCAAAACATCAGATTGATTTACTGTTTAAAAAGGGATAATGAGAGGAACTAATTATTATCACCAAATTTCCAGCTTTAAAAGGAAATTGTAAATAGCATACTAATACATAAAACATACAAAATTATATATTTTTTGAGAATACATATACACACACTATAATCTCAAATTTGTAGTCTTTAGTTACATAATAATTAATTAAGAATCACAATAATTTGATGAGGGCTAAAGCAATTTGAACTTTATGGTGTGGGGTGAGAGTGGCCAATTTAAAGCAGTTTACATTTTAGTATCTTTTTGGTTTTGACTTGGTTTTATAGTAGCAAAAAAATCTTGATTGAGAGAAAAGTGTTCTTGGAAACTCATATATTTTTCTTTAACATCTCACCACGCAATTTTATGGTATTTTTTAACTAAAAAATCCCAGAAGCTTTAAAAACAAATAACGGGAATTCATAAATAGTATCTAATAACATCTTTTTCCTTAATAATTAAAGCACAATCAGTAAGTAATCAATTTGTGGAACTAGGAAAAGATAAAGAAGTTTTGAACCATTTTATAGTTTGGCTATCTGGAAAAATGTATTTTTCTAATTCTTCTGTAATATAGGTTTCAATTATACTCTAAAATAATGATCTCAATTCATATCTCTTACAAATATTCACTTAAAATAACATAGGAAATTTCAATTTTATTGCTGGTATTTTATCTACAATATAAATTATAGATCTTTGCAACCTCTAATTGTTAAGTGGACTCATTCAATTTATTTAAAGTCAGCCCTGAAAGTTATAATAAACCAGCCATTTGAATTCTGATTCAAGGTGTTGGACTCAACACATGTAGAAAAAGGCAGAAAACAGAAGAAAAATAGTGAACACAAGTCCCTGCTCATTAAAAGTAAAGATGTTAAGAAATAAAAATGTTGAGAAATTTTGGAAGATCTGAGTCAAAGAAGACAAGATTTCTTGAGGTGTCAAATAGATATGAGAAAACCAGAACCTGACCACCAGAGCTGTGTAAACTCCTTTTAATGAAAGTTGAGATTGGTTTTAAATTCACACGTAAAAAACATTATAGAATAGGAAATGGCTATAAGATGGTCATCTGAGTATTTAAAGAAACACAGTTTAAATACTTGGACTAATCACATTCTTTCACCACTCCCACGTATATAAAATTGCTGGCAGTAAGCCTTCCTAAGATACTTGTGTGGATTTAAAGATTTAAAGCACTGAATTAAAGAACTACTTAAGCTTGAAATGCTTCTATATTAAAATGTGAGTCAAAAAAACCCAAAAAACAAAAAAACACACCTCAGTCCAGATGTAACTTTCACTGCATTAATCCAATTTCATAATTATGCTCTTCTAAAGAGATTGAGAAGGACACTAGAATGCCTACCTGTACACTGTCTGGGTCCCCTTTAGGGATGCTAGCCTGTTGACAAATCTCTTCTACTTACTTAATGTGAGTTGTCAGTTGTTTCGTTCAAGGGAGAGACCATTTTGTGAAATATATTCTGACAACTGTAGAGATAGTGCACATAATTAATCTAGTCTTTCATTCATGAATATGAACTAAGAATCATCAAAAATTTGAGAGTAACTATGAGCATGAAATATACAGACCAAAATGAGGACATGGAACAAATGACACTGAAAGAAGCAGATATAATTCAGACACTAAAAGAGGACATTAAAAATTCAAATTAATACCCCTAGAGAAATGCAAGAAGGCATTGTATCTCTAAGAAAATAACCAGAGAAAATAACCAGCTGTTATGAAAGAGCAATGATAGACTAAAGAGCTTATAGGAATTATTATTATTATTATCTTAAATTTATTAGAGTGTAGTTGATTTACAATGTTACATTAGTTTCAGGAGTATAGCAGAGTGAATCTGTTATATGTATACATAAATCCACTCTTTTTTAGATTCCATTCCCATATAGGTCATTACAGAGTATTGAGTAGAGTTCCCTGTGCTATACAGTAGGTCCTTATTAGTTATCTGTCTTATATAGAGTAGTGTGTATATCTCAATCCCAATCTCCCAATTTATCCCTCCCCCCCTTTCTCCTCTGGTAACCATAAGTTTGTTTTCTAAATCTGTGACTCTATTTCTGTTTTGTAAATAAGTTCATTTCCACCATTATTTTAAGATTCCACATATAAGCAATATCATATGATATTTGTCTTTCTCTATCTGACTTCACTCAGAATGACAAGCTCTAGGTCCACCCATGTTGCTGAAATGGCATTATTTCATTCTTTTTTATGGCTGAGTAATATCCCACTGTATATATGCACCACATCTTCTTTATCCATTCTTCTCTTGATGGACATTTAGGTTGCTTCCATGTCCTGGCTATTGTAAATAATGCTGCAATGAACATTGGGGTGAATCTGTCTTTTAGAGTTATAGTTTACTCCAGATATATGCTCAGGAGTGGGATTGCTGGATCATATGGTAGTTCTAGTTTTAGTTTTTTAAGGAACATCCATGCTGTTCTCCATAGTGGCTGTACGAATTTACATTTCCACCAGCACTGTAGCAAGGATCCCTTTTCTCCACACCCTCTCCAGCATCTATTGTTTGTAGGTTTTTTGATGCTGTCCCTTCTGACTGGTGTG
Organism: Kogia breviceps; assembly: GCF_026419965.1. NCBI lineage: Eukaryota > Metazoa > Chordata > Mammalia > Artiodactyla > Physeteridae > Kogia > Kogia breviceps. The sequence goes on along the minus strand of NC_081315.1, from coordinate 15,511,842 downwards.
ATGTGATATCTCATGGTACTTTTGATTTGCATTTCTCAAATAATTAGTGATGTTGAGCATCTTTTCATGTGCTTTTTGGCCATCTCTATGTCTTCTTTGGAGAAATGTCTATTTAGATCTGCCCATTTTTTGATTGTGTTATTTGTGTTTTTTTGATATTGACCTGCATGAGCTGTTTGTGTATTTTGGAGATTAACCCCTGTTGGTCGCTTCATTTGCAAATATTTTCTTCCATTCTGTGGGTTGCCTTTTTGTTTTGTTTATGGTTTCCTTTACTGAGCAAAAGCTTTTAAGTTTAATTAGGTCCCATTTTAAAATTTTTGTTTTTATTTTCATTACTAAGAGGTGGAGCAAAAAAGATCTTGCTGCAATTTATGTCAGAGAGTGTTCTGCCTATGTTTTCCTCTATGAGTTTTAAGCTATCTGGCCTTACACTTAGGTCTTTAATCCATTTTTAGTTTATTTTTGTGTATGGTGTTAGGGAGTGTTCTAATTTCATTCTTTTACATGTAGCTATCCCGTTTTCCCAAAACCACTTATTAAAGTGACTGTCTTTTCTCCATTGTATATTCTTGCCTCCTTTAACATATATTAGGTGACAGTACGTGCATGGCTTTATCTCTGGACTTCCTATCCTATTTCATTGATCTATATTTCTGTTTTTGTGCCAGTACCATACTGTTTTGTTGACTGTAGTTTTGTAGTAAAGTGAAGTCATGGAGCCTGATTCCCACATCTCTGTTTTCTTTCTCAGGATTGCTTTGGCTATTCAGGGTCTTTTGTGTTTCCATACAAATTGTAAAATTTTTCATTCTAATTCTGTGAAAAATGCCATTGGCAATTTGATAGGGATTGCTTTGAATCTGTAGATTTCTTTGGGTAGTACAGTCATTTTGACAATACTGATTCTTCCAATCCAAGAACATGGTATATCTCTCCATCTGTTTGTGTCATCTTTGATTTCTTTCATCAGTATCTTATAGTTTTTCTGAGTACAGGTCTTTTGTCTCCTTAGGTAGGTTTATTCCTAGGTATTTTATTATTTTTGATGTGATGGTAAATGGGATTGTTTCCTTAATTTTTCTTTCTGATCTTTTGTTATTGGAATATAAGAATGCAAGAGAGTTTCTGTGTTAATTTTGTATACTGCAGCTTTACCAAATTCATTGATGAGCTTTAGTAGGTTTCTGGTAGCATCTTTAGAATTTTCTATGTATAGTATCCTGTCATCTTCAAACAGTGACAGTTTTACATCTTCTTTTCCAATTTGGATTCCTTTTATTTCTTTTTCTTCTCTGATTGCCATAACTAGGACTTCCAAAACTATGTTGAATGAAAGTGGCAAGACTGGTCATCCTTGTCTTGTTCCTGATCTTAGATGAAATGCTTTCAGCTTTTCACCATTGAGAATGATGTTTGCTATGGGTTTGCCATATATGGACTTTATTATGTTGAGGTAGTTTCCCTCTATGCCCACTTTCTGGAGTCTTTTTATCATAAAATGGTGTTGAATTTTTTAAAATCTTTTTCTGCATCGAGCGAGATGATCATATGTTTTTATTATTTATTATAGTTTATTAATGTGGTGTATCACATTGACTGATTTGTGTATATTCAAGAATCCTTGCATCCCTGGGATAAATCCCACTTGATCATGGTGTATGATCTTTTTAATGTATGTTCCTATTACCATTTTCTTAATTGTTTTGCAGGTGTTTTTGTAGGTCTTTTCCTTCTCTTGTGTTTCCTGCCTAGAGAAGTTCCTTTAACATTTGCTTCCGAGCTGGTTTGGTGGTGCTGAATTCTCTTAGCTTTTGATTGTCTGTAAAACTTTTGATTTCCCCATTGAATCTGAATGAGATCCTTGCTGGATAGAGTATTCTTAGTTGCAGGTTTTCCCTTTCATCACTTTAAATACAGCATGCCACTCCCTTCTGGCCTTCAGAGTTTCTGCTGAAAAATAAGCTGATAACCTTATGGGGATTTCCTTGTATCTTATTTGTTGCTTTTCTCTTGTTTCTTTTAATATTTTTTGTTTGTATTTAAATCTTGTTACTTTAATCTGTGTCTTGGCATGTTCCTCCTTGGGTTTACCCTGTATGAGACTCTATGTGCTTCCTGGACTTGGGTGACTATTTCTTTTCCCATGTTAGGAAAGTTTTCAACTGTAATTTCTTCAGATATTTTCTCAGGCCCTTTCTCTTTCTCTTTGTCTTCTGGGACCAGTCTAATTTGAATGTTGGTATGTTTAATGCTGTTCCAGAAGTATCTGAGATTTTCCTCATTTCCTTCCATTCTTTTTTCTTTTTTTATTCTATTCTTTGGCAGTGATTTCCACCACTCTGTCTTCCACCCCACTTATTCATTCTTCTCCCTAAATTATTCTGCTATTGATTCCTTCTAGTGTATTTTTTCATTCAGTTATTGTGTCGTTCATCTCTGTTTTATATATCTTCCATCTCTCTAAAGCTTGCTTGTATCTTCTCAGTCTATACCTCCATTCTTTTTTCCAAGATTTGGATCATCTTAACTATCATTACTGTGAATTATTTTTCAGGTAGATTGCCTGTCTTCTATTCATTTAATTGTTCTTGCAGGTTTTTATCTTGCTCCTTCGTCTGCAACATATTTCTCTGTCATCTCATTCTGTCTAACTTACTGTGTTTGTGGTCTCCATTCCACAGGCTGCAGGATCATTGTTCCTCTTGCTTCTGGTGTCTGTCCCTTTTTGGTTGAGGTTGGTCCAGGGGCTTGTGCAAGTTTCCTGGTGAGAGGGACTGGTGCCTACCCTCTGGTGGGTGGAGCTAGGTCTTGTCCCTCTGGTGGGCAGGGCGGTGTCAAGAGGTGTGTTTTGGGGTGTCTGTGAGCTTAGTATGACTTTAAGCAGGCTGTCTGCTGATGGGGGGGGGGGTCTGTGTTCCTGGCTTGCTTGTTGTAGCCTGAGGTGTTCCAGCACTGGAGCCTGCATACTGTTTGGTGGGGCTAGGTCTTGGTGCTGAAATGGGGCCTCTGGGAGAGCTCACACCAAATAATATTCCCTGGGGCCTACCCTACCAGCATTCCTGCCTGCATAGTGAGCTATAGCCAACCCTCCAAGAGTAGAGTCTCTGTTTCCCCCAGCCCATGTAGCTCCTGCACTCAAATCCTCCTGGACTTCAAGGCTAAATGCTCTGGGGGTTCTTCCTCCCTATGTCAGACCCTCAGACTCTCTTGGAGGGCTATTTTTATATGGGAATATCCCTGTGGGTTTAATTTTTTTTTCCTTTTTTGGTACAAGGGCAGTTTTAATATGGATGATTGCCACCTCTTTCCTCAGTGTATGCTGGCCATTATCCCCTTGATAGGGGGTTGACTGGTGTTTTGGTGACCAGAGCCTGCCCTGGATATTGAGTGGGGGCTCCCCTTTGCTCTTTGGTTGTCACAGCCATGTCAGGGGTGGGGACTGCTGCCTAGTTGTTGGAACAGAGGCCCTCAGATCTGTTTCTGAGCTGTGTTTCTGATCTGAGGTGTGAGGTGGGTAGGATTGGAGCACTCCCAGTGGGAGAGAAGCTACTGAGTACTCCTCCTCTGGAGCTGTCCATGTGTCTGTGTGCAATGTTGTGTTACCTTTCCCTCGCTGTGTGGGCTCATGGAGTACACTGTTGTTGGCACTGTTCTTGGTCCAACCTTAACCGTAAGTATGCCAGCAGTTGGCTCTGGTGACTCTCAGGCGTGGTTTTCCGTAGGCCACCAACACAGACCCACTGAGGTCAGCCTCTAGGACTGTGGTAGTCGTGCACATGGACCTGCTGTGGGAGCTATGGAGGCAGCTCAGACTCTGGCCTGGCCCACCCCCCATGTGTACGTGCCCACAAAGCCCACAGCTGCTAAAGCCAGACCCATCTCAGCGACAGAAGCACTTGTTATCCATTCAGATATTCTGCAGGCACTGAATTTACAAAGCCATCAATGGAAGTGTAAATCAGTGGTTTGTGCAGCCACAAGGAGAGATTTCAGCTCTTCTTCCTCAGTCACACGGCCCCTGGGGCTCAGCTGTGGTTTCAGTCCCACCTCTGCTTGTGGGCCACCCACTGACATCTGCTCCTGAGGCTTACGGAGCACACGAGCCCACCCATGTGGGAAGGGGCTGGAGGGCAGTTGGGGAGCACAAGCCCACCCAGGTAGAAGGGGGCCAAGGCAGGAGGGTGCCGGTGTGACGATCGGGCTGCGCCAGCCCGTCAGGCGGGAAGGGACAGAGGTGGAGATCTGGGCAAGCAGGCCACCTAGGAGGGAAGGGGCAGACAGGTAGCAGCCAGGGGCACGCAAGCCTGCTCAGGGGGGAGCCCTCTGTAGTACCTAGGGAGGCGGGGGCTGTTGCATGAGGAGAGCCCCGCCTTTTGCACGTCACTCAGTGATGGTGATTTTCTTCAGTGGTGTTCTGGGCTTCCTCCACAAGCAATCCTCGTTGCAGAGCTCCTCCCTTCCATCCCCTCAGGCTGTCTCCTCACAGCCAACAGCAGTCCCCTCCCTGGTCTGCTCTCCAAACCCCACATTCCAGCACCCAGCCCCTGTGCGCACCAGCGGACACAAGGCTGTCCTGCCTGCCACTGGTTGCTCTGCTCTCCTCTGAGCCCCTGCAGCTCTCCTTGTGTCCCAGCTGATCTCTGCCTATGAGGGGGCTTCCGCAGATGCGGGAACCTCTCCTGTCCTTTAGCTCCCCCAGCCCCAGGGGCTCAGGTCCTGTCCCACTTCCTCTCCTCTTCCTTTTCCCTTTTTCTTTCTTTCATCCTACCCAGTTACGTGAGGGATCTTTCTTGTCCTTTTAGGTGTCTGATGTCCTCTGTTAGTGTTCAGCATGTGCTCTGTGAGAACTGTTCCATTTGTAGATGTATTCTTGATGTGTTTATGGGGAGAGATGAACTCCATGTCCTCCTACTCCTCTGCCACCTTGACTCACCTCCAGAATTTTTTAAAACGTTAAAAATTATTTAAAAGATTAAATGAACAGACTGGATAATAGACTACATGGGACAAAACATTAAGTAGCTAATCGGAATATTAAGAAATCTTTCAGAATCTTATGTCATGGTAAATATGACATAAATAATTAAGATACTTGGAGGCAAGAGGATCTCTCTCTTAAGGAATATAGTTAACTTTTAAATTTCCTGTTTTTTTCCAGCTTTATTGAGATAGAATTGACGTATGACACTGTGAATATTTAAGGAATACAAAGTGATGATTTGATACACATATATAGTGAAATGAGTACCGAATAAGGTCAGTTAACACATCCTTTACCTCACATAATTACCATTTGTTGTTGTCATGTTGAGAACATTGAAGCTCTACTCTCATAGCAACTTTCAACTATACAATATAGTATTTTTTACTATAGTCACCATGATGTACTTTAGGTCCCTCCACCTGATTCATCTTATAACTGCAAGTTTGTATCCTTTGACCAACATGTCCCTGTTTTCCCACCCATTAGCCTCTGGCAACCACCATTCTATTCTACTCTCTGTTTCTATGAGTTAGATGTTTTTAGATTCCACACCTAAATTATATCATGCAGCATTTGTCTTTTCCTGTTTCATTTATTTCACTTGGCATATGCCCTCAAGTTCCATCCATGTTGTCTTGTTGCAGATGGCAGGATTTCCTTCTTTTTTTTAATCACTGAGCAATATGTGTGTGTGTGTGTGTGTGTGTGTGTGTGCGTGTGTGTGTGTATACTATACACATATATTCACATTTTCTTTATCCATTCATCTGTCTATGGACTTTTAGGTTGTTTCTATGTCTTAGCTATTGTGAATAATGCTACAGTGAGCATGAGAATGCAGGTATCTCTTTGATATCCTGTTTTCATTTCCTTTGGATAAATACCCACAAGTGGGATTTCTGGATCATATGATAGTCTTAATTTTTTTGAGGAAACTTCATACTGTTTTCCATAGCAGCTGTACCAGTTTACCAATTTACATTCTCACCAGCAGTACACAAGTGTTCCCTTTTCTCCACAGCCTCAACAGAATTTGTTATCTCTTGTCTTTTTGATAATAGCCATTCTAATAGGTATGTGGTATATCTCACTGTTATTTTGATTTGCATTTCACTTATGGCTAGTGATTTGTCTGGTCATATATTATAAAGCCATTGTAGCATGCCACCTTTCTTATCCTTTTAATTTATTTATCAATATATTACCAAGGCAGCTCTGGCATTTTTATTTAATGAAAACTGACCCTTTTTCCAAGCATTCAGATCATCCCTTGTGAGAGTATTAAGTTATTTGCTATCAGAGAGTACCTAATATAGACAAACTCTCTCTTACCCAGCTTTACATTCTACCCACCTGCTGCCACCCTCATGATCCCTTCCGGGCCTACTTCCCACGTCCTGCTGGCACAGGAAGCCAGAGCTTGCAGCGCCTTCAATATATAAAACCTCTTCATCCTGATTAGGTCCACTAATTTCTGGTTGAGTTATACTGAGATTTTACCCTAATTATGAGTCTTTTTTTTTTTTTTTTTACTCATTGCCTTCACTAATTATTTTTATTTTTTAAAAATTTTTATTGGAATGTAGTTGTTTTACAATATTGTGCTAGTTTATTCCGTACAGCAAAGTCAATCAGCTATATGTGTACATATATCCCCTCTCTTTTGGATTTCCTTCCCATTTAGGTCACCACAGAGCACTGAGTAGAGTTCCCGGTGCTATACAGTAGGTTCTCCTTAGTTATATTTTATACATAGTATCAATAGTGTATAGATGTCAATCCCAATCTCCCAGTTCATCCCACCCGCCCCCCCTCCCCCTTTCCCCCTTGGTGTCCCTACCTTTGTTCTCTACGTATGTGTTTCTATTTCTGCTTTGTAAATAAGATCATCTAGACCAATTTTTTTCAGATTCCACGTATGTGCTTTAATATACGATTATTTGTTTGTCTCCTGACTTAACTTCACTCTGTATGACAGTCTCTAGGTCCATCCATGTCTCTACAAATGCAGTGTTTGATCTTCGTAATAAATGGAATATAAAAAAGCTGAACTCACAGAAATAGAGAATAGAATAGTGGTTGCCAGGGGTTGAAGGATGGGGAAATGGGGAGATGTTAGTCAAAAGGTACAAACTTCTAGTTATTCGATGAATAAGTTCTGGGGATCTAATATACAGCATAATGGCTGTAATTAACAATGCTGTATTGTATATTTAAAAGTTACTAAGAGAGTAGATTTTAAGTGTTCTCACAGCAACACACACACAAAATGATAATTTGGTGAGGTAATGGATGTGTTAGCTATCCTTACTGCAGTAATCATTTTGCAATGTATATGTGTATCAAACCATCCAGTTACACATTTTGAACTTACACAATTTTTATAGCAATTATATCTCAGTAGAACTAGACAAAAATAGTCTGTTGGCCAAGAGGGCACATCTTGAAGAGGGCATGCATTGTTTTGTAAATTCTTGCCTTACTGGAAATTTTTACATTGTCTTAAGCAAGCAGCTAAAAAAGGGGATCTGTCTGCCAAGAAAAGGGAGTTGACCTTGAGAGAGGGTTAAGCAGAACCTTGAGATTCTCAAAGGCACCAACACAGGTACCCATTTTAAAATCTCTGGGTTTTATTTTACTTCTACACCAGGCCCTGGCCTGGCATAGAAGACTTGCTGAGGCTGAGCATACAGGCTTTTCTGAAGTTCTGCACTGCTATAGTTATATCTTAGTCTTGAACTTTAATGGTTCTGCCCTAGGACTTCAGTGACAGTCTCTTTAAATGGTATCAATAAGGCCTTTTAACTCTACCTTGCTTTAAGTTATTGATTAATAGATGTGAGCCTGTCATTTTTTTTTTTCCTCTTCAAAATATCAGTGGTGCTTAAGAACAAGCATTCAATTCTACATTTCTCACATTTTCTTTTTCTATTACACCTTTCAAATGCTGGAGACATTGTACCAGCTAGTGTACCCCATTCCACCTATATGCCACCTCAGTTCACTATAGCTATAGTATGACAGGGTCCATCAGTACCTTACCTGCCATAGTGATGGGACACTCAAGGTCATACAATCAATAAATGACCCAGCGCCAGATGCCATTCTTAGAACTTTTTTCTGAACACCACTCCTGAATCTAGGACCCAGCCCACTCTTTGGTGGGATTTACTCGACGAAGTGACTGAAATGGGGATTCTTACCAGCCCTCTTGGCACAGTGGGCAGTGCGTCCGTCTCATAATCTGACATGGGGATTCTTGTACTGTGATGTATTGGGGGAGTGCCCTTAGGATAAGGGCAGTGAAGGAGCTGAGATAGCCAGGGGAAAATGCTAAAGAATAAAGAAAACTTAGATGGAAACTAGCTTTATTCTGAAGCACAGTGTTACTCACACATGTGACGGTGGATCTAGGATTCAGTCTTTGGCTAGGATCTGTTGGGTAGAAGGGAAGAAGCATAGACTCCCATGTAAGGGGACCAAGGAGAATTCTCCAGAGAGTAGGTTGCCCTGAGTTTTTTTAAATTTTATTTATTTATTTTCACATCTTTATTGGAGTATAATTTCTTTACAATGGTGTGTTAGTTTCTGCTGTATAACCAAATGAATCAGCTATACCTACACATATATCTCCATATCCTCTCCCTCTTGCGTCTTTATGTGCTAATACATCGAGTAGCCGGGGGATTAGGATACCAGCATCCAAAGGAAGATTAGACGGGACACCAAAGGTATCCACCATGCCTTCCTAATACTTATTTCCTAAATTATCGTGCCATGGGAGGGACGTGAGACTAGCAGATGAGCCCATGTCCCGCCTAGCAGTTATTTAGTTCAGGACAGCAGACACATGCTATACTGAGTATTTATATTATACAGTTATAGTTCCTTGTACAATTTTATGTGGGGTGATGTGCACAGGGTTGAGACTCGAAGAATTACCAGTGAATGATTACAGTCATTCTAGTCGATGGCACATTTATCATATGTGACAAATTTACTTCAGGGAGTACACCCAAATTATGGCAGCCCGAAATTAAAATACTAGTGATTTCCAATGAGTGCTCTTTACTATCACTATTCAAATAGTTCATAAAATAAATATTTTAGATTACATTGTAGTCCAACATCTGAAGATCATCTGAACCTTTTTTGCCAAGTTATAGGTAACCAAAAATAACATCTTTACAAAGCTCTATAATAGAGAGATGTAAAGTTAGGAAAATTAACTCCAGCACTGGTAAAACAATATTTGGTACCTTCATGTAGCAGGCCTCATTATATTCCATTTTGTTTGCTCATTTCTTCATGATACACAGGTATATGTTGCCCCTCCCTTTATGTCATGGACCTCTCTAAAACAGAAAATATTTGAGTAGCATTTGTGATTAGAAACTGCACTCTTCATTCATTTCTCCCATTAGTCATATTGGGTTGGGCACAAAGTTTGTTCGGATTTTTCATAAGACGTTATGAAAAACCCAAATGAATTTTTTCCCCAACACAATAGATAGATCCTAGTCCCGTATGCTCTGTCACTTTATCATCTCTTCCATCCTCCATGAGAACCCTATCAAGGCTAGTGTATATAATGGTTAATGTGCCCTAAATTCATAGACTTGGAGACTTGCTCTTCTATACCCCTGTATTGGAAATGGTCCAAGATCTGGGCCACACCCTCTAGAGCACATCAGACATCAAAAGCCAATATTTTATTTCCCCCTCCCAAATGAACATCACTGGGCAAATTTCCTATTCCCCAAGGAACATCTGAATGACATATTGCTGACCAAGCAGCCTTTCCACAGAGCAGAACCTAAAACATTTACAGATTAGAAAGTAAATAAGCATATAGTATATGTTAATTCTTTCCTCATGAATAGTTACTTCTGTTTTCACTATTTAATGAAGTTATGGACTATGGCCTTCCTGTGAAAGCACAGTAATTAGGAATCAATTACACTTTATATTGAAACACTGGTTACTTTGCTGCTGTGGGATAATTGGGAAATAACTATATTGTCATTTTTATGTATTTTGGCTACATTGAATGGTAACATTTCAGTGATGACGTGCTGGCAAATTACACATACATTTGTTCATATTAGGTCATGAAACGTGAACACAGTGTGAAAAAACTGCTCTTTTAGAATTAACTCCAAAGGTAATGTATAAATTCAAGCAGCTATGCGAAAACAGCCAAGGCTTCTCAATTAATTTCCATTCCCAATGCAATTAGTTCTACTTGATAGAATGTGGTGCAATATTAGAAAATGAATTTAAATGCCTTGCTGGTTTGTGTGGGTGTGGGTGTGGATGTGGGTGGGTGTGTGCTTTAACTTGCCTATTAAAAGGAATTGAAAAACTCACATTAAAGATTTTTTTACAGAATAAAAAATGATTTATTTAAAAATACAAATACTTTGAGAATAACATTAAAATAAGTAAATAGAAGCACTAATAAGTTGGCATCCAGTGTCCTGAAGAGGTTTTCAATTGGAACTTTTTAGAGAGGTGTGATTTTTTGCTCATTATGTGGCTAGGTAACAAAACCTTGTGATATTGGAGAAATATTTTGTTTGGCTTGCTTGTCTGTCTGTATTTCTAGCATTGATATTGCTAATCCGGTTTCACAGGGACAAGTAGTGGTGACAAATCTTGAGCCAAGAACTTAAAGATTCTAATATGAATGTCATCAGAATTTCTACACTAAAGATAAATATATTGCTGTTTACCTTCTAAAAACAAAGCAAAGGAGCTCTCAAGATCTATACTTAGGCGACATCTGTGTTAACAGAACATTGATAGCCCATAGTTTAGATGTCCTGTCTCAACTTTTGGTTAGTGAGCTAAATTCAGAATGCTGATGTATAGTTTTTGCCATCGTCTTCCTGCTTTTCATTTCTTTTCCTTACATTTTTTTAATTGAAAAAAAAAAATCTGCTATTTAAAAAAATTAGAGATTTCACTCTCACATCGCACATAAGTAGTTTGAAAATGTAGGAGCAAAAATTTACTTGTAGTATAGGTACAGGAAAGCTCAGTTAAATGGTTTCTTTCATCTGCCAAGAGTTAAGACTATATCTATTGATGGTGTAACTATCCTGGTGTGAAGCATCCTCAATCTGGAAAACAAGGATAGTCTTTCCTGGCTTCCAATTATACTTTTACATGGCCACAATTGAAAAACGTAAGCCTATCAGAATACCTGGATCTCAAATGTTTCATAAAAGTATTCAGTTATAAATGGATCCCTTTCTATGCTTTGAAATGTAACGTGTGTACTTTCCTCCAGTGGGTAGGTGGGTAAGTGCAAGAGTTGCAGTCCTTAAAATAAATTGAAAGCATTCTTCCAGAGCTGCATTCAACTAATACCATCCGCATTATCTTCAGTCAGACCACCCCACCAAATAAGGTGGTACAAATACTTTATAAACATCAAACTCGTCTGATACACTTGATCACTGATTACTCAGTTACTTAAGAGGCGCAATCTGAGCACAAAACAGAAGTAATTAAGTACAGGAGATTTGTTGTTTAATTATAAGCAAACTAAGTAAAACAGAGGTATTACTGTGAAAGGAAAAATATAACAGAAATTGTCTCAAATGTGACTCTTTAAAGCATTACTTAGTAGTCAAGTGACTTGCATCATTTAACAATAGAAAATTAAGAAAATGGGCACAAATGTGTTTTTCACTTCCTGAGGTGCAATTTGGTTCTTTTTTTTTTTTAAACTTGTGTAATTGTGAAATTAAATTTAACGAGTGGTGAAGGAAGTAAAATTATTTTAAATGCCTTTTGATACTAAATTTTTGACAAAGAGTAAATAAACACTATTTTGTCTACTTGCACTCTTTTCTGATGAGCTTAGTATCAGTAAATATACGTCACCTTGGAGATATAGGATAATAGCAACATTAGCTTCACATATTCTCTGAAAAAGAAGAAAATAGAATGCAGTAATAGTTTATGATCATGCAAATCTAAAAGGTCCTAGATTTCCATTTTTTCAATTGTTTCTCAAAGTTAAATTTAGAATATAGGGAGGCTTTTCTCCCTGAATTACTCTTTATTTCTATCTGATTAGAGTTTCTATTAAACACATGCTCAGTAGCAACTGAAATATTAAATGGAAACACACATCTGTTTCTATTTGAGTATTTTCAACCTGAAAATGGCAGTTTTATAAGACTTAATCCAAACTGTTAACCAGTATGTGTCTTCTGATGAGACTTAAGCAAAGCAGTGTCACATGTAAGGGGGGAAGATTACTGTTACAAGTGAGATGTTGCTCAGCCAGAACTGAAGAATTCTCAGGAATGTATTACCCCCATCTTACTGTACCAACACCCATAATAATCTTTGTTCTCAGGTCAACACGTCTCCATTTCTGGTATTGATTTTAGGTGATTTTGCAATGGTAGATAGTGTGCCGGGTTTTGAATAAATAATTAGTATCTACGTAATGCTTTAGAGTAGAGGAGGATGATAGGAAATGATTGTCAGTAGGACACATATGCCAGCGGAATGATCAGAATGCTTTTATTGATGATCCGGAGAGTAATTCTAGCTCCTAGCAGAGCATGGTTTATGAGGATACCAGCTATCAGATTATTCACTTCTGTAATTGAGTAATGACACTATTTATGTATAATTAAGGGGAACATGAAAACAACCAACTTTTGATCTATGGCTGCCATTAATTTGTGATATGCTAAACATTTCACCTGGAGCCTCATACACATTCTTTGCAGTAACCCTTAGATTATGATTGCGATGAACTCTCTTTTTCTTTTTTTAGCTGTATTTTCTTTAGTAAAATGCTGCCTGATGTTCACTGTGATTGATGTCAGTATATTCCCATAGAATGTACATGATCGACCTTGAAGAAAAATTATTGGATCAGGCAAAAGTATTATTGAAAAATTGATATTACATAACAAAGACAAGATATCATTATTGGCATAGTAAGAATTGCCAACACAAAGAAAAGTATAAAAACTTCACCTAAAGTTTAATAAAAAAAAGACTGGAGTGTGGAAGGAGATTTTTGCAATATAAGGGTAAAGTGCTTCGCTTACTTTATTATATTTTAAACATACAAAGTTATGAAAATTAAGACATGGAACTGATGCAGAAACAGATCAGTGGAAATAAATAGGAAGACTTCCATATAATAATGTCTGTCAGAGCAGTAATGGGGCAAGAGATTATTAATATTGAGTTGTTTAAAAAATTGTTTTTATATTTGGAAAAGTAATTTAGGTCTCAATTTTACATATTACAGTAAAATAAATTCTGCATATACTAAAGGTTTATAAATCAGTACTATTCCTAGAATAAAATACAGATCAGTACCTATATAATGGTGTGCTGTATAATGACTTTCTGTGTTTGAGCCCATGGACATTAAAAGAAAGGAAAACATTAATACCGTTTATAAAATAAAGATAAAGTTCTTTATGGAAAAATACCTATGTATATGTGTTTAAAATATGCATTTATAGGTGAAGAGATTTTTTTGCCTTTAGTGTTTTGTAGAATATCAAGAAGTAAATGATTTTGTGTATAGAGTTTATGAAATATTATTCCTAATATCTTTTCAGATGTGTGGCTAGTATGGTGGAAATACAGTTTCAAAAAGAAAAAGAGTGACACATTGACTGCTAAAGAAAAGCTTTTTCATATTTTTTAAATGGTTGATAATAGATACCTAAGTGTTCACCTCTTATTCACCCAGTTGCTGAGGGAAGGATCTCTGCCCTCAATAGTGTGAATTGACTAAACACACAGCACCCAACATGGGATAGTGAAATTGGCAGCACTGTTTAAAGAATCTTCCTTTCTTCCTCACTTGGGGTTCTCAGTGGCTCCAGGCCAAAGAGCCGGTGGGACCCATGGCTGTCTGTGAGACCACCCGAGACTGACAGCGGGATCACAACAGAGCACCGAGCTGAGCTGCCTGTGCTATGCAGCAGGTTTCCACTAGCTCTCTGTTTTAGAGATGGTAGTGTATATATGCCAATCCCAATCTCCCAGTTCACCCCACCCTCCCTTCCCTCATCCGTGTCCACATGTCCATTCTCTATGTCTGCGTCTCTATTCCTGCCCTGCAAATAGTTTCATCTGTACCATTTTTCTATATTCCACATGTATGCATTAATATATGATATTTGTTTTTCTCTTTCTGACCTTCTTCACTCTGTATGACAGACTCTAGGTCCATCCACATCTCTACAAGTGACCCAATTTCATTCCTTTTCAAGGCGGAGTAATATTCCGCTGTATATATGTAACGCATCTTCTGTATCCTTTCAATCTGTCGGTAGGCATTTAGGTTGCTTCCATGTCCTGGCTATTGTAAATAGTGCTGCAATGAATATTGGGATGCATGTGTCTTTTTGAATTATGGTTTTCTCAGGGTATATGCCCAGTAGTGGGATTCCTAGGTCATATAGTTGTTCTATTTTTAGTTTTTTAAGGAACTTCCGTATTGTTCTCCATAGTGGCTGTATCAATTTACATTCCCACCTACAGTGCAAGAGGGCTCCCTTTTCTCCACACCCTCTGCAGCATTTATTGTTTGTAGATGTTTTTTTGATGATGACCATTCTGACCAGTGTGAGGTGATACCTCATTGTAGTTTTGATCTGCATTTATCTAATAATTAGTGATGTTGAGCATCTTTTCATGTGCCTCTTGGCCATCTGTGTCTTCTTTGGAGAAATGTCTTTTTGGTCTTCTGCCCATTTTTTGATTGGATTGTTTGTTTTTTTGATACTGAACTGCATGAGCTGTTTGTATATTTTGGAGATTAATCCCTTGTTAGTTGCTTTGTTTGCAAATATTTTCTCCCATTCTGAGGGTTGTCTTTTTGTCTCATTTGTGGTTTCTTTGCTATGCGAAAGCTTTTAAGTTTAATTAGGTCCTATTTGTTTATTTTTGTTTTTATTTTCATTATTTTTTGTGTCCAGATTTTTTTTCTTTATTTCCCCCCTTCCTTTTTTGTCACTGGATATATTTGGTGTGAGGGGCTCTTTTTATACTGTTCATACTTATCAATTCCTTTCTTCCCTTCTCCAGAAAGCCTAAGATCAGTATCATTAGGGACAGGGGCCTCCCCAGTGCCAGTGGTTGTATGGTTTAAGGAAACTGGCTTAAAGAAGGTTTGAATTAACCCCTTCACTATACCACAGATGTTTTCCTCTATAAGTCTGAGGATCATTTTTTTTTGTTAACAGAGGCGTAAGTAGGGGGGAGGTGCAGTGGAAGACCCCTGGGACCACAACTCAGAGCTTGGTAGATCAAAACCATACTTTGGGGCTTCCCTGGTGGCGCAGTGGTTGAGAGTCCGCCTGCCGATGCAGGCGACGTGGGTTCGTGCCCCGGTCCGGGAAGATCCCACATGCCGCGGAGCGGCTGGGCCCGTGAGCCATGGCCGCTGGGCCTGCGCGTCCGGAGCCTGTGCTCCGCAACGGGAGAGGTGAGAGGCCCGCGGACCGGGAAAAAAAAAACAAAAAAACCAAAACATCCTTTGCTACAGCCTGTGCAGGTTTGAGTTTCTAGCTGCGTAGTTGTAGTTCTGGGCTGATAGGGAAACTAGTCAGATGAGGAACCTTTCCTGCTGGGTGGGGACATAAGTGGTGAGAGCAGGGAAACTGAGAAGCCAATGAAACTTAAAGATATCAGAGCAGTACATGAAGTTTTAGAACATACAGTACCCCTAAGTCATGTAATGTTTGTATATGTTGTTTTAAAGTTATGTAATGGTTTAAAAAGCAACCACAGAAATTACTTTTTTTTTTGCAATTATATGGTTACAATAAAAATTTTACAGCAATTTGTAAATATTTGAGTGTGTATACAGTTTCTAAAAAACCTTTTTTGGAGGTACCTGAGTAAAACTATTTGAAAGTCACTGCTCCTCTTTCATAGTCTGCCTTTGCTTTCACTTTGCTCACTATAGGAACATTAGAGAGTTCTTTTACATATATCACACTTACCTTTAAATACATTTGTGTCTTGCTTAAAATCTTAGGAAATGTATATTACTTCTCAGTGCCTAGTATTGTTTGAGCTTAAATTTTATAGATTTGGACCTGTACTCTGCATAGCTTGTGACTTGAATTTTCCTTATTTTGCTGAAGGATTTTATTTTCTATATTTTGTTCACTTTATTTATTGAATGAGTGAATTTTGACAGAAGTAGGTGAGATCAATAAATTATATATGTGATACTTTTTATATCCTATTAAATAATGTTTGTAAATGTATTGACTACCCTCCAATTTATAAATTCAATAGATTATCTAATATTAGCACCAAATTAATTCAAGCAACATTTTCTAAACACCCACTATATTTAATGCATTGTGTTGTTTGCTAGATGATACAAAATCAGTAACAGTAAGTACCTGATCGCAAACATTTGACAAGCAATTATAGATCTACTAAGATATATTGTTTATCACTCTAGTACATAATGCATAATGCAATTTAAAAGAAAGTGACCTAATATATCAGAAATACAGATGTTTTCTAATATATGCATCTATAATTTGGCCAATATGCTTGGTCAACTAAAATAAAATTAAAGTGTATTTTACCCTCTTGATACAATCAAGTTTCTCATGGGTTTCTTACGAATAGCATCTTTTCTCCTATTATTCAACATTCAAAGTTACTTGAGAGTGATTCCGTGTATGTATGATGTCAAAATGTTATTGAACTTACTGCATTTTTCTTTTCCTTTTAGATTTTGATATTAATTCTCAGATCAAATAATTTTATTATTAATTTTTACAAATATCTAGAGGAAAAATATATCTTGATCTTCTTCACTGAATAATAAAGAAATTTGTTTTGGGCTTGTTTTAAAGAGATAAAAATTATGCCTTTGGCATTTTATTCATAGATGAAAAGGGACAAAATTTACACTTGATAAGCACCTACCACATTGTACACATTTGCAAACATTATTTTACTTGACCTCATAATAATCCAGAGAGTGCTATCTTTAATTTACAGGTGACTTTGAGAGCCAGAGATATTAACTGACTTACTGAACCACAGAGTAACTAAATGTACTGTGTAAGGATCTGAGCCCAGGCTGGTATCCAAACTAACTGATACCCAAACCAAACTGGTACCAAACCTCTTTCCATTCACAGTAAAACCGTTTCCTATGGAAACATGGGGAAACTCATGTAGAGTTCTCCCCTGTTATGTGATGTACCAATTAGGGTTAAATTGTTTGATACTTTTAGAACCAGCACTATTAATTGGTCCCACTTTGGAAAGATTTATAGAATTTATTTATTCATTTAACAAATATTTATAGAGTGTTGGTTTGTGCCAAGCACTGTTTGATGCACTGAGGATAGAATAGGAAGTAAAACACATCTCTACTCTACAGTTTATATTCCAGTGAGCCAGGGAAGTTTTATATAAACAAACAAATATATAACAATACTGTTATAATAAGGGCTAGAAAGAAAAATAAAAGAGGAAGGAAATGGTGAGTATCAGGACAATTAGAGGATGGGGAGTGTTGCTTTAACTAATTAGGGAAGGTCAAACTCTTAGTCTACAGTGTTTAGGATTGTAAAATTTATGTCATTGAAGATGCGCAACCTACAAACAGACTAAAAAAAAGGAGGCATAGTAGCAAGGGAAGCCAATATTTCTAGGAGGATATTTTGATAATGTTTGGTAGAACTTTTGCAAGGCATGAGCTTCTTCTTTTTTTTTTTTAACATCTTTATTGGAGTATAACTGTTTTACAATGGTGTGTTAGTTTCTGTTTTACAACAAAGTGAATCAGTTATACATATACATATGTTCCCATATCTCTTCCCTCTTACATCTCCCTCCCTCCCACCTTCCCTATCCCACCCCTCTAGGTGGTCACAAAGCACCAAGCTGATCTCCCTGTGCTATGCAGCTGTTTCCCACTAGCTATCTATTTTACATTTGGTAGTGTATATATGTCCATGCCACTCTCTCACTTCGTCACAGCTTACCCTTCCCCCTCCCCATATCCTCAAGTCCAAGCTCTAGTAGGTCTGTGTTTTATTCCCGTCCTACCCCTAGTCTCTTCATGACATTTTTTTTTCTTAGATTCCATATATATGTGTTATCATACGGTATTTGTTTTTCTCCTTCTGACTTACTTCACTCTGTATGACAGACTCCAGGTCTATCCACCTCACTACAAATAACTCAGTTTCATTTCTTTTTATGGCTGAGTA
The DNA here is from genome assembly GCF_026419965.1 of Kogia breviceps. Taxonomy (NCBI): domain Eukaryota; kingdom Metazoa; phylum Chordata; class Mammalia; order Artiodactyla; family Physeteridae; genus Kogia; species Kogia breviceps. The sequence continues at coordinate 15,493,602 of NC_081315.1, read as the reverse complement.
ATATTCCATTGTATATATGTGCCACATCTTCTTTATCCATTCATCTATTGATGGACACTTAGGTTGCTTCCATGTCCTGGCTATTGTAAGTAGAGCTGCAATGAACATTTTGGTACATGACTCTTTGAATTATGGTTTTCTCAGGGTATATGCCCAGTAGTGGGATCGCGGGGTCGTTTGGTAGTTCCATGAGCTTCTTAAGTTAGGTGCAATATTTCTTGCTGCTACAGATAATGTGGTTGCAAAGTTGGTTTGTGCAAGGAAGTTGATTTCAAGTCATGGGTAAAGGATTACTCATGAATTTAGAATCACTCAGACATACAAATCTTCCATTTTATCTCCATATGTTGCTATGAGCCTTAATTAACATTACTCCTATAACAACAAATCAAAGAAAGCACAGACATTCTAGACTAGTATACAAGACTCATTCCATTTAAGAAGTACATTTATGTTTCCTTTGAAGGCACAGCAGATCTGTCATCATAAATTTATATATACTTTATAAACACTGAGTTTTTTATGGATACTTTATTGGCTTTAACATTTATGAAATAGTAGCCATTTGAACTCCATATACTCAAACATTGATTTTTCTCAACACAGTACCATTGCTACAACAGCATTCCATTTAAAAATAGGCTAAAGCAGCTGTCTACTGATGGTTTCTATTGATCATGCATAGAAATTTGGATTCATGGTATAGCAGAATACTGTAAATTTCAGGGTTTTTTCTATTAGTTTCCATTTTTAACTGCAGTGTTTTGCCTGTCATTGAGAATTATTTTTAAAGCAGTCAGCATTCATAAATGATAATTGAAAATGTTTTCTTGAATAAGAATTTAAACCTTTTATTCAATGAAAATTGAACATTTAAAAATTAAATGAAAAACGGTAATGGGTATATACCTCATCGGTTAAAACACATATGTGCATCTTATATTTGAATTATCCATATCTGCTACCAATCTATCTATCTATCTAATCTATCTATCATCTATCTATCTATCTGTCATCTATATCTATCTACCTACCTATACCTACCTATCTAGTATATATAGCCAAAAGAAAATAACTTTATTATAAAAGAGCAGGAACAAAAAACTCACACATGAAGAAAAGCAAAAATATTTACTGTCACTGATGATCAAAAGAATGCAATGACGGGCTTCCCTGGTGGCGCAGTGGTTGAGAGTCTGCCTGCCAATGCAGGGGACACAGGTTCGTGCCCTGATCTGGGAGGATCCCACACGCCGCAGAGCGGCTAGGCCCGTGAGCCATGGCCACTGAGCCTGAGCGTCCGGAGCTTGTGCTCCGCAACGGGAGAGGCCACAACAGTGAGAAGCCCGCGTACCACCAAAAAAAAAAAAAAAGAATGCAGTGAAAACAAAACAATATTAAAACAGTTATTAATAAGAAAATTATTTAAATTACAATGTTATTAAGGCTCAGAAACTGTTGTTATAATTAAATATTAATGTAATTAAATTAAATATATATTTAAATATTAAAAATAATTTATTCTCAATCTTAGTATACAAAATATTTAATATTAGTTATTAAAATAAATAATATAGCAAAAAAATGTCATAAGAGTAAAACAAAGGGAATATATGGGTAGAAAATAGAAACAATGAAAATATTTGCATGCTGTAGCTTTTTGTATATGAGCTAGAGGTGGCCAAAAATTTGGCTCAAGTTTCCTAGTGGCCAAAAAAGAAAGAAAAGTAAGTTTAGATAAACTGTTCATAATGTCCAAACACAAAATCAAACAATCGATCAAGATAATTTTTCTTGATGCAAGACTGAAGGGCAGCATATTTTCCGGGTTTCTCCTGAAGTATTAGAGTACTAGATTATATCCTAAACTACATCTCTAAAATAACGAGAATTCTGGTTCTCATAAAGCTGTTCGTTAAACATGAATCAGTGCAAACTGGTAGCAGGAGGCCTACCATAAATCACTGAATTCTGAAAGCAGCCAAAAGCTGGTAAAGATATATATTACAGGCATATGCCCTAAAAGTTTAAGAGCAATCCACTTAAAATTGACAAAGAATAACATTCCTCTTATTTCTGCCAAATACTCCCATTAATATTGCCAACACATCAAATTCTTTCCTTTGGGAATCCAACCAGCTGTATTCCAAAAGATGAACCTTAAAATTCAACTGGTATAGGGCTTTCCTGGTGGCGCAGTGGTTGAGAGTCCGCCTGCCGTTGCAGGGTACACGGGTTCGTGCCCTGGTCCGGGAAGATCCCACATGCCACGGAGCGGCTGGGCCCGTGAGCCATGGCTGCTGGGCCTGCGTGTCTGACCCGCAAAGAATTGAAATGATTACTGGAGTCAACCTAGATTGTTATTGAGCCAACATTCTACCCGTTCAAGGAGGCAGGAGTGCCTCAGGATATTTGTACCAAGATATCAGTGAAGGGAAAAAGCTCACAAGTGTATTGGCCAGATAATTTCATTAGCAAACATTAAATAAAATGGGATAAGAAAATTAAAGAAGAAAACTTCAGCATCTGTACTTTCAGAGAAAAGCTAGGGAAATATTTTCTAAGGTTGTGTGATAAGCATATTAAGACAAATTTTGTGAAGATGGGTGAACCCTAGTAATGGGAGAAAGCTCCCAATCATTTAGAAAAGACAAAGAAGTAATTTTGCGATCATTGGTGGACAAAAATTTACCTGAAAAGTTTGGTAGTAATGCAGATTTTCAGATTCTGACCCCAGAAATTCAATTTCAGGAGACCTAGGGTGGAGTCTGAGAATCGCCACTCTAATTTAATAGACATCGGAAATGACCCTGGGTCAGATAGCCCTATGTAGCCACTTTCAGGAATGTTATTTCTATAGGAGGAAAAAATGTGGTTTAATGGAGAAACAACACAGTGATTTTGAAAAATTCAGTTATGATCTAAGTTCTAAAGTTGATCGAGTCTCCTTTCTTGGTAGATTTCCTTAGGAAGTATTCTTTCTCTTCACTACAAGACAGATGAGTGAATGGATGTCTAAAATGTTCTAGGAACTTAGCAATTCTTTCAAAATAATAAAATGGTTATATTCACAAAGGTACTCCTTAGAGTAACATATGATATATGTATGTAATGGCTAAAATTAATAAGCTAAATGCCTAACTAAGAATATTTATGTAAATTATATTTAATTGTATTGAACTACATAAATTAAATTGAATAAATGACAACATCAATAAGGTAATTATATTAGCATATATTATTTACAGTATATGTATATATAGTGTTAATTGAAACAGAAATCAAGATTAAATGTGCATGATGATAATAACTATGTAAATTATTCATGTGTATGATAATATTCACAAGGAGACTTTGGGAGAATTAAAATAGTGGTGTTTGGAGTGGCAAAAGAGCATATTTTTTGTATAGTTTCATAATTGGTTTATTATAATATACTTCAAAAGTGTTCAAAATTAGTATTAAAAATATCTTAAGTAGTTACATTAAAATTATAATTATAACTTGCTTTCTGAAAAGATATGATAGGTTAGAACTTTGGCCAAGCATATGTTGATATATATAATACTTGGGGGAAAACATTATTGCTACTTTTTCGAAGAGTTTTATTTTAATGTTTGGAATAAGAAGCCCATGGAAAAATATTTTTTATACTAAATTCTGGCTGCCTATAAATCTAATTTTACCTTTCAAATCTATTCTTTGCACTGTTAAAATTTTTCTTCTCTGTAGTCCAAGGGTGACAGAGAAATTGGGATGATTTTATTTCTGTTGTATTCTCATTTATATTTAATGTAAAAAAGACTTTTTATATTTTAAACTTGCATTACTTAAATGATTTATCTAATACTAACCATAGAAATACAGTCCCTAGAGAATGGTGTTATTTCTATTCTCTTAAATATATTCTGGTGAAAGCCGAAAGAATATATTCCTAATGTATAGTCTTGGGTATTGTATTGTAACATCAAGTAAACAGTAGGATTTTACTGTACCCCAAATTTTATTTTTATGTTGAAAAACACTCACCTTTTTCTGAACTCATATGACATGCTTAGCAATATTTAGCAATATGATACTTAGATTATTTCAAGAACCCCTTTGCTATTGTGCTATGTTATAATATTGATATCATCTTCAGATTACATAAGAAAATCATAATTTATACATGTGTAACATGAAAATAATTTGTTATAAGATCTTAAAACTAAACTTGTTTACCTGTTAATAACAAATTTCTACAGGCATGTGACATCTGCCCCTTATCAAGTGACATATGCACTGTCAAAGAACATTTGACACTTCTTTGGCTCACGTTTTCCAAATTGCCTGTTCCAAGAATAATGATGAGTCAAAATCCTGTGTTTTTTTCCTTGTTTCATTTCCAGTGACTGAAGTCTATACCTGTTAGATTTCAGAGTAATTTCTAATATTCTGAAATCAGGAATATGTATATTTCTTTTCATAATTTATTTTGAGGAAATCATGACAATACATTGCTTTCCCAGGTAAGCAGTTCTAGGCACAAGTAAGACTTCCTTTTGGTAACTCCAGAGAAAATAGAATTTGTTTTGTGTTTACCTTAAATGCTTTCATCCATATAAGCAAACAAAAGTATTAACTCCTATTTATAGAATATATGTGGAGTTTCAATAGGATTACATTAATAACAAGCAATATTTTGGGTGCTCTTCTCCCCACCAAAATGTTCTGGAAATCTAAGTAGGCCTTTGTAAAATATCTCCATACAATTTTTAGCAATCCCAGGAAGGTATCACGCATTTACCACCAATAACTTCTCTCTTAAATGATGTTAAATGATGCAAAAACTCTCTGCTCTCTTGCTCTGGCTGCTGTGAGGACATATTTTCTGTAGAATCATCTAGTGCGTGGGGAGACAATTAAACCAACTGCTGCTTCTACTGCCTTTAGCCAAGGATGAAGAGCCATCCTACCACTCATTTCCTAATAACAATATACTTATTCTTTAATGTATTTAAATATATTCAATAAGCTCTTAATATATGTGAAGAGCTGCACCAGACACTGGGCATACAAAGATGAATATGCCCTGGCTCCCGTCCTGAAGCAGCAGATAGTCTATTTAGGGGAAGAATAGAAGAAAACAGGAAGATAATACAGCATGAAAAAAGCTATGCTAGGTAAGCACAGAGGGCTACAGACACACATAGGAGGAGAATCAAATCATTTCTATAGGTTCAGAAAACTACCACTAAAAAAGTGATGTCTAAGCTGAAATTTTAATACAAACTAACCACAGAAAAGTGCGTATAGAGGGGTGTATAGAGGGAGTGCATAATAGTAACATTATTAATTTTTGTTATATTTTTACTAACTCATAACTCACTATTTGGAGACTTAAATAAGATAATAGAATGTAGAATGTAGAATCTTAGAATGAGTATGACTGTCATATGGTAAATGTTCCCAAAATGTAAGATATCATCATCGTACATCCATCACTGTAGAAAATGTTAATATCTCATTTATCATTTATAATTAGTATGATCTTATTAATATACTATGATTGTATCATTTAATAAAATGCTACCACTACTATCTCCATTTTACCCATAAGAACAGGAGGGTTCAATAGCATTAATTTCTTGTGGAAGTTAACATAGGTAGTAAGAGTTGTAGCCTATTCCTAAACCTGGCTCTGCCTGATTCCATAGCCTACCGTTAACAAACTTCCTGAAAAGAGCTTTCCTGCTAGAAAGGACTGTATATGCAAAATAGCCTGAAGTGAACTGAGATGAGTGAGTAGTAATCCAGGGAATCACAAGTTGCTTTACACAAGCTGGAGATAGAGCTGTTTTTGGACCTGAGAGTTATACAGAGGTCATAATTTTTACTTGAATATAAGAATAATGAGAACCTTTCAGCTTTCATTTCAATGTTTTTACTTTCTGGTTCTTGTGAGAATAATAAATTGGAAAGGCACAGAAATGGATGCCATCCAGTCAATCCAAAAGACCAGCCATTCTCTTGGTGGCAAGTTGATGACATTGAACTCCTTTGAAGCACTGTGGAAAAGACTGACCAACAAGGGAGTTATGCGAGACCAATAACACTGCCCTGGCTACTGCAGTGCTAGTGTCCACAGGGTAACGCCACGGCCACTGCCTCAGGCTAATATCCATGTGATCAGTGATGGTGTCTGTGGATGCCCAACATCCTGGTGCTGCTTCCTGTGGCCATGGACGCATTGTGCTGGGGCCTCCATGGTGATAGCCCAGCAAGGTGATGCTGATGTGCTAGAAGATCCAATGGCCCAGAGTTGCATTGTGGGTTTTTTATCCCCAGAGTACGGAAGCTTCATTGTGTTCTCTTCCAAAATGGAGGAAGTGCTGTCGTTAATTTTGGTTACGCTTAGCAATGTGACCTTTCGTTTTAATGTCTTATAAGATTTTACCAATTTATACTTTAGGCTTTTACACTGCAGTCCCACTTTTCCTTTTCTGACACAATGTTGCTTAAAATAATGATTTGTTGAATTAATTTATTTCAATTTATTATCCCTTGTTCCATAAAAATGTGAAGTGACTCCAAGATCCATTACCACTTCGGTTTTATAAGTTCAATAAAAATATCTGGGAATATGCATTTTGTTCCTTCAAATTATATATATATATATGTATGAGAAACTTTTCTGGTGTTTTGACATAAAATTGTGTCAACTCTCAGCATTTCATTCTGTTCCTAGTGATGTCAAGCAATTAGCCTTCTCTCTGATACCATTTAAAAAGACCTCATTTTGCTTCTATAAACCTTAAACCAATGGCCACTATATGGTGATGTGTGCCCAATCGGTAGACTGGATGGGGTTTAGGGGCCAATAAGTTATAATAATATTGGCCTTGCTTACCATCAGTTGTAGTGTTCTGTTTGTGGGATTTGTACCTCTTGTCCTCACAGGACTCAGTGTCTAAAGTCCCAAGTCTAGGGTGGACATTTCCAACAGGATACAAGTAAGAGTGTCTGTAAGCTATCACTGTCCCCTGGTCTGATTGGGTTCCTTGCTACAGTAGATCAGCAAACAGGGGGTCAGTTACCCTATCATCAAGGAGAGGTAGGCTACCACCACATAATGGGGGTGAAGAGGAATGTATAGAACATTGGTGACCTTGCATCTCTTGATATTCCCAAACTTAACTGAAACCACAAATGGACAAGGAGAGCGACCAACCCCTGATAAGGGCATCATAAAAATGGATTTAGTCTCCTTGGACATGGTATGGATCATTCATCATGAAAGCCACCGAGACATACAGAAGTGCTCGTCAAAGGGGAGGGAAATCTAGAATGAATTTGGGGGGGAAGTGATGATGAGTACCAGTTACTGTGTCCAGACCCACTATAGCATTGGGAATTGTTGTTTGCCCTACAGTCTGTCCCACTCTTGTAAGTTTTCTCAGAAATTGTGACAGATCAAAATCTGAAAAAAGCTGTGCCTAGCTGCAGTATACTTAGTATTAACATAAGTGGGTCTGTGACTTGTGAAGTGTGAACTAGAATGGATTCTGTTGGTGACCTAGATTCCCTTTCCCAGCCAGTGTTGTCACACCCCACCTGCTTAGAGGTAGAGTTGCTAAGGCTCAGATTTGCACGATTCTCCAGAGAGTCACCCCATTTACTCACCCCATAAGGATGCAGTTTGTGTGCAGTGACTGGCTGTCATTCAAGATGTAGAGTTCCTCTTGGGTACAGACTGAAGCTAGATCTGACTGAGGCCACATCCTTCCTTAGCTGCTTTCCGTGCTCTATGATGCTTCTTCATTCTTTTTTCTCCTGAGAGCTCTCCCTCAACATATCATATGAACCTGTTTTAGACTCCACATTTGGAGAACTCAACCTAAAAACATGGAGAAATATAATTTCCATATTAATATCCTTGAGACATTTACATACTGTTGATGTGTGAGAAAAATTGTACAACTATTTTTAGGGTATAGTTGTTCAAATCTCTATTTTTTTAACTCATATTTTGTTTCTGGGTAAGTATCCTGCAGAAATAACTATGCAAAATTTGAAAAAGATATATATACATAAATGATTATTATAACATTGGTTTTTAATTGCAAAAATGCTGAATGTGTATCAGTATGGGAATGGGTTAAATAAGTCATAATGCATCCATACATTCAATAATACAGTATTAAGTAGATTCATTTGCTCTTACATAGAAGTATGCCCACTGTATGGTGGGAATAAATAAAAGAGCTTAAGTGCATATACTTTTGTGTTGGCAAAACAATTCTTTTGCAGGCTCTGCCTCTTATTTACTGCATGATGTAGAAAAAGGTACTTCACCTACATAAACCGACATTTCATTTTCTTCATTTTTAAAATTGTCTTTTAACAAGATATCACATGCAAAGCATTCAACACACAATTAATGGTTAGTATAAGTTAGCTCTTCCTTTATTATTATTATATTTTAAGTGAAAATGTTAAGTAGCAGAGCACTGATTCACTGAGTGTATTTAGAGATTGGTATAGCACTCTTTAATGTAGTTTAGATAGGACAGAACTTAAAGCATGGGCATGTAGTCAGTTCCCTAGACTAATGCCTTGTTGCATCACTAACTTTTGTGTAACCTTGGGGAATTTCTTAAACTCTCTAAACTCAAATTTCCTTGTCATCAAAATGGGTACAGGAGCAGTTCCTTCTCTGGGGGATACCCTAACAGGCTTAAATGAAAGAAAAGCCATAATAGTTACTGCTTACTGAATGGCATCGTTCTAAATGTCTTACATGTATTTTTATCATAGTTTCACTGTAGCCCTAGAAGGTAGACATTGTTATTATCCCTGTTTTATAGATGAGGAAATTAAAGCATAAAATAGTTAAATAATTTGCCAAGATTCATATAGCTAGTACAAGGTGATTCAGGATTTGAATTCAGTCTGTCCAATTTCACAGCCTGGGGCCATAACCACTTTGCTATAATGTGATTCCAAAGAAATATTAAGGGTTCAACAAATGGTATATATCATATTTGTATAAAGTGTATGTATAAACATGTGTATGTGTATATATATATATATATATACATATATACACATGCACATAACATGTATGTGTGTTTGATTATTCATGGGAAAATATCTGGAAGGAGTTTAAACACTTGTTTGTTATGGTTACATCTGGGAATATGTTTCAGGGAGATCAGAGGAGGCTATTCATATTTTAGTCAAAATATATCTATTTTAGAAAAACATTACAATAATCTAGATGCCCCCTCCAAAAATATTACAGTAAGCACGCATTGTTTTGAAATAAGGGTAAAAATATAGTTTTAAAAATCAAGAAAATTACCTTAGTTAAATCCTAAAAGTAGATTCAGTGAAGACAAGTTAAAATTAGTACACTTAGTAATAAAGAACCAATTACAATGAAAAAAGTTCAGTAATGATGGGTAGGTAGGAAAAGTGGAAAGACAAGACATCTCCTAATCATAGTTCACTAGAGATCGAATGCATTTATTATGTTGGAACAAAATTTAGGGGACAGAAAATCACTGGTGTTCTTAATTAGCCAGTTCATTGCCCAGCTGAAGGTGTGATGGATCATTCTGTTTCTCCACCTGGGGCACACTCCTTCAAAGACTCCAATTGAGCAATAAGATTAACAGCTATGGGTGGCTTCTCCTGGGCCCTCATTCTTACCTCCTTCAAAGGTACACAGAACATTTGAGTTCCACATAAAATAAAAAGGTGTCATTAATTTGGGATATTCATTTAGTTCTCAGACAGAATTGGAAGTTCTCTTTTTGTATTCCAAGCCAGACTATTTTTAAATTATGAGTCCCAATCAACACATTTAAAAAGGATTCCCGAGAATGTACATTGAGTTTAAGAGAGGAATTATAAAAAAACTACTAAAGGACAACGCACCGTGAAAAAGCTGGGAAGAATTTAGGTAATATAATTCATACAAGAAAATAAAATAGGCATGGCTGGCGTGGGTTGTTGGTTTGGGGTAGCTATTGATAACTGTGGCATCATGTACAGAACCAAGCTACCTTTCACAGTAAGCACATTTCTCATAGCTTAAGCTTACATTGTATTGGATATTCCAATAGAAAATATATGATGCAAGTGATTCAAAATAAGTTTTATTAACACAAAGAAATAGAGCCTATAGAAGTAGAAAAACACATTCTATAAAGTTCTGTATTGGATCATTCTCAAATATCTCTCACTTATTTTATCGAGGGGCTAAAATGGCCCAAGGAAGGTGTACCTCTTCTACAGAACATATCTGCAATCCAGGCTCCTTTTGCCTAGAGTTGCTCTTATGATGTTTTATAGAGCTGGCTTGTTCTGGCTGAAGTCCTGATGTTGTAGAGAGTAAAACATAAGGAAAAAAGGATGAACACAGAAATCACACTGGCCAGGGCACACATCCTGCCTTTATACCAGCTTAGCTATAGGGTTTGGGATATTTTTGAATTTTTTGAGTCTCCTATTTTTATTTGGCAAAAATCACCTTAAAGGGTTGTAAAATTACTAAGACAATATACATGATAACGTGGCATATAGTAGGAGATGATAGATTAACTATTATCATTATTTTCCTATATCCCTCCACAGATTTATACTTCAGTCTTTTTGTGAAAATCACAGTTTTCCAGGCCTCAGTGTATTGAAACAGCTACATTACAAATGAACAACCACACTGCGGAGAAAATGGAATCATTAAGTAACCAAGGAGGAGCTAGAAGGCAGAGAGGAGAGTTACACAGAGAGAACAAGAGACAGTTCATTATTTCTGATTCACAGATGACATTTTCTCTTCTTTGGACACAAAAAGTTATGAGAATATAGAAGGAAATGGAGCTACCACTTTAGTGCTTGTGATTTCTATGTTCAGTGCGAATCAAGTGCAACTGAGAGGCAGGACCTGGCAGAATCAACCCCTGTAGTGGGCGGTTCAGCCTGTTTTGATGAACCAAGAACCTATTCATTCAATTTAAAGGAAATTGGTTATGTTGATGTAGCCAGCTTCAGAGCAAGCCAAGAGCTAAGTTCAGGGAGATACAAGCAGTTCAGTGAAGAAGTGCAAAGTTTTCTGACAAAGGGGAGTACTTTCAAGGTAGAATGCGTCTTAACTTATAGGCTAGCAAGAGTTTTTTCACAGTTTAGAAATGAAATTGCTTCTGTTCCCATTGACATCTGGGGCTTGGTGACTTTAAAAAGGCATTTTAATAACATTGATGCAAGTTGGTTTTCTTTCAAAACGTAACCTTTGTCATTTTCAGTTTAGTATTTTATTTAGAGAGAACTTAAGAACGTTTCTGCCATGTACTAGTATTATAATGTTAGGAAATCACTTTATCTAATATTCATTCTGTCCCTTAACATGCCAGACTCCTCATTAGGCCCTAGGAGCACAAAAGTGATTCTGACAAGATTGCTCCTCTCAGAGATGTTCATAGTCTAGTGGGGGAAATACAAGTCTGAATACATGATTTCAGTAATGTGAGAAAAGTGGCAATACGCACTTTTATGCAATATGCATAAAATGGCACACTTCCCGAAGAGGTTTAGCAAAGGCCTCATGAAGACAGTAGCAACTGAGCTCAGACTTTAAGGGTAAGCAGGCATTTTCCAGATTGAAAAAACAAAATGGACATTGCAGAGAGCGTCCTAAGAATGTTGACTATTTTAGTTCATTTAGCATGTGTCAGGTACTGAGGAAAATACTTTATATGCATTAACACATTTGAGCCTCCAACACTTGCCTGAGGTAAGTTTTGTTTTTACTCCTTGGAACATAAGTGTCTACAGGGATTACATATAACGACACAGTCTTTGAACACAAGGCAGTCTGACTTCACTTTTGTAACCACTTCACTGGAAAGTCTTTGGGTAAATGTATTATCATGCCACTGTAGAAAAGCACCGAAGGGAAAAAACAGAGCATTAATTAATTCCTGAGCACCTACTCTCTGCCAGGCACTGGGCTGGGGTGAACTGTCCAGAGAAAATTTAGGAGGATACTCTACTAACAAAACAATGAGGCTGAAGAAGCGAGCATTGAGAGAAAAAGTAACTACTGTAAATTTGTTGTTGCCAGTAGATTAGGGATGAGAGATGGAGTAGACAAAAATGACTGATGGTTTTTGCTTGAAAAATGGAGTAAATGTGATGACACAATATGAAGTAGGAAAAACAGGAAGAAAAACTTAATGGGGGAAAACAGGACATTCATTTCGGAGCCCTGGGTTTCCCATGAAAATTAGTCAAATTACCTGCTTAACTACATCTCAGTTTGGTTCAGAATATCAGATTATGCAGTGATGCTTTTAACTCTAAAATACTATGCAAAGGTTAAAACCCACTATCTTACTCCAAGTGAATGGAAAGCCACAGTGATATAAACTCATTCAATCCAGAAACATGGGAAACTCTAAGAGGGTCCTTCAGGGAGGTAAATGGCTACTTCTGAAGTCTGACATAGAACAGATAATAAATATTTGTGGAGTGAAATAATAAATTAATGAATAAATGAATGTGCAACTTCATGGTGAGATTATCTACTGAATTTACTTGTAGAGCACAAATGAGAGAAAATGGACCTGAATTAGTGCAAAAGAGAGTTGAAATTCATAAATCATTAACTTCTTAAGCTTGTAGAGTATTACCCCTGGAGATGTTCCATAAAGGGAGAAACTGTCATTGCTAGAGAGGTTGCTGCTTTCTAACTTGGATAGTTTATAACAGGCCCAATACAGGCCCTACTTCAACAGAAGTAGGAATGGAGGGGCATTATTTTATCCTGGAGAACCAGCCCTGGTTGGTTTATATTCTGATAAACCCATATACTCTCTCCCCTTTAGTTGATGTAAGCATTTCCTTTATCCTTAGATATTAACTCTTTAATTTAATTTTGTTTCAGTATGCTACTTTTTAAACCCCAGCTAAGATTCTCTACTCATTTTTATAGAGACATTAATGTTAACCTTATAATTTGGTAAAAAGTTTACTTGGATTCAAAGTCATCGAACTATTTCCTTTCAGTTGTATTTTTATTTTTACTCTCATGACCCCTCTACCTCAAAGTGTCATTTCCTCCTCAACTGCCTTTTAAATATGTTTACAGTCATGACATCTATTGCTGTCATTTGCACTGAGAGCCAACAATTTTTTTTGTATGTAAAACTGTTTCTTTCACATTCAGTGATCATATTTTTAGCTATTTTTTTATTATGCAATAATTTTTATTGTATTACACCACGTATTTTACTGTCTCTATAATCTGGTCCACATGCTTTTGTTCTGTTGCCTCAATAATAGTTTCATATACTCATTTTGTGTTTATTTTAATTTTAAAACTTATGAGTAAAATTATATAATTAAATATTTAATTTAGAATTAAAATATTTCAACTATGACAGAAGTAAATTGTAGTCATATAATAAATAGTAAAATATATTACAATATGGAAATTTATCAAAAAACACTGAGTGCCTGGTTGATGCTACTTGCCAAGCTAAGAGTTGGTGATAAAATAACCAACAAGACAAGGATGGTCCTTATTCTGAAAATGCTTTTAGATTAGTGGAAAATACAGACAAATATAATTTTAGAATGTCATATAATAAGGAATATAATAGAAAAATGTCAGATTACTATGAGATATAAATACACATATATGTATATACATATGTACATACATGTATTATGCATACATATATATTTAAATAAATAAAATATTTTCATTTTATCACTTTATTGTTGCTAGACTATAAGGTTGACTTCAATGTAATGACTTACATATTCCTAAAATACAGATATCCACCCTATTAATGATAAATCATTTTAAAAGTAGCACTGTATTTTTAAAAGTTCCTGGATGGATCATAAGTATTTGCCATTAATTCAATAATATTTCACTTTGTAATACATAAGAAAGTGGCATGTCTTTATGATTGACAAGTAATATGGAAAGAGCTCTTTTGAAGTTGCTGTTTTCATTTGAACATATGTTTTATTAAAGTTATTTAAAAGGATATAAAACCTATGTTCATTTGCATGAAGCATACTTTAAAATATAACTTTGTATTTAAGAATTTTTATATGTTACAGCCTTTGAATTCTGATAAATGATAAATACTATAATAACTTCACATTAAAACAGCTTTCAAATCATTTTTATTACAACCTAAGAAATGTAGCAAGATAATAACCTAAAAGGTTTGATTATGAATTAAGTATTTTTCAAGAAGTAGTATCTGGAGGACAAAAACTATGTCTACTGTTTCCTTTGCATTTTCCCATAGGGTGTAATAAAGTCTGGTAGGAGCTCACTAAATATTGATGATGGTCTCACTTCAAACTTAGTTTTGATGAGCTTCTGAATTAGATGTCCTCTAATGTCCTTTCCTTCTCTGAAATTATGTTATTCTGTAATATAGCTCTATGGGTTCATTTTCCCCCATAGAGAAATATAAAGCACTTGATGCTCTTTAAGTAAGAATGATCTGTTCAGTGATGCAACTTACACATTATTCATGTTAGCGTTTAAGACAAAAATCACAGATAAGGTTCTCATCAGGAAATTATTCCCATCCCAGATAGCAGAGAAAGAGTTGAGGCAGTCTGCTCTTTCATTTTTTTCTTTTCAAATTCTAGTTGAAATAGGACTACAAGTGGAATTATTTTGCTGGCATATTACCTTTAATTTATTCCTTTAAAAAAAAAAACTAGAGCACACATGATTACATGTTTCTCAATGATCAGTGTTAAAAACAGCATAGTTCGAAAACTTCAAGTTAAATACAAATACTGATTTATTAAACCTGAACTATCTAGAGTTGCATAGTGGTGATGCCAGAGAGGTCCAGAAAAACATCTTCAAATGTTTTTTATTATACGTTAGATTTTTTGAAGTGTTGTTTGGTCACTTAATTCCTGTACATATCCTAAAAGTGTGGATGAATAAAACACCCACCCATAACTAGTTTAAAAAGTTTCTTTGACAGTACAAGGACTATATAAGTTTAGAAGTGAGAACATGCCAAAGACATAGTATATGATTCATTGCCAAATAAATGGCAACTAGGATCTCCTTTAAGATTTCAGGTTGAGGAATCATGTTACCTTTTCTGTAGTATGGATAGCATTTGAACGGGCCCCCCCCAAAAAAAAAAGTGAATGCGATAGTAAGGATGAAAAGCCTTAGTCAAAGCTCAGAAGCAGCAAAGAAAAGCTAGACTCAGTGAAAATGGTAGCGTCAGTTTGTCTGACACAGGGATATGAGTAGGGAAGAAGAGCAGGCTGTGGACGGCCGCAAAGGGTCTGAACAGGATAGCAGTGGAAAGTGGACTTCAATCAGACAGAGGCCGAATAAAGGTGTCTCTTGTGAAAACCTTCTGAGGCAGAAGGCAGTTTGTTTAGTTTCTCCCAAACCAGGAAAAAAAAAAAAGAAATAAAACATACTTCTAGGTTATCACAGAATTAAATTATGTCCATAATCTGCCATGCAAAGCATTGAAATTCCACTCAATATTGTAAGTATAGATTTATACAAACTTCCTGAAGTGCACTATATCTCCATAGCTTTGTAAACATTGTCAGGCATAAAAGTGATTTTTTTTTTTTTTTGCTATGTATATGTTTAGGTTTTATTTAATTGAGGTATTTTAAACTGGAGGCGAATACAATGAGAACATTGTATGGTAGAAACTCAAAGTAAAACCCTGACTCTGCCAGGTCTGTTTTAAGAGTTTGCAGTTTCTATTCTATAGGCTTAAACATAGTAATGACACATAGCAAAAACGGAGGAAAGAACATAATATTTGTAATACAAAGGAAGACCATGGACTTCAGAGACAGAGACCTATGTTGTAATAAGTCTGCCTTTCTTGCTGTGTGGCTTTTGAACTCTACTGAAGTTCTTTGACTTTGAGATTTCGTATCCATAAAACAAGGACAATTTTTTCTACCTCATAGTATTTACGTGTCTAGTTTCATGCTTGACACAGAGGCAGCACTCAGAAAACAATAGCTCTCATCCCATGAATGTCATTATTTTATTCCTGGTGGGTTTTCTGTTAGTCATAAAAAAGACTATCAGCAGTTTTTTTTGTTTGTTTGTTTGTTTTTTGCGGTACGCGGGCCTCTCACTGTTGTGGCCTCTCCCATTTCGGAGCACAGGCTCCGGACGTGCAGGCTCAGTGGCCATGGCTCACGGGCCCAGCCGCTCCGCAGCATGTGGGATCTTCCCGGACCGGGGCACGAACCCGCGTCCCCCGCATCGGCAGGCGGACTCTCAACCAGTGCGCCACCAGGGAAGCCCAGCAATTTTTAAAGTTCAATATAAGGCTATATTATAGTTCTTTGAAAATATATTTTAATTAACAACATCATTAATTCTATATATCTTTTTTCTGGGTTGAGATGACTACAGAATTGAAGAGAAGAGAATCCACTGTTTTATAATTGGCAGAAAGGGATTTGTTGCTGAGCATTAAATGCTTACAAAAGTTTGGGATGGGCTGAAAAAACAGTCTCTAGCCTGATCTTTCAGGAACTACTACTTAAAAATATGCTCCAGATCTAGCTGCCAGGAAAGCTATTGTTCCCTCTGTGATTGGTAAGAATGCTACGTTGAGCATCAGGAAGTCCCTGCTACAGCTCCACATTACCCCTGCCATAATTCTCATGGGCAAAATGGATGTCTCAAGCCCTACTCTTTTTCCCACATAATTTAGCTCTAATGCGAGTTTTGCTCAAGTCTACCTGACTTGCAGTACCTAGATCACTTTTGAAATTCTAGGTTCAAAGAAGAATAAAAAATTAATTTCTTAAGCTTTTGAGCCCTTTCTGCAGAGGAATTTTCATAGAAGACAGAATAAATCATTATCAAGTCAATATTGTATATCTCAGTAGCCTACTTCCATACTTAAATTTCTAAGCAACAATAACTGTACAACAGGTACCTTCCTAATAAACATAAATGTCCTTCATGCAAATGAAATAGTATCCAAATTTTACTGAAAAGGCACATTCTGCATCATGTTCATTCCTTCTCTAATTCAATTAAAATGATGAAGCCAGTATATTTACTTAGGGGATAAAGATAAAACTGATATATTCTACTAAGATAGCTGGACAAAAGGAGAGAGAAACAAAAGTTATCTGGTTACTTTGAAAACATATAGGAAGCATATATGGGTAGCTTCTTTAGTCTCTATATTTGCATAAGGTAATAAGATTTTCAGTTTGTTTCTTCCACCACCCATTCTTTATTTCCTTTGTTCACAGTTACTACCTCTGCTTTTCAGGATTCTTTACATGTTGGGGTGGCTCAAAACTGTATTCCTAAAGGATCTAACCCTTGATGCTCCTGCATATGTGTGGTTACTCCCGTCTTCCATTAACTGATAACACTGGAATGGCAGTACGTGAAATACTCCTCCTTACTCCTATTGTGTTTAAACAAACCCATTTGCCCTTGATAATCAGAACCAGTCATCCTAGATAACACTGTGTTATTTCCCTTTTGGGGGTTGTTGGTCTAGCAGCATGAGGAGCCCAAAATGACCAGGGGGTGACCTCAGTGACATTGCTCAGTGGTGGAAGCATTTAGTTGAGAACTGTAAACCAATAGAACTTTGTGATGCAAGGAAAAGAAGACAATATATCGTGAGTTAGTCATTAGGTATAATAGAAATATTCCTTTTAATTTACCCAAATATTCTAGTTCCATGTGTTCTAACTATGGGAGAACTAGTCCAGCCTCGTATATCTGTCACAGATTTGTAGAACATTCTGTCTCCTCTAGGGTGTCATACTTTCAAATGGTTGTTTCTAAGTAGCACAAAGAGCAGAGTCTTCAAGAGCCCATTTCACCAGTTACTTCCAGGTGATAGAGTTAGATTAGTCAGTTCTCTGAGTGTAAACCAATTGCCTCACTACTTTGGCTGGAAAACAAGTTCATTCATTTAGAGGTATAATATCCTGATGTTGAATAAGACATTCAGTGAGATTATAGTGGCATTGCTGGCAGGCAGAGAAGAATGAACTAGAATAAATGTCTCTTCAAATAAGAAAACTTTCCATATTTGAACATTCCCCAAGTTACTAACTGGTCCTCTAGAGATACACTGTTGTTTGGAGACCTCACTGTTGCTCCTTGCTGCTGGCATTGGGCAGTTTAAGTGGCATAGCCAAATAAGCTTTGAAAAGAGAAAAGAAGTCTGCATGCCCTCATTCATCATCTTTATTCCTACCAAGATGATCACTTTTTGCCCTAAACCTTTTAAGTATACATGAGATACCTAGGAAAAGAGGCCATGTAACATCATAATAATGCTGTCTTATTCACCTGAGAGCTTCTCCTACCAAGAGAAGCTTATATCCTCTCATTTTCAGCCTATTTTGAGTTCATCAACATACCGCTTCCCCCAAACTCCTGGTAACCTACCTGTTTATATATATATATTTCTAACTCACTGACCATCTGGCTAACCTGTTACCCTCTGTTCTTGAATAAACGTCAACTCATACTTGCAGCCAGTTCTTCTTCCAGGCAATGTGACAACCATATGTATCACTAGAATTTTTGCCAAATGACAGTACCTTCTCCACTCTCCTTTCCAGTCAATAGACTGCTTCAGCATTACAGGCACACTTTTAACTATTTCTAGCATATAATGAAGGGCCGTTTGTAAACGTGGCTTTTTTTTTTTTTTCTTTCACAATCAGGTGGTCATAGGGAACTCTCTAAGTGAGCATGCCCAAATGTGGCTTGAAGAGGGGTCTCAGTGCTGTAGAGATAGATGCACTGGATTCAGAGACTTTACTTTTACTTCATATTATAGAATATTTTTGGTTATAAATAATGCACTCTTTATAATAAATATGACATAAAACTTGTAGTTATGAAGATTGTATTTATAAGCCTAAAAATTAAAGTGAGGCCTTAGTGGGCTCTCCGCCTATGTTAATCTTTGGCAGTCTATGAGCAATTAGTCCAAAATTCTGATTACTTTAACTATTATGAAAACCATGATACCCTTGCTTCTGTCTGTTAAATATATCCACTTGGCCTCTGGATTCTTAGATCTCATCAAACTTACTAAAATCTGAAGCCATATCAAGACAATTCTCATTATCATATTACAAAGAATAGCAAATAGAATGCTATGGCTTTCCTTACCAATGGATTTTTTAATGATCTGGTGAAAGGAATCTCCTTTGGACTCTCTCAGGGTGTCGCATTTAATGGATGTATAAATGAATTATGTATGATTAAGCCACACCAACATTGTTAAATCTTTGAGGTGTTAGAATTCCTTCTTCTCTGTTATAACATGGAAATTTTGGATATACTGCAGCAGCTAATCAGCTTATCAAATACTTTGCTTCAATAAACACTTTCTACCGGGAGACTGCAGATAATCATTTAATTTGTTGCTTTGACACAGCATATGATGGAATAACAGTGTTCTGTACTCTGATGTTAGCAGGATCCTCTTTGTCTTCAAACATAAGCAGGTCAGACATGCAATACCAGATGCCCATTTCCTTGAGGCTTATTACCAGGCACACATTGTTGTATTAGTTAAGGTTTAACAGCAAAGACAGAACTCGCTTGAGCTGGCATACATATAAAATAATGTATTATAATAAATTAAATTTCTTACTGAACTATGGGGAGGCAGTAGGAACAGACTCTAGGTTAAGATGCCAAGAATAACCTGCAAACCAACAATAGAACTGGGTTTCCAAGTACTGCTCTTCCCGCCATGATCAGGAAACTTCCTGTTGAATCAAGAAATCAGTACTACATCTGCTTGCTTCATAATCACAACACCTGTGCTATACTTCACATACGCAACACACACACACGCACACACACACACACTCCACTCCAATGGATGCCTTGTGCCCTGCTTCTTTTTACACTTAATTGAGTTTTGAATTCAAGTCTTTTTCAAGTGTGTCTGATTTGGGGAATCTAAATCATAACAAGGAATTTTATATTCTTGTTTTGTTCTGTTTTAGTAATTCAGCATCTGCATTACAAGAAAGCATATTAGAAAGAGGTCGGAATGGCTATTGAACTGCCTGAGCCAATGCATCTGCCACAGTTTACTTACATGGTAGTGATTTATGGAGTGGAAGCCTAATTGTGGAAAAGCTTTAGAATTAGCACTTCAATTTTAAAGTGTTCCCTCAAGCATTTACTCTATAGAACTGTTGCCAAACTTTTGGTTCAATTCACAACTTTAAATACATAATTTGTTCCAAGTTCTGGGTTCCAAGATGAATTATGTCAGTTCTTCACCCTTAAGGGGCCAACAGTCTATAGTGTATGTTACAAACTATTCAACAGCTGTAGTAATTCAGGTATTAACACTATACCAAGAAATGAACAACATGCTCTGGAATTAAGTTAGCTTTGGGTGGGTATAGAATGGATATTTAAGTACTCCTACATGGGGAAATTTAAATCATGCCTTAAATATTTTTTGTGATATTATATGAGAAGGGAAATATTTAAGGAGATAAGAACATGAGTAAAGCATGAAAAGATGAATGTTCATGTGAAAGTACATGATCCCTGACCCATAGTATGTGTACAATAAATATTTGTTGAAATTAATTTTTTAAAACTAGGATGCAGAGGTCACAATAATAGTGAATAGAAAATAGGCCAAGATAGTTCGTATTTTTAGATTTTTAAGGACCTTTAAGGCAGTATTGACAAGCAAGTTGTGAATGGATATCAAGATGTATCACTTCTAGGCCAAAGCATTTAATTGCTTGTACAAGAACACCCAGGGATTTCTTTTCTATCTTGCAAAGCCATCAATATTCAGAAGGAGACTGCTTACAGGAAATGTAAGAAAACAGAAGTCTTATACCAAGAAACCCCATAGTCGTATATTTATAATGGTAACTCTAGAAGTACTGAGGAGGGTAGATTATAGTGCAGACAGCTGGAATCAGACATGAGATAGAATACCATGTAAGAATCTATGTCCCTACAGCAGAAGCAGAAGTGGAGATGAGGAAGCTCATCTCAGAGACATTAAAGGGAGGGAAATAAGAGGACTTAGTTGGAGAAATTATACAGATAAAGAAGAAAGGGGAGGTGTCAGCAATAAGTTCAAGATTGCCATCTTGGCTTACTGGGTGAATGGTAATTTCTTAATTGTGTCACAGATATTTAATGCTCACCAAATGTCTACGTTTGTTCCCGTACTGACCATCCCTCTTGCTGTAAAGTAAGATAATCTAGCTACTTCTTGTCAATGAGCTGTGAGCAGAAATAATGTGTGTCCTTCCTGAGAAAAGAATAACTTAAGTGGTATGCAGCTCTCTGGATCTTTCTTCCCTGACCTTAATAACAGAGGAGATCTAGAGCTGAGAGGGCTGAATCACTTAGAGACTAGAATCCTAAGTCACTCGATGGATAGAAGCAACCATAGAATGTCATCCAATCCTCATCACAAATTAAATAAGATATGAACTTTTTCATGTGTAAATTGACTATGATTATGGGTTGCTTTTATGACATCTTGGTCAGTTTACCCTGACTACAAAAATGGTGAAAGAGAAAGAACAGAACATTTGTAGAGGTAAAAATGTATAGTTTACTGAATATCTATCATATGCCAGTCACTGTGTGAAGCACATCTATTATATGTAACAGTCCATTTGGTTCTAGGACAACTGTACAAGGAAGGGTTATTTTATTCCAGTTTTAGAGATGAGGGAATTGAGGCACAGGGAAGTTAGGTAATTTGATTTCATATAGCTAGGATGCTGTAAGCTTGAAAATCTGGACCACATTTTACACATGCTGAATATGAGACAGGAATATCCAATGTGCTTATAGAGATATGTTCTTCATGCTTAAGAGATTTAATTTTGTGATTCATTCCCATAGAGTTGATATCTGAATCCATAGACAAGATAAGTGTATTTGGAAGCATACAGATGCAAAAACAATATTGAGGTAGTGGGAATATAAGGGGATTTTTTTTTTTTTTTTGGAGACCTGAAATGACAAGAACGCACACAAACACTGTGATGTAAAGACTGGAATGTCTCTCCCTGGCTCTAAGATTCTAGATCTTAGTGGTTTTATCAGCCTGCCCATTCACACTTGTAAATCCTTTGTAGGGTGGGTGATGGAGTTGGAGACCACTGTATAGAGATGATTCAACTAAAGTCTGCAGGGCTCCTTACCATGAGGAATAGTGAGATAATTGTCTGCCTCTGCCCTCAATCTGGTGGGGGAGGAAAAAAGGGAAAACATCTACCCTTATACTTTCTCACTACTAATCCACATTATCAGAGCTTGGTGGCAAGAACTGCAACCTGTTCCCTTACAATTTCAAGCAAATGATAAAAGTATAAAGTGGTTCCATAGATAGTACTTCTCTTTGTGGAAGAACTTCTTGCAATGTCTAACTTTGATAACATTTCCTTCTCCACTTTTCCTTTATTATTATTTTTGAGTGCTGAGCTCTTAATATTCCTTATTCTAAATAATCTTTCTCCTGCCTTATTCATCATTATCTCTCAGGCCCAGCCATCTGTCTGTCCTGTGGGGGGCTTATATTCGAAATGCATATTTTCAACTACTTTATGCATATAAATATTCCCAAACATCTATTTATATCTTTATGTCTAGCTTGTGTTTCTGGTTCTCTCTAAAAGCTCTATGCCCTGACGTCTGCAACACATCTCTCATTAGTTGTCCAGCCAATACACAGGGAAAATTAAGGAATTTGATGGTGAACATTTCTTATTGCTCTTACTGCTACTGAGATTTCTGCAAGGCAAAATATATTATCAGGAAGACAATATGTTGCTGAAAAGGAAAACCTCTGGAGTCACAGAGTTCTTTGGTTTCAATCTTGCCTCTGTTATTTATATGTGAGAGTAGATCTTTTAAGCTTTATATTCTGAGCCTCAGTTTTCTCATTTGTAAACTGAGGATAATTGATCCTACTTCACCTGTTGTGAGTAACAAATCAAATAATTCACAGAAAATCACTAGATACCTAGTATATAGCAGGCTTTCGATAAAAGGTAGATCCCTTCCCACTAGTTTGTGTTTCAGTTAGATTTTCACTATAAGGCAGCCAGCTGATTCTGTCTATTAGGATTTTCAAATCATCCTCTTTGATGATTTGATCCTCGTTGATTCTAAGTTTTTGAGAGTTTGGATTTTAAGGCAATTTAGTATATGCATTAAGATTAATACTTTTTATTCAGTAGTAATGTGTATATCCTCCTTTAATTGGATGGAAATGTTAATTATTATTTTAAAATAATTTAATACATATTTTTAGCTTCTATACTTTTTACATTTAACCTCGATACTTTTAATTTGGGGAAAAGTTTTCTTTGACAATCATTTCTTTCTTCATTCACTTCCTTTAAAAATGTAGTTCAAAACTGATTATTTTATGAAATTCTCTTTGTTGTAAAAACTAAATTCCATCCTCTGACACAAAATAATTATTTATTATATGCTGGAAAACGCACAACCCTAGTGTGCACTGATCTATGTTTAAATCCTTAAGAAGTCCCCCCATTATGTTAGCAGTGTGTGTGTGTGTGTGTGTGTGTGTGTGTGTGTGTGTGTGTGTAGGTCAAAACTGAAACAAATCTTGGGAAAGTCTTTTAAAAATGTGATTTGAGTTACAATAGAGATTCCTTAATGCTTTTTAAAAAATATCTTTATTGGAGTATAATTGCTTTACAATGGTGTGTTAGTTTCTGCTGTATAACAAAGTGAATCAGCTATACATATACATATA
This sequence comes from Kogia breviceps, assembly GCF_026419965.1. NCBI lineage: Eukaryota > Metazoa > Chordata > Mammalia > Artiodactyla > Physeteridae > Kogia > Kogia breviceps. Next base: position 15,469,783 of record NC_081315.1, on the reverse strand, counting down.
TCCCCATTTCTCCTCCCTCTTGCGTCTCCCACCCTCCCTCCCTGTCACGCCACTCTAGTGGTCACAAAACACTGACCTGATCTCCCTGTTCTATGCAGCTGCTTTCCAGTAGCTATCATTTTTACATTGGGTAGTGTATGTCCATGCCACTCTCTCACTTTGTCCCAGCTTACCCTTCCCCCTCTCCGTGTCCTCAAGTCCATTCTCTACATCGGTGTCTTTATTCCTGTCCTGGCCCTAGGTTCTTCAGAACTTTTTTTTTTTTTTTTTTTTTTTTTTTTTTTTTAGATTCCACATATATGTGTTAGCATACCGTATTTGTTTTTCCCTTTCTAACTTACTTCACTCTGTATGACAGGCTCTAGGTTCATCCACCATACTGCAAATAACTCAATTTCATTTCTTTTTATGGCTGAGTAATATTACATTGTATATATGTGCCACATCTTCTTTATCCATTCATTTGTCGATGGACACTTAGGTTTCTTCCATGTCCTGGCTATTGTAAATAGTGCTGCAGTGAATATTGTGGTACATGACTCTTTTTGAATTATGCTTTTCTCAGGGTATAGGCCCAAGAGTGGGATTGCTGGATCATATGGTAGTTCTATTTATAGTTTCTGGAAGAACCTCCATACTGCTCTCCATAGTTGCTGTATCAATTTACATTCCCAACAACAGTGCAAGAGGGTTCCCTTTTCTCCACACCCTCTCCAGCATTTACTGTTTGTAGATATTTTGATGAAGACCATTCTGAGCGGCGTGAGATGATATCACTTTGCAGTTTTGATTTGCATTTCTCTAATGATCAGTGATATTGAGCATCCTTTCATCTGTTTGTTGGCAATCTGTATGTCTTCTTTGGAGAAATGTCTATTTAGGTCTTCTGCCCATTTTTGGATGGGGTTGTTCGTTTTTTTGATATTGAGCTGCAAGAGCTGCTTATATATTTTAGAGATTAATCATTTGTCAGCTGCTTCATTTGCAAATATTTTCTCCCATTCTGAGGGTTGTCTTTTCGTCTTGTTTATGGCTTACTTTGCTGTGCAAAAGCGTTTAAGTTTCACTAGGTCCCATTTGTTTATTTTTGTTTTCCTTTCCATTTCTCTAGGAGGTGGGTCAAAAAGGATCTTACTGTGATTTATGTCATAGAGTGTTCTGCCTATGTTTTCCTCTAAGAGTTCTATAGCTTCTGGCCTTACATTTAGGTCTTTAATCCACTTTGAGTTTATTTTTGTATATGGTGTTAGGGAGTGTTCTAATTTCATTCTTTTACATGTAGCTGTCTAGTTTTCCCAGCTCCACTTATTGAAGAGGCTGTCTTTTCTCCATTGTATGCTCTTGCCTCCTTTATCAATGTTAAGGTGACCATATGTGTGGGTTTATCTCTGAGCTTTCTGTCCTGTTCCATTGACTTATATTTCTGTCCTTGAACCAGTATCATACTGTCTTGATCACTGTAGCTTTGTAATATAATTTGAACTCAGGGAGCCTGATTCCTCCAGCTCCGTTTTTCTTTCTCAAGATTGCTTTGGCTATGTGGAGTCTTTTGTGTTTCCATACAAATTGAGAAATTTTTTGTTCTAGTTCTGTGAAAAATGCCATTGGTAGTTGGATAGGGATTGCATTGATTCTGTAGATTGTTTGGGGTAGTATAGTCATTTTCACAATGTTTATTCTTCCAATCCAAGAACGTGGTATATCTCTCCATCTGTTAGTATCACCTTTAATTTCTTTCATCAGTGCCTTATACTTTTCTGCATACAGGTCTTTTGTCTCCTTTGGTAGGTTTATTCCTATGTATTTCATTCTTTTTTGCTGCAGTGGTAAATGGGAGTGTTTCCTTAATTTCTCTTTCATAATTTTTATCATTAGTGTATAAGAATGCCAGAGATTTCTGTGCATTAATTTTGTATCCTGCTACTTTACCAAATTCATTGATTAACTCTAGTAGTTTTCTGGAAGCATCTTTAGGATTCTCTATGTATAGTATCATGTCATCTGCAAACAGTGACAGCTTTATTACTTTTCTAATTTAGATTCCTTTTATTTCTTTTTCTTCTCCTATTGCTGTGGCTAAAACTTCCAAAAGTATGTTGAATAATAGTGGTGAGACTGGGCAACCTTGTGTTGTTCCTGATCTGATAGAGGAAATGGTTTTAGTTTTTCACCATTGAGAACGATGTTGGCTGTGGGTTTGTCATATGTGGCCTTTATATGTTGATGTAAGTTCCCTCTATGCCTACTTTCTGGAGGGTTTTTAAATGGTGTTGAATTGTGTCAGAAGTTTTTTCTGCATCTTTTGTGGTTATCATATGGTTTTTATCCTTCAGTTTGTTAATATGGTGTATAACATTGATTGATTTGTCTATATTGAAGAATCCTTCCATTCCTGAGATAAACCCCAATTGATTGTGTTGTATGATCCCCTTAATGTGCTGTTGGATTCTGTTTGCTAGTATTTTGTTGAGGATTATTGCATCTATGTTCATCAGTGATATTGGCCTGTAGTTTTCTTTTTTTGTGACATCTTTGTTTGGTTTTGGTATCGGGGTGAAAGTGGTCTTGTAGAATAAGTTTGGATGATGTGTTCCTCCCTCTGCTATATTTTGGAAGAGTTTGAGAAGGATGGGTCTTAGCTTTTCTCTAAATGGTTGATAGAATTTGCCTGTGAAGCCATCTGGTCCTGTACTTTTGTTTCTAGGAGGATTTTTAGTCACAGTTTCAATTTCAATGCTTGCAATTGGTCTGTTTATATTTTCTGTTTCTTCCTGGTTCAGTCTCAGAAGGTTGTTCTTTTCTGAGAATTTGCCCATTTCTTCCAGTTTGTCCATTTTATTAGTATATAGTTGCTTGTAGGGCTTCCCTGGTGGTGCAGTGGTTGAGAGTCTGCCTGCCGATATAGGGGACACGGGTTCATGCCCCGGTCCGGGAGGATCCCACATGCCGCAGAGCAGCTAGACCCGTGAGCCATGGCCACTGACCCTGTGTGTCCGGAGCCTGTGCTCTGCAACAGGAGAGGCCACAACAGTGAGAGGCCCGCATACCGCAAAAAAAATTTTTTTAAAAAGTGGTTATGAGAAATGGCAGAATAATAAGAAGCCGCATGGAAAAAGTATCTAGGGTGTTACTGGAAACAAGTTTTCTTCTTTCTTTTTGCCTAACGTGAAAGAAGTCTGCCACATGCTTGTCAACTCACAAAGTGAATTCTTCCTTTATCTTGTGTTCTCCTTCCCTTTTAGAGACCTCATGTTACTTTGCATTTCTTTACTCTTATAGATCTTCAAACTCTCCCTCTCATAATTAAAAACCTACATAAATCTCCTTCAAAAATTAAAAAAAAACTATAAATATATGCATAAACAACAACAGGAACACACACAAAAAACTATTATTACCCTTTGAAGACAAACATAGATTACAAAATTGTGTCAAATGATTTTCATAAGAGTACCTCACACCCTTGAGATTTTGAATAAAGACACCTACAATTTTGGCAAAACCTAACTTTAAAAATGCCATTGTCATGATAGAAGGTATGTCACTCAGTAACAGAGATTCATTGGTATTTATCAACCACCTCACACATTTTTCTTTATCTCAATTTTCCACATAACTCTCACAATAAACCTACTAATATGTTAGTCTTACCATCCTTATCTTAAATTACAGCTTGTTAAGGTGATGGACAATATTAAATTCAGAAGTAAAATTCATCTATCTCTTACCTTTCCACTTCCCCATTTCTAAGTAATACTTGGTGTGTTGCATGCCACTCCAGTCACCTTAATAAAAGTTGAAGCTTCCTAAGCTCTTTCTAATCATCAAAGTGCCCATCTCCAGACTCCATTTATCTAGAATTCTCTATAGCATTAAATACTATTGACTTCTCTTTCCTCTTTCAAATATTCTTCATTGACTTCCATGACCTTTTATTGTTCAAGTCCTCTATATATCAACTCTATATAATTTCTTCTGTGTACAAGTATTCCCCATGTCCTCATTCTTTAAGTTCCTCCTATGGGTTTTTATTGTCCTTCTGATATGCTACTCTCTACATTCTTTATCGTGGCAATCCATTCATTTGCATAGTTTTGATGCCTAACACTATAACTGTATTTCTGAGTTTTCCTTCCTTTCTGCACTTCAGCTCAAGTCTCCTTTTATTCTCAACTGTAGTTATTGCTTATTTATGATTTCATGAAGTAATATTCGGTATATTGTTTTCTGCTTATGTTGAAATCTTATATCCTTTAAAATGCTATATAAATTTATTAAGGGCAAATTTGTATTCTTCATGTTCTAATCCCCTCTGAACCTATTGTAGTGTTTGGGTATGAAAGATCAGTAAACATATTTGCATTCACTAGTGCATAATATATTTCTTTAAAAGACCCAGTGAGTCCATTTAGGGCCTAAACTGCCTCTTAAGATCCCTTGAGATCATTATTATCTTAAGACAAACAGTCTTGCTTATAATTTTGTCTCTGATGAGCCAAGTGAAATTTAAATATTAAGTGTACTCAGTCAAGAAAGTAGAATATGTAGAAAATAAATCAGTCTGAATTGCTCAGATAAGCTAAGCTTTGATCTTAAAAAGATAAACGTGTTCTTGAATATTTATTTATTTTAGATGCTTTTAAAAATGGACTCAGATAATGTTGCTATACTAAAAGTACAATTTACCAAGTAGTTTCCAGTCTGTTCTACATGCAGAGTTGTCAATAGCTCATTATCACAGATTTTTCTTGACTACTGAACAATTTCACAGCTTCTTCTCTAGATAGATTGCAGAGGTCTATTCTCAGCAATATATGTCATTTATTCTGAAGGAAAGTAAAGCACCAAGGATGCATTGTTTTCTAATCAAAAGCATCTTCCATAGCATTTGTTTATCTTGGACTCACTGCCCAGAGTAAAATTCATATACGGAGGCAACACGTCTTTTGGAGTTACAATTTCATTTTTAGGGTATATTATTTTTAAAGAAGTAGAAATACTAGATGGATGAAAAATTTTTAAAAACAATAAATAAATTTTAAAACAAACATACATGTTAGGGAAACTAACTATATCCTAGAAGAGTGTGAAGCAACTTCACACAATCTGCAAGTGGATAGAGAAAATTGTTTTCAGCTATTTTTTATTACCACAAAGTCAAAACAAAGAAAAATATAGTGCAGGGCATTAGATTTTAGTACAGGGCATTAGATTTTACCCTGATTTATTTGCACTTCAGTTATAGTTAAAAAATTGTCATTTATTCACAATGTTAAGTTTAAGTTTTCTGGTTAATTTAGTTACCAGGAAGGATAAAGTATTTTTGTAAATTTGTTTCAGACAATTCTGAATTGTGATGGACAATTCCTTGAACCTAGTCTTAGGGTGACAATCTGCTTATGATATATTGACATGCCAAGAGTTACCTTGGACACTAGGCTTCTTTGTTTTCATTATCCCACCTTATTTTTGCCCTTTAATATTTAATATTCAGCCCATCCTATGTTGCAGGTATTATATACTCTACTTCTGACCCTCTCCCAGTACCCATGGCCACATGGAAGTGTTGCTGCCAGCTCAGTAATTATCATCCTGCAACACGATTATTGATGTTTATAACGTTTGAACATGTCAACAGTTTAACCCAAAATATAAATGCAATGATGGTAATCGTTTATAGATATTATGGTTTAGTATCATGAACACTTTCTATAAATGGCAAATGTAATAGCAAAATGCTTGTGAGCTTAGCATGTCCTTGGCGGGAAGTGGACATTTATTTCTATCATGATTCATTAGTAAAGGGAGATGCTAACAGCAGAAGTTAGTACTTTTTTTGTTTGGGTGTTTTTACTTTTTGTTTTTTGTTTTTTGGTTTTTTTTTTTTTTGTGTGTGTGGTACACGGGCCTCTCACTGCTGTGGCATCTCCCGTTGTGGAGCAAGATTCTGGACGCACAGGCTCAGTGGCCATGGCTCCCGGGCCCAGCCGCTCCGTGGCATGTGGGGTCTTCCCGGACCGGGGCACGAACCCATGTCCCCTGCATCGGGAGGCGGACTCTCAACCACTGCGCCACCAGGGAAGCCCTTTACTTTTTATTTTATTTTTTGTTTGGTATACCATTCCTAGTCTTTGGGATTCAAATGTGACTCTGTTGCTTACTAGATGAAAGTTATCAGAAAAGTTACTTAATCTATATTGCCTCAGTTTTCTCACTTACAAAATAAGAATAATGAAGCTACTTATTTATAGTACACTTGGGAGTTAGATAGGACAATACATAGGAATTGTTCAGGACACAACCTATAACAGCTCCATTAACTAATTGTTGCAATTATTATATAATAAAGTGAGTTTGATATACATGGTATTTAATATTGAATATTAGTGTCTTAGTAACACTAGCCAGTATAATTTGTTTCTTAGCACATATTAAGTGAGTGGGGAAGTTGAATAGATTGAAATATGATATGGTTGGAGACTAATTTTTAAAAATTTCTCCTTGTCAATGATGAAAATTAAAATCTTGCTCCATAGTACTCAATAATAAAGAAATTACAAAATAACATTTGAAAAAATAGTGGATTGGGTTATCAGAACCAAGATGCTTTTCCTAGTTTTGCTCTTACTGGCCATGTTAGTTTGAACAAATTGAGGCTCTGCTTGTGTTATGACTAAGATCTGAGCAAACTGTCCTTTCCTCAGATAACAACTGTATACTGTTCACAAAATACAACTGCCAGGAGGCTCTGAAAAGGGAACAAAAGCAGAAATATTCTAGAGGGACTTTGAAACTGGGAAGAATGGACCAAAATAGGTGAGTTATTCATTTAGGGACAGTACCTAACTAACAGCTTCTTAGTATTATATTCATAACAGTGACATTTTATTTTCATGTGGTTCCCCTGCCCCCTCCCCAGACAATGCCACTGAAACTAGTTTGCTGGGGAAATATGTACATGAGAACAAAACATAAGGGACCCCAGCTGAGGCTCTGTGCTGGGCTCCCTGCTTCTGAGGTATTTGGTGCGTACATTGGTGATTCTTATAGGAGAAAGTATGTCCTACCACAGCCCTTACAGATGGGGAATAGAAATCCATGCCAGGTCTCTCTGGTCCCTTTGCCGTAAGATATGGCTGTGATTCATATCCTCATTTTAATGCTATTGGTATACTGTATTATGTTCCTTCAAATAACTGTAGAATAGGAGGCACCATCATTTCAGGTTCTATGAAAATTTTTTAACAATTGAACCCTATTTATCTGCTATGGTTACTGCATGTGGTATGTTTACTGAGACACAGATATAATTTGATGAAGAAAATTATGATTGCAATGAATTAGTCATAGAACTACACTCTACTGATGAAAAATATCAACTAACCACTTTATAGAAAAAGCCTTCCCTCTGAATTCAAATGTAGAGAAAATAATTAAAATTTTGTCTTTTATTTTCTTTTTCTTTAATGTTAAGCTACATTATTGGTCCTTGTTTTGGTCAGTGGGATATGAGAATGAATGATTACAGGTGTACACTATTTGCAAAATTATAATAGATACCTCAAAATCACTGCATTGACTTTTTGTAAAATGACCATATATCAACCAACATGAACAACTTGTATTTTAGGATAGTAGCTGTCAATTTCTTTTTAAAAAATATACTTTTAGGGCTTCCCTAGTGGTGCAGTGGTTGAGAGTCCGCCTGCCGATGCAGGGGACACGGGTTTGTGCCCCGGTCCGGGAAGATCCCACATGCCGCAGAGCGGCTGGGCCCGTGGGCCATGGCCGCTGAGCCTGCGCATCCGGATCCTGTGCTCCGCAACGGGAGAGGCCACAGCAGTGAGAGGCCCGTGTACCGCAAAAATAATAATAATAATAATAAAATAAAAAATATATATACTTTTAATTATGCAGTAAAATGTATCATATCAAATATTGAAAGAACATAGACAAATTGATCTCCAAGATGCATTTGCAAAAGACCATTCATTTTGGTAATAAAAAAACCTTATAAAGCATGATTAATAATTTGATATTTTGGTCAACTTTATTTTCTATTTCATCGTTATAGAATAAAATTAAGTAAATTATTACTGCATCTGATTAGATTTTCTTTTCCTTTTTGATGTCCCCTGGTAATATGTAAACACACAATAATGTGCCTATGTGACCAGCAAGGTATAAAAACCCCCAACTGAGGCTCCATTTGGGGCCCTCTGCTTCTGAGGTGTTTTGTGCACATGTTGATGAACACAAATTCTTTTCTCTGTAAGAATTTGTGTCCTTATAGAGGGAGGATAGCTAGAGCTTCCACACGAGCTCTCCAGAGTTTGGATTCTTTGCTGCTGAGACAGCTTTTGGCTTTGGTGCATTTTAGTGGAGTTGCCTGGTCCTAAAATAAACTGTAGATTTGTCAGCATTGTCATGTTGGGTCTTGTGAGTTGTTTTAGACACTGAAGTCTGTTTAACTATAACCATTACTGCAAAAACTTTTATTGTTTTTGGCCTGACAAATTGGAAAACAGTTTGAGGGATCCACAATCTCTCGAAGTTGAGGAGAGATTCCAATTCTGTATGTAAACTTTGTCTATATTCCTGCTGATCCCTGAACCACATATGTATGAGACAGACAGTGAAGAGTACACCTTAGGAAATAAAGGACTGAGATTTGACCTGCTGCGTGAGGACTTGGCAGATTGAATCCAACCAAGTTAAATACCTATGAAACAATAACAGCTACAAAAATCAGTGTTATTCAAAGGAAAATAACAGAATTCTTATATGGAGTCTCCACAGTATAATATCACAATGAACAGGACACAATACAACATAACACTGTATTCTACAAACAAAGAATCAGAAAAATGTGACCTATTTTTCAGAAGAAAAAAATAAATGTAGACCTATCTCCAGATGACCCAGATGTTGCAAACAAGGACTTTTAAACAACTATTAAAGCAGTGCTCATGCCGTGGAGAAAAAAAGTACTTGCAATGAATGAAAGAATGAAAAATAAGAGAGGCAATTTCATGAGAAAAATAGAAACTCTATTAAAAATCTAACTGAATTAACAGAACTGAAAAATATAATATTTGAAATAATTTGAACAAGTTATTTTTTCCCCTGAAACTGTTTATTCCTCTATAGAATCTATAATCTACTTTACAATTTTGTTGCATATTGTAAACTCTTAATGGCTTACACACAAAAGCACATTTTAGTTATATTTTACTTATAGATATAACCATAAGCACATAATAAATACTGGGAAATAATTAGAATCATACTAATAGGCTACCTTAAAGTATATCCATTTATTAGGTTGAAAATCCACATCTTATTTAAAACTATAATTTGGTGACATATGTATTTATATATTGTTTATATATAAATATATATAGTATTTTTAATGAGGAACTAGGGAACTGGCAAGTTGTAATCTGAATAAATTTTTATCTACCTGTGTAATTCAAATAAATTACTTATTAGCAATGATGACTGTAATAAATTAAGAATATGGTATGTAGAAACAAACAGCAGTTTTTCTGGTGAATCAGAGGGCCTTGCAGTGTGATCAATCTTTGTTTTTTAAATAATTTATAAAATGAATATCCTATAACTGACAATAAACACAACCAGTCTGTGGAGCTCTTTCTCATATTACTAAAATGGATCCTATTCTCGGCAGTAGGTTGACTTCACTTGTATTTAAATCAATGGTTTCATTTAGAACAGAAGCCCACTTTGAGAATTATGGAATTTCTCTACTACAGAGATCTATAAACCCTGATGGGCCATAAAGACATAATGAACAACAAGGGAGTGTTCCAGGTATCATATGTCATATAACCTAAATATGCGTAACAATCAGAGAATTTCTGTCCTTTAAAAAACCCTGTTGTTCTAATGTTTCCATATTACAGTTTGATCACCATATTGTCTTAGACGTTACCATCCTAAAAGTCATCATATTTTACTTACAGCAGTTCTGGCTGTGCATTTGTGATATTTAACTTTGCTGCAGTTACAGTCCTTTCTGGTTTAGTCTATTTCTCATGTTACAACTAGAGGCAATGCAATTCTCATTTTTATAAGGCAAGTATCTCAAATTTTGTAGTAAAAATTAGGCAAATGAAATATAGGAGGCATAATCCTACTTAAATGTTTCAGGTAAATTTGTTTTTGCCAAAAAAATATTTTTAAATGCATATTTGTATTACCTCTGTTAATTTAGCACAACATGCTTAAAAGCATTGTAAACAACATGTTTTTATTTAAACTGAACAAAGCACTTTGAACAAGTGAACATGTGCGTTTAAATTTCAGGGTTAGAAACTCTTTTAAATGTTCTCTGAAGGAAGCAATAAAACCTACGGTATTGCTTTTTTTCTTTCCTTCACCAAAGTGCAGGACAAAGGTAGAATTGAGGAATTCAAAATGATGTAGTTTACTAAGACCTGTGGTGAAAATGACTGTTTTCACTGAGGAATTTTTTGTTTGTTTGTTTGTTTTGGTTGCCATTACTAATCCCTTTCTTTTTCCCCACTTGCTTTCAAAGGATTTCTGTTTTCAACCAACTGCCAAGCAGGAGTTTCTACTTCATTTAATCCAGCTCACCACTTTTATTTATATGTTTTTTATCTTTTTAGGTACTCAGATCCCCCAAGGTTCATGCAATCCTATGCCCATATCCCTTTAATTGTGCAGGTTTTTTGTTTGTTTGTTTTTGTCTTGCAAAAGAGTGAATAGTCCTTCTCAGGCTCTGTGTAAATGCATTGTCATAAAAGTCAGTAAAATGGCTTTTAGGCTCTTTGCTGGTAAACCATAGGCACAAATGCCCAGTTTTCATGGAACTCAGAGCTTTGTTTTTAAAAATTGATTTTTTTCCTCTTTTGCTAAAAGTTTAGGTCGGTTATAATCTGTTGATAGTGTTCATCCTATGTAGAAGAAATACTCCTTCATATGTTAGCTGTCCACTGTTTTCAGCTGTCATGCTGGCCTGAAGATGAAATTATGTTGTATGCAGTGATGCACTATAAGGGGGAAAGAAAAAAGGAAAAAAATCAAATAGAAGACTTGCCTACTATCTTGACATTTTATCCAAAATAATTAAATCAAACAAGAGGAATGAAAACCTGAACTTATAATAGTACAGATATATGATGAATAACGTTTTGCAAAGCTAACTAAAGCCTTCTTTCAAGTCTCTTCTTTATTTCCTTCAGATATTATCTGACTTATGTTTTACAGCAACTGTTTTATTATACATGATAGCAAAGTGAGAGTATTAATAGAGCAAAGTGGAGAGTACATATAATGAGTCTATGCTTCATCTAAGAAACGAGTGTTTTATCATGCATGAGAAAAGAAGCTCAGATATGACATCTCAGAATTGATACATTCAGGACTGATACAGCTTTTTTTATTTCTAAGAACCAAATCCTGTGGCAACACAATTGCTGAGTACTTGCATAAAATAATACAACCATTTTTCATTTATTAATGTGGCCTGAACATGTGTTAATATTGTAATCTTAGCCTAATATATATTTTATATGTATATATACGTATATATATGATACATATATGCTGTTTCCTAATATCAAATGACAAAATATATTTCATACACAAAAGAAATTCCTTTATTCATAACTATTCAGTTTTATTGTTATTTGTTTTGTAAAAACATAAGGAATATTTCTATTCTCATTTGGAGAATATATTTTAGAACTAGTCAAGTTGTGAACATCAGCAAGGTGGAGGAATAGGAAGCTCCAGATGCTCTTTGTCCCCACAGACCACCGATTTAGTAGCTACACAAGCATCAATTCTCTTTGTGTGAAATCCAGAAACTGCTTGAGAGATTCCTGTATGCCAGGCAAGTGAAAAAACACCCACATCGACTGGTAGGAAAAGCTGAGACTCAATCTTTTCATAAACTCCATCCCTGGCACAGTGCCATACGATCAGGAGGGAACCCCCAAATTGCAGTTCCTCCTTGAGGAGCAAAGGGTTTGGACCTCACACTACCGCCCCCATTTTTCCAGCTGCTATCCAAGGGTCTGTCTTATAACTCTTGTACACTGTTGATGGAAATGTACATTCATACAACTTTTATAGAAAGCAGTATGGAGGTTCCTCAAAAAACTAAAAAAGGAACTGCTATATGATCCAACAATCCCACTTCTGACTATATATCCAAAGGAAATGAAAGCACTATCTGGAAGAGGTATCTGCATTGCCATGTTTATAGCAGCATTATTCACAGTAGCCAAGATATAAAAACAACCTAAATGCCTGTCATTGGATGAACGAATAAAGAAAATATGGCAGATAGATAGATAGATAAAAAGAAAGAATGGAATATTATTCGGCCTTAAAAAGAAGGAAATTCTGCCATTTTCAACAACGCAGATGAACCTGGAGAACATAATGCTGAGTGAGATAAGCCAGACACAGAATGACAAATACTTCATGATCTCACTGATACGTGGAATCTAAAATGGCCCAGCTCATTAAAGGATAATGAGACTAGAATGGTGCTTGCCAGAAACTGAAGGAAGGGCAAAATAGGGAGATGCTTATCAAAGGATGCAAAGTATCAGTTATGCAAGATGAATGAGTTCTGGAGCACTAATGTATTGTATGCTTGAAATTTGCTGAGTGTAGATCTTAAGTATCTTGAAAGAAAGAAAGAGACAAAGGGAGGAAGGAAGAAAGGGAGGGAAAGAAAAAAACTATGTGAGGTGATGGATATATTAATTAGCTTGATTGTGGTAATTATTTTACAATGTATACTTATACCAAAATATCAAGTAGTAAACCTTAAATATATACAGTTTTTATTTATCAAGTATATCTCAGTAAAGAGGAAAAAAAGCAGTCAGTGCATAAAGGTAATCAATATGTTCAATCTTCGTGAAAGAAATATTTATGACATTGGAATAAAAGTGTTTCCAATGGAAAACTGCATTCTTTATAACATACACTTCCGGTTTATCTGATCCTATAGGGATTCTGTGCCTTTCTTTGCTTTTAAGCTACTTTGCAACTTTGTAAACTGTAGATAAATGATAGCAATGCAAGATAATTCACGTTTATAGGTATGCAAAGAAATTTGTCATGTGGAGGTTCAATTTGGTTCCTTCCCAACTGAATTACAAGTCAGTTTCACACCTGTTTGCAAGCCCATTTCAGTATTCCAGATCTATAAATATATTTCTTATATTCTTCTTTGGACCAGTTAACTTCTTACTCATTCCTTCATTTATTAATGAGTTAATAAAATCTTTGCTATGTGTTCATTTTACAAATAGATGTTACAATTCTCATTTTAAATTTCCTTTAAACTTAAGTTCCTAAATTATGTTTCCAAAATTATAAAGGAATTAGATATTTATATATTTGAAGGTATTAAAAAATGTAAATATCAGCAGTAAAGTGCTAATTACCAAAAATATATCGAATAAGACTGGAAGCCAGAATTGGGAAGAGAGGAAGGGTTCTTAGGGATTTTCTTCTTCAGTTTGTTCAGATCTGTCTAGATGTTCACTATCAGGGAAGGGGAAATTAATACTTGTTCTCAAGTTACAGGTATGAAAGGTTTAGAGATCAAGAAAGCAGTCATTTTGTTGTTGACCATAGCAATACAGATTTGTATGTAGTAGGCTGGAGACAAGACAACAAATCAAGAACTGCCACTAAAGAAAAGAACTAGTGCTAAAGAAAAACTTGAAAGAATGTTGAATAAAGAGAACGAGGATAGAGAAAATTAGAAAATGTACTACAAAGTTCAAATACCAATGGAGTGTAAAACATTTGATGAAGTGTTATTAAATTCATCACGACATCTGGACTTGAAGAAACATTACCATTTTTGTACCTTTAACTTGTTTCATTTCAGTCTTCAAATATAAACCAAACATAAGCAGTTTTACCAATATGAAAACATCAAACCATCCAAAGAAACATAAGTTCCATTTTGTTTAAAAGAAAAGAAAGGAAGTTTATCTTTTACTCAATAACTTCCTTTTCACTTTCAGGAAATAAGTGAGCATTGGACAATGGTCTAATCTTTATTTTCTAAATCTGTGGTCTTCATTTTGGAGAGCAGCTATCCATCCCAGAAGACATTCTCAAGGGTGACCAAAGATACAGTTTAAAAGAAAGAAATTTTTAATTCCTCAACTTCCACTCATTAAAAAGTGATCTACCTGAGATTTCACTTGCTTTTTCCTGTAGGTTTTCCAAGTTCAATCCTCTTTTGCAAAATCCTTTCACTTGCATATCCCTTTACTCAAACTAAATTTTAGTATGTTGTATGTGTCCAGGACTAAGTACCTCGGGCCTCAAGAAAAGGTGCACTTTAAATTTCCGAAATCATCATATGTACCTATCATTCTTGGCACACATTTTTTTTTTTTTTTGGTTAAGAATGAAGTGTAGCCTTAAACCAAATATTGTGAACTGTGTCAGGCTGTTCTCACTTAGATATAAACTGTTATAAGCTATGCTTAATGTGAAAGATGGAAATACAAAGAATGGCCTAGAGACTCTTCTACTCTTAAGAAAATTTTATTTTTCTTTTCTCGTAATGACACTTTTTTTTAGCTGTCACATAGTACTTTAAAAAACTTTATTTTGTTTTAAAAATCCTACTTTCCTTAGACAGTTTTCAGTTTTGACTGACTTTTTAAAATAGGATGCTGATATTAGGATAAGTTGCTTTGTATTGAGAAAAATATATATACATTTGGATATCTGGTTTCTGGTTTACAGTTGAATCCCCAAATTGCATATTTCTATTTGGTCTATGTATTAAATGACATTTTAGATGCCTTATTTTGTTCTCTACTCTGGATGAAACTTTTATTTCTAAGAGATGATGTTTCAACAGGAATACATCCAGTATTTTAGGCTTAAATCCTAGTTATAGTTCTTCCCATCACACCATTAAAATTCATGAAATAATACAGCAAAAGATAATAATAAGCTTCTATGTGGTGCTAGCATATGGCGAATTATTTTAACATCTATAAGACAAAAGAATGTGAAAACAATTGTTGTTCAGTATCAATATTGATGCTTAAATCAAATATGCCAATCAAAGAGGTCTACAACATATTTCACTTCCCATCATATTCTGCAAAATTCAGAATTGTAAGGAACATAAAGATAAGAAAACTTCTACTTTAGAGGTACTGGTTTCACTGGTCCAAGTACCTCTACTCTCTGCACTTCATCTTTTACCAGCACTTGTCTACATCTGTTTGTGGTCTGCAATGACCACAGAATATGGATAAGGAATTAGAAAATGGAAATAGTGGTTTGGTGGGAGACTTTGGAAGTTGTACACTTACCATTAAGACCAGGGTTAGAATAGGATTAGTCCTGGTAATTAATATTGTGCTGGCCAAAAAGTTCATTCAGATTTTTCTGTAACATCTTATGGCAAAACCTGAATGAACTTTTTGGCCAGCCCAATATTTCATGATGGGGACCTCAGTTACTGATATATTACATTATGCTAACTGAACAACAAAAAGAAAACACAGTTAATGAAAGTATGGAATAGTTTTTAAACTTGGAGAGCTAAATTGGAGGAATATTTGTAGGCAAATTGAACAAGAGTAATTATTTTAAACTATGCTCCTAAAATTTGTTTAAATGAGAATCTTGTATCACCCAAAGGATAGTGAGTAGGGACAAACATCTTTAAAAAAAAAGAAATAGCCAGTCCGAAAAAATCTTGCCTTGAATGAGAATGGTTAAAGAATTAGGAAATCCAATACAATGATATTAGAATTATCAAAAGAAATTCAAACCTTATGGAAATGGATTATGGATGATTCATATGGCTAGGAGGAAAAGTGCATCATTGACCCTCATTTTGAAGAGAAAATCAGCCTTCATATTTACCACATTTTAAATTTACATATTTTAAAATGTAAAGTCTAAACCAAAAAATATTCTTTTTTGTTTTTGTTTTTTTTTGGCGGTACGCGGGCCTCTCACTGCTGCATCCCCTCCTGCTGCGGAATGCAGGCTCCGGATGCGCAGGCCCAGCGGCCATGGCTCATGGGCCCAGCCGCTCCGTGGCATGTGGGATCCTCCCGGACCTGGGCACGAACCCGTGTCCCCTGCATAGGCAGGCAGACTCTCAACCACTGCACCACTAGGGAAGCCCAACAAATATTCGTAATGCTTTTTTTTTTCTTGAATAACTATGGCAGGCTCAATTATAATCCCAGATATTTAACACTTGAACACCTTTAAAGTATATATTACTAATACTAAATTGAAATAGCATTTTTAATATTTGCTCATTTATGACTAAAAGGCTCACATTTCCCTTTGTTGCTGAGTATGAGAAGACTTCATATTCCCTACAGGAGCATTATGAGGTCCCTCTTTGCCTACCAACACCAAAGCAATTCTTAGAATAGATGTTAAGTTATACCCGTTTATAAAACAAATTTTACAATTTTGGGGGGTTAATCTGGAATTCAGTAAGATAAAGAAGGATATGGAAGAGGTATCTTGTGTGCCTACAACATAGAAGCAGTACTACAGAAACAAAAATCACAGATATGGAAAACATGTTCTCCCTAATATAAACAAAAAGACAGTGAAATGAGGAACATGGGGGAAAAAAGATAGTAGATACAAGGGACAGAGGGAGCCAAAGCTAAAATTCAAGGTTTTCCTTCTGGAAATGGCAGATTAGCTTATGTCAAACCAACCTTCCTGCAGATAGTAATGATTAAATCTGTCCAAAACATTTTTCAAGTCAACCGTTTGAAAACACTAGAGGAAAAACAATACCTGTCCAAAACCAGAGAAGAGCTGACCTTTGAAAGAAGAGAACTATGCTGGGTGAAATTTATGTTTCTATGACTTTTCATCAAAGTCACTGTCAGTCTATTGGGTGTAGAGTGACTACAACTCAAAAGGAACCACGACTGTACTGACTTGAAGAATCAGAGGATGAAGCAGCGCAGGGCTGTAGTGTCTGGAATGTCTGTGTTGGGGGAGGGGTTATCCTAAAGGGAAGAAGCCACCAAAGAGGGAGCCCACAAAATCTCCATTTTACCTTTGCCCGGGACATGAGTGGTCAAGATGCCAAGAACAATTGCAAATCAAGAGTAAGGGCCTAAAAGGACTACAGGAGAAACAAGTTTGGAGTTTGAATCTAGCCAAATTAACCATCTATTTGAAGAGAAATCAGTACCCTTCAGAGGAAGATAAATAAATCTAAACTATCTACAATACCTCAAATACAATGTCAAGCATATAAGAACAGTATGGTAAAATTGCAGAAAAACAGAGAGAATGAAAAACTTGGAAGCAGATAGAAACAAAAATCAAAAGCATATTAAATATGAGAGGAAGCATACACATGATCATTGACTTCTCATCAGAAGCAATAAAGGAAAAACAACACGGGAATTACATCTTTAAAGAGCCTTAAAATTTTAAAAAATAATTCTATCAACCGAGAATTTGGTATCTTAAAAAACTGTCAAGACCCAAAGGCCAAATGATGACAATTTCAGATAAATAAAAATTGAAAGAATTAGTGCCAGGGGATCCTGTACTTCAGAAATGCTAAAAATTATCATTAGGCTGAGGGAAATGTCAACATATGGAAACTGTAATCTACAAGAAGAAAGGCAGAGTACTAGAAATGGTAAATGGGGATAAACATATGACTATATTTTTTCCATCTTTTAATTTTTAAAGAAATAGATAACTTTTTAAAGCAAAATGATATGTTGTGGGATTTATAAATAAGTGCAATATAGGACTAAAGTAGAACTTAAGTCAGGAGTAATTAAAATTATAAGGTTGCAAGCTTCTTGCATTGTACATGAAGTAGTACATTAATAGTTCTAAGTTAACTGAGAAATTTTGGTTGCATACTGTAATCCCCAGAGAAACCATTAAAAATATTTCAAAGAGGTATAGTAAAAACTTATTATGAATTAAAATTAAATATTAATAAGAAATTGATAAACCTAAAAGGAAAGGAATGAGTGAAAAATGGGCAAAAATTAGGTGTGGTAAATTGAAAATAAATAGCAGGAAATTTAGAGTTTCTGTATTAATGAGAGACAAAACTGACTTTAAGACAAAGAATATTACCAAAGAATGGTAGTTCATTGAGGGTATAACAATCAATAAAGAATGGAAAGTCTTTTCAAGAAGTGGTGCTAGAACAACAGTATATTGATATGGAAAAGAAAAACACAATTATTTTCTACCTCAAAGTGTATAAAAAACTAATCATAGATTTATGTATAAAAGTTAAAAGCTGTGAAACTTTTAGAAAAGAAAGGGGAGAATATTATCACAACTTGGGAGTGGCCAAAATATACCTTGATACTGAAAGCAGTAACAAAAACAAACCATAATAAGTTAGACAAAAAATCTTCTTATCAGAAGACATGGTTAAGAAAATTTGTAAGCCCAGACTATAGGATGAAGGATTGTGTCTAGAGCACATGAGGAAGGAATCCCACAGTTTGATATTTTTAAGGCAAAAACTAATAAAAATTGGGCACAATTCTTGAATAAGCATGCCACAAGGAAAGGTATATGAATGGGAAACCTACTACAGAACCCTTTCCTGCCTGGGTTTCATTCAAAGCCAGAAGCCTTTTTGGAACACCAGATATATGGGCCAGAGCAGTATCCCTTGTGCTGGAATATGCTGCTTTCAGGAACTGACGAGAACTATCAGGCACTGTGCTTCCTACCTCTTGGTGGAGACAGTGCTATTACGATTGTAATGTGTTGGCATTTACTTATTTTAGATCTAGAGAACACTTATTTTATTCGATACCCCTGATTTATATTTTATGTCCTAGGTAGAAACTATCTGTCATTCATGGTAAACTTGACTCAAAATTTAAAATTTTTGCTATAATACAAACCCAAAATATTTTAAAATATAGGTGGCATTCCCTTTGCCCATTTCTGACTTATTATCATTAGTTCTTTTGTACATCTCAGGAATAGGCAAGTTGCTGTATCTCAGGATATTATGAAACATTGACCTCTGAGTCAGTTGTTGTTGGTTTTTTTTTGTTTTTTTTTAACTTCAGGCTCTGTCACCATCAGTTCCTCGCTCGTGCTCTTCTATGCGTGTGTTTCTAGATGTTGCTCTCCTCTCTTCATTCCTTTCTCATCCCTTCCTTGCTTCATTTCTTCTTCATTTTTCATTTTCTTATTTTATTGTGATTTATTTTCCCCTGCTTTTCTTCATCACTTCTCTGTTTGTCAGATTTTTATTTATGTCTATGTCTAATACCTGTTTCTTGGGCTAGTGTTTAGTAGCCCATGTTTGGGGGTTTGTATGTCCTTATGAGATAATTTAGAAACTCATAAAATAAGGTGCAAAGTGGTGTTCACTCCGTTGGTGAGAACAATACAGAAAGGTAAAGTCAGAAAGAAAAAGCAAGACAAAGGAGAGAAAGAAGGAGGTAGAGAAATAAAGTGGAAGCAGAAGGACATAGAGAAATAAAGGGGAAGCAATCAACAAAAAATATTAAGGACAAAAAATTCACACTTAATTCCTATGAATATGTATTGAGTGCCTCCTAAGAAACAGAAATTACTGTGTGGAATGAGGAGAAAATAATGGTGACCAAAAAAGAAAGTTTGCCCTAGCATAACTCAGTATAATTCAAAATATTAGTATATTTATTTAGTCATATCCCATGTCACCTTAACATACGGTTTTATGAGTATTATTTCTTATCTAATTACTTGATTAACCATAGTTTATATCTAGACCTATTATTTATATTCAAAACTCCTAAAGGTTTATTACCCTGTTTGACAGAGCCACAAAAACCTGCCAGAGGAAAAATGATTCTTTCAGCTGACATAGCAGTATCTACAGAAAATATTACCCTGGGACAAAATAAATAAAGTTAAAGGGCAGTGGAAAATGAGCTTCCTATACACAATATACCAAGAGGAATAACTATTTTGAACCTGAAAATAGTGGAAATGACAGGTGGTCAGTTTGTTTAAAATAGGGAAAGAAATATCTATATCTGATAAGATAAAAAGCTAGTTGCTGTTATGATTTTGAAAATTTTTGAAAAAAATTTTTGTATATGAATTTTAAATATATTGAGAGTAAATTTTAGTTTGAAATATGTTTTTGTGTATCACTATAAATATTTTATATACATAACATTATTTTCATTACAATTTAATTATAGAACCAAAATACCTTGGTATTTGAAGGAGGTAAATGGAATAAAAATGCTTTGTCCACAATTTTGTAAAAATTCCACTTACTAATTTCTGAATAGAATTACATTAAATGCTGTTTTTAAAAATTTAGACATTTAATTAAACCTATGAATTATTTCATTGAAAGGGATTAAAATATCTTTAATGTTCCATTCCCATAAGCTGAATTCTCTGCCTGTGTTTTCTTTTCTTCTCAGAAAATGGTAATATGAGATTTCTAGTCCTCTAGCTAAAACATTTAGAATCTTCTACCACTCCTTTCATTGATCCACCTCTCATTTCAACAAGTTATTCAGATTCAACCTCCTATCTTTCAAATACATCTTGGTTGAAGATCTAATGATGATTTTTCTTGGCCTATATAATTACATAATAATTTCCATATCCTTAGTAGTACTCTCAGTTTTTTACTGTCTTCTCCTATTTTCTTGTCACATCTACTCTAACCCCACAGTGAACATGTAACCACTCTGTGCTCTATTAGCTAAAAATATTTGTCATTTAATAAGTGGGCACTTCCAAATTTGGTGCAAGTGTTCATACTTGTGCCTTTCTCTGTAATATTCATTCTCTTTGGTTGTGACTGTCAAAATCTTGTGGTTTTTTTGTTTTGTTTTGTTTTTTAATCAATTTTAAGTCTCTTTTAAAAAACTCTGCAGGCTGACAACCAATTCCTGGGCAAAACTCCACAGCCGTGATTGGATATTTGCTGTGTAATAATAAAGCAATGTACAAGACACATTAAGGCTGGCAAGGACAGGAGGTTAAGAAGGACATGACTTTGAGAAAGGGAGAGAGATAAAGAGAAAATATGCAGAAGAAATGTTGGCTTCTTGATGCTTACAGTTCCCTGCTTACAGGGGAACTGCTCACAGTTCTCTGAAAGCAATGAGTTTTGTCTGTCTCTGAAAATATTAAATTGAATTCTGAAATTCAAGATCCATATCATTTTTTAAATTGAAAATTTTATTGAGATCATTGAAGATTCACATGAAGTCATAATAAATAATACAGAGAGATCCAGTGTAACATTCACCCTGTTTCACTCAATAACAACTTATAAAACTCTATTACAGTTTCATGACAGGATACTGACATTGATACAAAGTGCTGATTTTATTCACAATTTCCCAGTGTAACTTCTACTCATTTGTACGTGTGTGTGTGTGTTTAATTATATGCAATTCTATCACATGGGTAGGATTCTGTATCCACTACTACAGTCAAGATACAGAACATGTCCATCACCACAAAGATCATTCAAGTTGCCCTTAATGAAGTACGAAACCATTTGGAATTGTTTTCATTCAGTATTATTCCCTACCTATGCATCTAAGCTGAGTATATCATAATTTGCTTCCTTTTATTGCTGAGTAGTATTCTATAGTATGTATTTACTATAATTTAACCATTCACCTCTGAAGAACATCAGGACTGTTTTATTGTTATTACAAATAAAGCTTCTATGAACAGTGCTGTATGTTTTTGTGTAATAAGCATGTTTTCATTTCTCTCATACCCAAGAGTGGAATAGCTGGGTCATATGATATTTGCATTTTAGTTATATAAGAAACTGCAAAATTGTTTTCTGTAGTGGCTGTAACATTTTACATCCCACCAGCTATGTACAAATGATCCAGTTTCTCTGCATCCTCAGCAGCATTTGGTACTGCCACTATTTTTTTAAAAAATCATAGCCATTCTGATAGATATATAGTGATGTCTAATTGTGGTTTTATTTGCATTTACCTAATGGCTAATGATGAACTTCTGTTCATGTGCTTATTTGCCATCTGTATTTCCTCTTCAGTGAAATGTCTGTTCATAGCTTTTGCCCAATTTCTAAGTGTATTGTTTTGTTTTGTTTTTTGAGTTTTATATTCTAGATACCTCTTCCTTTTGTCAGATATGTGCTTTACAAATATTTTCTCCCAGTCTATGGCTTGTCATTTTACCTATGTAGGATCTATCATAGAGAAAACATTTTTTAATTTGGAAGAAGTCCAAATTTATCAATGTTTCCTTCTGTCTATCATGCTTTAAGATCAAAAACTGTCCAGCCCTAGATTCCAAATATTTTCCTTATGTTTATTCTAATTCTTTTGTGGTTTCATATTTTACATTTAAAGCTTTATTCTATTTTGAATTAATTTTTCTGTAAAGCTATAACATTCAGGTTGACATTCAATTTTTTGCTTATAGATGTCCAATTGCTTCCACACAATTTGTTAAAATGATGTTGAATTGAATTGCTCCATGGAATTGCTTTTACACCATTGCCAATAACCAGTTGAGAATATTTGTGTGGGTCTAAATTTTGTTTGCTGTTTAATTTCGTTAATCTGTCTATTCCTCCTACAATAGCACACTGTCTTAACTACTATGACCATATAGTAAAACATAGTATCAAGTAGCGTGAATCCTCTCACTTTATGCTTCTTTGTCAAAATGGTTTTAGATCATCTAAGGTCTATGCCTTTCCATATAATTTTTAGAATAGGCTAGTCTGTATTAAAAAAATACTGCTGAGACTTGACAGTAATTGCATTAAACCCATAGATCAATTTGGGAAGAATTAATACATTTGCTATGATGAGTGTTCTGATGCATGAGCACAGTATATCTTTCAATTAGTTTAGGTCTTCTTTGATTTAACTGGTATTTTGTTATTTTTAGTACATACATGCTATGGTGTTCTGTAAATTGTATACCTAAGCATTTCCTTTTCTTGGAGTGAGTGCTACTGTTATTTGTTTTAAATTTCAGTTTCTGTAGGTTCATTATTAGTATAGAGAAATGAGAGTGATTTTGTGTGTTGATCTTAAAATCCTGAGATTTATTACATTTTTAGTTTTAGGAAGGGTTTTTTCTTTTTTGGTATACTCCTTGCAGTTTTCCCCTAGATACTCATGCCACCTTCAAATAGGAATATTTTGTTTCTTTTTTTCTAATTTGTATGTCTTTTTATTCGCCCTTATTGCAGGAGCTAGGATTGCCAGTACTATGTTAAATGAGTGGTCAAAGTGAACATCATTGCCTTGTTCCCTGTCTGAAAGGGAAAATATTGTTTGAGTTTCTCCTTTAAGTAAGGTATTAGCCGTAGGCTTTTTTTGTAGTTGTTCTTTATCAAGTAGAATTTCCCTCTACACTTAAACTGCAGAGTTTTTGTTTTGTTTTGTTTCCCTTAGTGGGTTTCGGATATTGCCAAATGCTTTTTCTTCATCAATTGAAATGATCACGTGATTTTTTTTCTTTAGCCTGTTGATATCGTAGGTGTATTGTTTGATTTTTTGAATCAGACATACTTACCGAGAAAAAAAGTCTCATTTGGTCATGGTGTGTAATTCAGTTTTACATTGTTGGATTGGATTTGCTTCTATTTTCTTGAGGGTTTTTGCTTCTACATTCATGAGAGATACTGAGCTGTAGTTTTCTTTTTTTGTACTGTCTTTTTCTGATTTTGGTCTCATGAAAGAAGTTGAGGTAGGTACTCTCTGCTTTCTGGAAGGGTGGGTGGAAAATTTTGTTAATCCTTCTTTAAATATTTGGTAGAGTTCTGCAGTGAAATGATGCGGGCCCGGAGATTTCTTTCTCAGGAGTTTTAAATTACAAATTCAAATTCTTTAACGATTATAAGATTATTCAGATTATCTGTTTAAGTTTGCTTGTTTTTAGCAATTTTTGGTTTTTGAAGAATTACTCCATTTCAAATAAATTGCCAACTTTATCAGTGTAACGTTGTTCATAGTATTCCCTTATTATCCTCTTAATGATGGCAAGATCTGTAGTGATATCCCCTGTCTCATTTCCATTATTGTTGATTATTTCTTCCCTTTTTAAACTTTTGTCTCGCTGAATATTTATCAATTGCATTGATTGTATTAAAGAACTAATTTTTTTTAGTTTTAGTTGGTGTAGTGGTCTTACTGATTTTCTGTTATTCTCTTTTGAATTTCTTGCATTTCTGATCTTATCTTTATTATCATTCCTCCTGTTTGCCTTGGGTTTATTCTTTTTCTTTTTATAGTTACTTGAGATAGAAACCTATATTATTTATTTGAGATCTTTACTCATTTCTAATATAAGCAATTGAGGTTACAAATTTCCCTCTCAACATTCTTCTAGCTTCATCCCACATATTTTAATATGATTTATTTTCAGTTCATTTGGTACTCTATTTAAAAAAAAATTCCCTCTCGGACTTTCGTTTTGACCCATGGATTACTCAGAGGCTTGTTATTGAAGTTCCATGTGTTGGCTTTCTGTTACTGATTTCTAGCTTGACTCCATTATCATCAGATGTTGCTTTCTGGTTTCTTTTGGTGAATGGTCTATGGGAAGCTAAGAATGTGTGCATTTTGTTGTTGTCAGGTGCATTATTTTATATATCTGAATTTGATCCTACTGATTGATTCTGTTGTTCACAAATTCTATAATCTTGCTGATTCTCAGCTTAGTAGTTTTATCAGTTTCTGAGAGAGGTGTTTTGAAGTTTCCACATTCATTGTGGATTTGTTTTTTTCTCCTTTCACTGCTATCAGTTTTTGCTTCATGTATTTTGTGATCCTTTTGTATGATACATACACATATAGAGGATCATTTTGTCTTTCTTGTGGATTGATTCTTTTATCATTATGCACTGTTCTTCTTTGTCTCTAGTAAATTTCTTTGATCTTCAATCTAATTTATCAAATATTAATATACCTATTCTCCCATTGTTTCTAATTAATGTTTGCATGTTGTATATTTTCCTGTCCTTTTACTTTCAACCTACTTATGGCATAAATTTGAAATAAATTTGTTATAAACAGTGTATAATTGAGTAACTTTTTAAAAATCCACTGCAAATCTATCATTTTTGATTGGTATATTTAGACTATTTACATTAAGTTAATTTTGGATATGTTAAAGCTTAAATCTGCCATTTTATTATTCATTTTCTGTTTGTTCTGTTCTTGTTCTTCTGTTCCTCTTTTCTTGTCTTCTTGTAGGCTACTTGCACCTTATCTTGATTTATTTACAGTGCTTTCGAGCATATCTTTTTGTATAGCTGGTGTAGTGGTTGCTGAGTATTTCAATATTCATAAATGACTTATTACCATCTACTGGTATCAATATTTAACACATTGAGTGAAGTTTGGAAATCTTTCTCCATTTTGACCCTTGTTCCTCCCCCATTTAATAATCATTGTCTTGAGTGTCAGATGGTGTTCAGAAACACCCATGCTCTCTGAAGTAGAAAGCATCAAATGACAATACCCGAAGACTCTTTGCAATGCTCACTGTGCCCACCTTAAACTACACTTAAATATCTTAATAAATATCCCGTCCCTCTTTCACCAATAGACAGATCAACCAAAATTAAAATAAATAAGGAAACACAAGCTTTAAATGACACATTATACAAGATGGATTTAATTGATGTTTATAGGACATTCCATCCAAAAACAACAGAATACACTTTCTTCTCAGTGCTCATGAAACATTCTCCAGGATAGATCATATCTTGGGTCACAAATCCAGCCTTGGTAAATTTAAGAAAATTCAAATCTTATCAAGTATATTTTATGGCCACAACACTATGAGGTTAGATATCAATTACAGGAAAAATTTAAGACACTTGAAATCATGACAAGTATCTTTTCTGACTTCAACACTATGAGACTAGATATAGATTACAGGAAAAAACTGTAAAAAACACATGGAGGCTAAACAATATGCTACTTTATAACAAAGAGATGACTGAAGAAATCAAAGAGGAAATCAAAAAATACCTAGAAAAAAATTACAATGAAAACATGATAACCCAAAACCTATGGGAGGCAGCAAAAGCAGTTCTAAGAGGGAAGTTTATAGCTATACGAGCCTACCTCAAGAAAAAAGAAATATCTCAAATAAACAACCTAACCTTACACCTAAAGCAATTAGAGAAAGTAAAACAAAAGAAAACAAAACAAAAAAAACCCCCAAAGTTAGCAGAAGGAAAGAAATCATAAAGATCAGATCAGAAATAAATGAAAAAGAGATGAAGGAAACAGTAGCAAAGATCATTAAAACTAAAAGCTATTTTTTTGAGAAGATAAACAAAACTGATAAAACACTAGCCAAGTCATCAAGGAAAAAAGGGAGAAGAGTCAAATAAACAGAATTAGAAATGAAAAAGGAGAAGTAACACTGACACTGCAAAAATGCAAAGGATCATGAGAGATTACAACAAGCAACTATAGGCCAATAAAATGAAGAACCTGGAATAAATGGATAAATTCTTAGAAAAGGACAACCTTCGGAGACTGAATCAGGAAGAAATGGAAAATATAAACAGACAAATCACAAGCACTGAAATTGAAACTGTGATTAAAAATCTTCCAACAAACAAAGTCCAGTACCAGTTGGCTTCACAGGTGAATTCTATCAAACATTTAGAGAAGAGCTAACACCTATCCTTCTCAAACTCTTCCAAAATATAGCAGAGGGAGGAACACTCCCAAAATCATTCTATGAGGCCACCATCACCCTGATACCAAAACCAGAAAAAGATGTCACAAAGAAAACTACAGGCCAATATCACGGATGAACATAGATGCAAAAATCCTCAACAAAATACTGGCAAACAGAATCCAACAGCACATTAAAAGGATCATACACCATGATCAAGTGAGGTTTATCACAGGAAGGCAAGGATTCTTCAATATATGCTAATCAATCAATGTGATACACCATGTTAACAAATTGAAGGATAAAAACCATATGATAATCTCAGTAGATGCAGAAAATTTTTCAACAAAATTCAACACCCATTTATGATAAAAACTCTCCAACCTGTAGACATAGAGGGAAGCTACCTCAACCTAATAAAGGCCATATATGACAAACCCATGGCCAATATTGTTCTCATTCTCACCACTATGATTCAACATAGTTTTGGAAGTCCTAGCCACAGCAATCAGAGAAGGAAAATAAATAAAAGAAGTCCAAATTGGAAAAGAAGAAGTAAAACTGTCACTGTTTGCAGGTGACATGATACTATACATAGAGAGTCCTAAATATGCTATCAGAAAACTAACAGAGCTAATCAATGAACTTGGTAAAGTAGCAGGATACAAAACTAATGCACAGAAATCTCTTGCATTCTTATGCACTAATGATGAAAAATCTGAAAGAGAAATTAAGGAAACACTTGCATTACCACTGCAACAAAAAGAATAAAATGCCTAGGAATAAAAGTATAAGACACTGATGAAACAAGTTAAAGATGATACAAACAGATGGAGAGATATACCATGTCTTGGACTGGAAGAATCAACATTGTGAAAATGACCATACTACCCCAAGCAATCTACAGATTCAATGCAATCCCTGTCCAACTACCAATGGCATTTTTCTCAGAAGTAGAAACAAATTTTCACAATTTGTATGGAAATACAAAAGACCCCGAATAGCCAAAGCAATCTTGAGAAAGAAAAACGGAGCTAGAGGAATCAGGCTCCCTGACTTCAGACTATATTATAAAACTACATTAACCAATACAGTATGGTACTGGCACAAAAACAGAAATATAGATCAATGGAACAGGATAGAAAGCCCACAGATAAACCCACACTCATATTGTCAACTTATCTTTGATAAAGGATGCAAGAATATACAATGGAGAAAAGACAGCCTTTTCAATAAGTGGTGCTGGGAAAATGGGACAGCTACATGTAAAAGAACGAAATTAGAACACTTCCTAACACCATACACAAATGTAAACTCAAAATGGATTAAAGACCTAAATGTAAGACCAGATAATGTAAAACTCTTATTAGAGGAAAACATAGGAATAGCTCTCTTTGACATAAATCACAGCAAGAACCTTTTTGACCCACCTCCTAGAGAAATGGAAAGAAAAAAATAAACAAATGGGACCTAAAGAAACTTAAAAGTTTTTGCACAGCAAAGTAAACCATAAACAAGACAGAAAGACAACCCTCAGAATGGGAGAAAATATTTGCAAATGAAGCAACTGATAGAGGATTCATCTCCAAAATATACAAGCAGCTCATGCAGCTCAATATCCAAAAAACAAGCAGCCCAATCCAAAAAAGGACAGAAGATCTAAATAGACATTTCTCCAAAGAAGATATACAGATTGCCAACAAACACATGAAAGGATGCTCAACATCACTAATTATTAGAGAAATGCAAATCAAAACTACAATGAGATTTCACCTCACACTGGTCAGAATGTCCATCATCAAAAAATCTACAATAAATCCTGGAGAGGGTGTGGAGAAAACAATAGATCCTGGAGAGGGTGTGGAGACAAGGGAACCCTCCTGCACTGTTGGTGGGAATGTAAATTGATACAGCCACTATGAAGAACGGTATGGATGTTCCTCAAAAAACTAAAAATAGAACTATCCTATGACCCAGCAAACCCACTACTGGACATACACCCTGAGAAAACCATAATTCAAAAGATTCATATACCACAATGTTCATTGCAACACTGCTTACAAGAACCAGGACACAGAATCAACCTAAGTGTCCATAGACTGATGAATGGATAAAGAAGATGTGGCCATTATCCACTATGGAATATTACTCACCCCTAAAAGAACTGAAATTTAGTTATTTGTAGTGAGGTGGATGGACCTAGAGTCTGTCATACAGAGTAAAGTAAGTCAGAAAGAGAAAAACAAATACTGTATGCTAACCCATATATATGGAATCTAAAACAAAACAAAACAAAAAAACTGGTTCTGATGAACCTAGGGGCAGGACAGGACTCTAGATGCAGACGTAGAGAATGGACCCGAGGACATGGGGAGAGGGGGAAGGGTAAGCTAGGACGAAGTGAGAGAGTAGCATTAACATATATAAACTACCAATGTAAAATAGATAGCTAGCAGGAAGCAACTCCATCACACAGGGAGATCAATTTCGTGCTTTGTGACCACCTAGAGGGGCAGGATAGGAAGGGTGTGTGGGAGACACAAGAGGGAGGGGATATGGGGATATATGTATAGGTATAGCTGATTCACTTTGTTATACAGCAGAAACTAACACAATATTGTAAAGCATTTATACTCCAATAAAGATGTTAAAAGAAAAGAAAAGTGACTGCCGTTCAGCTGAGAGCATAGTTGGCCACACATGCAGATGGTATGGGTATTTGCCTACCTGTTATAGATGAGAGATTCAGAAATGGTATACATATGCATACATAACACACCATCCTAAAAATATATATGTGTGTGTGTGTGTGTGTGTGTGTGTGTGTGTATATATATATATATATATATATATATACACATATATATATTCTTGAATGCCTGCCTTACCATGCACCCTATCGTGTGTGTTTGAAATTCTACAACAAGCGATTACATTACTTGAGCTACAACTTAAACAGTAGTGGTGCCCTCTGATTAAAAACTGAGCATTCCTTTGTAATTAATTTAGATTCATTGAGCTATTATTAGTCATCAACAATATAATGTAAACCAGAATCCTGGAAGTTGGGGTACGGTCTAGAAGGCATGCTCCAGAGTATGCCTCTCTATGCCACATGTCAATGTGATAGTTCAGAAAAGCCATGGAGCATAAGCGAGAATTAGGGGAGGAGGACCCTCAGAGAGGGAAAGGACCCTGATGTGATACTTAAGAGGGCTGTAAAGGGCAGATCACTGACGTCACAAATTTTCTTAAGCAGTGTTGGATTGAAGCATAGGATGCTGTATTCTGCTAG
This sequence comes from Kogia breviceps, assembly GCF_026419965.1. Taxonomy (NCBI): domain Eukaryota; kingdom Metazoa; phylum Chordata; class Mammalia; order Artiodactyla; family Physeteridae; genus Kogia; species Kogia breviceps. The sequence continues at coordinate 15,439,782 of NC_081315.1, read as the reverse complement.
TGGAAATATCTGTGGAGATGTATTTTGCATCAGAATTTGTGTGTCACATTCTCAGAAATAACAAGCAAAACTTAATTGATCAGGCTTCCTTGGTGGTGCAGTGGTTGAGAATCTGCCTGCTAATGCAGGGGACACGGTTTTGAGCCCTGGTCTGGGAGGATCCCACATGCCGCGGAGCAGCTAGGCCCGTGAGCCACAACTACTGAGCCTGTGTGTTTGTAACCTGTGCTCCGCAACAAGAGAGGGCACGATAGTGAGAGGCCTGCGCACCGCGATGAAGAGTGGCCCCGCTTGCCACAACTAGAGAAAGCCCTTGCACAGAAACAAAGACCCAACACAGCAAAAATAAATAAATTACTTAATAAACTTCTACCCCCAACATCTTTTTTAAAAACAAAAACAAAAAAACCCTTAATTGATCCCAAAAGGACTCTAAGTGTGCAGTCATACAGCAGTTGCACATTCATACATTCTGAATGTGAGAGGGCCATACAGTCTTATTCAGTTCTTTTCCTAGGAGTATGCATTACTAGTATTTGTGTTCTTGGAGATCAGCAGATCCTCAACTCTTTTTTTAATGTTGTGATTTACTGTCCATGATAAACTCTGGAGCTCTTAGATTTTCTTTATGATTTTGATCCCTGTTTACATTTACAAATTTACATTTGTATGTGAATCATAAGTGATTACGTAAGAGCCAATATTTCACTTTGAATGTTTGGGTTACCATTTCTATTTGGTCGTAGGTTAATAAAGCCAAATTTCCAAATGACAGAAATTTTCCTACATCCCCTGTTATACTCAAATTATTTTTTCAGCTCTGAAGGTTAAAATTATATGCACAATGGAGAGCCATTTTATAAAAAGGACTTTGATTTCTGAAATTAATAAATGGAGGCTTTTATTTTACATCACAGCAATGATAGGAAGTGAAATACACTGCTTTGTATCTAGTACCATCAAGAAAATGACTGAGGCCAATTAATATGTAAATTTGCACAGAGTGAAGATGAAATGTGGTCAGGAAGCACTGTACAAATGACAGTTTTACAGTAGATGAACTAGATAATAGCAATGGGTGTTTGAAGTACAACATGACACACTGAAGTCAAAAGCATTAGATAGTAATGGTTAAGAAAATGGACTCTCCAGCCAGGCTTCTCTACTTGCTAGTTTGAACAAGTGATTTCACTTCTTACTGTCCAAGTTTCCTCAATGAAAATTGGGGAATATAATAATACATTTTTATAGGACTGTTATGAACACTAAATGAGTTTAAAATATAATGTGCTAGAATAGTGTTTGGAACATAACCCAATAAAGGTCAGACACTGTTATTACTAGTTGTAGAACATGCGCATTCAAAAGGATGTGCACCAGAACAGTTACCACTATATTAATGTTGTGGGCATTAATTTAATTTCAGGAAAATGATACTCTCTGCAACATTAAGTTAATGTTAATAATGTGAAAGTAGTTGGTTTAATAATTTTATTAATATTTAAAAATATTATTAAAATTTTTAGAATACTGACTGATTTATGGTAAATGACTATGTAAGTTTCTGTTAAACAAATATACAATTCTATTTATGAACTGGTTTAGTTTCTGAGATGAACCAAAGATATAAACATAGAAATTTTTAGTTTTTGTTTTTACACATGTATTTAAAAACATAACAAGAAACATTTGTATTAGTGGAGAATCTTAGAATTTTCCCCATTTGAAACAAAATTTGCACAATTTTAAAATTTTGGAAAGATGCCCACCACAACTTATTTGGAGACAGATTCAAAATTAGGAGTACTGGAATTATAATCAGGAAAGGTTACTTTGAAGCCCAGATGAAGAACTAATAAAGAATGTGAATTACATCAAATTCATTTAACCACTGTACTCCATTTCCTCACCTGCAAATTTCAACTTAAACTCAATAATCTTTGAGGCAGGAGAATCCCAAGAGGTGGTCCTTTGGCCACCTGCATCAGCATAATCTGAATACTCGGTAAAAGTTGTCAGCAAGAAATTTCCTGTATCTTAGAAGACTTCTGAATTATTTTCAAGGAGACGTGTTTTAACGCATAGAATTTTAAACTAAGAAGGTACATGGAGAAGATTATTAACATAATATTAGGAGCATGTTTTGAGTTTCTCAGAAGACATTTTCTATTTATAAATAGCGTTATATGTCATTATCACTATTGTTTATTTTTACATTTATGTGGTTTTTTATAGTAAAATATTGTAAAATTAGATGAATTTAAACTGCACTGGGTATATTTGTCTTAGGGAAAAATGAATTATCAAGACAATAACTTTATGTCTACATATAGTTTACTTATTTATAATAATTTTATATCTTGATCGACTTAATTTTAATAAATATTCTTCATGTCTCCAAGAAGTTACTAATTACCCCTCCACTGCTGACCTCACATTTTAGTGGGACTGAATCCAATATTGTCCCTGATATATAAATTTATATTGTTCAATACAAGTATTTGCAAAATTGAATATTAATCAAATCAGAAAAATGCTGATCAGTAATAATCAATTTAATGGCTAGCTACCAATGTGCAACTCAGAATTATGTATACATACTTGCAAACATAACTCAAAAATTGCCTCTGTAGCAGGGACAATTTCCTAGAATATGTTGCCTCCTCCATCCACCTGTGTAATTTCTTTCATCCCAAGGGAGAATTACTGGAAACAATGACCTCCATTATCTGAAGTGTCAACCACTCTGAAAGTCCTGTGTGTCCCACCTTCTCCAGCTGGGACTCTTGACCAACTGCAGCTGTGAGACTATTTTGTAAATACAGATTTGAATGTTTATAAATGAAATAGAAGATAAAACATTCTATGACAGTATAATCTTTGGAAATATAGCAGGATGGATCATCAAACTTAACAAAGGGTTTTCTCCTTCCATTTGTTCTTCCCTGAAAATGTTATCTGAGTCATGTTGCTATGGTACTTTTAGCTAATCAGACTTGTTTCCTAGCATTGAAATAATTTTTTTTAAAAATAGGCATTATAAATCAAATTCAAGGCTTTCTTATTCTAAATTTTAAAATATATAATTTGATCATACTTCGAGTTACATTATGATAACAGATCTCACCTTTCACTCTGAGCGTATATGACTTGGTGGTACAATTGTTGAAAAAGGTGAATGCGTAAACTAACGAAAGTAAAAAATAACACGTGATTTTCCAAGGAATCAGTGCTTTTGAGAGTTTTTATAGTCACTAAACTGGTAAATATCTGAGCCAAGACTAAACTGGATTTTAAAATTTCTTGCATAATATTTTCTTAAATACCTCAAATTGAAGTCTTCTTGATGCCATTTTTCTCAACCATAAAATATTACCCTTTTTGGATTATATGAGTAATATTATTTTTGCCTTCTAAAAGTTATGTCTTTTTAAAAAATTTATTTATTTTACTTATTTTGGGCTGCATTGGGTCTTTGTTGTGGTGCACGGGCTTCTCATTGTGGTGGCTTCTCGTTGCAGAGCACAGGCTGTAGGCGCACGGGCTTCAGTAGTTGTGGCACATGGGCTCAGTAATTGTGGCTCATGGGCTCAGGAGCACAGGCTCAGTAGTTGTGGTGCATGGCCTTAGTTGCTCCAGGGCATGTGGGATCTTCCCGGACCAGGGCTCAAACCCGTGTCCCCTGCATTGGCAGACGGATTCTTAACCACTCCACCACCATGGAAGCCCCTAAAAATTATATCTTTATTTGAGACCCAGAGCAACACTCCATTGAAAAAGTTGGTATGTAAAAACTCCCAGCAGGGTCTGAAGTAACCTCCCATAATCAAACATATTTGCATTTCTTCAGCAAATTATGAATAATGAGACTGTATGGGATTAATATAGGCTAAAAATCACACCCCTTCCTGTCAGATCAGGTTATGTTTTGCCACCAAATGAGTTTGCCACAATCTCACCAAACTACTTCAGGAGTTTTTTGGACTGTAATACCATGAATAATGGATCATGGTGGTATTTCAACATTCTAAAAGTCTTAATTATCCCTCAATAGTGAATTTGCCTCCAGGGAGCAACTTTGACACTGGGGAGAGTCTGTATGCTTCCTTGAATTCTATAAATAGTTGCACTTATTGAGCTGTGCCTAAACACAAGAGAATTCTCTGCATATGATGTCCACCATGTAATTTTTTTAAAAAAACATCTTTATTTGAGTATGATTACTTTACAGTGATGTCTTAGTTTCTGCTTTATAACAAAGTGAATCAGCTATACATATACATATATGCCCATATCCCCTCCCTCTTGCGTCTCCCTCCCACCCTCCCTATCCCACCCCTCTAGGTGGTCACAAAGCACCGAGCTGACCTCCCTGTGCTATGCAGATGCTTCCTAGTAGCTATCTGTTCTACATTTGGTAGTGTATATATAAGTCCGTGACACTGTCTCACTTCGTCCCAGCTTACCAATACCCCCCCAATGTCCTCAAGTCCATTCTCTATGCCTGCGTCTTTAATCTTGTCTGGCCCCCTACGTTCATCATAACCTTTTTTTTTTTTTTTTTATAGATTCCATATATATGTGTTAGCATATGGTATTTGTTTTTTTCTTTCTGACTTAACTTCACTCTGTATGACAGACTTCAGGTCTATCCACCTCACTACAAATAACTCAGTTTCATTTCTTTTTATGGCTGAGTAATATTCCATTGTATACATGTGCCACATCTTTATCCATTCATCTGTCGATGGACACTTAGGTTGCTTCCATGCCCTGTCTATTGTAAATAGAGCTGCAATGAACATTGTGGTACATGACTCTTTTTGAATTATGGTTTTCTCACGGTATATGCCCAGTAGTGGGATTGCTGGGTCTTATGGTAGTTCTATTTTTAGTTTTTTAAGGAACCTCCATACTGTTCTCCATAGTGGTTGTATCAATTTACATTCCCACCAACAGTGCAGGAGGGTTCCCTATTTTCTCCATGCTCTCCAGAATTTATTGTTTGTGGAGTTTTGATAATGGCCATTCTGACTGGTGTGAGGTGATACCTCATTGTAATTTTGATCTGCATTTCTCTAATGATTAGTGAGGTTGAGCATCCTTTCATGTGTTAGTTGGCAATCTGTATATCTTCTTTGGAGAAATGTCTATATAGGTCTTCTGCCCATTTCTGGATTGGTTCTTTGTTTTTTTGATACTGCATGAGCTGCTTGTAAATTTTACAGGTTAATCCTTTGTCAGTTGCTTCGTTTGCAAATATTTTCTCCCATTCTAAGGGTTGTCTTTTTGTTTTGTTTATGTTTTCCTTTGCTGTGCAAAAGCTTTTAAGTTTCATTAGGTCCCATTTGTTTATTTTTGTTTTTATTTCCATTTCTTTAGGAGGTGGGTCCAAAAGGTTCTTGTTGTGATTTATGTCAAAGAGCGTTCTGCCTATGTTTTCCTCTAAGAGTGTTAAAGTGTCTGGCCTTACATTTAGGTCTTTAATCCATTTTGAGTTTATTTTTGTATGTGGTGTCAGGGAGTGTTCTAATTTCATTCTTTTACATGTAGTTGTCCCGTTTTCCCAGCATCACTTATTGAAGAGGCTGTCTTTTCTCCATTGTATATTCTTGCCTCATTTATCAAAAATAAGGTGACCATATGTGTGTGGATTTATCTCTGGGCTTTCTATCCTGTTCCATGGATCTATATTTCTGTTTTTGTGCCAGTACCATACTGTCTTATTGTAGCTTTGTAGTATACTCTGAAGTCCAGGAGCCTGATTCCTCCAGCTCCATTTTTCTTTCTCAAGATTGCTTTGGCTATTCGGGGTCTTTTGTATTTCCATACAAATTGTGAAATTTTTTGTTCTACGTCTGTGAAAAGTGCCATTGGTAGTTTGATAGGGATTGCATTTAATCTGTAGATTGCATTGAATCTACATTGTAAAATGTATACTACCCAAAGTAAATTGCTTTGGGTAGTATAGTCATTTTCACAATGTTGTTTCTTCCAATCCATGAATATGCTCTATCTCTCCATATGTTTGTATCATCTTTAATTTCTTTCATCAGTATCTTATATTTTTCTGCATACAGATCTTTTGTCTTCTTAGGTAGGTTTATTCCTGTGTATTTTATTATTTTTGTTGCAGTGGTAAATGGGAGAGTTTCCTTAATTTCTCTTTCAGATTTTTTCATCATTAGTGTATAGGAATGCAAGAGATTTCTGTTCATTAATTTTGTATCCTAAACCTTTACCAAATTAATTGATTAGATCTAGTAGGTTTCTGGTGGCATTTTTAGGATTCTCTATGTATAGTATCCTGTCATCTGCAAACATTGACATTTTTACTTCTTTTCCAATTTGTATTCCTTTAATTTCTTTTTCTTCACTGATGGCTGTATCTAAAATTTCCAAACCTATGTTGAATAATAGTGGTGAGAGTGGGTAAGCTTGTCTTGTTCCTGATTTTAGTGGAAATGGTTTCAGTTTTTCACCATTGAGAACAATGTTGGCTATAGGTTTGTCATATATGGCCTTTATTATGTTGAGGAAAGTTCACTCTATGCATACTTTCTGGAAGGTTTTTATTATAAATCGGTATGGAATTTTGTTGAAAGCTTTTTCTGCATCTATTGAGATGATCATATGTTTTTTTATCCTTTAATTTCTTAATATCATGTGTCACATTGATTGATTTGTGTATATTGAAGAATCCTTGCATTCCTGGGATAAACCCCAATTGATCATGGTGTATGATCCTTTTAATGTGCAGCTGGATTCTGTTTACTTGTATTTTGTTGAGGATTTTTGCATCTATGTTCATTAGTGATATTGGCCTATAGTTTTCTTTCTTTGTGACATCTTTGTCTTGTTTTGGTGTCAGGGTGATAGTGGCCTCATAGAATGAATTTGGGAGTGTTCCTCCCTCTGCTATATTTTGGAAGAGTTTGAGAATGATAGGTGTTAGTTCTTCTCTAAATGTTTGATGGTATTTGCCTCTGAAGGCATCTGGTCCTGGGCTGTTGTTTGTTGGAAGATTTTTAATCACAGTTTCAATTTTAGTGCTTGTGATTGGTCTGTTTATATTTTCTATTTCTTCCTGATTCAGCCTCAGAAGGTTGTGCTTTTCTAAGAATTTGTCCATTTCTTCCAGGTTGTCCATTTTATTGGCATATAGTTGCTTGTAGTAATCTCTCATGATCCTTTGCATTTCTGCAGTCAGTTGTGACTTCTTTTTCATTTCTACTTCTATTGATTTGACTCTTCTCCCTTTTTTTCATGATGAGTCTCACTAATGGTTTCTCATTTTTGCTTATCATCTCAAAGAACCAGCTTTTAGTTTTATTGATCTTTGCTATTGCTTCCTTCTATGTTTTCCATTTATTTCTGTTCTAATCTTTATGTTTTCTTTCCTTCTGATAAATTTGGTGTTTTTTTGTTCTTCTTTCTCTGATTGCTTTAGGTGTAAGGTTAGGTTGTTTATTTGAGATGTTTCTTGTTTCTTCAGGTAGGGTTGTATTTTTATAAACTTCCCTCTTAGAACTGCTTTTGCTGCATCCCATAGGTTTTGGGTCATAGTGTTTTCACTGTCATTTATTTCTAGGTATGTTTTGGTTTCCCCTTTGATTTCTTCATTGATCTCTTCATTATTAGTAGTATATTGTTTAGCCTCCATGTGTTTTTGTTTTTTACAAATTTTTTCCTGTAATTGATATCTGCCCTCATAGGGTTGTGGTCAGAAAATATACTTGATAAGATTTGAATTTTCTTAAATTTACCAAGGCTGGATTTGTGACCCAAGATATGATCTATCCTGGAGAATGTTCCATGAGCACTTGAGAGGAAAGTGTATTCTGGTGGTTTTGGTTGAATGTCCTATAAATATCAATTAAGTCCATCTTATGTAATGTGGCATTTAAAGCTTGTGTTTCCTTACTTATTTTCATTTTGGATGATCTGTCCATTGGTGAAAGAAGTGGGGTGTTAAAGTCCCCTCCTATGATTGTGTTACTGTCAATTTCCCCTTTTAAGGCTGTTAGCATTTGCCTTATGTATTGAGGTGCTCCTATGTTGGGTGCATAAATATTTACAATTGTTATATCTTCTTGGAATGATCCCTTGATCATTATGTAGTGTCCTTCTTTGTCTCTTATAATAGTCTTTGTTTTAAAGTATTTTGTCTGATATGAGAATTGCTACTCCAGCTTTCTTTTGATTTGCATTTGCATGGAATATCTTTTTCTATCCCCTCACTTTCATTTTTTATGTGTCCCTAGGTGTGAAGTGGGTCTCTTGTAGACAGCATATATATATGGGTCTTGTTTTTGTATCCCTTAATCCAGTCTATGTCGTTTGGTGGGAGCATTTAATCCACTTACATTTAAGGTAATCATCAATATGTATGTTCCTATTACCATTTTCTTAATTGTTTTACATTTGTTTTTGTAGGTCTTTTCCTTCTCTTGTGTTCCCTGCCTAGAGAAGTTCCTTTAGCATCTGTTGTAGAGCTGGTTTGGTGGTGCTGAATTCTCTTAGCTTTTGCTTGTCTGTAAAGGTTTTGATTTCTCTGTTGAATCTCAATGAGATCCTTGCTGGATAGAGTAATCTTGGTTGTAGGTTTTTCCCTTTCATCACTTTTAACTATGTACTACCACTCCTTTCTGGCATGCAGAGTTTCTGCTGAAAGATCAGCTGTTAACCTTATGGGGATTCCTTTTTATGTTATTTGTTGTTTGTCCCTTTGCTGCTTTTATACTTTTTCTTTTTATTTAATGTTGGATAGTTTGATTAATATGTGTCTTGATGTGTTTCTCCTTGGATTTACCCTGTATGGGACTCACTGTACTTCCTGGACTTGATTAACTATTTCATTTCCCATATTAGGGAAATTTTCAACTATAATCTCTTCCAATATTTTCTCAGTCCCTTTCTTTTTCTCTTCCTCTTCTGGGACCCCTATAATTCGAATGTTGGTGTGTTCAATGTTGTCCTACAGTACTCTGAGACTGTCCTCAATTCTTTTCAATCTTTTTTCTTTATTCTGCTCTGCAGTAGTTATTTCCACTATTTTATCTTCCAGGTCACTTATCCGTTCTTCCGCCTCCATTATTCTGCTATTGATCCCTTGTAGAGAATTTTTAATTTCATTTATTGTGTTGTTCATCATTGTTTGCTCATTAGTTCTCCTAGGTCCTTGTTAAACGTTTCTTGTATTTTCTCCATTCTATTTCCAGGATTTTGGATCATCTTTACTATCATTACTCTGAATTCTTTTTCAGGTAGACTACCTATTTCCTCTTCATTTGTTTGGTCTGGTTGGTTTTTACCTTGTTCCTTCATCTGCTGTGTGTTTCTCTGTCTTCTCATTTTGCTTAACTTACTGTGTTTGTGGTCTCCTTTTTGCAGGCTGCAGGTTCACAGTTCCCATTGGTTTTGGTGTCTGCCCCCCAGTGGGTAAGTTTGGTTCAGTGGGTTGTGTAGGTTTCCTGGTGGAGGGGACTGTTGCCTGTGTTCTGGTGGATGAGTCTGGATGTTGGCTTTCTGGTGGGCAGCAGTGCGTCCGGTGGTGTGTTTTGGGGTGTTTGTGACCTTATGATTTTAGGCAGCCTGTCTGGTAATGGGTGGGGTTGTGTTCCTGTCTTGCTAGTTGTTTGACATAGGGTATCTAGCACTGTAGCTTGCTGGTCGTTGAGTGGAGCTGGGTCTTAGCCTTGAGATGGAGATCTCTTGGAGAGCTTTTGCCGTTTGATATTATGTGGTGCTGGGAAGTCTCTAGTGCACCAATATACTGAACTCAGCTCTCCTACCTCAGAGGCACATGCCTGACACCTGGCCGGAGCACCAAGACCCTGTCAGCCACACGGCTCAGATAGAGAAAAAAAAAGAAAGAGAGAAAAAAAATAAAGTTATTAAAATTAAAAATATAAAATAATTGTTAAAAAAATTAAAAAGTAAAAAAAGGACAGACAGAACCCTAGGACAAATGGTAAAAACAAAGCTATACACACAACACCATACAAAGAATCATACAAATACATACACAAAGAGAAAAAAAAAAAAAAAAATATATATATATATATATATATATATATATATACCATTGCTCCCAAAGTTCACCTCCTCAATTTGGGATGATTCGTTGTCTATTCAGGTATTCCACAGATGCAGGGTACATCAAGTTGATGGTGGAAATTTAATCCGCTGCTCCTGAGGCTGCTGGGAGAGATTTCCCTTTCTCTTCTTTGTTCGCACAGCTCCTGGGGTTCAGCTTTGAATTGGCCCCGCGTCTGCATGTAGGTCGCCTGAGGGCGTCTCTTCCTGCTCAGACAGCACAGGGTTATAAAGGAGCAGCTTATTCTGGGGCTCTGTCTCACTCAGGCTGGGGGGAGGGAGGGGTACGGATGCGAGACGATCCTGCAGTGGCAGAGGCCAGCGTGACGTTGCACCAGCCTGAGATGCGCCCTGTGTTCTCCCGGGGAAGTTGTCCCTGGATCACGGGACCCTGGCAGTGGCGGGCTGCACAGGCTCCCAGGAGGGGAGGTGTGGAGAGTGACCTGTGCTCGCTCACAGGCTTCTTGGTGGCTGCAGGAGCAGCCTTAGTGTCTCATGCCCGTCTCTGGTGTCTGCACTGTGCGGCTTGTGCCTATCTCTGGAGCTCATTTAGACGGTGTTCTGAATCCCTTCTCCTCACTCACCACGAAACAATGGTCTCTTGCCTCTTCGGCATCTCCAGACTTTTCCCAGACTCCCTCCCGGGTAGTCGTGGCGCACTAACCCCTTCAGGCTGTGTTCACGCCGCCAGCCCCAGTCCTTTCCCTGGGATCCGACTGAAGCCCGAGCCTCAGCTCCCAGCCCCGCCCGCCCCGGCGGGAGAGCAGACAAGCTTCTCGGGCTGGTGAGTGCCAGTCGGCACCGATCCTCTGTGCGGGAATCTCTCCGCCTTGCCCTCCACACCCCTGTGGCTGTGCTCTCCTCTGCGGCTCCGAAGCTTCTCCCTTCCGTCCCCTGCAGTCTCTGCCCGTGAAGGAGCTTCCTAGTGTGTGGAAGCCTTTCCTTCTTCACAGCTCCCTCCCAGTTGTGCTGGTCCCGTCCCTATTCTTTTGTCTCTGTTTATTCTTTTTTCTTTGCTGTACCCAGGTACGTGGGGAGTTTCTTGCCTTTTGGGGGGGTCTGAGGTCTTCTGCCAGCGTTCAGTAGGTGTTCTGTAGGAGTTGTTCCACATGTAGGTGTATTTCTGATGTATTTGTCGGGAAGAAGGTGATCTCCACGTCTTACTCTTCTGCCATGTTGAAGGTCTCTCTCCACTATGTAATTTTATAAGTAATATATCTTATACCTAGGATTTTGGTTCTTTCTATCAAAGTAAAATATTATTTTTAAAACAAGAAATATTTGATTGTCCTTGCATCTCTAGTGACTCAAGCACAGAGAAGCAAAGTTCATTATTACAGTACAGAATGAAAAGAAGCCTAGAAAGTTCAAGTGAGTTAGACATGTTTCTATTGATTACAACACTACTGAGAGTAGAAAGAGATAGATAAAAGCCAGAAAGTTGGAATTAGTTTAAAATTATCTCTCTAAGGGCTGAGCCCTTTGGAGAAAGCAGTGGATAAATTACAAGTCACATTTTAAAAACCTTCAATACAAAAATATGAATATACTATATATGTGTGTGTGTGTGTGTGTGTGTATTCTAAAAGAATACATAAGTGTAGTGTTGTTTAGATGCTTTTATTTCTTAGAAATATTTTGTAAATCTTCCAAGGAAAATTGCAAGAAATTCCTCACAGTTGCCATAGTAACAGAGTTAATATGTTTTGAACACAGTAAACTGAACCTTATTTTGAAAAAGAAATAAAATATGTAACCTTGGTATACCTGTGGAGCAGCACTGTCCCTAGAACTTTCTATGATGATGTAAATATGGTAGCCATAGCCAGATGCTGGTACTGAGGATTTGAAATGTGGCTCCTGTGACTTAGGAACTGAGTTTTAAATTTAATTAGATTTCACTTCATTTAAATGTAAATGTAAATAGACACATGTGGCTCATGGCTACCCTATTTGACAGTGTAGGTATAGAATTTAAGATGTATTAAACATGGGCTTCCCTGGTGGCACAGTGGTTAAGAATCCACCTGCCAATGCAGGGGACATGGGTTCAATCTCTGGTCTGGGAAGATCCCACATGCTGTGGAGCAACTAAGCCCGTGCACCACAACTACTGAGCCTGTGCTCTGGAGCCTGTGAGCCACAACTACTGAGCCCACCTGCCGCAACTACTGAAGCCCGTGTGCCTAGAACCCGTGCTCCACAACAAGAGTAGCCACTGCAATAAGAAGCCCACAGACCGCAAAAGAGTAGCCCCCACTCGCCACAACTAGAGAAAGCCCACGCACAGCAATGAAGACCCAATGCAGCCAAAAATAAATAAATTAAATAACTAAAGTTATAAAAAAAAAAGTTAAGGAACTGTTTTAAAAGCATTTTTTAAATAAAGAAAAAATAAAATAAAATATATTAAACATGAGCATTTCCTACAATGTTGAGGTTATAATTTTTTTGATAAACCCATTTTAAAATTAATAAAAATTCTAATTAACTATCTGATGTTTGTTAGAACTAACGAAAATATTTTACTGGTGCCCAATCACAGTATGTAACTCATGTCATTCTAAATAAGAGGGTGGAGGGGAAAAGATTTCCCAATGACAACGTAAGTCTTAGATACATAAATCTAAGCTACATTAGTGCTCCTCAAACCTGAGAATACATAATAATCAGATGAAGAACTTGTTAAAGCACAGAGATTCTTATTTGGTAGAACTGGGGTGGGACTCAAACATTTGAATTTCTAACAAGCTCCAATTGCTGCTGCTAGTGGTGGTTCATGGACTACAGTTTGATTAGCACTCAGTAGGTACTTAGTGCAGTGGTCCTCAAAGTACAGACCCTGGACCAGCACCTTCACCATCATAATTACCTGGGAACTTGTCAGAAATGCACATTTTTAGTATTTATCTCAGACATATTAAATTAGAAACTCTAGGGATGGGTATATTTTTTTGGTTAACAAGCCCTCTAGATGAACTTGAAAATGTGCTCTAAAATCACTTGTGCATATGCATGAGGAAGAATGTATTGTACATATTAGCAAGAACTTGGAAACAACCAAAATGTCCATCTTGAAGAAACTAGCTGAGTAAATTGCAGCTGAATCTGCTTTGGGAATACTATGCAGTAGTTAACAAAAAATCAGTAAGACAAATATTAACTGTCATGGAAAGATGTCTAAGACATATAATGTATGTGGAGGAGTTGCAGAAATAGTGTATCATGATTTATGTAAAAAAACAATAATTTTAAAAATAATGGATGATGATCTTGGTATGTATATTTCTTATATATAGAATAATTTCTGAAATCAAATTGATAACACTGGTTTTCTATAAGGAATGAACTAGGATTGAGAGCAATAGTTGATACAGAATTTATTTTCATGTTGAATTTTATAAAAGGAAAATATATTCATAAAATTAATTCTTGTGACTTAAAAATAATTAAGATACTCAAAATCCATGTCATGGTGTTATACAGGGATACACTATCTATAAACATCAATTGCACAGACCTATTTTATTATCTTTAATTTCTGAGACAATACATTTTATCTTTAATAGTTTACAAGTCGTTTCCTGTATTAAGTTAGAAACAACTTCCATTGCTAATGCTACAGTGTGTCATTATATGATAATATTAATATTGAATCCGAATTTTAGACCAAGAAATAACATTTTTACTCTTACACTTTTTGGTCAGTTTGCTCTACTTCTTCTGTATACAGTGAACCTGCTTTGAATTCAGTTTCCAATATCAGGGTTTTTTAAATCTTTGTATAATTTCAGTGGATTTCTTTTCAAGACATTTTGCATTGTAAGGCGAACATGATTAAGTTCTCTATTTAAAAAGATACTAATTGTCAGAAAAACCAAGACAAAGGTGCTCTAACAGGGTACCTGACAAATTTTATCTGGTCCATTAGCGTTCACTTTACCTCTCTACCATGCCTAGGATGATTCCTCATTATCTTACCAGTTAGGTGCCCACAGTAACAAAGTGTATTTATCCCGGTGCATCATACACTGAACATGCACCTCAAAGTTTGTGTACCATAGGAATACATGAATGTACAAGACCCTTTCTGTTTTTCAAAACTTCTTGTTAACATTTTAGGTATAATAAAACAACAAAATGCTGTACTACACCTGAGGTTAATAGTTCTATTTTAATATTGAAATTAATTTTAATACTGCTAAAATTTCCTGTCATGATCAATTTTATGTGCCAACTTGGCTAGGCTATAGGACCCAGTTTTTCAAACAAACATAAATCTTAAGTGTTGCAGTGGTGCTATATTTTAGATGTGATTAATGTCTACCATCAGTTAACTTTATGTACAGGAGATTATCCTTGATACTCTGCACTGGCTGATCTAATCAGCAGAAAGAGCTTAGAGCAGAATGGAGGTTTCCCTGGAGAGCAGAAATCTCACCTGTGGACTGCAGTAGTGGCTCCTGCCTGAAAGTTTCCAGCCTGCCCTGACTCAATATGTGAAAGTGACTTTGGAATTGGATAGTGGTAAAGAGTGGAAGAAATTTGAAGCACTTCATAGAAAAAGCCTAGATTGCCTTGAACAGATTGTTAGCAGAAATATGGACTTTAAAAGTGCTTCTGGGGGATTCCCTGGTGGCACAGTGGTTAAGAATCCTCCTGCCACTGCAGGGGACATGGGTTCGAGACCTGGTCCGGGAAAATCCCACATGCCGTGGAGCAACTAAGCCCGTGCACCACAACTACTGAGCCCGTGTGCCACAACTACTGAAGCCCACGTGCCTAGAACCCATGCTCCACAACAAGAGAAGCCACCACAATGAGAAGCCTGCACACCGCAACAAAGAGCAGCCCCCGCTCGCTGCAACTAGAGAAAGCCTGCATGCAGCAACAAAGACCCAACACAGCCAAAAAAAAAAAAAAAAAAGTGCTTCTGGTGCTCAGAAGGAAATGAGCACAGTAGAGAAAATGTCTACCTTGATTCAAAGACAAAATTTTTATTCACCGTAGGTCAGGAGTCCTCCTGTGGCTTTGCTATTATTGTAAATGTTGCAAAATGTGGATATGTAGGCTGGAAGAGTTGTGAACTTTTAATACTTTTTGTGATTTTTTCATAAAATTATTTATTACCCATCTGTTTTATTAATGTTTCTCTTTACAAACATGTTTGAGGATACAGTATGGTGTTTTCTGGACATGAAGTGTGAGATGGAAGAGGATGATTCTTTATCTTAGGCCTACAGATACTTCTGGTAAGGTTGGAAATAAACAGTCACAATCTTCAAAGTCATTTCAAAGTAAGTGAGCCAGAGCAACAAAGGAAAAAATGAAACTATAACAATAAAACCAAAAACTTCCTATATTTACCATGAAAGCCAATTATTTTTACAGGAGCTGACAATCCAAGTTATCTAATCCCATTGTACATAGTTTGTTGCAAACAATCTCTAAGTGAAGCAACAAGATCAAAAGGACACAACTACAAACCACAGTCACTCAACAAGGAAAGTACTGAGAAATAGTTCTTGGAATCTTAAACTCAGTAAAGCTCTTTTTTAAAAAAATAGCTGCATTCAATGAAATGTTTCAAGAATCAAGTTATTTAGTAGCAGGAATTATTGCCCCTGCCCCCACAAAAAGAAAACTTTCACATGGTTGGTGAGAACGTAATGATAGAAGCATGTAAAGTTATAGTGAGAAAATGTTAGATCAAGATGCAGCTGGATAAATCGAAGACTCTACTCTCTATCAGTATAAGTTGAAATACTGAAGAAGTATCACCTGAAACTGAAGAGATTTGAGATCAGTAAATGGAAAAATGACTTCTCCTTCCAGGTTGGTGAGTAAGCAGATTTCACCGTTAGATATCAAGCTCTAGCTCCTGTAAAAATTGTAAATGTTGGCAAAATTCATGAACGATATTTTCTTGCTGCAAGTTTCTGTCTGAAACAAAAAAGGTCAAGGTACATTTAATTTTTTTGTCTTCATATTTAGAAAGTGCTGTCCAGGAGGAATTGTGTTGGCTTCTTTACTGATGTTATCCCATAGGTGGCTGGCTCTAGGAGAGGTTTTGTCTATTGTTATAAAATAAAATCTTGACATTGTCATAATACGGTGCTTTATTCACAGATAAATGCTGGGTTCAAAAAACTTGGAGAGGAAATGAAAACTAAAATGTCTGAATGATACTATGAAATGATTAACTTTGTTAAAGGATGATCAGTTTCCTTGAGCATGTAAAACTGGACGAAGAGCACATGAATCGTTTAATACATACAAAAATCTGGATTCATTGCAGAGAGAGTTCTCAGCAAATTGTCAAAGTGTTTGAGGTAGAAGGTGAATTTCAGTAGTACATTTAAGGAAATATTAATACAAATTTTGTTGAATGCTTTGAAAATGATAAATGGCTGCCCAAACTAACCTAATTAGCAGGTACCCTTTCTTCACGTGAACTGGTTTGAACAAGTCTCTCTCTGCCAGGCTCTGGAGCTACAAGCCTCTTACACTTTGAAAGGAAACTGAATCTCTGAAAAATCATGTTGGAAATAGAAATTTTTAAATGTTTCCACTTTTGCTTTGGTTTGACAGTGAGGAAGGATATCAGCAAATATCTCCTCAATCCCACAGTAAGTAAACGTGGTATGAATTGCCTGCCAGAAGAAAATCTCTTCAGGAACAACTTAATATCCAGAGCCTTTACTAATGTTAAAACCTCAATAATATTGACCCAGGTATATCAAGTAACAGAATAAAATAACTAAAAATCCTAGAGAAAAACATAGGAAATGGAAACAGACCATTGGGGTAACAGATATTTTTAAATAATGTTAATTTATATGGTCAATAATATAGAAAGGTGGATAATTTTAGCAGACCTGCTTGAACTCTACACACAGAAAAATCAAATCAATATTCCAAAATTAAAAATAAAATAACTGATTATAATTCAATAGACTTTAACAGCACACTAGACAGAAAAGGAAAGATAATTAGTGAAGAAAAAGATAGTTTAGTAGAAAATTTCAAACTGAAGTCTAGAGAGAAAAAAAAAATTGAAAATGTATTAAAAGCCACAAGAAATGTAAGGTGTATGGAAGAAATAAATAATATTCACACAACTGGAGTGCCAGGAACAGCGAGAGAAT
The DNA here is from genome assembly GCF_026419965.1 of Kogia breviceps. NCBI lineage: Eukaryota > Metazoa > Chordata > Mammalia > Artiodactyla > Physeteridae > Kogia > Kogia breviceps. The sequence continues at coordinate 15,422,536 of NC_081315.1, read as the reverse complement.
GGGACAACTCATAAACAGTGAGGAAAAAAAAATCATTAAAAAATTGAATTCAGGCATATTAAAAATGACATCCTGTAAAATTTGATTTATTCTACAAATTCAAGATAGGTTTAGCATTTAAAATGAATCAGTGTGATCCTCCACATTAACAGGATTTGGGAGGAAAACCATATGACCACACCAGTAGACACTAAAAAAATATTTAACAAAATTTATCAACTATTCGTGAATTTTAAAAATAATTCGCAGACCAAGAACAGAAGGGAGCTTACTTAATACAACAGAGTATTGACCAAGATTCTACAGTAAACATCCTATTTGATGGTGATATATTGTAAAATTTCACTGTGAAACTAGGAATGAGATAGAGATGGAGAAGCTTTGTAATACAATTTCTATTCAATATTTCATTCGAGGCAGTTCGGTGATGGAAGAAAAAGAAATAAAAGATATAAGTATTCAGAAGGATAAAGTAACACTGTCATTATTCACAGATGACATTATATAGTACATAGGAATTCAAAAGAATGTTAGAAAGAGACAGTTAAAATTAATATGTGACTTTAAAAAGGTCACTGGATTAAATATCAATATAAAAGTTAACTGTATTTTTCAATTAGAAAGAATTAAGAAATGTAATTTTGAAAATATATCATTTATCAAAATATAAAGCTAAGAAACTTGAATAAGACTTCTATACCAAGAAAAAGATATTTATGAGATAAAGTAAGGAAGATTAATCAATGGAGATCATATATTGTAAACTTGTCACTTCTCCTTGAGTAAAACTATAGATTCAGTGCAGTCTCAGTAAAAATTTCAGCATGTAAATTGACAAGCTGATTTCAACTCATGTTGAAATGAGATAATCAAGAAGAGTGAAGACAATCTTGAGGAAATGAACCTTGCTGGAGGATATAATTGTCATCAAGATGTATAATAAAGTCATAGTTATTAAAACAGTGCTGTTACTCAAGAATAGACAAGTAGACTAATGAAATAGAATAAATAGTACAGAAATTAGCCTGATTTAAGACAAAGATGCCTCTGCAATTTGGTAAGGAAGGATGCTCTTTCTAATAAATAAGACTGGGTTAATTATATACCTGTGTAAGAAAATATAAACCTATCTACCTCATACCATACATAAAATCAAAATTTAGAACTATTTGTATGATAAGGCAGAAATATCTTTATGACTCTGGAGGAGGCAAGGAATTTTTAAGCTAGCAGCAAAAAGCAATAATCACAAAGAAAAATACTGATGATTGAACTCCATTAAAATTAGAAAGTTTTGTTCAGCAAGAAGAAACCATTAGGAGAGAGAAAAGGCAAGCCACAGAGTGAGAAAAGATATTTATATCCAACAAAGGATTTGTATCCAGAATAAAGAATTTCTAAATATCAATAAGAAAAAAGGCAACCCACATTTTATAAAATAGAAAATTTTGAATTACTTCTTTACAAAGATGATATCCAAATGACCAAACAGCCTATGTAAAGAATTTCAACATAAGTAGTCATGAGGAAAATAAAGAAAAAAGACAGAATTAAATACCACCATGTACCTACCACAACAGTCATAAAAAGCTAAACAAACAAACAAAAATGATTTCAAGAGTTGATGAGGATGAGGAGCAAATGAAAAGCTCATTCACTACTGGTTGGAATGCAAATTGGTATACTGCTTTAGAAAACACTTTTTCAATATTTATTATACTAAATCTGAGCTTATAAATACTCTCTGATCCTTTAAATGCAGACCATGAATGTCAGTTTTTCCAAAAAATTTAAAGAACAAAGATGTCCACCAACAGTGAAATAGTAAACTATGGCTATAAGCAACAAAGTGATAAATCTCACTCACTTAATGGTGATTGAAAGAAGCTAGACACAAAATAATATGTACTATTTGTTTTCACTTATGTAAAGCTTAACCAAATGAGTAAATTGCTTTTGGAAATGCTAATAACTGAGAGAGAATGATATGGAGACTTCTGGGATGTCAGTAATATTCTATATCTTCATTGGATTATGGCTATATGTTCACTTTGTAAAGCATCATTAACTGTAGAGTTCATAGTCTCTACATGTGTGCTGTACTTTGGGCATTTAAAAGAGTAAATTAAGATTTAAATAAATTGCAAAAAGTATCCTACTCGCACACTACATCATTGTTTCAGCCATGTCTATCTTGAATTCTGCATTTTCCATTGATTTGTGAGACTGCATGTACAGATGCTAAATTATTTTATTTTATTTTTAGAATAAGTTTGGAATTAGCATCACTATTTCCAGTAAGGTAAAAAAAAAATAACATTTTACTGTGATTATATTTTCAAATTAGACCTCATAGAATTAATACTGAGTTCTCCTAGCAAATGATAGAATATGTATTGCCATTTGTTCAACTTTTTTGGTTTTATGTTCCTCAGTGGTGTTTTAAAGTTTTCTTCATAGAGTGTTTTTATTTCTTCCAACTTTGTTTTTCAGTATTTTATCTTATTATTGCTTTAGTAGATGAGTTCTTCACTTTAATTGATATCCATAATGTTTTTCTTCTTCGAATATGAGAAAGCTACTTTTTGTAAAGAAATAAATCTTGTAAGTAGCTATTTAAACACATTCTCTTATAGTATGAAACCATTTTGTAGTTGTTTTTCTTGTGTTTATAGGTATCAAATTTTGTCATCTGGAAATTGTGATAGTTTTCTCTCTGTCCAAGTTTTCTACTTCCAATTTCTTATTTCTATCTTTTCTCTGATTGTATTTCCCACTCTGTTCATAAAAATAATACATATTTTATGGAGCCTTGATTAGGATCCAATGTGATTTGTTCAGAATCAATCTGAAGACTAGGATGGTTGACTGAAAATAACAAATCAGGTGTTTATCTTCTATGGTATTCTGACAAGCTATTAGGTGATGAAAAAGAGGAAAGAGGAGAATTATAACCATTATAATAATTATTATGGCATTTTCCATAAGGAGTTGAAATGAATTGTTTAGAAATTGGCAATTTTATTTCCAGAAATACATATTAAAATCAAAGCAATCTATATCAGAATTTTTAGTTAAAGGGTCACTGTCTGAGGAAACTAAGGCCTGAAAATAAAATAAGGCCTCAAGATTTCAGGATTAATCACGGTAAGGGTTGGATTTCCTATCTCCCAAATTGGCACAGAGATAAAATTAATTACAAAGTCATCTAATAGTCTAAAAACAATTAATTTAGTATGAATTAAATACATGTATTTTGACAAAAATATTTTAATTATCTTTAAAACAATGCTTATTCTTTTGAAATCATTTTGGCTAATTCTTTTTTTGTCCAAAGTAAAGTAGGTTTTAGCATCCAATATGTACATAAAACTATCAGTCAAAACAAATAGAATATTAGATATAAAGATCTATTTCATTTTCTTCTTTTCTTTGAATGTCTATTGGAAAATATCTGAAAATTTATCACTGCAAAAGGGTAAGTTATTTTCTTATTTTGAGCTCTACTTTTGGACACCTTAATGAACAAAAAGCTCTAAAAATGTAAGTAAATGGGTAAATTGCTTTTCAGGATGCCTTACATTTAATTATAAACACAAGTCATTTTGACCATTGCATTTTTGCTTTATTTTTTTGTTTTTCTCATCTCTAACAAGTTCTGAAAAGGATGGATTATACTCACTAATAAGCATTAGTTTGTCCATACTGATGATTAACATTTCTGAACTTGTTATTCAAGAATAAGAGATTTATAGGAGAAATACATCAGGCTTTACTAATTAGATAAAATACATTTGTATTTTGACTACAAATTCTGTAAAATCATGTAATATAAAACTAAATCCAATCAAATTACCATCATTATGCATACTTGTCATTTTTGAAAGTAAGCCAAGATTGTTAGATTATGAGTAGAGTTAATGGCTAACCTTAGTTGTAGACATCCCATAATTGAAGACTGAATCACTTAGTTCACAGGGTAGTTAAATTGTTGACATCCTCTTTCCCTAACAAAAATGTTCTTATAGTCTTGCACTTGGGTTAGGTAGATAATCAATTTCAATTTCTTTAAGTAATTTATCTCTTCGTTCATCCCTTAATTTTTTAACCTAGAAATTCACCATTAATTTAAAATAATGTACATACATAGACATTTGGCAAGCAATGGATCAGTGCTACTGTGAGATGTATGTATCATAGTTATTCTGTTTCAATTTATAAGCAGTTCAGTAATATTTACTAAAATGCTTTACTTAATGGATGACTTAGTAGTCAAAATGGTGAATTAGTATGTTCTTGTTTTAATTGTCTTGATGCTCAAATGCCACAGAGGTGAAATAAATAACAGAGATGGATGAAAGCAGTAAATAAGAGGGAGTGGTGGGGACTGTGGCCAACCAAAGAACAAATAATATGTATGAAGTATCATTCCCTATTTGGGATACTGCAGATTGTTACTGTTCAAGAATGTAAGCAACTTGCTGCCAGATCTTCCTGTCTTAAGAGAAGCTGATAATACAGACTTTTGTTTGGATCTAAAATCTCTCTTTGTAAGAAAAAATGAGTGGGCAAAATATAACAAATATATATATAACCTAGATCAAAACCCTAGGCTTCTAATGGGCCATCTTTCTTTTTTTTTTTTTTAAGATGTTTTTGATGTGGACCTTTTTTAAAGTCTTTATTGAATTTGTTACAGTACTGCTTCTGTTTTTTTTATGTTTTGGTTTTTCGGCTGCAAGCCATGTGGGATCTTATCTCCTTGACCAGGGATCGAACCCACACCCCCTGCATTGGAAGGCAAAGTCTTAACCACTGGATCACCAGGGAAGTCCCTTTTTCTTTAAGATTTTTTTTTGATGTCTCTTCACTCCAATTCAAGCACTGTGTATTTATGATCTTAAGACATATAAGATATCTTTGTAAGCTCATTTATGTGTGCTTATATCCTAGTCTGTGAGCGGGCAAAAGTTATTGTAAAACACTACCCTTGGCTGGAGACTAATTTTGTCATAAAAACATGAAGGCAAGAGACCTAAATACAAGTGTGCTGTGCTTGCTAGCCAGGGAAGGAAATAAATTGTCACCCAGGTCAGTACTGGTGATGAGATAACTTCTTCCTACCTCATACTCCATCAAGGTATCTTCTGAGGTATACATATGTTTCCTCTTAAGAAGCCCCAAATAGGGGGTACCTATAATGGAAAAACAGGGGGCTGGGCATGGAATCTAAAGGGGATTTCTATACATGTAAATTTTAACTATTGTCCTTTCATTTAAAAGAATTTGGGGATTTTTACCTCTTTTCCATGACATGCCTGTGTTTATTTGCATATAAAAATATTTTGAAGAATATTAAAGTCACTGTCCCAAGGAGGTGAGCTGGTTTATTCTGTGGCTTCCAAGGAAGGAGGTCTGCAATCTGAGAATTAATTAGACTTTATGGTTGTTGGGAGGTGGGGATACTGAATAAATATCCTCTGAACTGAGAAGGAACTTTAAGACCATAAATGAAGAAGGCAACTCCGTAAAGTACACTTACGAAGTTTACTGTGAGTAACTTACGTACAGGCGTGATCTGGCAGACAAGATCCAGAGGCATTCACAGAGGCACTCTACTCTGCTGAAAGGGTTACAGGGAGATTTAAAAGGGGCCAAAGCTAAAAACAGAATTTGACTACTATGTGAGAAGTGTGTCAGAACCAACTGGAGCCGGAGTTTTTTCCTCCCCCTGGGGGTCTCATGACCATTAACCCTCTGCATCAGTAGAAGACATTCTTCCAGTTTTCATATCAGATGAAGGCAAGGGTAAAAAGTTGACCGGGAGCTTCCCTGGCTTGGGCACATTCCTTGTGAGTGGGCTAAAACTCACTCACGCAGACAGGGAATGGAAGAGGACTGCAGGCCTAAGGGGAACTAACAATATGGAGTCAGTATGGTTCCACTACGCATGGTAGATTGGATTATAACATATGTGACTCAAGCCCTGATCCAACAGAGTGGCCCAGGCCAGTGCAAACCATACGATGCCATTAATATTTTGTAGCTTATATCTACATTCCCTTCTTTTTTTCCAAGCTCTGAAGAGAACTAGGCAACTAATCATCAAAAATATATTATGTACAGAAATTGGTTACAAACTAACAGCACTCCTATGCATCTTAATAAATGAAGCATGTTTTTATTTGCTACATTGTCACATATGTTAGTGTCCATGGTGGTATGTATGCCAGAATTACCTCATATAAATAAATAAGAGGCTAAAAATTATGCACTTTTGTAAGTTCTTGAACACTACATAGGAAAAAAAGGAGAAATAAATATGAGCAATATCGGCCTTTTAAAAAAAATGTCATACTGTAGCAACTATTTCAAAAGACTTGCAACCTTCTTTTTTATTTATTTCAATCCCCTTAGCTGTTCTGAATTATTTAAATGACATATATGTATACTGTATAGACTCTGATTGTGTGTTTATCCAGAGGCAAAGTACAGGACAATGTATTTCATGTAGAAGTCTATTTTTTTTATTTTTTTTAATTTATTTTTTTGCGGTACGCGGGCCTCTCACTGTTGTGGCCTCTCCCGTTGCGGAGCACAGGCTCCGGACGCGCAGGCTCAGCAGCCATTGCTCACGGGCCCCGCCGCTCGCCGCATGTGGGATCTTCCCGGACTGGGGCACGTACCCATGTCACCTGCATCGGCAGGTGGGCTCTCAACCACTGCGCCACCAGGGAAGCCCTAGAAGTCTATTTTTGATGTTCCATTTTTCACACTAAAATCTTGAAGCAGCATGGGTCAATGGTCTGAAACATGTGCCCGTCCTTTTTATTGTAACATAAAATTTGGAATCTTTCTCTGGCACAGGCAGAAGGCGAGTAATCTATTAGAGTATACACAAAGATTTGCTTTTTCCTATGACAGATATGTTCCTATTTTCTGTATGTATTATTACTCTCATTAGAGTAATGACGAAATAACATATAAGTTTGTGTGTGTGTGTGTGCGTGTGTGTGTGCGCGTGCACTTGGGTGCATTGTGCATGGCATAGCTTATTAGACTGGGGAAAATAAAATTATAATATAATAGTAGATAAGGGAAATAGTTCTGGAGTTAAGTGGGTAGTTTTTATCCAAGCACTCACTTTTAATACTTACTACTTGAGTGATTTTGAAAAAGTTGTTTACCCCATTCAAGCCTCACTTTTGTTAAATGTAAAGTGATAACAATTAAAATTTCTAATCCAAAGTGTTGTTACCAGAATTGAACCAGGTGAAACATATGAAGTACTATGCATTTGCTGCTTGTTAACTCCTATTATTATAATTAAGATTCAATATATATCTGAATATGGGCAATTAGCTTTATTAATCATTTAGTTATTATCTCATTGTCAACCCTCAGCAATGAAATTTATCTGAGGGATGTTACTTAACCTTTCTGAGCTTCAGTTACTCATTTGTAAAATAGTGATAGTAATATCACGTGTTTTGTTCTGGTATCTTGAGAATAAATGAGATGAAACATGCCAAGTGTCTAGAACTGGGTGGCACAAGATAAGCTCTCAATAACTATTTGTTCACATGGTAATTAGTTGCTTTCCTACTAAATAGATTTTAATTAATGAATTAAGATTGAATGTTTTTATTAATTCCTCTTATTCTTTCTTTTATGCTCCTTTACATTTTCAATGAAATTCTTACATAAATTTAATTCTTTATATATATGCATCATCATTTTTTCCTTTAAGCAGCAACTAACAAGTGTTGGAGAAAAGGGAGCCCTTGTACACTTTCAGTAGGAATGTATAATAAATTGGTACAGCCAGTGTAGAAAACAGTATGTAGAAAACAGTATAGTTCCATTAAAAATGGAACTACCATGTGATCCAGCAATTCCACTCGTGGGTATTTTTCAGAAGAAAATAAAAACACTAATTAGAAAGGATACATGCACCCCTATGTTTGTTGCAGCATTATTTACAATAGCCAAGATATGGAAGGAACTTGTGTCCATTCATAGATGAATGGTAAAAGATGTGGTACATGTATACAGTGGACTATTACTCAGCCATAAAAAAGAATGAAATTGTGCCATTTGTGACAACTTGGACAGACCTGGAGGGTATTATGTTAAGTGAAATAAGTCAGAGGAAGACAAATATTGTACGATTTTACTTATATGTGGAATCTAAAAAACAAAACAAATGAACAAAGATAACAAAACAGAAACCGAGTCATAGATACAGAGAATCAATAAGTGGTTGACAGAGGCCCAGGGATTGTGTGGGGAAGGAGAGAAATAGGTGAGAGAGATTAAGAGGTACAAACTTCCAATTACAAAATAAATGAGTCAAGGGGATGAAATGTACAGTGTTAGGAATATAGTCAATAATAGTGTAATATCTTTGTATGGTGAAAGATAGTAACTTATCGTGGTGATCATTTTGTAATATACAGAAGTATCGAATCACTATGTTGTGCACCAGGAACTAGCATAGTGTTGTAGGTCAATTATAGTTAAAAAAATAATAAACAAACTCATAGAAAAAGAGATCAGATTTGTGGTTACCAGAGGCCAAAGGGGTGGGGGAAAAGGGGAAATTGGATGTAGCCAGAAAGTACAAATTTCCAGTTATAAGATAACCAAGTACTAGGGATGTAATGTACAAAATGATAAATATAATTAACAGTACAGTATGTTATATATGAAAGTTTTTAAGAGAGTAAATCCTGAGTTTTCATCACAAGGAAAATATATTCTTTTCTTTTTATTCTGTATTGTATCTATATATATATGAGATGGTAGACGTTCACTAATCTTATTGTGGTAATCATTTCATGATGTATGTGAGTCAAATCATTATGCTGTACACCTTAAACTTAGATGCTATAGGTCAATTACATCTCAATAAAACTGGAAGGAAAATAAGTAAAAAGCTTATGAGAAAAAAAATTAGTTCTTCATATATACACATCATTGTTTTTCCTCTTAAATCAGTAATTAAATTTCTTTGATACTAAGTAGGTAAAACACTGCATAGTTGTTTTTGTTCTTAGCCCAGACCAAGACCACTGTTCTTAGCCAGGGCTAATATAAAACATATTCTGAAAGCAGACCATTTGAGAGTTATTTCATTTTTCAAACCAAACAGTCTATTGCTTTGAGTGGTGGGACTCAGTGGAAACCCTTGGAAGTACACTCCAGCACTTGCTGATTCTGCTGGACTCGTGAATCCTCTCTTGTCAGTAGCTCTGCCACTTATACTAAGTCGCTGCACAGCACCAACAAGCACACCCCAGAGGTTCTAAGGACAGCCTGACGATGAGTACAGGGAAATGAATCAGTATCTAGTGATGTATAGAGGTTGCTTTCAGTACAACAAATCTATTCATACCTACCCATCTACTACAAAACAAATTTATCTCCAAGTGAGAGTACCAAAGCCTATTTGGTAGATGTTATTTTAATCTCCAAATCTTAGCATTTTATTCTTTTTATGTGTTTCCTGGGTCTTTCTCCACTATTACATTGTATCTTTTATAAATATATATTTGGGACTTTTATACAAATTAAGTAATTACAAAGATGGAATATTTATTGTCATCTAAGTCATACTCAAGATCTTTGAATATAACAGCAAATGATGTTTCCTTTAGCTTTTTTGTGGGGGGAGAGGGGTAAGAGAAACATGTAATTTTGTGAAGTTAAAAATAACCTATTATGTTTTACTGCTTTTATCTTTATATTATTTCTCAAAATATTTATTTCCCAATATTTATATGAGTTGTTTATTGTTTAATATTGTTATTGCATACTACCCTAACAAGTACTTGAAAGGAACCATTCATACTCCATGCAATGTATACTTTAATTCAAACTGACAAATATATCTGCTTAAATTAAAACAGTCATCAGGGTATGCCTGATCATGAAATTACAAGTGCAGCTTGTAATTTCAATGATTTTTAAGCATGTATATTCATGTTATTAAATTTTGATATCATGGCTCTATCATTTATGTTATATGTTTTTCAACAAAAGTACATGGACACAATTAGTATATACTCTGGAATATGGGTTAATTTGGGCAGTGTTTCTTTCTGTTTTCTTTTGTAACACTCTTTTATATCTCAAGCACTCACACATCACCTGTGCAAATATTGAAGAAAAATATTTAGGGGCTATACAGGACATGCATGTGTGAATTAATGAAAGAAGCAGGTCATTGTTACCCTGTCAGTTACCCTTAAGTATAGCATTCTTGTTTCCTGGCAGTGGCAAATGCCATTCCTGCTCACCCCACCCTCCTTATCCCCCTGTCCCTTTTTAGAGAAGGGGAGTAAAAAGGGCCTAAATTTTTGTCAGCTTTGGGAATTTAAAGTACATTTCATGATATGTATCAGCCTCACTTTCTTCACCTGTATAAAGGAAATAATACTCCCTTCTTCTCAGGTTTACCCTGAGTCTAAAATGAGAGGATGCATATAAAATACATAGCACAGGATAGACAAATTTAATTCTCCTCCTCTTTTCTCATTTTATTGAGCCTAGTAATTAACAGTCACAAGAGGATCCCTTAACCATAATTTGAGATGCAATTACAAGTATATGTTGGCCTCTGAAAGAGAAATTGATACTTGACGAAGGTGATTCTTACTGGAGTAAATAGAACCACGTGGAAGATTAGAGACTTCAAATCCATGTGTGTAAATTCAGCACATAGGTTCTTGCACAGACAAACTGCATGGCATTTAGGGATTATATGCCCCCCAAATTATAGATTAAATGTAGATTTCAGAAGTGCTTTGGAGCAAACTAATTACAGTTTTAAATGACAGAGAAAAGGGAAAGAGAATATTGCTTTAGGGTTGTAAATTTGACTAACAAACTGTGGAGCTTGCAACAGCACTGGCAAAGTCAAATTACAGATACACTGACTTTCTCAAAAGTTACGGTGTTTTTTTAGAAGAGAAATCCATGAATTCACATCATTCAGGGCTACAGATGTTAGTGTGAGTAAACTAAAAGAATTAAATATATATGTATATACTGTCTAATCCAGGTACAGCCAAGAGACTCACTAGTCATGATCAAATTCAGTGAAGCAGCCAGGTAGTGGGGCCGTACCTGGAATCACGATGTGCTCCAATGGACAATCCAATATTTAAACCTATTATTATATATAAGGAGACTAGAGAGAGGGAGAAGAATTTAGGATGGCAGAGAGATAATTTTGGAGAAAAAGCCTAATACAAGGATTTGGAATATAGTAAAAAGCATTAAATTTCCTTTATATTACCTCACTTAATTATGTATACAGATAAATAAATGTAGTAAATATGAGAGACTCATACATGTGTGTAAATGTGTTTGAAGTGAAAATAGTAAAATCTGTTTAGAAATGGCAATATTCCAAATCTGAAAGATGAATTGCTTCCTCAACCTTACTTAGACACACCGTGGGGAGTACCCTTACCAGTGGCAAGCTAGTGTTATGTGACCCCTATACACTCATACAAAAAATGCAAATTTCACTTTGAAATAACAGGCCAAGGCCAACCCTTGGTAAAGGCCGAGAAGGAGGGCTTCTCCACTGATTAATATTTTGAGCTGGCCTAAATTGTCCTCCATGCGCCACTAATGTAGAGATAGGGCTACAGCATTTCTTTTCATTTAAAATAGCAGGCTGAGTTTGGAAATACCGCATCATTTGAGAAGAGGGGTGAAGAGGTAGGGAAGGCAGCTTTTTATTCACTGCATAAATGCTACCTATTCAGCTGTAACAAGCCAGTGAAGTTGGAGGTTGCAAATGAGAGAGGAGAATCACAGGGGTCTCTATTAAATTCAGCTTCTGCTCTTGATTCGGTTTTATTACTTGCTAAACAAAGCCTGTATTTCAGTGATGTAGGCTTCCTAAGCCCAGACCAAGTTCTTTCTACTCAGTGAGCTCGGTCAGTTTGTGAGCAGTCTAACTTAAAATCCAGAAGTGTGACTTGTTTAATCTGTCATGTAGGTTGAGAGTCACTCAGGATTTTAAATCTCTATTTACTTTTCATTCGCACAATGCTGCTCTCTCCAGCACGCAAGGAATTTGACTCACACACACTGGGAAGCTCTAGATGGCTTTGTCTCCAGGACATGTTCAGTGTATTTTGGTTCCTGCATTCATCATTTCATACTGCCCTTGATTGAAACTGGACTTGCACGGAACTCTTCTGAGTTACCTCAGACCTGCAAAGCTTAAATCTAGTCGCAGTTTGTTGACGGAGACCGTAATGCGTAATGACATGCCATTAATTCACACATGTAATACTGGTTTCTAATTTGAAGCATAACATCTAATTGTCAGTAGATTACTCAGATTCACAGCCTGGTGACTATGGGGAAAATGTGCCTACTTCCACTACCTGAACTGTCCGAAAATAGAATGATGTCTATTTCTTATGAGGGCAGCTAGGAAATCTCTGAAGCCTTCACATTGTTATAGATTGGTGGCTCAGTCCATAAAGAGAGTTCAGGAAAAGCAGCTCTGCTGCTTGTTATTTCTCTACAACTCTCATCCCAGACAGTGCTTGCAAAGAGCTTCATCTTGGAAAAAGCACCTTATTTCAGTGCAACAGTTAGAGGCCATTATCCTGCTGTATTGGGGAGTAAAGGGCATCAAAACATGGCAGCCATATTTCTAAAGCCCCGACTTCTGAAAGTATAAAGGAGCTCAGCATTTGATCAGCCTTTTAGGGGGCATGCTACTTATTCAGGGCATGAATTCCTAACCTCTGATTCTGTGTTTGCTTAGCTAACTTGGAGTGTTTACACACCCAGAGCAATCCTGATTCCACTTACATCTATTGTGCAAGGCTAGTTTCAGAAAGTGCTTTTGAATTCTGAGAAAGTACAGTCATAGGCATATTGAAGTTACAACTATGTGTTCACAAAGACTGGCCCCTCTACAAGGGAGTATAGACGTTTGTGGAAAACATTGTTTCTTTTGTCTTCAAAGTGCCCACAGCCAGTCAGCAGGGAAGTGTGAGGATGTCAGGTAAACATAATCAAGCCATTTGTGGAAAATGTGAGAGGAGAAAGAGGGAGGGTAATGAGACATAGATAGTCAGGCTGTTTCCCAGTCTATTGAGCTAGATTGTTTTTCTCTAATTGTTTTTCTCCCTGGAGGTTAAAAAAAACAGAGAGAGAGGAGGGAGAGAGAGAGGGAAAAAAAGAGAATTTCAATATTATAAAACTAACCTTTATTATTGCTGCTTTCAATTTTTTCACAAAGAAATGTGTAAGGCATTATTGTTGTACTCAATAGCAGCTCCATAGTTAAGGATTTGTCAGCAGTTCCATTATAGACCATATTCCTGAAGATTCTATTACAAAAGCAAAATATTTGTTTTCAGGTAAAACTGACATAAGTATTCTCAACCCAGGAGCATTTTGCTTTGCTCATTATTTTTAAAAAGTCCTCAGAAAGTGATTTTTGTCACCTTGTCACCTCTGAAGACTTTTATATCTTACATGAATGTTGTGAAAACTCTCAAAATCAAGGTCCAATTTATTAACTGTAGAATATAATTATAAAAGGTAGCAATCTTCTAAACTCAAAGTTTTCTTTCTTTCTATCATAATGAATCTAGCTGAATGTGAGTCATCTATGAAAATGGGAAATAAGGATGACCTGGATAAATACAGTACCTAATAAATTCCTAAATTTCATGTAAACAAACAGTTTGCTTCTTTCCTTTTCAGCAACTCTCACCAACTGTCAATCAGACTAACAAATAAACTTAACTAAAGGTGGTACTATATCTACCAACTTTCAGGGGTTTACATTATTAAGGAGGAAAATAGTCATTATAAGCAGCAAAGAAGAAAGATAATTCAACAGTGATCTAAAATGAAGTCCAAGGCTCGTAGATAGACTGAGGAACTCCATGAATCTCTGACATTAATTCAACAGGCTTTGTGCACGTGCACACATGACTGTACCTACATAAGAACATACAAATGTACTCATTTTTTCTGACAAAATCAGATTGAGTCAGTGATCTAGAAATTCCATTAATTAGTTTGTGAACAATTAATATGTAACTATACATATTAATATGTACTTAGAAGTACCCGAGTACTTCTTAGTACCTAGCAGTTCAACTAGAAGTACCTAATACTTTTACTAAAACCAAATATAATCCAAAATGTTCTTTCAAGTATGTAATTCTTAGCTACATACTCATCATTTTATGGAAGAAAGAAAGTGGTGAGGATAGGAACTTGTAACAATATATTGGACAAAGCACCGGTGAACAAGAGCCTTGAATATAAGCATTTATAAAAATTGCAGTGAATAGCAAAAAACTGTGTAATAGGAGAAAAGAGATTTACTCCCTGATCCCAACAGTGTGACCTTGGGTTACACACAGGTTTTTGGGGTTTCACTGTCTTCATGTGTAAAATGGGTTGCTTATGGCTCTAGCAATATATTATTATGTGACTTTTGATCAATGAAGATGAGTATTCATTTTTTTTCTTTCATATCCCATTTTGTGTTGAGAGGATTTCAATAAAAAGGCTGATTTTGATTAAATTTGCTCAGAAATATTTAGGCAAATTTTCAATCATTTTTATTGTAAATTTTGATGAAGTTTGGGATTTGGATCTTTTGCTTTTCTTTGCCTAATTTTTGTTTTGTTCTTATTTCTTTCTTCCTCCAAGACCACAAAACAGCAGAAAATAAGGAACTTTTCTTTTTTCCTCTACAAGGATTGGGTGTGATCTATTACTGACTGTGAATATCACAGAAACTCAGAGATTAAGACATAGTAAGACTAACCTGTTAGTAAGGTTAGTAAGACCTGTCTGTTAGTCCTTTAAAGGTTCTGAGACACCTCAGAGGTGCCAGAATACATTGGAAAGTCAGTGGAGTGCTATTGAATGACATTAGAAGGGAAAAAAGAAACAATGCATGGCTGGACAGAAACATTAAATAAATCTGTGTGACCTTGTGCAAGTTACTTAACTTCTCTATTGCTATTTATACGCCTATAAAAAGTGGATATAATGTTGTTATGAGGATAAACCATTATAATTATGGAATAATTATACAATTATTAACTATTATATTTGTCATTTTTCTTCTCAGACCCTTAACTTTGTTCTAAAAGTTTTAAGATTATTTCTGAAGAAAAATCAGTTCATAAATGATAACTGGTAGGGCTGAAAGGTATTGAAAGCATAGCCTTTGAAAATATATACTGGAAGAACTAAAGAAAAAAGAATTGCTCTATTAGCAGTACCTTTAAATGTAGTCTGCATATCCCTCTTCCCTACCGCCACCATGTGTACATTTTTGGAGACTGCTTCAACTGGATATATTAATTAATGCATATTTGTTTATGTAGTGACACTTCAGATGCTTTATATTATATGAGCATTACACAACATGTAACATTATGATTAAAATAGTCTTTTGCCCCGAGCAAAATATAATCTTTGCACTGATTTAAAACACTCTTTGTATTCTCTACTTTGAAATTTCAGTATTCCTTAGTTCATAATTTTATTTCTGTCTGGATCTGAATTTTAAGGACTTGTAACACCAAACTATCAGATCAATGATCTTAGCATTAGGACTTATTTCAGTTCCACTCTCAACCCTCTATTCAGCACTGTTCTAAAGCTCTCAAAGTAAGAACCATGAAAAGTACATTAAAATTTCATCTAATGGTGATTTTGCTTTTGAGTACACATATACCTCAAGGAGTTTAGATGTTTAGGATTGCTTGTGACTTACGATATTTATTTAATGTGCTTGATCCCTTGGCTGAAAATGTATATAATGCTCTAGGATTTTCATGAGGAGTAGTCCTTAGTGTCTTCATCATTGGTCTACTGTTTTTGTTAAGAAACTGCATTATCCTTTTCTTTCTGTTGTTAAGTTCAAAGAACATGTGACTCTCTGGCAGTACTTTATTTCTTTTCTTTCATTTTTATCTCCTTTGTGTATTTTTCTCTTCATCTCTTGTAACTCTTTTTCTAACAGGACATGTGTAAATGCAATAATATATATTTAATAATATATAAAATATAGTATATATTATAAAATATGTAAATATATTTATATATTATACACATATTTATATATTTAATATGTAAATATATGTTTATATACCTGTCACCCAACACCTATATGTCTACAAGTTTGCCTATGTATATTATCTATTGCTACATAACAGATTGCCTCAGAATTTAGCAACTTAAAACAATTAACTCTCTCACACACTTTCTAAGGGTCAGGATTCTGGCAGCAGCTTAGCTATGTAGTTCTAGTTCAGGTTCTCCCTTGAGGTCACAATCAAGCAGTTAGCCCATACTGCTTTTCTCTAAAGGCTTGACGTCAGCTCACTCACCTGGCTATTGGGAGGAAGCTTCAGTTCCTTACGTCTTGGATTCTTTATGCCACGCACTGCATGGCTGGCTTCCCCAAGACAGATTGATGCAAGAGAGAGTGACCAGGATGGAAGCCACAGTGCCTTCATAATCTCATCTTCGAAGACACATACCATTGTTTCTACTGAATTTTATTGGTCATATAGACCAAATTATGTGCGAGTGAACTATATAAATGTGTATATAGGCAGAGGTTGATTCAAGATAATCTTGAAAGCTGGTTAGTATAGCTGGCATTAAAACTAAATATTCAGATAATAACTGTGTTTTTTATTCACATTTTCTGTCTCATATTGAAAAAAAGTTTTTATTTGTGTGTGTGTGAGTTTTATTGAGATTTAATTCATACACCATAAAATTCACCCTTTTAAAAGTGCCCAATTCTCTCTCTCTCTCTCTCTCTGTCTATATACATGGTATATATAAACGATATATTCACAAAGTTATACAGCCAACACCACATCTAATTCTAGAACATATTCATCACCCAAAAGAAATCCAGTACCAGTTATCAGTCACTGCCTATCTCCTTCTTCCTCCAGTCCTTGGAAACTACTATTCTACTTAATCTGTGGATATGCCTATTTTCGACCTTTAATATAAATGGAATTAAGCAATATGTGGCTTTTGTGGTTGGTATCTTACACTTGCCATATTTTATTTTTGTTGTGGTATATATAAGCACTTCATTCATTTTTTGTGGTTGAATAATATTCTATTGCAAGAATATCCAACATTTTGTTTATTCATTCATCAGTTTTGGGGCATTTGGATTGTTTCCACTTTTTGGATATTATGAATAATACTGTTATGACCATCTGTGTACAAGTTTATATGTGGGCATATGTTTCAATTATTTTTGGTATATACCTAGGAGTAGAATTGTTGGGTTATGTAGTAACTCTAAGTATACTATTTTGAGGAACTGCTAGACTATTTTCCAAAGTTGCTGCACCATTTTATATTCTCACAAGCAATGCACGAGTTCAAATTTCTCCACATTCACCAACACTTGTTGTCTTTCCTATTTTAGCCACACGTTAGGTATGAAGTGATATCTTATTGTGGTTTTTTATTTCTCCTTATATATGTCTTTTTGTAAACATGTGTAAACAGCTCTGTTAAAAATAATATGCAGTTTTTCAATAAATAAAAGGAAGGAAGGGCACTTGGATTGTTCCATGTCTTGGCTATTGTAAATAGTGCTGCTATGAACATT
The DNA here is from genome assembly GCF_026419965.1 of Kogia breviceps. NCBI lineage: Eukaryota > Metazoa > Chordata > Mammalia > Artiodactyla > Physeteridae > Kogia > Kogia breviceps. The sequence goes on along the minus strand of NC_081315.1, from coordinate 15,404,871 downwards.
GGGGTGCATGTATCTTTTCCAATTAGAATTTTTCTCTTTTCCAGATATATGCCCATGAGTGGGATTGCTGGATCATATGGTAGCTCTATTTTTAGTTTCTTAAAGAACCTCCAGACTGTTCTTCATAGTGGCTGCATGAATATACATTCGCACCAACAGTGTACGAGGGTACCCTTTTCTCCACACCCTCTCCAGCATTTATTATTTGTGGATTTTTTGATTATAGCCAATCTCACTGGTGTGAGGTGATACCTCATTGTAGTTTTGATTTTCATTTCTCTAATAATGATGTTGAGCAACTTTTCATGTGCCTTTTGGCCATCTGTATGTCTTCTTTGGAGAAATGTCTATTTATGTCTTCTGCCCGTTTTTTGATTGGGTTGTTTTGTTTGTCTGTTTGTTTTGATATTGAGTTGTATGATCTGTTTGTATAGTTTGGATATTAATCCCTTGTCAGTTGCATTATTTACAAATATTTTCTCCCATTCAGTAGGTTGTCTTCTAGTTTTGTTTATGGTTTCCTTTGATGTGCAAAAGATTTTAAGTTTGATTGGGTCCCATTTGTTTATTTTTGCTTTTATTTCTTTTGCCTTGGGAGACTGATCTAAGAAAATATTGCTATGATTTATGTCCAAGAATGTTTTGCCTATATTATGTTTTAGGAGTTGTATGGTGTCATGTCTTATATTTAGGTATTTAAACCATTTTGATCTTATTTTTATATATGGCGTGAGGGAGTGTTGTAACTTCATTGATTTACACAAGGCTGTCCAGTTTTCCCAATACCACTTGCTGAAGAAACTGCCTTTTCTACATTGTATATTCTTTCTCCTTTGTCATAGATTAATTGACTGTAGGTGTATGGGTTTATTTCTGGGCTCTCTGTTCTGTTTCATTCATCCATATGTCTGTTTTTGTGCCAATACCATGCTGTTTTGATTACTGTAGCTTTGTATCATTGTCTGAAGTCTGGAGGGTTATTCCTCCAGCTTTGTTCTTTTTCCTCGATGTTGCTTTGGCAATTCTAGGCCTTTTGTGATTCCATATACATTTTAGGATTATTTGTTCTAGTTCTGTGAAAAATGTTGTGGGTATTTTGATAGGGATCACATTAAATCTATAGATTGCTTTGGGTAGTATGACCATTTTAACAATATTAATTCTTCCAATCCAAAAACAAGGGTTATTATTCCATGCCCATCAACAGAAAATTGACTTAAGAAGATGAATATATATATATATATATATATATATATATTACATTGTGTGTGTATACACACACACACACACACACACATACACAGTGGAATATTACTCAGCCATAAAGAAGAATGAAATATTGTCATTTACAGCAACATGAATGGACCTAGAGAATATCATACTAAGTGAAGTGAGTCAGACAGAGTAAGACAAATATTATATCACTTATATATGGAATAAAAAAATAATACAAATGAATCTATATACAAACAGAAATGGACTCACATAGAAAACAAACCTATAGTTACCAAAGGGGGAAGGGCGGTGGGATAAATTAGTAGTATGGGATTAACAGATATAAACTATTATGCATAAAATAGATAAGCAACAAGAATTTACTGTATAGCACAGGAACCATATTCAATATCTTGTAATAACCTGCAATGGAAAAAACCTGAAAAAATATATAACTGAATCAATTTGACATATAGCTGAAACTAACAATATTGTAAATCAAGTGTGCTACAATAAAAAAAGGGGGAAAAACGAAAGAAGGACAGATGGAAGGAAAGAAAGAAGAATAAAAGAAAGAAAAACGGAAGAGTGAATGTAAGATACACATACCCACATACTCATATATATGCATTGTATTTCAATAAGAATCTTTCAAAAGTGGAGGTGATTCATATATTAAGTTTCCAAGTAATCAACATCAGATTGGAATTGATACTCTGTGTATATTCATTGTTTCCATTAAATGCATTAAATAGAAGACAAATGCAATTACTGTACCATTAATCCTAAATTTTAGGCCAAATTAGAGTTGAACTTATCAGGTTGCTGTAGAGAGAAAAGCAAAGCACAGTGCCTGGATTAGGAACACTGGGTTAAGATTTAGTCCTCCATACTGAACAGAAAGCTACTAATAGAAACAGATGATGGGGCTACAAGACTGGGGTGGCAACTTCAGACTCAAATCAGCCATGATAGAACACTGGAGAAAAGAGTAACGTCAGAAAAAGTCAGAAGACCACCTTAGGATCAAATAGAAGGAAAGGGGTTCAAAACCAGAGGAATAAGACTGTGACTGCTGAACTTGCAGCAAAGCCTGTGACAACCACAGAAATGTTCTGCTTGTATCTCCTTTCACAAAAGAACTGGATGATCAGCTGTAAGGGGTTCAGTTCGCTGACACCCTCCAGCTTCAGTGCCTTCAGGATATAACGCAGCATTTTCCTGAGGCCATGCAATGGCTGAGCGTGGTGGGGATATTAAGCGTGACCGTTTCTTCCCCGTGCAGGTGCAGGACTCCTCTCCCAGAAGTCTGTGCTTGAGCTCCCACATGGGCCTGCTGACTTTTTCAGAGCTTCAGTGCAGTCTGATACTTTTCCTACCCAACCTTCCATTCTCATCCTCTTCTTTTACAGGTGTCAGACTGGTAGAATTGTCAGAAGGATTTTGAGGCCTACTTCTACTACAATCCTCTCCTCTTATTTTTCCTTGCATTTCTAACTCTGTCTTGACATGTGCTAACTGGAGGCGCCAAAAGATGCAAGGGATACCAGTTCTTCGATTTGAAACCTTTTAAAAATATGCTGCCCCCTGGTGTGGAAGTGGGAGAGAAGGGCTTTGCAGGTACTTATGGGCATGATCACAGCATAGATAGGAAGCTTAAGCAACTGTGGAATCCTTCTGTTTTTAACAACACCATATATATTTATAGCATTTTAACCACTTTTATGTAAATATTCTTAAATATAATATACCCGAAAAATAAGAAACTAGACTTCTCTTAAGGGCTCTGAGTCTTCTTTTTAAATTTATACTATTGCAGTATATACCAAAGAGTTGTTGAGAATTGTGAAGCTCTTTCCCCACAATATCAATGTTTGTAGGCTGCTGTGTCACTGATGTCACCTTTTTCACATCTTACTGGTATGTTTCTATTCTTGTCTTACGTGTCTAAATGGCTGAAACTTGTGCAATTTGCAACCGCCACAAGTCTGATCACCCAATAATTGAGTTTAATTTCTGTTGTTAACTCCATCTTCAACTCATGGACTAGCTTTGACTTTTGATCTCAATTCATATAAACTCACTTTCTTGGGTTTATTAAGTTATGAGTCTGTGCTAAATCAGTGGTGGATCCAGGGTCAGAGTGGTGAAGTAGGAGAAAGAACATAGATTTTGGACTCTGATAAACCCTTATTATGCATGTGTCTTTGGGCAAGGAATTTTACTATTCTAGATATATCCATTAGCATCTATAAAATTTATTTAATAACCACATATACTCTCTTGCTGTAAAGTTTAAATAATATAAGAGTTTACAAAATTCATCAGCATGCAGCACAGTCCTTGGCAGATATAATAATGGTCTCTTTACCCTCCCTATGGAATGATAAACCCTTTCAGAAGTTAATCAGAGGACTTCCCTGGTGGTCCAGTGGTTAAGACTTCGCCTGCCAGTTCCGGGGGTGCAGGTTCGATCTCTGGTCTGGGAACAAAGATCCCACATGCCTCGTGGCCAAAAAACCAAAACAGAAGCAATATTGTAACAAGTTCAGTAAAGACTTTAAAATGGTTCACATCAAAAAAAAATCTTAAAAAAGAAGTTATTCAGGAACTTTAAACTGATATTTCTTAGCTGGCTATGCTAGAGCAGTTTGCAGGTTGTGTTTAGCTCAATGTGAGTCATAAGATGTAAATCTTAGATAATTAATATTTGCTATTAGAACCATGCACATGATTGTGCCACAATGATATCTAAGCTTTAGCATGTCTTTTGTGAAGTCATTTTCCAATCAGTGTTTGCTGAGTGGAAGTCACAGGGAAATTGGAAACATATTGATTTGCAAGGTGGGTAATATCAAGTGATGAAAACCTATAATGACACCTTTGGATTTCTACTTTGAAAAATCAGTGGATAGTTTCAATAATAAGAGATATTTCCCCCTTTAATACAGAACAGCTTGAGTGGTCAAGTGTACTTTTACAGCTATTAGGGGAGACTGAATGAGCATACTCAAGATTTAGCCTTTCAGGTGTTTTATCACATGATGGTTGTGGAGATCATAATTTTAAATTGTTTTTCTTGATTCTTATATACTGCTTAATTGCACCCATAAAAGACCAAAAGACCAAAAAAGATAAAGTAGACGATCTGAAAGGACTTAACATTGAAATACAAAAAAAGTTAATAGGGACATTAAAAATTATAATAATTCTGCAACTATATCTCGTAAATTACATTCATCTGATCAAAAATCTTACATAATACAGGGAGACACTGATGATAATTAAAAACTTTTAAAAGAGCAAAGAGTGACCATTATATGCAACTCTGTCTGTATTCAACATTTAACATTGATTTAATTCAATGTGAATTTTCATTGTTTTGAAATGAAAGGTATCAATAGATAGAATGTATTTTGCAGAGAAACATTGTCATAAAGGATGTTGAAGCACTCTAGTTTCTTTTGTCGTTAAAAAAATGAAACTGAACCCCTATCTTAAACCATACACAAAAATCAACTCAAAATGGATTAAAGACTTGAACATAAGACCTGAAATCATAAAACTTCTAGAAAAAAAAATAGGGACCTTGCTCCTTGACATCAGTATTGGCAGTGACTTTTTTTAAAATTTGACATCAAAAACACAGAAAATAAAAGCAAACATAAACTAGTGGAACTACATTAAACTAAAAAACTTCACAGCAAAGGAAACTGTCAACAAAATAAAAAGAAGACAACCTATGCTATGGGGGGAAATATTTGCAAATCATGTATCTGATAAGGGGTTAGTATTCAAAGTATATAAGGAACTCATACAACTCAATAGCAAAAGAGCAAACAATCCAACTTAAAAATGGGCAGAGAAATTTTTCTAAAGAAGACATACAAATGGCCAACAGGTACATGAAAAGGTACTCAACATCACTACTCATCAGGGAAATGCAAATCAAAAGCACGATGTGATATCACCTTACACTGGTTAGGATGATTATTATCAAAAAGAAATAATGTGTTAGGGCTTCCCTGGTGGCGCAGTGGTTGAGAATCCGCCTGCCGATGTAGGAGACACGGGTTCGTGCCCCGGTCCGGGAAGATCCCACGTGCCGCGGAGCGGCTGGGCCCGTGAGCCATGGCCGCTAGGCCTGCGCGTCCGGAGCCTGTGCTCCGCAACGGGAGAGGCCACAACAGTGAGAGGCCCGCATACCGCAAAAAAAAAAAAAAAAAAAAAAAGAAATAATGTGTTGACAAGGTTATGGGGAAAAGGGAACCCTCATGAACTGTTGATGGGAAAGTAAATTGGTGCAGCCACCATGAAAAACAGTTTAGAGGTTTTTCAAAAAATTAAAAGCAGGTCTATCATAGTGGTTCAACAATTCCACTTCTGGGTATGTATCTAAATGTATCCAAAGGAAATGAGAACAGGACATCTAAGATATATCTGCACTCCCATGTTCATTATACCATTATTCACATTAGCTAAGATATGGAAACAACCAAAGTGTTTGTCAACAGTTGAATGGATAAAGAAGATGTGATATATATATATGACATATCACAATATATTCACTATATATTCACAATATCACTATATATATATTCACACACACAATGAAATATTATTCAGCCATGAGAAAGAGGAAACTTTGCCATTTGAGACAACATGAATGGAATTTGAGAACATTATGCTTAGTGAAATAAGACAGAGAATAAGTACTCCATGGCATCACTTGTATGTTTAATCTAAAAAAAAAAGGTCAAACTCATAGAAACATAATAGAAAAATAGTTGCCAGGGGCTGGGAGTAGGGGAAATGGGGATAAATTGGTAAAAGTGTACAAATCAGCTGTAAAATGAATGAGGTCTGAGGGTCTAATGAATAACATGATGATTATAACTGTCAACTCTATATTATATAATTGAAATTTGCTAAGAAATTTGCTAAATGTTCTCACCAAAAACACAATAATACAAATTAAAAAATAATAATAAATAAATATGTGAGAAGGTGAATATGTCAGTTAACCAGAAGGGGGGGGGCATCCTTATACAATGTATACATATGACAAATCACCATGATAGACACTTTAAACATCTTACAATTTTATTCGTCAATAAAGGAGAAATTTTTTAAAAAGTAAAAATGAAACAAGCACACACAATAATTTGATGGAAATTTAAAATAAAATGCACAAAATCTAATAATCCAATTTTTAAGGCACTTCTGCCTCTTTCTAATGTTGTAACACAAGTAGAAAAACTTATTGTATTTTAAATTGATTTTTGTTATGAAAGATTTTAAACATGAGAGCCAAGGAAAACCTAATAAAAAATACCTGTATAATAATAATAAATTTTAAGCTACATCAAATATATATGTAATTTTCGTCATATATATATTTTGGCTGTGTTGGATCTTTGTTGCTGCACACGGGCCTTCTCTAGTTGCGGCAAGCAGGGCCTACTCTTCATTGTGGTGCACAGGCTTCTCATTGCAGTGGCTTCTCTTGTTGTGGAGCACGGGCTCTAGGAGTGCGGGCTTCAGTAGTTGCAGCATGCTGGCTCACCAGTTGTGACTCACAGGCTCTAGAGAGCAGGCTTAGTTGTTGTGGCGCATGGGCTTAGCTGCTCTGCGGCATGTGGGATCTTCCCAGACCAGGGATTGAGCCTGTGTCCCCTGCATTGGCAGGTGGATTCCTAACCACTGAACTACCCGGGAAGTCCCTGTCATATATTTTTAACCAAATGAAAACTAAAGCTATAAGCAAGGACACTAAAGCCACCTATGGAATACTTTTAAATAAGTTATTCACCTCCCCCCTTAGACATAACAGTTTTCTTAATTTGTATCATTATTCTCATATATGTGTACCACATACTTGCACATTCATAAATGATATACATTATTGATTTTTAAAATTTTTATATAAATGATACCTTTTTGGCATATATCTTTAACTCATTCATTTTAACTCCAGTATAATACAGTGACTTAATATCCCTCAATTTATTTATCCCTTGTCGTCTTAGTGGATATATAAAGTTTTTCCGAGTATTCCTAATTATGAACAAAACTGTAATCAATACTCATATATTTCTCTCCATGAGCACTTTAGAATAAGCCTGGTGGTAGAATTGCTATGTAGTGTGGTACACTTCACAGTTTTGTCAATTTATATTTCACCACTATATAGGAGAGTTATTTGATTTCCATACCCTCACTTGGTAGAGTCTGTCTTAATTTTTTCAATCTGATGTGTATGAATATTATATTATCTCATTTTATATTATTTTATATTATATTATCTCAATATTATATTATCTCATTTTAATTTTCATTTGCCTGGTTCTGAGCTTCTATAATGAGATGGATCATCTTTTCATATTTTTTATTGTTATTCAGGTTTTCCTTTTTATGAATTGTTATCCTTATTCTTTGATATATTTTTCTGTTGAATTTTATCTTAAATTGATTGGCTTGAACACTTTTTTTTTTAAGTCCAGTTAGCTCAGAGTTTATTTACACTAAGAGAAAAAGGTCATAATGTTTTCATGCAGTGCATACTTCATTCTTTAAATAACAATTGTGACAAATAAAAGAAAGAATTAGGAATGCTGTACTTGTGATCCATACAAAACACCAACATTTTGGGTTGTATATAATTTAAAGAAATGTCTCAAACACTTTTCAAAATACTGTAGTAGCCAATACATAGAGGCATGCCTTAGGTGGCCATAGGAATGCAGTTTAGAAAATAAAGCAAAAATTCACACTGTAACTACTCAATTTCTTCAAAAATCACTGAGCAAGAAAAGCAACAATGAACTTCCATACTGATTTTACATAACTTCTATACAGTACCTTGACTTAAATCCAAGAGCAAAAGTTAAGACTCTCCTCCTCTATTTTTGGTAAACAACTGCATGGTAAACTTAGATGACTTTTCCCCCAGTTTTATCTGGGAGTGGCCTTTTAAATTTTTATGTAAAAGAGGAAAGGTTTGGCACTTTTATACTAATGTCACCAAAGTTTATATTTCTTGAGATCTCAGGAAGATTCATATTCTTTACAGCTGATACAGCACAGGCTGGAGCTCCTGCTAAGCCAGCCGCAGATTTCTCCAGTTTGGTTTGTGCATCAATTTGTGTAACAATCTCATTCATGTTCGTCTCCAATACCATTCTCCCCATCACCATTTCTGCAAAGATATTGTGAACATTGTCTACGTGGAAAATTAAATCCAGTTAACAGACGTTTTCAAAACACTTGTCTAATGGTTCCACAAAAAATTGAATTAGATCTAAAATGACAAGTTCACTTTCTGAAGAATTCTCACAGAAGACAAAATATAACGTTGCATAATGTCTATAAATCAGTTTGTTGTCAGATCCTCCAATTAATGATCCTCCTTCTAGGAAATTACAAACATTTTCATCTCTCTTAGGTACCAAATGGAATGTCTCCCTGATGATTTGCTGTTGTGTATCTTCACTGTAGGGTTGGTAGAACATGGAGAGCCACGGCTTCCCGTCGTTGTTAAAGATGAGGATTGCCTTGATCATGGCTGAGCCTGGCCAACTGGGTGGGAGCTGGGGCTAGGATGGGGGCAGATGCGTGAGCCTCGCCTCAGGATCTTGCTAGTGATCCTTCCCCACCTGCCCCATCCCACACCCCTTGAACACTTTTCAAATACTAATTTTTTTCAGTCATATATACGTATGTATATATATGATATAAAAATAAATACTACATCTTCCTAATTTGTCACTTATTTAATTTTATATAGGGTTACTTTATTTATATAGAACTTTAAAATCATCATGTAATGAAAGTGTCATTTTTTTCTTTATGGATATTATTATTTTTAAGTTTTGTAACTAAGAAATCTTTTCCTACCTCAAAGTCATAAAGATATTCCTCTATATGTTTTTTTTTGTTTGTTTGATTGTTTTTTTGCAGTACGTGGGCCTCTCACTGTTGTGGCCTCTCCTGTTGCAGAGCACAGGCTCCGGATGCGCAGGCTCAGCGGCCATGGCTCATGGGCCCAGCCACTCCACGGCATGTGGGATCTTCCCAGACCAGGGCACGAACCCATGTCCCCTGCATTGGCAGGCGGACTCTCAATCACTGTGCCACCAGGGAAGCCCCTCTCTATATGTTTTAAATATTTTAAGATTACATGATTAATGTGTGTGTGCAACACAATATTGACAATATTTATTGAATCTGTACATGTTCCAGGCACTATTATAAGCCCTTTGTATGTTTAGTTCTTCAAACATTATATGATAAACTTGATGCTTTTACTCCTATGACCCAACTGAGGAAATTCAACTGAAAGGGTTAAGCAACTTGCCCAACAGTAGGAAGCCTGTGATAGAGATACATGCCCACTGGGATTCAAATCCAGGCATTCTGTCTCTTCCTAAGTCAATACACAATCTATAATTTTAGTATTAACTCAGTGCCCAAAATTGATCCTGAGATATAATTTCAAAATTCACCTTTGATAATTAAGTTTTTTCTTGAATAATTAATTTAAAGTAATTCTATATTTGTTTACACTTATCTATATATTATAAGTAGTATTACACATTGTATTAAAATGAATTTGGTATGACAGTCTTTAGTACTATCATAAGTAATTATTTCACTGTATTACATGCCATGAAAAATAACTGAATTTCTTTAAAATTGCTTAAGGAGATTCCAAAATTAACATAATGAAATGAAAGTTTGAGAAATGATTCACAAATATTCTCAAAGGGAAAAACACTTGGCTTTTTTTAATCTACTCACCCCACAACTTTTTTGTCCTATCAAAAAGGAATTTCTGGGGCCCTGAACCAAGATGCTGGAGTAGAAGGAGGTGCTCTCACTCCCTCTTGTGAGAACACCAGAATCACAACTAGCCGCTGGACAGTCATCTACAGGAAGACACTGGAACTCACCAAAAAAGATACCCCACATCCAAAGACAAAGGAGAAGCCACAATGAGATGGTAGGAGGGGCGCAATCACAGTAAAATCAAATCCCATAATTGCTGGGTGGGTGACTCACAGACTGGAGAACACTTATACCACAGAAATCCCTCCACTGGCCTGAAGGTTCTGAGCCCCACGTCAGGCTTCCCAACCTGGGGGTCTGGCAACAAGAGGAGGAATTCCTAGAGAATCAGACTTTGAAGGCTAATGGGATTTGATTGTAGGACTTCGACAGGACTGGGGGAAACACAGACTCCACTCTTGGAGGGCACACACAAAGTAGTGTGCGCATCGGGACCCGGGGGGAAGGAGCACTGACCCCATAAGAGACTGAACCTGACCTACCTGCTAGTGTTGGAGGGTCTCCTGCAGAGGCAGGGGTGGGGATGTGTGGCTGTGGCTCACCATGGGGACAAGGACACTGGCAGCAGAAGTTCTGGGAAGTACTCCTTGGCATGAGCCCTCCCAGAGTCTGCAATTAGCCTCACCAAAGAGCCCAGACAGGCTCCAGTGTTGGGTTGCCTCAGGCCAAACAACCAACAGGGAGGGAACCCAGCCCCACCCACCAGCAGTCAAGCGGATTAAAATTTTACTGAGCTCTGCCCACCAAAGCAACAGTCAGCTCTACCCACCACCATTCCCTCCCATGAGGAAACTTGCACAACCTCTTAGATAGCCTCATCCACTAGAGGGCAGACAGCAGAAGCAAGAAGAACTACAATCCTGCAGCTTGTGGAACAAAAACCACATTCACAGAAAGACAGACAAGATGAAAAGGCAGAAGGCTATGTACCAGAGGAAGGAACAAGATAAAACCCCAGAAATACAACTATATAAAGTGGAGATAGGCAATCTTCCAGAAAAAGAATTCAGAATAATGATGGTGAAGATGATCCAGGACCTCGGAAAAAGAATGGAGGCAATGGTTGAGAAGATGCAAGAAATGTTTAACAAAGATCTAGAAGAATTAAACAACAGAGATGAACAACACAATAACTGAAATGAATAAATAAACTGGAGCGAATCAATAGCAGAATAACTGAGGCAAAAGAATGGATAAGTGACCTGGAAGACAGAATGGTGGAATTCACTGCTGCGGAACAGAATAAAGAAATGAAGACAGCCAAAGAGACCTCTGGAACAACATTAAACACAACAACATTTGCATTATAGGAGTCCCAGAAGGAGAAGAGAGAGAGAAAGGACCCGAGAAAATATTTAAAGAGATTATAGCCAAAAACTTCCCTAACATGGGAAAGGAAATAGCCACCCAAGTCCAGGAAGTGCAGAGTCCCATACAGGATAAACCCTAGGAGAAACATGCCAAGACAAATAGTAATTAAATTGGCAAAAATTAAAGACAAAGAAAAATTACTGAAAGAAGCAAGGGAAAAATGACAAATAACATACAAGGGAACTTGCATAAGGTTAACAGCTGATTTCTCAGCAGAAACTCTACAAGCCAGAAAGGATTGGCATGATATACTTAAGGTGAGGAAAGGGAAGAACCTACAACCAAGATTACTCTACCCAGCAAGGATCTCATTCAGATTCTATGGAGAAATCAAAAGCTTTACAGACAAGCAAAAGCTAAGAGAATTCAGCACCACCAAACCAGCTCTACAACAAATGCTAAAGGCACTTCGCTAAGTGGGAAACACAAGAGAAGAAAAGGACCTACAAAAACAAAACCCAAAACAATTCAGAAAATAGTAATAGGAACATACATATCGATAATTACCTTAAATGTGAATTGATTAAATGCTCCAACCAAAAGACACAGGCTCGCTGAATGTATACAAAAATGAGAACCATATATATGCTGTCTACAAGAAACATACTTCAGACCTAGGCACACAGACACATACAGACTGAAAGTGAGGGGATGGAAAAAGAAAGTCTATGCAAATGGAAATCACAAGAAAATTGAAGAAGCAATACCCGTATCAGATAAAATAGACTTTAAAATAAAGAATGTTACAAGAGACAAGGAAGGACACTACATAATGATCAAGGGATCAATCCAAGAAGAAGATATAACAATTATAAATATATATGCACCCAAAATAGAAGCACCTCAATACATAAGGCAACTGCTAACGGCTATAAAAGAGGAAATAGACAGTAACACAATAATAGCGAGGGACTTTAACACCTCACTTACACCAATGGACAGATCATCCAAACAGAAAATTAATAAGGAAACACAAGCTTTAAATGACACAATAGACCAGATAGATTTAATTGATATTTATAGGACATTCCATCCAAAAACAGCAGATTACAACTTCTTCTCAAGTACACATGGAACATTCTCCAGGATACATCACATCTTGGGTCACAAATCAAGCCTCAGTAAAGTTAAGAAAATTGAAATTATATCAAGCATCTTTTCTGACCACAATGCAATGAGATTAGCAATCAATTAAAGGCAAAAAAAATGTAAAAAACACAAACATATGGAGGCTAAACAATACATTACTAAATAACCAAGAGATCACTGAAGAAATCAAAAAAGAAATCAAAAAATACCTAGAGATGAATGATAATGAAAACACAATGATCCAAAACCTATGGGATGCAGCAACAGCAGCTCTAAGAGGGAATTTTATAGCTATAGAAGCCTACCTCAAGAAACAAGAAACATCTCAAATAAACAATCTAACCTTACGCCTAAAGGAACTAGAGAAAGAAGAACAAACAAAACCCAAAGTTAGCAGAAGGAAAGAAATCATAAAGATCAGAGCAGAAATAAATGATGTAGAAACAAGGAAAACAATAGCAAAGATGAATAAAACTAAAAGCTGGTTCTTTGAGAAGATAAACAAAATTGATAAACCATTAGCCAGATTCATCAAGAAAAAGAGGGAGATGACTCAAATCAACAAAAATAGAAATGAAAGAGGAGAAATTACAATAGTCACCGCAGATATACAAAGCATCCTGAGAGTACTACAAACAACTCTACCCCAATAAAATGGACGGGAAGAACTGGACAAATTCTTAGAAAGGTATAACCTTCCAAGACTGAACCAGGAAGAAATGGAAAATATGAACAGACCATTCACAAGTAATCAAATGGAAACTGTGATTAAAAATCTTCCAACATACAAAAGTCCAGGACCACATGGCTTCACAGGTGAATTCTATCAAACATTTAGAGAAGAGCTAACACTCATCCTTGTCAAACTCTTCCAGAAAATTGCAGAGCAAGGAACACTCCCAAACTCATTCTATGAGGCCGTCATCACCCTGATACTGAAACCAGACATAACTACAAAAAAAAATTACAGACCAATATCACTGGTGAATATAGATGCAAAAATCCTCAACAAAATACTAGCAAACAGAATCCAACAACACATTAAAAGGATCATACAGCATGATCAAGTGGAATTTATCCCAGGGATGCAAGGATTCTTCAATATACGCAAATCAATCAATGTGATACACCGTATTAACAAATTGAAGAAGAAAAACCATATGATCATCTCAATAGATGCAGGAAAAGCTTCTGACAAAATTCAACACCCATTTATGATAAAAACTCTCCAGAGAGTTGGCATAGAGGGAACCTACCTCAATGTAATGAAGGCTATATACGACAAACCCACGGCAAACATCATTCTCAATGGTGAAAAACTGAAAGCATTTCCTCTAAGATCAGGAACAAGACAAGGATGTCCACTCTCAACACTAGTATTCAACATAGTTTTGGAAGTCCTAGCCACAGCAGTCAGAGAAGACAAAGAAATAAAAGGAATCCAACTTGGAAAAGAAGAAGTAAAACTGTCACTGTTTGCAGATGGCATGATACTATACATAGAGAATCCTAAAGATGCCACCAGAAAACTACTAGAGGTAATCAGTGAATCTGGTAATGTTGCAGGATACAAAATTAATACACAGAAATCTTTTGCATTCCTATACACTAATGATGAAAAATCTGAAAGAGAAATTAAGGAAATACTCCCATTTACCATTGCAACAAAAAGAATAAAATACCTAGGAATAAACCTACCTAGGGAGAAAAAATTCTGTATGCAGAAAACAATACGATACTGATGAAAGCAATTAAAGATGATACCAACAGATGGAGAGATATACCATGTTTTGGGATTGGAAAAATCAATATTGTGAAAATGACTATACTACCCAAAGCAATCTACAGATTCAATGCACTCCCTATCAAATTACCAATGGCATTTTTTACGGAACTAGAACAAAAAATCTTAAAATTTCTATGGAGACACAAAAACAAAACAAAAACACAAAAACCCTGAACAGCCAAAGCAGTTTTGAGGAAAAAAACTGGAGCTTGAGGAATCAGATTCCCTGACTTCAGACTATACTACAAAGCTACAGTAATCAAGACAATATGGTACTGGCCCAAAAACAGAAACGTAGATCAATGGAACAAGATAGAAAGCCCAGAGATAAACTCACACACCTATGTTCAACTAATCTATGACAAAGGAGGCAAGGATATACAATGGAGAAGACAGTCTCTTCAATAAGTGGGGCTGGGAGAACTGGACAGCTACATGTAAAAGAATGAAATTAGAACACTCCCTAACACCATACACAAAAATAAACTCAAAATGGGTTTGAGACCTAAATGTAAGACCAGACACTATAAAACTCTTTGAGGAAAACATAGGAAGAACACTTTTTGACATAAATCACAGCAGGATCTTTTTTGATCCACCTCCTAGCGTTATGGAAATAAAAACAAAAATGAACAATTGGGACCTAATGAAACTTAAAAGCTTTTGCACAGCAAAGAAAACCGTAAACAAGATGAAAAGACAACCCTCAGAATGGGAGAAAATATTTGCAAATGAATCAACAGATGAAGGATTAATCTCCAAAATATATAAATAGCTCATGCAGCTCAATATTAAAAAAACAAAGAACCCAATCCAAAAATGGGCAGAAGACCTAAATGGACATTTCTCCAAAGAAGACATACAGATGGTCAAGAAGCACATGAAGAGTTGCTCAACATCACTAATCATTAGAGAAATGCAAATCAAAACTACAATGAGGTATCACCTCAAACCAGTTAGAATGGGCATCATCAGAAAATTTACAAACAACAAATGCTGGGAGAGGGTGTGGAGAAAAGGGAACCCCCTTGCACTGTTGGTGGGAATGTAAATTGATACAACCACTATGGAGAACAGTATGGATGTTCCTTAAAAAACTAAAAATAGACTTACCATATGATCCAACAATCCCACTACTGGGCATATACTCAGAGAAAACCATAAATTCAAAAAGACGCATGCACACCGTTATTCATTGAAGCACTATTTACAATAGCCAGGTCATGGAAGCAACCTAAATGCCCACAGACAGACAAATGGATAAAGAAGTTGTGGTACATATATACAATGGAATATTACTCAGCCATAAAAAGGAATGAAATTGGGTCATTTTTTGAGACATGGTTGGATCTAGAGACTGTCATACAGAGTGAAGTAAGTCAGAGAAAAAAATATATCGTATATTAACGCATGTACACGGGACCTAGAAAAATGGTACAGATGAACTGGTTTGCAGGGCAGAAGTTGAGAAACAGATGTAGAGAACAAGCGTATGGACACCAAGGGAGTAAAGCTGCGGGGAGGTGGCAGTGGTGGTGTGATGAATTGGGAGATTGGGATCGACATGTATACACTGATGTGTATAAAATTGATGACTAATAAGAACCTGCTGTATAAAAAAATAAAGTAAAATTCAAATATTTTTTTTTTAAAAAGGAATTTCTGGGCTTCCCTGGTGGTGCAGTGGTTAAGAATCCACCTGCCAATGCAGGGGACATGGGTTTGAGCCCTGGTCTGGGAAGATCCCACATGCTGTGGAGCAAGTAGGCCCATGTGCCACAACTACTGAGCCTGTGTTCTAGAGCCCAAGAGCCACAACTACTGAGCCCGTGCTCCACTGCTGCTGAGCCTTCCCTCTAGAGCCCATGCTCTGCAATAAGAGAAGGCACCAAAATGAGAGGCCTGTGCAAATAAATAAAATAAGTTTAAAAAAAAAAAGGAATTGTTAAATTGCTGTTTAAGTCTTGAGACTTGTTATTTTTATTTTCTGTAGTTGCTAAATATTCACTTGTATTATGATTTCATATTCTATATTAACATTAAAATAAATGAGAAATTGCCACCCAATATCTTTTTAGCTTCTGCAGCTTTCATCCTCACTGCACTGCCTCATGTGTTCTACCCTGTTTGTCTGAGATCTTCCCTGATTGTGAATTTTCCCAAGCCCATTTCTAGTTATCAATTTTATGTACAGAAAGATATGGTTTGGAGAGTTCAAAAGTACAGCTCTTTCCACAGGATCAGAAATGATGGTGCTTAGTAGCAGGTCTCATTTTAATTATCAGATCATCAATACTGAGGAGACAGCAGGAGACAGCTAGAGTTGGGTTTGCTATTAGTTTTAGTGAAAGATTGCAGGATGATGTTACCAGTAGAGGAAGACGCAGAATTCAGAGCTGCTATAAAATTTGCTTTAAAAATACAAATAAAACAGTAAGTAGGGTACATGCAATGGTTTTGAGCCCTAAGAGGGTTGATAGTTAATATTTAAAGTATTAACATTAGTATCCTTCTTGTAAGATTGAAACACACATCATGTATAGTAGTCTCCATATACTTATAGGAAAATGAAGGTTGTCCATAAGCCATTATATATGCCATGCTGCTTCTAAACTTAAATAAGTAGGAATTTCATTCATAGGCTAAATGCATAAGGAAATATAAATGTGTAAGGAAATATAAAACTTTAGGTATACATTTTTTTCTTAAAAACAGAAAGTTAAATTGGATGCTCTCATTGAAGTGCCAAAATATAAAAGACTAGCTAGGTCAAACCTCAGTGCTAGAACAAGATACGGATTTACATGGGAGATATTACAAAATTATTACATGATTCCAAAAACTCCCACCCCCACTGAGGGCATTTAGGGACGAGGATTTGGAGAATGAGAATTTCTCTAGTGGCAGCTGGACCGGGCTCAGAGTGCTACCCCATCCCCAGGAGCAGGAATCCCTGCCCTTCCCCTCATATCTAAGGAGAAAGACTTCAGCGAGACCTTTCAGACAGTTTGACATCTATTCTCTGAAGCAGAGCTGGTGCAGTGAAACTGGGTTGAAGGCAGAAATAAAGGAGAAGAGAACACTTTGGTTGGTAAGTCTGTCCGGGGTGTGTTGGATATATGTTTCCCATGGACCTGATTTGTGCAAAGAGAGAGAGACAGGGAGAGAGAGAAAAAGGGATTATGTCCAATAATTTTGTCATTTGGTATCTGAACAAGTCTCTGCAGAGACAAGATGAGTTTTCTTGAGATTCTTATCTGCACCAGCAGAGATAAATGGTGAGTCTTGTAGTGGCCCTACTCTGTTCACCTTAGTCAATCTGGATCTACATTTCCTAGTAATTCCTTACCTATATGGTTCCAGGCCATGTTGGCTTTGGGAGAAATGTGCCAGGCATTTGGAAGTCAGAAGTAAAGGCAGAAATAAAAGCTTAACCATTAAGCTCTGAAGGTCAGTGCAGGGGCCAGGCAGTTTTTGCATTCATAGTTGCTGTTTCACTGGCTCGCCTAATTAGCATAATGCTGTACTTGAACTCATAACTCCTCCAGGCCCTTCTATAGTTTGTCTTGAGGGTCCCTGTTTGTCCTTGTAAGGTGCAGTTTGTCTCTGTTATCATCCAGGTCCAGCTTTCTTTTTTCTTTTCTTTTTTTTTCTTTTTTTTTTTTTTTTTTGCGTTACGCGGGCCTCTCACTGCTGTGGCCTTTCCCGTTGCAGAGCACAGGCTCCGGACACACAGGCTCAGCCGCCATGGCTCACGGGCCCAGCCACTCCGAGCCATGTGGGATCTTCCCGGACCGGGGCACGAACCCGCGTCCCCTGCATCGGCAGGCGGACTCTCAACCACTGCGCCACCAGGGAAGCCCCAGCTTTCATTTCTGACAGCCAGTCTGGCTGACCTATAGTAACTCTAGGGTCATCACCAGATTTAGGACAATAGACTGCTTTACCAGCTCCTACATTGTATGATCCCTGCAATACATAACTTACTCTATATCTCCCTTAGCAGTTTCTCTCCTCTGACCAAACTCAGATGAATGAAAGCTGTAATAGATAGAGGGTATATCCCTCAAAATTGAGAGACCCTCAATGATGGGGGAAGAGGTTGAGGGGAATCACCAAAGAAACCAAAGTGCCTACCCCCAGGAAGGAGTCTGCTTTCTACCTCAGCCAAGCCCAGAAAGCAGGCAGCTTGATTGGCACTTGCCCATGACTGCAAGCATGCAGGCTTTTCATCAGGACAGAGCCGACTGGAAAAAGAGGAGTAACTATCATTTTGTCTGAAGTTGGAAACTTTGACTTTTAAAATATAGGACTGGGGGCTTCCCTGGTGGCGCAGTGGTTGAGAGTCCGCCTGCCGATGCAGGGGACGCGCGTTCGTGCCCCGGTCCGGGAAGATCCCACATGCTGCGGAGCGGCTGGGCCCGTGAGCCATGGCCGCTGAGCCTGCGCGTCCGGAGCCTGTGCTCCGCAACGGGAGAGGCCACAACAGTGAGAGGCCCGCGTACCGCGAAAAAATATAAAAAATAGGACTGGGCATTCACTGTACTGAATTAAGACTCTGCTTTGTGACATAAGGTGACAGCAACTTGAATTAGCTACGAGGTAGCAGAAAAGCCATGGGTGCCTAAATTTTTATCCAGTGACAGGTGAAAAGTAGCCCCACTGAGCAAAGTTAAATAGACAGGGTGGTGATATAATGAACATGGTTTTGATTGCATCCCACTACTTGTGCTTGTTCACTATTCATTGCACAAGTAAAACTTGCTTTCTTTACTTCCCAGGTGTTTGTCTGTTTACTTCCCTATATGCCTGTTCTACTTCTTCCTCTTTTCCAGTGTTTTCTTGACTTTTATGTTTTCTGCTTTGCACTAGCATCATTATCTATTTGCAAATGTCCCCTTAAGCAGTTTGATTTCTAAATTCAGCATCTATTTCTTTTACATTCAGTGACAAGCAAAGTTGCAGCATCAAAGACAAATTAGTAGTCAAAAGATTTGAGATTGTTGTCCCTTAGAATGAGGTGGAAATAACCATGATCCTTTCTGTAAAGCACTAGGATATGAAGCTGTTTTCTATTTAACCACTGCAGGTTCATAGAGAATGTGCTAATATAATATTACTCAGAACTTTTAGAGCACACAGCCTGATAGAGCATGAGGTTTTATTTCCTCGTTAAGTTTAAATCGCAAGGAAGAATAGCCTAAGAAAATGTGTAAAAGTGTCTGTTTTTTTATACACAGTAAACTAGTATGATTCAAAGCATTAACTAAAATATTATAAAATAAATAAGAATATCAAAAAATTTCTAATATGAAAAACCACTAAATATATGCAAAGCAGCCTCATCGTTGACCTGTTTATTTGATATAAATTAATAAGTCCTGTGTGATTCCACTTCTAACTTTAATGATTGGCCTATGGTGGCAATGTTGGATCTTCCTTTCAATGAAAATACTTTGAAATAGAAGTTTAAATATAGAATTAGGCACAGAAAAATGTTAAGTGAAAATGGAAAGTAGCTTTGAAGGGATATTTATGTTGGCTTTCTGTTCTACTCTCACTGCCCACTTTGGGCTGCCCAGTCCTGTCCTGTGGGGCAGTAATAATGGCAGAGAAATCATCTAAGCACAGGCTGTACAGATGTTCTAATTCAAGGCCAACTTGAAAAGTTACCAGTAGAGCAAGGTTCTCTAAGTTTAAATGAGCTGCCAGTGCTACCATTTGGCAGTGTCGAGTGTGCAGTGATGAACAGAAGAGAAAAGCTATTGAATAAAGGAGACGGTGGCCATATTAAATAGTAGGTACAAAAAGAGTAGGTTCAAGAGAAAATCAACAGGACAGCCATACTTGGAGAGAGAGAGAGAAGGAAAGAGAAAGGTGAGAAATAGAAACTGTAAACTATTCACACAAAATTGAGTGGGTCTAATATTACAGCGGAAATTTGCTCAAGAAGAGTTAAGTTTTTTGCAGTGACAACAATGCCTATTCTCCACTCTGGTTACCCTGGCAACATGACTCTTTTCTTACAATAATGCCATTATAATAAGAAAAACAATAGACAAAAATGATGTGAAAAGTGATTAGAGGGCAGCTCTCAATCCTCCTTAGAAATGCTGGGGGGAAAAACTTGAAAGGTATTTTTTTCAAAAGAAGTGAAAGCATGAAGAAATTCACTGACTTGGGCAAAGACAAGTAGAATGTGTTACCTTCAAACATCTTTTCTGTGTGCTGCACAGTTCCACCCTTGGACCAAGGCACATAGAAACCCTTCCTGCATTGCCATACGCTTGAGGGCCCACACTCTGGTCTCCTTCCAGCAGCATCTATCCGTGAGCTGAGGCATCCCTGGGCCTGTTGAGATGTGTGCATTCAGAGCCCATGCATCACCTTCCAGACCATGGTACTTGTTCCTGTGCACTGGAATTTTGTACCCCAATGGCTCCTAATCTGTGTCCACAGCCTGCCTGGGTCCCCTCTAGGGTGGATTATATACCACTCTTGTGGGTACCTCCAGGCTCAAGTGTCGGCCAAGGGGAGGTTGTTTGTGGAGACTTTGGACAGATCCGTTAGTCCCAGCTGGGGTGCTCTGCTATAGTAGAAGACTGAGCCAGGGCTGGAGGAGGAGGACGGGCACACTACAGAGCCACATTTAGGCACGAAATTCTGTCCTTCCAGGTGATTTTGAGGAGTGCCGTTTATAAAGGAAGAGATTAGAGCATATTTAACTCTTTGTTGTTTTGAGTTTAATGTAACATTTACATATTTAGACATATGGAATTTGAACCTCCATTTCCTCTTGTCTTGATCTTGCAAATGTCAAGGGCAGACCTGATACTGCATGTCATAGGTAATTGCACTTACATTTGTGTTGACAGTTCTTTTTTTTTTTTTTTCTGTAAGTGCTTTAAAGGTAAGGATGAATAGTAACCTACACATATTATTTCTAAGTATTACTTAGAAAAATCTGTAAATACAGAGTTAAGATGATGCATCTTATTCTTATGAGATTGCCTTGGTTTTTCTATGCATACTCTCATCAAGGATCAGAAAAATGAACAGACCAAGAGCCAAGGGAGGAAGTGTTTGCAAAGGTAGCTGCATGAATCTTTTTAAAGCTACATTAAAGAATGGAGCGCATGAATTAGATTATGGATATAACTCACGCAAGGTGTAAATTTTTAAAATATCATATTATTTTGACATTAAGTCTTCAAAAGCAACTCAGAAAAAGTGTGAAATAATGCTTCTCAATAGACTCCTTTTGTTGGTGACTTCTTTTTATATTTTGCCTCAAAAACTACTCATATTTTTAAAATATTGTTCCCACCATTTGATCAAAGAACCAATCAATGTGAAAGCATTTTAAACTGTATTATATAAATTTAAATACTTGTATAGTTATAATAAACAAATAAAGCAAATAATATATGTATATATTATATATAGTGAAACTATATGTATTGTATTAATATAAGCAATACAATACACACAATATATATAGTGAAACTATATATATAATACATATGTATTGTATGTATACAATATGTATATTGTATGTATACAATACATATAATACAATATATATAGTGAAACTATATGTACTGTATTAATATAAACATTAGCCTAATTATAGTAAACATTTATGAAAATGCCTTTGAGCTCAATGTTGCATCTTACCAAGTAAGACAAGATATGTCTAAGGCACATAAACTGAAAGGCCAAATCTATTTTTACCCTCACATTTGAGTTTAATATTTGATATAATCTTCCTTGTAATTTTTTTTGTATATTTATGTAATACCTACTTTTAAGAGTCAAGTTCAAAAGCATGATGCTATTCACCAAAGATAATGTTGCAGAGAGCTAAGTGACACTGCAGGGCTCTGGAGGTTCACGAGGAGCAAGCGCAGAGGAGGTCCCTGTCCCAGGGGAGCTTGCAGACGAGTTGGGGAAAGGTCATGAAGAAGCCCCATATGTTAATAAACATGTATAATTTCACTTTATTCAGATAAGTGCTTTGTGAGAAAGGAAAGTGATCTATAAGAGCATCTGGTAAAGCAGTGGTTCTCAAGCTTTAGCACACATCATAAACCTCATGGGGGGTTTGTTAAAACACAGATTACTAAGCCCTAACTCTGGAGTTTGATTTTGCACTTTTAACTGCTTCTCAGATGAAGCTGAAGCTATAGGCTCTGGGACCAAACTTTGAGAAAGAGTCATAAAGAAACCTGACTAGATTGGGAGATGCTTGTTCTTACCTTTGTATCTAGCATGCAAAACAACATGAGCTCAGCGAGTGCTGATTTCAGTTATGGGCTTCCTGTAACATGTCCCACTTACCAGGGATTTCATTCTTCATATGCCCATCTCTTCAGGAGTGATCGTGCATTTGTTACAATGAGCACAATCAATTGAGCAGAAAACCAACAAGTGGTAGTTTTATGAGCAGAACTAAAAGCTCTATACTTTATCCTTTCCTCTTTGGTTATTGTCATTTATAAAATTATGTTTTAAGTAATAGGAAGTGCAGGAAATCTTCTGTGAGAGAAAATGAAGAATGGTAATTACTGTAATGGAAGCAATTAGCAATTGCAATAGAACAAAAGGCATATAATACAAGAAAAGTAAGTTGCATAAAATGCTGTGTCAAGAAACCATTGGTTTACAGCCTATAGTTTAGTTTAAGCTGAAGAAATTATACAAAGTAATCATTAGATATTACATGGATTTGAAATGTCAGTATGTTAAAACATTGCAAGCTACACCAAAATAGTTAAATGGTGGATAATTCATATTTGTAATATTTTGTTCAAGCTACCCTATTTTTGTTATCTTTGAGTAGGTATCATCCTACTCAAGCTGAAAAATTAAATATTAAATACTTAAAAAAACAAAATTTAATCATTATGCAAATATAATACTATTTTAAGGACTTATGACTGATCTGGTTATAATATAATTATGTAGATGGAACTACAGATTAAAATTCAATGTGGTTATAATTTTATAATAGTATTTACATTATAGGCATTTCATATCAATAAAATAATGAAAGATTATAACAAAAATTTTAGAGATAAAGTTGTATGTTTCAATAAATTATTCACTATTTTGCCTGTAGGCTACAACTACACAATCTAACAACACTGTATTTTTCAAGTAATGGAAGAAATGACCTTCATATGCATTTAAAAGAAGCTATTCCTAAATGTTTCCTTTAGGCTATTAAGTTGAATCAAAGTTCTTCAGCCTGATATTTTTTAAGGATTTTACTTGCTTCTATAAAAATCAAGTTTTTTGTTCATTTGTTCATTTAAGCCTGAAAAGCAACTCTGAAAAAGAGTGACCTAATACTTCTCAAGCATAGTTTTGCTCAAAGGATATTGACCTTAGCAATAAATTGAAAGTATTATAGATGAGTTAGCTGGAACTTAATGGTAGATTGACTTATGATCACGTCTCACCAAAAATATGTATCAAAATATAAATATACCAATATGGGATTGGCCATAATTAATACCATTCATATCTATAGTGGATAGCTAAATAAAAGCAAACTTGGAAATAATTTCTGTGCTTTTGGTACAATTTCTTTTTCCTGTTATAAAAATTTGCAGGAAAAATGGCTGAACTAGTGCAGACCTTCTAATTCTGGTTTGATTAATTTGCCTTTTCTATATAACCATGACTTGGGATAGTTGGGGTGGAATACAATTAGAAATCATGGGAGTTAAATTATGATGAATTTTAATGTAAGTAAATGTCCTAAAAGAAGTAGCAGAACTTATCAATATTATCAAAATGGTGGTTACAAGATTCAGCTACGTCACCATCTCCAGGAAATTGTTTCTTGACCCAATCTATTGGCGTCAAAGTGGGTTACATATCCCTCCTCTATTCATTAGCACCCAGTGCTTGACTCTGCTGTGGTCTAGCTTATCACATGTTAATGCTTGTTCACTTACCTGTCTGCTCCTTTGAACTGTGAACTCCTTAGAGAAATTGATTGTGTCTTATTCATTTTTCCTCTTTTTTATTTTAATTTTTTATTAAGACTTTATAATTTTAGAGCAGCTTCAGGTTCAAAACAAAACTGAGGGGAAGATAGAGAGATTTCCCATTTACTCCATGCCCATATGCATGCATAGCCTCCCTCATTATCAGTGTCACTCACCAGGATGATACATTTGGATGAACCTACGTCTATGCATCATAATCATCAAAATCCCTAATTTACATTATGGTTCACTCTTATTGTTTTACATTGTATATGGGTTTGGCCAATTGTATCATCATTATGGTACCATACACAATATTTTAACTGCATTAAAAATCCTCTGTGTTCTGCCTATTCATCTCCCTTCTGCCCGAACCCCAATCCCCCGGAAAGCACTGATCTGATCTTTTTATTGTCTCTATAGTTTTGCCTTAACTAGAATGTCATATAGTTACTGTACTGTATATATAGTTACTGTACATATACAATTACTGTACTGTACATATAGTTCTATATGTAGTGTATAATTATACAGTACATAGTATTTTCAGATTGGCTTCTTTCACTTAGTAATATGAATTTAAAATTCTTTCATCATTTCATGGCTTGGTAGCTCATTCTTTTTAGTGCCGAATAACATTCCATTGTCTGGATGTACCACAGTTTATTTATCCATTCACCTGCTACAGCACATCTTGGCTGCTTCCAAGTTTTGGCAGTTATGAATAAAGCTGCTATAAACATCCATGTGTAGGTTTTTGTGTGGACATAAGTTTTCAACTCCTTTGGGTAAATACCAAGGAGCACAATTGCTGGATCATATGGCAAGAATATGTTTAGTTTTGGAAGACTGCCAAACTGTCTTCCAAAGTGGCTGTACTATTTTGCACTCCCACCAGAAATGAATGAGAGTACTGATGCTTCATCTCTTCAGCAATACTTGGTGTTGTCAGTGTTTTAGATTTGGGGCCATTCGAAAAGGTGTGTAGTATCTCGTTATTTTAATTTGCCTTTCCCTGGTGACACATAATGTGGAGTATCTTGTCACGTACTTATTTGAAGACTTGTCTGTTAAAGTCTTTGGCCCATTTTTATATCAGGGTATTTATTTTCTTATTGTTGAGTTTTAAGTGTTCTTTTTGGATAACAGACATTTATCAGATATGTCTTTTGTAAATATTTTCTCCCCATCTGTAGATGGTCTTATTCTCTTGACAGTGTCTTTCATGAAGCAGAAGTTTTAATTTAAATGAAGTCTAGCTTATTGATTATTTCTTTCATGGATCATGCTCTTGGTGGTGTATCTAAAAAGTCATCACCATACACAAGGGCATCTAGGTTTTCTCCTGTGTTATCTTCTAGGAGTTTTATTATTTTGCATTTTACATTTAGGTCTGTGATCAAGTTTGAGTTAATTTTTGTGAAGGATGTAAGTTCCATGTCTAGATTCATTTTTTTTTTTTTTTTGCCTGTGAAAGTCCCATTATTCCAGCACAATTTATCAAAAAGATTATCTTTGCTCCATTGTATTGCCTTTGCTCCTTTTTCAAGGATCAGCTGACTATATTTATGTGAGGTTCTATTCATTTTTATAACTCAACATTCAGCACAGTGCCTGGCACAGGATGAGTTTTCACCGTATTTTTATTCAGCGAATGCATGCATGAATGAATGAATCTTGGTTTGGATATGATGTTTTATGCATTCAATTTCTCAGTTTTTTTTTTAAAGCAGTTGACAAAAATGTACACTAAGGTCAAAGTAAATGACAGTGATCATTTTGAAAGACAAATGATTAGAATAATGTTAGTAAGCAAACCAAATAATATAAATTTTTTAAATTGCTAATTCTAGGTTAATGTTTAGTTCTTAGCATTTTATTGGCTGCTTTTAAAACAGGAAGGTTGTTAAAACTATGTAACATTCTGGAAAAGGCAAAACTATGGAGATAGTAAAATGATGGGTGGTTGCCATGTGTTGGGTGGGGGGTAGGAATGAAAAGGCAGAACCCAGAGGAGTTTTAGAGAAGTTAAAATACTCCGTATTATAATATAATGATGGATTCATGTCATTATACGTTTTTCCAAATCCAGATAATACACAACACCAAAAATGAACTGCAGTGTAAACTATGGACTTTGGGTGATTATGACATATCAGTGGCAACAAATGTGCCCCTCTGGTGGGGGAATGTTGATAGTGAGGGGCGGGTATTTATGTGTGTGGTCAGGGGCTATAAGGGAAACCTCTTATAGCCCCTGACCAAAGTGTTAATTTGGTTTTTTAAAAAGTAAATTTTAAAAAGTGAATTAAGGGGACTTCCCTGGCCGTCCAGTGGGTAAGACTCCACACTTCCACTACAGGGGGCATGGGTTTGATCCTTGGTCAGGGAACTGAGATCCCGCATGCCACAGGATGTGGCCAAAAAAGAAAAAAAAAAAAGAAAAGGGAAGGTTGTTGATAAGAGTGAACTCTATGATAAATTACCAACAAAAGTGCTAATTTGAAGAAAAATACAAAGTTAGTAGCCAAATAAAATAACAGAACTCTTAACATGTTGTTAGTTCTAGGTAAAGACTGAGCTCTAAGATTCTCAGAAACTAAAGTGAAGGGAGAAACATAACCTTAAGATTCAAAGTAATCATAAAATAAATTTTTTTCCGATATTTCAAAATTAAAATTCTGGATAAAATTTTCCCTGATGCCTCTTGAAGGGACCACTGTGTGATGTAATAGACAGTATCCTTTAAAAATCCATGAAATTATTATAAAGGCAGACTTTATACAATGGCTCCTACAACATTAATCAATCCATCCTGAGCACCATGCCATAGGGAAGTCCAATGAAAGCAATTGTTCAAGCTGGTAAAACACTGAGATCCAAATACAATCCTCAGAGACTCTGGCTCCTTATAAAATACTATTCTCAACATAAAAAGGGTGTTATATGATCCAACGCATCCTCCAAGAGCAACCCTATTAATAGCAACCATGTTTTCTTGTTCCTTTTTATTTTTCCTAATATTGAGGAGCAAAGAGTATGAGACTGTATAGTCTGTAGAAATCTAGAGACCCAGTAGTCATTCTGTTGATTAAAGATAGGCCCATATACTTTATAATCATCTAAGGATAGTTGACATCTGAAAAGGAAATAGATTTCAAAACTTGGAATTTTGTCTAAAGTTGCTAGCCCGTATTTGCATGAGGATATAGCAAGAGGAAAAATTCAGGACCTGGCATTTCCTTCTGCATCTGCTCCAACATGAAAATGAATGAAGGCTTAAAGACTTATTCCACACTAGATGGTCTCAAAAATTTTATCCTGAACCATTTTTATAACATATTATCATTCACCAGGGCCCATAAAACATTTCATTTTAAGCAATTTGACTTCCCAGTGAAGGATCAAAAGCTAAATTAATTGTAAAATATACCCTGAGGTAACTAAACATGTTAGCATGCTGGATACAGTTGTTGGATATAAACCAATTAGACACTGGAGACTATATATCAAAAACGGATTTCAGTTTTAGAGTAAGTTGATACTAAGTCATTCATTGTGACAGCAAGTGTGAGCTACTAGATCACGATAAAGTTTTATCATCAACATGGTGCAGAATACATATTGTTTGGTTGTCTAGAGTAGTGGCAACAGTTCATTCAGTTTTTCTAAGAGACATGTTAAGTCATTAATCCAAAGTTAGAGAGAAGGAATGTGAAAACTCTGACATTGAGAAATTGGGATTGTTAAGTTTTTTGGCATCATATCTCTAGCAGTTTCATGGGGAATAAAATTATGTATCCATATGTTACACTCACTTACATTGTGTGCATTATATTAAATAGGATTCAATATGCTACTTGAAAATGAAAGTTATATGTGCAAAGGTTTAATGGTATAAATCACTTGAAGTATACAAATTCAGACAAAATTTATCATCTATTTTTTGCTGTTTTTCAACTATCTATATCCTTAGTAGATGTTTGTTTTTTGTCATGTCTCAGCAGAAGAAAAACAAATATATCCCTATGCTTGAATCTTAGAAGAAATATGAGGAATAAAATATTTAAATTGTACTTTTATAATTTAAAGAAAAAATAATTTGTTCTTGCAATTCAAATTCTTTTAGAATCAGAACATTTTTCTAGATAACACAAGTTACTTTCTTATGACTCTTTTTGATAACTTAGTACACAACACTCAAAAACAAAGAATCAAGAAAGATTAGACTAGGATCATCTTTTACAATAAACTTGACAAACAATAACAACATGCCAGATATTATTCCTCATAAAGGGGAATATTTGGAGAGCTGAAGTTGTATAATACAGGCATAGAATTATCCATCTTATGTTGATGATGTAGAAAATACTTGAAATAGCTCATCATTTTCCAATCCGTTATACATTAATCCTGGGCATCTGTATATAGCCAATGAATTTAACTTAAGGAGATTGCTGCCAAGACAGTCTGTACTGAATAATATCCTTACTGGACTACATTCCAGACCTAGAAGAATGAGGGGAAGTAGGTAAATGGAAAGCAGCATCTGCTCTGTCTCCTATATGAAGGTGGTGTAACAGAGGCTTCCATAAGTGTGATAATATTACGGGAGAATTTAAACATAATTGGATTACTGTCAGTACAATTACCCTTATAAATGTGCTTTGAGTCTTCCCATGACTTTCTGTATCTAACTGGCAAAATTTAGTAGGAGGGTAGAAAAGCAATAAATACAGGATGTCCATTTCAGGGTTTTAGCAGCATAATTGCTACTTATTAATAATAAGTTTTGCTTTTCTTTATCATTTTGGACCTCATTTTTGAGTTTCAGAAATAGCCTTATAGTATTTATAATATTTATGTATACATTTATACATATGTAATATGCATTATATTTTATTTTATATCACTGAATAACACATTGAATTAATTTGTACTTAAAGAAATCAGTATTATTTCTGTATCACTTGTCTCTGAAAAGCTTAGAGTTTTCCATTAAACAGATACACAGATAATCTAAGATTCTGGTGTTAAGCTATTTAAGAGACCTAACAGCAGAGCATGGCAGGAAATAAATACATCAAAAAGGGCTTATAAGTATGTGTGTTCAAATAAGTATATTTTACTTATGTCCTAACTTTTATTGTAATATTTTTGATGCCCACACCACATACCTTTTATGTGAAAATTCAGATTAGAAAGATTTGGTTGAATTATATGTCAAATATTAGATACGGATTCATGCGAAAACTCGCCAAATAATCAAATTACAGTCTCTTGAATGTTAAATTAAAAGTGAGAAGATAATTTATATAGCAAAATTGATCACTTTTTAAAAGATACATGTAGTTTATAACAGTTACATGTAGTTCAAATTACTCTGGGAACCAATGACAAATAGTTATCTATGTAAAAGCCTGGTAGATATACTTTTAATATCTGTTATCCTTCTCTGTACTGAAGACAAATTTCTTACAGATTCATATTCAACCAGAACTATAATATTTATTACTGTTAATCCATGCTAAAGCACACCATTCTTCCTCTGCTATGTTGATGCTTCTGGGAAATTTCTTTAACTTTTGAAGTCATCTTATACTCAATAATCCTTTTAATGGAAATTCTAGGATTCTTTTTCAACCTCAATTTCATTCTTACAGTTATTAGTGCTTTCAGTACTTACACAGGCACAATGCTCATGCAAGGATGAATTTGATGTCATTATAGTCATTAGAAAGTATTGAATTCAGACACAGTCACAATGTCAATTACAAGCATAGTTAGAAATAGGATATGGATAGAAAACTGAGGATGCATATAAATAAATAGCCATCCATTCTTTGTGTAATATTCCAAACATAAACACTAAGAAAGTGTAGATTAAAGCCATCATGCTGAGCTATAGCTCCATTTCTTTTCTGCTTATATGTTAAAATATCTATATGGTTTTCTGCTTCAAAACAGTGACCACTGGGCGATGTGATGTATTAGCTAACAAATGACTAGCATAGAGGATCTTAATGTGTTGTGAGTAGAATATTTCATATTGTATAACTTTGTGGCAGTAACATTATGCATGTACCATAAGATCCACTTATAGAAAATAGAGATATAGTGATTTTTTAGTTTTAGTGAAGTAGAAATTCCTGTAGTGCATTAGAATATGCAAATTTGAATTCTACTTGAGTGAACTTCCACTTAGAGTCAGGTTGTCTGCCAAAAACAAAAAAGCATTTGTAATACAATGGTTTCCCAACATTTTAAAGAATGATCTGATAGGTTTTTTTATAAAATGAAAGCTCAGTTTTTTTACTTGTTCAGGCATGGACAAGCTGAACTACTTTGAATTTTGTCATCTATGAACTATTGTCTAATGAGTCAGTGATTTATCTGAGCTTCATTTCTTCAACAAATGACAGCAATAATGACAGTAAAGTACTGTTATTATAAAAGCAATTAACAATACTGGGTTTAGGAAATATATGAAAATGTTTTTGAAACATTAATTTTTATCTTGAATCCTTTATGCTGGACAGAAGATGCCGCAAAACAAAGCCATTTCAAGAAAAACAACCTTGATTAAAAAAAGAAGGTAGAAAAGTGGAGAGAAAAAAATGGAAATTTCTAAACTCTATCTTTCTATATAACAAGTCAATGCGACATCAGTACTGCATTACAGTATGAAAGTACAGAAATAATAGAGAATAGGGATTCTTTATTGTCATAAAACTATTTTAACAATTTGTATGAGTTATTTGCTCCTTGCTGTATAAGAAGATACTAAGTTGATATGTATGATTTTATATTATAAATCATATTCTATAAATCCAAGAAGTTACTTTGTTAGTATCTAGAAGTTATTAAAATAGCATAATACATTCAGAGGCAGAATGTTACTACTAACAAGGTACTATTGTAAAAGCAAATATTTTCTTTTGAGAATCATGTATTTATCTGTCCTAGTAATAGAGTATGTATCTGTCTGGATAATGTAGGTTATTCTGTGACAACAAACAGTCCAAAAATCTCAACAAAAATTTATTTTTTTCCATGTTTCATGTCCATTAGTGTTAACTGGGGCCCTGCTGCATGCTGTCCTCAATCTTGAACCCATGCCAACAGACGATCCATCAACTAAAACTGTCACTTTGATAGAGAGAAAAGAATTTGGTGTATCATACTGGCTTATAAAGCTCTGCTGTCAGGTAACACACATTGGAAAAAACAAGTCATATGGCCACGCCTCATTTTAGTGTGATGAGGAGATTACAACTTACTAAGTTCCAGGGGCAGAATTAGTAATGCTTGGTTTTTGTGTTAATGACTAACATAGGAGTACTAAGAAGTCATATTTGACCAGCAAAATCTATTACTGTATAAGGCTGGTTATTAGAAGATGACAGGCTAAAATAAACTACATTACTATACACTCCGGGCTTAACCAAAAACAAACCAAAATATATCATTATCATTAAAAAGTAAGTAAATAAGTGTTTTAGAAGGATCACAAAATAACATAATTTTTCTATTGAAAGTTATAATGTTTTTATTCTTTTGGAAAAAGAAAAAAGGTGAAAGGGAAAAACGTAATTACTGTGGTTAGGTTCACCATTAACTTCCTTTTGGTTTAAAAATGCATTACTAATGGCATTATTCTGGAAAGTATGACAAAGCCACAAAAATTTTTTTTTTATTATTTTAATAATTAAGAGGAAGTATTATTAAGAGAGTGGGTTGCCTGAAGCCAGATTACCCATGTTTGATTTCCAGTTTTATCATTTCCTAGCTGTGTAACTTTGGACAAGATATCTCAACAGTTTATGCCTTTGCTTTTTCATCTATAAACTTAGCATCATAAATAACTCAAAGAATTTTTAAAAGTATTAAATGAGTTAATATACAAAGGGCCCTTAGGTCACTACCTATTACATTATAAGGACTCAGTGGAGATTAGTCAATTATGTTACAGTCCTCTCTCCCTCTATTTAAAATAAAGCAGCTGAGCCAAAAATGATTTTAGACTCTACCCTTATCCCTTACTATGTCACCATACCTCTAACATGTTTGAGGAAGAAATAAGGCAGTGAGACAAAAGCAAGTTTCTAATGTGCAAGGCTCGAGGCTGATGGAACAAAGATGCTTCTGAAGATGGTGTGTGTGTTTGTGTATGTTTGGGACATGGGTTGGGGATTTGCAGCCCCTTATAATAAGGCATATCCATCCCTAGTGGGGTGGCACAGTCAGTGTCCATCTGATCTGATTTTTCATATAGTATTTTGAAGTGCAGTTTGTTATCCGAATTCCCTGACTTCTCTCTGTAACGTTTAGAAAGGCACACAAAAAAGAAAAAGCAAAGTGACATGGAGTGGGGGGAAGGTTGAGTGGGTCATATACGTACTGGGAACAGAGATAGAAAATACCTGGTTTATAATCAGTTGTGACACATCTATTTCCAGCTTTTTTCCACAAATTTTGCCCTCCTCCCAATATGTCTATTTTCTTTTTATATGTAATTAGTTTTGTGTCCAACCTGATTAAAATAAGTAGATTGCCTATAAATAATTTATGTAAACTAATTTAAACATATTTTTACAATAGGAACTTTATAAAATTGTTTCCTATGTAAAAACTTATATGTTACCTTATCTTTAATTATATAAACTCTAAAGATTTTTTGACATTCATTGTATGATACACATTCAGAAATGTGCATGAAAATGATATGTACCTCTGTACGTGTTTCACAATCACCCAGGTCAAAATCCACCATATTATTAATACTCCACAACATTGTAAATCAACCATACACCAATAAAAATTGAAAAAAAATAAGTGTTGCCGACGTTATAAAGAAATTGGAACCATTGTACCCTAGTGATGGGAATATAAATGGTGCTGACAACATGGAAAATAGTTTGTCAGCTACTCCAAAAGTAAACATAGAGTTACCAGCAATTCTATTCTTAGGTATATACCAAGAAAATTTTAAAAATATGTTCATGCAAGAACTTAAGCACAAATGTTCACATCAACATTAATGATAACCAAAAAGTAGAAACAGTACAAATGTCTATCACTGGTGAACGTATAAACAAATTGCGGTCTATCCATACAATGGAGTATTATTCAGCCATAAAAAGGAATAAAGTACTGATACACACTACAACATGGATGAACCTTAAAAACATTCTAAGTGAAAGAATCCAGGTACAAAAGATTCCATTTACATGAAATATTCAGAATACGTAAACCCATAGAGACAAAAAGTAGATTGATGTTTGCCAGGGGTTGTGGCAGGAATGGGAAGTGACTACTAATGGGTGTGGAGTTTCTTTTAGGGATGATGATGATATTTTAAAATTAGATATTGGTGATGGTTGCACAATCCTGTCAATCTACTAAAAATGCTGAATTGCACACTTTGAAAAATGAATTTTATGTTATATAAATTGTATCTCCAAAAAACTGATATAAAAAACCTGGAATGTGAAACTTAACCCAGGGGATGTTCTCTACATATTAAACAACTTATATATGTAAAATAACTACCATGCCTGGCAGCAAGAAAGTACTCAGTATATAGGTACTATTATTATGTCATTACATTAATAATATCTGAGCACTCTAAAAGTCTTGACATTAACAAATGCATCTGCCTTTTCGAAAATGGTACACTTATTAGCTTAACAGAAAGGATACCATCTGTTTTTATTTTCTTTGTACTTTTCTTTATTTATGGCCTGAATAAAAGATTAAGCAGATACTTATTGGTATGCTGCACCACATTATGTAAAGTTTTGTTTTTCACCAATCATTCTAATTTAAGAGATTCATGAAAGCATAGTAATTAAAACTGCAAAAATAACGTTTTCAGATAATATTATATAAAATTATTGTTCAGATTCTGTTTATTTTATTTTTTTAACATCTTGATTGGAGGATAATGCTTTACAATGGTGTGTTAGTTTCTGCTGTATAACAAAGTGAATCAGATATATGTGTACATATACCCCATATCTCCTCCATCTTGCGTCTCCCTCCCACCCTCCCTATCCCACCCCTCTAGGTGGACAAAAAGCATGGAGCTGATCTCCCTG
The DNA here is from genome assembly GCF_026419965.1 of Kogia breviceps. Taxonomy (NCBI): domain Eukaryota; kingdom Metazoa; phylum Chordata; class Mammalia; order Artiodactyla; family Physeteridae; genus Kogia; species Kogia breviceps. The sequence continues at coordinate 15,370,465 of NC_081315.1, read as the reverse complement.
TGCTATGTGGCTGTTTCCCACTAGCTGTTTTACATGTGGTAGTGTATATATGTCCACGCCACTCTCTCACTACATTCCACGTTACCCTTCCTGCTTCCCGTGTCCTCAAGTCCATTCTCTACATTTGTGTATTTATTCCTGGCCTGCCCCTACGTTCTTCAAGCCATTTTTTTAGATTCCATATATGTTAGCATATGGTATTTATTTTTCTCTTTCTGACTTACTTCACTCTGTATGACAGTCTCTAGGTCCATCCACCTCACTACAAATAACTCAGTTTTGTTTCTTTTTATGGCTGAGTAATATTCCATTGTATATATGTGCCACTTGTTCTTTATCCATTCATCAGTCGATGGACACTTAGGTTGCTTCCATGTCCTGGCTACTGTAAATACAGTTGCAATGAATAGTTTGGTACATGACTCTTTTCGAATTATGGTTTTCACAGGGTATATGCCCAGTAGTGGGATTGCTGGGTCGTATGGTAGTTCTATTTTTAGTTTTTTAAGGAACCTCCATACTGTTCTCCATAGTGACTGTATCAGTTTACATTCCCACCAACAGTGCAAGAGGGTTACCTTTTCTCCACAACCTCTCCAGCATTTATTGTTTGTAAGTTTTTTGATGATGGCCATTCTGACGGGTTTGAGATGATACCTCATTGTAGTTTTGATTTACATTTCTCTAATGATTAGTGATATTGAGCATCCTTTAATGTGTTTGTTGGCAATCTGTATATCTTCTTTGGAGAAATGTCTATTTAGGTCTTCTGCCAGTTTTGGATTGGATTGTTTGTTTTTTTGATATTGAGCTGCATGAGCTGCTTGTATATTTGGGAGATGAATCGTTTGTCAGTTGCTTCATTTGCAAATATTTTCTCCCATTCTGAGGGTTGTCTTTTCATCTTGTTTATGGTTTCCTTTGCTGTGCAAAAGCTTTTAAGTTTCATTAGTTTATTTTTTTTATTTGTTTATTTTTGTTTTTATTTCCATTTCTCTAGGATGTGGGTCATAAAAGGATCTTGCTGTGATTTATGTCATGGAGTGTTCTGCCTATGTTTTCCTCTAAGAGTTTTAAAGTGTCTGGCCTTACATTTAGGTCTTTAATACATTTTGAGTTTATTTTTGTGTATGGTGTCAGGGAGCATTCTAATTTCATTCTTTTACAAGTAGCTGTCCAGTTTTCGCAGCACCATTATTGAAGAGGCTGTCTTTTCTCCATTGTATATTCTTGCCTCCTTTATCAAAGATAAGGTGACCATATATGTGTGGGTTTATCTGTGGGCTTTCTATCCTGTTCCATTGATCTATAATACAGTTTTTGTGCCAGTACCATACTGTCTTGATTAATGTAGCTTTGTAATATAGTCTGAAGTCCAGGAGCCTGATTCCTCCAGCTCCATTTTTCTTTCTCAAATTGCTTTGGCTATTTGGGGCCTTTTGTGTTTCCATACAAATTGTGAAATTTTTTTGTTCTAGTTCTGTGAAAAATGCCAGTGGTAGTTTCATAGGGATTGCATTGAATCTGTAGATTGCTTTGGGTAGTATAGTCATTTTAATAATGTTGATTCTTCCAGTCCAGGAACATGGTATATCTCTCCATCTGTTTGTATCATCTTTAATATCTTTCATCAGTGTCTTACAGTTTTCTGCATACAGGTCTTTTGTCTCCTGAGGTAGGTTTATTCCTATATATTTTATTCTTTTTGTTGCACTGGTAAATGGGAGTTTTTCCTTAATTTTTCTTTCAGATTTTTCATCATTAATGTATAGGAATGCAAGATTTCTGTGCATTAATTTTGTATCTTGCTACTTTACCAAATTCATTGATTAGGTCTAATAGTATTCTGGTAACATCTTTAGGATTCTCTACGTATAGTATTATGTTATCTGCAAACAGTGACAGTTTTACTTCTTCTTTTCCAATTTGGATACCTTTTATTTCTTTTTCTTCTCTGATTGCCATAAGACTTCCAAAAGTATGTTGAATAATAGTGGTGAGAGTGGGCAACCTTGTCTTGTTCCGTATCTTAGAGGAAATGGTTTCTCAGTTTTTCACTATTGAGAACGATGTTGGCTGTGGGTTTTTCATATATGGCCTTTTTTATGTTGAGGTAAGTTCCCTCTATGCCTACTTTCTGGAGGGTTTTTTCATACATAGGTGTTGAATTTTATTGAAACCTTTTTCTGCATCTATTGAGATTATTATATGGTTTTTATCCTTCAATTTGTTAATATGGTTTATCACATTGATTGATTTGTATACATTGAAGAATCCTTGCATTCCTGAGCTAAAACCCACTTGATCATGGTGTATGATCCTTTTAATGTGCTGTTGGATTCTGTTTGCTAGTATTTTATCGAGGGTTTTTGCACCAATGTTCATCAGTGATATTGGCCTGTAGTTTTCTTTTTTTGTAATACTTTCTCTGGTTTTGGTATCAGGGTGATGGTCGCCTCGTAGAATGAGTTTGAGAGTATTCCTCTATCTGCTATATTTTAGAACAGTTTGAGAAGGACAAGTGTTAGCTCTTCTCGTAATGTTTGATAGAATTAGCCTGTGAAGCCATCTGGTCCTGGGCTTTTGTTTGTTGGAAGACTTTTAATCACAGTCTCAATTTCAGTGCTTGTGATTGGTCTGTTTATATTTTCTATTTTTTCCTGGTTCAGTCTTGGAATGTTGTGCTTTTCTAAAAATTTGTCAGTTTCTTCCAGGTTGTCGATTTTATTGGCATATAGTTGCTTGTAGTAATCTCTCATGATCCTTTGTATTTCTGCAGTGTCAGTTGTTACTTCTCCTTTTTCATTTCTAATTCTGTTGACTTGAGTCTTTTCCCTTTTTTTCTTGATGAGTCTGCTAATGGTTTATCAATTTTGTTCATCTTCTGAAAGAACCATCTTTTGGTTTTATTGATCTTTGCTACTGTTTCCTTCATTTCTTTTTCATTTATTTCTGATCTGATCTTTATGATTTCTTTCCTTCTGCTAACATTGGGTTTTTTTGTTGTTGTTGTTCTACTTTCTCTTATTGCTGTAGGTATAAGGTTAGGTTGTTTATTTGAGATTTTTCTTGTTTCTTGAGGTAGGATTGTATTGCTATAAACTTCCCTCTTAGAACCCCTTTTGCTACATCCCATAGGTTTGGGGCCATCAAGTTTTCATTGTCATTTGTTTCTAGGTATTTTTTTATTTCCTTTTTGATTTCTTCATTATTTAGTAGTGTATTGTTTAGCCTCCATGTGTTTGTATTTTTTTAAAGTTTATTTCCTGTAATTGATATCTAGTCTCATAGCATTGTGGTTGGAAAAGATACTTGATACGATTTCAATTTTCTTAAATTTACCAAGGCTTGATTTGTGAACCTAGATATGATCTATTCTGGATAATATTCTATGAGCACTTGAGAAGAAAGTTTATTCTTTTGTTTTTGGCTGAATTGTCCTATAAATATCAATTAAGTCCATGTTGTTTAATGTGGCATTTAAAGCTTGTGTCTCCTTATTTATTTTCATTTTGGTTGATCTGTCCATTGGTGAAAGTGGGATGTTAAAGTTCCCTACAATTATTGTGTTACTGTTGATTTCCCCTTTTATGTCTGTTAACATTTGCCTTATGTACTGAGGTGCTCCTATGTTGGGTGCATAATATTTTCAATTGTTATATCTTTCTCTTGGATTGATACCGTGATCATTATGTAGTGGCCTTCTTTTTCTCTTGTTATAGTCTTTGTTTTAAAGTCTATTTTGTCTGATATGAGAATTGCTACCCCAGCTTTCTTTTGATTTTCATTTGCATGGAATATCTTTTTCCATCCCCTCACTTTTTTTTAGTCTGTCTGTGTCTCTAGGTCTGAAGTGGTTCTCTTGTAGACAGCATACATACAGGTCTTGTTTTTGTGTCCATTAAGACAGTCTATGTCTTTCATTGGAGCATTTAATCCATTTACAGTTAAGGTAATTATTTATATTTTGTTCCTATCACCATTTTCTAAATGTTTGGGGTTTGTTATTATGGGTCTTTTCCTTCTCTTGTGTTTCTTGCCCAGAAAAGTTCCTTTAGTAATTTTTGTAAAGCTTGTTTGGTGGCGCTGAATTCTCTTAACTTTTGCTTTTCCTAAAGTTTTCAATTTCTCCATCATATCAGAATGAGATCCTTGCTGGGTAGAGTAATCTTGGTTGTAGGTTTTTCCCTTTTATCACTTTAAATATGTCCTGCCACTCCCTTCCAGCTTACAGAGTTTCTACTGAAAGATCGGCTGTTAATCTTATGGGGATTCCCTTGTATGTTATTTGTTTCTTTTCCCTTGCTGCTTTTAATATTTTTCTTTGTATTTAATTTTTGATAGTTTGATTAATATGTTTCTTCATGTGTTTCTCCTTGGATTTATCCTGTATGGGACTCTCTGCACTTCCTAGACTTGATTGAGTATTTCCTTTACCATATGAGAGAAATTTTCAACTGTAATCTCTTCAAATATTTTCTCAGTCCTTTTATTTTTCTCATCTTTTTAATGGGACCTCTGTAATTCGAATGTTGGTGCATTTAATGTTGTCCCAGAGGTCTCTGAGGCTGTCCTAAATTCTTTTCATTCTTTATTCTTCTTCTGCTCTGAGGTAGTTATTTCTACTATTTTATCTTCCAGGTCACTTATCCGTTCCTCTGCCCCAGTTATTCTTTATTGATTCCTTCTAGAGAATTTTTAATTTCATTTATTTTGTTGCTTATCATTGTTTGCTCTTTAGTTCTTCTAGGTCCTTGCTTAACGTTTCTTATATTTTCTCCATTCTATTTCCAAGATTTTGGATCATCTTTAGTATCATTTCTCTGAATTCTTTTTCAGGTAGACTGCCTATTTCCTTTTCATTTTTTTGTTCTGGTGGGTTATTACCTTGCTCTTTCATCAGCTGTGTATGCCTCTGTCTTCTCATCTTGCTTAACTTACTGTGTTTGGGGTCTCCTTCTCGCAGTCTGCATGTTCATAGTTCCCATTGTTTTTGTTGTCTGCTCCCAGTGGGTAAGGTTGATTCAGTGAGTTGTGTAGGCTTCCTGGTGGAGAGGACTGGTTCCTGTGTTCTGGTGTATGAGGCTGGATCTTGGCTTTCTGGTGTGCAGGACCACATCCAGTGGTGTGTTTTGCATTGCCTGTGACCTTTTTATGATTTTAGGCAGCCTCTCTCCTAATGGATGAGGTTTTCCTGTCTTGCTAGTCGTTTGGTATGGGGTATCCAGCACTGTAGCTTGCTGGTCGTTCAGTGGAGCTGGGTCTTAGCATTGAGATGGAGATCTCTGGCAGAGCTTTCACCATTTGATATTACACTGGGCTGGAAAGTCTTTGGTAGACCCATATCCTGAACTCAGCTCTCCCACCTCAGAGGCTTAGGCCTGACACCCAGCCAGAGCACCAAGACCCTGTCAGTCACATGGCTCAGAGGAAAGAGAGAAAAAAAGAGAAAGAAACTAATAAAAGAAAATAAAGTTTTTTAAATACAAATTTTTTTAAAATTATTAAAGTTTAAAAACAAGTAATAAAAAAGAAAGAAAGAAAGAAAGAAAGAAGAGAGCAACTAAACCAAAAAAACAAATCCACCATTGATAACAAGCCCTAAAAACTACTAGAAAACAAAAGAAACAAACAAAAATACTGACATAACCCTAGGACATATCATAAAAGCAAAGCTATACAGACAAAAATCACACAAAGAAGCATACACATACACACACACAAAAAGAGAAAAAGGAAAAAAATATATTTTTTTTAAAGAAAAAAAGGAAGAGAGCAAACAAATCAATAAACAAATCTACCAATGATAAAAAGCTCTAAATAGTAAACTAAGATAAACATAAAACCAGAAACAAATTAGATGCAGAAAGCTGACCCCAAGTCTATAGTTGTTCCCAAAGTCCACTGCCTCAATTTTGGGTTGATTCATTGTCTCTTCAGCTATTCCACAGATGCAGGGTACATCAAGTTGATTGTGGAGATTTTATCCACTTCTTCTGAGGCTGCTGGGAGGAATTTCCTTTTCTCTCCTTTGTTCGCACAGCTCTTGGGATTTAGCTTTGGATTTGGCCCTGCCTCTATAGGCCACCTGAGGGCATCTGTTCCACTCCCAGAGAGTATGGGGTTAAACTACTAGCTGATTAGGGGCCTCTGGCTCACTCAGACTAGGGAGGGAGGGGTACGGAATGTGGGAAAAGCCAGTGGCGGCAGAGGCCAAGGCGACATTGCAACAGTCTGGGGCGCACCATGTATTCTCCCAGGGAAGTTGTCCCTGAATCATGGGACCCTGGCAGTTATGGGTTGCACAGGGTCACAGGTGGGGAGGTGTGGATAGTGACCTGTGCTTGCACACAGGCTTCTTGGTGGCGGCAGCAGCAGCCTTAGCGTTTCATGCCCATCTCTGGTGTCTGTGCTGATAGTTATGCCGCTGCAGCTCGCACCTGTCTCTGGAGCTCCTTTAAGGCAGTGCTCTGAATCCCCTCTCCTCACACACCCCAAAACAATGGTCTCTTGCCTCTTAGGCAGGTCCAGACTTTCCCCCGGACTCCCTACCCTCTAGCTGTGGCACACTAGCCCCCTTCAGGCTGTGTTCACGCAGCCAACCCCAGTCCTCTCCATGGGATCCACCTGAAGCCCCAGCCTCAGCTCCCAGCCCCCGCCCATCCCAGTGGGAGAGCAGACAAGCCTCTCGGGCTGGTGAGTGCTGGTCGGCACTGATCCTCTGTGCGGGAATCTCTCTGCTTTGCCTTCTGCACCCCTGTTGCTGTGCTCTCCTCTGTGGCTCCGAAGCTTCCCCCTCACCACCCCCAGTCTCCACCAGTAAAGGGGCTTCCTAGTGTGTGGATAGTTTTCCTCCTTCACGGCTCCCTCCCACTGGTGCAGGTCCCGTCCCTATTCTTTTTTCTCTGTTTCCTCTTTTTTAATTTGCCCTACCCAGGTACGTGGAGAGTTTCTTGCTTTTGGGGATGTCTGAGGTCTTCTGGTAGTGTTCAGTAGGTGCCCTGTAGGAGTTATTCCACATGTAGACGTATGTGATGTATTTGTGGGGAGGAAGGTGATCTCCAAGTCTTACTTCTCTTCCATGTTGAAAGTCTGCCCAAATTGTTTAAAATGTAGTCATTTGAGGGAAATTTTTCTCTTTGCAACCAGTAAAAAAGTATTAAAATGTGGCATATGCTTGTCTGTTATACAGAACATGTATGTAAATGGCTTGAGTAAGAGTTCATTAGCAACTAGGACGAAAGTGGGTATTTTTTTTAAGGTTTTTGCGATAAGAGTTCTAGTCTCTTCTTTATTTTTAACTTATTTAAAATTTCTATAGAGCCAAGGTGACATTAAATTTAATGTTCATTCAAATCTCTGTTACTGAGTGTACTTTTCCCAAATGTGCTCATGTTAATAAGTACATGAATAGAAATTGTTCTACATGGATTTTCTTTTCTTCTTTAGTGTATCAAAATCTCTTCTCATTGAAAGGAAAATTAATGTGTTACAGTGGTAGATATTAGTTTGCTTGACTTTTAACTCCATTTTTTTCCTGGACACATGGTAGGATTATATATCTCTATATGGAATTTTAAAATGTCGTCACTACTTGCTTTTATAAATGAAATATGACTGCGAAGAGCATTTGTAACTTCTGGGTAGAAGCCATTAAGAGACAATGTATAGTATATCCCCTTCCCTCTGCCGTGGTGACTAGAGAGAGGAAGCTCCATTTATCTGAACCCCATTGTGAGAAAAACCTGAGACAAACGTACAACCAGAATGAGAAATACACATATGTATTTGTTTGTTTGTTTTAAGCCATTGAGGTCATGGTTGTTAATTACCACAAGATGGCCTGGTATCTCCTGTTTAACACAATGAGTTGGGGTGTTTTGAAAAATCTAAGATATTAGTATTGTACTTAACATTTAAACGTTAGGTCAAATAACACATTCAACACCAACATAGTTACTTCCATATTATGCATTATTCAGAAAGTTTTAAGTTAAAACTTTACCTTGAAGAAGCATATTGATCAGTTTTATGGTTTGAAATGATTTAAGTACAGTGTGTTTATGGTGAGATGTGTTATTCAATATTGAAACATAGGTTCATTACTTATAATACAGATTTCTTCACATTTGTTTCACAACACCTAGATGTAGTTTACAAAGCTGGAAAAAAATAAGATGGCTATTTTAAAGAGTAAATCTCATTATTAATACGTGTTATTTTATCTACTAGGTGAAGCAAATGACATTAATAATTTTTCAATTTAGATAATAAGGAAAGTCTCTTGATTATGTTTCCTTTAGAGATGTTGTATCCATCATCTTCTCTATATAGTTCTACTGTTACCTGTGTAGTTCAAGTTCTGACCATCTTCTTCTGGAACTCTTAAAAGAGTTACCAATGTGACTTTTCCATATCCTAATCTTCCCTTTATGTGTTTTCAAAGCAACATTATCAAACAAAAACCCCCTTTCCTAAAGAATTTCAGTGGCTTCCTTTTGCCCATAGAATGGAATCCAATTTCTTTCTCACAACTTAGAAGATCTTGCTAATGAGACCAAAGTGGAGAATGTTCTACCTGACCATAGCCTTCTTCCTTCCTACACTCCATATTCAACCATACTGAAATAGTCACAGCTCACATAAGAAGCCAAGATCACTTAGTCTTCTGGACCTTTGTCCACAAATCTTCCTGCATTAACAACATCACTTTCAAGGAAAACATGTCAGTAAATAAAGCAGCATCCCCATGAACACTTAGCCATTAATCTCTACTTCAATTCGACTAAATGAACACTGTTTCATCATCTGGTACCTTTTCTCTAGTTGTTTTCCCTAAAATTGGACTTTCATTATTCCAGACCTATCCCAAATTCAACATAAACCTCTGCTTACTACAAGATCAATTTAAACTCTTGTACTTGTGTTGGTCCATATGCCTCCATAATGAGTTGCCAACTACTTTTCAAGGCCCATCAACCCCTCCCCCACTATATGCTCCCTCAAAGACTGTCAGTCTGAGATACTCAAGCAGTCCAAACAAATCTGACTTTTGGGGAGGTCTTATTCTTACACTGATCCTTCTATCTTATCTGTTTTTTGAATGTTATCAATTTAAGTCTTCATTATTTGTATAGTAAATTATTATGTGTGTGGTTTTAAAAATTGTTTGGAAGCATATAAAATGAAATTAATATTTCTTATTTTTTTCCTTCCACTCATTATCTATCTCCCCAAGAGACTACCACTGTTTCTGTATCTGTTTTTAGTATTCTGATGATTATGAGCAGTATAACATTTTATTTATTTTTGTTTTGTTTTATACACTGTATATCTTAATTTTATTTATTTTAAACATCTTTATTGGCGTATAATAGCTTTACAATGGTGTGTTAGTTTCTGCCTTATAACAAAGTGAATCAGGTATACATATACATATATCCCCATATCTCCTCCCTCTTGTGTCTCCCTCCCGTCCTCCCTATCCCACCCCTCTAGGTGGTCACAAAGCACCGAACTGATCTCCCTATGCTACATGGCTGCTTCCCACTAGCTATCCATTTTATATTTGGTAGTGTATATATGTCCATGCCACCCTCTCACTTCATCCTAACTTACCCTTCCCCCTCCCTGTGTTCTCAAGTCCACTCTCCATGAATGCGTCTTCATTCCTGTCCTGCCCCTAGGCTCCTCAGAACCTTTTTTTTTCTTAGATTCCATATATATGTGTTAGCATACAGCACTTGCCTTTCTCCCTCTGACTTACTTCACTCTATATGACAGATTATAGGTCCATCCACCTCACCACAAACAACTCAATTTCATTCCTTCCTATGGCTGAACAATATTCCACTGTATATATGTGCCACATCTTCACCATCCATTCACCTGTCGATAGTCACCCAGGTTGCTTCCATGTCCTGGCTATTGTAAATAGTGCTGCAATGAACATTGTGGTACATGACTCCTTTTGAACTATGGTTCTCTCAGGGTAACATTTTAAATAGAATATTAAATTGAATAGATCCAGTAAACTATAGTGTTTAATGCAACTTAAAGTAAATGCTTCATTGTTTTCAGTTTTCTTTCATGATATATTTTTATCCATTTTTAAAATTTATTTATACTGATTTTGTTAAACTAAAAGAGACATGTGTTCTCATTGTAATAAGTGAAATAGTACACAAATGGTGTAAAAAGTTAATAATCTCTTCTAACCTCTATTCCCACCCCGGCAGTGTAATCAATCTTAGCAGATTGCTGTATTTCTTTGCCCATTTATCACCAGTCATACAATCCTATGAAACATATGTGCACATCCATAGGAGTGGCAGACACTGTTAGTCACTCAACCAATATTCATTTTTCTCTGCTACCTTACAAATAGAACCCATTTTTTTAGGGAGGGAGTTGTCAGTGTGCCCAGTTAAAATATTTGCTATTATAGACTTCCTTTCAGATTGGGGCACAATGTGACAAACTTCTTGGCAGTGAAAAGGATGTGGATGTCAACTAGGTGAGCTTTTGCAAAAAATTTTTAAAGGGAGAGAAGCTCAGCTGTCCCCTTGTAAGCTTTTCTTTTAGACTTTTCTATTATCAGATAGTTGTGATAACTTCTAGTCCTTGGAGATGGCTTGGTAAAACTTTTCTCAAGTGTGTGGACCTTTCAAATATTGAGAAAACATTTGGAAAATTGTTGATAGCTGCAAGAGAAGGACACCAGCAATTCTGTCTTTTGTCACAAGGATTGATATCTACCAATCACAGTAAAATAGAACATACATGATTCATTTGTTAAATCTATCATCTGTATCTATAAACTGTATGTTGTAGAAAAAATGAATCACAAATTATGAAATAGAATCTTGGATGATGTTTATTTATGATTTCTTAGATTTAAAGTTGTAAGGCTTGATGTCTTTAGAAATTTCTTATTTCAATTACTTATTTAATGAAGGAAATTCTATCTTTGTGAAATTCAAAAACAAATGTTATCCTAGGGTGGAATGTTTAATTTTGAGGTCCTGTTTAATGCTGAGTACAATAGCTAAGTCTGTGGTTTTCTTTATTCCAATGACAATTTTAATAAATACATACAGAAATGAGTATCAGTTGTGTTTAATGATTATATTTACTAAACTAGCTCTATTAATTTCTACTTGCCTCTAACTTATTATGTCTTTTCCTATGAATTGGCTTATGTTTTCCATGTAAAGAATAATGTAAATTTTACATTTTTCATCACAATAATTGTTACATGCAAGTTAGCCAGAACATTTACAATTCTGTGTTGATTTAACTTAAGATGTTTTTCTTGATATTAAAGACAGCATAATTCAGTCTAAATGATATATTTCAGCATAAAATAGTATAATTCGGCCTTTGTAATTAGATAGTTCTTTTTTTATACTATTTTATATTTTATACTATTTTATAGTATATATACTATATACTATATAGTATATAGATAGTATATATACTATATAGTATATAGATAGTATATATACTATATAGTATATATACTATATACTATATATATAGTATATATAGTATATACTATATATATAGTATATAGTATATAAATAGTATATATACTATTTTATACTATATTTTATACTATTTTTATACAATTTTATACTATTTTATGCTATTTAATTGCTGCTGCAAAATAAATAACATGCTTTTCTGTTAAAGAGCACACTATTTAACATAGAAAATACTGGAAATAGAAAGCTAAGAAAACGAAGTATGAATTGTTATCTATCAAAATTATTTTATTAAACTTAGACCATATTTTATTTAATAAGGCAAACACTATTTTTCTTTACTTTGTTTTAAAACTATGAAGTAAAACTCTACACTTTTCTTTAGATTCATGCTAGAATTTTGTGTGTGTGTCAGGGATGGAGAAGTGTTTGCTAATTTTCTTTAACAACACGTTAACAGAAATGATTTTACTTCATAATAATCACTGTGATGAGAATGCTGTAAGCCGATGTGTTCATGGCTTGCTTGTGTACATGCCCCATACTGTAGTATTTTTGGAAAATATTTGGTAATACATAAACATCAGGTGACAAAAACAAATCAAGCCCTTTGAGCCAGTTATTCCACAACTGGGAATAGATCCTAAGGAAATAGCTAAAATTTGTAGAACTTTACAGTAAATGACATTTATTGCTCATATAATGAAAATGTTTCAATCAATCTAAATCTCTAAATGTAAGGAAATTGTTAACAATACCAGGCATTAAGGTAATTTTACAAGTAGTTTACAATTAGTGAGTTTCTGACGTCTCTAAATCTAGTTTGCTCACATCTTCAGGGGAAGCTCTGGAGAAGTGAGTCTACAATCCTCTGGCTTTCTATCCAACAGCTGCTACACTCTGCTATGTCCTTGCCTGCAGAGCTACCTCCTCCAATAATAAAAAGCAATTTTTAATGACTGTGAACATTTCTGAGGAATATATTATTTATTTTATTGCGAGTGTATGTGTGTGTTTGTTTATACCCTGCATGTGAGAGAGAGTTTATTGTGCACGATAACCTCAAAAAAACTATGGGCTTTATGAGAAGGAGAGTTGGTTCAAAGTTTAAAATTTCATTCTTTTCCCCACTAGGCCAGAGAAAAGGAATCACGCTTAAAGCTGCTGATGGTGACAGCTGAAAGGGAAGCAGATGAACAAATACCAGGCATCAGAAAATGGAAGTAAGTGGTGTGACTTGGGTGTTAGCCTGGGAGCTGCAAAGCATCCTTGGTGGTTCCCAGAAAGAGTATGTAGGAGAAACTCATTTCTTTCTTCATTCCAAAGTGACCATCTCTACTCCATAGTGCAAATGAATTTCTTTTTGTTGGAGTCTCTCTCAACCTTCTCCCCAACCTCCAAGCTGTGACGTGCATGACAGTGGATTGAAAATGAGGGAATCCCTGTTCCCTGCATGAGGAAAAAATGATAAGAATTGTTCTCCTATCATTTCATATCTATTTCTCCTGTTAGGCTGTTTAAGAGGTTGAGTACGCCAAGAAGACTCCCCCAGAATGAATAATTAAGTCTAGTAGGCTTCCACTTGGTGCTTCTTGCCCAAGTCATGCTCCACCTTTCTTCTAAAACACAGTTATAGACTCCAACTGATAAAAGGCATCTGAAGCACAATTTTAAAAGTACTGGTGCTATTTACTATTTCCCTTGAAAGTAAAATAACTCATATTTCCATTTGAATGTCAAGTTAGAAGCATAGCTTTTAAAATATTTCTGTCATTATGAATCTCAAACTTTATAACATTTCATGCTTTATAATACTCTTGATGATTTTTCAAAATAAAAACATAAGCATTATAAATTACTTATTGGAAATTATACTTATACCAAACATCAAAATAATGCCATTTGTGGTCACAGTGAATATTTATAAATCAAATATAAATTTTTTCATATGACTTGAATCAAATACATGAGACCTATATGCAAATTCAAGGCTGGACAATATGGATACAGGGATAGTTTTCAATTTGGTAAAAGGAAGTGTGTGCGTTCATTTGTATTTGTACCTGGGGAAAATTGTCTGGATAGAAGTAACTTATTGCATTTTGTATAAGTATATCCCTCAAGTAAAAGTAATTATTGCATTATTTAATCTAAACACGAATCACAAACACTTTGAACTCAAAGTATTCAAATACTGTTCCTTTTAGGTTTTCTGTTGAGATACTAACGCTATATACATCCAAAACATGGGGCGTATTCAAATAATCATTCTAGGTATGCAAATTCTCTTTGTCATGTAAAATATAAGGACAAGAGGCCTAACTCAAACAGGTAGATATATTCTTTCAAAGATGAGAATAAACATCTATTAAATATTTTCTAAATTAATTCATTGGTTTATTTATTAATTTAAGCATTCATTTAGTTCCACCTAATATAAAAAGGTAAGTGTTGCAAACTTCTTGGTATTTTTCGAGAAATAAGACCTCTAGATACATCATATTTGACTGGCAATCTATTTAGTAAATTTTCAGTAGATGTGCAGCATACTGAATGGGCAATAATGTATTGTTGATTAAGCATTTAAAGGATATTTATTGAGATTCAAGTATTTTAAAAAGAGAAAAAAATAGGTTTTTTCTAAAATGTGATTTTGAAAGATTAAAGACCGCAACCGCCATCAAAAAGTCAGCGCTTAACTCTTTTGCATTTATTCTTTTACGTGTTTATTGTCTGTCCTCCCACTAGAGGGCAGGGCCTTCTCAGTTTTGTTAACCAATTTAGCCTCATGGCAGTTAGTAGGTGCTCAAAAAAATTTTTTTTGAACAACTGAATTGAATAATTCTTTGGATTTATGCAATCCAACTTTTTGAATCCTACATTAAATGATATGCTTTAACTTCTCTCATGGTCCCACTGAACTGCACTGCTTATACCACATATGACAGAAAATTCCAGTTTGGCTTGTGAGTTTGCAGATAAGTACAGTTATCAGGCTACTGTGAAGTTGAAACTTCAGACAAGCGCAAGGACCTCAGCTGAGCCATCAAAAACAAAACCTCTGTGAAAGCATTCCAGCTGAAACTTACGGTTTACAATCAACTAGATTTTATCTTCACTGTGCTGTGAGCAGCAGGTGTCTCAGAGCATCAGTTGTCCAATCATGCCCCTGTGAAGATGGCGGGCAGCTGGCCGATTTCACAGAAAGGATGGTGCTAAAAGCACAATGAGTCTGTTGATAGAATCTCTTCGGTTTCCAATATATTCTGTAAAAAAATAGAGTATTTTAAAATGTGCTAGCATTTTAGCTGCAAACTACTCTTTCCAGTGGTAGTGGACTACACGTATTCTTTTATACAACTGTACCTATCAGAAAACAGATGAGACCACATAGGTAGTATTATTATAATCCAGGTAAGAGATTTATTTTCCAAATGGCTAGCCAGGTAACTAACAGCATTTGTTGAAAAAAAAAAAAAAAATCCATATTTTCTCCATGCTTTCTTTTCTTCTACTGGGTAGAATTGCTATAATAATCAGAACAACTTGGCATATATATATATATATATATATATATATATATATATATATACACACACACACACACACACACACATACAGATATATACATACATAGACATATATGTGTTTAGATTTATCAAATGTAAAAGATGAAATCAAAAAAGATTTTGATTTAGTTATATTGAAGACTTTAGTGAAAATTAGCAGCTTTATAATGTTGAGATTTGTCATCCAAGAACAAATTATAATCATTGCTTTCGCTTTGTGAAGAACCACCACAACAATAAAAGCTAACTTTTGTTGAAAACTTACTTTGTGCCATTATCATTCAAATCATTATATGCTTTAACTCCTTTAATCCCCCACTGCGATGTATGGTAACTACTATTACTATCATTTTCATTTTACAAATGAGAAACTGAGGCCCGGAAAGGTTAAGTGATTTGCCCAAGACCGTGCAAGGAGCAGGCAGATTAAGCCATCTGCCTCGCACAGAAGATCTTGCACAGACAGAACAGAAGATCTGTTCTGTCTTAATTCTGTCATCCTCTCTGCTATTTTGTTGATACTTGCTTATTTTCTCTGTTCTTTCTGTCTTTTGCTATGTGGTCTATTTGGTACCTCATGGAAGTTATAATCTGCTTTATTTACTTAGAAGTAACTTTTTTTCCTTAAGTCACAACTTAAACCTGACTTTCTTACTTTATTAACTTGAGGAAAAAAATGTCTACTAATTCCCTGATGTGGAAGATGAAAAAATTGATGAACTAATAAAAACTTTCTTCAACCTCTCTTCCTCATTTTTAATAAAATATTCTGGGATTTTTAACACAATCACCAGAGATAGTTAACAGCATTTAGTATGTTTTACATTTATATAACTTGTCTTTTCAGAAAATAAGCTATATTATTCATTTCTTAGTACAATCATCACAGTTATTTAGTTAAGCGTATATTTTAATGAATGTGCTTATCTCTATCAATCCTTTCACACTGTATGATATGAGGTAAGATGCTTCTTTTGGAAGTAAGTTTTAAAAATCCCACTCAAATTGCCTTAAAAATTTAGGAAATATATATGCCATAATTAGAAGTTCACAGATGACACAGGAGCTAAGAACATTGCAATGGACCTGGTCTCAATGGTGTTATGGAGAACCACTGTTACCTTTAACCTCAGACCTAGAGCAAGTAAATGGAGAAATTTTAGGAAACTCAGTCACATCCAAAGATAACGAGATGAAAAGGAGAAAAATATCTAAGTGAAAAAGAGGAAGTTTCTCTTTCTTCTCTCTTAGGCATAGAGATACTTCTCACAGAAGGCAGTAGCATACTTTATTTCCCTCCAGTGTTGTTGGAAGTTCAATTTCCATTTTTGAAATTTTACTGGGAGGAAAACTGGAATGAACATGTTTGCTTTAGATTAATTATGTGGGTTTTTGAATTTGGGGAACTCTATCAAAAATCCCCTAAACACTATCCTCTTCATAAGTGAGATTATTTTTTGGATCATTTTGTAAATATCTAGAATATCAGTGAAGAATTCTGTTTCCTGAATTACCGCATACTAGATATATCATCCTGATGCCTTTGTATATGAAATACAACTTCCTGAGTAAGTAATTCAGAATTCACAATATTTTCCTTCATACTCAGTAGGTAGGTATTACTACACTAATTTCTGGCACTAAATAGTATCCTTCGTATTTGTCGCCTATTATACGTTTTTATACTCTTCATATCACTGTTGTATCCTCTAACTTCTGGTTTTTTTGTAGTTGTGTATTTTCTATGAAAGTTTTTCCTTCATTAAGTGTTCTGTCAGTTCATTCTGTGCTATTAATACTTAATCCTTTATCACTTGTTTTGTGAATTGCATGTTCTCTTTAATTTCCAGGAGGTAAATTATTACTTGCTAAAAAAATTCTTCTGTCTCTTAAGATATATCTTTTTCTGGAATGTTTTTTCAGTTTTTTCCATTCTGTGTTTATATGCTCTGCCTTTATTCCTTTTTTTTTTCTTTCTATCACTTCTGTGGCTATTAATAAAGTATATATCGACTATAGATTTTTGTAGAACTCATATTTTTTTCTCTTTTATCTGACTTTGGATAAATCCACCTAGACCATTTTTTTTCTTTTTGCATCAAAATTGATTGTAAGGTTTTCTGTTGACTCTCCCCCTTTTTCCTCAAGACATTGTTTGAATCATACCATAAAAGGACTAATGTGAGGACTAGAATTTGGTATGATTCAGTTGTATTTTTTCCTTGGCAGCTCTTCAGATTAATGAAGAATTTATGGCATTATTCAAGAAACTTGTATTCTGTAACTTTGACTTTTAAGCTCTAAATCAAAAGGCATCCCAGCAAAATAACCAAAAAACCACAGTCTAGGTAGTGTTGAGGCCTTTGTAATTCTAGTAATTAGATTGGAGGTGAGCAAATACTTTGGTGGTACAGAGAACAAACGATTAGATTTGCATGACCATTGCTACAGAGATTAACTATAAAAACATTCCGCAGACATTCTCTTCTACAAGGCATATATATTTGTAATAGATTTTATAGTTTAGAGCACTTTTAGGTTCATAGCAAATTTGAGCAGAAAGTATAGAGTTCTCCTGTCCCCCCTGCCTGCACACACATACAACTTCCCCCAATACTGACATCCTGCACCAAAGTGGTACATCTGTTTACAGTTGATGAACCTACATTGACACATCATTACTAACCAAGTCCATAGTTGACCCACAAAAACAAACCCAAAACATTTAAGAAAATGGTAATAGGAACATACATATCGATAATAACCTTGAATGTAAATGGATTAAATGCCCCAACCAGAAGACACAAACTGGCTGAATGGATACAAAAGCAAGACCCATATATATGCTGTCTACAAGAGACCCACTTCAGACCTAGGGACACATACAGACTGAAAGTGAAGGGATGGAAATAGATATTCCATGCAAATGGAAATCAAAAGAAAGCTGGAGTAGCAATACTTGTATCAGATAAAATAAACTTTAAAATAAAGACTGTTCCAAGAGATAAGGAAGGACACCACATAATGATCAAAGGATCAATCCAAGAAGAAGATATACCAATTATAAATGTTTATGTACCCAACATAGGGTGCCACAATACGTAAGGCAAATGCTAACAACCATGAAAGGAGAAATCGATAGTTACTCTAGGTGTTGTACATTCTATGCATTTTGACAAATGTATAATGATATGAATCCCCCATAATAGCATAATTCAGAATATTTCCACTGCTTTAAAAACTCCAAAATCATCTAAGTTTTCTCCTTTGTTATCTTCTAGGAGTTTTATAGTTTTGCATTTTACATTTACATCTGTGATCCTTTTGGTGTTAATATTTATGATGAGTGTAAGGTCTACCTAGAGTCTTTTTTTTTTTTTTTTTTTGCATGTTGATGTCCAGTTGTTCCAGTGCTGTATGTTGAAGAGACCATCTTTACTCTGTTGTACTGCCTTAGCTTTTTAAAAATAGATTGGTTGACTGTATTTATGTAGGTCTATTTCTGGGCTCCAGGGCATATTTTTTCAAAGGCAAATTTTAGTGTTTTTATAATCTAGTTAAACCTACATTTGTTCTCAATGAAGGGAATGGGTAAAGCCTCACCTGCTGGGTCCTTCTTTCCTCCACCCCAGTGGCTGCTTGAATAGAATAGTTACTATTCCAAGAAATTCAATGTGATAAACTATTTGATTAAAGTTGATACACAGATACATACTAAACATTCACACTTACACACACACACACACACACACACACACACACACACTCACAGCCACAGAAGTTTTATGCCTGGTGGATTCCCATTCCTTCTCAATAGTAACATGAGAGAATTTAAGCAATTGTGTAAAATTCTCAAATGCTCATAATGTAATTTGCATGATAGGTCTTATTTACGCTCAAAAGGTATTGCTCCGAGTAATCTTGTGGTTATCTTTGAATGTATTCTTTTGTCGAAGCTTGAACACTCTGTTCTTAAATGTTGTGTATTTTTTAATAAAACAATTCATTGAAAAGGAGAACATCCTCTCCTTCATCCCTTAGGAAGCATAAATCCTTTTTTTAATGTACCATTATCATTCCTATAACAGTTCTGGTGGATCTCAGCATATCATGATTAATTTATATCAAATGGAAATCAGAAGTTTTCAATCTAATATAAACTGGTGGATTGAACTACATTTTGGGGACCTGTATTCATGTGGGCTCAGTAATTTGAAATCTAAATAGTAAGGAATTTTATACATCAAGTTGAAATCATTTGGCTGAAAGTCAATGGTAAATCATACCCTCAATAATGTGGCTTACCATTGTTATGACAAGAATTAGAGTAAGGATAACCCTACTGTAAGCTTCTTGAATACCAGATCTGCAAGGGACAGGAGGACCAGAACTACAGATCAATCAGTAAAGAAGAACACCTACTTTCTAAGTGGCTCAATATGGATGGGACTAGGGAGGCAATGGTCTTAATCAGTTTAAGTCTTCTCTATATTTTATTTTGAAAGACACAGATATGGAGTACAGTGTTTAAGGGAAAGTCCCAGGGGCCCTCTGATTGAAGCCATCATTGCATGATTGATCCTATTTTGGGTGGTTGAAAGAGAGAAAACAACCTCAGTGGAAATATGTGTGCCTGTCACTTTGTGAGGATCCTAGGACATCAGTCAAAAGTTGCTAGATACGGAGGGGAAAAAAACCAAGCTCTCTGTCTTCTGGAATTTGCTGATCTATGGACGTAAAACTTCAGTAAAAAGGAATCCCGTGGTACTCCATTTCTATGTCTTTCCAATAAAATACGGAGAAGACAGCAAACTGATTAAAGCAATTACATCTCTTGTCTTTCCTATATAGAGCCACATAGAAAGTAAGCTTTCTTCTTTACTGTTTAATCTATACTCTTCATCATTCTGTCTCCTGTAGATTTGGTATTTAAGAAGTTGCTATCTTTACTCTAAATCTAGTCATAACCACTAAAATTATGGTTATTGCATTCAGTATCTATCACTAGATTTCACTTCAAAGAAACAATGATGGAAACAAAAATTTAAGTTCTAGAAATTTCTCTTTTCCTTATGATTATGTAATTTCTCAGCCACTTCAGGCAACTACAAAGTTTAAAAGCAGAATCAATGCAAATTTCCTTTTCTTATTCCTTTCTTCATCTGGGTTGACATCTAAGTTCTGACGTTGGTGAGCAGCTGTAGTACATCATGGCCTTTGAATGTTTGGCCTGTGGCAGCATCTGGTGACCAATGCATCTAGACTAGCTGCTTTGGTCTAAATGTGTCCCCCCAGCCCCATGAATATGTTGAATCCTAACCTCAGAAGGTGATACTATTAAGAGGTGGGACCTTGGGAGGCTCTGCCCTCATGAATGGAATTAGTACTCTTATAAAAGAGGCTCTACAGAGATCCCTTCCCCCTTCTAACATGTGAGAATCACAGAGAAAATGCACCAGCTATAAAACCAGAAGAGGGCTGTCACCACAACTCAACTGTACTGGTGTGTGGATCTTGAACTTTCAGCCTACAGAACTATGAGAAATGAATTTCTGTTGTTTATAAGCCATTCAGTCTGTGGTATTTTGTTATAGCAGCCCAAATGGACTAAGACACTAGTCTATACCACAACCATTGCATACAATTCCACAAAAATCCAAAATAGCTAGTTACAGGCAACTGTACACAGGTGTACACGGAGATAACACTAGTACCTACTTATAGTGGTATTGTAAGTATTCAGTGATTTAATATATGAAGAGTATTTTAAATGACTGTCATTTACACAATCTTCTAAGTTATAATCATCAACACCATCATCGTTATTATTTTTTATTTCCACTCGTATTAATTATATGTGATTGTTGTTTCTAATGGTTCTGTTTCAACCATGCTTCACTGACAGCAGCTCAGTGTATCTGCTCTGCTTACAGGAGGAGCAGGAGGGCGCAGTTGGTGCAGTAAACAAGAAGGAGCAAGAAGCAAAAAAGCGTGATTTAGCCTCTGTAGACATCAACACAAAGCACCTAAATTTACGTAAACACACACACACACACACACCGGGGTGGGCTGTCAAGAGCTGTGAAGGCTCTGAGATTTTATCTTACTTGCAAGCTAACAAGTTAGCTTGTCACAGTTTCATACATGGTGGCAGCCTCGCAGGTCAGAGAGACTCCTGGGTCAGAGATAAAGGACTTTATTACTCATGGTTTAGTAGGCAGCTTGAGCTTCATGTTCTCATTGGGAACCTCTTGCTCTCCAGTCTCCAAGAGTGATGAAGAGGCGGTCCCTTTTGGACACTGCACACATAGTGGGCTGTTTCCCAACTGAAGAAGTCCAAGCTTTGGGTATCACCAATCTTATAAAAGGATTGACAACTCGTACCTCAGATAGGGACATTATTTTTATTTTCCTGAACAGCAAATCCATTTACCCTCTTCCCTGAAGAGAAAAAATTATCTCTACTTTCTAAGGCTGTTTGTTATTCTGGAAAAGGTAGCCCAAAACAATCTGATACTAGACATACATAAACAACATTTGGGAGAGAATGGCCTCCCTAAAAGCACATGGATTGAAATGACATATCTTTCCCTTAAGATGCATGATAACTTTACTGTTGCAGGGAATTTATTAAAACATATTTTGATTTATTTTACTTTTATTATATTAAAGTAATACAGTGATGACAAATAAACCTCCAAAATCCAATAGCCTAACATGGCAGTTACATAAAGTATATCTATTGCTATGATATGTGAAGTCCAGAATGATAGCTCCTAATAAGTGGGTAATTCTTCAAATAGTGGTATGTATAAGAATTCTAGCTTATTCCATATTGTGACTCTAATATCTTCAGCACAAGTCTCCCAAGTTTGCCATAGGCTTGGTTTTCATTCCAGCCATCTTAGAAGAGAAGCAATCTCAGTGGATCGTATGTGGGAGGGTTTTATAGGCAGAACTCTAAGTGACACACCTCATTTCACCCACATTCTACTTATCGTCTAGCATTTAGTTACATGACCACATCTAACAGCAAGGTAAGCTGGGAAATGTAGTCTAGTTCTGTGTGTAAGAAGAGAAACTGGTTTCAGTACAGTACTCAGTTTGACAGTCTCTCACACATTCAACTTAGATAAGGCTTTATCTAAGTTTAAGCTTTTTAAAACCCATATAGAGAAAAATATATTTTTAAATATACATTTAATTTCATTTTGAGTTTTGCTGTGTGCCTTGAGTAGATCTGCTAGCTATGGTACAGAATTAATTTCAAATTAGTTTTCCACAATTTGAAGGTAATTTTGATGTGACATAAATACATTATTTGTTAATCCCTCATATCAGATGTAGAGATTTTGAGGATTAAAAAGATTGATTTAAAGCCAACTCAGAAAAATATTTATGCATGCATGAATAAATATAAAGCAGCAGAAATGAAAGAACTGGGGTATTGAAATGCTTATATTCAAAAGGATCCAAACAATTTTAGGGAGCTAGGGTCTGCCTAAAGTATTTTTTAATATTTAGAGGATAGTAAAACAACTTGGTTGGTTGTAATCATCCCTGGCTCAATTTATTTATCTATGCTGCATGCAGAGAAGAAATGGAAAAGTAAAATAATGCTTGGCAAGGTCTACCTCTGGGAGCCCTTGGCCACATAGGGCGAGATAAAGAGAGTAGATCAGCTTCTTACTAGTAAAATGTGACTTAGCGATGGCTTAGATCTCTGAACAATTTTATCAGAAATTCACCCTACCTTGTGGGGAACTAGAAATCTTAACAGTACTGGGGATGGGAGATAGCAGTTTTTCCTGTACCTATACCTTTTACTCTGAATTAAATTTAATTTTTCTTTTAATCACTTCATTTTAGTTTCTCATCTTTATAACCTCACTCTGATAATTGCATCGTGTAAGTATTCTTTGTTCATGATCTTTGCTTTCATCTTTCCGTATTTTTCAGCATTGTTCAGTCACCATTTTTCCTTGTTGCTATGTGCAGTTTCTATGGTATCCTTTGCCATTAATTTTGTTTCTCAAAATAACCTCCACTCTTTCTCTTTGAGAGGAAACATCACAGACCAAATAAACATTCCTAGTCCAAGATATATCGAAAGGTTTTAGTCTTAAAAAAGAAACAGGTATCACCATTCCTAAACTATTTTGTTCAATCAGAGTGTTGAAGATATCCCCTTTACATATTTAAAGTAAACATATCACATGGATATTTGGAAAAAGATAAGAATTACATGTATCATCTTCATTTTACTCTCCCTATTCAAAACCTCTTATAGCATGCTCTTCCAACAACAACAAAAACAGCTACTATCTATGTAGTGCTTACAGTTTGGGATTCAAGGCCAAACACTCCATTCTCTCCACACCAGGTTTCTGGCTAAAGGAATATACACATCAGGACTTCCAGCCAAATGGGAAACAAGCAATGATTTTTAAACACTGTGCAAGCAACTTGAAATGCCAAATGTAAGGCTCTCTTTTACATGTTGTAGTGAAGAACAAGACAAGGGCTTATATAAGGGTCTGAAAAGGCATCTCCTCAATCATAAGCCAACCTTCACCTCTGAAGCTTCTTTCCTCAGGTGTGCCTCAGGAGAGCTGGGTCTGAAGAGGCCCAGGTAGCCGCAAGGGAGAGAATTGCAAGACTGTGTAACATATAAACAACCCTACCCAGGTTTGTTGTGGTAGGGAAGTAAGAATTCCAGGATGCTTTTTATGTATCTTTGATATAAGTAATAAAAAAAAAAAGATGATGTTTGGGATAGAACATGTAACATGCTGTTCAATGCCTATCAAACTTAGTCAGATTAGTACCTCTGCTACTTCGGGGATGAGCAAGTAAATACGCTGTGAGAAAGTGATGAATGTCGCTCCCCCCCTTTCTGGCCGAGGCAGAAATAGGGAAAGAGAAGAATAATCATTTTCCCCTAAACTCACAATATGCTAGTTATTGTGCTAAGCAATTTACATCTTTTTGCAACGTCTTTATCAATGGTGTTATTATACATTTAAACAACTGTTAATACAGATGTAAAATAATGAAAGGTATTGTAGTAGGTGAACCCATCATTTGACTGTTTTCCCTCAAATCCATTCCTAACATTTCTCTGCCCCTCTATGTACCATAAAGAAATAACCCTTACAGATTACACTTCCAAAGCCGTAGAAACTGGCAGGAAGCACTGGCAAGGGATGGCAAACAAAAGGAAGGAAGAGCCTTGGTATTGTTCCTCCTGGCTCCTGGCTTCAAATGCAGTGTAGTAGTAGCTACATCTTCTTTATGGTTCCATATCTCTTGGGCAGCCCCTTTCTCTGAGGTCCCAGCTGCTGATGGGAAGCTGCCTGGATGTTTCCCTCTCCTACTCTGTGGATCTTCCTCTAAGACTACAAGCGGGGCAGCCTAGGATCCTGGAGGTAATATTACCTTCTTCCTTCTTAATATCCCATCATCCCTAAGAGTAGAGAGGGCTTTCTTTAGTTTGTAATATCAGGTTCTCCTTTGATCCTTTAACTCTTCTTTTATTTAGGTGACTAACTACTTTCAAACTCATGTTGTCTAATTTCTGTTGAACTATTTGGTGTAGGTTCTAAATTCCTCAAATGAAGACCAGAATGTTAAGCTTAGTTATCCAATACTCACTTGTGAAATATATTTTTTTCTGAATCCTGTTATATATTTTAGGAATTTATCAAATGATCTATTACATCAGGGACGCCTAGAGACCAGTGTATTATATTACTTTTTAAAATTTGTACAGTACAGTGTAAGTATAACGCATTAATCGAGAATTAGCCTAATAGTAGAGGAAAATGAACTTATTTATTCATTCAACAAATATTCTTTATGTTCTTTGAGTACCAGCTACATGTCAGATATCTAGTGACGAGAACACCTATGGTCCCTGCCTTCAAGAGGTTCATAATCTGTCTTTGTTTCTGGCTCTTTGTAGTATTTGAGCAGGGGTTTCCAAGTAGGTTTTTTCCACCAAAATTAGATTAAGAAAATTTTCAAATATATAAAAAAGTTGAAAGACTATTATAGTAAATACGTACATACTCATCACCTAGATTCTAACTTAATATTAACTATTCTTATTTTATTATTTACCTATCCATTTATCTCTGGCTCTGTTCATGCAAAATATAATCTTTTTTTGGATGTACTTCAGAGTGAATTGCAGTCATCATATACTTCTCCCTAAACACTTTAGCATGAATATCACTGACTAGTTACATATTTTAAAATTACTTTCTTGCATATAAAATATTTAGTTATGGAAAAGAAATTAAAATTTTAATTTGGTTAAAACAATGTTAAGATTTTTCAATATCAGTAAATCTTTTTGCTTTATGAAGCCTTTCTCTTCTACTCTGTCCCATAGAGATAACTATTTTTCTGAAGTTCTGAAACTGGTATACATGCATCAGAACTTGCAATTTAGATGTATTAGCCACCATTATTCATAGGGGATAGTTTTAGCTCTCTACCACTAGTAAAGATTTCTTGGAGGAAAATATCATATTGTCACACTATATTTTTAAGCATACAATGTATGCACAACAAATTATCATTAATTAATTTTAAATATATGAACTCTTCCATGTTTATAATAGAGTGGTAACATTATTTCTGTAGTGGAGTTTCACCTTAATTGAATAACCAACACATAGCAGACTGGTTTCTCAAATTTTTCGAACTTTCAAATACTTTATTTTGATGAATATACTCACCTTATTTCACTCCTCAGAGGTTCTGATTTACCTGTCTAGGAAGGTGGCCCACAATTCTTTTAAGAATCCTCTTCACTAACAAAAAAATCTTCTCAAGCTTTTCTTTTTTCATTTTATATTTATAAAAAGATAGTTTTCACTCATTAAAATGTATTATGTGTATTGAATACTAAGTCAGAAACTGCGAAGGATCTGAGCATTCATCCTACTTCTAAGCTAACAAATTAGTCTGATTTTATCTGTAGACACACACACACACACACACACACACGCGCGCGCGCACGCGGGCATGCACACACTGACAGAAGACATAAGAAGACATGAGGTCTCTTGATCAGAGACAAACAGCATTAATTACTCATAACAAAAGTAGCAACAAGAACAATATTTTAGCACTGATTACTCAAACCCCAATCGTCACAGCATGGCACAATGGGGAATGTATAGTACTTGTACATACAGTGACCTGGATCACAGGAGAGAAAATTTAAAATGAGGAAACTCTGAACTTATTAGGTCTGTTGCTGGCCTGATTGTCCTGCTTTCCAGAGAGAGAGATAAAGAGAGAGAGAGAGAGAGAGAGAGAGAGAGAGAGAGAGAGAGAGAGAGAGAGATCTTACTTTACTTTGGAATGTAAACAAATGTCTCCAGAGAGGTGAGGAAGGATTTATCTTTATTACCCTCAGATATCTCTGGAGAGGAAAAGGTCTTTTAGTTGATTATCCTAAAATGTTTCCTAATACAAAAATTTATACAAAGTTAAGTATTCTTAACTTTGCTGTAAATACCTTTGCTAAGAGGATCAGCAACGTGCATAAAAATCAGATATTTATGGAGAATTGTCTCCCAATTACAGTCACCTTGTCTTTATAACTAAGTGCCACCACTTGGCCCCTGCCATCCTGGTATTCCATTATCCCCATGCATTTTGGGATTCCAATTTGATGGTAGCATTCTGGCCTACATGAACTTACAGTGATCACAGAACGCTTCAGCGATGATGGAGCTCCCCTCACAAATTTATTTGTCACATTTTTTTTGTGAAATGTGGGTCCTATGGCCCGTCCTAGGATGACTGAGCATATCTTAACATGATAAATGTATTCTAACATTCCAATCTCTCTAAGTCTTTGGACATTTTCCTCTATAGTTTACCAAGATAGTTTTGATATTTCAACTTCATTTAGTGTAGTCCATGTTAGGGTCTATCAGACAATCAAGCAAAACAATTCTTAGAGCCCTTTCTAACATCTTCAATCAAACACTGAGACCAGAATCCCTGTTTGGTGGTCCTATATCAGTAAATGTGGCTTGATCTAATTTTTTTTAATTTATTTATTTTTGGTTGTGTTGGGTCTTTGTTGCTGCACATGGGCTTTCTCTAGTTGGGGCTACTTTTCGTTATGGTGTGCGGGCTTCTC
The DNA here is from genome assembly GCF_026419965.1 of Kogia breviceps. Taxonomy (NCBI): domain Eukaryota; kingdom Metazoa; phylum Chordata; class Mammalia; order Artiodactyla; family Physeteridae; genus Kogia; species Kogia breviceps. Next base: position 15,343,244 of record NC_081315.1, on the reverse strand, counting down.
GTGGAGGTGGCTTCTCTTCCTGTGGAGCACGGGCTCTAGGCATGCAGGCTTCAGTAGCTGTGGCATGCAAGCTTCAGTAGTTGTGGCTCACGGGCTCTAGAGCACAGGCTCAGTAGTTGTAGCGTAGGGGCTTAGCTGCTCCGTGGCATGTGGGACCTTCCCGGACCAGGGCTCGAACCTGTGTCCCCTGCATTGGCAGGTGGATTCTTAACCACTGCACCACCAGAGAAGCCCCGGCTTGATCTAATTTTATGTTCTTTCCACCATTACCCACACCTTTAAAATCCATTCCCACACATATCCCCCCAATTTTTGCCATTTGTATATGCTGAAAATAATCATGCAGTTCTTTTGATGTGTCAGGCACCTTTTCATGAGTCACACTGTGTCTTACCCTTTGGGATCTATTCGTAATTGAGTCTAAGTATAGGCCCAGTCTATAATAGTCCTGTGTAGTTATAGGTCTAGAAACAGAGGTGACTGGGGTGGGCCCTAAATAGCATCAACAGTGCCTTGCAAGGCAGCAATCTCAGGAAGGCTTCTGCTGACAGAGAAGAATTTAGGGATTTGTCTTCCTTGGCTTCATAGTGATCTGCATATATGACCCCATTTGAATTTTCAGGATCTCACTCGCCAAACAATGAGGTGGGGAATTCAGTTTGCACTGTAATCCCATCACTCACAAAATGAAACTCTGACTTTTCGTTTCCAGCTCTATTAACATATAATAGACATATAACATTGTGTACGTTTAAGGTTTACAACATGTTGATTTGATACATCTTCTATATTGCAAGAAGATTATCACCTTCACATAATTACCATGCCATCATATAATTATTAATACCATTTCTTTTTGTGGTGAAAGCATTGAAGATCTCCTCTCTCAGCAATATTCAAGCCTAGAATACAATATTATTAGCTATAATCATCATACTGTATATTAGATCCCCAGAATTTGTTAATCTTACAACTGGAAGTTTTCACCCTTTGACCTGTATCTTCCCATTTTCCCCACACCCAAGCCCTGGTAACCACCACTCTACTGTCTGTTTCTCTGAGACTCTGACTTTTGTTTTCAGAAATCTCAGCCTTGTGGCAACAGGAGATAAAGGATTCTTTCAAGGCAGATACAGAAGCTTTCAGGTCATTTATACTCAACTAAACCTGGGAATTTGAAACCTGAGATAATCCTTTCCTTTCCTTACTTTTTTCAGGAGAAATATTATCCTCTTAGCTTGACTACAGTATTCTAAAGCATCAAATGCATGGTAATGTAGAACATTCCCTTCTTTACATATTTGGTTAATAGTATTCAAGGTGTTATTTTGTCTATCTCTATTGCCAAATCATGCCATGGACTATAAGTGCCATTTTTTACCACTGAAAATAGTAAAGTCATTAGTCTTTGAAATCTAAGCAGAGTAGAGAAGCAGTTCAACAAAACCCAGAACCAGTGTAGAAAACTTATCATGCTATTCCTCTAAAACCACCCCTGTTACTAAAAATCTGTTATCAGTCAGGGTTCAACAAGAGAAGCAGAATCAGAGATATATACGTAATATATATACGTATAATATATATTATATATATAAAACGAGATTTATGGAAAAGAATTGACATAAAATTGTGGGACTTCTAAGGCCAATTTAAAATCCAAAGGACTGGTTATCAACAAGGGCAGGCTAGAACTCTTGCACATGAACTGAAGCTGCTAGCCACAGGCAGAATTTCTTCTTCTTCAGGAAACCTCAGTTCTGCAGGTTTGTTCAACTAATTAATTTATGGCTGTTCAACTAATTAATTTATTCCCACCCAGATTATCTTGGATAATCTCCTTCAGTTAAAGTCACTAGTTATGGATCATAATCACATCTATAAAATACCTTCACAGCAATGACAAGATAAGTGTTTGACTAACTGGTGACTGTAACTTACTCAAGTTAACATATAAACTGTCCAACATAATAGAGAAACAGCTTATTATTCTGAAAACTGGTAAATAGAGTAAAATAATCAAACATTGATGCTGCTGTTTCTATAAGAACTATACCAATAGATAGGCAAATAATAGATGTGGGGGAATGTATATTTATAAAAGTATACCAAGCAATAATTGAAAAAGAAATGATAGAATAGAATATCACCATTTAGCAGCCCCAATGAATTAATGGATGTGGGCATTGAGCACAAATAAAAATGAGAAAATAAAATCAGACATTATCTGTCCCTATTCTTGATGAACAGCCATTTATAACCTTGCCAAAGAAATGAACCTGAGTCTGATCAGGTCTCTATATTCAGCTGCCAGTATACTGAAAATGCAAAGGAAAAAGGCACATTTTGAACTATGTTGCACATATAAAAATTGCCAAATCCAGACTGTGGGAAATTCTTTATATCAAATAGCCCAGGTTCATCAATGGATAAATTGTAAAGAAATGAAAAGGATAGGGGTTTATATGCTAAAATTAATCTTAAAAACTATCATGTTTTAAAAGAACAAAACTATAGTGTTTAGGTATCACACTTGGATGATAATCTGAAAAATAGCTGTTTATATGATAGATTGTTTGTACTATAGTTATACAGAGTATCAACTTCAATGTCATACACTTTCATGGCTCTCCAGATAGGAACTAGTTCTTCTGCTGTTTGACAGATGAGATTCTTGTCAATTAAGATATTTTGCTCAATGGATTGTTAATAATGGGGGAAAAGCCAACATGTAAGTTATTATCAGGTCCTAGGAAATCTAATACTTTTGATATCTATTGTTTCGTGATGTTCAACACACATTATACCCTTTTTTATTCTAAAACCAGAACCATTTATTTTTGTGAAAACTTATCTATATAGAGCGGACCCCATCACTCCCCATTCATGGTTTTGGGGCCATTATACAGGTGCAGCAAATCAGAGTGTATCAACCCTAAGATGCAGTAACTGATACAGGGAAGCGATGGGGATTCATTACTCAACACATATTTGTGACAAGATTAGACCAGAGTTCTTCCAAGGACATGTTTTCATTGCTCTTCAATGTCCCTTTCATACTGGCACTGATAAGCTGTTAGGAAGTAAGTCTGGTCCTGCCAGCAGGTTTTCTATCAACTGTATGAATAGAGAATTTGAGTATAAGAGAATCATGGCCTTGACGTCACTGATTTCATGAATCTAGCAGTGACTGAACCCATGGACTGTAGTCTCCCAATTTGAATTTGGTTCCTATTGTTTGTATCTAAAAGATTTTTCAATAACATATTGTGAATATTTGAAGATTTCTAGAACCTAAAAGAACGTATAGACTATAAAACTATGTATCTGCTAAAGACTATGGGACATGGATTTTATGTGATGAGAGAGAATAGAGTTGGAGGAAGATTTGAGAAATAACTTCATACTGTAGCATATAAACGTGTCTGTAAAAATGTGTTTCCAAACTTTTGTTTAGTAAGATGTTTATAGTTGATAGAATGTCTTGAGAGTCTACAATGAACACACTGAAGTGACTTATCCAAGGTTACAGAATGGTAGGAGTGCCTCGATAAATAGAACACATTTGCTCTTAGAAAAGAACACAAAATCAACCATTTTCAGTGTACAGTACAATCTATTCAGAAAACTATCCATTGAAGTTTCAAATTAGTCTTATTCACCTTAAAAAATCACTTACGAAATATAGTTTTTCAAAATGCATATTGTATTAGGATACTATGTATATAAATATGTCTGAAAATTTTATTTAAAAATCTTTAAAAAGAAGACATCTCAAAGTTCTAAGTGGTAAACAAAGGGTAAAATATTTTTAAAGTTTATGCTAAAATTAGATCCTTTCACTTATTTTATTTATGAGAATTTATTCACCAGTATTATTGCACAGAGGTAATGCATTTTGAATTTTATATATTGGCATTATAAATTATAATATCTGTCTCCAAAAGGAAAACAAAAAGAATGATTTTTTGTAAAAATATTTCTTTAAATCTACAGCACTCCTTTTTTGGCACGTCGAAATAGCTGTAACTCAAAGGTAAAGAAATATACGCATATTAGTATAGCATTTATTAATATATAAAACTACAGTAATTCCAGAAGGCCTGCTTTTGTAAGCACTCTAATACCTGGACAATTTCCAAGAAGCATTCTGAAGTCTAATAATTATCAGCCCAGGTGCCGGATTGTGTCTGGGTGGGACAGCCGAATGAGTTGTCACATGCAACAGAGTTGCCAGGCTGAAACCAGCTATGACTCCTCTCTGTACACTTCTCTCTCTGGGGCATTAAAAAACTCTTAATTAGCTTTTGTTTCCAAGCAGGGCTTCATTTTTCATGATGTTATTTCATTTTGTTAGGATTATTAGATTCAAATTGACCTTGACATTTCATTTATTACAATAAGTACATATATTTATGCAATATTTAAATTCAAGTTGTTAACCTAAGATAAAATCAGAGGTTCATTAAAACACAAATGTCCCTTTAATACTGAAACAAGAATTTGTTGTACACAATTCAGGATTGTGCTGAGATATGATAAATTTATCTGAAAAAGCAAACCTATTCTTGAAGACTTAACAAAATGTTAAAAATACACAGGAATAACAAAGAGGGTAGAAATATTATGAACCTATACTGCTGGTAAAATTCTTGAATAAATTCTATACTCCCACGATGGCAAAAAAAAAAAAATACTTGAATTAAGACTATATTCTACTTATTGTAGAGAAAATTCAGAAAAACTGCCATATGATGTATACCAAAATGTTTTGAGTTCCCAAGGGGGAAAGCATTACACCAGTGCAAAATATTTAGGTATTTTTCAGAGCCTGGTATTTTTGAATAGTTTAACCTAAATGCATTTTTATTATACAGTGTCAATTTCAACTTACTTGAAATTTTTCACACAGTTAATTTCGATTTGAGTCTCTATCTTCACTTAGGGTTCAGGATCAGTTAAAATGCGTCAGCAAATTCAGCTGCTTATGAAAGTAAAGAGCCAATTGTCGTTTACCTTTACAGATATTAATAGTGTGTTTAACAAGTAACAACATGCATCCTCCTTTTAGCAGAGATGTTGCTTACTAATGACATCTCATTTCTTCACACAGCAGGGCCTCTCATTCTATTTGGGCATAATGACTGAGCTAACATCAGTTTTTAAGAATGTATGTCATCATTATTCATTACAGTACTGCGCTGAAGTTTCTTTGGGAGGCAATAAAGAACAAACTGTATATTTTAAAGACCTTCATTTTCCCCCTAAATACTTGAATTAACCTGCAGTCTGTGGTGTTCAGAGAATTGAGTTATGTCCTAAAGCAATGCTTTTCTTGGAGTACATCGCGTCTGGAGATTGGGCTCTGATTAACCTCTGAATTTTCTAATACAGTCTATTGATTTTCTGTTACTGTAGCTGCCTTCAGATTTTGTGTGCTGGTACAGGGCTTCTGTCTTTTGCATGAGAGAATGATGAATGGTTGTCTGCGAGGCTCCAAGCACATACTTATTTCCTCTTCAATAAGGAAAACCGTCAATATCATTTAAGCAGAGAAAAACAGTGAGGAATCCAGCACACTTACGGAACAAATTGAGTTTTCTTCACATTCTTTGTTGATTCTAACTACTAAACTATACACATCCTCCAAAAATCTGACAATCTTATTTGGTACTCTTAAATTCCCTTACTCTTATGGTGAGAAAAGAATAAACGTTATTTTAATGGTAAAAATGCAACTTCTGTGAAAGTATATTGAAAAGCAATCTCATTTTTATTTTTCAGTTGGCCACTACATTGATTTTAAATTCAGACAGACTAGGACTAAGAAATAAAGCAATATTCTGAGCACATTTTTTAAATTAAGATAATTAAGTACTAGAGATATAATGTACAACATGATTAATGTAATTAACACTGTTTTATGTTGTATATGAATGTTGTTAAGACAGTAAATCCTAAGAGTTCTCATCACAAGGGAAAATATTTTTTTCTTTCTCTCTTATTTTGTATTCATATGAGATAATGGATGTTCACTAAACTTATTGTGGTAATCATTTCATCATATCACTATGCTGTATACCTTAAACATATGGTGCTGTATGTCAATTGTATCTCAATGAAATTGGTAGGAAAAATCTTATTATGAATGAATGTACAAAATTATAATCATCTAGAACTTCCTACACTTTACACTATAAAAGTTCATTTCAATGTCAGCTGACTCTAATTTTTTTTTTCAGTAAGAATACAGCATTGTCTTAGATCATATTCCCTACAAGCGTAGTCTGAGAAATAGAATCTTGGGCAAGTGACGTATTGAAGAAGTGGTCTGGATGACACCTGTAGCAAGTGAGGGAAGCAAAATAAGTCAGGGAAGAGCTAAGCACAGATGTGGATGCAGGTGAAGTCTGGCCTCAGTCTCATTTCATAGGGAATCCTGGAGTGGGAATGGTGCCACCCAATTGTCCCACCTTGAAGCAAGGGCCCCGCCTTTTTTTCACGCTTGTCAGTAAGTCATCGGTCATAGGCTGCATAGAAGTGGAAGGGAGCATAATTCCCTAGATTATTTCTTTGCCAAGCAGTTCCCATCAGCAGAGGGCAATATTCAAGAGAAGAGGCAGCTGCAAGCTGCTAGCAGTCAGCACTCACAGCAGCTGAGAGACGGGTGAAAGAGCCCTCAAAGGGGACCTGAGCAGGGCAACAGCAATGCCTGCTGGTCACATTCAGATTCACAATCCTGGTCTGACTTGCTCCCACATAGATAGGCAAAGATTGAACATAGTACCCATTGCCTTTAAAACAGGGATCTGTAAAAGGGCTGCACGGTTGGCTTGCCAAAGTAATGGTGGTTTGAAATTGAAGTTTAGCATATAAATGGACCAGCAAAAACATTTGCTTTGCAATTTATGGATAAAAACCACAGGGTGTTCTGCATTAATTGAATCCACATTTTTACACCTGTTTAAAATATTTTTACAATTTTAATATTCAGTAAAGTATAAATAAAATGATTCGACTGCTGTGTTCCTGTTATTAATTTTTGTTCTTTCAAAGAACCCCCATAAAATGCAGTGTGTACTGTTTCAAGGTCGTACAAGGAAAGAGGATACAAAATGATCTACCTCTGTATTTCTCAAGTTCATTTAGGAGATGGAAAATACTAAACAAACACTGTAATGGTTCAAAAGAGTAGTAATTATGACAGCAACTGAAATTTAGTTATACTTTAAAAAAATTACCAAATTGTTTATGGAACAATGAGTTTCATAGCTTCTGAAAGTTGGAACTATCATACTATAGTATCACAGTCCTTAAATGGTACATGAATCTGGGTTTTCCTACATACGAAATCATCCTCAGAATAAACTGAATTATATTCTAAGGAAGAGGTAGATTAAAGCAATCCAGATATGCTTAGATATTCATTTAGAAGTATTGTTTTGCTTCACAAAGAGTTGGTTTTATTGAAAACCTAGCTCCATATCATTTTTTTTCCAATACCTTCAGTTTTTAGTTCTCTTCTTTTCTTTTCACCTATAAAAGTGCTTGACATATTCTTTGCTCAAATTTTCAAATCACTAAAATAAGGATTTTATATATGGAATTTCAATTTTATATATGGTATTTAAATTTTTTTACTGGTGTCAAATACTCTGACTTGCTGATACCAGAATATGAAATTACTGGCTATTGCAAATGATAGATTCTGGAGTGATTGCAAGTCACAACAGGATAGTGGATGAGTTTGTGCTTTTAGATCTTTTTCCAAGCAGATGACTCAAAGTATATAAATTAATATCAATCCAGTTTTGGCTTGGCACCTTGGTATTTATTCTACACAGGAATCTGTAATATTGATTACAAGTCATATGAAGTTAGACTGATATACTTCCTTCCATCTTCTTTCCAAAAATAAATTGTGCCAGAAATTCAAGGTTAATGAAGCAAGCTCATTATAATACACCTCTTCTGGGCATTCTTTCACTTTAGTTAAGTAACTGAGGAAATTAGACAGGTGGAGGTATGAAATGTGATTCATGCATACACATTCCTCAGGCTAAGCTGATGTAAAATTACTTGACTTCATTTCCTACCTGTAATAGAAATGACAAGGTATGCTGATGGACTAAGTCTAACAAACTTCAATGTGGTAGGGTATCAACTAGTCAAATTCACTCCTTGTCAGTTAGTAGAACATTAATATAGTAGCATTTGGCATTTTGTGAATTCTTGAAGATTCAGTGCAAACTTCAAGAAAGTTTCATTCATTCATCTATTGCTGATTAAGATCAACTGTCCTGCTGTAACGTGGGAACAATTTAGTAATATTAACCAATTGAATAAGGGATATACATATTCATTGGTATGCTGAAGAGCACAGACTGAGGCCACTTGCAAACTTGGTCAAGTTACTTAAACTTAATATGCCTTAGCTATCTCATATTTAGTATAAAGGTAATAAGAGTATACTCTATGTGGGGCTAATAGATGTAAAATACTTAGAATACCTAGCACATATAGGTATTAGCTATGAATATTCAGCAATAATCTTAAGAAAATTATTAAGAATGTATAAAAAAATTTCCTCAAGAATATTTAGTGTAACATTATTTGATATAGTGGAAAAATATAAATAACCTTCAGGTCACAACACTGATGTGTGAATGATTACGTTAACTCCTTAAGTTGGAACCCTACACAGCCATGTAAAATGGCATCATAGAAATGCATTTGTGATATAAAATATATTAATATTATAGCGCCAAGATAAGTTAAAACAGTATATGAAACATGACTTTAATTTTATTAAAATTAAAAAGTAAATGCATACAGATACCCTAAATAATTTTAACAATGGAAACACAGTGTTAAGATTGACTATTTCAGAATGTAGATATATGGGTAATTTTATCTTTTTAAATATTATTGCACTCTGGATTTTTTTTTAAATGAATTTCATTTTAAGAAAGAAGTAAATTAATTTAAAGGTTTAAAAACTCTCACAAATTGTGCTAAACATAGTTTCTAATCTGCTAAGTGATCTGGTAGAGATATACCTCTAAATAGGACTTTTTATATAAATGATGTAAACCCAGCTAATTTGGGCTATTTCTATATGGGATAAGTGCCTTCTACAGAGAGTCTTCTGTGCTTAAACGTAATAAATGTAAAACTCTATAGGGGATATAGGCTAATAATGAGAAATCACTGACTAGCTACACTTATGTCTTGAAGCAATAAAAATATCCCCTCACATTATATTGAGCAATCTAGAAAAACAGAAACCTGATGGTTTCTGATGAAACCATCAGAAACCTGATGAAGTTACTACTAAGTTTTCAGAGTATGGATTTTGGCAGCAGATAGAGTACCTATGCTTTAGTTTCCTTAGAAATGAAATTGGATAAAGCGAATTAAAGGGGGAGGAGGGGTCGTGAAACCAAAAAGCTAATGCCTACTGATTGATTTAAAGGAAACTTTGATTCTGCTGAAGATGCAAATATCAGTATCTCGAAGTTTATGACTTTTCCTACACTTAGTTTCTTCCCCCTTCCTCCACCCCTAACCCTGAATATGGCTGGAGAGCTGACAAATGCACACAGTACACTTAGATGCCAAATTCCTGGAAGCACGTGTCAGCCATGATTATCAACAACCTGTGCTACATGCCAATTTATCCCACAGGGGCTCTGGGAATATGTACACGTTGTCAGTCCACAGTGCCAGCAAACCGTGTGTAACCACAAAGAGAAGCAGAGCCCTTCTCAGATCTAATCACACATTTCAGAACATGACTTTGTTTTTGTTTATATACCTTGTATTTCAGAAATAGGTTTATATTTATCTCAAGGAAAAATAAATATAAAGAAGCTGGGTCTGATCATATATCTTTCTGGGAATTATTCCCAGAAGTTATATACTGAAACTGAAAATCTCTTCCCAAAGCTATAATTTTCAGATAGTTAAATGGGCAAAATATCAGCTTGTTATCCATTGGCTTATTAAAAAGCAGATCAGGAACATCCCTACCCATCTTTTAACGATTGTTGTCTAATATTTAATTGCCTGCTCACTGCCTTCTTACCCAAACATAAACCTTCTTTCACACAAGTACAAAAAGCTAGGAAACGCTCCTCTGAATTAAGTGCTTCTTTTAATGAATAAATAATTCATGAACTGTTACCTTCTTCATGAAAGTTTTTAGCAATTGGATAATATTATGAATGTTTTCCTATTACCACCTACTCTAGTTTTCAAAACTAATGCTTCACGTTTTGCTAAATTTGAAAATTATGTAAATATAATGGGTTTCACCTTATGGACTTACATTTGTGACAGTTAAATCTCTCGGTTATCAACATATTTGTTAATTCTCGCTTATTAGAATTTCTATTTTAATTTGCAAAGTTTGAAATTAAGGTGGCTGAAATGGAAATAAACTAGTTGATTTCTTCTGAAACATATACAAGAGATGTTTACTCAGTTCACTTGAGCACCAAGAAATCTAGTGAAGAATTGTTAAGCTTAAAAGGATCAGTGAAAATAGAGAAAATCAAAGTAAAAGCTATCAACCAATCAGTGATCTAGCTCTCTTTCACCTCATTATTATTGCTCTTTTATACTTTCTATCAATTTAAATTTCCCTGCTCACATTCATGTAGCTGACCTTGAATTATTTACTTAACTTCTATTAGCTTCAAATTATTCATCTAAGAGGAGTATATAATAGAATCGTTGGAAGACTAAATTAGATAGGATATGTGAAGTAGCGAGCATATTGTAGACTTTAATAAATGGTGGTCAATATCTTTTATTTCTCCTATTTTTCATATAAACACTTATCTCCCACTCCCTGAAATATACAGCTCTAGATGCAACATTGTAATGTGTGTGGGTTTTTAAATCTAGGTTCACTTATTCTCCTGCAGATTCGTTTTCCTAATTATTAGTGAATGGGGCTACTGATTAATATATAACCATACTTAATAAAGAAATCTTGTTTTAAAATATCTGTGTTGGTTAATTGATATAATTCAAAGTTATTCTGATATATGTAATTCAGTAATCTGGGTTTTTTTGTTTGGTTGGTTGGTTGTTTTTTTTCTTGGTGTTCTGCTTAACTTGTGACTAACTGCAAACAACCAGACAGGCTTTGTTGAGTATAAACGACTTCAAATGCTTCTCTCTCCATGGCTTGAAAGTCCCTCGTACCTGTGGGAAATGACACACTGAACATATATAATAGACAAAGTTTTTATTCTTTTTCTAGGTTATGTTAAAGGTGTCTGTAAGGGAAATGGAGCTACCTTTATTAAACTATTGTGCAACTATAAAGACAACCCATATTTCAAAGACTTGGACCATATATCCTTTCCTTGAACAAAAGTCAAGATGTAAATAAAGTCACGTCAGTAAATTAAAAGAAAAATAATAATATACTTTCAACCCTCACTCAACCTCATATTTTTTTCTAACATAAATGGAATGGGGGCATAAGTATGGGTTCATAATTATTAGGAGTGTGTCTCTGGAGAATTTACTGGAACTCCTTGACTTCTGTTACCAGTTCTGCAGTTTGGGGTAAGAACAGCATATCAAGCTTGTTTTATGATTACTAAATAAAATAGTGTTCAAGTACTTGGAAGATTATCAGTATGTAATAAATGTTAAATGTTAGTAAAGGGAAAACTTTTAAATAACATGAAGAAAATAATCTGGTGTCATGAAATTAAAGAAAATAATGTAGATATATGATTATTCTGACACTAAAAAGTGCTTCAGGAAATGGCCTGCCAAAGTTTTTATCTGTTTGTCCTTTTTTTGTTGTATTGAATGAATAGCCAGAAATTTTAAGAAGCAATAGTGATTGAATATAGGTTGTGTTTGATGTATATATAATATTGTTTGATTTCCCATAGAGAATGAGATCCCAAGAAAAGTGTTGTTCTTTTGAACACGTGATACAGCCTATTCTGAGTGTATATATAGGTTTGAGATGTTAATGATTATATAGATCTCTGACAATACTCAAGTGCATAAAAATTTAACTTGCTGAATTATTATGGTTCATTTTGGGATTATTTCAAATAGCCCTTAGTATTCTATGTTTATAATATCATGTCAGTGATTAGAACCTACAAGTAGAAGGGCAATAGCTACAAGAGTGACTAATTATTAATAGTGTACCACAATTTTAAAAATTGCTTACAAGGTGGGCATATGCAGCATTCTGAAAAATAAAAATAGTAATTGGAAAGCTAATTACTGAATAAAACAATTAAAATTTTGATTATGTGTTGGAAAAGAAAAATTTATGTCTCATACTCCCAGATGTTAATTTATCTTCTTTGTTTTAAATTTGAATTGAACACAGCAAAATGTGAAAAGTTAAAAAACAAGTTTCAAAAGATATTTAATATACTTTATATTAACTGTTCTAAAATCATGAAAAATTAATTTTTATAATTTTATTCAACTAGAAAGTATTGTTATACAACTGCACCATAAAATTGCTAAAGTAACAAATATATACTAATGATTATTTGTACAACTCATTTTAGATTTTTGGAGTATCGCGATCATTGAAATGTTTTCACGTGTGTATATTTTATGTCTTAAACTATAGTGAAACTAAGTTTGTTCAAGCTAGAAATGACAGATAACACTATTTATATACCACCTACTCTCAACCACGTCCCAGTTTCAGCTTACTACTAAATTATTGTTGGTCTTTGCCTTTCTTATTTAAATGATCAGATATTACATCCGTTAACTGTACTAATTACTTAATTGCTCAACTATGTTGATATGGGATTTGGCCAAACTATATTACACAGATGACAAGAGACAAATTCAATAACCTTGGAGGCCCCATTCCTCCACTTTTGATGATGAGTAAGAAGGCAAGAAAAACTTCGGTAGGTCTAGGGCAGCTCAGGGAAAAACTGGCTCATAACAGACTCTGAGCTCTGGAGACACATCCTTTTTATCAAGACTTTTTCCTTGGAAAGAAAATTCTTGTTGCACCTTTGTCTTGATATTCTCTGCCTGCTATTTCTTTTAATAGGAAGCACCCTCACTAGGAGCTCTTGCCCTCCAGTCCAGCCATAGCTGGTCTAACTTTTCTCCAACCTGAGAGCTCATGAATTCCATGTGCTCTGATATTTCTCTTCTCAAAAGTTTTAACTCAACAAACCCTATCTACATTTACACTACATCAGAGTAGTACGTAGTGACTTGTGTATCTGTGCCTTGGTTCAGTGACAAAGGATGTAGAGGCCGAGGCCTATTACTTTAAGATTAGTATGATAGAACACCTTTCATCACTTAAATGGTAAAGGGAACAGGGACAAAGTCTTAAATTTATAATACTTGCATATAAGTCTGTTTTCCAGTGAATTTGGAATTTAGGATGGACTAAAGGACATATCTATGATTTTCTTCAAAATGCTGCAATACCATTTTACTGAGAATATACTGAAAGCTCTTTTGGAATCAGTTGGAACCATGTTGTTAGGTTACAAAAGTAGCATTGAAAATGTAAACAATATTAAACTCCAACAATTCAAGACAGAATGTTAAGGCTAACAGAAGTCCTTCAAGATTTTCTTTACATTTGTATATATCTTAGTAGACATGCCATCAACAAAACTTTTTTCACTAATTATATTATAAACATGTTTATCTCTTTCTCAGAAACGTCATCGTGAAATGCACAGTTTCGTCACATAAAGAATACTTAGCATAGGGACAGTTTGTTTCCCATATTTTTAGTACAGTCTAGCAGAGTCACTAATATTGATCGACATTTTAAACTACAGAATAATTGGCAAAAACTGCTTGTGTCTTTCATTATAGCAGTTATTTAAATGAACCATATTTGGGGGGAAATAATTGGTTTGAGAGATGCCTACATCTATCTGTGTTATTGGTATTTGCATGAAAAAACAGATTAATTTAACTTTCTACCACAGGAAAGTATTACTTTCTGATGGCTAGAGTTTGTCTCTTGAGACCAAAGACCACTGCATAACTGCAGCCTAAACATCTATGGATCCCTGACAAGTAAAAACATAGTCTCACCTAATGTTACAGGTCTCTTGTGATTTTTTTTTTTTTTTTTCCGGTACGCGGGCCTCTCACTGTTGTGGCCTCTCCCGTTGCGGAGCACAGGCTCCGGACGCGCAGGCTCAGCGGCCATGGCTCACGGGCCCAGCCGCTCCGCGGCACGTGGGATCCTCCCGGACCGGGGCACGAACCCGCGTCCCCTGCATCGGCAGGCGGAGTCTCAACCACTGCGCCACCAGGGAAGCCCTCTTGTGATTTTTAACACAACTCTAATATAAAATTGAAGAAATCTACCTATCATTTTAGGTTACATTACAGACTGATTCCAGCTGGGAACATGAGAGAATTTATCAGCTGTTTGCTGAATATCTTTCAAAGGCAGTGATTAAATCCAAATTCCTTAATAAGATATTCAAAGACCTCCAAAATATGGTCGCACTCCCATTCATATTCTTCAGAAGAATTACATTAGATTCTATAAAATAGGCCATATTTTTCACTACTACTGTGCTTTTTCTCAGGACTTCTTTCTTTCTGGAATGCCCTGTTTCTCTTTCCTACCTACTCTGTTTTCTGCCCAAATATTGTCTGCCTGCTTCCTAGGCCCAGTGCAAAAGTTGTCTCTTCTCTGTAGCTTCCACTGACCTCTTCTGAGCTATGTCTTCACTTCATGTGCCTGACACAGAATTCCTCGTATTCTACCTTCTACAATAGATGTTAAGACATGTTTTATTTCCTTTACTTGATTAAGAGTATTTTGATGGCATGTATTTCATAATATCAACCTTCCCAGCTACATGCAGTGCTTCTTGTTGTCAATTCACTTGAATGTATTTAATCATTAGGTGGCAGAGAAAGTTGAGTGATTGTTATAGATATGCAATTTTAAGTGAAATATAATTGAAACTTTGAATGATTATATTAAAAACATAGGACTGACTTTACTACTTTTATTTTGGCAGGGATTTTATGTAAGAGAAATGGAACCTTAAAAAACCTTACTAACCATGGCACTGATTTATTAGAAACAATGGCACTATTTTCCTGTGGGTAATTAAAATACCACAAATAAGTAAAATCCAAAAATGATCCCCAAATCTCATCTTCTAGAATTTGTATTTCTTCCACTCCATCTTTCCAAGTCATACCTAATAAAAAAAAAAAAAAACATATAAACACAATCATTTCCATGAGCGTGGCAGTTTCAGAGCCAATACATTTGAATTTGGTGATAGTCATTTAGTGTGGTATTCAGTGTAAAAGATGGAGCAGGACAGGTCTGGCCTTGTTCCTTCCACCTATTTATTCTGTAATCCTGGGCAAGTTACTCTCCCTGGCTCAACTTCAGTTTGCTCATCAATAAAGTGTTGGGAAGGACCCTACCCCCTAAGCTTTTCATGGTGATGAAAAGCTAATGTAAGTGTTCAGTATATGTGACCTATTTATATTGTTCATTCTTGGCTCTCGGCCATTCTAGCTACAGATCTCTCTCCTAAAAGACAAACATGGCCAGAACCAAATTCAGACTTTTTTAACCTACTGGAAATCTTTTAGCCCAGTCATGTTTCAGGCATGTATGCATTTTTTTTTTAATTTGCAGCATTTTCTTCAATAGAAAATTTGTTTCTTAAATCAGAAAGTTTCCTTTTGGGAAACAAAACAGAACACCTCAGTAACAGTGCTTCAGGTATACTTTGTGCTCAAATCCACTGATTCTTTGTTTTACTTTCTAGGAAGTAAATGATTTTCAAACAGGTCATGAAAGGGTGATAAAACACAGAGAAACATTTTCTCTATTTCTATTGTTCGAGTAAGTGTTCTTTTACAGTGCATGCCCAGAAATAAAATAATTAGACTTACACTTGTCTGCAATCTACGGAATAATGTATGTTACTTAGCACAGAGGTAAAGGCAATCTGAAGCTTTTCAATTAAATCCAAAATGCTGACATACCAATTCTGTTACTTCATACATATCAGTAGATTTGTGCTTGACTAAATTGCATGGAGGCATCTTCATATGTCATGAGAAATATACCTGCAATGAACGGCACAATACACAATCTATTGACCAATTTTCTTGAGAACTAATAATTCTTTTTTAATGTGTGTATGTTTGGTAAGTGCTGCTATAAATGAACTCAGACCAAAGCAATAATTAAACAGAAGAAAACGTGAATCTTTCCTTTCTTAGGATTATGATTTAAAAAATTAAATGATATCCAATCATTGGCTAGCATCAACTGAGTTTCACATAGTGTTGTCTGCCTGCCTAGGGTGTATAATTTAAAGGCTTTCTATACAGAAAAAAGTGTCTCCCAAGAGTATTTTATTCTTTAAGTTTCTTTATTAATTTAAAAATAATTTCATTCTTCTGTTCTATGTCCTACAGAGTAGACAAATTTTTTCCAGTGCTAATTTTTCAATCACATTTATGTGAATTTTACATTCTCAATTGTTATTTTAGAGCTAGTCAGTAAAAGTTATTTCTTCTGTCTTTGAACCCAAGAAGGGAATTCTGAAGGTCAGAGCTACTAATGCTCTGTCATGCATAGGCTCTCTTGTTCTCACTCTAGCTCTTATTCTCTCTGTATCTTCCCTTAATGCCTCTAAATCATCAGTATACTCTAAGGCAGAGGAAAAGAGGGAGTTTTCTATGTTAGGTATAATAGATTGGCAGGAATATGGGGAAGAAAGGATATAATTGTCTGAACTTAACAATCAGATTAAATTGGGTTTTTCTCCCTATGGATTAATCTAAGAAACTTTATTACCTCTAAGTTATAGAAATGAAACCAAACCACAGACAAGACAGTGTTTTAAAGAAACATACCATTAACTCAGAGCCAAAGTTTTGAAGTCTTAGGAAACTTCAATTGTTTGAAATGTATAAATCTCAGAAAATTGATACTATATAATTTTTCCCTTTAGAATATCATCAACTTTTACTTTGGTGGAATGAATACAAAGCATTCCATGAATGAATATAAGCATTCCATGTGAATATAGTCAAAGTTTTGGAAAATGGAAATAAAAATCTGCTTCATTGACA
This sequence comes from Kogia breviceps, assembly GCF_026419965.1. Lineage (NCBI taxonomy): Eukaryota > Metazoa > Chordata > Mammalia > Artiodactyla > Physeteridae > Kogia > Kogia breviceps. Next base: position 15,326,126 of record NC_081315.1, on the reverse strand, counting down.
GTATTTGCTCAAGAACAATAATTTACACTTTAATTCCAAACTCACTAGAATAAATCATGGTACAATTTTTTTAAAGTACAAATCTTGATGTTAAGTTCTCTTTATAAAATTTTTCATATTGTGTTAGTTAAAATTAAGTAATTTTCCCTTTCTATTTTTTTTCACTGAATGATGAATTCCTTTTTCCAAATGACTTTGATTGAAAGAACTTCCTAGGCAGCATATGAAGTAATGCTCAAACAATTCATAAGTTTCATTAATTTCCAAACTATGATATGACATTAGATAGAATACCTTTATACAATCATGCTTTTATACATTTATTCACTAAGAAGGCTCTGATATAATTGTTCAAATGTGTAAGTGATCTATATTTTCATTAATGTAGATTGCATTTTTTCTGGCACAAGGTGGTATAGATTAATATAAGTGTGTGTTTGTGGTGTGTGTGTTTACCTTCTGTCTTCCCGTAGGAAAATGGAAACACTTGATAAAAGGCATTTTTGGAAAATGGCATTTTGGATAAAAGACATTTTCCCCAAGGATATACAAGAAAAAAGGGTAAGCATTTATAATTTGTTTCTAGATAATTCTTTAGGGTGAATGAATTCCTTATTAAAGATTTAGCTCATAAGAAGAGTGAACAGTGTAAATAGCTGCCTACTTTTGATGAGTTATCCAAATATTTTAAGAGTATTTTTCCATCTTAAGGATCAAAAGCTGGTTGAAATTATATGCCTTTAATCAGCAAACAGTTTTTATATACATTGGCTAATATCCATGACTTTTTTTTCAGCCAATTAAAATAAGACACAAAGAATTCTTATTCTCCATAACTTGTATCCTGTTACTTACGTGAGACAGTAAAATTCTTCCCCACAGAGCGGAGGAGGAAGTCAGATAAGATCATTTCCACTGCCTTTAAAATCTTATCAACACTTCTAGCATCTCCCAAAGTCGTCGCCATCCTTCTGTCTCAGAAATGGCATTCTTCAATTTATTTTGTAAATGGATCTTTGGCAATTTCTCAAATTTCTCCTAGTTTAGAAACTTTTTTTTTTGTATTTAATGGATCTACTGTCTTATCAGACTAAAGGCTCTAACAAAGGGATTTTCTTTCTTTTTCTCAATGCATATAAAATGGTGATGCTCAACTAAGAGATATTTTATAGGTTCTGAGGGACACTCCACACCAGCCAGTTCTCAGGAATAAATCCCTTTTTGGAAGACCCTCAAAACAGGATCTTTGCCTTAAACAGAAGGATGTTTTTTTTTTTTTAGGGCTATCCATATAATTCCTTTATTTTTTAATTAATTTTTATCAGAGTATATTTGCTTTACAATGTTGTGTTAGTTTCTATTGTACAGCAAAATGAATCAGCTATACATATACATATATCTCCTCTTTTTCGGATTTCCTTCCCATTTAGGTCACCACAGTGAAAATCATTCATTTCCAAGCCAGATAAAGGAGGAGACAAATAGTATTTCTCAATCCATAATTCAGAGGCTCACTTAAGTCAATTTCAAAGTAGGCATGGACACTCAAGGAGACATCATAATTGTCAAAGTGTAATTTTCAGAAAGTTAAAAATGTGACTTGCACAAATACAGATTGAACAGCAAAGATTTAAAAACCCATTGTATTAGTGGTCTCTTGCTGCTTTGACAGATTACCATGAATTTAGTGGCTTAAAGGGATGCAAATTAATTATTATACAGTTCTGTGGGACAGAAGTCCAGCATGAGTCTCACTGTGTATAATCATGAAGCCAGCACAGCTGTGTTCCTTTCTGGAGGCTCTGGAGGAGAGTGTGTTTCCCGCTCATTTGTGCTGTTGACAGAATTCAGTTTCTGTGGCTGCAGGACTGAGGTAACTATGTTCTTTGTTTGTTGTTGTTGGCTGTAACGTGCAGGCTACCCTTAGCATCAAGAGTCCTCTGATTTTCCCTCAGAACCAGCAATAGGGCATTGAGTCCTTCCTGCTGCAGTATTTTCTGCCACATCCTGTGGTCAAATCTCTCTTTCTGACCACAGCCAGGAACAGTTCTCTGCTTTTAAGGACTCATATGTTTGGGCTTACCTGGATAATCCAGGATAACCTCCTCTTCACAAATTCCATGACTTTAAAAGCACTGGCAAAATTCCTTTTGCCCTGTAAGGTAACATTCAGGAGTTATAGGGATCAGGGTGTGAATGTTTTGAGGGGATCATTATTCTGGCTACCACACTCATTTTTTGTACCTTTTGACCCCCTTCACCCATTTCATCCACACCAAAATCCCCACCGCTGGCAACCACCAACCGGATCTCCGTATTTATAAGTTTTTTTTTAGATTCCACATATAAGTGAAGTCAAACTACTTTTGTCTTTCTCTTTTTGACTTATTTCACTTAGGATAATGCCCTCCAAGTCCAACCCTGCTTTGGCAAATGGCAAGATTTCATTCTTTTTGGCTGAGTAATATTCCATTGTGTATGTATGTACCACATCTTCTTTGTCCATTTGTCTATCGATGGACGCTTAGGTTGCTTCCGTATGTTGGCTATTGTAAATGATGTGCAATGAATATGGGGTACATATATCTATTTGAATTGGTGTTTTGACTTCTTTGGATAAATACCCAGAACTGGAATTGCTGGATCATATGGTAGTTCCATTTTTAACTTTTTGAGGCACCTCCACGCTGTTTTCCATAGTGGCTGCACCAATTCACATTCCCACCAGCAATGCACAAAGGTTTCTTTTTCTCCACATCCTCACCAACATTTATTGCTTGTCTTTTTGATACAAGCTACTCGTAACAGGTGTGAGGTGATCCCTCATTGTGGTTTTTTGTTGTTGTTGTTGTTGTTGTTGTTGTTTTGTGATACACGGGCCTCTCACTATTGTGGCCTCTCCCATTGCGGAGCACAGGCTCAGCGGCCATGGCTCACAGGCCCAGCCGCTCCGCGGCACATGGGATCCTCCCAGACCGGGGCACGAACCCGTGTCCCTGCATCGGCAGGCGGACTCTCAACCACTGCGCCACCAGGAAAGCCCCCTCATTGTGGTTTTGATTTGCATTTCCCTGATGATTAATAATGTTAATCATCTTTTCACTTATTAATAAGCTAAATAGCACAATTCAGAAGGGGATAGGGGAGACTCATACAAAATCTGTGGGGAAAAAAGGATTCTGGAACAAATTTGCACAGATGGATATAAAACAGGTTAATGTATTACAGGGTAATAAAACTGTAAGATTTGGATGGATCTCTTCAGGTGGATAAAACTTCTTTGAGTCTTTAATAAATGGAAATTATTTACTACATATTAATTATTTATAAATTAATATGTAACTTTGTAGAATATAGGCCCTAATCAATAGTAAATAGGTCAAGCAAAATTATATTTCTTAGTCAAACTTCATCATGCATATAAGATTTTTAAAAACTTATTTTGAAGCTTTGGATTTTTTTCCCCTAACAAATTGAATCACATCAATGGATTATTGTCAGTTTCTTTGGACTGACTCTAAAAATTAATATTATAGGTTAAGGATTGGATGTAAGGAAAGCAATTGTTCAAGTTAACTATAGTCTTTTTGATAATTAACAGAATAAAAAGTTATGTATTATATGCACAACTATGTTATGTATGTTCAAATGTATTTTAACATATGCATGTGTATACATAACGTAGAGACATCTGTGTATCTGTACACAGATAATAAATATATTTAGATCTGTATGTGCTAAGTACTGAGGACTCTACACTTTAAAAAGAAATGCAATTACTTCATGCAATTCACAGGAAATGCCTTTCTGTCTTCTTACATAAGGCATTTTTAATGTGATCACTCTACAATTCTTTGAAATCACTTTAATTCAACATATATTTATTGAAGTCCTACTATGAAACATGAATTATATTAGGTGCCATGGATATTAGAAAAGAGTCACCTATGGTCCCAGGTCTCAAAGGACATACAGTCTAAAGGATGAGATGAATAAATAACCAAATAACGATGACATAATCTGAAAATTGCTCAATATAGGGATATATGAAATGTTATGGGAATGCAAACGCATAATTAGATACTTTTTCTTGGGGGAGAGTTTCAGGGGAAACTGAGGAAATGAAGATACACTTGATTTCACTTTTGCAAGATGGATAGGAATGAGACACATTAACAGGATGTGTGGGCCATCCAGAAAGAGAGGCAGCAAGATTCCAGTGTGATAGCAGTGGAGGGCCTACCGTGGGTGATGATTGGAAGGAGGCCGGAAAGGTAGGCCAGAGCCTTGCTTTGCCATCAGGCAGACAAAGCTAAACAAATATCAGTTCTTCTCGTTCACTGTGTGCTCTTGGCAAAGTATTTTTTCTAATGTTGAATAAATTGTACAAAATTATCTCCCTCAGAGTATTCTCATAGTACTGAGTATACATAGTACAGTGTAAATGCTAAGTTTCCATCATTCCTCATATACCATGACTAAAGTGTAGACTTTTTTCTACAAGTGATAGAAATTCACCAGGATGTTTTTTAAAGATCATAGTCGTAGTAAAGTAGAAGATGGCTGCAACAGCAAAGGGTCGAATGCAGAAAAGCTGTTCCAATCGTTCCTGTCACACAGGAAGAGGCTGGAAATAAAACACTGGAGATGGAGAGCAGGAGGCAGTTGCTAGAGGCGTTTGGAGGTACGGATCTGCCTAGAATGATCACATGGTTTCTGGCTGATACAGAATATAAGGGCAAAGGAGAAATCAAATGTAATCATAAGGTTCCTGGTGTAGACAACCTGTTATCAGTGATATTATTAAAGAGAATGGATAGGACGAGGAGAAGCAAGCAGATCATTAGGGAAAATTTCTAGGTTTTCAAATACTTGTCAGAATAAAATTGTGAAAGAAATTTCTTTTTCTAGAGTTATTATCTTCATGACTTTTATGTTCCCTTTTCTAACAAACAGAAACTATTCAATAGTGAACTAAAAAGCAACTTATTCATAAAATATAATCTAACCCAAAGAAACACACACACACACACACACACACACACACGTGTGTAGCTCATGAAGTTTGTGATGTTTTGCTGCGTTCTCATCTCACTATTTTTGCAGTTGTAAAAGCCTTGCTTCTTCATCTCAGGTCTGTGTTTTCTACCTCTTCTGTTGAAATCGCTCCTTGAAGACTGTCTACGTAGACTAACGTACCTTGAAGAGAGGAAATTTAACTTCTATTTGCTTTGAAATCTCCCCACCAGTACTTTGTTGCTGTGGTCACAGTAAGTGTTTAACACATATTATGAAACAAAATCATCCCATAATCTTTAAATGCAGACATCCCTTAAACTCTTGTTGCTAATTAAGTTAATTAACTTCCAGTTTGGCTGACAAGAGCAAATTCAAGAGACTCTTGGTATTCGCAGAGGCCCTGAGAAATTCCATTTAAAGGTTATAACCTATTCTGTCTCCAACACAAAAAACAAAATATGAAGCAGGAGGCTTGATCTAACCTCCCAGCTCATTTGAGTCAGTCACCTATAACTAATTAAGAAGGTGTGCTTTCGGGACGTCTGCACCCACGCTGGATGTGCAGTATACCCAGCAACGACGTGGTCCAAGGCAGCAGAGCCAGCGGAGAGTGAAGAACCATTTTCTTCCCCGAGGCCTGACAGACACATGCTGGGCTAATCACATTTTGCTTGTGCTCAGCTTCCACGGCTTTCCCCTGTGTCATCATTCTTCCCGTTGCAGCCTCCTGGGAAGGTTTCCCATTGCACACCCTGACTCTGAACGGTGCATTCGCGGCGCATGGCCGGGAGAAAGTGGGTGAATGGTTCTAAGTATCATCGGCAGCAGTTGTATGTTGTGCTGAAAATACCCACAGCAAATTGTTAGGAACACAAGGGAAAAGGAAAGAGAAAGACTGAATGTAAAAAGTGCCTGGGGTACTCCAGGCAAAAGCCAATAAAGAGGGAACAGGTACCTCCCCTGAGAGCAAGTGCTGGAGGAGCCGGTGCCAGGTTCCGGCGTTGTAGACTAGTGCACCCATCCTGAAACCTGTCCTACTAATTCATACACATGAGGCTGATTTTCTTTTCAGAAGGCTCTAAGGCAACTGAAAAATGAATTTCAATTTTGTTCAGGTCTCTTTTTAAAATAAGTCATTTCAACAGAAATCATTTAGTTACAAAAAACTATTAAGTCAGGTTTGAGAATCACCTACCAGGGTGTAGGTGGGTGGGTGTACACAAAAAATTCATAAAGTTACCAGGACGGGCAATTTAAAATAGGTAACTGTTTGAAAAAATAGGTAGAATGTAACATATATGTTTTTAAAATAATATTGTTGTCTGTAAGTTAAATTCGAGCTTTCGCATCTAAAGTTTTTTAAGAAAAATGTTTTATTATTGAACAACTGAAACTTTAGAACCAATAATGTAAACAACATAAACTTTGAGAGTATAATTAAGTATATGTTTTATTGTTAATGAAATGTTAATATATAGTTAAATTATATGTTTTAATAAATATTTATTTGTACTACAAAACATAGCATTTTGTGCAAGCTATGGCTTATTTAGTCTCCTGATGAGGGAAGATGATTCCTGTTAGGGGCTGAGTCGCATTATGGGGCATGTAGGAATCAGGCTGAAATGGTTATTACTTTTATTATTATTATTATTATATCCCATCATAATTTCTCCTTTCTCTTCCTCAGTGTGAACAATCAACATATATAATGAAGTTCTAAGACAGTAACTCTAATATTTCTAAACTTCACCAAAAGAAACTTATTGGAAATAAACAATAAAACTGGTATGCATATGTTGAATAAAGAGTTCAAATATTTTTCATTCAGTTTAACCTTCCTTATATATTAAATGTTTCACTGTTTCTACAAATATACAAATAAAAATAATAATGAGAACTTCTATTTCCAGCAGTGTGAGTCAAGATTAAAAAATTGATTTTTTGCAGAGGGACTCACTGAGGCCAGAGATGAAGCAGAACCCCAGAGCCACTTAAATGAGCGCTGCTCACCCGTGCCTGCCCTGTCTGGAGGAGTTCTGCAGTCAGGTGTCCCAGGGTTTCAGAGTCCAGGTAGGAAAGTACAGGGGATAGATGCAGACATATCCCCAGTTTGTTCACACTTTCCAGTGTCCAGGTTGTTTGGAAGTGCTTTTTTGCACCCTGCCTCTGGGCTTAGCCCTGTAATTTCCTTTGGTCTGTGGGCACAGTAGCAAAGATGGTGGAAACAGACTTGGAAAGTGTTTATAAAGTGTATCTTGCCCTATTGCTGCTCTTGGAACCCTGCCACCACGTGAACAAGCTCCAGCAAGCCTCCTGATTGATGACAGGCCACATGGAAATAAGGCCCAGTTATCTCTGTGGTCCCACCTGAGGACACTATAAATTACCTGGCCATTGTAAAACTACCTGCTGACTGCAGATAGTTGAATGAGTAAAGCTAAGATTAGCCAATTCCAGACCAGACCACACTTCTGAGATCAACCCAAATTCTTGATCTTCAGGATCTTCAGATTCAGCTTAATAATCTTCAGCTTAATGTGTGTGTGTGTGTGTGTGTGTGTGTGTGTGTGTGTGTGTGTGTGTGTGTGTTTTAAGGCCATTAATGTTGTTTGCTATAAGACAATCGCTAACTGATGAAGACAAGATGCCAAATTGGAGATTTCCCCAGTAAAACTAATATTCTGATATAATGAGAATGTTAATGATAGTAGTAACAATAATAAAAAAGAATAATGCCCCATCACCTAAAGGGTAAACTCCCATATCTTAGGCATGTCAATTAAGATTCTGCATGATCTAAATTCTACCTAGTTTCTTTTCTTAATTTTTTGATAGTCCACCGTTTTCAGCCTAATTTCAAGAATAAAAATTTGTGTTCATCCATGCAGAAATAAAAATGTGTCTAGAAACAGCAGCCTCCAACTTCTGTTATGCTTCACGAAATTCAGAAGGTGATTAAGCACTACTGACATTTTCAGGAAAGAGGGCTGATGAAAAAGTATACTAAAATAAGTTGCCACTAAAATGTGAAAGCATGGTCAGATCTACTTAGTTTTCTTAGAAACAGATCTCTAAGAAAAACTCATCAGGCGAAACATAAATTAAAATAAAAAACATAGGAATTGGACACTTTTAGTACTGAATGAAAGTGGGGAAAATTGAAGTATTATGTGCTGATTGAATGTAACATAGTATAAGAATTTGATGCATAAGCCAAACAAATTATGAAATATCTTGAATCCAGGACATAAAAATTTATAGTTAGTGGACAAAGCACAATTTGCTAAGGGCATTTCTCATTCTTAAAGAAATTTAAAGATAATACTTACCAAAATGATGTGATTCTAGTTCATAGCTACCCCTTACCTTTCAGCATATTACTCTTTCAAATCTCTTGTCTAGACGTCTAATATATTTCTCTCCTTTAGCTTTATAGCCAGTTTATGCCCAAACATTCAGTTTCAACCTTATCATTCAATTTTATTACAAATGTAATAAAATTACAGATGTCCAGGTCCTCACTATGTCAAGTATAAAACATTTCAATAATATTAAACGTGTCATCTACTTCTGATACATTTTGCAAACTACCAAGAAAAGAAGCACCACAACGTTTTCATCAATTCCTTCAACCACTAAAAACCCACATAAACTTTCCATCAGGTACTTAAAATATAGTGTCTGAGCTTAGATTATTCTGAGCCCTTTGGTTCCACATTGAAACAGTTTTGTTTTGTTTTCCTTTAAAGTGAGGGCTGAAGATTCATTAGCTCACATAACTGACGAGGCTGGGGCATCTGACTTCAGGTATAACTCAGTCCACATGCTCAAATCATGTCATCAGGAAACTACATCCTCTTATTTCTGGCTTCAGCTTTCTTCTGTTTTGGCTTCTTTCTAAACAATGATTTTACCATAAGATAACAAATACATTCAGAAATTAATTCCTGTCTAACATTCTATGTCTAACCTGCATTTATTTAGTTTAGCAACCTCTGAAAGAAGAACCCATTGCTTTTACCAGTTTCAGGAAAAGTCTCAGAACTGAATCTCTTGTATATAACTTGGAACATGAAATTCTCCTTCAAGAAATTCTGGGCCGAGGAATGTTCTCCCTGGCCAAGTCTAGGTGATACGCCCGATCCTTGGAGCAGAAAGGGGAATATGGTCACATGGATAGAGAATGCAATAAGGGCTTTCCTCCACTCTTAAATGAAGATGCTGATAGAAGAAGGGAGGAATGGACACTGCGCAGATACAAAGAACATATACCTATCTGGTGGAGAACTTCGTTTTTCTAAATTTTGAGAAACTTATGAGCAAGTTCAGCCTACACTAATTAATCAATCTTGTTTCCTAATAATTATTATCATGAATCCCCTATCTCAGTGAAGCAATCTCCTGAATGAAGTCCACACATGTCCCACTCGTAGCCATCTACACCAGGCCAATTGTAACTTACCTGCCTGTGATGCCCCCTTACCTCTCTATGCAGACAAACCCTTTCTTAATGTAACTCTACCTATCAGATGCAATACTTTAAGTGAAAGTACAAGTCATAGTAAATACTCAACGAGTATTAGTTTTCTTTCTTTCCTTCCTTTTGTTTCATCTTCATTTTCTTTCTCATTTTATAAGACTTTGTGAACTATAACCTCATTTTAATGATTCCCCAGTTACTAAACAACATGCATTTATTGAACAAATGAACATTTAAAAATTTCTATTTTCTCCAACTCGTTTTTCATGTGTTAACTGAACAAACAATTAGCACTGCAATTTTACAAATCTAATTTCCATGGCTTTAGTGTAACCTCCAAACTAGCTAGGACCTTAAATTTTGGTAAAATATTTTACTTTTATTCTGTATATTGTGTGAAAATTAACACAGTTGTGGATTGTAATTAGCTATAAAAGAGGATGCTGGAGTAGAAACAGAAAACCTAAGCTCTAGTTTTAATTCCATCACTTACAAGCTGTATTATCTTGAGCAAACTAGTTATGCTCTATATAACTGTATTTCCTTACCCCTCCCCAATGGGAATATAGAGATCCACCCTGCCTACATCGCACATTTACTTTATAGATCAAATGAGATGATGCATGAGGCAGTGTTATTAATAGAGAAGACCTATTGACCAATTGTTGTGATACCTATTCAGAAAAACGGACTGGAGCAGGACAGAAGCAGGGCACAGGTGTGCAGAGAATGTCACATTGTCACAACAGCCCACAAAAAGGAATCACAATTACATCGAATGTGCTGAAGGACACTGGCAGGTTGGAGGGCAGAGAAAAACAATGTTTTGTTTGTTCCCCAGGTATAGGAGGCGTAAATTGGTTTGCATATAATCCTGAGACTATAAGAAATTGTCCAGGTGCCAGTTTCACTCACAATATAGAAGGATGGACTGAGATGTAACCCCAGTGGAAAATGCTGTCCTAATGATTGTGTAACATGTTCTGAGTTAGCCATCAGATATGACTACTTGTCACTGAGGGAAAACAGAATGAGCTGTTAGAAGGAATGTTCAAAATGCAGAACATATATGAAATGCTTTCTACAATAATTCATATTCTCTGGATAATTTCTATCTTCTTTATGTTCTGTGAAAATTATATTGCTCCCTTCCCCCCCCCCCAATACCAAAGAAAATAAGTTGTGTCTGTTCTGACTGGTGCCTTGTATACCTATGGCTACCAAGAAAGAGAATCCTTTGGGAAACATATAGGAATCTTCTGTGATTTGCTTAATTTTCCTTCCTGTGAAGTTGAAGTGACTAGTCGTAAAACTGCTGAGCTAGAGTCATCCATTTTACACAAGTTCTCTGCCCTGAGACAAAACAGTACTATAGTCCAGGGAATGTGGTGGATGTTTCTTGCAGACCCATTATTATAGCATCAGAGCCTTTTCCAAAGAAAAAACTCTTCATAGCTCCATCACTTTTAGTGTTATTTTTTTAACTTTGCTACTGCCAAACGTTGCTAATTACTGTTTCTGTGCCCCCCTCCTCGTGTTCTAGGCCAGGCCTGACCCCGTTCCTGACTTATGAGTGATTGACAAGGACTCTTCTGTTTTTGGAACTTTTTGCTTTAAGTTTAGCTAATGTACATATCACTTATACACCCTCTGTTAAGTGACGCCATATTTTCTGTTTACTGTTCTGCTATAGCGGCTGTACCATATAAGAGTGAAGTCCCTATCTAGACATGGCAAATAAGCATGGACATCTCTTTTCTTCTGTACCTTTCTTTGAAATCATACTGGGAAACCTTGACCTGCTAAATTTGGGCCTTTTTCACTCTGATAAATCTCTGTCATTGCCGTTTCATATTACTATGCCAAGTGCAGATTTTCGAATCAGTAGAAATACTCCTTAGGATGCCCCAAAGGTGTTGGCACTGCAAGTATAAATCTGTGCTTTGTCTCCTCCCCATCTCTCTGTCCCTCCTGCTGCAAACCCACTTTGCAAATGAGCTTGTGTAGAGAACTGGAACATTTGGACAGCTTTTCACTGGGCATGACTAGAAAAAGAGCAGGTGATATGCAAGGTATGTGGCAAGGGCAATACAAGGTCACATCAAAGGAATTAATGGAACAGTTAATGAAACAAAGGAATTAATCCTAGAGAGTGATGTCAAAATATGATCTACTTATGATACTCTTGATAAAATAATAATCACTGCTTTATTATGACTACCATACGCTGTTTACCTGACATCTAATAGGCATTGTAGTAGGTTCTTACATATTTTTTGAGCATTCACAGCACTGTGGGTCGGCATTATTACCTTAGCTGTATAAATAGTCACCTGAGGCTCACTCCTGTTAACTCAGCAGGAATTATGCTACCAGCCTGTGAGGCGGGGTCTGGGATTTATCCCCGAGTTCTCTGACTCCAAAACTTTTGCTGCTCTGTTTTTCCAAGCAGAAATAAATATGCTCTAGGACTAAGTAAATAAATGATATATGTATGTGTGTATATATGTGTATTCATATATATTTAGAAAGAGAGTAAGAAATAGAGTGTGTGTGTGTGTGTGTGTGTGTGTAAATTGTCATAACCTGAAGATGAGATTGTGATACTGGTTAGTAGGGACAGCAAAATATAGTTGGAAGGAGAGATTATGGATTACTTCTTTTATATGTGTGTTGACTTCCGTGCATATTGTATTTAACCCAGATGTTGGAGTTAATATACACCGAGAATTAAGGAATATGTCCTCGTTATGTATGTCAGTGTTTCAGCAACTGTATTAGATGCAAGGGTAGGACCAGAAGGCTCTCCAAATAATGACTTTCATGCTTACAAGTGCTCGCAAATGTAGAGCCCTCTAATAAATGGCGATCACTTCAGCACAATGCTGACATTTCTAGGGAAGAACTTTACAAACATGCTACTGATATGTTGGAAACATCTGGCTGAGGAAAGTTTTGTGAAATTGAACTTTACAGTAGAAAAGTAGTACAACATTTGAACTGTACCATTTTCAATTGTGGCAGGGTGAAGTGAGTACTGGCCTCAGAATGTGAAAACCTGAGTTTTAAGTCCTGACTTGGAACAAGCTGACTTAATTATTAGCACCCCAGTGATTTCACTTATAAAATATGATAATACTTAGTTCTCAGTATGATTGTGAGGATTAAATGAAATAATGTTGATATTGTACTCTACTGATATTTCTATACTATTATAATCATTATGCCATTTAAAATATATTGCATTGTAATTTTCTCATTGTTTCTATACACAGTTTTAAAATATAACTTATTGTGAATTATAGTGAACAAAGTTGAGTAATTGCAAGTATAAATATGAATAATACATTTTTCAGAGAAATAGTGGAAACATAGTTCAAATTTCTGTGAAAGCTCACTGATACTTTAGTTATAGGGAGTGTTTAACCAGTGTTGTTATTTGACCTTTGTATATATTAAATAACCAAAAACTGAAGCAGAAAATTCCGTTTCATGAAAAAGTCGCTTCATAAATTATCCACTTTGAATGGTTTAAGCTGACTTAAGATTGGCACGCAGGGTGCCTCAATTGTGACTCCAGGTTAAGGATAGGTTCAGTGCAGGGACCAAAACGCGAACAGTTTTGTCACTTGTAGCGAGCAAGATTCTGAAACTGACTTTTGGAAAAGCAAATAAAATTATGCAAAAAACTGGCAGAGCTAACTTGATATCAGTTTTTACTCATTTGCATTTTCTAATGTGCCTGATTTCTAACACACCAGTAAAAATTTATGTGAAAGAAAGAGCTGGCTAAGTAATTATTGGTATTGAAATGCTGATTAATAGAGACCAAAATCTTATTAATATTACTGTAGGATGAATGTATATTTAGGATAAACAGGAAGGATATTCTCAAAAATAAACTGTGTGAGGGGACTTTATGAGAGGAGAATTTTTCATTGAATACTAACAAAAGATTAAAAATTGACTTAATAACTAAAGCCTCTCATATTAAGTATGCATTCTTTTATCTGTAAAGAATATGATAAAAACAAATTCCTCGTTCTTTAATTTGATGTAAAAGAAAATCTTTTTGTCTACGACTGCTGCCTCATGCTATGATTTACTATTTTGATTTGTAAACTCCAACAATCAAGATTGACCATATTTGGATATTATAAACAGCTGCAAAACAACAGCTATATCATGTAGAAAATCATTTCAGGAATTGTATTCTTCAGAATAATCTTGGTAAGAATATATTGTATTAACTGTATAAAACACTGCCTCAAGTTCTACCTCACTAGTTGGAATAAAGTCTACATAGTTTTTAAATTACAGATAAATTCTTTAAATTATATTGTTAATACATAAACATTTTGGGAAAAGTTTCAGTTTATACTCATTTGTTCTTTGTATTTTTCTCATAAAAATATAAGCCATGCCAGCAATATTTCATTGCATTTAAGCAATAGCTTCCTACCATGGAGCTCAAGTTGAATATTCATTTGAGCCATATTCAGAGGAGTGGACCTTTAAAATAAAATAAGGCTAAAATAATCTGAAGATGGTAACATCATTTTGTGCTACCACCATATTTGTCTCTTTGAAACCTCAAATGTAGTTATGTGACACCCATTGGTAAAATCATTCAGTGACACCTTGTGACAAACAGAATTAAGCCCCATTTCAGATAATGCTTGATTTCTATTCCTGTGGTTCTTAAACTTTAGCGCATGTCAAAATTCCCAGGGGGCTTGTTCAAACACAGATTGCTAACACCTACTCAGTAGGAGTGAGATATGGCCTAAGAATTTGTGTTTCTAACAATTTCTCAGGATGCTGATTGTGCATGTCCAGAGACCATGCTTTAAGAATTGTTCTCAAAAAAAAAGAATTGTTCTCGCTACTTGTAGTTATTTGCAAGCTGTGTAATGTTACTTGTCTCTCCAATCATTGCTTATGCCATTCTCTTTGCCTGGAACAAACAAATACCATTTTGTTTTCCACATGCTTAATTCTGAATTTGTTATTCAAACCAGAACTCAGGAAAACCTTTTTTTTTTTTTTAAACTTAGTCCTTCAGGCTGAGTTAGAGGCCTTTCTTCCGTGCTTTCATAGAATCCTGTGTCTATTAATTCATATGGCACAATGTACTGAAGTCACATTTTGGGTAGCTCTTCCATCAGCCTGTGAGTTTCTCAAGGGCAAGGACCATGTATAATTAATATTTGCATCCCTAAATCTACCATGCTATGGGGCACCCCATGAACATCCACTGATTTGTAGTGTTCTTTCTGTGTTTCTATATACAAACTTTGAAAATGACCAACAAATATACAAGTAGTCATAAAGGATTGAGACTAAAGAATATCCCAGGAAAAGTCAATAGAAAGAGGATAGTAGGGCTTCCCTGGTGGCACAGTGGCTGGGAGTCCGCCTGCCGATGCAGGGGACACAGGTTCGTGCCCCAGGCCGGGAGGATCCCACGTGCCGCAGAGCAGCTGGGGCCGTGAGCCATGGCTGCTGAGCCTACGCTTCCGGAGCCTGTGCTCTGCAGTGGAAGAGGCCACAGCAGTGAGAGGCCCACGTACCGAAAAGAAAAGAAAGAGGATAGTAGAGGTGGAATGTAAAGTGCAAGCTCAAGTCTTCTGACGGGTGCTACCTAGAGGAAGGTTAGTTTAAAAGAAGGTTAATGATTCACTGGAATTAGGTGAAGATTATTGTTTTGTCTAGGACTTGATTTGTACGTATGGCTGTCAAGGTCAGGTTCTGAAATACATCTTCTTTTGAGAATATACACTTCTATACAGAGTGTAATAAATTCAAATGAACTTAACTGCAAAATACGTTTTTACCCTTCATCTCATTCAAGGTTTGGATATTGTTGTAGTTTAATAATCTCTAATTGTATTTGAAACAGACAAAAGATTCTTTTTTCCTAGATTGATGTTATTTGTCTCATACCTGGATTAATGTTAAGTGTTCCCAGGCTTCAGAAGTGCTCAGATTAACATGATTTCATTTCTGGAATAATGGAAAGATCACAATCTTACATTATTTATATTTTAAACTGCAGTTTTATCGTTCCACATTGGAGTGGGTGGCAGGAGGTTGCAGGGGACGCTGTAGGCAATTCTGCACAACTCATACTTCTGTAAGAAAAAAATATAACATGGAAGGCCACAGAGACAGGACAAAGGGCCAGGAAAATAAAAAGCTAGGGACTTATTAAGACTGGTCATGTTCAATTTATGAGACATAAGTAGTAACAGCTGAACAAATAGAAGGTGGGAAAATCATATTTCAATTAAGTATCCTTGAAGCTTCAGATTCAAAAATACCACCCAAATCTCTCTGGGGAATTTGACTGCCAGACTGCACTTTTATCGGAGATAATTAGGGCTCACAAGAAAGCAATGTGATGATAAGGAAGACTTTATGGGTCGTACTTACTCTATAATGATATCTTGTGAAATCTTAGGGCAAATAATGGTCCTCAGCGCTGATGGGGTTCATGAGCCCTTTCGCATCTCACTGCCGCCTTCTCAGCATTTATCTCTAGCGACTGTCTTCAGGCTATGGTATGCATGACCCATATCACCCAGGATGGCTGCTTCTCACAGAGAATCAGGACAGTAGTCAGGGGGAGTGCTGCAGAAATGTGGACATGAAGAGTCAATGCACACCGGACACTTTGTTCCTTCTGTTAGAGAATTAAAAATGTACGTATGGATCCTGAGGCCAAAGGTATCAATGCACGTGGATAAGGACTTGTTCTTAGTTGCGCCTCATCTGCAGTCACAGATCCTGAAGAAAGGGACTGTTGCTTTCAAATATACTTTTCAAGCTGAGAAAGCAAGTGGGGGGGAACTAGGCAATGAGGGGTGTGTGTGCGTGTGTCTGTTTAGGGGGTTGGTTTTAGAAAATTGGGAAGAGTACACAAAGGAGAAGGGATGCAGACATCTTAGCAGAAGAAAGCAAGGTCTTTCGGCTTCCTTATGCCTTCAGACGGGAGGGTTGTCTGTGCTGCCCATCATTAAGTACCATAGTAATAACTCAAAAATATCACAACTTTACAGTTTTAGAAATACAGTTCTACTTTTATTGAAAAAAATCTGCTATTTTTAGTCAGCTGCTAATATATTCCTTTAATATTTCACCCTACAATTTGAAACTAATTTCAATTCATTCAACCAGAATGAATCCGAGGAAAGGGGAAAAAAACACGTTTAAAAAGATTAAATCGTTGTAACCGAAAAAGGCCATTATGATTGAAAATGTCAGAGTAGATGGGAATATTTTAAATTTGTCATATTGAAACATGTTTTTAATGATATACATATGTATATACACATATATATGTATGGCATCCTGGTTACTCTTAGTATCTGTCCCTATTTTTTTTTTTTTTTTTGAGCAGCAGGCTATTAGAAGGACTGTTTTAAAATACAGTGTTTTATTTCTTTGGTAATGGAAACATAATTTTTAATCAAACTACTTAATGTTCCTTTCGTGAGCTATAGGACAAAAAGGTGAGAGAAAGTTGGAAAAGGATTATATGTCAAAAATAGAACATATTCACATAAAACTCGGAGAAAATTTTTTCCTCGAGTCTTAACTCTAGAAAGTTCTAAGTTTAACATTTAGTTCAACCTTTGAGAAGATGTCTGTCTTATTCCTCATTTGTGCTGAATTTACACCATTGCCTTTGCTAGTAACAGACAGATAGATTGATGACATCCTCGCTACTAACTTCAATTCAGAAATTGGTCCGAGAAACCCACTATACCATTATTGACAAAAAAATCAGGGTCAAACTTTAAAAGCAAAAGCCATGCCTCCATAATCTTTTCTTTTATTTCTTCCCTTAAGGTCAGAAAATTTGACTCCCTTCTATCACCATTTATTGCTTCTTCAAGCTAAAAATCTGTTGATTGACAAGAAATGATGATATAAGCTAAATGGTCTGTTTGATTTTCCATCTTATTTTTTTGTTCTGTGCTCACTCATCTTCCCCCTCCCTCCGCAGCTTTCACATGTCTCATCTTTCTGCCATAATTGTCTAATGCCTCAATTTACTTACTCCTTTTCATACTGTGCTCAAAAGACGACATGGCTCATTTTGAAAAAGCAGCAGTTATTGTGCACAACACAGTTGCATAGCCTGGAATATTTTCAGTTCAAATTAAATAAAAATATTTATGAGCACACATAATAGGAAAGCCAATGCGGTGGGTGCATTGGAAGACACAAAGAAACATAAGCAATTCCTGCTGTTAAAATGCTTACGATCTATCCATTTGGAATTCAAGACATTAGTACCAAACCTAAATATCAGTAATAGATTGAAATGAGAATGAAGGCAGCATTAAGAGAGGAAGCAAGCAGAGGTAAGTGATTAATTGCGGAAAATGTGGTAAGCACATTAGGCATCCAGAAGACAGAAACATCAATTTATATTGGGATGCTGAGAGCAGAATTCAGGTCTTCAGTGGTCTGAAATTATCTAACAGATTTGGGTGGGTGGTGACGGTAAGCCACAGAGAGGGTAAAGGCCAAGGATGAGGTTAGCAAGAATATTGGAAGGTAACTCAAGCAAGACACATGATGAGAGAAAATCTCCAGAGAGAGCAAATCAGTTGCAGTGTTTTGTGGACAGTGACTATTCAGTCTGGTGAGAGAGGAGAGGTTACATACCAACATATCAAGAAACGGAATTGTCTTCTAGCCAATGGGGAGTCCTTGATTCAGACACATGGTATTTGAGCAAGAAAGTGGCATGACCCCAGCAGTGTTTTCTGAAGAGAAATAAAATACTGCTATGTGTTGGACTATTTGGATGAGGAAGTTAGAGCAGATCAAGATAGGAGTCTCACACAATTAACTTCAGGTTGAAATAGAAATGGGGAAGTCGGTTCTTCCACACAGTATCTGTCTTACGACAGAAGCAATGGGAGATCTGTGTGACGTCGGCTGAATGACTGCTGTGTGCCATACCCTGGAATTACAGCAGAAAGCAAATGTAGACGTGGCTTTTGCTCTTCTTGAAGGGAAGAGCAGAATCGAAAAATATAGTAATTAATTACATAAATAAATGTGTAATTTAAGATAAGATAAATTGGGGCGAGCATTGCCCTCTGAGGAAGGCGCCATTAAGACCCTCATAAGCCTCAGGGCCCGACTGTACTCTCCTTGGTATGCATCCTGGACTTTATGGTATGAACGTAAAAAAGGAGATGGCCTTTGGCCAAATCGCTCCAGGGACCTGCTCAGTTACTGGGAGTCCCTGGTTGTTCCCTAAAGCTAGGAAAAGCAACCCTGGAGGGGAAATTGGTGCCTTTGAGGGAGAAGCCAAGAAGCCAATCAACCAGCTGATGCCGATAAGGCGTGACTAAGCCGAGAAGCCAATCAACCAGCTGATGCCGATAAGGCGTGACTCAGCAAATTCCCTGCTTTAGGGGTATGTATACGGCTACGCTTTGTTGTTAAGCTTGCCTTGCAACCATCAGTTGTCTGTGCCCTTCTGATCCCATACCTTGGTGCGTTCAGTTCCCTACCCCCTCTCGTCGATTGTTGCTGCACTTTGAGGACCCGCAGCGGCTGGCGGCAAGTGGTGCCCGAGCAGGGACCGGACGAGAGGGACATCTGAATCTCGGTAGGTGAATCCCCGGAGTGAAGAGTGAAAGTGTGGCCACATAGTAAAGTTGATAGTAACTCGGGGCAATAGTCAGAAGTAAAAAAATATGGGACAAAAAGTATCCAAGAAGCGACCTGAGATCACTGATCAAGAGAAGGAGTTGTCCACCAGTGCTTTCCAGGCTTTCACAGCTGGAAATTATGATGTCTGTCTGCAACATCTTGCCTGGTTCCTTAGGATATAATATAACTGGTCAAAATTGTATTTTTAGTACTTGCATTCTGCCTATGAAAGGAACTTTTTCTGTTATGATGTTAAAACAACTTTCCTATGTAATACTGCCTGTGAATATTTCTGAACCATGGTATCATAGTACTAGCATGCAAGCTTGGCTAGAATTATCTGAAGCTTTAAAAAGACCTAAACGATTCATTGGAATATTAATATGTAGCATATTAGCCTTAGCTGCTTTAACAGCCATAGCCGCTACCGCCGGTTTAGCATTAAGTAAAACTGTACAACAAGCACATTATGTTAAATCAATTGTCTAAAAATACCAGTATTGCATTAGCATTACAAAGTCATATTGATACTCAACTAAAAACTGAGGTTGATGAGTTAAAAAATGCTCTCATAGGTTCAATGCATTGGTTTCAAAATGGACTTACAGGATTGATTACCGTGGGGTCATGTGTATTGTTGATGTTAATTGCATTACCTTGTTTATTACGCTTTATTGTTGGCCGTCTCGCTGCTCTTCGTCAGGAGGTGTATGGGTTGAAATTGCATTATCAAGCTTTTTAAAAAATAAAAGAGGGGGAAATGTGGCGAGCATTGCCCCCTGAGGAAGGCGCCATTAAGACCCTCATAAGCCTCAGGGCCCGATTGTACCCTCCTTGGTATATGCATCCTGGACTTTATGGTATGAACGTAAAAAAGGAGATGGCCTTTGGCCAAATCACTCCAGGGACCTGCTCAGTTACTGGGAGTCCCTGGTTGTTCCCTAAAGCTAGGAAAAGCAACCCTGGAGGGGAAATTGGTGCCTTTGAGGGAGAAGCCGAGAAGCCAATCAACCAGCTGATGCCGATAAGGCGTGACTAAGCAAATTCCCTGCTTTAGGGGTGTATATATGGCTATGCTTTGTTATTAAACTTGCCTTGCAACCATCGGTTGCTTGTGCCCTTCTGATCCCATACCTTGGTGCGTTCAGTTCCCTACCCCCTCTCGTTGATTGTTGCTACACTTTGAGGACCCGCCGCGGCTGGCAGCAATAAATGGTATAAAGAAAATAAAAGGCAGCCTTAACAATGTGTATATATGTTTGCACATAAACCATGAAAGAGTGATATGTCTGGGAAATTTCCCTGAAAATGGACATTTTGTGAGATTTAAGAATGAGTAGGTATTATCTAGGCAAAAGGGACTGGAGAAGAGACTTTTAGGAAGAGTTGAGAAACATATGCAAAATTAAATGGGAAATAGTACTGATATATTTGGGTACAGAAAGAAGGCAGATTTGACTAGATGGAATGAGATGAGGCTAACAAGATGGGCGTTTACCACAGTAAGGCTTCAAAGGATTGTATCTTTTATAAAAATTGGTAGCCAGTAAAGGATTTTTAAGAGGAAGCATTTAGAAAAGATTACCATAACTAGTACTTGGGTCAGAGACTAGAGGTAAGCAAGTGTCCCTGCAGGAAGATCAGTTAAGAAGCTACTGCAGAGAGAAGATTCTGGGAAGATGGCAGAGTAGAAAGCACAAAGAATCTGTCTCCCCACCTAGACAATGATTGCACTAGCATAATCTATCTGATTGAATTATTTTGGAACTCTGAAGTCTGTTGAAGGCTTGTAACGTCCAGGGCAAGGCTTGGGACAGTCAAATGTGGTTATTTTTGGTCAATTTCAGCTTGTAACACAGTAGCAGCTGACCATCCCCAGCCCCATGGCAGGCAGCTGTGTGCCTGTCCCTAGATCAGCCTGCACATAGCTTGTGGGCGCAAGGTGGGTAAGGAGATTCAGCCTTCCAAATATTGGGTCTGGGTGCTCCAATTGTTGACTGTTGCTTCTGGCTACAGAGGTGCAGACAAAGACGTGGGCAGCCATGCTGGTTGTGTCTCCCCACACCGTGGCAAACCCCCCTCCCCCACCTGCAGTGATTTCCAGGGGGTTTAAAGGGCAGTGCTCTTCCTACCCACTTCACTTTCTCTTTTTCCCCATTTGAGAAGTAGACATTAAAGACTAGGATATTAAAATGCATGTGTACATATATGGGAACAATTAGAAAGTGACCACATGTTCAAGGAAGGTGCAGGCAGGATCAGAAAAGATCTGAGAATACAAGCAAATCAAATTCAGCAACTTATTATTTATACATAATGACCAAGTAGGATTATGCTTGGAATGCAAGGATGGTTCAACATATCAAAATAGATCAATGTAATACACCAAATTAACAGAATGAAGGAAAAAATGATCATCTCAATTGATACAGAAAAAGCATTTGAAAAATTCAGTATGCTTTCATGACAAAAAGTGACTCCATGTTCATGGATTGGTAGACCTGATATTGTTAAGATGTCAATACTACCCAAAGTGATCTACAGATTTAATGCAATCCCTGTTAAAATCCCAGTGGTGGTATTTTGTAGAAATAGAAAACCCTATCATATTAAAAAAAAAAAAAAAGAGGAGGGGGAGGTGGGCACAGTGAGAAATCACACCTATTGGAATGGCAAAAATAAAAAATCTGACTGTATACCAAGTATTGATAGAATGTGGAGGATCTGGAACTCTCATATACTGTTGGTGGGAATGTAAAGTCATACAAGTACTCTGGAAAACAGTTTTGTAGTTTCTTAAAAATTGAAATATATTTACAAGACAGACTCACAGACTTAGAAAACAAACTTATGGTTACCAAAGGGGAAAGGTGGGTGAGAGGGATAAATTAGGAGGTTGGGATTAACATATATACACTACTATATATAAAATAGTTAATCAACAAGGTCCTACTGTATAGCATAGGAATATCTACTCAGTACTCTGAAATAACCTATATGGGAAAAGAATCTGAAAAAGAATAGATATATGTATAACTAAATCACTTTGCTGTACACCTGAAAGTAACACAACATTATAAATCAACTATACTCCAATATAAAATAAAAACTTTTTAAAAATAACGTTGCACAGATCCTGGATTATCACAATATATCAATATTTTATTTGAAAAAAATTTTAAATGTAAACCTGCATATGATCTAGCCATTCCATTGTGGGTTTTTACTCACGTTAAATGGAGGCATATGTCTGTACAAAGACTTGTACATTAATGTTCAAAGTAGCTTTATTTGTAACAGCCCCAAACTGGAAATAACCTATGTGTCCATCAACAGGTGAATGGATAAACAAACTGTGGTATAAATAATGCTAAGCAATAAGAAGGAATCAACAATTTGCACATGCTGAAAGAAGAAGAAGGAGAAGCGGGGGGTGGGAGGAGGAGCAGAAGCAGCTTACTGAATTTGTCTAGGTGACAGATGGTGGTGTTGCTGGAGATAAGCAGAGGCTCTCAGAAGCTATTTAGGAAAAATATTCAGCAGTACTTATTGGCTCATTAGATATGAGAGGTAAGGTAAAAAGATTGCAAGGGTGAATCCTAAATTCTGACTTGCACAACAGAATTGGAAGGATGATTCATTGAGATAGGAAATCATGGAATAGAAAGAATAAGATTTTTGAAGAAAGAGTTGAGGGAATTTATGATTTCCATTTGAACATGCTATATGTAATGGTTCCTGTGAAACAACCCAATAGTTGAATAGGTATGTAAAGCATGGAAGATCTGTCTGGGCTCAAAATACAAAATTGAAAATACTGTTATTTTTGATAGTATACAAAGGCATAGGTGGTTATGATATCATGTAGTGAAAGGAAAATAAAAATAGTACTGAACCCTGAAAAACTCTGGCATTTAATGTGGTGGAAGTGAATCATGGATGTACAAAGTATGTTAGAGAAAAGATGAGAGGGAAACCAGAACAGTGTGATGTAATCCATGGGAATAGAGAGTGTGAAGATGGAAGGACTAGTCATTAAAGGCAACTTTAGCTGAAAAAACCAGATAAAAGAAGAAATGAGAAGGGAATTAGGGAATTAGTCCAAATAATATTTTGTGACTTTTTTTTTTTTTTTTTGTGGTATGCGGGCCTCTCACTGTTATGGCCTCTCCCGTTGCGGGGCACAGGCTCCGGACGCACAGGCTCAGCGGCCACGGCTCATGGGCCCAGCCGCTCCACGGCATGTGAGATCTTCCTGGACCGGAGCATGAACCCGTGTCCCCTGCATTGGCAGGCGTATTCTCAACCACTGTACCACCAGGGAAGCCCGACTCTTTTTTTATGATTACAATAAAACTGACAGTTTAGTATCAATAGTATAAAGTTTTATGCATGTGAGTACATGTATAAGTTCATATAACCACCTCCACAATCAGGATACAGAACAATTTTATTATCCCCCAAAATGTTCTTTATTCTATCTCTCTATAGTCATACCCTCCCCTCAAACCCAAACACCAGCAAACATTGATCTTTTCTCCATTACTATAGTTTTGTCTTTGAGAGAATGTCATAAATAGAATCATAGAGTTTGGAACCTTTTGAAACTTGCTCCTTTCACTCAGCATAAGGCATTTTAGAGTAATCCAAGCTTTTGTTGTTGTTTATATTAACTGCGTCTTTTCATTACTGATTCGTGTTCCATTGTATGATATACCACAGTTATTTTATCCATTCATCTGTTGAAAGACAGTTTGTTTCTAGTTTTTAGTGATTATAAAAGAGCTGCTATAAACATTCATATATAGGTTTTTGTGCCAACAAAATATTTTACTTCTCTCAGGTAATACCAAGAATGTGATTACAGTGTAATAATGCAAGTACTAGCTTAACCACACAAGAAACAGCAAACGTTTTCTTGAGTGGCTGTACCATTTTGCCTTCCACCACCAACATATGAGAATGCCAGTTGCTCCACATCCTTGCCTGCACTTTGTAGTATCAGCATGTTTAAAATTTTATTCTTTCTTATAGGTGTATAGTGATTTGTTATCATGGATTTAATTTGTACTTCTCTAATGACTTTCAATGTGGAACATATTTTCACCATCTTATTTACCAACTATATATACTCTTTGGTGAAGTATCTGTTCAATTCTTTGACCTTTTTTTAATTGGGACTTGTTTTCTTAATGTTGAGTTTTGAGGATTCTTTATATATTAGGGATGTAATTCATTGTAATATATGTGATTTGCAAATATTTTCTACCAGTTTTTATCTTGTCTTTTCATGTTTGTAGCCAGATTTTTAGCAGAGCTAAAGTTCTAATTTTGATGATTTAGCCTTTTCTTTTATGAATTGTGATTTTGGTGACAATTCTAAGAACTCTTTGCCTAGTTCTGGGTCACGAAGATTTTCTGTTATGTTTTCTTCTAAAGTTTTATAATTTCACAGTTTACATTTAATATATGATCCATTTTGAGTTAATTTTCATATAAGGTGTGAGCTTTAGGTTGAGGTACAGTTTTTTTATTTTGTCTATGGTTGTCAAATGTAATTTATAATATTGTTGAAAATATTATCCTTTCTCCATTAAATCTTGAAAATAAGTACCAATAAGTACAATTATTTTGCCTTAGAATAGCATCATATGTTTTGCAATGCCCAATTTTATATTTAAATGAATTTTAAAATTATTGATAATATGTTTCAAAAGGCAAAACTTTGTTTTCCTTTGTTTCATTTTAAATAATTTTACTAAATATGGAATACACATAGAATGATATTTATAGTATGGGTAATATATCAAGAATAAATGTAAAATGAGGCAAAACCTAGAAACATTCCAAATTGTTGTTTATCTGGGAGGCAGATAAAACAGCAGTGGTACATACATATATTGGAATACTATTTAGCAATTCAAAGGAACACATTATTGACCCATGCAAAAATCTGGGTAATTCCCAAATACATTATGCTAACTGAAGGAAGTCAGAATCAAAAGGATACAAACTTTATGACTCTACTTACAATTTATTTTATAAAAGGCAAACTGCTAGGGATGGATTATAAATCAGTAGGTACCACAGGTTAACAGTTGGGGGATTCTCTGGCTCCAAAGGAGGTAGCGTAGAGGAATTGGCAGGGCCAAGCAGGGGAGGGGTGTGTGTTGAACTGTACTGTATGTTGATTTTCTTATTGGTTATGTAACTCTACGCATTTTTCAAAACAAAATAGAATTTTACACCAAAAAGAGTAAATTTTACTATATATAAAATCAAAATACATTTTTAAATAATAAGCACTAGTGTACTTTCTCCCAAATTTAAATAATGGCATGCTGCTAGTGTATTGAAAGAACACTATGTACTCTTCCATATTCTGAACACTATCCTGACTTCTAAGATTAGGATTTCCTTACTTTTCCTTAGTGTTCCTTCTCTTATGAGGATATCCCTAGACAATATAGTGTTTGGATTTGTATATCTTTAAACTTCATATAAAATAAACATATTTTATATGCTTTAACTTATTTTTTGTTCAGTGTTGTTTGTGAATTTAATCCAATTTATGTGGATAGTTGTAGTCCATTAATTTTTTCACCGCTATATAGTATTCCAGTTCAATGAATATAGCACAGTTTGCCTATCCTCTTTTGTGCAGACAATGGTTTATTTTATTTTTTTCTAGTTAAATGATGCTTCTGGAATAAATATTATATATATGTATGTATGTGTATTTTATATATATATATATCTCACCTGATAAACACTGGCAAGTATTTCTCCAGGATATATACTAAAGAGTTGAGCTACAATAGAGTTATAGACTATGCATATTCTCTACTAGATAACTTCTTCCAATTTTTCAAAGTAGTTGTAAAATTATATATTCTCATATTCCATTAGCAGTGCATGGAATACGTAATTGTTCTTTCTGGATAGCACTTTATCTTATAAGATTTAAACATTTTGCAAATATAGTCGTTATGATGGAATCTCACATCTGGCAAAGAAGTTGTCTAAAAAGATACAGCAAACTGTTGAAAATTCTCTCACTTTATACATTCTATAATTCTGTATAGCCTGAAATCTTTATCCAATGAGCTTGTACTGATTTTTAAATAACAACAAAAGTAAAGACAAAAATATAGATAAAAGACAGTAATAAAATTCAGCTATTTTAAAAAGCTGGTTTATCACATAATTAGCAAATACTCTGACAAATTGGGGGATGAAGAGTGCACAGCAAAATCTTGTCCTGGGGACAAAAGTAGATAAACATATGTATTACTTTTCACTTAAGCAGCATAGACAAAACAATGAATTTTTTAATAATTGGCAATCTTCCAAATACTGAGTTCCTTGTAAATAGCAATATGTAGTAGTGAACAATGCCCAAGTAAACTAACAATTCTGTGACTTAGGACTTTATGATAATTTTATCCATTTGTGGAATGTTTTGCTATCTGCGATGATTCTATGATCTTTTGTTCAGCCGTTTTTAGGGGTTCTAACCTACACTGAATTTTAATTTATCAATGTATGTGTATGTCTACCTTCCCCATTGGACGTTTTTGCAAGAACACTGGCTTTGAAATCATGCAGACTGAGTTTAAATCCCATTTCTGTAACATATTGGTGGTTTACATGTGGATGCTTAGTCCTTGAGCTAAAACAACATTTTCTCTGAAATGCTACTTTTGTAAGAGGGGGAAGGGTACAATATTTATAATGAATAAGTAGGTGTTCCGTAGACTTTTAGCAAAAGGAACATACATATGTAAACATGAGAAGTTATGGAGTCTGTCCTCAGCTCCCGCCTAATTATTGCAACAACCTCTTGAGGGACATTTCTTCCCTATCTTGCCTCCACACACTGTGAAGCCAGTGATTTTTCTAAAACAAGGTATTGTTCATGGATTAAACCAACTGAAAAACTTTAATAGTGGCCCTTAAGGTTAAGTTTAAAATCCTTTAACATGACTTATAAGGCTGTTCATGACTGACTTTTCTTCCTCTCTCCAGTCTCGTCTCTTGTTACTACCTGTTCACACTCTTCCTTCCAGCCATCCTGTTTTTCTTGCAGTTTCTCTATTTCTAGAGAAATATACTTGTTTTCCTCTACTTTGCTTTTTTTAAAAGTGAACTTTATTTTTTTCGTATTTATTTATTTATTTAGGCTGTACCAGGTCGTAGTTGTGGCGTTCAGGATCTTTAGTTGCGGCATGCAGGCTTTTAGTTGCATCATGCGAATTCTTAGTTGCATCATGTGGGATCCAGTTCCCCAACCTAGGATCAAACCCAGGCCCCCTGCATTGGGACCACTTAGTCTTACCCACTAGACCACCAGGGAAGTCCCACCTCTACTTTGCTTTGAAGCCATAGGTAGGAGCTGGCAGTTAGCATCAGTGCACTGGGAGTGGGTGTCTTTGGAATCTGGACCACCTCTGTGCAGTTTACTTTGGCCTTCAAGCCTGATCCCTGATACATCACTTCTGTTTTATAATGTGTTCCTGCTGGGCCCGTCACACTTTTCAAGTTGGTGAGTTGTACGCAAAGTAGCTCATGATGAGCAGATTTACCGGAGTCACTATTGATGTCCCATTGTTAAAGCCTGGTTCCTAAGATCTAATAATTAAGAGCTACTTTTCTATTAATAATCTCTGCTACACATAGACTGAGCTTCTCTAGAACCCTAAGGATCTATTCTGTAAATCTCTTAATGGTGACTTTTCACAGGCTCAGCAAAATATGTTTTTCTACACAGATACTCAAGTTCCCTGCTATCTGCTGGGTCCGTGGCCCGAGTTGGATGACTGTTTATACTACTTCCTGGAAAAGTTAAAGTAATGGTACATTACATTACTCTAACTTTCAGTTAGAAGGGAAGGCTGCCCCCTGACCATTCTAAAGACCTTATGCCACTCAACCAACAAGCAACAAAAGAAAAAAGTCTCCTAGTTGGAGTGTTTTCAATTTTCAAGAGGAAATTATGTTGCTGTTATACAAATTTAGGCAAAGAAAACTGTATCTGAAACCCAAGAGATCCTCTGAGGGTGGGAGCCACGCTTAGTACTTGATTGACCGCTGAGGTTCTGAATGAGTGCAAGCGAAATACATTATGCGTAGCAGAAGGAAGCCATAAATGCTACAGCTTTGTGACCAGTTGCAGAAAGGACTATAGCATGTTTGCATATTTTTTCTCTGCTTGTTATAGGTGTATGTTTAATTGTACATACAACCATGTTATTTTTCTTTTTCCTTTCCTTTTTATTTTATATAAAATTTGTAGGAGAATAATTTAAAATGTGGTGTTTAGCTAATGAAATTTTCAGAGATTCTGTGGTAAAATTTTATGGTCATAGCAAATGTGCATATTTCTGTTTCGGGAAATAGTGAAAACTTCTCTTCTAAGCAGAACAACTGTATCTTGTTAAGTGGAAAAACAGAGTTGTCTCACTGTCATACGGAAGTTCAAATGTGTATAACAGAAGTCTATGGACGTGTCCAAAGGAGTGAACTTTCCCAGTTCTCAGTGTGTTTCCTGTCGGCTCCTAACCCACCCTCAATACCTATACAGTGATAATGGGGCTCGTGCTTGTATGAATTTCTTTTTTGCTCCAAGTACGACTTTAAATTTTGATTGTAGGAGGCACCAGAGGAACATCACAAGCGGAAAGAGTTTTTCTTCCTGGTTAGTGTGTCCTTCCCTTTGCTGCTTTTTCTTCCTGTTGCATGGTTTACTGTAGCATGGGAGAGGAACATCCAGTGATGGTCAGTCCTGGCTGTGCCCCTAGAGAATACAGTCAGTGTCTCAGCCAGCTTGAGTCCTCAGCCTCACTAGATGGGCGGCCAGCTCACAGTGGTCCACTCTTGCAGACAGTGTACAGCCTAGACCTTGTACTATCCAGCCACAGAGAAGGCTGCTAGAACCCTAAATAAACCTGTGCCCTAGGCTGCCGGTCTCAGACCCTCTGCACCCTGGCAAGTTGTTTCCTGCTTGCCAGTCCCAGCTCCTATTTCCTACATATCTGTACCCCTCATAGCTATGCCAGTCTCAGCCCCTTCGTACTCTGGAGAGGTGTACCTGACTCGCCACCTTTAGCCCACATACCATAAAAGGTACCTCCTGTTTGCCCAGTGCCTCTGGGCAACACAGGGAGCCTCTCCGCCACCCAGTGTGCTGCACCCACACTTTCTCCAGTGAGATCTAACTTCCAGCCTTAGGATGGGAGCTCCCTTCCAAATGTGTTCTTTCCTTGGTCATGTGCCTTTCAGCCTTAGGACATTCTTTAGAGTTCTTGTTACCCTTTGTATTTGCTCCCTAGTCATAGTTAATAATTCTTTATATTAAACTCTCCCTGTTCAAATTGTGTTTTTATCTCCTGATATATCTCTACGGTTATAGGATCAACTGAATTGGAGAATTGTGGATTTGTAGTGTTCTTAATACAATGATATCTTTTTTTTAAATAAATTTATTTAATTTTGGCTGCATTGGGTCTTCGTTGCTGCA
The DNA here is from genome assembly GCF_026419965.1 of Kogia breviceps. Classification (NCBI taxonomy): domain Eukaryota; kingdom Metazoa; phylum Chordata; class Mammalia; order Artiodactyla; family Physeteridae; genus Kogia; species Kogia breviceps. The sequence continues at coordinate 15,296,424 of NC_081315.1, read as the reverse complement.
CACAGGCTTTCTCTAGTTGCGGCAAGCGGGGGCTACTCTTCATAGTGGTGCACAGGTTTCTCATTGTGGTGGCTTCTCTTATTGTGGAGCACTGGGCCCTAGGCGCACAGGCTTCAGTAGCTGCAGCACGCGGGCTCAGTAGTTGTGGCTCGCAGGCTCTAGAGCACAGGCTCAGTGGTTTTGACGCACAGGCCTAGTTGCTCCGCGGCATGTGGGATCTTCCTGGACCAGAGATCGAACCTGTGTCCCCTGCATTGGCAGGCGCATTCTTAACCACTGTGCCACCAGGGAAGTACCTATACAATGATCTCTTGAAACATACAATACCCTGGGAAGATGGAAGAGTATGATGGAAAGTCAGGGAGTAAATAGTGATAAAAGTGCTGGTGGAAAAATATTTCTGTTGTAATACAGTAGAGTTTCATTTTTGGCATTTTCTTTCATATGTAACATCCAGATCATTGTTAGGTCCTGTCAATTCTATCTGCAACATATATTTTGAATTCTTGTTACTTCTTTCCATCTCCGTTGCTGCCAGCTTAATTCATGCAGTTATCATCTTTCATTTATATGCCAATTAAGCCTTCTAACTAACCAAACCACTTCCCTCATGCACTTCTTCAAACTTCTCTTTACATAGGAAGTTATTTAGTTTCCATAGCACATTTCAAGCATGAAACAATTTTACTGAAATTTTTATGTATCTGTATTTTGTTTGTCTAGTGTTTGTAGTTTGGTTTTTCATTTCTAGAATCTGTGAAACATTGAGTCAATGTCGTTCATCATTATATCTGTAGCTCTAAACAGAATGTTGGCATATACACTTGGATGTCAGCACATACTTGCTGAATGAATGAATGAATAGCAAGAATTAGAAATCTATTGTTTTTCAGGTGTATAACAGGATTCCGTATTTGTATATATTGCAAATTGATCACCACAATGATCTAGTTAACATCCATCACCACACAAGTTACAATTTTTTTCCTCATGATGAGAACTTTTAAGATCTACTTTCTTAGCAACTTTCAAATAATACGATACATTAACTATAGTCATCATGCTGTACTTTACATCCCCATGACTTATTTATTTTATAACTGGAAGTTTGTATCTCTTGACCACCTTCATCCATTTCACCCACCCCCCAACTCCCACGTCTGGAAACCACCAGTCTGTTGTCTGTATCTATGAGTTTGATTTTTCAGCATTTCTTTTTTTTTTTAGATTCTACATGTAAGTGGGATCATATGGTGTTTGTCTTTCTCTGATTTATTTCACTTAGCATAATGCTCTCAAGGTTCATCCATGTTGTTGCAAATGGCAAGATTCTTTTTATGGATGAATAATATGCCATTTTATATATACCACATTTCTTTATCCACTCATCTGTCAGTGGATGCTTTGGTTGCTTCCATATCTTGGCAATTGTAAATAATGCTGCAGTGAACATAGGGGTGCATTTATCTTTGTGAATCAGTGTTTTAATTTCTTTCTGATAAATACCCAGAAGTGAAATTGCTGGTGCATATGGTATTTCTAGTTTTAATTTTTTGAGAAACCTCCATACTATTTTCCAAAGTGCCTGCACCAATTTACATTCCCACCAACACTGCCAAAGGGTTCCCTTTTCTCCACGTCTTTGACAACACTTGTTATTTCTTGCCTTTTTTGATAATAGCCATTCTAGAAGGTGTGAGGTGATATCTCATTGTGATTTTGGTTTGCATTTCCCTGATGATTAGTAATGTCGAGAACCTTTTCATGTACCTGTTGGCCATCTGTATGTCTTCTTTGGAAAATATCTATTCAGATCGTCTGCCCATTTTTCAACTGGACTGTTTGTGGGGATTTTTGCTATTGAATTTTATGAGTTCTTTATATATTTTGGATATTAACTTCTTTCCAGATATATGATTGGCAAAGATTTAGGTTGCCTTTTCATTTTGTTTCCTGCACCATGCAGAAGCTTTTTAATTTGATATAGACCCACTTGTTTATTTTTGCTTCTGTTGCTTTTGCTTTTGGTTTCAAATACAAAAAATCATTGGAAAGACCAGTGTCAAATAGTTTACTGCGTATGTTTTCTTCTAGGGTTTTTATGGTTTTAGATCTTACACTCAAGTCTTTAATCCATTTTGAGTTAATTTTTATATTGATATATGGTGTAAGACAGTGGTCCAGTTTCAGTCTTTTGCATGTGACTGTCTTTTTCCCGCCACCACTGATTGAAGAGATTGTCCTTTCTCCATCATATATTGTTGTTGCCTTTGTCATAAATTAATTGACCTAGAAATCTATTTTTGATGAGTTCTTTAAATTGATATCTAAGTCTTCAGAATATTTTAATGCATTGAGAAATGAAATGGCATTGTTCTTATAAAATTGGTGCTTACGGAGTAATAGGATAAGATGACACATATTAGAACAATTTCTGGACAAGGCAAAATGCAATGGGTATTATTGTTTGGTGGAATCAAATTGTATGACAATTGAGAGAAGAGGAATTCATAGGGGAGGATCAAAGAAAAGATGTTTGAAGTAGAAAATTTTTAAATGGGTAGGGAATGCCAGAAAGATAAACAGACCAGGCAGAAAGCATGAAATAATCAAAAAGGAGGGATGAAAAAAATTCAAGGTTTATATTAGCAATGACATGTCTAGATGGGCTGACCATAGGCTATATTAAGAATAAAACAAATAGCTTTTTTAAAAGTGAGGGAATATTAGAAATGGGATTAATAGCAACGTTAGTAGATATCTGTCATTATTCATGGTGTTCAGCTTTTGAAACCCTTCCTATGTGTGGGGAATCCACTGACTTGTGAAGCAAAACTCACATCCAACTATACAAGTGAAAAGTGCTAGAGAATTTTTTTCTTTGTTTCTCTTGAATGTAGGGCTCAGGTGCAAGATATAGGGCAATCAGATGGACACATCTCAGTTTTTTAATCTGAAGTAAATGACAAGCTAGGTATGGTAAAAGAGGTCAGCTAACACTTATTTTTCCAAGTTGTCCATGGGTGTTGCTCCATTGACAGCATCCATTTTTTCAGTATTGATGCTATCAGAGCAACATCACTGGTATCTTTGATGAAAGATTTTAGTAGCATAATTACAAATACTATTTTTCCCAAAATGCATGACATCCAAATATGGTTCTCAAGCCCTGCCATAGATTGTTAGTTTCTCAGTATCCTCCTAAGGAAATGCATTTCAGCTAAAACCATTCAGATTTCTGCTTCTTAATGCTTGTACGTAAGAACTTTGGTAAACTGGTTTAGGAGATTTGAATTTTTTTTTTTTTTTTTTAATCTCAGTACGCGGGGCTCTCACTGTTGTGGCCTCTCCTGTTGCGGAGCACAGGCTCCGGACACACAGGCTCAGTGGCCATGGCTCACAGGCCCAACCGCTCCCTGGCATGTAGGATCTTCCCGGACCGGGGCACGAACCTGCGTCCCCTGCATCAGCAGGTGGACTCTCAACCACTGTGCCACCAGGGAAGCCCCTTGAATTTTCAACAGTTGAAAAATCTACAATAATTTGAAGTATTCTAACTGAGAATTGTTCTGGAAATGTGAATTAGTTAAGATTAATCTAGAAACAATTGTAATCATCATAGAAGCCAAAAGAGGCTTGCAGCAGTGATCCAAGAAGGAAAAAAAAAAAAAGACAATATGTACAGGCATTTCACAGAAAAAGCAATACAAATTACTTATAAGCATATGAATAGATGTTCAATCTTATTCAAAAATAATAAAATGCAAATTAAAACAACAATAATAGAACAGATTGGCAAATGTTAAGGAATGATAACACAAGGGTTAGAAAGTTGTGGGGAAATCTCATCTTCATACATTGCTAGTTAACGAGTACATTGTTTCAGCTACTTTGGAGATGATTTGGAAATATATTTGCGTGCAAGAATGATAATGTTTTCGACTGATACACATAAAACTGTGGTAATAAAAGGAATGGAGTATTTGTGCCAGAAGAGAACTTCAAATTTAATTTCATTATAGTTTTATTGTTTGTATTGTGAATAACAATTATTTTAATAACCAGACAAACTGAAAAAGAAAAAAGGAAAGAGTTAAGGCCAAACATGAAGAGAAAAACAACTTGAGTAGGGAAAAAGCCTACTGAAAGAAAAGGACAAAATCAAAATATAATTCAAAGAGAAAACTTCCCTGGAAAATGATTAGATATAGGAAGTGAAGAGCAGAGAGAAATGAAATGTTATTTAAGTATGTGGAGACTAGGCAATTGAAAAAAATGGGATTATCATAAACCTAATAGGAGAAATTAGAAAAATAATTGTTTTAATGAATAAAATGAATATCATTTAAAAAATGTGTTGAGTCTTTCAGGATATTCAGCTAGATATTGCAACAGATAATTAGAGATTGTAGACTAGATCAGTTAAGAGATATCAAAGTTCAGAGATTTAGGAAGTACTCACAAAGGTGGGATGGCAATAACTGCAGGACTGCCAAAGAAGAGAGACCAATAAAGATGAAAAGAAGCATGACCTTGAATCTTGTAACACAACTACATTCGGGCAGTAGTAAAACAGGAAGAGTCAGTAAAGAATAAAAGAGAGTAATGGGCTCCGTGTCAAGAGAAGCAGCAGAATGGTATATGTTCATTGGACCCAAAAGATAATACAATTTTAAGGAAATAGTCAGCTGTGTGGATAGTTAAAGAGATAGAGGTTCAGACTGAGAAAGGGTCACTTGATTTTGTGATTAGATGGTCAGTTTCAAGTTAAGCAGTGGTAGATACCTGACTGCAAGCATCCCAATGCACAAGACAGTGGAAACAGCAAGAAAAATAGTAGTTTCAAAACAACTCTTTTTTTAAACATATTTATTGGCGTATAATTCCTTTACAATGGTGTGTTAGTTGAAAGGTTAGTCACAAAAGGAAAGAAAAAGATAATTCAGGGAATTAGAAGAGCTTCAACATATGTACACATCTCTTGTGAAGATACATTGTTTTGTATTCAAATATTGGTCTTTTTAACAATAAAGGAAGACACAGGAAGCCAACATTCAGAAGACAGACTTTAATAGGTAGGAAATATTACTATTGTTTTTTGTGCAATTGAATCTGGGGGTTCTGAAATGTAAAATCTAGGTATGCTTGAGAGTGTGTCCTGGGTGATGCAGTTTAAATGGCTTCCCCTACTTTCGGTAAAACCAAAAGTCAAGGGGTGGTAGGGTGTAGGGTCTTCCAGTGGGAGTCATTAGCAAGGAATTATTAAATCTAAAAAATCTCTACATTTATAATACATGAACCCTTACTTAAGCTGTAATTGTATCTTCTAGCTTGGTTTCAATTGTGCAATAAGGAATTAAGAGAAGGGTTCTGTTGGGGGGTTTTTTGGTTAAAACATTACAAGAGCATTATTCTACTGAGTTCTGTGTGTCAGGTATCCACCAGAGATTAACTGTATATAGCCCTCTTGCCTCCAATCGCCTTGCCCAGCAGTATTTAATATCTCAGATATCCCTAAAAGGGAGAAGAATCTGAGGAACAATGGTTGGGACTCTGAAACCTAGACAGCTCTTCTCCACATGAAAAGTCCTCCCTCCATTGCTTTGGAATACCTGGATTTGATTTCATTTATATTGTTGGCTGGTACATTATAAGATAATAGAAAGTCTGAGAAGTTTTATGAGTATAGGGAGATCTAACATGTTTATTAAAATAGCTAAAAAGTCACTAGTAAAAAATTGGAATGTATATGCTGAATATAAGATGACAGGTTTCATTTTTTTAGTTGAAGTGATATTTTTCTGTAATTTTTATCTCCAAATGGGTAGGAGAATATTTTTAACCATTTTGAAGACATCAAGAGGTAGTTAGCTCATGACCAGAATTGCAGTATATGACGGTAGCTACTAAAAAACTTGGCACTCAGATTTATTGAGAGCACATTGACATGGTCCTAATTCAATAAGATACCACCACCTACAGAGTTGACAGATTTGGTCAGCTTCATCCAAAACTGGGCAGTTGCTTGAAGGGAAAAGTAATCTATCAGATCAGTTACTTGTAGTACAATCAATTAAAAAAAAAAAAACAAAAAACTGGCTATATGCCTGAAATTTTAAATTTTTAATGTTTTCTTTTGGCATTATGCAGGCATAACCACTTTCAATAGCATTTAATACTTATTCAAGATAACAATGTTACTGTTAATTTTACAGTTAATTTTACACTTCATGCTTTCCTCATCCACTCTCTCCTCACAAAATACAATAACAATCAAATCACATAAGAAGAAAGAGCATTTCATTTTTTTAAGGCATTTCATTTCTAACCAATAAGATGACTCTGTATATATGGAAGAGCTATTTAAAATGCCATCTTTATGAATATTCAACTAAATTCAGATTAAGCTTTACCATTAGGACAAGGGAAGCAGAATGCTGACTCTACCATGAAAACACTTTTAAAAACTACTTTTTTGGGAATGCCATATGTAAAGAGTGAATGTTAACAAGCAGTTGGGCAAAAGTGATACACTTTTTATATCTATATTATTCCTGTGTAGTCCTTAAAATGAGTGCAGAGAGAAAGCTTTGAATGCTAATTTACCAGAGACAGGAATACACATTTATATCTATGGCACTTAAAAAGTACATCTTTTTTCCCCTTACAGTGACACATCATAACGATGTCAAGGTGCTGAAAAAAGAGCATGACATTAACAAGATGTAAGGCTAACTTAATGGAAGTTCCATTGATAAAATGCCATCGTCGCAAAGCTAGTAATTATGCTTTGGCTATTACACTCTTACCAAAGAAGAAATATATCAGATGCCTGCCCATCTAGGCATAACTCTAAACGATTCTGAGGCACTGTAAATTTTACATCACTAAACTGTAGAATATTAAAAGCAACTAACTTATTCATTAATTATTGTATCTTACTGACTAGAGTCAAGAATTATGACAGACAATTTAATCGTTAAAAACCTCACGCATAGTTACTTGAAAGTGTTTTCTTTTAAAATAAAACATCCCTAGGAAAAAAGTCAAAGATTCAGCTTCTCATGTACACATTAATAACCTTATAGCATTGGATTGTGAAGTTCTTAGTAGTCAAATTATGTTTGTGTTTTATTGTAAGTTGCTAGATCCTCATAAGAAGCTTAATGTTATTACACAGCAAAAAAGTGTTAGGGCTCATCATAATAGCAGATAAATTAGCTTTCATATGACTGTGGTTCAACTAAAGTGGAAATTAAAATTTTAAAATATGTGATTTGGGTATTTTTATCTTCATCATATGCATTACCATTATGCAAGTTCTTGTAAACCATCTTTTTGCTGCTCTCTTTTCCGTGGTCACTGAGTTACTAAAGTTAGCTTTTGTGCTATCACCTACCCTGAGACTTTTCTGTGATTATTACATGCAGTCACGGAGAACGCTTACAACTGACTGTGCACTTGTAGAATCATAGAAACAGATTTTCTCAATGCGGTAAAATTTTTTTATGTACCTCATGCCCCTCTCCCTACCCGCATTTAAAATTCACCACTGAGTATCAAACAGTAGGTTACATACAAGAATTTCTAATCATGCACCATGACAAGTCATTCCCCCAAGGAAAGGAGCAATAAAGGCATCAGAATGATCAAATTTACTTAAATCTCTAAACCAAGGATCTCTTCCTTATCCACTTTGCTCACATTGTTAGTGTTCATTCATTCCACAATTATTGATCAACCCCCTATCATACACAGCACAATGTGAAAGGCACAGATACAACTTGTCTTCAATGATTTCTCTGAGAAGCAGACTTTGAGTCAAGGGTTTGAGGGAAAGAATATGGGCAAAGCAAGACAGAGAAGGAAGAGAGAGTCAAGCAAGGCTGTAATTTTAGGTAAGTCCCAGCCTCAGCCTGGTCCCACGGGTAGGGGCTCTGGAGTGGTTGGCCACCCCTCAGAGGGGAGGAAGGAGGATTTCCTCCCTCGCTCCCTCAATGTTACCAGGAGGATTAGCCAGCCACTGCCTTCTGGCCCGGCTGCATCGGCAGAAAATAAACTCCCAGGCACCTGTTGCCTCTAGCCGGGCTTGGCAGCTCCAAGCACCCTGACCGTCTTCCGAAGGTCACAGCAACACACAAAGATGCTGGGAATGTGGGTGCACAGGCTCTCGGGGATCTGGGGGGAGTCACCATGGTGTCAGCTGCACAGTTTTAACAAGAAACGGTATTTGTACTAAAGTGATTTTACAGTGGGTTTGAATTTAAGAAGCAAGCCCAAATCAAAAAGTTCCATTCTATGGTGTTTAGAACTGCTGCTGATAGCCAAGAACTAATATAAATTGATCACACAAAAGGCAAGCCTATAGCCAGTGTTTTACAAATGGATGCTATCTGGCCTATGGCAAACTCAGTACCCAAATATATTTTCTTTTTTTTCTTATTTCTCCGTAAATGTAAATGGAAAAGAGCCATTTTGGAACTGTACATGCAAAACCCATATGGCTAAAGGCTGCTAAATGCCTGGAAGATTTTTCTGAGAAGTTCTGCAGTTAGTTTGATATCCACTGCACTCAGTGCTAGTTTGGTAATTGTAAAATTAAGGAAGAGTAAGTGGAAAGAGATAAAAGGTATTGTAACTACCCGTTAATTAGTATGTTTTAAATGAATCTGAATCTTTGCAATTAGATACCACGTCATTTCAGTTATTTTGTGGGAAATAGATGACAAAAGAAAAAATGTTCTCCAATACTGAGGCATTTCTGTGTGTATGAAAGCTGTTCAAATAGAAGTTTTACCCAACTGGCTAAGCACCCATCTGCTGGGCAATGATAATTCTGATTAGGTGCAACCGCGGCAGACATCCATTGTAAGACATCAAATTATTTATTAGTCTATATGTGTTGGCTTCTGTCCGGATTACGTTAAAAATACTGTGGTGTAAAAGACACTTAAATAAAAGCCCAAAGATATTTGTACTCATGCCAAATAATTCTCTTAAGACAGTAAAGTCTTTAAAGAAACGTCTTTCAGGAATCGATATAAGGACATTTACTTTTCTCTTTACATATGGAAAGATAGAAGAGGCTAAGAGGGACCTTACCAGATGCAAAAACATGCCCTCATTTTCAGAGTCATGAGGTAAATGCGTTTACCCTATGGAATTTTCTTATATAGGCTTAAATAAAGTGCCACTTGAATTCAGGTTTCGTCGCTATTTATGTACGTGTTTATAGCTATTAGAAAGCAAAGGTGGGCCGGTTCCCTAGCTGCAGCCGCCGTCGCCGTCGCCTGTGCAGGTGCAGCGCGGCCGCCTCCCGCCAGCTCGCTCCGGGGAAGGAGAGCGCGCGCCAGCGCCGGCGTCCTAGCCCCAGCCTCTCCCCGAGCCCTGAATCCCAGCCACGCCCGGGGCGGCGAGATCGTGTACCCCACGGAGCGGGTGAGCTGTCTGCATAAGTTCTGGCCTAAAGCACGCTTCCACGACGAGACCTGCAAGATGACACTCAACATGAAGAACTACAAGGGCTCCGAGAAGCAGCCCCGGTGCAAATGCACACTACCCCGCGCAGTCCTTCACCAGAGCGGCCAACGGCCCGGAAAAGCGACAGTGAGCTCCAGAGTCAGGTGCGCTGCCCTGTGCGCCCCGCCCCACGCCCCGGCATCCTGACCAGGCTCGCTCCTCTTTTACTTAAAGCCTCCTTGAAGCAGAGGGAGAGGGTCCCAGGGCCACAGAAGTGGAAGCACAGACCCGAAAGATGCTGCCATCTCCAAGTCCCTTCTCTTGCTTGTCGTGGGCTGCGATGACCCTCGCCTGGCTTTATTCATCTCTGGGCTTCCTTGTCACCCTTCTGGGTCTCCCCCTCCCATCTTCACCCCGCTGAGTCCGCTGACTCAGGCCCCGCTGGTTGACATCTTTGCATCCTTGTGCCCTGCCGGAGAGGGAGGGGCCTGCAGGCATACTTAGCATCAAGTCCTCACTGCCTGTGAGTTGACTTGGGAATATTTACCCCAAATCAGAGGCTTGAGCCCCTGGCTGACCAATCCCCGTCCCTCCGTGGCCAGAGCCAAGGTGAAGGCAGGGGGAGTGTCTTATATCGGGCAGTTTGGGGGATGAGGGAGGCAGTGAGGGAACAATTGTGGGAGCCTTGGGGCAGGCGCTGGTCCGTTTTGTTTCCTCTCGATCTCCAAGCACAATGTGGATTCTGGGGCCAAAGGTCATTGACACATCCTGTTGGAGAACCTGCGGTTGGCAGGGTAGTGAGAGGGCCGGAGGAGGACCTGGGGGAACAAGAGGTAGCCTGTTTTCACTCAGCTTAAATGTCCTTCCAAAACAAGGGAAGATGGCTGCTGGAATCCTGCTCCTCCCGTCCTAAAGTCAGGGGACCTTTTCTGATGTAGGACCTTAACTATACTTACACCCCTACCCCCCTGGGCAGAAACCGTTCCGAGCAAACAACAAAGGCCTGGAAAACAAGACACGTCTGAGACATGCCCTAACCGCGAGCAAACAAGTATGGCGGGGGATAAGAATGATTAAGCCAAAGAGTTTAAAGGTCGCCCCAGCCAACCATAACTCATGTGAATCAACCCCCCACCACAAAAACACGAAAATGTAAAGTAGGCATCCGACAGCCAACCAATCAAGGAACTAGAGCCAAGTCCCCACTCCGGTCCGGAACAAACAAACCAATGAGAAAAAAACCCTTGATATATCCACACTTTGCATAATGAAAAATGAAAGCTATAAAATGTATGTGATTCCGCTTGGGCGGCGTTCCTCTTCGGCCTCCTGCGTGAGGACCAAGGAACCCCGGTGCACCGGCTCCTAATAAACCTCTTGCGTGTTGCAGCGACTCTCGACTCTTGGCGGTTCTTGGGCGAGCTGGGATCCCTCGGAGACCGTTCAGGTCTAACACTGACACCCCCAGAGAAAGGAGGGACTGTCAGTGGTGCTGAGGGACCCAGGGGCTGCTGGGAGTCCTCATTCCTTTCCAGGACCGTCCATCCCTAGAAAAGCACAGAATCTGAGGCCTGGGCTGAGTCCCTGGTCTTTTCTTACAGTTCACAGAGGTGTTTTAGTCAGTCTAATCCCAGCAAAGAAGATGCAGCAAAGCTAGAATGTGAATATAACTTTAGCGGACCAATAATAAAATGCAAGAAGCCCAATGGTGAGAAAACTGAATTCTCTCAATATTGCTTCCTGTTTTCTTCCTCATATCCCTCCAGGGAAAATTACTATATTGCTTAATTTCTGCCTCTTTCTCCTCACATATGCACTTTGGGGCCTTTTTTTTTTAATAGCTGGGAAAAAAAAATACCACCTCACAGTCCTGTATTTAAAAAGAAACAGAAATGACCATGTGAAATTTACCTCTGTCCGAACATTCCATCTGTGTGTGTGTGAAGCCGTCCGTTCATCTTTTTACATGGGGTGGTTGTCTTTCCTTGGTCTGTTTTGGTCCCCTCCCTCGTGGGCTTGTGCTTGGGATCAAATCTTTCTAGCCTGTTATGATTTTGAACATTTGACTTGGACCACAAGTGAATCTTTCTCCTGGTGACAAAAAAGAAAAAAAGTTTTCTTACAAACATGAGTGGCAAGACAAAGTATTCTTATATCCTAGCTGTGTATTAAAAAAGCTGAATTGACTTGACCCCTCTGGCAATTCTCATCATGAATCTAGTGAATGATGATGTCTGGGAAAAGTTACCTACAGTCAACCTCTAATGCTTATTTCATTTCAGAGCCAGTAAACTCCATTTTCATGTTTAGCTCACCTGGACAGTAGGATAAAAATCATAGCTTGTTAATGGTGCTATATCATCCATAAACTAAAATTTAAACAGTTGTTTAAGATAAAATGTGCAGGCCTCCACCCCACCCAATTTGCCTAAGTGTGTGAAAGTGGAGTGAATAATAAAGAGAGCAATTAGACGTACAACCTGAACAATGCCATTAGACTTATTGTAGAGTTATTTTTGCCACGTTCCTCATTTACATAAAAACAGATCTAAAAGCATCATCACCAATAATATGAGTGATTATATGCAAATTATAGGGTAGGCAGAAACTGGGCTTACCTCACACTGGGATGGTACAGAAAGCAAGCAAACTAGACCTGGAGGTGAGAGTTCTCCAAGCAGCTCTCGAGCTAAGCAGAAAGCAAATTAACTCACCCTCTCAAAGTTACAAATACTTAATTCTTTTATGCAGTACTTCTCTGTAAGTACACTTTGCAGAATACCACAGCAGGAAAGTGATTGAGTTTCAGACGTTTTATTCCTTCAGAGATGATATAATTTTTAGGAACATTAAGGTGGTGTAAATAACCTGTCCTTATGTTTATTGATTTATTCCCTTTTAAAACAATTGTTCTGTCCCAGTCATTCTATGTAATTATCACTCAGTCTGTAGTTATGTATTTTTCCTCTAAAAAGTGGACATCATCTGAATGAAATAAGTGGCTGAGGCAATATAAAAGAAAGGATATTATTTTATTTTTATTTATTTATTTATTTTGTGGTACGCGGGCCTCTCACTGTTGTGGCCTCTCCCGTTGCGGAGCACAGGCTCCGGACGCGCAGGCTCAGCGGCCATGGCTCACGGGCCCAGCTGCTCCGCGGCATGTGGGATCCTCCCGGACCGGGGCACGAACCTGTGTCCCCTGCATCGGCAGGCGGATTCTCAACCACTGCGCCACCAGGGAAGCCCAAGAAAGGATATTATTGATAAAGACTTTAAGGTAGATGTATGGGCCACCATGTATTTTTTAATGTATACCAGAATTTTTAAGTAATTACCAGAATAATTTTGGTAATGGAGCCATTAAAAATTATAGATATTTAAACAGTTTTGACCTACAAAAATGACAGTTTCCTATGAGTCAATATAAGTCTTATTTGACATGCTCTCTAGTCAATATGAAGGTAACAAAACTTCCCAGACTTGCTGTTTCTAGGTTTCTTAGTTTTCTAAAATGTTTAGAGTATAAACTTAATAATAGTAATTACTATTATCATTATTAATATTAGCAATGGTTTCCAGAGTGCTTTACTATGCTAGACACTGACCAAGAGCTTTAAATGAATTGTCCGATTTTACTCATAAAACATCCATGGTAAGAGATTAAATATAAATGGGACAGACCATACGATTAGACCATATGTGCACATACTCTGACCCACCAATGCTGCAGCAACCAGCCCAGGAGGCCAAACAACAACTTCTGTAGCAACTGGCTCAGAACCATAAGGACTTGGTCAATAACTGTCAGTTTCCCTATATTTTGCCCTGCTTCCAATTCAGGACCTATCAGAGAGAGTCAAATAATTTCCCCAAACCAATCACATAATATGCCCTGCTTCTAATTAGTCCCCTCCAGCTTCCCCATGCCAAAGGTTTCCATTAGCATCTCTGAAGCCTTCTTTTGTTTGCACTGTAAGGCTTTCCCAGCTGGTTCAGGTGCTCCTATGCAGGACAAATTGAAGGGAGGGACTTGTAGAGCAGGGAGACCCCTTTGGAGGCTATTATAATAACATAGAAGAGAGATGATGAATGCCAGACATAGTAGGGTGATACAGAAGGAAATGATGGTATATAAAGAGAAAGTAAAAGTTGACCCTCAGTTTAGAGCCTAGATAATTTGAAGAATAATGACATTACTTACAGGATTTAGAGAGACATAAAGAGGAGTCACGTTTTCTGGGAAAATAATAACTTTTTAAAAAGCATAGTGACCATTGAAGTTTCAGGAGTGACCCATTTGAGCTGCAGTGTTCTATAGGCAGTAGGGAGCATGGAGAGAGTGGAAGAGAGACCAGAGTTGAAGTTAAAAATTATAGTTGATTGTTAAAATTTTTTGATTAGGATGACTGATTTCTGCTGAAGAGTAAAGAGCTGAGGGTAATAGACTAAATCCTTTGTGCTCACACAAATGGGAAGCAAAAAAGGAGTGAATTAAATGACACAGAGATGATGCAGTCAGGTCTGTGTGTGTGTGTGTGTGTGTGTGTGGTCTGTTCAGAAATATAGGGCCCCACTTGGCATGGTGTCACCGGCCTAGGGCTGCAAAATTGCTCTCATGATGCCACAGCCCAAGAGAACAATGACAGACACAACACACCCCAGGTTGTGTCTGACCTTTGCCCAGGAACCCCAAACATCTCCAGCCACTGACCCTAGTAAAGTCATGGGCCCCAGGTTTTTTCTCCTTTGTGGCACCTTGAGGCTTGTGCTGTACTTCTCTAGGACCTGTGAGTAATAAACTTTTTGATTTCAATTTCTCTTGTGGTCTATTGAACCCTGGCTCACCATGGGGCATCCTGTGCTCCACTTAACAAATGTTAATTTAACCAAGTCATAACACCTATATAAAACCAAGATTGGTAAAGCTAACTTTTCTTTTTCGATAGGAAAAATAAAAAACCTGTAGACAAATAGGATAGGAAAATATGACTGTAATTACAGATCTAGGTGCAATGTGAGGAAAAAGACAAGACAAGGCCAAACAAAACAAACCAAAATGGAAACCACTTTGTCCTCATATTTTTGTACTTACATGGGCCAGAATTCAAATTATGTATCTCTAACCCTCTCCTCCTCCCAAATACCAAAGTTTAATTTAAACTTTTTATTTTTTTACTCCCAAGCCTCCTACATAAGCATAGAAATCCTAGGAAAATGCATTTTGCAGCCAGATGATGAATAGTTTCTACAGATAAAGTTCAAAACAGAAGGGCTCACACTAAAATTCTAAGACACATAAATAAAAAGCTAAAAAAGTAATAAAAGTCAGTAAAAGTAAACTATAAAGTGAAGTTTACCAAAACAGTGGAAATGAATGCATTGGAATTATAAGATTTACACAGAAACATTCTATTGTTAAAATGTTTGTATAAATGAAAACAAAAAATTTATGTCAAATAAAAAGAGTGACATCAAATTTTCAAAATGTAAAAAGAAAATTCATTGAGTTCTCAGTGGATAAGGTAGGAAGCACATTAGACACAGATGAAGAGAAAATTAGTGAATTAGTATATCTGAATAAATTAACCTGAATGCAGCTCAAATAGGGATGACAAATATGCAAAAGAGATCAAGAGAAGGAAAGAGAAGTGCTGGCATATGTTTAAATTGAGTTTGGCATATAATAAATGTTCAGTTAATAGTTGTTGAGTACCTAAATAAAGGAATAGAGAAAATGGGAGAGAAGAAATAGTCAAAATAATAATGACTCAGATTTGTATTAGAAGACACACATTCTCTGATTCCAGAAACTAGCTTATCCTAAATAGAGGAGGAAAAAAACCAAAACAACAAAATCATCAATGAGAAGTTTTTATGACCTCAGTAGAAATAGATTTTTAAGTATATTACAAACAACACATTATAGTGACATATTAACAATTTAAACTGTATTAAAAGTAAGTCCATTAAGACTGTGTTCTTCAAAAGATGTCATATAGATATTGAAAAGACCAATCCCCAAACTGGAAGATATATGCACAAATATAATTAATAAGAAAAATATACCTAAGTAGAAAAATGGGCCAAAGAGTAAACAAGATTATCTAAGAAGCAAAAACATCAAAAAAAATGATCAACTTAATTGATATTGAGATAAAAAATAAAACTGAGATATGATTTTACACCCATGAAATTGCTAAAATTAGAAGTTTGACAATATAAAAGACTACTGAGGATGAAATGGAATGAAAATGATTCTACACTGCTGGTGAAAACACAGCCCAACAGCCCTGCTCCTAGGAGTATATCCTTAAAAACTCTTGCACGTATGAACCAGCACACATGTAAATGAATGTTTTCAGCAGTATTTTTAATAGTACAAAAATCTGGAAACTATTCAAACATCTAACAAGTGTAGAATAAATTATTTGTGCTACACCAAGTCTCGAGGGACAATTTTTCATAGGTTTTTTATGCTTCTGCACATCTTACAAGGGAGGCATTTTCTACTCTTTGTTCTGGACTATCTTTTCAAGAATGTTTATATAGCCAGAAACCTCGGAATATATAGCATTTCCCTCTGGAACAAAGGGCATGTTTGCTTACAGCCATGAAAGAGAGAGAGAAAGAGAGAGATTCCTCCCAGAGCAAAAGGCAGGCCTGCCTACTGTCCAGGAAGATATCTCCCTGTGCAGCTAAGAGCAAAAACACTAATCACTCATGATAAAAGATTTGTGTTCATAATCTCAGCACTTCTTTCCTGTAACACAATCCACTGTGCATGTAGGTGTCACCTGGCCCTCTTCTTCTCTCCCTGTGGAAACTGGAGATTGGGGTGTTGGGCAAAGATTCTGATGCTCCTATTGCTAGTCATTCATGAGTAATACATTTCTTTGTCTCTGACCCAAGGAGTTTCATGTCTTCTAGCAACATTCATGAAACTGTGACAGGCTAACTGGTTAGCCTACAAGTTGGATAAAATCTTGGGCCTTTCAGAATTCTTGATATTCATATGATGGATTAAATAGCAGATTTAATCTATCCTACCTATATATGAATTAACATAGATGAATCATAAAAGCACTTTATTGAGGCAAAAACCATAGATTATCTAAAAGTATGATTTATTTCATAGAAAATTGAATAGGTAATATATTATTCAGTTTTACATACACATGGGGTAAACCTAAACTAAAATCAGAATAGTAGGTTCTTCTATTGGAGGTGTCAGGGAAGGGGATGTGGTATAGAGTAGGTGCAATCTATGAAGGGTACATAGGTGTTTCAAAGGTGTTGGTAAAATTATGTTCCTCCTATTGAGTAACAGGTAGACGGGTATTCATTTAAGTTGCTTCTTTAAACACTACATATATATTTTTACACTCTTTGATATGTTTGATATCATAGTTCACATTTAAAAATATAGACAGAAGGGAAAGAAAAGAAATAGGGTAAGGAGGAAGGACCCCCTTCTAAGGAGGTTCAAAGGGGCAGCAAAGTCTTTCCTGATAAGGTAACATTTAAAGACATACGTTGAGAAATTTGGGAGAAAATCCTGTGGCTCTCTTGGAGAAGTTGTATCTAGGCAAAGGAAGAACAGCTGAAACTGTCATACACCAAGTAGGCCAGCATGGTTCAAGTAGGGTGAGCAATTGGGAGAGATGTAGAAAGTGAGTTTGGAGGGGTGCAGATCTTGGAGGGCCTGAGGGGTCACTGAACTCTAGAAGACAGATGTTTGACATGATAACACAATATTTTATTTTATTTATTTTTTAGCTTAAAAATGAATGCAAAGATTTTTATTTTGTATCTTTTTATAGTTTTATATCTGTTTTACTCTGGGTAGATGTGGAATATGGTATTCCTTCTGTAGTTTCTTTGTTTTTTTCACATTTTTTTACTGAATGAAAGATTCTTTAAATTCTGTAGTGCTTTACAATTTTCAAAAGTTTCACACACATGAGTTTATATAATCCCATAATAACATTTTTCCCCCTACCTTTATGTTGCCCCTCCCCCTCTTTCCCCACCAATAACTACTAATTTGTTCTCTATATCTGCTTCTTTTTTTGTGTTATTCACTAGTTTGTTGTATTTTTTAGATTCCCATATAAATGAAATCATACAGTATTTGTCTTTCTCTGTCAGATTTATTTCACTTAGCATAATGCCCTACAAGTCCATCCATGTTGCTTCAAATGGCAAAATTTCATTCTTTTTGATGGCTGAGTAGGATCTCATTGTGTATATATGTACCACAGCTTCTTTATCCATTCATCTGTTGATGAACACTTAAGTTGCTTTTATATCTTGGCTATTGTAAATAATGCTGCTATGAACATTGGGGTGCATGTAACTTTTTGAATTAGTGTTTTAGTTTTTTCAGATACACACCCAGGAGTGGAATTGCTGAATCATATGGTAGTTCTATTTTTAGTTTTTTGAGAAACCTCCATACTGTTTTCCACAGTGGCTGCACCAAATTTACATTCTCACCAACAGTGTAGGAGGGCTCCCTTTTTTCCCACATCCTTGCCAACATTTGTGAGTTGTGATCTTTTTGATGACAGCCATTCTGACTGGTGTGAGGTGATATCTCATTGGCAAGATAACACTAAAATAATTTCCCTGGCTGTTGTGTGGAGAATAGACTGTTTGGAATCAAGGAGAGAAGGAGACCATTTCTGAGATTATTACAGTATTTCAGGCAAGAGAAAATGGTAGTTTGGACTAAGGAAATCAAGGAGGAGATGGTGAGAAGGGGTCATAGGATACATTCTGGAGGTAGAGCTAAGGGGATTTCCTGATTATTTTGATGTGGGAAGTTAATGAAAGAGTAGAATCAAAGATGCAACTTCAAAGGAAATACACAGCCCAAGCAGTTTGAAGGTTAGCATATTAGAAACGGTTTTCTGGCCTCTTCATGACAACCACATCAGTGAGTTTGTTTTATCATAAAAATTATTTGAAATTATTAGATATTTTTAATGTCTCCTCCTCAGTATAGTTTTTGTTGGGGTGGTATGGTGTGTTCATTTTGTTTTGGTTTTGTCCTTTTCTTTAAAGCAAATTCTTATGGATAGTATTCGATTATCATTATACATGATTATATACCTGGAACAAATTACAGAATTTAACCAAATTTTGTTAAGAAATAGAAGAAGACAAATGCCACTGGGAAGTATATGAGTTTAATGCAAAATTACATGCCCTTCTGATCAATTTTTAAAATATGAATAGGATTACTTCAGCTCCCAAGGAAATTGATATGAACTCAGCATGACAATCTAGCATCCTATCTTCAGTCCCCCAGGTTAGCTAGTGTTGAGTGAACAGTTGGATGACAGTGGGGCTCTTCTGCTTCCCTCCTGTACCCACTTCACCTTGGACTTTCCTTGCTGTCCTTTTTCTCTTCCTTTTTTCCTTTATTTCTGCCTCCATACCTTAGCAATCATCAAATGTCAAAGAAGGTAAGAAGTACCAAGATTTTGCACAAATGAAATAAAGGCAGACACAAACTATGCCTCTGGGGCCAAAGTGATCAGAAATATATAAAAGACAGGGACCTAAACTATAAATGTGGACCAATAACTACTCAAATGAGGTAGGTCAGATAACATAGGTCAGGAAAGGTAAGTGAGACAGAAAACAGAGAAAAGTAGAGCCCAAGCAGAGGTCATGTCTCTATTGCCTCACCTTATATTCATCACCCAGCCCAAGGTCAGCACTGAAACAAAAGTCCTTAGAATTCTTTTTCGTTTCCAACAATATTATAAATTTCTGTAACAGTATGAAGAAGTAATGAGGATCCCGTTGTTAAAACTCCTGCAGTTGGCTTAGGGCTATTAGAGACACAAACATTTAAAAATCCATTGCAGAAATAATACACAAAGATTCCCTGCATCTGTTTACTGAAGTGTACCTTGAACTTTGATAATGTGTTTGTCTTGAGGATATTATTCACAATGTCATAGGTGTCCTCAAAATGCTTTCACTCCATGGGAGAAATTGTGCTCATATCTTATCAGCAAAAAAAAAAACCAAACAGACATTTATCTAAAAAACTAAGAATGTTACATCGACTATGTTTCTTGCTGTCCTTTGACATTTTGGAAATTTAAAGCCAAATTGTTTTGTTATTTGATAGCACATGAGATATCTTAATGATATTAATTTCAGTGTGTTTATCTTTCTTTGATTATTATAATACATTATCCTTCGATTATTTATTTTTAGGCTTCCAATTATATATATTTTTGAGCTTCAATTTCTTCAAATTCTTTCCAGAATAAGCTGAAAATAAATTAGCAAATCACAGAGTTTTACCAATAAGATATAATTACCTATTCCTTTCATCCTTTTAGCACATAAACAATGAGTGATTTTTCCTTCAGAGACATAGAATATTTATTGGTATAAATAATTGAGGATAATATGTAATTCTGAACTGTGAGTCTAACTTATATATTTTCCCATCTTAAATTACCAAGTACAGTGATAACTCTAACTCCAGTGCTCACTGTTCTATCTAAATGCTTCTCTTTCTGCCCCATTCTAACTCCACTCTCACCATAAATCTCATTCTCTAAGTACATTTCCAGATTGAGTGTTCTCATGTCCAAGCCTTAGATGACCTTATTTATCATAATCTCATCCCACAGCATCTCTGCTAACAAATATAGGTCTGTCCAGTTGTCAATGATGTAGAGTCATTAGCTTCCTCAAGCATCTATCAAGTGCCATATCTGTTTTAGCGCAAACTGCTTTAAAATAACAACATCAAAAGGGACTCATGGAAGGTTAAGAAGAAAATAAAGATCTTTAAGTTTATTATAATTGGTTGAAGTTTGTGCAGGTGATATTCCAAGAACAGTCACCAGGATCTGGAAGAGTTGTAGGGAGTTCAAGTTAACTATTTTATGCCTCAGAGCACTCTTAGTTAAAAAGAAAAAGAAAAGAAGGAGTTGGAGGGGCAATCATCTACTTAACTAAGCTTGTATCAAATACTACCCTGCTGGCCATGCTGGCCATTTCTGGAGGTTTGATGTGGTTAATAAATTCCCAAGTCAATTCTGACTTCTGGAAACCAAAGCATTCCTCAAATGATCTAACCAAGTCTTACTAATTTTTCTTTCCTTCAAAGAGAGGTTTACAGTAAATTAGGGGTTGGTGGTATGGGAGGAGGATAGAATAAACTGAAGAATTGGGGGAGGGCTGAGAGATGCAGAGAGAGAAATCTGTAATCATCAAATAAATTTTTAAAATATTCAGTCAGAATTATGATGTTAATAATGATATTCATACCTTGGCCTCACATAATTAGCTTTAAAGATAGAACTCTGATTTAATAGCATTAGTCATTTCCTTTCTTCTGAAGTTGTGGGAATCAGCTACAAATTTAAATTTTTTTTTAAAAAGTGAATAGTAAAAGTGGTCGTTTTTCTGAATATAGCATTTTATACCATCCATTAAAGATATAAGATTATGCCACTGGCACAGGCAATGAAAAGATAAAGAGTCCTATTAACAGATTGCAATTATTTAAAACCTTTTCATGAAGATTTCACATGTTGACAAAGCAGTAATTATTGAAGCTGTGTGTACAAGGTGAAGTGCATATGGAGTGGACCAGTTAGAAAGAAATTACAGGTGTGCACGTTATCAGGCCTTGAATTGTTGTGTATCAGGCAGGTCATGGTGCTACATGCATATGTTTCCAAAGCACAGCTGCCTCTCATTTGGATGCTGAACTGGATGCCTTCTGTCTCCTGGTTTGCTTTGTCCCTTGCAATGTAACATTAATTCTATTCTTCACTATATTAAGTAGGATTTGTATAAAGTCATAAAAACAAAATGGAATTTCAGTTTGCTTTTCTATAAACAAGATGCCCACTGGCTTCAATTTCTTTCTACCTTAAATCAGTTCAGTTGTTGAATTTTTAAGGTATAGCATAACATCAAAGCTAAAATGATTGCAAGAGAATCTATAAACATTCTAACTGCATTTTAACTGCGGTGTCCATTAAATTCTAACCAACTCATTTCTTACTTTACTTTTCTACCTCTACAGAGTCGATAGAGTGTAGAGCTTAAGAGCTCAGTCTCTGGAGCCAGATGGTTTGGATTTAAATCCCAGCTCCAGCACTTACTAGTTGAGTGAACTGAGGTAAACTATACACCTCACTTTCCTCCTCTGTAAAAAATAGGGATAAAAGGAGTAGCATATTATGGTATCCCTATCATTATAGGGATCTTGTAAAGATCTCTAAACACTTGGAAAGATGCCTAGCTAGTAAGCTACACTATTTATTTACGGTTGTTATTGCTTTCTGCCAAGATTCATATGTATTTTGAATAAAAATAGTTATGTGATCAGACTTCTCACAATCAATCTATAGCATCATATTTAAGAATAAAAATTACTCTGGACCTCTCTGAATTAAAGGAAACACAACTGACATATAGTAGGGAGAGAAGCTTTAAGTTCTTGAGAAAACCTCAATAGTGCATTAAGTATACCAGTCTTTGTATAACTAAGTAAATAAACTAGATAATATAGAAAATCAAAAGAAAGCATGCTTTAATAAATATAAAGCTGTTATTTGTATTATAATATGCTACTCATTATTTTAATTAGCTATGAGCATTTAAAATTTTAAATGACTTGAGTTCAGGTTATATATTTAGTATTAATTTTCATAAAAAGCCATGTCATATGTCCTGGGAATTCATTTATCTAATTATGATTTATTTTGTTTAATATGGTCATAATGAGATGGCACTGTATTTCCCATTTTAAGTTATTTTTTACATATGATCTAGGATAGTATGTAGCCAACATTCTGTTTTTAATATTTTGAGAAATCTCACACATGACTGTAAAAATAGTCCATTAAATTATATTTAATATTTTACAGAAGTAGGTTTTTTTTTTTTTTTTTGGTGGTACACGGGCCTCTCACTGCTGTGGCCTCTCCCGTTGCGGAGCACAGGCTCCGGACGCGCAGGCTCAGCGGCCATGCCTCACGGCCCAGCCGCTCCACGGCATGTGGGATCCTCCCAGACCGGGGCACGAACCCGTGTCCCCTGCATCCGCAGGCGGATTCTCAACCACTGCACCACCAGGGAAGCCCCCAGAAGTAGGTATTTGAGAATATCAATTATTTATCGAGAGAGTATTCCAATTCTCAAATAATGTGTAATAAGTCGCCCAAATATAGCAGTATCACACAAAAATACATTCTGTGAGTCAGGAGTTCAGGAAAGACTCAGTGGGTTGGCTTATCTCTGCTCCACAGTGTTTGGGACCTTAGCTGCAAACTCAAACATCTGGGGATGTCTGGTGTCTCAGATAACTGGAGACCAGTGTCATCGGGAGGCTTTTTCACTAACATGTCTGATGCCTCTGCTGCCATAACATGGAGGTGGGCTCAGCTGAGACTGTTGACTGTAATACCTCCCCCTCCCTCCATGTGACTGAGTTTTCTCAAAGCAGCCGGGGGAATTCTGAGAGGAAGCATCCCCAAAGGGAAAAATCAGGATTCCAAAAGACCTGCAAGACTTCCTTTTACCTAGCCTGGGAAAGCATGCTGCATCACTTTTTTCACCACTTTCTACTGCTGTAACTGAGTTAGGAAAGCCATACCAGACGCAAGGGGAAGGTGATTTGAGTTTACCACTTGATGGGGGAGTGGCGGAGTCACATGGCAAAAGGACCTGTGTGATTGTTGATATTGGTGCAGCCATTTTTGGACAAACTGATCCTGCTACAGGGATCATGTAACTTATAGGATTATTAGGTCAGTTTTAGGTTAAGCGATGTATACAGAAATTTAAAGTGCATACACAAAAATAACAAGCTTAATAAATTAAAAAAAAACAATTTACTCCTTATCTACAAGTAGAAAACATTTTCAGAAGGCTTCTCTTTTTTAAAAAAATATTAATTTATATTTGGCTGTGTTGGGTCTTAGTTGCCACACGCCGGATATTTCATTGCGGCATGTGGGCTTTTCATTGCAGCATGTGGGTTTCTCTCTAGTTGTGGCACGTGGGCTTAGTTGCCCCGCGGCTGTGGGATCTTAGTTACCAAACCAGGGGTCGAACTCACATCCCCTGCATTAGAAGATGGATTCTTAACCACTGGACCCCCAGGGAAGTCCCCAGAAGGCTACTCTTGAGAACTACTCAGGGCTTCCCTGGTGGCGCAGTGGTTGAGAATCCGCCTGCCGATGCAGGGGACGCGGGTTCGTGCCCCGGTCCGGGAGGATCCCACGTGCCACGGAGCGGCTGGGCCCGTGAGCCGTGGCCGCTGAGCCTGCGCGTCCGGAGCCTGTGCTCCGCAACGGGAGAGGCCACAGCAGTGAGAAGCCTGAGAAGCCCGCGTACCACTAAAAAAAAAGAACTACTCAAAGTTATGAAACTTAAGGTTCATTCATGACTTATTAATTATAAGTAAATGATATCTCTAAACAGAAGCCTCTGTAAAAATATTTTAAGTGCAGTAAAAGTTGCTAAAGCTATCTTTTATAAACCATTTTGATATGCAAAAAATGTTATCATATATGAATTATGATTATTTCCAAATCACTTCTATTTTAAATGATCATGATAGCATCAGTGATCTGTGGAAATTTAAATTATGTTGGAGGGGTAGATTTATAAACATAAATATAATATAGAACCAGGAATTCTAAAATGTTATCTGAGTACTTTGAAAAGAAGGAAAAAATGAAAATTAGCAGAAAACTATGACAAAAATGCATATATTAATAGCTATAAAAGTCTTCAGTATTTTTATTAGCCTGTCAGTTATATATAAATGTACATTTATCTAGGATATGTACTTTTACTACATTATCACAGAAAAAATGGATGATATTGGGTAAAAATTAAAGATTTTTCCTTCTTTAGAAAGACCAATACTGAATATCAATTTTGTATGAGATTTGAATCATTTTAAATAGTACTGAAGAAAACAATGAAAAAACTGTTTAGAAACAGTTTTTGAGCATCTACTTACTAGTTGCTGAGGATATAAAGATGAATGATGTCTCCTATTTATATGACAGAAATGAAGTGATTTGTTTATCAGAGATTTTAATCAGAGATTAAAAACAAAATCTAAATGAACATTGGGCCCAACTCCTCCACTATTGTTTTCTCAGAAGAAAAATGAAAGGTATGCATTTTAATTCATAACTGCAGGGCTTCCCTGGTGGCGCAGTGGTGGAGAATCCGCCTGCCAATGCAGGGGACACGGGTTCGAGCCCTGGTCTGGGAAGATCCCACATGCCGCGGAGCAACTGAGCCCGTGAGCCACAACTACTGAGCCTGCGCGTCTAGAGCCTGTGCTCCACAACAGTAGAGGCCGCGATAGTGAGAGGCCCGCGCACCGCGATGAAGAGTGGCCCCCGCTTGCCACAACTAGAGAAAGCCCTCGCACAGAGACGAAGACCCGACACAGCCATAAATAAATTAATAAATAATTCATAACTGCAGCTAATAGCCAAAGGTTCCTGAAAGAAGGAAAAGAACTGTGCAAGAGAAATATTTTCTCTTTTCTTTTTGAAGTTCACTTTTCTGTGTTTCTGAAGTACACCTATTCCTGAGATAATTTCCAAACAGCCACGTTCTGGACATCAACATTCGAGCAACAATGTCTACAATCTCAATCAAATGTTGATATCTCCACTATTGTTCCATTTTAAAAAATGATGTAATCTCTCTATTGTTATTTTCCTATCCTATGGCACAATAAAATCGTGTATTCAAGAGAGATTCTGGGGAAAAAAACATAAAACCTCAAACCAAGTTTGTTATAATTCTTCCCAATGAAGGCACTCTAAGAGCAATGGCATATTTTTCTTACTTGTTTTTTATGTAATCCATTTATAATCATTAATCTGCTCTGGGTATATTTCACAAGATTTTCTCTTAAAAGTAGCCAATGGATCTTGATGTCTAAAATGGGTGTTAATAATTGACTGATACAATGGAATCCCAGAAAGGACTCTCCCAGTGCTGTCTCATTAACCAGATGACCTCCAGACATTGGCAGTGCAACCCAGCCGGGGTGATTGATCACCAGAGAACAGAGGTTAGTAACTCTCCCCCAGGTATCTTCACTTACCCTCCTCTCAGGCTTTTCCAGTAAAAGATTGATTTATTATGCAGCTTCAGTGGGGATTTGTCAAACTCTTAATCAAGGAATCCTATATCGCCACAGGTAAATCAGTGACACTTTCTGGTACCTGAAAACATTACTCTGTGCAGGTACTGTTCGGTAACAGCAAAATATGTTCAGATATCAGTGAAGCAGAGATGGCCCAATGAAAGGCAAAAACAACACATCCGTTCTTTGACAGATGCTATTGTAAAAGAAAATGCTTTTCTGTTGTTTCCTGGAAAAATCAACACAGTTCAAAACTCTGGGACTTGGTAAAAGGAAGCACAGAAGGCAGAGGTGAAATGAGTAAGGAAGAAACATACTTTAAAGACTGAATGTTTGAGATATATATACAGAAAATGATAGGGAAAGAAATCCTAAAGCCTGACTGTTTTGACTACCTGTACTATTTAAATGTCCCCAGCGATCTAGCCAGTAGCAGGTGCTTTGTTGATTTCATGACATACATTATGATGGGAATTCAATAATCAATGGTATGTCTTATGATAATGACTAGAATTGTTATTATTTACCAAACCATATACCAAATAATGTAGACTTAAATGAATGTAAATAGTGCAAACTAAAGACACTAAAATCTCCTAACCAAACAAAACATATAAACAACAAACCAAAATTTCTTCTTTCTGCTCTTTATGTCTAGGAGTACATTCCTCACCTCTGAAAATGATATTTTTAAATAAGCAAACTATATTCTCTGGTATGCGTTGAATTGTACTCTTCTTCAAAAGAAGATATGTTGAAATCCTAACCCTCAGTAACTCAAAATGTGTCCTTATCTGGAAGTATACTCTTTGCAGACTTAATCAAGCTAAGAGAAGGCCATTAAGGTAGATCCTAATCCACTATGACTCATGTCCTTATAAAAAAGGGAAATTTAAACAGACGCACACAGAGAGAAGATGGTGTAAAGATGGCCATGTGATAGCAGAAGCAGAGACCGGACGGATGTAACTACAAGCCCAGGAATGCCAGGGACTGTCAGCCAGTATCAGAAGTTAGGAAGTAAGGAAAGATCCTACCCTGAGGTTCAGAGGGAGCTTGGCTCTGCCAGCACCTTGATTTCAGACTTCTGGCCTCCAGCACTGTGAGACACTAAATTTTTGTTGTTTTAAGCCATCCCGTTTGTGGCACATACAGTTTGTTATGACAGCCCAAGCAACTAATACCCTCTCTGTGCTCT
Organism: Kogia breviceps; assembly: GCF_026419965.1. Classification (NCBI taxonomy): domain Eukaryota; kingdom Metazoa; phylum Chordata; class Mammalia; order Artiodactyla; family Physeteridae; genus Kogia; species Kogia breviceps. The sequence continues at coordinate 15,269,590 of NC_081315.1, read as the reverse complement.
GTGCACAGACCAGTCATTGTCCCAGTAAGGGAGACAGTTGACATCTGGACTGACTAGACCCATGCGAGAATCAGCTCAGAGCTTAGAAGTTTCATGCCCTGGGCAAGGCTATCAGTGTGTGGAAAACAAATGGATGAAACAAAGACCATAACTTCCCTTATCAGAAGAGAATAGTCCCACCTCAGCGGAGTGATAGAGATGACTTCCTCTTTAGATATGATAGTTTTAAATATAGCATTAAAATCTAGTAATTATTGGAATTGTTTGTTATCTTTAGAAAGCAAAGCAAATTTGATGTGATAGCTACAAGTGTTTCTGATACCCAACCCCACAGGCAACGAGGGTGGCTTCTTCCCAAAGCCAGCAGTCAGATTATTCAAAATCCTATGAGCTTTGTAAGTCACCAGGGACCACATCAGCTGACATGTGTTTAATACAGCGTGTTTACCAATGATTCATTTGTTTGAAGAAATCAAATATGACAACGAAGCAGGGGGAAGTTCAGTTGCACTGTAAACTGGTATCCTCACTGCCAAGCTTGTCCTTATTTTATAACGAAGACCTATGCTTTAAGGGCAAAACACTACATCCTAAGTAGAAAGTACTACTTTCATTGCGAGGAGCATTTCATTGTAATGTTCCTTTAAAGAAGTCTACTATCTCAGAAGAATAATTTGTCTTTGAAGAACTGCAAGGACGTTTGGGAATTACTTAAAGGTTTTCTTTCCTTAAATGTCTTATAAATATATGTGATGACCATATGATAAGACTTCTTGTTGAAATAGTATATGTTAATCGAAATCTCCAACATATGAATATAGCCTATATATGGAGAGTGAGCAGTATTAGCATTTAATAGCTCCTCTTGAGTCTCTCACAATGGCTAAACTTTGTATTATCAAAATCACTTCATATCTAAATAACCTTTTACTTAAAATTTTCAAGTCTTTTTGCATCCAAATAGTTTGAGCCACTGATTTGTATACAACAATTTGAATATTTAAAGATCTATCAGAACCAGAAATCCATCATAAGAGATTTTTGTCACGATGAAAATTGAAAATATCGTATTAATATGAGATGTATTTCTTGGGAAACTATAGCCTCCTATAGGGGAAAACAAATTTGTATTTTATAATGACTTACTCCGAACTTATTGAAAATAAACATTACTCTTATCACAACATGAACATTTGGAGATCAATCATTTTAAAGAAATTCTTCCCTAAAGTGGATTTCAGTGGTTCTCATTTAAAGTGAGCCACACAGTGCACTTAAATTAGCCCCCTAAATTATAGTTACACAAAGCAAGAGTGGAATAATATGGACTTAGACTTTTCACAAAAAAAGTGAAAAGCTTTTGGATGCATGAGAGAATATACTAGAAGAAACTCCCTCTCAAAGTTAGAGCCCCTAAAATGACCTTATTGATTTGCCTTGGGACAATCTCCTTCCAACGCAAGGTTTCATTTCATTGAGTGGATGTTCTTTGAAGTCAGTTAAACTTGGGCATGGCACTCCCAGGACTGCAGCACTTCTATAGCTGAACGCAACAACTATTTGACAGGGTGACGTGGAAATCAGACTCCTGATGCGAAGCACTATTTTCAACCTTCAAGCATGTGGGAAATATAAAGTAAGGGTATTTATTTGATATTTAAAATTGAGCTGTTTCAGGGCTTTGGAGAATAAATATACAAATTCAACTGGGCTTTCCTTAACTTTTACTCAGTTCAGACCTAAAGAGCTTCCCTCTGTCTCCAGCTGCCAGCCCTCTCATGACTGCTTGGCCATGTGCACAAGAGTGAATATGTGAGAGAGTCGAGAACAAATGAAAGAAATTTCAACAATCACAGATACTGGAAATGCCTAGATGTGGGTCATTGGGGTCCAGTTATCAAGATGAGAAACTTCTGTTTAGTTCATTTATTGAAGAAAACCTTTGAGTGGTACCCGATTATTCCCATTTGGCAATTTTGTAAATCAGGAGATGAGATTAAACTACTAATTCAGAATAGCCTTTGTCATGGCATGGTTGTTATTTTATTAACATATCATTATTAATATATAAGCAAATTTATTCTAGGAAAGAGAAAATGTTTTTAAACATTCATCCAGATTCACTATATGTAATTCACAATCAAATAAGCAATTAAAGATTAAAAAGAGTTAACTTAGTTTATATGTATTGACTTAGTGTATATTAGTTGAATAAAATATAAAGGACCAAAGGCATTCTTTTAATATGTCTATTGCTCTAAATTTCAAAGGAAATAGAAAAATACTTTTGTTTCCATTTATTTATGAAAAATAGTAGTTAGCTATTTCCTGTGGATACTACCTTCTCATTTATCTCATGAAATGAAAAATATAGATAATAAATTTTATATCCACTTTGGCAAATGGTGTAACTTTGCTCATACTGTGTTGCTCTTCCTGTAGGTAATGCTACCTGACATCCTATACTAAAATTAGGTTTAAAAGCAAATTTTAAAAATAATTACCTGGGAATGAGAAATCTTAAAACTCTATTAGAGAATAATCCATTAACACATTTACATATATTGTTATGGGACTAGTTAATTTTTCTTCCTGTTCATATCAAGTACTAAAATACAGTAAAATCCTTAGGAACCTTCAAATGTATAAAATATAATATTTCATTTTTTTTAACATCTTGATTGAGGTATAATTGCTTTACAATGGTGTGTTAGTTTCTGCTGTATAACAAAGTGAATCAGCTATACATGTACATATATCCCCATATCTTCTCCCTCTTTCATCTCCCTCCCTCCCTATCCCACCCCTCTAGGTGGTCACAAAGCACTGAGCTGATCTCCCTGTGCTATGCGGCTGCTTCCCACTAGCTATCTATTTTATATTTATTTGGTAGTGTATATATGTCCAGGCCACTCTCTCACTTCGTCTCAGTTTACCCTTCCCCCTTCCAGTGTCCTCAAGTCCATTCTCTACACCTGCGTCTTTATTCCTGCCCTGCCCCTAGGTTCTTCAGAACCCTTTTTTTGTTTTTTTAGATTCCATATATATATGTTTTAGCATACGGTATTTGTTTTTCTCTTTCTGACTTACTTCACTCTGTATGACAGACTCTAGGTCCATCCACCTCACTACAAATAACTCAATTTCGATTCTTTTTATGGCTGAGTAATATTAGGAAATAGCTCAGGGACTCAAAGATTTCTGCTAATTTGTGATCCCGTGTTTATTGTTATTACCCCCTTTTTTTTTCACCATTGAAAAATGTGAACTATTCATCTAGCCAAAGTCATTGTAGCAGATTTCGTATATAAGTGCATTTATTTCCACATCCCAGTTGGAAAAAGTAATCAGAATATTGGTAACTCAAGGTAAATACTTGAGAACATTCCCAAGTAATGTCAGAAAAACCTTTATTTAAAGAAATGAGAGTTTCATTTACACCAAAGCTCTTCTCCCGTTGAGCACCATTTTCCCATGTCCTCCTGACGCTGCAAATGATGTTGCCAATTGTTGCTCCTACTTCTGACACTCCCATAGCTATTTTCAACAGTTTATCAAGTGATTCCAAAGTGCTCACCCACTGTTCGCGCGGGATCTTCGTTGCCACATGTGGGATCTTTAGTTGCGGCACGTGAACTCTTAGTTGAGGCGTGTGGGATCTAGTTCCCTGACCAGGTATGGAACCCAGGCCCCCTGCATTGGGAGCGTGGAGTCTCAGCCACTGGACCACCAGGGGAGTCCCCCAGAGTCATTCTTGATTTCTTCCTTTTCTACACTTAAAACATTCAAGTCATCAGCAAGTCCTCTGACAAATATTTTGAATCTCCTGATTTCTTTTTCTCTACTTTATAGCTCTAATTCAAGACACCATCACCTTGTTTTAAGACTATTTTCATAACTTTCTAATTGGACTCCCTGCTTCTGCACTTACACCCTAAAACCTAGTCTTCATACAATGACCATTATAAAACATATCTTAGCTCACGCTATTTCCCTGCATAAAAGAGTCCAATGGTTTGCCAAACTCATTACCAGCAGTCATGATATAATCTTATATGTTTCTTGGACTACTGCTGCCATGCTCACTATACTCCAGAAACATATGCTTCCTGTCTCTTCATTCAGTTACCAAGCTCTTTTCTGCCTCATGGTCTTAGCATTCTCAGTTTTTTCCCTGGCTCTCTGTATGGCTGGTTCCTATCACCATTGAGTTCTCAATCCCGATGCCACTTCCTTAGCTTCCCTTGGCATTCAAGTACTTTATTTACCCAATCTGCTCTTTTCATATAACTTCTTTATTCCAGAAATTTTTGCTCTCTGAAATTAACTTGTTATTTAATACACAAAGCAAGAGAAGTGACCTTTTCTATCTTGTTCAACTTTTCCCCCATATCTTAGAAAAGCATATAAAAATATTAAGTGTTCAATATGTGTTTGATGTATGAATGAAAAGACAGACAGACTGATACCTGTTCATATAGAGCTTAGAACCAAAGAATAGGTCCAGATAAAGTGCTGATTAAGTCCAGGAAAAGAGGTAATTACATCCAGGGAAGACTATATGAATATAGAAGCACTGCTTCTAAAAATGCAGTCCTCAGATCTTGCACTATTTATGTTAATAAGGTTCAAGAGTAGAAACAGGACAGTAAAGTACAATGGAAAGAACCTGAAGAGAAGTCTGAGAAACTGGAATTTTTCCTGTTTAACTACTTTCTAATTGTGGCAACTTGGGTGAGTCTTTTTGCTTATTAACCTCTGTATTTGTTGCTATAAATTGGGAGAATAATCCTTGCTTAACCAACTAGGGTTTTGATGAAGGTTAACTTGAGGTAATGTATGTATGTGTATGGATAGAAGGTGGGTGGGTCCCAGAGGAAAAGGCTGGGATTTGCACATCCCTTGGCAGAATGTCTATACTTGTTGTATTTAATTCATTCATTTTTAAATTTAATAACGTTTTATTTTTAAATTCACTTCTGATTATAAAAATAATATGTCTTTCTTATTAAGAGGGGGAGAAAAGGTAAGGATAGAAAAGTATACAGAAATAAAATCTGTCATCCATAATTCTATTATTCAAACAAATTACACAATTTGGCTATTTTTTTCTGGCCTTTTCTGTGTGTTTGTATTGTAGTTGAGATCATACAGTATAAGCAGTTTTGTATCATTTTTCTTTACTTAACATATATTCATGCAGAAATTTCAATAGCTGCTTTTTGGCAATAATGTTAATAGTCAGAATCATCAGCTTGTTGGTCTTTATATATTTATGCAATAGCTATATCACTAGCTAAATTATAAAGACACATTAAATCCATGTTCATAGATGAAGAAATACTCAATTTCCCAAATAAGAGTAACATATATCATCAACTCATCAATATTTGAGGACAGAAGTACCTTTCTCAGAACTGCACAGACACCAAATATATGATGATGTGATCTGAGTCTGAAAGCATTCAATAAACCCTTTATAATGTGGCTTCAATGCCCCAGGGCCTAAAAGCAACCACCTCAAGATTTTAATGAATTATTTTAAATGTTACCTATTCAAGTAGTTTGGTCTGCTGTCAGCTTTGAAAGAACTCTGCCATCTTGGGGTTGTTTTGAGGGCTGGGAAAAAAAAAAAAAAAACCTAGCAAAAAAGTTCTGCTACCCAAATAGTATTTAATTTTTAGCAAATCTAAAAACATTAAAAAAACCTAGGTGAAACTGACTTTTTTTTCTTGGATGGTTTGATAGTATTTAAGCCGACAAAAGATCTTTAGCAAGCTCTCTGAAAAGGCATTTTGAAATAATGAATCTGTTATATGAGAGATAGCTGTTCCTATGAAAGGGAGGCAGATATTTTCAAAAATATCCAGAGGGTAGATCCAACATTTATTCCTAAAATACAGTGAATATTTCACAATTACTCTGTACCATCACTTCTTTCCTGCTGACTTTTCTTATTTTTTCTTTTTCTACTGTCAAAAAACCCCATAGTGCCAATATATATTAAATGCTGTGTTATTTTTATTGTAAATGTATACTACTGGTTCTGTAGAATTAAAACATTAATATATATATAAATTTTAATAGAATTTTTATAAAATATATAAAATAATTATAAACAATAAAATATATAAAAGATAAAATAATATGAATACACTTATTAAATGTATTTTTAAATTTAACTTATTAAATTTAAAAAGCAGGACATTTAACTTAATTATATTTAATTATCATGGCATATTCAAAGCTTTATCATTTTGTAAATTAATGGCCTGACTGAAGCTACAGGAAAAGAGAGGTAAATGGGGAAAAATGTCTTGAAAGTTTCTTAGATTGAATTGTGGAAAAGAATTGCTGGGATAGAGTAAAAATGAAAAGATAGAAACCTTAATTACAGCTATTACAATTTTGAAATTGAGATGATACTAAATAAGGGAAACAGAATCTAGACTTGTTCATGGGTATATGGTTTCATACTCTATGCCTGTACCCACTTTCCATTTCTTGGAAAAACATTAATAGTTGATAGGAAAAGAAAGACTTCTAGATGGTGAGCTGAGTTTGAGAGCAGGATTCCCGTCTAGAGTAGAGTGATTGGTACTGAGAAGTGTAATTAAAATTGTACGAGAATAAAGTAAGATAGAAAACTAGTTACATGAATGGGGCCAACATTAGCGGTTTTAGAAACAAGGATAGAAATGTGACTTGGATTCCACAAGAATTCAATGTTAAACCTTCAAAGCATTGAGTCTAGGATGATGACTTAATTCTAAATCTTGGGAGGAAGGGAAAGTCATTGACACACTTTCTAATTTAGTTAGAATGAGCCCAGAAACTGAAGTACACTTGAGACTTAAGATGGGAAACATAGAAGCAGATTTAAGAAGTTAGTTCATATAAAAGCAGAGAGAACAATGCAACAATGACAGCCACGTTGATAGTTCCTGATGCTTCAAAGTCCTTCACTGGGACCTACCACTCTCAAAACATGACAAACTGTCAGGCTCTGAAATCTGCTGTAATTGGTCACTATAGTTTTCTACTGCCAGTAAGTATACTGAGTCATATAATGAGGTCACAAGATTCCTATGTTAACTCCTACTTAGAAGGAAGCAAAGGACCTATTTCCAATTTCTTATTAGGATTTAAACCTTTTTGTTCTTAATCTCATTGATAGGGAGGGCTAGAACACTACCGTTAAAAGGAGATCCCTGGTGGATGAGCATAGAGTAGAATAAGTTCCTGGGTTATAGTTTCACAGTAGAGTCACAAACAACATGGAGGTTCCTCAAAAAAATAAAAATAGAACTACCATATGATCCAGCAATTGCACTTCTGGGCATTTATCCAAAGAAAAGGAAAACGCTAACTGGAAAAGATATATGCACCCCTATGTTCATTGCGGCATTACTTACAATAGCGAAGACATGGAAGCAACCCAAGTCCATAGATAGATGAATAGATAAAGAAAATGTGATAAACACACACATACACACACACACACACACACACACACACACACACACACAGGAGTGTTATTCAGTCATAAAAAGAATGAAATCTTGCCGCTTATAACATGAATGGACCTTGAGGGCATTATGATAAGTGAAAAATCAGTCAGACAGAAAAAGACAAATACCATATGATCTCACATATGTGGAATCTAAAAACAAACAAACAAAAAAATCTGAACTCATAGATACAGAGACTAGATTTGTGGGTGCCAGAGGAGGGAGTAGGGGTGGGAGAAATGGGTGAAGGTAGTCAAAAGGCATAAAATTCCACAGTAAATCATGGAATGTAATATATAGCATGGTGACTATAGTTAACAATACACTATTATATATTTGAAAGTTGCTAAGAGGGTAGATCTTAAAAGTTCTCATCCCGAGAAAAAAGTTTGTAACTACATGTGGTGATGGATGTTAACTAGACTTAGCCTTGTGATCATTTCACAATATATGCAAATTATTATGTTGTACACCTGAGATTAATATAATGTTATACTTCAATTATATCCAGATAAAAAAGTTATGTGATGTCTAAACCTTATATATTTCTAGCATATATAATTTTTAATAAGCTTTTTATTTTAGAACAGTTTTAGATTTACAGAATTATTGTGAAGATAGTCCAGACAATTCCTATATACTCCACATTCAGTTTTCTCTTATCATTAACATCTTACATTAGTATGATACATTTGTTTAATGACCAATTATTGTTACATTATTATTAATTGAAGTTTTAATTTATTCAGATTTCCTTAGTTTTTACCTAATGTTCATTTTTCCGTTCCAACACCCCATCCAGGTTACCACGTGTACTAGTCATGTCTCCTTAGGTTCCTCTTGGCTTTGACAGTTTCTTAGATATTATCTGCTTTTGATGACCTTGAAAATTTTGAGGAGTACTAGTCAGGTTTTTGTAGAATGTCCTTATTTTAGGTTTGTATGATGTTTTCCTCATAATTAGACTGGGGTTATGTTTTCTTTGGAAGGAAGACCACATAGGTCATATGCCATTTTCATGATATCATATCAAGGTTACATACTATTAATATGATTGACACTGATTTTTACCACCTGGCTGAGTTGGCATTTGTCAGGTTTATCCACTCTAAAGTTTTTTTCCTCCTTCCCACACTGTACTCTTTGGAAGGAAGTAACTATTTGAAACCCACACTTGAGAAATGAGGAGTTGTGCTTCACCTAATTGAGGGTGGAGTATCTATATAATTTATTTGGAATTCTTCTGCACAGGAGATTTGCATATTCTCCCCTATTTATTTATTTAGATCCACATAAGTTCATGTATATTTGTTTTATACATTGGGATATAATCCAACATTACTTCATTCTCAATTATTTAGTGAGCCTATGCCTCTGGACTGTGAACTTGACACGTGTGTTTCTCAGTTGTTTTCTCCCTCCTTTGGTGAAAGAGGTTATTTGGATTGGGCTAGAATTGAGTATTTCCTTTCTCCCACTTGCAAGGCTAGAGCTGACTAGAGTTGGATACTTCCTTTCCCTAGGTCAGTTAGGCTCTGACAATACTGCACTAGGTTAGCCTCTGGTGAACTAGTTTTTCTTAAGGGTAGGCATTGTGAGAGTCCTCTGCCATATTTCAAAATTGTTCCTTTTCCACTCCTCCTGCAGGAAGCTCAAAGGGACATTTCTCCACTATTTACTGTGAGAACCTGGCCAAGCTCCCAGAGGTAAATCTCACAAAGTTGCCCTGGCTCTCCAGTGGCTGGATTCACCCTGGAGTTTTTAACTCTCAGAGTTGTCCACATTGAGCTTCCAGCAATTTGTCAACTATAGTTCAGGTTTTCCCACTCCAGCATTGGTTCCCCTGGAGATTTCCACTCATGAATCTCTGCTCAGGTAAAGCATGACTCTCTGTATTAACCTGTCTCTCTCTTGTTGGGGACACAGCCTCTCTTAGGAATCCAAGAAGAGTTGTTGATATTTCAGTCTGCTCAGCTTTTTACTTGTTGTTAGGATAAAGTGATGACTTCCAGCTTCCTTACACGTGGAACTGGAAACTGGTCATCTCCTTCACTTTGAAGTATAATTCTAGGTTGAATTTACAATTCTCGGTTGGTTGTGGTTTTTTCTTTCAACACCTTAAACATTTCACTCCATTTTCTTCTTGCTTGCATGTTTTCCAATACGAAGTTTTCTGTACTTCTTTTCCTTATTCCTATATAGGTAAGGTCCCTATACCACTCCTCCCACCACTTCCCTGGCTTCTTTCAAGATTTCCTACTTTTCTTTGGCTTTCCACAATTTGAATATGATATGTCCAGATGTCATTTTTTGGTGTTCATTCTGAGCTTCCTTGACCTGTGGTTTGGTATCTGTCATTACTTTTGGAAATTTCTCACTCATTTTTACATCAGATAATTATTTTCTATCTTCTCTTTCTTTTCCGTCTGTCTTCTAATTATGTGTATGTTACAGATTTTCAAAATTGTCCCACAGTTCTTGAATGCTCAGCTTTGATTTTTATTTTTTTTTCCCCTTTTCATTTCAGTTTGCAAAGTTTCTATTGACTTTTCATCAGCTCACTGATTTTTTCCTCAGTTGTGCCTTCGCTACTAATGAGCCCATTAAAGGCATTATCCATTTCTAGTACAGTGTTTTTGATTTATAGAATTTTCTCTTGAACATTTCCATCTTTCTACTTACATTATCCATGTATTATTGCATGTTGTTTACTTTTTCCATTAAAGCCTTTAACCTATTAATCATAGTTGTTTTAAATTGCCTACCTTCTAATTCCATCATCTGTGACATACCTGAGTCTAATTCTGATGACTACTTTATCTCTTCAGACTGCTTTATCTTGTTTTTCAACATGTCTTGTAATATTTTTATTGAAAACTAGACCTGTATTCACTAATAGCAAATGAGGTAAATAGGGTTTTATTGTGAGTATTTATGTTAATCTGGCTGGGAGTCAGGCTGTGTTTAATGTTTACCTTAACTAGGTTCCAGACACTTTGTATTTGTATTCCTTTAGTGTTCTTATTTTGACTCTTCTCTTGACCTTGGGTTTAAGTACTTCTTATGGAGAGCCTGTTTCTTGTAACTGTTTCAGCTAAAATCAACTGCTGTCATACTGGAGCCCTGTTGATATAGAAGTAATGTGTAGAGGATAGGAAGCCTTCTAATCTAAGGTTCTCTTTAAGTCTCAGTCTTTAAATATTGGTCTTGTGTCTCGGGTTTGTAATTTTCACAAGCAAATTTTCTCCAGTGGTTATATTATTTTTTCACCCTTTAGGTGAGACAGGACGTCAGAGAGGTCTGGAGGGGGAAGAATGCCTTTACCTCAGCTAGGATAAGTCTCTGACAAAGTCTGTTCCCCTGGAGAACAGAAATGGGTTGTGGAGAACTTTCTAGGACTATTTCACAATGATTACTCTCCCCTTCTTACTGTCAGAGCCATGAGGGCATCTTTTTTTGGATAGTCACCATGAGAACCTGGTGGTATTTCTGGAGGTAAAAACCCATGAGAGTTTTGAGGTCCTTCTAAGACTACAGACCCCAGGAATTTCACATTCTCACACTAGTCTAAATGTAGCAAATTTAAGTATTTGCTAAGTGTATTTTTGGAATAGTTATACATATTGATGGTTTTTATTTTCCTCTACTTATCAAAAATTACTTGTCTTCATTTCTTTGTTTAAATTTATAAATAAAATTCAACCTTGAATAAAGACACAAGTATATTTAGATTTGACTCTTTTCATTTATAGTCAGAGCATATAGCATATTATGCTTTGTGTTTTTTTAAACTATAATTATACATTAAAATATCTGGCATATTTTTTATTTAATATCATACCTTCAGAACTAGGAGAGGCTAATAAAATTATAATTATCTCTATTGCTATACCTTGTAGATTACCAAAAAGACTGGTCTATAAATACTTTGATTAGGCTTTTTTATTATGAAGCATATACTAGTATAGAAGAAGTGATATGGAAAACATAAGTGTTTTTTCACTGCATAAACCCAGATAATTGATAATCAATACTTAAAAGTCTTTACAGCTGTTTTACAACTTCTTATCAGTCAGTTCCTATTACTAAATGTTTATAAAATGATTTGGCTTCTACATTATATCTATATTCACCTCTACATTTAAAAATTTTAATGATCTTTGTCAGTTGTAAAGTTGAATTCAATTGAATAAATGCTGTAAAAAGTGGACTTTCTTCTTCTTTCCTCTGTATTTAATGGCTTAATGGATGGGTATATCAAAATACTAAGCCTTATTGAAGTACAAATAATTAAACACTTAATTATTATACTGGCCTTTAAACTCTTCACAGAATCGAAATTTCCAAAATAAATATGGGCAACTGGTGGGAGAATTAGCCTTGGGGCTAGGATGGCCTACTCTGGTCTGTAGGCACCACAGCTTCCTTTAATTGGTCCACAAATGAAACTCTTCTCCTCTAGATCATGCACTTCTCCACAGCAGGGTCTGAGCATCCTGCCTCTTGCTGATCTCCCACAGTTCTGATCACAGAGGTGGTGATATAGATTCTTTGAGGCATAGATTTATCCATGATGATCATATAAATGAAACATTTACTTCCTTCCAGTGAGTATGTTTTCTCAAACAGCTATATGGTATATAATTGGCATACAATGTGTATTTAAAGTATACAATTTGATAAGTTCTGACATTTGCATATACCTGTAAAGCAGTCAACACAGTCAAGATAGCAAATACTTATCTCCACCCAAATGTTCCTGTGCCCCTTTATAATTCCTCATTCTGTCCTTTCCCTGCTCTCTCATCCCCCAAGCAGCAACTCATGTGCTTTCTGTCTCTAGAGATTAGTTTCCATTTTGTAGAATTTTGTATATATGGAATCATACACTGTATACTGTTTGTTGTTGAGCTTCTTTTACTTGGCATCATTCAATGAAATTCATCCATGTTTTTAGATGTATTAGTAGTTCATTCTTTCTGTTTCTAAGTAAGAATGCAGGGTGTAGATACACATAATTTGATTATCTAGATGGACTTTGGGTTGTTTTCAGTTTCAGAGTATTACAAATAAAGCTACTGTGAACATCCATGTAAAATTCTTTTTATGAAAATAAACTTTCATTTCTCTTTGATAAATACTCAGTGAAATAACTGAGCATGTGATAGGTGTATGTCTAACTTTGTAAGAAATTGCAAAACTATTTTCAAAAGTGGAATATTTTACATACCAACCAGCAGTTTATTAGAGTTCCAGTTGCTTCAGATATTTGCAACACTTGATATAGTCAGCCTTTTTAATTTTATACATTCTAATATGTGTGAGGCAGTAGCTGTGATTTCATTTTACATTTCCCTAATGACTAATGATGCTGAGAATTGTTTCCATGTACTTATTTACCATCTATGAATCTTTTTTTGAAAAACTGTCTATTTAAATTGATTGCCAAATTTTTCAGTGGGTTGTTTGTTGTTTTATATTGAATTTTGAAAGTTCTTTGTATATTCTGAATGTTCTTTATCAGACATATGATTTGCAAACATTTTCTATAGTCTTGTTTTTTCATTCTCTTAAAGTATTAACCTATTAATTATAAATTTCTGGCTAGAAGTTTTTTTAACAGTTTATAACTAAAAAGACTATAATATCAATTTAACAATAAACTATTTGTTATATAGGAATAATAACAATGCTTCTCTCTATTGTAACTTACATTATTCATCACTTATGCTAATGGTTCTAGTATCCAAATATCCCAAATCCCCCTACAGGTAAATGCTTCTTCTTAAATAAACATGTGAAATATAATCTTCATCAAATGCTCTTTGAAACACATCAGATTAAATATTTATTGAATGAGTTTTCTGGAAGAGATGCTGCCAGTTCCTAGTGTGCTTCCTTGAATGATCCAAAGTGTTTCATTTCCAGCCCAACACCAATGTTAACAAAATATTGAAATTAAATTTAGGCAAAAATTATTTACCATTGTTTATAATCAAGCACACTATCTAGATGACTTTTTGATAGAGAGGAAATTAATATTAGAATTTATTATTTGGGGATGGTGGTGCGATGAATTGGCAATTGGGATTGACATGTATACACTGATGTATATAAAACTGACGACTAATAAGAACCTGCTGTATGAAGAAATAAATTAAATTTTAAAAATTAAAAAAAAGAATTTATTATTAATTATTCATAATTCCTAAGTGGGTAGTAATTGTTAATCCATCTTCAGGGGGACATGAAAAGGTAACAATACATATATATATTATTTAAACTTATATTTATTTATTTATCAACAGTTACAGTGCTTAAGAATCATGTTGATTCTCCTTTCTCTTTTGGGGAAGGTGGGCTTTCATAAAGTCACAAGATTTAATCAATGTGTTCTCTTTCACTAAATATTTTAAACCAATGTCTACTATGTGTCAAGAGATATTTCATTTCCATAAAGCCTCTATTTCTAAAATGGTAAAAACTGAATAGAGATAGTTCCGATTCTGCCTTTTTTGCTGAATGCGCTGATGCTGAATAGTGGTGCTACAGGTGTATAAAATGTTATTTCCTGGCCTTTTGAAATAAAAACAATGACATTTAGAATGCAGCCAAATAGCATTAATCTGACTTCTCTGCCTCCAAGTTATATTGGAAATTTATCTCAAGCAGGGTTTCATAGTTAAGGTGACATAACCCAAAATGTCACTCTGTAGAGAGCCACTGACCCTGTTCTTATAGAATAAAAGCCTAAACAATGTAAGTGGCTATATTTCAAATTACACCATGTTGTACCCTAAAGGACTCTCAGAATGGAATCCAAAGTATAAGATTCCTAAGCAGGATTCATGCATCTAAGGTCTTTAATGTATTTTCAAGGTTCATTCAAATATAGCTTTATCACTAATTTCATATATTTTTTGACAAATAACTATTGAACATCTACTATATTCCAGACACTGTTTTAGTTAATTAACAGTAAAATATCACTGTTTACATGGAGCTTAGAGTCTACTAAGAGTGGTAAGAAATAAATAAATGAGCAAATTGTTAGAAGTAAGTACAAAAGAGGAGAGAAGGAAACAGGAAAGAGTTGCAGAATGGTGGGGTGAGAGATGGTTTAAAATTTTCAATACAGGGTCAGGGAAGACCTGATTAGAAAATTACATTCTGGGAGAGGACTCTCAAGATGGCAGAGGAGTAAGACGTGGAGATCACCTTCCTCACCACAGATACATCATAAATACGTCTACATGTGGAACAACTCCTACAGAACACCTACTGAACACTGGCAGAAGACTTCAGACTTCCCAAAAGGCAAGAAACTCCACACGTACCTGGGTAGAGCAAAAGAAAAAGGCATATGATTTTATGCCCAAAATCATAATAAGTTCACAGACAACCAAAAACACACCACCGGACGTGGTCATGCCCACCAGAAAGACAAGATCCAGCCTCATCCATCAGAACACAGGCACCAGCCCCCTCTACCAGGAAGCCTACAAAACCAACTGAAACAATGAGACCCACTGGGGGCAGACACCAAAAACAACGGGAACTACAAGCCTACAGCCTAAAAAAAGGAGACCTCAGACACAGCAAGCTAAGCAAAATGAGAAGATAAAGAAATACACAGCAGGTGAGGAGCAAGGTAAAAACCCACAAGACCAAACAAATGAAGAGGAAATAGGCAGTCTACCTGAAAAAGAATTCAGAGTAATAATACTAAAGATGATCCAAAATCTTGGAAATAGAATGGAGAAAATACAAGAAATGTTTAACAAGGACCTAGAAGAAATGCAGAGCAAACAAACAATCATGAACAACAAAATAAATGAAATTAAAAATTCTCTAGAAGGAAACAAAAGCAGAATAACTGAGGCAGAAGAAAGGATAAGTGACCTGGAAAATAAAATAGTGGAAATAACTACCACAGAGCAGAATAAAGAAAAATGAATGAAAAGAATTGAGAAGACTCTCAGAGACCTCTGGGGCAACATTAAATGCACCAACATTTGAATTATAGGGGTCCAAGAAAAAGAGAAAAAGAAAGGGACTGAGAAAATAATTGAAGAGATTATAGTTGAAAACTACCCTAAGATGGGAAAGGAAATAGTCAATCAAGTCCAGGAAGTGTAGAGAGTCCCATACAGGATAGATCCAAGGAGAAACACGCCAAGACACCTATTATTCAAACTATCAAAAATTTAATACAAGAAAAAATATCAAAAGCAGAAATGGAAAGGTAACAAATAACATACATGGGAATCCCCATAAGGTTAACGGCTGATTTCTCAGCAGAAACTCTGTGAGTCAGAATGGTGTGGCAAGACATATTTAAAGTGATGAAAGGGAAAAACCTACAACCAGATTACTCTACCCAGCAAGAATCTCATTCAGATTCAATGGAGAAACTAAAACCTTTACAAACAAGCAAAAGCTAAGAGAATTCAGCACCACCAAACCAAATTTACAACAAGTGCTAAAGTAACCTTCTCTAGGTGGGAAACACAAGAGAAGGAAAAGACCTACAATAACAAACACAAAACAATTAAGATAATGGTAATAGGAACATACATATCAAAAACTACCTTTAATGTAAATGGATAAAATGCTACAACCAAAAGACAAACTGGCAGAATGGATACAACAATAAGACCTGTATATATGCTGTCTACAAGACACCCACTTCAGACCTAGGGATGCATACAGATGGAAAGTGAGGGGATGGAAAAATATATTCCATGCAAATGGAAATCTAAAGGAAGCTGGAGTAGCAATTGTCATATCAGACAAAATAGACTTTAAAATAAAACTATTACAAGAGACAAAGAAGGACACTACATAATGATCAACGGATCAATCCAAGAAAAAGATATAACACTTGTAAATATTTATGCACAATACATAAGGCTAATGCTAACAGCCATAAAATGGGAAATCAACAACACAATAATAGTAGGGCACTTTAACACCCTATTTTCACCAATGGACAGATCATCCAAAATGAAAATAAATAAGTAAACCCAAGCTTTAAATCATACATTAAACAAGATGGAATTACTTGATATTTATAGGACATTCCATCAAAAAAAACAGAATACACTTTCTTCTCAACTGCTCATGGAACATTCTCCAGGATAGATCATATCCTGGGTCCCACATTAAGCCTTGGTTAATGTATAAAAATTGAAATCTTATCAAGTATCTTTTCTGACCAAAATGCTGTGAGACTAGATATTAATTACAGGAAAAAATCTGCAAAAAATACAAACACATGAAGGCTAAACAATATACTACTCAATAACAGAGAGATCACTGAAGAAAACAAAGAGGAAATCAAAAAATACCTAGAAACAAATGACAATGACTACACGACAACCCAAAACCTATGGGATTCAGCCAAAGCAGTTGTAAGAGGGAAGTTTATAGCAATACAATCCTACCTGAAGAAAAAAAAAACATCTCAAATAAACAAGCTAACTTTATACCTAAAGGAATTAGAGAAAGAAGAACAAAAAAACCCAAAAAAGTGGTAGAAAAGAAATCATAAAGATCAGATCAGAAATAATTGGAAAAGAAATGAAGGAAACAATAACAAAACCAATAAAACTAAAAGCTGGTTCTTTGAGAAAGAAAACACAATTGATAAACCATTAGCCAGAATCATCAAGAAAAAAAGGGAGAAGACTCAAATCAATAGAATTAGAATTAAAAATGAAAACAGAGAAGTAACAACTGACATTGCAGAAATACAAAGGATCATGAGAGATTACTACAAGCAACTATATGCCAATAAAATCGACAACCTGGAAGAAATGGACAAATTCTTAGAAAGGACAACCTTCCAAGACTGAACCAGGAATAAATAGAAAATATTAACAGGCCAATCACAAGCACTGAAATTGAAACTGTGATTAAAAATCTTCCAAGAAACAAAAGCCCATGACCAGATGGCTTTACAGGAAAATTCTATCAAATATTCGGAGAAGAGCTAACACCTACTCTTCTCAAACTCTTCCAAAACATAGCAGAGGGAGAAACACTCACAAACTCATTCTAAGAAGCCACCATCACCCTGATACCAAAACCAGACCATGATGTCACAAAAAAAGAAAACTACAGGCCAATATCACTGATGAACATAGATGCAAAAATCCTCAACAAAATACTAGCAAACAGAGTCCAACAGCACACTAAAAGGATCATACATCATGTTCAAGTGGGGTTTATCCCAGGAATGCAAGGATTCTTCAATATATGCAAATCAATCAATGTGATACACCATATTAACATATTGAAGGAGTAAAACCATATGATCATCTCAATAGATGCAGAAAAAGGTTTCAATAAAATTCAACACCCATTTATGATAAAAACCCCCAGAAAGTAATCATACAGGGAACTTTCCTCAATATAATAAAGGCCATATATGACAAATCCACAGCCAATATCGTTCACAATGGTGAAAAACTAAGACCATTTCCACTAAGATCAAGAACAAGACAAGATTGCCCACTCTCACCACTATTATTCAACATAGTTTTGGAAGTTTTAGCCACAGCAATCAGAGAAGACAAAGAAATTAAAGGAATCCAAATCAGAAAAGAAGAAGTAAAACTGTCACTGTTTGCAGGTGACATGATACTATACATAGAGAATCTTAAAAGATTCTACCAGAAAACTGCTAGAGGTATTCAATGAATTTGGTAAAGTAGCAGGATACAAAATTAATGCGCAGAAATCTCTTGCATTCCTATACACTAATGATGAAAAATCAGAAGGAGAAATTAAGGAAACACTCCCATTTACCACTGCAACAAAAATAGTAAAATACATAGGAATAAACCTACCAAAGGAGACAAAAGACCTGTATGCAGAAAACTATAAGACACTGATGAAAGAAATTAAAGATGATACAAACAGATGGAGAGATACACCATGTTCTTGGATTAGAAGAATCAACGTTGTGAAAATGACTGTGCTACCCAAAGCAATCTACAGATTCAATGAAATCCTTATCAGACTACCAATGGCATTTTTTACATAACTAGAACAAAAAGTTTCACAATTTTTATGGAAATACAAAAGACCCCGAATAGCCAAAGCAAACTTGAGAAAGAAAAACAGAGCTGGAGGAATCAGGCTCATGACTTCAGAGTGTATTACAAAGCTACAGTAATCAAGACAGTATGGTACTGGCACAAAAGCAGAAATATAGATCAATGGAACAGGATAGAAAGCCCAGAGATAAACCCACACACATATGGTCACCTCATGTTTGATAAAGGAGGCAAGAATATACAATGGAGAAAAGACCGCCTTTTCAATACATGGCGCTGGGAAAACTGGACATCTACATGTAAATGAACGAAATGAGAACACTCCTAACACCATACACAGAAGTAAACTCAAAATGGATTAAATACCCAAATGTAAGGGCAGACACTATAAAACTCTTAGAGGAAAACATAGGCAGAACACTCTATGATATAAATCACAGCAAGATCCTTTTTGACCCACCTCCTAGAGAAATGGAAATAAAAACAAAAATAAACAAATGGGACCTAATGAAACTTAAAAGCTTTTGCACAGCAAAGGAAACCATAAACAAGGCGAAAAGACAACCCTCAGAATGGGAGAAAATATTTACAAACAAAGCAACTGAAAAAGGATTCATCTCCAAAATATATAAGCAGCTCATGCAGCTCAATATCAAGAAAACTAACAACCCAATCCAAAAATGGGCAGAAGACCTAAATAGACATTTCTCCAAAGAAGATATACAGATTGACAACAAACACATGAAAGGATGTTCAACAGCACTAACCATTAGAGAAATGCAAATCAAAACTGCAGAAAGGTATGACATCACACCTGTCAGAATGGCCATCATCAAAAAATCTGCAAACAATAAGTGCTGGAAAGGGTGTGGAGAAAAGGGAACCCTCTTGCACTGTTGGTAGGCATGTAAATTGTTACAGCCACTATGGAGAACAGCATGGAGGTTCCTTAAAAAACTAAACATAGAACTTCCCTATGACCCAGAAATCCCACTACTGGGCATATACCCTGAGAAAACCATAATTTAGAAAGAGTCACATACGACAATGTTCACTGCAGCTCTATTTACAATAGCCAGGACATGGAAGCAACCTAAGTGTCCATTGACAGATGAATGGATAAAGAAGATGTGGCACATATATACAATGGAATATTACTCAGCCATAAAAAGAAACAAAATTGAGTTATTTGTAGTCAGGTGGATGGACCTAGAGACTGTCATACAGAGTGAAGTAAGTCAGAAAGAGAAAAACAAATACCATATGCTAACACATATATATGGAATCTGAACTTAAAAAATAGTTCTGAAGAACCTAGGGGCAGGACAGAAATAAAGATGCAGACATAGAGAATGGACTTGAGGACAAGTGGAGGGGGAAGGGTAAGCTGGGACGAAGTGAGAGAGTGGCATGGACATATATACACTACCAAATAAATATAAAATAGATAGCTCGTGGGAAGCAGCCGCATAGCACAGGGAGATCAGCTCGGTGCTTTGTGACCACCTAGAGGGGTGGGATAGGGAGGGTGGGAGGGAGGGAGAAGCAAGAGGGAAGAGATATGGGAACATATGTATATGTATAACTGATTCACTTTGTTGTAAAGGAGAAACTAACACACTATTGTAAAACAGTTATACTCCAATAAAGATGCTAAATAAATAAATAAAAATAAAATAAAATAGATAGCTAGTGGGAAGCAGCCGCATAGCACAGGGAGATCAACTCCGTGCTTTGTGACCACCTAGAGATGTGTGATAGGGAGGGTGGGAAGGAGACTCAAGAGAGAGGAGATAAGTGGATATATGTACACATATAGCTGATTCACTTTGTTATACAGCAGAAAGTAACACATCATTGTAAAGCATTATACTCCAATAAAAATGTTTAAAAAAAGTAAATGACCTCCTGTATTATTTACAAAAACACTTGTATAACACTGTCTTCCAGGCTAAGTGCTTTTCGAATATTAACGCACTTAATCCTCATGACAACTCTTGAGGAGGAGGAACTGTTATTAACCCCATAGTATAGAAAATGAAAGGGAAGGACAGAAAGGTTAACAACTTGCCCAAGATTCCTAACGCTGGAAAGTGGCAGAGCGGGACTTAACCCAGGTAGCCTGGCGATGGGCTCCAGGCTCTTTGCCTTTAATTCCCTCAGCCTCTCTTCTCATGTCACGAAGACATGTATGGAGCAGGAGGGCAAGCCATGTGGATATTTGGAGCAAGTGTATTTTAGACATAGGTAAGAAATAAAGGCCTAACTTGTTCGTAAAACCGTCTGGAGTCCAGTGTGGCTGGTGTAGAATGTAGACAAAGGAAGTGTAATAGGAGTGAGGTCTGAGAGGTAGTGAGGCACTCGATCATGTAAACATTTTACTTTTACTCTGAGGGAAACAGAGAAACAGGGGAGAGATTTGAGCAGAAAGGACATGATGAGTCTATTTTAATCACTGTGGTTACTCTGTTGAGAACAGACCATAGACAGAAGGAAAACAGGACCACTAGTGGGGAAACCAGTCTGAAGATTTGCAGGAATGGTGATGAGAGATTATCATTCCTTGGATGAGTTAAAAGTGTTGGAGATTATGGAGTAACCAGATTCTGAGGTATGTTTAGTCTGGCCAATAGAATTTCTTGGTGGTTAGGTATGGGATGTAAAACTAGACAGAAAACCAGCAGGACATCAAGGATTTTGGCCTGAATAACCAGAAGGATAGTGTTGCCATTAACTGAAAAGGCAAGGCTGTAGTAAAAGAAGATTAGATTATAGAGACAGCTTTGTACCTGTTAAATTTGATGTCTATTTGACATCTAAGTGGAGATGTCAGTTTGGCAATTGGATTTATGTGTCTGGAGTTCAGAGAAGAGATCTACGCTGGAGATATAAATTTGGGGTGATCCAAGTACAATTAGTACCTAAAGGCATGAGGCTAGATGAAATAAAGCAGTAACTGTGGAGAGAGAAAAGAAAGGGTTCCAGGGCTAAGGTATATCAACAGTTGAGCATTTTTTTCATTTGCTAGATATTAAATGTAATGTGTCACATATGAAAAGGTAGAAAAAACAATGAGAGCAGAAGCTAAACTGTGTTTATAATACTTTGATATTAACACATGTAGAGAATGCTGATATATATATATATATATGTATATATATAACATAACACAGAAGACTACAAGTTTAAAATGCATTTCAATGTCACCTCAGTACAGGTTTAAATGTTCTCAGAACTCTGGATTCTCAAAATTAATAACACAGAAACAATCCATTTCATGTAACTTCTATAAATGTTCCTCCTTTGAAGATCACTTGGATTAAGTTTGATTGACAAGAGCTGTCTGATATTGATGCAAGTAAGTTCTAAATGGGCCAATAAGATGGTTCTTACATTTATCATTAAGAAGGAAGGAAAGAAAGGGAAAGGAGGCAGGGAGGCAGGGAGGCAGGAAGGAAGGAAGGGGAGAGGAAGGAAATGAAGGGAGAGAGGGAAGGAGAGAAAAAGAAAGAAAGAAGGAAGGACAGCAAAATTGATAGATGAAAGCAGCCAAACTTGCCAGGTCTGTATTCAGAATTTGAATAGCTAGTTTTACAGAGAGCATCTGGGTTCCCTAATCTCCGCCCCCCCAATCAAGTGAGTAATAATCACAGCAAAAAACACACTTTCAGAGCTTCTGATATTGCAAAATAGCTAACTATCTTTGGTATTTAACTGACCCGTGGAATTAAGCCTTTGTTAGAGTTGATTTTGCAAAGGGATTTGCCTTCTGAAGCCCGTGAAAAGCAGGTGGATTCTGGGAAGGAATTTAAGTGTCTGCCGGTAGGCGGGTGACAGGGTTGTTTCATGAATACAATGTGAACAGCAGGAGCATGTTAATGAAGAGACGCCCCAGAGCTTGCATACCACATTTATTTCATAAAAAAAAAACACGTGAGTGTGATAACAAGCAGAGGTATTTTAGAAGAGGAAATGCCAAAATAGGGGGGAAATTCATTCCTTAGAACTGTAAGGTTTTTAAAAAATCCGTTTCTGCTACTTTCAATACAGCATTCCATTTTTTCCAACTTGTGGTCTAAAGACAAACAGAAAATGTAACTAACTAATATTAATTAATGTCATATATTCCACTGTTAGAATATTGATCCCAACCTTTGGGAATTTGTGATAACTGGTTATTTTATTTAGATAACATACTTCTCAATTTACTGGGTTGACAAATCTTAAAAAATTTAAACTAATTGAGTTTATGTCACAAAAGTAACATACATATTTACAAAAAGTTAAAACTACAGATAAGCCAAAAATGAACATTAAAATATATCATAGGGCTTCCCTGGTGGCGCAGTGGTGGAGAATCCGCCTGCCGATGCAGGAGACACGGGTTCGTGCCCCGGTCCGGGAAGATCCCACATGCCGCGGAGCCTGCGTGTCCGGAGCCTGTGCTCCGCAACGGGAGAGGCCACAGCAGTGAGAAGCCCGCGTAACGCAAAAAAAAAAAAAAAAAAAAAAAATCATAATCCCACCATCCAAAGGTTATCACTGTTAACTCACTCTCCTCTCAGACCTTTTCTATTGAATAGAATACTGATTTACATGCATCACCTCAAATTAATTTCCGGAGAATGCTTCAAGTATCTGGACACAACAAAGTATGGCAAGCAAGATGGGAGTAAAAACCAGTGCAATGATACAAATGAAGGGTCTTTATCCCTTTCAACATTCTATTTGTTTGTAGTCCACTGAGGTGAAGGCACGTCAGGGCAGCAAGGATACCGCAAAAGCAACTCTTCTGCCATGCCTCGACATTTAACTTTATAATTTTGCATTTACAGTTAGTGAGGTAAAGGCGTTTTCTGCACATTCTGCAGCCCTCTGGGGTCTCCAGCTGGTAGGCTGCTCTGCCCCTCCCCACAAGATAATCAGCCTTGCAAATCCACTCCTGTAGGGTACGGTGCGCTGCCACATGCGGCCGTCCGGCTCGTGATCGCCATGCATCCCCTGACAACCTAATGCGGGAAGTAGGAGCTTCCCTGGATGAGTGACATTCAATTATCCAAGAAAGAAATTCTTAAAGGACCACATGATACAAAGATAAATCACCTTGGCTGACAGCTTCATTACAAAACTGACACATGGAGAAGAGAAGTGGCCCACTGGGCTAAAGGTATCTTCTCAGCCACTCCCCAAGCAATCGTGATGTCTGGCGAAAGGAGAGCCTTAGCCAGATGATTTGGGCAAGGCCGTGGAGTCACATCATGGGAGGATTACATTTTCCCCACAATATCAAGGACTGTGTTTCTGACGTCAACGATTTGATAAATCACCCCTGAGAAGTTCCTGACAAATAAATATAACAGTATTTATTACGATGTGGTCCCTGACTAGGTTATCCAAAGCTACTCCCTCCTCCCGGCACCCCAACTCCCAACCATTAATCTAGGATGATCTCAGTCTCTCATTTACTTTTTACACTTTACCAGGCACAATCCGTGTCTGTCTTATTCTTTATGTTAATCCCTATCAACTAGCACAATGCTTAGCACTTGGAGGACAATGAATAAATACTGGTGAATGGATGAATGCATGAACGAATAAAAGTATACATGGTGGAATGCCTCGCCAGCTTAACACAGACAACCGGCACACGCCTTTGCTCACAAAGCAAGAGGAGATAGCCCGCCTCTCCTCCGCACTGACGCCATCGTAAGAAGTCAGATCTTTGGCTTACGCTATGCTTCCTCCACCAGGCCAACGACTTTCACACTGGCCCCTGGCATTAGTAAGAAATAGGACTAGGTAAGGCTTTTGCTTTTGTCAAAAGGAATACTAATGGTATTAAAATCCTAGGATTAGAGTGAAATTTAATTTAGATAATGTAAGTAAAACAGTAAACACCATGTCTGGCACATAATAAGAATTCTGTAAACAGGAACTATTTGGCTGTCGGCCACTAACGCTAGAGGCTCATGGGCACAGCAGTGAGACTCTCCCAACGTCTGGGAGAAAAATATCATTTGGCTGGTGGTAGAAACCACAGAACATTTTAGAAGTCCTCGCTTCACACTTATTTTGTGGTGATGCATCTGTCTCAGAAGGACAGGACAAACAGGAAAACTCCCTCTAAAAGGCTACCCACTAGTGTGTAACCATAGCAAATCACAGAATATTAGAATTAAAAGGTGCTTTAATGATAGTAAGTCTAGTCTCTCACTGCACGTTTGAATCCTCACTATAACATGCTCAGTGAAGGGTACTCAGCTCCCATAGCCACTGGTGAGAAGCCTGTTCCCAAATATATTCAAGAGAGAGGTCCCCAGGGAAGAAAAATGAAAAATTGCCTGTATTCTCTCCTGTTTTTTATTAAATATGATAAATTCAACAATATGAAATTCTATACTGCATATCACAGTGCAAAGACTGCCATGGAGGGCTCCTTTTAAACTTCTGAAATAATCTTATTCTCATTTTGATTCCAGTAAGAGGAGATGTAATGAAAATGTCAAAGGAGGTTACTAAACGATTTAGCCACATTTTCAATTCCTGTGTTGCATTTTTAATAGTTACATTAAAAAGTGAATACTTTAGGGACTGTTTCTCACTCTCTCTCAGGGAAAATGAGGTGTTCTGGAGCTAGATCTTTGATATAAGTAAAGGCTTTAAAGAGACAGCTACTTAATTATGCATTAATATAAATGCTGAATAGGAGATGTTTCATAATGAAGGGAGCCCCTATTACAGATTATATCCTACTCTTCCTATTAATGTTTAGTTCCTATTACTGACTGTAGGGCTCACCAAGGCTGGTAAGAGCAGAGAAGCCTAATTAAATCAGGTGGTTTCTTCGGAGGTGGGAGGGGAAAAGGAAATGGATGCCTGCATGGGAAAAACAGTCATTGAGATAAAATGAACCAGAGGTTTATAGTGAAGGATCATGTTGCTTTATCACTTGATGTGTCAGAAACACTATGGTTAGAACTAACACACTAACACACAAATACTACCACCTGGCAGAAAAGGGGTTTGAAGACACTAGTGGCATGGTACAAGTCATGTCTTGTACCTTAAAAGAAAGACAGTCAGAAATCCCTGAGACCTCAAAGGACTCTAGTCAGAAGTGCAGGCTAACTTCTTTGTGAACTGGGAAGCCTAAAACAGATTTCACCTGTGGCTACTTTATTCTTTGCACTTTAGAATGTCATAGCGCAAGTTGTGTTGTGTTTTTCTTTCCTACCACTATCATATTTATAAAGATAAAATTTAGATTAAATATCTAAGTAGCCTTGAAAGCAGGAAATAACACAAGGGTGGGATTTGATGTGTGTATGATGCAGTAAAGACTTTGGATATGGTCTCCACAGATGCTTTTATTCTTAATTCAAGCAGACACTTCCTTGACTCAAGGATCGTATCATAAATGGAATTCCAAAGTTATTAAAGACAATAGGTCTTTCTTTTCTTCCCTGAGTTTTGAAGTTTTTAAAGAGACCAAACACTTGTTAAGGCCGCCCCTTTAAAAAAGAACACAATAAGATGGGGTGAGAGTCTTTCAGGAAAACTAAATGCTAGTGAAGGGATAAACTTCCTGATATTAACAAGCCCTCAGTGGACAGGTCCTGGGATAGAGTGGTGATTTAGAAACCATTTGGTGAGAGATGAACAAAATGGCCTTGTGATTTAGAGACCTTTCATCCATTTCCTAAACACCAGTGGACTTCTGAATTTAGTGTGAACATAGGAAAAAAGAATAATCTAAAAATTTCTAAAATTAAATAGCTACCAATTTGGTGAGATCACAGGAAGAGTCAATTTTACCTCCAATTTAAATTTTAAAAGGTATGAATATTTCTTGTGCTCCTGAGTTGTGGGCTGAGTTTCACATCAGCTACAGATGTAGAAAACCAGTTCTTATTCCCGGTGCAGTTGCTAAGCTATTTGGAAAGGCAAGATACACATGGTAGATTACAGGATCAAGGAGGAATAGGTCAGGCTCTAAAGATTAAGTCTTAAATCTGAGTATGCCTGGTTTTATAACGAAATTGTTAAGTAAGTGAAGTCCTTCATATCCCCTCCATAACCACATATGGCTCAGTGCTTCTCATACATTGCATTCACAATGAAAGGCAGCCTTGTCATTGTGAATGACAAGCCTTGTGCCTAAGTCTCTCTATTACTCTGACACCATTGAGACGTGCTTGAGACCCATTCCCTCCTAACTTCATTCCTCAGAGAATACAGATACATAATTCGATAAAATCGTTCTAAAGCATTACTATCCTTTGGATTTCCACAGGATATTTCAGTGCTCTAATTTAAAGGGGGAATTCTAAGCAAGGTAATCTCAAGCTCTGTGGCAGAAAATCATGGGACATGGTGGGGGGCAGACAGGTGGGAACGTGTGTCGTCACATGGATAAAGCTCAGGATCAAGGGTTAGGTTGCCTAGAATCAATGCTACTGTTTTTTCTGGGTCACAGTTCGCTCATCTTTAAAAAAAAGACTCGAAAGCAATACTTTCTACCTTTCTAATGTTTGTCATTCAACAATTCTATTTTGCTGCCCATAACTAAAGTATCTGTTCAATATCCATCTCCTTTTCACACACACACACACACACACACACACACACACACACACACACTTCCTTTTCTCTCAGTTTGCCTCTTACCCCACAGCATGTCTATTTCTAATTAAATGAGTAGATAAATGAATATTCAAATAAAATAAAAATGAATAGAGTTTCTGTACTCCTTGAGAGCTATCTTCCTGTGCTTAGATGTCAAGAGATCGAAATACTAAACTAACAGCTATAGAATTTTCCTATTTATGTTTTATTTATTTCTGAGGTTTTTGTATAAGAAAACTATTTTCAGAATTTTTCAAATTAATGATATGAATCTATCACAGTCCTAGGGAATGATTTCACAAAGAGACATAACCTTATAGGTCGAGTGGAATATGGTATGAATATGCTTGGTAAGAAAAAGCAAGCCCTTGATGTAGACTAGAGGCGAACTGGCCACTAGCCAAAGGTGGTGAGCAAACTTATTTCAGAATAACACAGCGATAAGTGGTGTTAGGCCATAGTGTGAAGTTGTTAGAATCTGTTCTTGATGTCCCACTTCATATTCACCTTTCTGTGCAGGTAATTCCATGTATCCCTGGTCCAGATTTCCCTCGTTATTATTGCACTTGATGGATCTTTGTGATGGCTCTATTTACCTGTCATCGTGTCTCCTGTGGGATGTGTACCATGGTGACATTTCTGACTTGGGGGAAGGAAACTGAACACGAGCATCTCAGTGTCACTCTGTGCGTCTTTAAGAATAGTTTCGGGGCTTCCCTGGTGGCGCAGTGGTTGAGAGCCCACCTGCCGAGGCAGGGGACACGGGTTCGTGCCCCGGTCCGGGAAGAACCCACGTGCCGCGGAGCGGCTGGGCCCGTGAGCGATGGCCGCTGAGCCTGCGCATCCAGAGCCTCCGCGGCGGGAGAGGCCACAGCAGTGAGAGGCCCGCGTACAGGAAAAAAAAAAAAAAAAAAGACACAGGAAGAAACAGAATTTTCAGAATTCACTTGAATGTGCCCCTCCCTTTTTATTGTCATTGATCCTTCCCTCACCTTCCCAGTACCTTTGTGCACCACCTGCCGGGTAGCCCCAGACTGCTGTGTGTTTTAATAATATGGCCACATGACCAGGTGTTGGAGACTAAGTTTGTCTTGTGCTCAAAATGTTTGCCCCACCATTCTCAGCTGTCAAAATACAGCCTTTATTTGAGGTGCAGCTTCTGTGTGAAGATGTCCGCTTCTCTTCCCAGCCAAAGATAATTCTTTCTTCTTCTGATCTCCCATCAAACATCCTTAAATTTATATTATAGTATTTATCACAGACTGCCTGGCCTTAGAGTTTGCTTTGTACAACTCTCTGCCTAACAAACTTCAGAGCTCCTCTGTGCCAGGAGCTGTGTACCCTCAGTTCCTGGCACTGTGTCTTGGGGCAGGAACATAGTCAATTGATGCTTATTAAACTGAATTCTGTAGCTTTATTTAGCGTGTGGAGATAATGACTAGCTTATAAATAGTGGGACACTTCATCACGCCAGAATCACGAAGCACTGTCAATAGTTGAAATGACAACTTGTTCAGTTATCAACTGGTTTGTCAGTCCTTTTTTAATGTGTGTCTTCTAGCTGTTATTACCGAAAAGAAATAACAATGTAGAATGCTCCCAGAACAATTTACCACAATGGGCGCAGATCAGATAACTATTGATACAATGGTATCTACTCCCCTATGTTATTTATTAGGAATAGAATTTTAAGTTACCTGAATTTTGACAAAATAAGTCACATACATCTTGTAAGCCTCAGGGTAGATTTACCTTTTTCTATTTTAGCAAACATCTCTCCAATGAATTCATTATTTTTTTATCCAGTGTTATTGAGATATAATTGACATACAGCACTGCATAAGTTCAAGGTGTACAGTATAGTGATTTGACTTGCATAATGAAGTAATCACCATAGTAAATTTAATGAACATCCATCATCTCATATAGATACAAAAGAAAAGAAAAAGGAAAACATACTTCCTTATGATGTGAACTCCTAGGATTTACTGTCTTAACTTTCACAGGTAACGTACAGCAGTGTTAATAGTATTTGTCATGTTGTGCATGACATCTCTGGTATTTATTTTTCTCATAACTGGGTGTTTGTGCCCTTGGACTGCCTTCATCCAGTTCCCCTTCCCCCGAGCCCCATCCTGTGGTAACCACGAATCTGATGTCATTTTCTATGAGTTTGTTTGTTGGTCTGTTTGTTTATGAAGTATAATTGACCTACAACACTGTGGTAGTTTCTGGCACACAACATAAATGATTCAATATTTCCATACCTTACAATATGATCATGATGATAAGTACCAGCTGTCGCCAGAGATATTACGTTGTCAATGACTATGTTCCCCACACTGTACATTTCCTAACCATGACTCTTTTTTTTTTTTTTTTTGGTAACTGGAACTGTGTGCCTCCTAATCTCCCTCACCTATTTCTCTCATCCCCCTATACCCACCTTCCCTCTGGCAGCCACCTCTGTGTTCTCTGTATCTATGACTCTGTTTCTATTTCGTTATGTTTGTTTTGCCTTTTAGATTCCACATATATGTGAAATCATATGGTATTTAGCTTTCTCTGTCTGACATATTTCAGTGAACATAGTACCCTCTAGGTCTATTCATGTTGTCACAAATGGCAAGATTTCATTCCTTTTTATGGCTAATATTCCCCTATATCTATTTTTCTGTCTGTCTATCTATCTATACCACATCTTCTTTATCCGTTCATCTATCAGTGGGAACTTAGGTTGCTTCCATATCTCAGCTATTGTAAATAATACTGTAATGAACATAGGTGTGCATATATCTTTTTGATTTAGTGTTTTTGTTTTCTTCAGATAAATATTTATCTAGGAGTAGAATTGCTGGATTGTATGGTAGTTCTATTTTTAATTTTTCTGAGGAACCTCCCTACTGTTTTCCATAGCGGCGCACCAACGTACCTGCCCACCAGCAGTATGTAAGTGTTCCCTTTTCTCTACATGCTTGCCAGCACTTGCTATTTGTGGTCTTTTAGATGATATCCATTCTAACAGGTGTGAGGTGATATCTCATTGTGGTTTTGGTTTGCATTTCCCTGATGACTAGGGATGTTGAGAATGTTTTCATGTGCCTTTTGTTCATCTGTATGTCTTCTTTGGATAAATGTCTATTCAGGTCGTCTGCCCATTTTTTCCATGGTTGTTTTTTGATGTTGAGTTGCTTGAGCTCTTTTTATATTTTGGATGTTAACCCTTTATCAGATATGTTGCTTGCAAATATCTTTTCTCATTCAGTAGGTGGCCTTTTAATTTTGTTCATACTTTCCTTCACTGTGCAAAAATATTTTAGTTTAATTAGGTCCCATTTGCTTAGTTTTGCTTTTGTTTCCCTTGCCTAAGGAGGCATATCCAAAAAAATTATTTCTAAGGCCACTGTCAAAGAACATACTGCCTATGTTTTTTTCCTAGGAATTTTATAGTTTCAGGTCTTACATTTAAGTCTTTAATCCATTTTGAGTTTATTTTTGTATATTGAGTGAGAAAGTCATCCAGATTGATTCTCTAGTCCATAGTGTCCAGTTTTTCCAATGCCATTAATTTTTTAAGGTTAAATAAAACAGGATGAGTTTCTGGTGTTTTCAACCAAAGTGGCCTAATTGCCACAGTTGCTGAAATAGAAGAGAGGTGATGTTTACTGGAAATATTAGAAAAACATAGGAATGAAACATAGGGAGGGATGATGTTTGTGAGCTGTCTGGATAGTTTCTACTATGCATGGATTGTTGTGGTATTTGGGGGGAATGGTGGAGAATCCAAAACATCTAATTTTGATTGGTTATTTCATTTCAAGATAGGTGAATTACCTGTCTATTACAGCTTCATTATTGTGTTCTTATGACACCAATGCTCCATTCTCACACCATGGTATTGCTTATAATGCCCTTCCACCACCAATTATATAATAAACTGAGTCAGATTCTTCCAGTAGCCAATCCTAAATTAGATAACTTTGAAAGCTATATTAAAATTTTAACTCAAAACATAAACACCATTTTCAGAAGTTGCTTAATTATTATGCAAACACTGGGGAAATCTGACTCAACACATCTTAAATAATTGGTGGCATATATTAAGTGTTAGCCAAGGGCAACTTTCAAAAAACAAATTACTAAGTTGTCACATATCAAGGCATAATTATGCTTCCTATTAGCTAAGGTGCAAGCTATCCTTATTCCAAACACAGAATCTACATCTTCAGTCAAAGTAGACAAAAGAGTGCACACACACATATAGTTGAACTAAACATGAGCTTGCATCAAAAATGACAGGCATTTAGTAGTGATCTAATACTGAATGTGGTATGAGTACTTCGGAAGAATCATAAAACCTTCAGTGTGTAAGAAAAATATTTTTCTAGAGGAGTTATTGTAAACTGGTCTTTAGGAGGAATGGTAAGATTCAACGAGTTGCATTTGAAATATTTGAAATATGAAAGCTGTTGTTTTCCCTAATTATTTCATTTCAAATGGTCCCTTTTCTTACAGGTGTTATTTTCAAAGTATGGTTCACAGATTCTTGGGAATTCCTGAGACATTTCAAGTATCTGTGAGGTCAAAGCTATTTTCATAATAATGCCAAGATGTTATTTGACTCTTTCACTGTGTTGACCTTCGCACTGATGGTAAAAGTCAATGGTGGGTAGAACTGTTGGTTTTTTAGCTTCAATCAAGGCAGGCAATGGTACCAAACTACTTAGTCTAAACCATTATATTCTCCTCTACCATACACTCACAGGGGTAAAAACAAATTTCATTTTTACTTAAAGATGTTGAAGCAGTAAAATATGTTAATTTTATTAATTTAGTAATTATTTTAAATCTATAATCTTGAGTACTGTTGTTTTGGTTCCTTTTTTGGGGGACCAAGTATTTAATGTATTCATCATACTTTCAATGAAACAAAGAATTTATAAGACTGTAGTAAAGAATGTGATCCTCTCTCATTCGTAGTCTATTGTTTCAGGACAGAGGTCTTAAAAAAATTTAAGAAGTCAAAATTTGGTGCAGTATGATGAAAAAATGTTCTAATGGGCATTGGTTTCAGAAGGTAGAGGAAGTGAGTTTCTCAACTCCAAAGATATCCTAGGATATGATAGGTGACATCTTGGAGGGATTCTACAGACTCTGTGGTAGAAGGGAAATCACACACTACCTGAACTGGGAACAGATAATCTTTACAGTCATTCCCACGTGGAATTTCATAGCAACTTGCTTTCCCCAAGGTCTGCAAATTTGAGTATATATAGTACTTAACTGAGTAGAAGCTAAGAGTCTCAGAGTTGATTGAAATTTGGGGTAGCTAGCTCAAATATAAATAGGTGAAAAGAAAAAAAAAAAAGAACAGAAAAGGCAAGAGGGGAAGAGAAGAGAAGAAAGAAAAGCCAAAGGTTGTTACTTCTAAGCAACCAGATTTGTGTTTATGTCCACATGAGGTCCAAATTCTGTCTGGGATTAAATCCACCAAACTCACCAGCTGTCTTGAAGGAGACACTGTGGGAGCTATTCAGGATGTCATCCCAGAGGCTGAACATAAGCAATTCCACCTTTACAGGGTCTAGAATGTACATTCTGATTGGCATAAAAGAACTTCTAAGTGCAAAGATTTGTTTTCACTGTTCTTATTCTCTGAATATTGTGCCTGTGATCCACCCAGTTTAGGTTATCATCTGTGTGAAGCTTGGCCTTCAGCTTCTCCATTTTCCTCTCATCTCACCTGTTTTTTTTTTTTTTTTTTTTTTTTGAGTCTACCATCCCTTCCTCTTTGTTTTATTCAGTAGTTCTTGGACTAAGAGCTTCATAGTTTATGATTTCCATCCTACCGAAATGGTAAACAGTGGTTGTGGAGTTGTCTCCCATCACCATTTACACAGATGCATCCAGCAACAGGATTTTCTGAGATGTGTGTTTCTTTTTATATTTCAAGTAGTCCCATTTTGCAACATGTGGTGACCCAGCTCTGCCCATTTCGAATCAAATGCCTTCTCCAGCGTCTTTACCCATGGGCAGAAAGGTGGCCGGTCGGTGCCTCAGGTTCCTGCTTTCCAGTTCCTTGGCGTGCACCGTACAGGCTACACTGCGTGGTCTTTATCACATTGCAGTAGCATATACAAATGGCCCTTTAAGGAGGGAGACACCATTTTTCTAGATGATTTGAAGGCTGTCCTTCAGATTGCTAATTCCTTATCTGGCTTCTGCCCAGCACTCTCTTGGAACCTGTTCTGGCCAAGGTTACTTTTGTCTTTTCTGCTGATAAGACAGGTGATCTCTGGCCAGTCCTTTCCTGACTTGAGGAACACAGGACAACATCCCCCCATCCTTCTGACCCCTCCTCCTCAGTCTCCTCCATGGGCTCCTCTTCCATGCTTAAATTCCATGTTCCTCAAATTTTCTCCTAGCCCCTCTTCTCCTCCTGCTCCATACCCTTGTCTGGTGGATCACTTTCCTGCTGACGACTTGCATTCACCAGATCTTCAGGTAGAGGCCTGCACTCTCCCTTGTGCTCCTTATTCAAGTCTCTACCATATCTTGCCAAGATTTCCTCTAAGCACATTAAATTCATCTTACTAAAATATGAACTTGATGTGGTTCAGGACACACTACCCCAAAATATGGCACCTTAACATATTGAATATTTTAAGCTGAAGGAATCTGAGAAAACAGCAGAAGCAGGAATATCACTCTGACCTCCTCCCTCACCCCTACTTGCCCCCTGCTTCACCCTTCTTCCTTGAAACGGGCCATAAAATCCTCATGTGATAGGTACCCTCTCTATATCTGGAGGAAAGGAACATCCCTATCTCTGAAGACAAAGGAACCCAAGAAGAATCCTAATAAATAGGCCTTGCTAAATTCCCTCCAGTTTACTATAATTATCCCGTATTTCTTAACCTATCATGTTCCTCCATAGCTGTCCGCTCTACATCAAACCAGCATAAAAGAACAAAGGTCTCACCATTTCTCTGTGTCTTCATATCCTCATGAAGGCTCCCATGTCCTGTAATCTGTTCATCTGCAATCTCCTGTTAATCTGTCCATGTCAGTTTAATTTTTAGACCCAGCCAGGGACCCTAAGAGGGTTGAGGAAACTTTTCCCTCCCCTGCCTCCACCCCTCCCTAACCTGCTTTTCCTCCTGAGTTTCAGATCTCAGCAGCACCACCATTCACCCAACTGTCAAAGCCAGATATGAAAGAACCTTCCTCTCATGGGACAAGACCCTCTCCCACACTCCCACATCCAATCACCTAAATTCTGAAAATGTCAACTCCTGAATATCCCTCAACACTATTTTCTTCTCCTACTCTAAACTAACATCTTCTTTTGCCCAGATTACAGCAACAACTTTCTAGCTGGTCTTCCCAAGAAGAAGAAAATCTTCTTACTGCTCTTAATATACTTTCCACATCTCAGTTAGTTGAATACTGTCTTTTTAATATGCTGTATGATGAAATGGGAAGTAAACAAAAGGACTACCACATACGAAAATACAACGACTGTCTCGAGGAAAATCACATGTGCAATTATTTGCATTGCAAACTAGCCTGGCCACCTTTTCATGGAATATAACTTTTATCTGAAAGTACTAATGAACCATGGCTATTCAGACTTGGATACTTAATAGACATATCTTGAAAATAAGCCCGTCTCTTTAAGAAAAACACTGGACAGCACATTTTCTCCAACGATAAAATTTGAAATTAGGAGTAAAAATTATAATTTTGGAACACTTGTACTCACCAAGGTGAGTTTGACAGCTTTCCAATTCTAAAGACTTTTCTGATGAGATTTGTGTTATAGGAACAAATATGATTTTTGTTGTTGTTGTTGTTAAATAATATAATCTGTCAACATTTGGAAGATGTACATAACCCAGTGAACCTATCTTCCCCAAAGAAGCAATGCATGGTATCCCAAAATCTGTTCAAAGTGAAGCTATAATGATAGTTAACAAAACAGAGTATGACAAATTATTTCTTTTAGAATTTTTCAGATTTCAAAATGCAGTTTACATTTAAGAATCTACCACATGTTGAGTTTGGTGTAATAATAAAGACTATCCATGATTAATCTGCAAAAGCTTTTCCTTTTTCAACTATATAATATGATAGGCTGGATTCCTTTACATGTTTCAACGAAAGAAATGTTTCACAACAGATTGAATGAAGAAGCAGTTATGAGAAGCCAGATGTCTTCTATTAAGTTAGACACTAAGGAGAGTTGGATAATTGTAAAGCAAAGCCACTCTTAATGTTAACTGTTTTTGTTTTATAAAAGAGTATTTTACTTTTTAAAAATGTTATTTATATTAATATGCAATGAGATTATTAATGTTATTTTAAAAGAATTAACATATAAATAATTTAAAGCTTCTCAGTTTTCATTTTAATATGATAAATATTGACAGATATTGTCCACATTATAAACAGCACTTTGGTGTCCTCAGTAATTTTTAAGAATGTAAAGAAGTTCTGGGGAAACCAAAAGTTTCAAAATTAGTTTCTTATAATATCTATAATATATAATACAGTGCTGAATAAACACTTGCTACTTCTTATTAATTGATTAATTGTGATATCATCAATTTAATCTCTGAGATTGAATTCCAAATAATGATTTAGTTACATGATTGCGTTTTTCTAAATCTTATTTTCCAGTTTTAAAGATAAAATAATGTTTTTGAAAACTTTTTCTGCATTTCATTTTCCAGTCTCAAAGATAGACATCTTTAACCCACAAATTCTACCTGTAGGAATTTATCTTAAGAGAAAAATTGAGCAAATGTATCAAAGATAGGTATTAAAAGGTCTACACTGAAGTGTTTTTATGGTAACAAAAATGTAGAAATAAATAAATCCTGATCTACAGTTAAATAAAGTATGGTACAGCCATATGAAAGTCTATTACAGAGTCACTGAAAGAATAATATAGTTGTAGGTATATTGAAATAAGTATGTATTTATGACATATAAACTGAAAAGCAGGTATCAAGATAATATGAACTCTGGATAGTATTGTAAATGTAGGATTTTCCTCCCCCTTCACCTCCCACTCCAAGTTTTAGCAATTGTAGATAAATTGTAAAAACAGAAATGTAAAAAGATATAACTGAGCTCAAAAGAAGAGAAATATTTCCATGTACCAAAACATAAATGTCAAATAGAGAACAAACCTGAAGCTGTGTGTTTACTGGGTCCTCGTTCATGTTGAGGTAAAGGGATTATTAGTGCCCTGTGATGGATCTGAGTGAGGTTCTCCCACTTGTAAAAGGCATATGGAAGAAAAAAAAGAGAAAAACATCTTCCAACGGCTGCCTGGCTGTTCAGATTAAATGAAGCAGCATGTCTGGGGAACAGGAGGACAGAAAGGATAAAGTTGAGAGAACTGAGCCAATCCTTTTAGTAGGTGACTGAATTCTCTGATATCTCTGAGGAGATATATAAAATCTGATTCTTTTATTTTTATTTTTTAAATTGAACTATAGTTGATTTAAAATGTTGTGTTATAAATCTGATTATTGACTGACAATCCTGAAAAGTAGAAATGGAAGTAACTGCAGAACAGACAAACAGGGCTGAATCTAGAGTGAATGATAGACCAGAGAGAGTAAGGAGGGAGGGGAGACGATGGAAGGAGATGACAGAGAGGGAGACAAAAGAGACAGACAAGGAACACATCCCAGTCAGGATGAGTCACTTAATGAAAAGAAACGAATAAAAGGCAAAGAAAACTAATGTGGAGAAATTCAATAATGATAATAATTGAAAGATAAATTCATGAAAGGTGAATAAAAATTCTTTAAAAACAAGAAATAGAAGACTATGAAGTGTGTAGGTTTGATATCCTGAAAGAAATAAGTGTTGAGAAACTAGTAGTTTTCTAATCTTAATTTGGGTGTGTAAATATATAAAATAACCTGGTTTTCAATTTTGTATTATCAAAGAAATTGACATCATCTTTCACAAATGCACTTCTAGGTAAACGTTGACCATTTACAAGAGAAAATTTTGCACATATATACCATATATAAGGATGATCTTATTTGTTAAACACACATTCAAACGATAATAACAAAAAAGAATCTAAATTATGCTAGGAGAATTAAAGAAATGGTAACCTATTTATACAATGGAACACAAAGGAAGTTAAATTAAATGTCCTAGGTATTACATAAATTAAAAAGAATAAATCCCAAAACAGAATACTAAAAGGCAAAAAACAAGTTGCATAATGATGCCTACAATATGAAAGCACTTGTGTAAAACTTAAAAATATGAAAAACAATGCTACATAACATTTGCAGACACATATTATGTAGTAAACATGGACAAGAAAGGTAGACACCATCTTTAGAATGGTGATTAACACTGGGAAGGAAAGGAGAGACTAGAAATAGGAAAAGCTACAAACAAAGGCTTCAATTGTGTATTTTATATAATAAATATATAAATATAAATATAATATATATTTTTTAAAAATCTAAAGGTAATGGGGCAAAATGTTACAATATTTGTTTCCTTTCTGTATATGTGAAATATTTCACCATAAAAATTTTCACATTATGCTTAATATAATTCCATTTCAGGATAGTTCTATAGATAAATGATGTTTATCTTTACTTGCTATTTTTTCTATAAGGGACATACATTAGTTGACTAATAAAAATATAAAAAATAAATATAATTGTTTAAATATATTACATTATATTCAGAGGCATATAGAAGTTGTCAGCCGCCTGACATGTATGGTGAAATAATAAAGATAAATAATCTTTAAATTCATTTCAATGATTATTTCTTGGCTGAAAGAATGTAGGAGTTTAACCAATTTTTCCCAACTAGTTAATATTTGTCAAGAATGTTTTCAAGCTCATAAAAGCAATTTAAAAAATTGATGTATAAACGCTTAGCAAATATCTTAGTGTACTTGCAACTCAAAAAGTATGTCACATCTTTAAACTTAAAGGTCCAAAATTGCATTCTCTCAAAATTTTTTTCTTGAAGTGACCGGTAGGAATAGCATAATATCTGCTGTGTTATGAATACATTATTCCATTAAAATAAATTTCCTTTATACCACATTTTACTAAAACATATGAAGTCCATTTAGGAGAAATAATTTTACTCATCAATTGTAAACATTAACTAATGGCAAGCTGTCACTTTAAAGATTGCTTTGGGACTAAAAATATAAACAGGAGTGTAATTTCCTAA
The DNA here is from genome assembly GCF_026419965.1 of Kogia breviceps. Classification (NCBI taxonomy): domain Eukaryota; kingdom Metazoa; phylum Chordata; class Mammalia; order Artiodactyla; family Physeteridae; genus Kogia; species Kogia breviceps. The sequence goes on along the minus strand of NC_081315.1, from coordinate 15,231,153 downwards.
ATTTACAGTCAGTTTTCCTGCCTGAAGATTAATACGATGCTATGATATATACATTTTATTAACAGAAGAGTGCTATGTGTGTTCAGAAAATCCTCCTTTCTTTACTTTTATAAAAATTTATAGTAGCTACACTCCATCTTCCCACATTCAGCAGCCAGTCATAGAGATCCCATACTTTGGCTTTAAGGCTTAACCAACACAAACAAAATGATTGAAATGGTTTCTAATATCTTCTTACATCCTATACAAATCCTGAAATATTGCTTTGAAAAGACTGATAAAACGGATACATAATAGGTAGGTTAAGCTCATTTAATAGGTCCACTCTACTCTTTGGTAAAACAACATGCTGAACTAGAACAAGTAATAATATTCACCATCTGAATTAATTCATCAATATTGTGTTTAGACTGTCATTGCCTAGGAAATGCTCTTCCTGTCAAAACAAACAAACAAACCAAAAAACAAAAGCAAAAACTGACTGAAATGGTGACTTGGGTTTCCTGTAAACAGACTCTGAGATAAGGAGTTGTGTACGTGTTTATCTAGTAGTATTCTTGAGAGATTCACCTCAAGGGACAAGATAGAACAGGGGGAAAGCTGATCTACAATGCACTTGGAAGTGAGGCCTCATCTGATTGCATGTGGAGCTCTGGTGTTAGAATGGCCCTTCAGCTGCTCCAAACTGCAATGAATGGCACAGCCTTATATATCTTGGCAGCAGCCTATGATTGACCATGAGCCCTCCTATAGGAAGGACAGAGCCTGGGGGTGGTGGTCCTGCCCTGACATTGAGGGCAATCCTCAGTGAGTACAGAGCTGTGAGCTGGTAATGGTCTATATTCTTAACTGCTGGATGATGGCTACAGTAGCCCAGTCAAGAGAAAGGAAGTGGAGTGTGTGTATCCATTACAATAGTATCCACAAAACAAAGTCTGAATGGATTTAAAAATTTTTAATACACATGCACCTACTTCTATGCATACTGAAGATGCCTGAAATAAAACTTATATTCTTCACACAGTATTTTTTAAAGGTCAGGATCAAATTAGACAAGTAGCCAGCAGGAAAGGTGAGAGCTAAATTATAAAATATGAAGGAGCTTTTGCTGCAGATTTACTTTTAGGTTTGAAATTTGTGGCCGCCAATGTAAGAAACAAACTGAAATAATATGGCTTCTTGTCATCCTAAAAGAAAAGAATTAGCTTTCAGGAAAAAAAAAAGCATTTTCTTGCTTATAACCTTAGAAATAATTTATCACATGTAAAATATATTAAATAACGATGGCTTTAATATCTGCAGAAAGTGTTCATTCAGCTATATATTGGTAAAATTGAAAAGCTGACGAGACAATCAATTGTTAACAGACCATTGCTAAGGAGAAGTAAGCCCAGCTGTATTGTTTTCTCTAACTAGTGCTGTAACTTGATCCTACTTAGAGAAATGAATTGGTACCTGGTCTTTTAGACCAATATTGATGAGAAGCATTTGCCTAACCATATTTTGCCTGCAGCTAAATAATAGTTATTGCAAGATAGAGCTCTCAGGCAAGTACCTGGCACACACATATCTATGTCGATGATTGAAAAGATACCAGATGGTCTGGCAGCAAGGTTACATTCTGTTATGGAAATTAAGGACTTGAATTATATTCTTGCCCACTTGGAGGACCATCCCCTGTCCACATGGAAGTAAACAGTAGGGGACCTATGGGTAGAATCAATGTTTAAAAAGAGCTTTTACTCTCTATCGACTGAAGACATGACTCTGTTTTATCTTAAAAGCCATCGCAGATAAACTGGTACTTCCCAGAAGTCTAACTTGGGAAGAATTTTGAGATAGTTTCAGTATTCTGTGGCAAAAACTGTCATGACTTATTAGTAAAATCTGCCATGGACAAGAGAGTAATAAGCATGCTATTTATCTGCTAACCAGGATTTAGTCCCAAGGAGAACTGTACCATGCAGCTTGGGAAGGCTCTGGATGAGATCACTTTTGGAAGAGGTGAAATCTCAATCGGCTTCTCTAGAACATATGATTGTGAGTAGTACTGCTTCCTTTTGAGTTCATGAGCTGCAAAACGTACTCCTCACGGACTCTTGATAGAATTATTTACTGTGGCTCATGTAATTAGATGATGCAAAATGCAAATTTAGTTTTAGCCTAGCTGCCACAGAATTGATAGTCTCTGAGAATTACATCCAACTTGTTTGGCTGCTTAAGAAGCATTCTGATTTTTGATAGTGCAATGATTTCATTTGAAAAGAAGAAAATATCTGCCTTTCTGACTCCTAATGGCAGGAGAGTAGAGTATGTGGTTTCCATCAAATTATCTGAAAGTGTTAAGTGATCATATTCAGGTATATGTGCATATGTAGTAGGAGCGTTAAATACAACCCCATTTTAATCCATTCATAAGTATTTTGTCTTCTCATTGAGGACTTTTCTAAATACCCTCTTTCCCATTTAAAATGGTAACTCCATCTCACTACTTACTCTGGCTTCCATATTCAGCTTCCCCACTTAATTTTTCCAAGTAACACTAATCATTGTTTTCAGTATACTGTATAATTTACCCATCTATCTTGTTCATTGATTTTTCTCTCCCCATGAGAATGTATGCTCAGTAAGGGCAGGGACTCAGCCTACTTTGTTCACTTTTACACCCCGGGGTCTAGAATAGTAGCATGACACATACTAGGGAGTCAATAAATAAATAGCTGTTGATGAAATTAATGGATGAACCCACCAATAGATGGTACCTGTCCATTCTGAGTCTATAATTATACTGTTTATATTGATTTAAAGAATAAATAAGATTGAGATCATGTGGAAATCACATGGCTTGGCCCCAACATAGGTCCTACTAATATAGAATGTGAGAAGGCAGATGATAGATCAATACACAGTAGTATAAGAGCGTTGGGTTGTTAACTGCTTTTTTAGAAGATAAAATAGAGTACTTGAGGAGATGATTCATTCTATAGATTACTGCAAATATGCCTCCCTGAAGTTCAATCCTGATGAATACTTCTGCTCTCCTCAAAACTCTTCAGAGAAGATCAAAAGCCGTTCTCTTGGCCTGGAATTCATTGCCTTCTCCTTTCCTGACAAATTGCTCCCGGACAAATGTTACAACCTCATTTCTATTGCTACAGCATCTTATTCTAAGATCTGCTACTACCTTCTGCTAATACTATTTCTCCTCTGCATTTTGATACAGATGAACTGTGCTAAAATGAGAGTCCCTAATGATCAAATACTATTAAAGCTTGAACCAAAGATTGGCAGGATGTTGAGTTTATCCACACCCTTTCACATTCTGGAAGAATTTTAGAGGGGGTACATTTGTTTGAAGAATCAGAACTAGAGATGATGGTTTCCTTAGCTATTATGTGTTAAGCTTACCTGATTCTACAACTGTATGAGTTGACACGTCCCACAAAAAAGAAAAAATGCGTAAGATTCCTTGACCAGACCACTTAAACAAAAGGGTATGACGAGAAATTCATTTATTCCAGAGAAGTTGACAACTGATAAAGTTAACTTATCAATTTGTTTATCATTTGTTACCAATTCCTGTATAACGGATTATAAACTTTATAAGAAACATTATGATCTGCTGTTTTCTTTGTTAGTAAATACCCAGAAACTAGCCCAGTGACTAGCTAAGGGTGCTTATTCAATAATTGTGAATATAGGATTAAGGCAGAGAGTTTTAGTTTATAGAGCAATTACCAATAATTTATTGTGCATTCTTCCAAGGTTTCTAATAAAGGCATTTTACTGTCTTCTCTAGGTTATTAAAATTCTCATTGGTTGTCTTCTCAGTCCACAGCATGGCCCATGTGAAAAGCACAAGTAGAAATAAATTTTATGTATTGAAGAGCATGGTTTTTAGTTTCCAAATGCTCTCATATAGGATTGTGGAGGACCTATAAAGGCAACAGATACCTTTGTTCTTAGATGCTGTCATTATGGCTGCTTTTCTTTTCTTTTCATCAAGTAACAAAGTGTAAAGAAAGGCAGTCAGACATATTCAAGTCTGTCAGGCTATAGAGTCTGTTTGGGTCCCAATGACAAACTCCTCTTTGGTCCTAGGATGGTTCTGGGCATGTTTAGTGTGAGGTAACATTAGGAATGCCCCCTTTACACTGACATTCTTATTGTCATTAAAGGTAAAATATGAAAATGCACATCTATAGTCATTAGATAAATGTACTATACTTCTAAAAGGAAAATTAACCTACTCTCAATAGTGAAGGAAAAACATAAGAGAAGAAAGGTCAAAATATATATGGGAGTGGGTCCATATGTTTAAAAATTAATCTCCCTTTTTTATATAAAGGTCAAAGACAGAAAATCTAAGTTATAATGGATTCACACACATTTATTTGTTCATTCAATAAGTATTAATTGAGTACCTACTATGTGCATTCATATTAGGTAAATCATAAACAAAAGCCGTGGGGTTATTAACACAGAGCTCCACAGAGTGGTTACACCTGGTGGGGGAGGGAGTGATGGCCTAAGGTGAACACACAGAGGGGCTTCAAAGTAATGATCAGTTTCTTAAGCCGGGTTTGGGTAATCAAATATTTTTTTCTTTTTTTTTAATCATTTGAAGCTAAAAGTTAAAAAAAAAGTATGAATAAATAAATTTTCCTAGTATTTTTGTGCAGACTAAAATTTGAAAGCTGCTGTTTTGGTCAATGCAGAGAACTTTTTCTTAGAGGAAAAGCATGTTTGGCTTGCCGTTATGTAAGAAGTTAAGAAAAAATACTTATATTTTATTTCTGTTTAAACAACTACCATATTCATTTGGCAAATACACACATCTAAGTCGGCAATTTCAATCTGAAATCATTTCTTTTTTTCCCTAAAATAGACAGCCCTGAATAATGCTATGATAGTACATGTATTCATTTGTTCAAAAAAATTTTAATAAAATGCTACTATATTCCAGGTACTGTTCAAGGCAATGGGAACAGTATAACAAGACAGGCAAGTCCTTGAGATAACTTTTAAGTCATATTTATATACAATGCATGTAGAAAAGTGAATTATTTGTACAAAAAAACTTGACATAATGTGCAAATGAATGTATGGGTTGTATATATTATTGTGCAGGCATTATTCTATACAATAAATTAGCTTATTTACTGAAGTTATTACATTTCTTATGTAATTTTATTTGCACAGTGCTATTTCTCCCATGATATCTTTGCAAGTCACATTTTCAGGAGCCACTTCAATCCTGTTTTGAAATGAGACCTTATCTGTTTCACAGAATCATCGTAGTACAGGACAGGAAACCAAGGAGACCTTCATTTCAAAGGAACACATGATACATTCATCGAAATGGGTGATGTGCTACACGGAGCATCCTTTTAGGGCAACATTTGTCTCAGTGCTGCCAAACGCAAACGACCAGAAGAAACAGCAATGATCTACAAGGCCTATAGCAAGTAGATTTGGGATTTCTTATGCCAGCGCCTTTAAAGTCTTAACTAGACTTGGTATGAAAAATGTCTAAAACATCTCTAGAAAGAATCAAAACCTCCATAAAATATGTAGTAATGCATCTAAATAAGCAAAGGGAAAAGAAAGGAGAAAAAGATAAAATACATGTAAAAGTCCATTAAAATCGTTCTATTTAAGTGTAAACTTTTATGGCATTGGGTAGAAAACATGTGCCTTCTCAGACTTATAAGAATACTTCTTATGAATCCTTTGTTAAGTGTTTGGGCTACATACAGCATTATTTTTCAGGTACTGCATATGTCTCTGCATTCTCTGGCAATGAATTCTGAACACTTTCACGTGTTGGTAAACGATAGAGTCAGCATCTCACATGTACAATATGAAATTCTGACTTGGCATTTACTTACATACTAACTGAAAACACAGTTGCTCACACAATGTGGTAACTTCTAAAATCAATACACAACATCCTTGAAATCTTTTGTGGGTGGTGTTATATATAGGAAAAAACAGTTGAATATGTTTAAATACCTTTTTAAAAGTTTTTTTGAAACTATTCTTTTATTTAAAGCAATAAATAAAAGTGTATAGTATTTATGTATATAGGTATATACTTATATGTAATTATTTATTCATTAGTTCTTCCAAAAAGCTCTGAGGCACTTAAAGAATGGAAAAGGTACTATCATTCATACTGATGCTTGAAATTGAAGGAACTCATTTTAAATGAGTAAACAGAGTTGACTCATCAAAAATTTAGGAATATTGCATAATTTAAAAAATATATTACTTAATACACTACATATATATGTGCATATATGTGATGTCCTAATCACTTTCACATAGATCTCCTCATTTGATCATCATGATAATTCTGTTTCATATTCTTGCTATATTAATTTTATATATAAACTAAGGGCAACAACAGAGAGGTTACCCAGTTAGCTGATGAACAATTCTATATACAAACACAAGACTTGGGTTCCTAAGCAGTTAGATCTAGAGAGAAGATAATCAGAAAAGTCTAATATATAAATTATTGAAAAGGAAATCAGTTTTTCCCATAAAATGATTTAGTTATTATAATTAATATCAAATTACTAAATTTACCACTTGACACTAATGGAAGAGCGATGTTATACAGATTATAGATTATATCTCACAAAATACTCCAGAGACATCTGTACTGTGTCTTTTTTCCCTCTTAGTTATTTAGAACTATGGGATGAGGAAATCATACTGTCAGATCAAAAGCAGGATAAAAAGAGAAAGAAATGTTCTCTACAAAGATCCTTTCATAAAATATGAGTTAAAATTCCAAAGACTAGAGTAGGTATCACATTGAAGACAAGAAACCAATTTTAAGATAAATCATTAAAAAGAACCTCATTTTCTAAGTGACTCCTTTCCAAAGAGACTCATTGGCCAAATCAGTACAGGAAAATATCAAACTTCTTTGCAAAACATAAACCCTTATATGTCATCTATCCATGTATCACCATTATTCTCCTGATTAGATGATATGCCTTAATAATTCCCTCACATTAAAAAATTCAACTTTTTGTATATTATACACATTCCATAGTAGATTAAAATTATTATACATATTAAGCCCTTCAAAAGCATTATGCAAATTCTCCTTCAACTATAACTGTATTTCATACAGCTAGGAGCAATGAAAGATAGGCTTGTTTTATATTAAGGAAAGAACATGAGATTTTTTTTTTTTTTTTTACAGATAACTAAAAGTAAGATGTAAATGCCATTCTGTTTTATAGTCAAGGTTATCAGGATCATAGTTAGTGAGCACTCCATAGGGACGTTCACTTAGCATTATTGCAAACTAACAATATGCATGAGTGTCAACTAATACTAATTAATGATCTAAGTGGCTCTAACACTGTAGAAAATCACACAAGTGAGTCTTGTTCCCAACCAGTACTTGTCTCTGACTTTCAGTGTAATAATATACACTGCAAACTCTTTAGATTTTTCATCTGAGATGACCAGATGTTCAAATGAATGTGTTTTACTATTTTTAGAACTATGAAATGTACTTTTCTCCCATCTGAAATGTCATTATGATATGTATTACTCTTTCCTAATATTTTAGCTGTAGGACCACTTATCTAAATATTGATTTGTGATCTTTGGATAACAGTTCAGAGTGCATATTATTTCTTCAGGTGCTATTGAAATATAAAATGGCTTCTGTAGAGAAGCCTCCATTTACATATTTATTCTTTCTTTTATACCCTCCTATCTTTCTTTATTCCTGATAAGTTTATATCCAAGAATGTATGCTTTATCCCAGAGTATGCCATTTTATTTTTATTTTCCTTTTACCTAGTCCCAACAAATTTATTGTGTATTTGTTCTTGGGGTCTCCATTCCAAGGAAGGTTCTCTGTACACAATAGTTCTGTCCTTATGATAAAGCCTAGTCAAAATATTGGCTATACTTTGCAATTAAAAAGTTTCCTCCTAGAAATGGGATCTTAAGTTCCCCCACTAAATCTTTCAAAACACTAGAAATAAATATGAATATTATTTTAGATTTAAAAGGAATAAATTTGACTTTACTCAGAAATAGTTAAATAATTATTAGTAAGCAGAAACATTAAATATATTTCTACTGTGTCTGTCAGGGGAGTGTAGAATTCTAAGACCTGACTTCTCTTCTGAATGTCTTTAGACCATGACCCAGTCTGTCTGGGGATCTTGTTTTGACAGGAACAGATCATTTTAGAGACCTTCCCAGATCCTAACAAAATACATATTTATTTCCTGTGGTATAAGAGAGGTTCAAAGAAGGTGTTTCATTTGCAATTAGCAGACAACTTAGCCTCAACTGATGTAAGCAATAAGGAATACGTGTTTCATAATATGCCAGCGATTTACTCCTCTTACTTATTTACAGTTAAGGTTCAGAGGCAGGCACCAACGCCATCAGAGGGCTCAATGATCTTTTCAAGGACACAGTTCCCTCCATTCTTATGTCCTATGGCCCCCGGTCTTAACCTCATCCTGAGCCCGTCTGCTCTCTTCTTGGCAAGATAGCTATAGCAGTTAGAGGTCCAGACACCCTATGGTAAGAGAAAGGTTGCTTCTTTCTTGTGTCCTACTTTATCAGCAATCCTTACCAAGGACTTTCCTCAACAGACTTCTCCTCACATCCCAGAGAGCACAGTGGGTCATCTACCCACACCTAAACTAATCCCAGAAAAAGGTAATGAGACCACCATGACTCATTTCAAGCCGTCAGCTTACCTGACAAAACAAAAATCAGAGCTCTGATTTTGACATTGAAACATCCCGTACGTTGAAATAAAAGCAGGGCTCTGCCAGCATGGCGAGGGGGAACTACTACTGAGTAGACAACCAGCTGATGCTACAGGCCAGTTGGTCCATCCAAGAGATATTGACATCCTTCATTCTGCGTACACGTCGAAAAATTGGTCTCGATGAGGGTAAAGCAAAGAGCACAAAGGAGGGGGAAAGACTCCCAAGACCCAGCAAGACGGCAAGCTACAAAGAAGACACGGACTCTTCCCAAGACATTTTCAAAAACTGCAGCGTGTAGTTTGGCATGCCCTGGGAAGTGATTAATTGGCAATTTGATCCATATAGGTACCAGAGAAGAAATAATTTACCATTAACTCCCTGGTGCTTTGAAGGAGTTAATTTTCACCACATGGATGAACACTTTATTCCCAGAGAGTATCTGACTCACCCTGCCCGATCATGGACAGAGACTCAATTCAAGGAAATATTGAACCATTTGAGAAGAACATTAGACTGAATTAAACACTCCCTGTGCTCACCCATATGATGCAAATTAGTTCATTGTATTCTTTTAGTCTGTTTGCCAAGAAGCAAAAGAAACAGGAACATGTACTACCAATTTAATTGCATAGTTAACCAACAATATTTATTAAGCACCTACTGTTTACAGAGAACTATTCTTGGAATGTTGAAAGTCAAAAAGGAAACAATATTCATGCAGAGACAAGTCAGAGAAAAGTCCATCAAACTCTGACTTTCTCAGTCTATTTGTAAAATTAAACCCAGCAAAGCCTTCCATTTGCTTATTTCACAGCAGAACTGGTAGACAGGTCACAATCAAGAAAGAGGCAAATAGCTACCTTGCCATCACTTACAAACCTTACTCAGTAAGTTTTTTAAAGTATTTTTAAAAAATAAATTTAAAATAAAACTAAGTTTAAAATAACTTCTAGCATCCTGCCTCACCCCACCCCAGTTCACTCTTCTGAAAGCTAGATACTAAGCATTATTTAACTTACAATACAGTTGATAATTATCATTTTCATATATAACAGCATATGCTTATTCTGTCTTTTCATATAGTGACATCTTAAATGTTGAGATTTCTCAACAATATCTCATTTTCAATTTTGTAAAAGAAGGAATAGAAGGAAAATGAAGTGTAAAAATGTTGATATGGCAAAAAATATATACATTAATGATGCTGTTTTCTTTTCATATGGATAAATACATCAGATACCATATTATAGAAAAAATACGTATTCTATAGTATGTAGAATACTATCAATTTCACCCACAATTTCATAAAAAATAAGCAAGCAAATATTGGGAATTCCCTGGCAGGGCAGTGTTTAGGACTCTGCGCTCTCACTGCCGAGGTCGCAGGTTTGATCCCTGGTGGGGGAACTAAGATCCTGCAAGCCACTGGGCCAAAAAAAAAAAAAAGCAAGTATTATTTTATGTGCTTTATGGAGAAGATATAATTTCCTTTGGTCAAGTCAACCATCTTCGATTCAAATATTAATACAGATTTGGCAACAAGAGGTGGTAAATTCAGTGTAAACAAAAATGTTTTTGTTTTTCACGTTAAATCAATATGACAAGGCTGCTTTCGTATAGCACCTCCCACGCTGTATGTTGCCGAACGCTCAACAACATGCTACTGCCTGATGCCATGAGGCATTCCTGGGGATGGGCACAGGGCCCATTTGCATTCTACAGAGTAGAGCACTAAGAAAGAATTTATGGAGATTGAAATGTGAGCTACATTGAGAGCGAAATTCCAAACAGATGATTTCAGTTAATTAAAACTAGTAGTACAGGTCCCATATAAATGGGTGCCGGTAATTTCCAGAATATATGAGGACATCTACTGAGCTATACATTTTATCACAGTCTTATAAGCTGTGATAAAATGCTTTAACTATGTGAGGATTTATGGAACCAACTGTGTTTATCAGACTGATATTCAGTCAACTCTGACATACTAAAAGAGGGCCCAACTTGGTTTATTCGTGGCCTTATCTTCCTTTCTGCTTACCCCTAAGCTCATTATATCCTCCATCAGAGGAATAACAAGGAATCACTCAGTTGCTTTTAATGTTTTTCATGAAACTTGCCTTGGTTAAGTGGGAGCCTGGTAAACTTGCCTGAGACTAGGCTGGAGAAGATGTCCATGTTTTATTCCTGACATACAAGAAGAAACTAATCATTAATCTCCAAAGATCAGTGGATGATGAGATAATACCAAATCAATTTACTGAGTATTTTGTAGTGTTCTTGCTTTGTATCCATATTATCTGGTTGGCTTATCTTATCCATCTTATCAAGATATCACTAAGATCAGCCATTTTGTAGGCTGCAACATCTGCTAGATAACAATTTATTTTTCCCAGATTGAAACCATTTTTTTCATTTTCTAATATGAAGCTTATTAGAGCATCAACTAGGAATATGAATATAATGCCATTGGTGATGGGTATCCTCTTTCATCTATCTCTGTTATTAAATGGAGTCATAAAGTATCCCAACTGATGTTTAACTTTAGACATAAAACCCCTACCAGTTTGTGCAAAATTACAGTCAGGACCTAAAGAATTTGGATTATGGAATTGATCCCTGAAACTTCCAATGCTCCACTAATACAGGCAATATGAGACCTCACATTTTATTTGATTATGTTTTATATATTTTAGCATGTTTTCATTTGAGTAGATCTGAAACTGCTTCTTGAGGAAAAGTTCACTGTCATGAAGGTCCCTCTTGTGTCCCATCTCCATGCAGAAATCCAATAATGAGTATTCAGTTTACTTCTCAGTCTTAAGGAAATGATATCAAACTTTCCAGTAGTACATGTGGTATTTTCTAAAATCTTACTGGAAAATACCTCTTTGATGAATTGTGTATAATTTGGCCATAAAGCAAGCACTTAATGAAAGTGTACTATAATATTGTAATTATAATCATAATTAATAATTAATATTGTTCTAATAATAAATATTTTTCAAGCTAAGCACTATATATGTTATATACATATGAAATCTTATTTAATTCTCATACAACATTACAAGGGCTGATACTAATAAATAGTATGTATTTAACTCTTACTCTCTGCCAGGACACTAGGATGTGGGCTTTTTTTTTTTTTTTAAGTATTAACTTATTTAATTTTTTTTTTTTTTTTTTTTTTTTTTTTTTGCGGTACACGGCCCTCTCACTGTTGTGGCCTCTCCCGTTGCGGAGCACATGCTCCGGACGCGCAGGCTCAGCGGCCATGGCTCACGGGCCCAGCCGCTCCGCGGCACGTGGGATCCTCCCGGACCGGGGCACGAACCCGTGTCCCCTGCATCGGCAAGCAGACTCTCAAACACTGCGCCACCAGGGAAGCCCTTATTTAATTTTTAATAAGTTAACATTTAACATGAAATAAGTACTCTTTCTCTTTACAAATAAGGATACCAAAGCTTATAAAGTTATGTGCATTGCATGCTAGCTGCTCTAGACTCTAGAACATATTCACTGAATGTTGACAATCCAAGGTAGCACATACAATAGCCATACCCTTGAATCAGCTGTTTATTTCAATCCTCTTTCCCCTAACTTCAATGATCAAAGCAGTGACATCAATAGCCTACCTCCCCTGCTATCTTACTCTTGGTCTCAAAGCAGGATATTCCCAGTGTCTGGGCATCTTTGTCTATGGTGAATTGTGACCATAGCTGGAAACAGATTAGGCAATACTGATGGAGCATCAACTGACTATGGCGGCTTTACTACTTACTTTCATACTTCAGTAACTTATTTAGTGGGCGGAGCCAAGGAGGCCTACCAGTCTCTATCTGAATAAGCAGAATATTCAGGACAACAGCACCAGTCTGTGTTCAGGCTGACTCCTTTCACAGTTTGCCCTTCACTGCACCTCATTTATCTTATCTTAAGTAGGGCTCTATTCATGATTGAACCATCTTCCCCAAGATTGATATATTAAAATGTGTGAGGGGCAAAGGTAGCACTTATCAGCATTAATGACTAGCCTGATTTTATTGATGGTAAAAAAGCTTAAGAGCATTAGAAAAGAAAACAAAGTGGAATGTTTGCTTAATTAATTCCAGTTTCACTGGGAATCTAAACATCATTAACTTTCTCACAAGCCTTCCTTCCACTTTTCCAAATTTAAAAGAATAAATAATTTATATAAGAAACCTGTTATGTTTGGATGGTTATAAATGTGAATTCTTAACTCAAAGGCTTATATGTGAATCCTGGTTCCATTATTTATTAGCTATATGAACTTGGGAATTAACTTATTCCTGTGCCAGTTTTTTCATCTATAATGTAGAGTAAGTAATACTATTTATGTCATAGGATTTCTGTGATGAGTTAAAACATGAAAGAATTTAGAGCTCTACTTAGCACACACAAAATACTCAATAAAAGTTAACTAATAATGTTATTATTAATTCAGAATGGTTTTCTCAACAGAGTCTGCTGATTAGTCAAAGTTTCAAGATGTTATAGGAAGGAACTCAAGCCCTAGGTCCTAGAGCCTCAAGGAACTGAATTCTGCCAATAAATAACAACCTGAGTGAGCTTTAAATGGACCCTCTCCCAATAGAGTCTTAAATGAGACAGCAGGTTCTGGATGACACTTGTTTACAGCATCATAACACCCTAAAAAAACGCCCAATTTTGCCATACCCAGACTCCTGACTCACAGAAAATGTGAGATAATAAATGTGTCATCCTTTAGACAACTAAGTTGGTATTACAGCAATAGATAGCTAATCACTGGCAGTGGAGAAATGGAGTAATTATGAGATTTCTAGTTTGAGAGTCTACATTTATAACTGTGTTAAGGTTGAGATATTATTTGCTATATGGAAGCCAAACGATCTGGTGCTAAGGACGATTTTACTTGACAGTAGTGGTCATCTTTTACAGAGCAGTTTCAGCAAGTCAGCAGGCTCTGAACCAGATTTAAACCAAAGTTTAAAATTGGTGACAGAAAGTCCAATGGCTGTTCCAAAAAAAAATTTTTTCTTCAATGAAGGAATAAAAGGAAATAAATAAGTAGCCTGAAGAAAAGAGAGTTGAAGTTACCTTATTTGACAGTGAAGTAAGAAAAGGGAGTAGATAACTTAGGGAAAGTAAGAAAAGGGGAAAAGGACTACATTTGTTAATGGAGAAGATGAAATCTCCTAAAGACACAGATTGAGAACAAGGCAAAAGAAGAGTCAGATAACCTTCTACATCTGAAAAAATGGGGTAAAAGCAATACTTAAATTATATAGTCGTTGGGGAAATATAACAAGACAATAAATATCAATATAAAGCTTTTAGCACAATGTCTAACCTAGCAAACAAGAAAAACTATCACCTACTACTAATTTTATAATTATTAGAGATATCAAGAGATAATTAGAAGAACAAGAACTGGAGGTAGCAAAAGGAAGGTTATGAGTGTATCAATTAATCTCTTTCTTTTTCAAGAAGACAAAGAAGTGTTAGATGAGTGAAGAACCTACAGTTGGGAGCCATTACAGTAACTTGGATTATTGGGGGAAGCTTGTCTTCAGTTGCAAGCTCTATGAGTGCTCAGTAATAAAGGCATGAATTGAGGGGCATATACCGAGAGCCAAGGCCATGTGCTATTCCGTTTTCTCTACTCCTCCAGTTGTTAACCAAACTTTCTGAACTTCAGCTTAACTCCAATCTTTTCTTTTATGAAAGGAGAGACATCAAAATATCCTAGAGTAACTTAATGAATCGTTTAGGATAAAGGTAAGTTCTATTCTGAAATGTATGAAAAAATTATCTTTAATTCAGATGCAAGATATGTTATGCTTCTTGTTTTCAGAAATTGTTTTTAACCGTGTAGAAACAACAAGTAATCAAAACCTCCTTGTCTTAAATTTTGAATCTTCAGTTTGTATTAGCAACCTTTCACACACATCTAGGCTGAAGTGTTAATCTTGTATTGAACTCTGGGTTGGTTAATGTGCTTTTCTCATCATTTTACCTTCACACTCGTCTCCAATTTACAAATCTCACCAGTATAGGCAATTTTGCTATCTTTTCACAAGATGACAGAATTCTTGGTTCAATGCTGAAGTGTGAAAAACTTTCCACTATAATAACAAATGTGATACATGATATTAGAGGCTTTATTTTTCAAATTACTAATATAGCTTTGAGTTGTTGGAAAGATTCTAAAGGAAAGAAACAGTTTAGTGCACCCCCCAAATTTTCAAACTACATAGAAAAGGAAAAATCAAGGAGCACAACTGGACTGGAAGTGTGTTTTACTGACAGGCATCATTTCACGTTTGCCTTATTCACTCTATGGGGATAATTATAACTAGAATAAACAAATATGAAAACAATCTAATGAATGTAGAATGGACAACTATTTAAATAATTCAAAATAATTAAAATGATATGTAAATGATATTAAATCTGTAAGTATTTTTTATTGATGCATACCAAATATGGACACTTTTCCTAAAAAATGCATGCAGCAATAACTAGTTCTGGTGTTATACAAGCTCTGACAGTATTAAAAATAAATGCCCAAAGAACCTATGTCTTTAAAATTGTCCATTCTTTTCTTCTCTTAGAAGGAAAGAAAATGAGTTCATTCTTATAGGCAGAGGTAGATTTAGCATAAAGCTAAAGAAGCTCTTTAAAACTTCTGAAGACATGAAGTTTCTTCACCCACTTTTGAAGACAAAAAGCGCTTTTTGACACCCGCTTTTCTGTGAAGAACCCGCGTGTCAAGCGCCTCCAA
Organism: Kogia breviceps; assembly: GCF_026419965.1. Classification (NCBI taxonomy): domain Eukaryota; kingdom Metazoa; phylum Chordata; class Mammalia; order Artiodactyla; family Physeteridae; genus Kogia; species Kogia breviceps. The sequence goes on along the minus strand of NC_081315.1, from coordinate 15,215,598 downwards.
AAGTCACAGCAGTGCATTTCAAGGCAGTGTGTTCATACAGCGCTTCTTTCTCTGTTCCCCAAGCCACATACAAGTAAGGTCCCAAAACAATATCCATGGCCATTTCCATTAGTTTTGTCTACGAAAGTGGAGTAAATGAAACTTAAAATCTAATTTTTAGTTCAATTCTTTCAAGCAAAACCATACAGTGAGGGGAGAGCTCAGTCACTGCTTCCTTCTGCCACAGTCAGCTTTGTACATTTGTGGAGCAGGAAGAGATTTTATGTATTCTGAAGTTGTTCCCACAAAGAAAGGGAACAGTAGCTGAATCTTTGTGAATTTTGGGTTCATATATCTTTTCATCTATATGATAATATCTTAATTTTCTTTTCCTAAACGTTTGGATTATTTTCTCTTTAATTACTAAAGAATGAAGAATTCACTTTTTTTTTTTCCTTTTTCTATTGAAGTATAGTTGATTTACAATATTGTGTTAGTTTCAAGTGTACAGCAAAGTGATTCAGTTATATGTATATATATATATTCTTCTTTCTATTCTTTTCCATTATACTTTATTACAAGATATTGAATATAGTTCCCTGTGCTATACAGTAAATCCTTGTTGTTTATCTATTTTATATATAGTAGTGTGCATCTGTTAATCCCATACTCCCGATTTATCCCTCCCCATCCCTTCCCTTTTGGTAACCATAAGTTTGTTTTCTATGTCTGTGAGTCTGTTTCTGTTTTGTAAATAAGTTCATTTGTACTATTTTTTTAGATTCCACATATAAGTGACACCGTACAATATTTGTTTTTCTCTGACTTACTTCACTTATCATGATAATCTCTAGGTCCATCCATGTTGCTGCAAATGGTATTATTTCATTCTTCTGTATGGCTGAGTAGTGTTCCATTGTATGTGTGCATTTTTTACAATAGCCAAGACATGGAAGCAACCTAAGTGTCCATCAATAGATGAATGGATAAAGAAGAATTCACTTTTAATTGTTGTCTCATTGCTTTGTCAATGAAAAAAAATTCTCCCCGTGTATTTGCCAAACAACACTAAACCGCTCAATCTCAGATACTTTCTTACCCAAATTAGGACCATCTGAAAGGCCAAAGGAAGTATATTCTGATAACAACGTGCTCTAGGCAGGGAAGAAAAAACGAGAGCAGTTGTGATTTTGTTCATAAACAGCAAACTGAGTTTACCTTACTTTCTTTCCATTTCCTTATACAAGATGTCATCAGATTGGAGACAAAGTGAAAATACTTAGTTCAGTTAATGAAATTAAACTTAATAGGAGCTTTGTTTAATTATCTAAGAGCAGAGTCAGTGAGAGACTGGTGCTGAGAAAATGATGGATCCAGTGAAAGCACTTTAATCTGGTGCTAACCTGCTAGCTGCACTTTTCTTGGTGTGCATATTAATTGTAAAGGGGAGATTTTATGTATCATTTAGATGGACCCTTTATAATTCAAGCCTTCTTTATGTACAGTGCAAAATGTATGCTTAGTTTTTCCAGTAACACTTGGGGAAATGCCTTGTAAATGGTGTATAAATTTGCTTAATTAATCAAACAAAGGGAAAAGCTTTTAGAGAGCAAAATCATGACGGGAACTTAAAAGAAGGAAATTTAAAAGATAAAGCTTATTACTGCCTAGTAATTTCAATTTATGCTGTAAATAAAATAGGTCTAAAAGCAAAGCCAATGCAAATATGCCTCTATAGCAGGTTCTCCGGTATAATTGGCTGTGACCCAAGAATTACCAACGGGCTCTGAGTCAATATTGTTTTTTGAGTGTCCTTGGACTATTGAATTTATTAAGTGGTTTGTGCGTAGTGAAGAGATTCTCTAAGTAACCTTGCCTAGACTCCACATGTGATCTCTAAGTCACCAGCTAAGCGCAGGGGGTGAATTCTGATAGACAAAAGTTTTCACGTTGATCTTGGAAATGATACTATTCTACAGTTAAAACTGATTTTATAAATCATAGTGTTTTGGGGGATTACTGTAAGTTACTTCTATAAAAATACTTCCAATGTTTGTCCTTTACTTCCAAGAAATTTGAGCAAAACGTTAGAGAAACTAACTTCAATTAAAATCCTAAGCTGTGACGATGTGAGAGAGTGGCAGTGACATATACACACTACCAAATGTAAATTAGATCGCTAGTGGGAAGCTGCCGCATAGCACAGGGAGTTCACCTCTGTGCTTTGTGACCACCTAGAGGGGTGGGATAGGAAGGGTGGGAGGGAGGGTGACAAAAGAGGGAAGAGATATGGGAACATATGTATATGTATAACTGATTCACTTTATTGTAAAGGAGAAACTAACACACTATTGTAAAACAGTTATACTCAAATAAAGATGTAAAAAAAAAAAAAAATCCTGGGCTTATGGCAAATGGGCCACAGGAACCTGCAGTGCTGGTGGGGAATGGTGATGATCCCCCTCCCCCTTTGTCTTCAAAGTGGGTCTATGAGCCAGCGACGTGGGCTGGGGGACTGTTTACAAATGCAGCAGCTTCCCATGCCAGAACGACTGGATCCAAATCTGCATTTTTTTTTAACATCTTTATTGCAGTAATAGTTGCTTTACAATGTTGTGTTAGTTTCTGCTGGGTAACAGAGTGAATCAGCTATATGTATACATATATCCCCATATCCCCTCCCTCTTGCATCTCCTTCCCACCCTCCCTATCCCACCCCTCTAGGTGGTCACAAAGCACTGTGCTGATCTCCCCGTGTGATGCAGCTGCTTTCCACTAGCTATCTGTTTTTATGTTTGTTTGTTTGTTTTTTGCGGTACGTGGGCCTCTCACTGCCGCGGCCTCTCCCATTACGGAGCACAGGCTCCGGACGCGCAGGCTCAGCGGCCATGGCTCACGGGCCCAGCCGCTCCGCGGCACGTGGGATCTTCCCGGACCGGGGCACGAACCCGCGTCCCCTGCATCGGCAGGCGAACTCTCAATCACTGCGCCACCAGGGAAGCCCTGTTTCTTTTTTTTTTTTGATATTTTGGTTGCTTTACTGTCTTGGCTATTGTGAATAAGGCTGCAATGCAGCTTTTGCAGCTTGTGTCTTCTGGATTCTAGTCTTCACAGGTGAGAAGCCCAGTTCACTGGATTGAATGGTACCTCAATTGAATGGTACCTCAATTTTACTTTTTTTTTTTTTAACATCTTTATTGGAGTATAATTGCTTTACAACGGTGTGTTAGTTTCTGCTTTACAACAAAGTGAATCAGTTATAAATATACATATGTTCCCATGATGCAAGAGGAAAATCTACATTTTAACAAGAGCCCAGGTTAGAGAACAACCATTCCAGCTAATGTAGGGAGAGTGAGAACTCTTCTTATTCCCCAGAGGGTCTGTATTTATATTTGTACTTGGCACTGTGTTGATTCATAATTTTATGGCAGTAAATGTGCCACCATTTTTTTAATGTCTTGAGGGATTTATTTCTCCTTTCTTCTAATGGTTTGTAATAATAATTTAAAATAATTTAGGATAGGCAAATGAATTGAGAAGTAATTTGAGCCATCGAAATAAAGAACTCTAAATTGGTCTCAATTTGGGTTAAGCATCATCTCAAATATTATCCAAGTTCTAAGAGTGTAGGACAAATTAAATACTTGCCGTTTTTGCAAATTATTCCCTCCCACGGGGGAAAAAAGGTTTACCTCATTTTCAATTTTCTCTATAGGTTACAATTTACTACCTATTTGTAATAGAAAATGATTTTGTTCTTATTATGTGCAATGATTTGATTCAGTGATTTAATTATTTGTCATTACATTTCTAATCTAGGCATTTGTATAACAGCTATAAAAACCAGAAACATGGTATACAGTATAAATAGCTAACATTTATTTAGGACTTTTCTATATGCCAGGAATTCTAAGTTTTTTATATATATTAACTCATTTAATCCACACAATAACCCTATAAATTAAATACTATTGTTAGACCCATTTTACCCTTGTAGAAACAGAAGCACAGAAACCTTAAGTGACTTTCCCAAAGTCACACAGAAAGCTTATAATGGAGTTGAAATACAAATTTAAGTAGTCTTTCTTCAGAAATTACACTCTTAAAAATTTATAAACCCTAAACAGTCTAAATGCCCAATAACACAGAGATGGAGTCTCTGGGGAAGGGGATGCATTGGGGTTGGGAGAATCCAGTCCCTTGCTCCTGTAAGACTCAAGCCCTTGTTTTCTTGCTGCCTAACACCCAGACATTGCTCTCAGCTTCTATAAGCTGCTCTCAGGTCCTCTTCACAGAGCTCTTAGGTTGACATGCCAAATCCTAAGAAAACAGGTTCACTGCTTTCACGTATAGGGAGTTAAAATGCTCTTTCTGGGGAGGGGGCTAAGGAACAGAAAGAGCTGCCATTTCTGTCAAGTTACTGAATGTTTCATCTGATTGCTAGAGTCACAGGCAAAATAGCTGGAGGCTAGACAGGTATATTGCTCTTTTAAAAACAGATGGTGGAACTCACAAGAGATTTGAGAGGGAGGGAAAACAGAAACTTGAACAGAGTAAGAGATTTCTATAAAATGAGTGAGTGATCTTATATATAATAGCAGATACAAAATCACCAATGCATTATTTGATCCAATATTACCTTTATAATATATGGTGTCTATTAATAAAATGATCACCTTATGATCATTTTTGCCAGTGTGTTTTTTAATATCAAATTTTGAAGACAAAATTTTATATAACTTTTATTGTTGTATTCACATCTAAAAATGATAGCATAAAACTATTATTTAAGAGATTTGTAAAATTTATTGCTTGAATTTATTACATAATTGAGGGTATTGACTGCCTGGTAAATACAAATATATTTATTAAATTAAATTACTGCTTTCATGTTGATGCAACATTTAGTTTTGTAGTAAAATACATAATTGGAAAAGCAAAGTTGGAGACAGCAGTCCTAATTCTATGCAGGAGGGCTGCTTATTGCTAAGTTGGAATTAGCTTATTGTTAAGTTAAATTTTTCTTCAGAATTTACCTGCAATAGGTATTGTAAAATGATGAGATAATAGACAAATATTAACATGGCATGTACCTTATCCACAAAAAAGCAAATGTCTCATGACAATACATTTCAAAAAAAACCCCATTTATTTAAAGAAGAGGTCTTGCCCTCTATAGATAAAAATAATGCTACTGGTCAACTTGAAAAGCATTTCTCCCCAATGGGGATATGTGTTGAAACATTCACAGTATCTGGAATAATCATCCTAGCAATAATTGCCTAGTTTTAAGTGTTTAGGCTACTATCATGGACAAAGAATAAGGTGAACTAATCATGATGATCAAACACGGGGTAATAGCAACATAGGCACAGATTTCTTTATCTGTGACCTAATTATCTCACTTTTATTAATGTGTCAGTTTCATTTTTACTTAATATTATCATCAATTGATTAGACAAAAGTATCTATAATCAATTCAGAAGCCATTTAAGTGTGTATAGATGGAGAGATTTACTAGCATTTTGCAAAGAGTACCATTCTCTGCTACAGACTCAGATTTATGCGGGCAGAGAGCATACCTGGCTTATATCTATAAGCTCATATCTATAAGCTACTGGGACACAGCATAGTGTTTGGCACATAGTGGCAACCACTCTACATTTATTAATTAATGTTAGGTCATCACAGAAAATTGTGAAATAAAGAGTAGTTAGTAGATGGCATCATTATGGAACATCTAGAGTAGAAAACATTTGAGAAGGAATTTTCCTTATTTTCCTGTCTTTAGAGAGTGCCATATTTAAAAATATGATAAGAGAAGAAAAATAATATGTAAAAATAACAATTAGCTCTATTTAATGAGACTGAACAAAATAAGGTTAATAGTTGGCTCAGCTGAATGAGTTAAACATGATCCTGCAATGTGACTGTAGGTATAAGAATACTATTTGGAACAACTAGTATTTCTGTAAAATTAACTTATTTATTACAAACTTAGTCTTGCTTTCCTCCAATTATCAAAGTTTAGTATTATATCTTATACAGGCTGTTTCTTTCTTTATTAGTAGTATTAGCATTATTCTTAGAAAAGGAAAAGTCAATCTAATTATATAAATACACCAAATAAATTTTAAAAGTTGAAAATAAAGTTAGAGAGGCAAAAGACTTAGAAGAAACAAGCTATTTAATCTCATCAAATGTCATAAAATATTATCTGAATATATGGGAAGACCATGTGTCTCTCTCATATGAAACGATTTTTTGCCATATGTAGATCAGCTTTCCAAAAGATAATGCATATGCAGATCCAATTGGAAACTCAAAAGTGATATTAGGGGGGAATTGCAGTTAGCGATTTTTGTGTGTGTGTCTGTATGTTTCATATTTTAAATAACAAATACTATCTGAGACTAGCCAAGAAATTTTAAGAGAAGAAGAATCAGGAAAAGAAAAAAAAATGTATATGATGGCAGAACACAGTATAAAGACATGGTAATCAAATAGGATTTTGGCCAAGGTAAAACAAATGGTGTGGACACAAAGTGACTATCCCTCTAAAAATAAAAAAAATTGAATCCCAATATTATACCATATGTATTAGTTTCTTAAAGACAAGCAAAACATAATATCAATTTTTAATTATTTTCCCTATATTTAATTTAGTGACGTGCACAGATATAGTGTCTGCTTAAAAAATATGTTAATTTGTTTAAATGATAAACATTGAAATTAATATTGTATCTATCAATAACTTAATTTGTCGAAAATCTCAACAGTAGTAAAAAAAACAATAATAATAATGGTAATGTTAGCAACTAACATTTACGGGAGGTTCCCTTTTAACCAGGTAAAATGTGAAGAATTCTATAGGTATTACCTTATTAATTCCTCACAGTAACCCCATGAGGAAGAGTCTGAGAGTCTCTACATTTCATAAAGCAGGAATCTGAGGTCTGGAATGGTCAAGTCATGTACCCAAGGTCACTCATACGAGAAAAAGTGGAGTCTGGATTTGAATACAGACTGTCTGATTCCAGGAGCCTCATCCCAAACTATAAAATTTGTATATATGAATATTCATACTCACTCTCTCACTTTTCATGACAATGTTCCTGTTAAAGATAATCTAAAATGTATAAGCATGAAAGACTTGTAGCAAAGATAATGATAAAATAACTTAAAAAATTAAAAATTAAAAAATTAAAAAATAAAATAAAATAACTTAGTTCCAGGGAAGGCAAACAACAAAAGAAACCAGTTAAAATTTCTGCAAGAAGAATTTCTTGAATAATTATTTTATGATTTATTACTTTACTTATTATTCTGTTATTCTACTAATTATTTTAATGCTACTGAAATAACTTCCTATGAATGTAAATAATAAGAAGATATATTTATGAGTGAGGTATTACTTAAATATTACTATTTCCTATAAAAGCATTCCAAATGGTCCACCACAATTCATTCTTTACTCAAATTTTAAGAAAAAGAAAAAAGATTTGAAGTATCAATAATGACATGACAGAGATGACTCTGAGATGTTTGGCAACCAGACACATGATAATGGAGAGGTATATTCTCATAGTGAATTTTATATATTATTGTTAGTACAGAAGGAAGTAAGATTTCTATTCTTTTATAGAAATAAACCAAAAATATTAACCGGATTGAGATATAACTTATCGTTTTAACTGGAACTGAGATTAAAAATTCCTATACTCTTAGGAAAAACTGGTCTTTTGTAACCATAGTAACAAGTAGCCATCAGAACCAGCTTAAAATCCATTCCTTGTATGACAACAACTTGCAAGCTGACTAATAGGAAAGTCCTTCCTTTCTGAAATTCAGTTACTCAGGGACCAGGCACTCCATTAAACACACCTCTGAGGCCAGACAGTCAATAACAGCCCCACCCAGTTTTCAACCCACCACTTCTGCCCCTGAACTCCACCAATCCCTGAACTCCATGCTTCCCCCAAAACATTATATATGATTTGCAGTCACCTCTGCTGAAAGACTGCACCTGACCCGCATGGCTGTCCCTTCCTGGTGTGCAGGATAAATGCAAACCTGTCTTTTCAGTTGAGATGACTGGTCTCCTGAGCCTTTGATAGACTCCTCCACCTAAGGGTCTTAATTTTAAAATAAAATTATTTTAAAATAATTGACAATTATTTTCGATAGGAGGGCCCTAATGAATGTAATTGAAACTTGCCATCCTTTTTAAGATTTGGATTTGTAAAATAAATGTAGCAGACTGGAAATGGTAGCAGTGATTAAGAAAGAGAGAAGAATCTAGAGTCAGACCCACCTAGGTGTTTTAAATTCTGGATCTAGAATTTACTAGCTGGGTGACATCACTGGGTCTCTGAAGTTTTAGTTTTCTCATATGTAGAATGAGGTTAATAATAGAATAACTCCACGGGGATTATGTAAAGAACACATGAAGTAGTTTGTCTAAAACACAGAGATTAATCCCTAGCACACTGCAAATGTTCAATAATGCCAGTGTTTTGTTATTGTATTTCTTACTGGTCTTCAGATTTAATCCATATTTACCAGTGATAAGATTTAAATACATTTAATTATAGCAAATAAAGTTTTAGAAGAGATACAGATAGTTTACACATTTTATAGGGCAAGAATTTGATAATATTCTGCCTTTTCACTTTTATTTTTGGTTTCAGAAAATTATGTCTTGAAATTAAAAAGTAAATAAAAAGAAGAGAAAATGATGTCTTGGTAGAAAATAACTATTAACAGTTACATGTAGCAGACATGCTGCAAAATAACCTCAAGATATTAGAGAGAGCAAAAGCTGAGAGAGTTCAGCACCACCAAACCAGCTTTACAACAAATGCTAAAGGAACTTCTCTAAGCAAGAAACACAAGAGAAGGAAAAGACCTACAAGAACAACCCAAAACAATTAAGTAAATGGTAATAGGAACATACATATCAATAATTTCATTAAATGTAAATGGATTAAATGCTCCCACCAAAAGACACAGACTGGCTGAATGGATACAAAAACAGGACCCATATATATGCTGTCTACAAGAGACCCACTTCAGATCTAGGGACACTTACAGACTGAAAGTGAGGGGATGGAAAAAGATATTCCATGCAAATGGAAATCAGAAGAAAGCTGGAGTAGCAATTCTCATATCAGACAAAATAGACTTTAAAATAAAAACTATTAAAAGAGACAAAGAAGGACACTACATAATGATCAAGGGATCAATCCATGAAGAAGATATAACAATTGTAAATATTTATGCACCCAACATAGGAGCACCTCAATACATAAGGCAAATACTAACAGCCATAAAAGGGGAAATTGACAGTAACACAATCATAGTAGGGGACTTGAACACTCCACTGTCACCAATGGACAGATCATCAAAAATGAAAATAAATAAGGAAACACAAGCTTTAAATGATACATTGCAAAAGATGGATTTACTTGATATTTATAGGACATTCCACCCAAAAACAACAGAATACACATTTTTCTCAAGTGCTCATGGAATATTCTCCAGGATAGATCACATCTTGGGTCACAAATCTAGCCTTGGCAAATTTAAGAAAATTGAAATCGTATCAAGTATCTTTTCTGACCACAACGCTATGAGACTAGATATCAATTACAGGAAAAGATCTGTAAAAAATACAAACACATGGAGGCTAAACAATACACTACTTAATAACGAAGTGATCACTGAAGAAATCAAAGAGGAAATCAAAAAGTACTTAGAAACAAATGACAATGGAGACACGACGACCCAAAACCTATGGGATATAGCAAAAGCAGTGCTAAGAGGGAAGTTTATAGCAATACAATCATACCTCAAGAAACAGGAAACATCTCGAATAAACAACCTAACTTTGCACCTAAAGCAATTAGAGAAGGAAGAACAAAAAACCCCCAAATTTAGCAGAAGGAAAGAAATCATAAAGATCAGATCAGAAATAAATGAAAAAGAAATGAAGGAAACAATAGCAAAGATCAATAAAAGTAAAAGCTGGTTCTTTGAGAAGGTAAGTAAAATTGATAAACCATTAGCTAGACTCATCAAGAAAAAAAGGGAGAAGACTCAAATCAATAGAATTAGAAATGAAAAGGGAGATGTAACAACTGACACTGCAGAAATACAAAGGATCATGAGAGATTATTACAAGCAACTCTATGCCAATAACATGGACAACCTGGAAGAAATGGACAAATTCTTAGAAATGCACAACCTGCCAAGACAGAATCAGGAAGAAATAGAAAATATGAACAGAACAATCACAAGCACTGAAATTGAAACTGTGATTAAAAATCTTCCAACAAACAAAAGCTCAGGACCAGATGGCTTCACAGGTGAATTCTATCAAACATTTAGAGAAGAGCTAACACCTATCCTTCTCAAACTCTTCCAAAATACAGCAGAGGCAGGAACACTCCCAAACTCATTCTATGAGGCCACCATCACCCTGATACCAAAACCAGACAAAGACGTCACAAAGAAAGAAAACTACAGGCCAATATCACTGATGAACATAGACGTAAAAATCCTCAACAAAATACTAGCAAACAGAATCCAACAGCACATTAAAAGGATCATACACCATGATCAAGTGGGGTTTATTCCAGGAATGCAAGGATTCTTCAATATACGCAAATCAATCAACGTGATACACCATATCAACAAACTGAAGGAGAAAAACCATATGATCATCTCAATAGATGCAGAGAAAGCTTTTGACAAAATTCAACACCCATTTATGATAAAAACCCTGCAGAAATTAGGCATAGAGGGAACTTTCCTCAACATAATAAAGGCCATATATGACAAACCCACAGCCAGCATTGTTCTCAACGGTGAAAAACTGAAACCATTTCCACTAAGATCAGGAACAAGACAAGGTTGCCCACTCTCACCACTCTTATTCAATCTAGTTTTGGAAGTTCTAGCCACAGCAATCAGAGAAAATAAAGAAATAAAAGGAATCCAAATAGGAAAAGAAGAAGTAAAGCTGTCACTGTTTGCAGATGACATGATACTATACATAGAGAATACTAAGGATGCTACCAGAAAACTACTAGAACCAATCAATGAATTTGGTAAAGTGGCAGGATACAAAATTAATGCACAGAAATCTCTGGCATTCTTATACACTAATGACGAAAAATCTGAGAGTGAAATTAAGAAAGCACTCCCATTTACTATTGCAACAAAAAGAATAAAATACCGAGGAATAAACCTACCTAAGGAGACAAAAGACTCGTATGCAGAAAACTATAAGACACTGATGAAAGAAATTAAAGATGATACAAATAGGTGGAGAGATATACGATGTTCTTGGATTGGAAGAATCAGCATTGTAATAATGACTCTATTACCCAAAGCAATCTACAGATTCAATGCAATCCCTTTCAAATTACCACTGGCATTTTTTACAGAAGCAGAACAAAAAATTTCACAATTTGTATGGAAATACAAAAGACCCCGAATAGCCACAGCAATACTGAGAACAGAAAATGGAGCTGGAGGAATCAGGCTCCTTGACTTCAGACTATACTACAAGGCCACAGTAATCAAGACAGTATGGTACTGGCACAAAAAGAGACATATAGATCAATGGAACAGGATAGAAAGCCCAGAGATAAACCCACACACATATGGTCACCTTATCTTTGATAAAGGAGGGAAGGATATACACTGGAGAAAAGACAGCCTCTTCAATAAGTGGTGCTGGGAAAACTGGACAGCTACCTGTAAAAGTATGAAATTAGAACACTCCCTAACACCACACACAAAAATAAACTCAAAATGGGTTAAAGACCTAAATGTAAGACCAGACACTATCAAACTCTTAGAGGAAAACATAGGCAGAACACTCTATGACATAAATCACAGCAAGATCCTTTTTGACCCATCTCCTAGAGAAATGGAAATAAAAACAAAAATAAACAAATGGGATCTAATGAAACTTAAAAGCTTTTGCACAGCAAAGGATACCATAAACAAGACCAAAAGACAACCCTCAGAATGGGAGAAAATATTTGCAAATGAAGCAACTGACAAAGGATTAATATCCAAAATTTACAAGCAACTCAGGCAGCTCAATAACAAAAAAACAAACAACCTAATCCAAAAATGGGCAGAAGAACTAAATAGACATTTCTCCAAAGAAGATATACAGGTTGCCAACAAACACATGAAAGAATGCTCAACATCATTAATCATTAGAGAAATGCAAATCAAAACTACAATGAGGTATCATCTCACACAGGTCAGACTGGCCATCATCAAAAACTCTGGAAACAATAAATGCTGGAGAGGGCGTGGAGAAAAGGGAACACTCTTGCACTGCTGGTGGGAATGTAAATTGATACAGCCACTATGGAGAACAGTATGGAGGTTCCTTAAAAAACTACAAATAGAACTACCATATGACCCCACAATCCCACTACTAGGCATATACCCTGAGAAAACCATAATTCAAAAAGAGTCATGTACCAAAATGTTTATTGTAGCTCTATTTACGATAGCCAGGACATGGAAGCAACCTAAATGTCCATCAACAGATGAATGGATAAAGAAGATGTGGCACATATATACAATGGACTATTACTCAGCCATAAAAAGAAATGAAACTGAGTTATTTGGAATGAGGTGGATGGACCTAGAGTCTGTCATACAGAGTGAAGTAAGTCAGAAAGAGAATAACAAATACCATATGCTAACACATATATATGGAATCTAAGAAAAAAAAAATGTCATGAAGAGATTAGTGGTAGGTGGGGAATAAAACACAGACCTACTAGAGCATGGACTTGAGGATATGGGGAGGGGGAAGGGTAAGCTGTGACGAAGTGAGAGAGGGGCAGGGACATATACACACTACCAAATGTAAATTAGATTGCTAGTGGGAAGCTGCCACATAGCACAGGGAGTTCACCTCTGTGCTTTGTGACCACCTAGAGGGGTGGGATAGGGAGGGTGGGAGGGAGGGTGACGCAAGAGGGAAGAGATATGGGAACATATGTATATGTATAACTGATTCACTTTGTTGTAAAGGAGAAACTAACACTATTGTAAAACAGTTATACTCAAATAAAGATGTTAAAAATAAAAAAGGTATTAGAGAGAATTATCTTTCCCAATAGTTGATGATTATATTTGATGATGAACAACCAATCAAACATCTTCAAATATTGGCTTAAAGTCTCAGTACATTCTCTATATCTCAGAGTATTCTTTTGTGTTTCCGAGTTTGGGTTCTCCTTAACTTTCTGATTTCCCTGTTGATGCTGCTGCTTTTGCCCCCAGGTAATTCAAACCCACAGTCCTTTCTTTCTTTGCTCTAATTTCCAAAATATCTCCCACAACCTAAAAACAAAACCCAGACATGTTGCACCTGAGTGAAATAAATGCAGTGAGATTGTCAGAATGAATTTGTCTTTGTGAAAATTACATAAGACAATGGACTTCTGGGACTTGGGAGGATGTTATGTGAGGGGAGTGGAGGGTATGGGGGCTTGGTGCCTATCACAAAGGGGGCATTCAATAGTAGCTGTTGCATGAATGAATGTATGAATTAACATGAACTACAAAATCAAGAAAGCCATGACTCAAAGAGCCCTTGTAGATTTCTTGTTGGTTCACTGCCAAGGGTCCTTGACACAGACCTTACTTCTGTAGAGGTGTTTTTTTTGAATCATTTCTTTCCATTACCTCTTCTCCTTTCTATTCCTATTAGTTTAAAACCCAGTGACACAACATATCCACTTATATTGAATTATCTAATTTTATGAGCCAACCATCAAGGACACAGAGAAACTCTTAAAGCTATATGACCTCGAGTTGTCTCCTACAAATAAGAAAACTAACTCACATTTTCCTTGTACTTAATGGATATTCAGTAAATAAGAGTGATATGTTTATTCGAATAATAATCAGAAATACATGAAATTATTTAAATTTTTAGACAGGAAATCCAACATGCTCAAAGAATTTTTGGATATAGAGTCGACAGCTTATTTTCCAACTAGATTTTGCAATTAATTAGCTAACAGAAAACTCAATTAAATTATCTGTCAAATTCAATGTCTATGACAGTATTTCCACTGGGGATATACAAAATGGTACTACTAAGTGCAGAAAGAAAATAAGTAAACTTTTCTTTATAATTATTTTATTAAAACTAGAAGAGAAAAGTTAGGCTGGACAATAATACATGCAGATAATATATGACTATATATTATATATATATATATAAAATACACACACACATGGGGTAAAACTGTGATAGCATTCTACAGATCAGAGAGAGCCCTGAGGACTTGTTTTAGGTGATATCTAGGGTGATTTCTTTTAACTCTTCCAGTTTTAATTTTGTTATTTTATTCCCATTACCAACATGAATATTATTTTAGTAATATATTATTTTATTAAAATATCTCAAACTTCTTGGAAACTCCAGGCAAAAACCTTATAAATTTAAACTCAAAGTGAAAACCTTAAATGGCAAAGTTGTGGTCACAGTGATTTCTATAATTGTATATTTTTGCAAAGACTAAAAGTGTTCCTTAAATATAATTTGGAGACTTGATACCATGAATCTTTTTTGTTGGTACATCTGATAATATGAGAAAATTTAAATTATAACCTTAACATTAGTCTTTACATAATTGTATTGGGGAAATTATTTTGAGAACTTTAAAGACTTTACCACATGTGTTAATGCTTTAAGTACCTTAACTTTTTCACTGAACTTACGCAGACTAAAAATCAAAAATACCTGAAAATATTTTCAACTAGGAAAAATGGTTGTATCTAAAATTAATTTGACCCTAAGATGTCTATAGATGAACACTTTTATAAGTTTAGAACCTTAGGACAATAACTGAGTTCTAAATATGAGGTTAGTAAGCTGTGGTTTAGTATATCAATAAAATGTTACATATCTGTTGTCTTCAAATTTACCAAAGAGTCCTTCACTTGACAGTCACAGCATGTATAAACTCAACAAAAATTGTCTTTTCAGAGACTGTAAGATAAAGAGAGGCAATAAAATAAAAAAACTATCAAGGGAAAGTGAAGTGGATAAAAGAAGAATGGGGAAAAAAATAAGGGGAGAAAGAAAGTATGAACGCTGTACTAATTGCTTTTGATTGTCAATTTTTTAAAGTATTTTCCGGTTCAGAGTAACAACAGCTGAGGGGGAGGGAGCTGTCATTCCTTACGATGCTTTTTTGGACAAGAGAATACTCTAAATCTCTTCTTTAAAATAGTTTGATAAGAACTCGACACTTTTTTGTGGGAAGAGAGTTTTTTCTGCTCTCAATCCATCTCACTTGTAGTTATACGTTAATTAAATGAACTGTGGAATTTTTTTCTTACTTCAGAAATTACATTGGAATAAATGGAGTGCTAAAAGGATGTTACCACATACTTTGTCATTTTACATTTAGCTCCTAAGAAGATTAACTATGCTTCTTTAATTGCTCAGAGTAAGAAAGCAGGTTCCAGTTAATACCTAATGGAGAAAAGAGGGAGAAGGATTGAGGGCAAGTGAACGTGTGTTGAGTCACCGAGCTTAATAGAACAGCATGCAGACTAGTGATTTACACATCTAATGGAATAAAGCAACATCAAAAAATATTTCTTCTGCAAAATCCAAGTCAGAGGGCACTGGCTCAACACACATACACACAGGCACACACACACTCAACAGGAAAGTCATAGACTCCCCCCCTCAAATAAGGTTAGCTATTCAGAGAGAAGTAATATCTTTATATAAATATTATTTCTGTGCATATAGAAAGCTTAGTTTTCTTTGAAAACACACCTAAGTATTGCACCTGCAATAAAGTAGAAGGAATTTTGAGTTACTAACTTTTACGGTGGATGTCATGAGAGGGAGGGGAAAACACCACTGAATCTTCACAACTATAAACCTGCTCAAAAATTTTGTAAACAACATCAGCATCTGAGGACATCCTTGCTCCCATGCTTTCATAATCATGTATTATTTTACAGCTCAGGGCATTGTGTGGTGTGTGATTTGGTGCAAAGCAAAGGAGTGGTGGGTTATAAAACAGTGCTCTGCCTTCTGTGTGTGATTTATTCAACACGATGTCAAATTTACATAGTAATCAAAACTTAAGCATGGATTTGAAATTTGTCATGTGACAAACATGACGCTCAGCTCAGAGGAGGAGGGGGGAGAGGCAACATATTTGTTTTACAGGCCCCCAAGTCACATATAATAATTATAACAGCAATAAGTGTTATTTGGATAATATCTTGCAGTGTAAGAAGTGCCTTCTCTGATAATAATGGCTAGTATAACTGGAGAACTTATCCCTACCCTTAGCAAAACAATGCAGAAAAGGATATCACTAAATCAGTCTAAGAAACATTACAGATTTGAAGGCACAGAGGTAAATTTATGGAGACATTTTATTTCTCCTGGTTCTAGGATAAAGAATATTGTTTCTTCCTCTCTTTGTAGAATGGCTGGATTAGCCGTTTTCTGGAAAGACTCTGAAATATTCCCTCAAAGCAGTAATTCAAAGACAGGGAAAGGAGGTGTGCATCTGTGGACAATGCCTGAGACATTAACAGCTACATACAAACCTAGGAAAACAGGGATTTCTTTTAAGGCAAGAAAGTCAAAGACAGCCCTAGAATAGACTGTGATAAAGGAGATGCTATTCCTGGGCTTAGCAATTTAGAATCAAACTAAAGAAGTGGGGCACAAGTGAGACTGAGGGTTTAGGTCAGCGCATAAGTATGTCACCAACAGATTTATATAAAATCCACAAAGTCGGCATCTGGATTTTCTTCCAAAAAGTTAAAAAATCAACACCATAGTCCTACAAAATGGATACAAGGAAAGTGTTTGCCTCTCTTTCTCTTTTTGTTTTCTTAAATGCGATGCCCTGTTGAATATTTAAAATCAGATTTTATCAAAGCACAGACTATTAATAATTTGCTCACTGTTGTAATTAGTCCTCTCTCAAAAAAGATACAGATTTTGGTGTAACCTCCCTTAATTCCTATGCAATTAGAAGATCTTCAGATTCTTAGGGTTTTGTGTCTCCTTTGTATATGTATACAGATATCCATATATGTGTACACAAATAGGCATTCTTTAAGATAGACATACATATATGTATGTAATTCCACTCATACAATTTACAAAGGTAAATATAAAGTATGTTCATGCCATTTAAATGACAAAGTAAATAATCAGAAATTTTAAAATCATTAGCTTCTTGCGTCCTCCCTTTCCCCACGGACTTAACCATCAGTGTCAATTTAGTACAAATCATTGATGTTATTTTCCTCTTCCAATACATATATACATATGTACTGGTTTTTAATTAAATTTTTAACTATGAAATTATGTTAAACATAACATTTTGTACCTTTTTTCACTTGACTGTTGTAGCCACGTGTACTTCATTTTATTTTATTAGTTTCCCAGTATTCCATAGTTTAAATGAACAAATTTAACCATTCCTTTTTGGATGTAAATGCAGATTTTGCCCAATTTTTTGCTCCCATAAACGATGATGCAATAAATATCTTTGAAATTTATTTTGGCATAATACATTCATTTTAATTTAATAATATTAATATTTAATAATATTTTGACAACATCTGAAAGATTTCCCCAGGTAGAATTGCTGAGGTATCATAAGAGCTTTTAAAAATTTGAAAAAAAAAAAAAAAATACCGTAGATGGTGTTCTACAGTCTCACCAGCAGAATGAAGAGGGCTCATTTCCTCCCTCCTTCACCGTCACTGAATGCTGCCACTTCATTTTTGGGTCAGTCTGATGAGAATAACATGGTCGTTTTATTCCTTACCACAGCTCCTAGTGAGCAGGGCCAGCTTACATGACTGGCGCGGCCCAGGACACAGTGTAAATGCAGGGCCCCGGCAGGTGCCGGCATCCGGAAAGACAAGTCTCCCCTTCTCACAGCCCAGCCCCGCAACCCACGGCTGACCGGTGACTTCTAAGGGACTGAAGGCTTCACACCTGGACACACCTGGTGCCTGGCTGCAGGTGGGCAAGAGAGGCCAGCCAAGTAATCCTCAGAAGCAGCAGGAAGGCAGGCAACCAAGACTGGATCACCCCTGCCGGGCCCCGCCCTGGTCCACCTGGGGCAGGTGCCGACCCCGCCTGTTTCCGCACCCCACAAAGGCCCTGCTCTCCGAAGGGCAACAGAAAAACGGGGGCCTTCCCCAGCCACACAAGCTGATCTCTGTCCCCAGCAGGGAGGGGAGGAACCCATCTGAGAGAAGTAACGGGGCAGGAAGGTGGGAAGAGGCTGGCTCTCCTGGGAGCCAGGGTGCATGCTCTAAATGTCCTCTCCGAGTTCACTTACAAAAGCCCAAGTCAAGAGTAAAAATACTAAGAACTTCAAGATGATGGCCACAGAGCACTAAACACCAAGCAAGGAGGCCTTCTCAGGGCGGGAACCTCGGTTGCTGGTTGCTCACAGAAGAAACAGAACCTGCTAGTGAGAGTGAACGTCTGTTTACAAGTTTATGGGGCTTTTGCATTTCTTTTTTCTCTAAAATTTTTGAGTATATCCTTTGCCCACTGTGATGTTTGTTTGTTTATGTTTTTCTTAGACGGTTTTAGAATCATTTTGCTTAAGAGAGAAAAGAACATATTTTCTGCCCAGGATGTTGTCAATATCTTCTCCTAGCCTATTTTTGTCTTCTTACAGACTTCAACATTTTTGTGCAACAATGTAGTTCAATTTCTTTATCTCTATAAACTCTGGGAATAAGAGTGTATCCACTCCCAAATTATGAAAATACCTAGATGTTTCCATCCAATGCTTTTTATTTAATTTACTTGATTATGTAATTGTTTTTACATTTTGAGCTCCAATTCAATGGAAATGTATTTATATGTATAATGAGATGTTTGAGTCTAATTTTATATTCTTCCAAATGGTTAGTCAGTTGTCAAACACCATTATTAAGCAGTTGAGGCTTTTTTTCCTGGCAGATAATTCCATCAATATAACAAATAAAAGTCCCATTTATACTTGAATAACTTTTGGTTCTTCTTATTCTATTCTACTAAACCACTGTGTCATGGTAAATATCTGATTACAATATTAAGTGTTAGCTAACTGGTATTGCTGTTAATTTAAAGGTTAGGAATGCATAGTCAGCTCTATTCATAACATACAGCTTAGCTGTTATAAGTATGTGGAAATACGTAACCATACATTTTCCGTGCTGTTAGGTAATGAAGTTTGGTGTCACAGATAGCATAAAGAATTGTGAGTCCAATCGTGCATTGGAATCTTATTTATATGAGTACTAGGCAACAGGTAAATTGCCAATATTTACAATGCCTTATAATTTTCAGCTGTAAAACAAGGATAATAAAGCCTCTTTCACAAAACAAATAAACTTATTGCAACATTATAAGCACTCTATAAATATTAATGCCCCCTCATCAAAACATAAAACATTTTACTTTAATTTACATCCTAGTATATCTTTAGATATATCTTGCTCTTATACCTTTTAACTTCCAAATAGGTATCAATTCTCTGGAAATCAGGAAAGAGCTGGAAATTTCTAATTCAATTGAAGGTACTGCTCAAATAAACAACCTAACCTTACACCTAAAGCCACTAGAGAAAGAAGAAGAAGAACAAAAAAAAAAACTAAAGTTAGTAGAAGGAAAGAAATCATAAAGATCAGAGCAGAAATAAATGAAGAAAACAATTGCAAAGATCAATAAAACTAAAAGCTGGTTCTTTGAGAAGATAAACAAAATTGATACACCTTTAGCCAGACTCATCTAGAAAAAAAGGGAGAGGACTCAAATCAATAAAATTAGAAATGAAAAAGGAGAAGTTAACAACTGACCCAGCAGAAATACAAAGGATCATGAGAGGTTACTACAAGCAACTCTATGCCAATAACATGGACAACCTGGAAGAAATGGACGAAGTCTTAGAAAGGCACAACCTGCCGAGACTGAACCAGGAGGAAATAGAAAATATGAACAGACCAATCACAAGTAATGAAATTGAAACTATGATTTAAAATCTTCCAACAAACAAAAGTCCAGGACCAGATGGCTTCACATGCGAAGTCTATCAAACATTTAGAGAAGATCTAACACCCATCCTTCTCAAACTCTTCCAAAAAGTTGCAGAGGGAGGAACACTCCCAAACTGATTCTACGAGGCCACCATAACCCTGATTCCAAAACCAGACAAAGATGTGACAAGAAAAGAAAATTACAGGCCAATATCACTGATGAACATAGATGTAAAAATCCTCAACAAAATACTAGCAAACAGAATCCAGCAGCACATTAAAAGGATCATACATCATGGTCAAGTGAGATTTATCCCGGGAATGCAAAGATTCTTCAATATACACAAATCAATCAATGTTATACACCATATTAACAAACTGAAGGATAAAAAACATGATAATCTCAATAGATGCAGAAAAAGCTTTTGACAAAATTCATCACTCATTTATGATAAAAGCTCTCCAGAAAGCGGGCATAGAGGGAACCTACCTCAACATAATAAAGGCCATATATGACAAACCCACAGCAAACATTATTCTTGAAGGTACTGCTTTTTTATAGAGAATTGTAACTTATTTACAGTTTAATAATAAATACATATGAGCTTATTTCTCCTATTCTATTTGACTTTTATTTTTTAATATCCTTTTTATTGCCTTTATTTTCCTTTTTTTAACGTGATTGAATAATTTTTTTCTTCCAGTCAGTAATTTCAAATTTCTATGTATATACATAAATATGTTCCTCAGTGTGTGTCTTCATCATTTCAATGGTTACATTTAAGTATAGGTTTATTTATTTATACCAAAAGCAAACAATTTATGAGCCCTTAATTCCACTTACACAAAATCTTTATGACACATTTATTTCCTCATTTTTTCCAACCCATACAAGCTCTTAAGTTTTATTAAACGTTTGAATTTTAAGTCCAATTTATTTTTCTCTTACAGAATGCTTCTTATATCAATAGTATTGTTCACAGTCATATTATTATAATCAATTTGGATTAAATATGAATCCTACTGGATTAATTTTTAACTGTAATTCCCTAATTAACTTGCATTCTATTTTTAGATATTCTGATATAATTTTCATTCAAATGTAGGATTTTCCTGAGTACTTTTTTCAGAATATGTATATCTCTTAAAATTGTCTCAGGAAGTGTATATACTCCCTGTGTGGTGTGTGTATGTATGTAGCTTGCTTGCTTTTTTTTCTTCTTTTCTTTCTTTGTTTTTAATTTTTTTTTCCTTTTTTTTCTTTTTCTTGACAAGATAGGAGTTCTTGGTTCAGAGGCTCATGGAGTCTTCCAGACTTCATTGGTGCAGATGAGATGAGGGACACAAAATTGACTCTCCTTTACTCTCATAAAATTTATATAATTTTTCAGTTTATCCTTGGAGTTGAGGAAATTTCACCAGGGTAGGTATGAGTGTGTATCTTCTTTTCCTTAATCACATTTGGCACACTTGGTAGGTGTGACTTAAAAGCTCAACTCTTTTTTCAGCCAATGTGAGTGCTCTATTCATGGTTTATGTGTTTCCTCTAATGCCTTTCCAGAATGCCAGTAGTTCAAATTGAATCCCTGGATTTGTTCTCCATTTCTCTTGTTGCTCTTACTCCCGATTTCTGGTTCTTCATAGGGTTCTTTTGGGTTGTGGAGAATTTTGTCATTTGATTTCCAAACCATTAATTCAGCTTTCAGCATTTTTTTCTAATTTTTCTATGGAATATCTTAAATTCAGAAATCACATTTTAAATGAGTTGTTAAATCTTATTCTAAGATTTTTATTCTGCAATATCTCCATCTCCTTAAAATGTCATTCTGTAAAATATATAATTTTAAAAGAACTTTACTGAATAAGATGAAGAAAAGAATTTAGCTTCTGAAGGCACATTTCTGAAATCAAATCCTGGTTTTGCCAGTTACTAACTCTCTACTTTTTATCCTTGGACAAATACTTCACATTTTAAGTTCAAATTCAAGAAATTGTGAGGATTAAATGAAAGACTCTGAGAAGCAAAGCCTAGCTCACAGTAGGTGCTTAATAAATTGAATTACTTGCATTAAAGAAACTTAAGACTCCATGAAAAAATGTGCTTTACATAAAAGCCCTTTAGCTAAGAACAATCTTGTGTATTGAATACTGTTCATTGTTATCAAGCACAATGTCTTAACTTAAAAGAAAATTGAATGTATCCAATTCAGACACTACTTCTCATTTATGGTCTTAGAGAACTATGTATGAGTTTATGAAAACTCTTTTGTAACTGAAGTATAGTTCATTTACATATTGGTTTCATGCATGCAGCATAGTGATTCAGTAATTTTACAGATTATACTCTATTAAGTTATTACAAGTTATTACAATGGCTATAATTCCTGGTGCTATACAGTATATCTTTTTTGCTTATCTATTTGTACATAGTAATTTTTATCTCTTAATCCCATACACCTAATATGCCCCTCCCTTCTTCTCTCCCCCCACTGGTATCCACTAGTTTGTTCTCTATGTCTGTGAGTCTGTTTCTATTTTACTATGAATATTTATGAAAACTTACTATCACTATTCTTTTATATTTAGGCATTCTATATTGTATTAGCCATCCAATATGTAGTAAAGAAAAAATACAAGGTAGTTAAAACCTTACCTTGAAATATTTTTTAAAAGTTTTACCATTCTTCATTATATTTTTAGAACAAAAAGAATATCCATTTAAATTATTTTGCTATTCATTTGTAATATTGGCTTTATTCCTGGTCCTTTCCAAGAAGTAACGGAAGCTGGACATGGACTTCTTGAGACCTGGTTATAGTGCTGGCACTAGCTACCACACAGAAGTTTCTTGATTCTCCTTTGTCCCTTTTAACATTTCTGAAATTGGAGTCCACTGATAGTAGATGTGTGCAACTAATGTAAAATTAGCTCCTCTCATTCCCAGTCTTCTGAAGAGCTGATAGTAAGTAGTTGGTGAGCATTACAATCGATGTATGAGACGTCCTCTTACAGACTGGTAAATCAGAAGTAAATTAGTTATCCACTGAACAATTTTTGTGTTTGCTTCCTTATCTAAAAAAATGGAGATAAAAAAATCTTGCCCTTTCTACCTAACAGATGGATTTCAAAGCAAACAACACATTTCAAAAGTACTCTATACGTAGAAGAGGTACTTCTTTATTGAAATCATTGTATGCTATGCTCTCCAACAGCAACACCAAAGGTGCCCCAACTGCACAATTGCCTGAGCGCTTGCCTTTCAGAGAGCAACGTAGGAGCAGTTGCCATTGGTGGTTTTCCCCTTTTTCATCACACCTGACATTTCTGAAGTGCAACTGCTTGCCCAGGAGCTGCCCATGGCACAGAACAAGGCAGGATTAGACTTCACTGAGTTGTAGAAAACAGATGCCCAAACAAATATAACAAAAAAAATAAGTGATAGCTTGTAATGACAAAACGGGAGTTTTGAGATGGGGGTAAAATGTTTTCTTATGTTCTAGTGCAGTGGGATAAAATACATGTCCTATATTCAAGATTTAAATAGAACATTCCCTGTTATAAAATAAGCATATTTCCTGATTTTTTTCTTTACTTTGACTGGAAGAGATTAATGACTCAGCTGTCAGTACAGCTTATGATTTTGAAGTTGAAATGAGGCTAAAATCTGTGCTTAGTATTCTTAAAATGCTTTCCCCATAAAGCTACAGCTATGACAGACACTGTCATGGATTCTCCCACATATTTCTTGATATTTTTGGTTCACCACTGGCAAATTGTGCAACCAGCAAGGAACTTGGGATTTATTTTTCGTTGCTACCAACCAGTATCAAATGCTGTAATTAAATATGTAAATGAACTAGAACCATAATTAAGAATGTCTACTTTGGAAAAAAAAGAGCCTATGTTTCTGTAGTTTTCAGTATGTCATGGAATAGAAGTATCGCTCAGTCACCTTATACTAAACCTTTTAAAACCAACACATGTTAACAATGATTAGATTAACGCAGTGTGTTGCAGCCACAATAAACTACCAAGCAAGGACCATGATAACAGACAACCCAACAGCATAAATACATGCTTCACAGTTTCATGATGCGAAAGCTTCTATTTCGATTTGGCCAACACACAAGATTTACAGTGAGAGTAAAACAAGTCACAAAACGAATCAAAAGACACAGTGGGCAGTTGGTAAGAGACCCACACATGCTTAACGGTAATAAAAATTAATGTGAGTCTCAGGCTGACATCTAGATTTAATGCAAAAGGAGGAAATATGTTTTATAATATAGATTTAGTGCCAGAAGGCTGGGCTGAGCATTGCTTTGGGAACAGAATTAGGAGAAGAGGAACTCCAATCAGAGTAGCCACTTTGGGGGGCAAAAGGGAGAGCAGAAATGACTACTAAACTTTGTTCTGGCTGTCTGGCAGGGCAGAGTTCATCGATACCTTTTATATATACAATTCCATTATGGTGAAATGTGGCTTCAAAGAAAGTAAAAACTTTTATCAAGATACAAATCTATCCAGAAATTTTGAAAAGAAAAACATTGTCCCTTACTAGTTCTTAAATCACTTGATTTGTTTTTCCTCCCTTGGGTATATATCTGCAAATCTCCATCTTATCTCTTCTCAATTTAGACTCAATACCATTTTTTGTTTTGTGTAAAATCTGACAAAATACTTTGCCATAAGATAATCTGAATAGGTTATAATAATGTTTCACTTATATCCCTGATATAAAGTTATTTTTCTTCAACTGTTACGATAGATATTTCTATCTATATCTATAAAAGTACCTCGGTATTGATTCTTACGTTATTTCTTCTTGTTACATATTTCTCCTCTCCTTAGGCATTTTGTTGGAGATTGACTAATTACAATTTCTGTGGACCATAAATCTTCGAGATAATGTCTTCAAGATTGGGAAGACTTGCTGAGTAATAACAAAGAGACCTGATCTTAAGTGCATCTTGCATAAGATGCTACATCGTTGGTTCTCCTTCCTCTCTCCATCTTCTGAAGAAAGCACCATCAAAAAGCACTTAAGCTTTCAGGGCTTTGTTCACATTTACTTAACCTATGGTAAAAGAGGCATATTTAGTGCTTCTTACAAAGTCCTACCTCCCACTCCAGGTTTTTGTACTGAACACTGATGTTTCTATCAGTGCTGTTTGTGGAACCTCTAAGCACACTGTTTACTGACCGTACCTAAGGGATAAAATGTTTGATGTTTTTTTGTGAATAAAACCAGAGAAGGAAGAAGATGTAAGAATACAACAAGCAATTCTATGCTTTAGAGGAAAAAGCATAGAATTAGGACAATATATGGGGGACCAAGAAGTTTTGCAAAAAAAGGAGGAAAATTCACTAGCTGGTGAGCTCTCCAAAGTCAGGAACAATGTCTTATTCCCTCAGCATATTGCCTTGACAGAAATTTTGGAATGAATAAAACGAATTCAACATGAAAAACTTCAGTAAGAAAAAGAGGGAAGATTTTGATGCTCTTGACTACATTTGGGATCCTTCAGTGTGTACACAGGTGATCTAAATAACATGGAACTTGCAGAACTTGTTTGCAGCCAGTCTGCCTCATATCTTTAAAAACAGATAGCTTCATGAAGTAATTGTAGAAAAGATTTCTTACCTCTGCTAAGCAACATAGTTCTTACACCAATACTAGAAATTCTGCTTTATTTTCCAGCTTAAGACTTTGATTCTTGTTGAAAAACTAAAATTATTTCCATCCCTCTTTCTCCCCATCCTACACATGTGTAGGAAGAGAAGTAGTATTTGAATACAGTGACATAAACAACAGAGATACTTTCTTAAATCAGATTTTCAAAGAGTAATAAAGTATACAACAATTCATCTCTTGGAACAGCCCAATGCACATTTTTCTCACTCACATCAGGATAAGCGCCATTGCTAATTTTCTTAGAACCAGTTCATTCATCTTACCATGATGTACATCAACATTTGCTGTTTCCTACTTAATTACCTTCCCCTTTAGAATATGAGCTCTTGAGCATGGATTGTCAAGCTGGTACACTGAGCCACAGAGCAGCTGCTCAATAAAATGGCTGAGTGAATGAATGACTTCGGATGCCTTTGACTCTAGATACTGTATTCTAATGCTAGCAAATTATGAATCCTCCAGTACTGCAAGTTATAAGCTAGTGTTTATGAACACTCATTCATTCACTTCATGAGACTGAACTTTCCTATTATGAAGGTCAAGTTGGATTTCCATTATACTGATATGATATTACTCCCTTTGGATGGAAGAAGAAACTTTATCAGAGACTTTCTTGGATCAATACATGGCACAATTATGTTTAGAATCCATGGTTTGAATTCAATTAAAAAATGATATTTAAAAATATTGTGACTGGAAAGTAATGTCCATATAATTTCCCTGCCCCCTTTATAATAGTTTATTATCTGTACATATAAAATCCTTCACAAGTTGGTCTCACAGATACTTAGCACCCCCAATTTCTGTTTATTACTCTGCACAGTCTGATTTCAGCCAGTTTTCTTTTCTCACTGTTCCTAAGACCCACCAATCCTTAAAGTTGCAAAATGGTTCACATTTCCGTGTGTGGTTTACTCTGTTTGGAGTAGCTTCTTTCATCCTCACTTGGGTAACTCCCACTCAAAAATCACATCCTCTGTGATGCCTGCGTGAACTTCTCTGGGTAAAGGCAATTGTTCAATCTCTAGTTTAGCCCCTCCCATCGGTGAGGGCTTGCCTGGGTGCCTTGGGGCATCGGGACACATCTGTGTAATACTCCAGGCTTCCCACATCACTTCTGATGATAGGAAGAGTGTGCCCGAGGATCAGAGCTCCTAGCTCTGGTGGGTCCCACAGAGCACAGATCTCCCTCTCTTCAGACATCTTGGTGTGGTTGACTTCTGCTTCTCATTCACGTTTCTGCTTACATGTCATCTCAAAAAGAGAACTTTCCTGGGCTTCCCTGGTGGCGCAGTGGTTGAGAGTCCGCCTGCCGATGCGGGGGACGCGGGTTCGTGCCCCGGTCCGGGAGGATCCCACGTGCCGCGGAGCGGCTGGGCCCGTGAGCCGTGGCCGCTGCGCCTGCGCGTCCGGAGCCTGTGCTCCGCAACGGGAGAGGCCACAACAGTGAGAGGCCCGCGTACCGCAAAAAAAAAAAAAAAAAAAGAAAAAAAAGAAAGAAAAGAGGACTTTCCTGACAACACAATTAATTTGACCCCCCATGCTTTTCATCCCAAACATTCCCCAGTCCTTCCCTATACCCTTGCACTTTTATTTCTTTTGTATCATCTCATTCCTTTTTTTTTCCTTAGCAGGAAGAAGGTAATATTAAATACAGAAAAGGAATACATTTCTAGAAGTAGAATTCATAGATCAAAGAGTATACTATTAAGACCTCTGATACACTTTGCCAAGTTCCTATCCAGAGATATTTTATTGTTATTGCAATCATTACGTACGTAGCATGTATAATTTTAATATGGATATATAATTACACCATTAATTATAACTATCACTTGTGTTCTTACAATATACCAATCACTGTGCTAAGTGCTATAATACATTAAGTGTATCTTAACATGTATTAAGTCTATTTGCACTTCTGCTAGCAGTATAAAAGAGTGCTAATTTTAATATAGTCTTATCAATATTTTTAGAAAAATTTTGATCATTCGAATTATATTTTATGTCCTAGATTTGAATTTCTTTAATGGTAAATATGATAGAACTTGTCACATTTTACTGGTCATTTGTATTGCTTTTTTTGGTAAACTCAGTGTATTAGTTTACTAGGGCTGACATAGCAAAATACTACAAACGGGGTGGTTTAAACAACAGAAAGTTATTGTCTCACACTTCTGGAGGCTAAAAGTCCAAGATCAATGTGTCAGCAGGGTCATATTCCCATTAAAAATGCTAAGGAAGGATTGATCTCAACGCTCTCCCCTAGCTTCTGGTAGTTGTTTGGTCTGTGGCAGCATAGCTCCAATCGGCACGTGTGTTCATTTTGTGTCTTCACGTTGTCTTCCCTCTGTACGTGGGTCTCTGGGTCCAAATTTTCCCTTTTAATAAGGACGCGAGCTATGTTGGATTGGAGCCAACCCTAACGATTTTATCTTAACATGATCATCTGCAAAGGCTCTATTTTCAAATAAGGTCACATTCTGAGGTACTGGGCATAAGGACCTCGATACAAGAATTTTGGGGTAAACAATTCACCCCATAACATTCAGTTCATGATCTTCACTAATTTTTCTTTTGGTATTCTCATATATTTTCATATGTATTAACAAAAGTAGAACTATAAGCCTGGACCACATGTCTGGCAAGTCTACTTCCAGGTAATGCTTATCTTTCAGTTTTGTTTATGCACTACTGACATAATGAAATTTCATATTTATATATGGAAAACTGATTATTTTTTAGCAATCATCATTAGATGCACCTTTGCTATGGCAAAGGACCTTTAGTTAGATTACTTAACATTTCAACTTTTCATCTAATTATTTAGTACAAGCAGTACATGTTAGCCCTCCAGAATTACACTTTTGCAAATTATTCTTCACTCTGCCGGAAGAATTTATCTAACATATGCTTCTGACTGTTATCCCATTACTTAAAATCCTTGAATGTTTTCTTATTTCCTATACTGTAAAAAAAAAAATTATTTGCGGAGTTTGATTTCTAGCTTCTTCGAGATCTGGCCCCAGCTCATGTTCCCAACCACAACTTCCACCCACTCAAATACACACCTGCACTACTCTCTCATCAGACTACCTGAAGTCTGGAAAATGCATCATGTCCTCTCAGACAAACACAGTCCCTAACTACACACACATACACATATCAGAACTAAATCCAGGAATCACATAATTTAGAATGACTTTTATCTCTGAATTCCAAGTATTATTTACAATATCTACTCTACCAAAAAAAAAAAAAACACAGTGAAAATGAAGGAATTATTTGCAATTAAAAATTATTTCTAACATAAAGAAGTGATAATTCTGAGAGGAGTTACAAAATTTGGGGGATGGGGTGCAGAAGCAGCTGAGTAGATTGTGCAAAACTGATGGGACAATAAAATCAAAGGCCATAAAACCAAATCTGGGAGAAATATGTCCCTAGCCATTCTCTAAAGGCAGACTAGCAATTCTGAACATGAAGAAGATAATCCCCCAGAAAAGTTTTAAACTTTTCATTTTGAAGTAACTTTAGATTTGCACAAGAGTTAAAAGACAGTACAGACGGTTGCTTGGTACCCTTCATCCAGGTTCCCCTGATGAAAACATCTTATAACCATGGCATATTTATCAAAACGAAGAAACTAACATTGATACAAAAATACTAACGAAACTATACACTTTGTTTTCTGCTTATGTTACCTTCCTGTTCCAGAATCCAATCCAGGATATCAACTGTATTCAGTCTTCAGGTCACCATGGTCTCCTTCATTTTGTGACAGTTTCTCAGTCATTATTTTCATGATCTTGACACTTTTGAAGAATACTTATCAGGTTATCAGGTATTTTTAGACTATCCCTCATGTGTATTTGTCTGATGTTTTTCATGGTTTGATTGAGGGTATAGATTTGGGGGAAGAATACAGCAGAGGTGACGTTCCCTCCTCACTGCACCATATCGGGGGGTACATGATACGGAAATCATTCATTACTGATGATTTAACCTTGGTCACTTGGTGATGCTGGTGTCAGCCAGGCTTGTTCCCTGCAAACGTACTATTTTTCCCTTTCTTTATTTGTTAGAAGTGAGTCACTAAGTTTAGCCCACACTCAAAAGAAGGGGAATTAAGCTCTGCTTCCTGGAAGGAGGAGTATCAAAGAATTTGTGGACATATGTTCAAACAACCACAGTAATTATTTTGCGGGAGGTACTTTGTGGATATTTAAATACTCAGTCTACTTTTTTATCCTCCGATTTTAGCATTCATCTGTGATTTTTCTGTTTCTCTCATTTCTTACATATATTAGTTTGACTTCTTCTGAAAAGAATATTTATCCCTCCTCCCCCATTTATTTATTCTATCTTTAACTTATATCAATTGGGGCTTGTGGATATTTATGTTTTACTTGGATTACAATTCATTACAATTATTATTTATCTTCTTGCTCAAATTGTTCCAGATTTAGTTACTGGAAGCTCTTTCAGATTGACTTCTGTGTTGTTTAGATATGGCTCATCTTTAAAAATTTTTTTTTTAACTTTCTCACATACTGGCCCTGCAAGATGCTTTAGGCTCATATTGTACATTCCCTGCCTAAATTTAGGTTCATAGGATGAGCCATTTCTCCAGTGACCCCCGTTTTCTTTTATTAGAGACTGATAGTCAGAAATTAAGATCAGAGTCCTAGTCAATAGCTCTTTGTTACTGAGGTTTCACTGATGCTAGACGCTTTCAATAGAGAGTTATGTATGTATAGTTTCCAAGGATACATCCATATCTATATTTATTTAGGTATTTTATCTGTCAGCATTTATATTAAAATAAGCATGTATTCACACTTAAATCTCCAACTCTAATTCAGCATCACAGTTTATCCTAGTTTCCCCCTTTATTCCTCTGTAACTCTACCTCTAACAGTGAAAAACCTGGACCCCATTATTTACAATTTGCGTCAAACCTAGTGAACATGTAAAATTGTTTCAGAATTGCTAACTTATGAATCTGTGAGAATATTTTATCAACTAGAGTATAGTGTTTAATACATACAATTTTTTTTTCCTGTGGCCTTACAGTATCCAGTCAAAACACTGTTTTCCAAAGTTACTTATTTTAGTTCCTTTTCCCCATTTTTTTTCAATCATTAGTACAGACTTTATTTGGAATTAACATGGACTTTGTTGTACAGCAGAAACTAACACAACACTGTAAAGCAATTATACTCCAATAAAGATGTGAAAAAAAATAAAAGAGAGAGAACTCAATCCAAATGGTACTCTGAACTGGATCCCCATCTTTTGCAGTGAGATTATGCCACACATTTGCAGTTAGATTTACTCTCAGAGACTGCATTACACCCTGGGATCTCGCAATATCCTCATTTAGTTTCTTAAAATTTTAATACATTAAAGTTCTCATTTTGTGATATACCCGTGTATTGGTTTTGAGAAATGCATTTAGTCCTGTGTCCTCCACCAAAGTTTCTTACAGCACAGTTCCATCACTCTAAAAATTCACTTGTGTTGACCACATGTAGCCAGCCCTTGACAACTAATGAACTATTTTCCATCTCTATAGTTTTATCTTTTCAGAGGATGAAATAAATGGAAATACATACAATATGTAGTCTTTGGAGTCTGCTATCATTCACTTAGCTACTCCTCCCTGTTATGTTAATATCACTTCTTTACTCCTTTTATTACAAAGTAGTATTCCATTGTACAGATATACAATTTGTTTATCCACCCATAGGTCTCAAAGCCCTCAGCCACTTCCAGATTTTGGCAATTATGAACAAAGATGCTATAAACATTCCCATACAGATTTTGATATGAACATGTTTTTAAGTTACTGAGTAAATAGGAACAGGATTGGACTTCCTGGCGCAGTGGCGCCAGGAAGTGGCGCAGTGGTTAGGAACCTGCCTGCCGATGGGTTCGAGCCCTTGTCCAGGAAGATCCCACATGCCATGGAGCAACTAAGCCCGTGTGCCGCAACTACTGAGCCTGCGCTCTAGAACCTGTGAGCCACAGCTACTGAGCCCGTGCACCACAAATGCTGAAGTCTGTGTGCCTAGAGCCCCTGCTCCACAAGAGAAGCCACCGCAATAAGAAACCCACGCACTGCAACAAAGAGTAGCCCCCGCTCACCACAACTAGAGAAAGCCCACGCTAAACAACAAAGACCCAACGCAGACATAATTAATTAATTAATTGATTTTTTTTTAAAAAGAAACATTAAAAAAAATTGGAACAGGATTGCTGGTTTGTATGGTAAATGTATGTTTAACTTTATAAGAAACTGCCAAACTCTTCTCCAAAGTTCTGTACCATTTTTCATTTGCATTAGCAATGAATAAAACACATGTAGCATATGTAGGTTGAAAAGTACAAAACACTGACAAAAGAAATCAAGGAAGATCTAAATAATGGAAAGATATAATATTCATAGATTGGAAGACTTAATATTGTTAAGATGACAATTTTCTCCTGATTTGGCGTAAAAATTCAATGCAATCTCATTCAAAATCCAAGCAAGCATTTTGTAGACATAGACATTCATAATCTAAAACTTATATGGGACATCAAAGTAACTACAAGAGCCAAAATAATTCTAAAAAAGAAAATCAAAGTTAAAAAATTCTTATTCCATGACTTCAAGACTTATTATACGGACAAACATTTCAATGGAACATAATAGAGGGTCCAGAAATTGACCCATACAATTATAATCAACTGACTTTTGTCAAAGTTTCAGAATTTTCTTCATTGAAGAAAAGATAGCCTTTTAAACAAATGGTGCTAGGGGCATTTGGACTTCCATATCAAAAATTCAGAAAAATAAGCTGACTCATATACCTCACATCTTATACAAAATTCACTCAAAATGGATCATAGACATAACTGTAAAACATGAAACCGTAAAACATCTAAAAGAAAATATTGGAGAAAATCTATGTGACTTTAGGTTTGATGATGAATTTTTACATACAACACTAAAAGTATGAGCCATAAAATGAAAAATATAATAAGTTGGACTTTATCAAATTTAAATATTTTGCTATGGAAATGAAACTCTTAAGAGAACGAAACTACAACCCACAGATGGAGAAAAGTTTTTCAAATCACATATTCAGAATAGATAAAGAATATTTGAAATTCAACAGTAAGAAAACCAACCAACAAATATGGGCAAAAGATCTGAACAGACACCATTAAAGAAGCTATAAGAATCGCAAACAAGCATATAAAAAGACACTCAACATCATTTTTTATTAGAAAATGTACAGTAAAACCACAATGGGATGCCACTACACACCTATTAGAATGTTCAGAAAAAAAAAAAATATATATATATATATATATATAAAATCAGATAATACCAAATCCTGGTAAGAATGCTGAGGAACAGGAATTCTGATTCCACAGATTTTTAAACTGTACGTTATTCATTTCATATCATGGGTCTGGTCATTTTCAAATAACCCCTTTTTTTATTATAAAATTTCTAACGAATAATTTAGTCAGGTATATGAATAGATTAAGATTAAGCATAGGAATCAGCTTTACTAAATGTATAATTATAATCATTAACCTTGAATCAGAGCAAGCCAACCAGCCAAAGTGTACCATATAGCATGGTATCTGAGACAAACCTATCCATTCCTATTTGGGTAAGTCAGAGTTATACCCATGTGGGACTGGAAGATATACACTACTGATTGGAAGAATCAAGGTATTGATGATTGTTAATAAAGACATGAGGTATCTGTACTATAAAATGATTTTTAATAACTTCCATAATACTTTTAGGTTTTATTATATGTCAAGCACTATAATACATGCTTTGCTAGCTTATTCATGCATAAGAACAAATTACTAACATTAGGGTGAAATACCCTAAAATAGAAAAACATCATTTTCTTTTCTCTTTTAAACTTCTGATAAAATTAAGATATTTTAAAATAGCTTTATCTAACAATATGAATTAAATAATATTGGTGGTTATTAGCCAAAAGGAAACTCCTGTGATTCAATTAAATATGAAAGGTGCACAGGGTAAATTTCTTGGATATTTGTCAAGATAAAACACGGTCATTACAGCGTGCCTAAGAAGAGAATATTGTAAACTTTTCACAACGTTAAGACAACTTGCTCGATTTTAAATATATGTTCATGTAAAAACACAGTTAAAATAAAAATAAATAGTAGTTGAATATACAGAAAAGGGCAAGTATAACACACTATTCTAGAACATGTTACTTAATAATAACCATAATTATGTGTATTAGAGTCTACCAGTTAAAAAGAACAAAGTGTTTATTTTGGTGTTAACACTATTTTCCTTTCATATTTTAGCTTAAAATACTGTCAAGTAAGAATAAACATTAAGAATAAAATTTGCATTAGCCTAGAGTGGTAAGAAAAAAATAAAAAGGAAAGGCAAGGATTTTTACTGAGCTGCCACCAGCATGCACAGTGAAATGTGATGGGAGATCCACTCCAGTTGAAGGTAGGAGGAAAAGAATGATGAGACTCAGGAAGAAAAAAGAAGGAAAGGAAGATTCTCGTGATCAACTGTTTAACTCCCGGTGGTCTAAAGGGAACTGTGGACTCTGACTGTGAAAGAAAGAACCCCTAAAAATAAAACTGTTTCTTACAAAAACATGGGACAGAGAAGGCAGTTTGGGTTGTGCAATAATTAGATTTTGAGGGAGAAAAGAACAGAACACTGCTTTAGATGTTATCAGGGGCAATAATACTTAATGATACATTTCAGTTCTAATTTTACTTAAATTATAAAATTGCAAGCCCTAGTATTTCCTCACACCCCTCCTCCCTCACTCCATCAGCGTTTTGCGAAGCGTTCTCCTTCATTAACTAAATTGTTGTCTAGCCAGACATCTTGACTTTGAGAAAATGGATGGCAGGGGATTTGCTTAATAGAGGACTTAACAGAGTCTTCACACAGAACAGAAACATGACATTGGTTCTGAAAGAAATTTATAGCCCTGCTGAACAGAGGTTCCACTACCAGCAGAAGAAACTGCTCTAGAGGCGGGCTGACTAATATATCACCACATCAGCGGTTCCTTTATGGAAGCTGAAGAAGACCATCCAAATAAATCAGATTTGTCACAGGCCTAAAAACCATTAGGCATGTCAGCTGGGATCTGAATTGGTGTCCCAAAGCAATAGGTTGGGAAGTTCTGACTGCGCTTTTCCAGAATCCTCATTCACAGCAACCCAGGAGCCATCTTGGTGGCTCCTACCTTCCACGTTAATCCTAAGGATCTTAACTAGATGTGGCTTCCAGATCATCACAGCTGTTTTGTTTATTTTAAAAGGCAAACTAAGGACTGGATATAGAGAAAACAACATACGCTGCAGCTTTTCTTTGTGTATGGGGGGCTTTTCTAGAGTTAAAATTCCACCCAACACATACTACAGTAATAAGCAGCCATTAGTTTTTGAAATAGGTCAAGAAAATGCTAGTTTAGTGATTAACCAATTCTTTCCAATAAACGGGGTTTTTTTGAGTTTTTTTTTTAGTTTTTTTTTTGTGTGTGTGGTACGCGGGCCTCTCACCGTCGTGGCCTCTCCCGTTGAGGAGCACAGGCTCCCGACGCGCAGGCTCAGCGGCCATGGCTCACGGGCCCAGCCGCTCCGCGGCACGTGGGATCTTCCCGGACTGGGGCACGAACCCATGTTCCCCGCATCCGCAAGCGGACTCTCAACCACTGCACCACCAGGGAAGCCCAAAAGGGTATTATTATAAAAATTACTATGTCACACACACAGTAAGAGGGCCTTACTAATTATATATTTAACAGTATTTATATATAGCTAATAGATATATATGTATATATAAACTAATTATATTTAGCTTTGATGTCTAGCAAAGAAGTTGGTATCAAATAAGTAAAAAAAAACTATTCAAAAAGAAAAAAAAGATCATTTAAATTGATAATACTGATGTTTCTCTTCTGCAGAAATTTTATAAAATATACCTTGAACTTGGAAAAACAGCATCATAGATATAATAAATATTTTTTGAATCCTTCAGAGTTTACATTTTATGGGAGGGAGTGGTTTTTGGCTTACAAAATTGTTTAGATATAAGAGTTGTGACTTTTCCATCCCAAAATATAAATAATGGTTGTATTAAAAAGTGTAGAGGGCTACCCTGGTGGCACAGTGGTTGAGAGTCCGCCTGCCGATGCAGGGGACGCGGGTTCGTGCCCCGGTCCGGGAAGATCCCACATGCCGTGGAGCGGCTGGACCCGTGAGCCATGGCCGCTGAGCCTGCGTGTCCGGAGCCTGTGCTCCGCGACGGGAGAGGCCACGGCAGTGAGAGGCCCGCGTACCACACACACACACAAAAGTGTAGGATACCTTACCCATCTGCAAAGCAAATGCCCCAACATGATTAGAAATGATTAGAAAATAAATGTACAAATTTCCAACAAAAATGCCCTTTCTTTTCACAAATACTTCTAATTGAATTCATCCAATTTATTATAGCTTTATATAAAATAGATCAAGGATTATTAAAATAAATCAAAGATAATTAAAATAATGAGATGTTGGGGGAGAAAAAACACACTTACATTGAACTCCACTGATCTCTGACCCTGAGATGTATTTTCTAACATATAGTTACTTTATTTGAACAACAAATAATTTATATTTTTTGAAAGAATTTGTCTAGATGAATAACTGTGCATGTATACATCTCCCCCACTAACTGGGAACTTCTTCATTCATTAAACAGATATTTATTTACTGGCTGTTTTGACACTAGGGATTCAAAGATGAAAGGCATCTGTTCCATGATCAGAGAACTTCAGATTCTCACAGCAAGACAATTGTGCACTCAAACAACACACTATGCTTAGAAAACGTTTATGATGATAGTAGATACAAAGTGCATTGGGAGTGTAGGAGACAGAGCATCTGCAGCTGTAAGAATGTGTTTAAATAACTTCTATATAAAGAATTGTGGAACAACAAAAAAATAAATGCGTGATATGAAATATTGATAATGACCATATTCCTACATGTTTTCTTAACTTTTAATGATTACTTTTTACTAAACTGCTGCTTTAAAAACTAGATACTTAGCAGTCCTAGGAACATTTGAATCACTCTAAAGCATTATGGAAGTCTTCACAGAGCAGTTAGAATCTGAGCTGAGAACTAGAGGCTGTGTAGGAAATTATTTGTCAAGTACGCAGAGGCTGGGAAACACAACACATTTAGGTGAGCAGCGACGAGCAGAAAGAGGGAGTCCGGGCCTCCCTGGTGGTGCAGTGCATAAGAATCCGCCTGCCGATGCAGGGGACACGGGTTCAAGCCCCGGTCCGGGAAGATCCCACATGCCGCAGAGCAACTAAGCCCGTGCGCCACAACTACTGAAGCCCGCGCGCCTAGAGCCTGTGCTCCGCAGCAAGAGAAGCCACCACGATGAGAAGCTCGCGCACCGCAACAAAGAGTAGCCCCCGCTCGCCACAGCAGGAGAAAGCCCGCACACAGCAACAAAGACCCAACTCAGCCGAAAGGAAGGAAGGAAGAAAGAAAGGAAAGAAGGAAAGAGAGATAATCCAAGCAGGGGACCAACCTGGACATAGGTGTGGGCTTAGGTTACAGTAACTGGTTGAGAGGGATAGTAGTTCAATATTGATGAATCATAACACATAAATAAGGGAAGAATAATATTGAGAGTAGAAAGGAAAGGACAGTAAAGAAAAGTGTAGGATTTTTAAATTTGATCCCAAATCTCTTGAAGATTTCCTATATATTGTAGTCATTCAAGAAAAGTGGATGGCATAGCACAGGGAGATCAGCTCGGTGCTTTGTGACCACCTAGAGGGGTGGGATAGGGAGGGTGGGAGGCAGGGAGACGCAGGAGGGAGGAGATATGGGGATACATGTATATGTATAACTGATTCACTTTGTTATACAGCAGAAATGGTATAACATACCATTGTAAAGCAACTATACTCCAATAAAAAAAAGAAAAGTGGATGAATGAATAAATTAATACTCTGAAAGTACTGAATCATCTTGACAAAATATTATACAGATTGTATTACATAGCCATCTTCCTGTGACAGTATAAAGAGTTAACTCTACTTGAGATATGCATTAGTCTGTGTCTGCCAAGAAATTAATGCCAACAGGGTATTAAGTGTACACAATCTGTACTGGGAACTGAACAGAAGAAGGCAGAGGGAGAGCTCATGCCATAATGCAGGTCTGATACCTGTGAAATGAGAGGGGGAAGGAAGGAGGGTTGAGTAGAATGTCTCCAGCATAGTTGCAGGAAAGATTTGGTCAGGCCCATACAGAGTCCTCAAGCCAAAGTCATGCATGAGAGGAGTCCTGCATCTCACTCAGTAAGCCCGCTTTCGCGTGGCAGCAGGTTTAGTCATTGGTTGGGAGCAGGCCATGGGAAGCAGGCCTTGGCAACAAATACAATGTGGGATCCAGAGGGGCAGCAGCTGGGGCCAACAGTCCATTATACTCTTCACAGCAGGAGATCTGAGTGGCACATTTTCATGCTGCCACAATACATAAATCTAAATGAAATGTTCTCTGAAGACTGATTGAAAAACAGAATTAAAAATCATGTAGAGACCATGTTCCCACAATGTCAAGAAAGAATCCTCTGTCTCTTAATTGATCCTCTTCTTTGTGCAGCTATAGCTCCCTGTGGTCTCATAACAGAGCAAGGAAAACAAAGCACTGCATTTCCCTGAAATCGTAGCTGTGGCGTTAAGGAGACCGACTCAGGGGCCCTACGAGTAATTGTAGCTATATTTGGGGGGAAAAATTCCATTTCTCATGTTCTCTTTTATGATTTGGAAAAAAAAAAGAGGTTTGTTTGTTATAAAATGTATTTCAAAGTTTTTATTATTTTCAAAAGTTTAGCTTTAGGGAAAGCAAGACTTTTCATAGATATATGAATATTGTCCAAGGAACACTAGAGGAACTAAAGTTTATATAGCATTTAAAAACATAAACCAGAGGGTTTACAAATATAACATGAGTGAAATTAGTCTCATTTGCATTAAAATGTTCTCCATATATTCAATGCTTATGACCATATTATGAGCCAGGCATTGAAGGATATGCTAAACATTAAAAATAATTTTTTAAGAAGTATATAATAGGTCCCTTGTCTTTGAGGGCCTCACAGCATAATGGAGGAGTTTAAAACAGGAATTCCAATAGAATGAACATTGCTTCAAAGCTGACATAGGAGAAGAAAGCGTGTCATTGGTGAGTTCTAAGCAGGCCTCATAGAATAGCTACTTGGTATGAGTCAGGAAGTAGCATTAGGACACCTGGGAGGGAAAGGGTCTTCTAAGCAGAGGGAACAGTATATGCAAATACACAGAGTGGAAAAGGTCAAGGAACCACACATAAATCACTATGACTAGAGGGCAGAAATATAGAGGAAGTGAGTATGAGACCTTGCATGGTATGAAAATAGTTTATTTTTTTCCCTTCTTTTTATTTTATTATTATTATTATTTTTTTTTGCGGTACGCGGGCCTCTCACTGCTGCGGCCCCTCCCGTTGCGGAGCACAGGCTCCGGACGCGCAGGCTCAGCGGCCACGGCTCACGGGTCCAGCCGCTCTGCGGCATGTGGGATCTTCCCGGACCGGGGCACGAACCCGTGTCCCCTGCATCGGTAAGCAGATTCTCAACCACTGCGCCACCAGGGAAGCCCCTTCCCTTCTTTTGATAGACAATATAGGGCCATGGAAGAATTTTGATGAAGGAAGAGCCATGATCTGGTCTGTAAGTCTAGTATATTTGTTACATACATTAAGGGGATGAGAGTGGTATAGACAGAATGGGGTAGAGAGGACATTAAGTAAATTATTATAAAATTCTGCATAAAATATGACCAGCAGTGG
Organism: Kogia breviceps; assembly: GCF_026419965.1. NCBI lineage: Eukaryota > Metazoa > Chordata > Mammalia > Artiodactyla > Physeteridae > Kogia > Kogia breviceps. The sequence continues at coordinate 15,175,907 of NC_081315.1, read as the reverse complement.
CAGCAGCAGTAAAAACGGGTCAGTATGAAAAATATTTAGGATGATACACTGCATTCCCCACGGATGATTAGAGGCAGTGGAACAGAGGGAGAGGGATTCGGTGTGCCTTCCTGAGTGTGGCGGGGGCACTTGGGTGGCGCTACTCACAGAGAGAAGGGTTCCAGGACAAATTCCCTATTGGACAGGTAGGGGAAATGTCTGCTTAGCAGCTGAAACTATGAAAAATATCTTTATCTGAATAATATTTTAAAATTTATTTTCTTTAATATATCATTCATTTATTCACCAAGTATTCAGTGTCTTCTATATGCCAGGAACTGTTCTAGTCTAAAAGGATAAGTCAATGTTCAAATGGACAAGAATATTTGCCCTTTACTAGCTAATATTCCAGTGGGGAAAGTTAGGAAACAAAAACAGCTAAGATACGTAATGGGAAAGATTTTATGAGGGTGGTTTGGAAAATAGGGAAGGACAAATGAAAGTTCAGGGGCTCTTTTAAGATGGAGGCCAGAGCAGGCCACACTGAGAAGGGGTCAGCTGAGCAGGGCCACGAGTAGGTAGGGGAGATCTGTGGGACACTGGGGAAAAGAGGCGCACTGTGGGCGCAAGACTCAGCGTGTACTAAGGCTTGATGGCGGGAGGGGGTCCAGCGTGTGCAAGGGGCAGCAAGGAGCCTGGTGCGACTGCAGCAAAGAAAGAGAAGGGGAGATTGGTAGGAGGTGTGGTCAAATACATAAGGGAGGCTTCAATATGGGGGCTTTAATTTTTATTTTCAGTAGGATGAAAAGCTGTCATGTGAAAGTGTCATCTTCCCTGGGACACTTAAAAAACCCTTTCTTTAAATCTCAGATTTTCAATATACTTTTTAATGATATACGTCCTGGGTTTTGTTAATATTGCATTTTTATTTTTGTCATAGTCAGTCAGACTAGACTACAGTAATTGGAATTAACAGCTGAGGCTAAAAATCGGCCATTTGGGCGTACTTAATGTGTTGCCTCAATGCCTCAGTATTATTTGGAAAATTTTTTATCATTGCGACTTTAATTTTTGTTTATAATTAATGTTTACTTTTATTCACAAATATATTTCAATTTATACGTAGTTTTTATAGTGAAAGCACACTGAAGAGATTAATATGATGGCTCAAGCGCGTCTCTATAAATAACACCACTGACAGAATCAGAAGGTTGTCAGTTAGCGAGGTAATAACGCAAAACAGTATGAATTCAATATAAGCAAGTCACTGGTCAGGGTACGAATATTTCAAATATAAACGTGTCAGTTCCCTCTTAAGCATAAATATAGAATGTTAGTGGATGTTTTATAACTGAGGTTTCCATAATCAAACGTTTTGGGGAAACCGTTTAATTAAACAGAGTTAGTTGGATTTCTTTAGTACAAGACAAGGCAGATCTTTGTAGAAATGAATCTCCAAAAGAGGTGCATATAGTATGCTGTGTTTCTCAAGTTTATTTGTCCACAGCCCTTCCTTTAACAGTGTCTCTCCCCGAGACACTGGAGATCACATTTGATCGCCACTGAATATGTGGACCTGGAATTCTGTGTGGAGCCCCCTTCAGGAACTACCGTTTTAAGATGTCGCATCACTACAGTGTGTAATTATTACTGCTACTACTGCTGATAATTCAAACTTACACAGCTTTCACTATGTGCCAGATACTATTCTAAGTGTTTGACACATATAGACACTTCTAATCTTAGTAACATCTCTATGAATTTGGTGTGCTCTTATTCTATTCACTTCAGTGATTAGAAAACTGAAACACAGAGAGGTGAAGTTACTGGCCACTATCACAAAGCTCATAAGTAGCTGGACCAGGCAGCCTGGTTCCATAAATTATGCTCTTGGGCTCTTGATGTGCTGCCTCTCAAATAAATCATTGCTATATCCCTTGTCAGAGATTAGCGGTAGCCATCTCGGTTACAATTCTAGGGCATATGCTCTTCTATTTCATTCCAAGTGTTATATTCTATCTACTCTCTGTTTTTATCTCATTCTGTGCACCACACACTTCTACCTGTGCCCCACTTGGGTCCTATGCTGAGAGGCAAATTCTCAGTCTCTGTAATTGCTTGAAATTTATTATTTGAAAATTTAACCTTTTCTCCTAATTACACCATCTTTATCAACTTTGTTAAAATTAGTATCACTATTTTTGTTTCTAGAATTGCAATTGCACAAATGCTTCTCCTATATGAGAATCTTCTGTCAGTTTCCTTTATTTTCTTTGCTGACATGGGAAAGCTTTTATAAACATACTGATATTCTGTCTCTCCTTACCTCTCTCTCCAATTTTGTTCCTTTAACAAATATTGACAAAAGATATTGTTCTAGTCCCTGGACATCACCAAAAAAAGATATTTGTTTTTGTTTGGCTTATATTCTAGTGGTGAGAGGCAGATGTTAAACCATAAACATCATTAGGGGGTCAATTCTATTGTGTAAAAGGAGATAAGTGCTATGGAAAAAGTAATCAGAGATCAGGAAAAATGGGTTGATGGGGTAGTTGTAATGTTGAACAAGGGATAAAAGTATATTTTGTTGAGAAAGTTAACTGTGGGGAAAACTTGAAGGAGATGAAAGATTTAGCTCAAATTCAAAAAGAAATCTGACAGAGAAAATTCCAGTCTGAGGGCGGGAGGAAACATCTGAAGACAGGAGGTTGTCTGGAATATTCCTAGAACTGTACAGAGGCTAACGTGCTGTAATGGAGTGAGAGAGGAGAGGGAGGTAAAGCTATGGTCAGAAAGGTAAGGTGACCTAGACCTCATAAGCCATCATGAGGAATTTAGCTTCTACACTTAGTAAATGTGGGAGCCACTGTAGGGCTTTGAATGGAGAAGAGACATCATCTGATTTATGCATTTTAAGAAGTTACTCTGGTTTCTTAGGTTGAGCATAAAGAGTGGGGCCATGGGGGTAGCTTATAAGAGCCAAATCAAAGATACCTGTTAGAAGCTACTACGTATCCACAAGAACAATGATATGCTTTGAATCAGAGTAGGAGTGATAGAAGCAGGAAAATGGGTGGATACATGCATCTGTATTTGAGGTGAGAGAGTTGAGAGGCAAAAAATAAAACGAAAAGACAAATTGAGAGCTATCATCTACCTATCTATCTATCTATATACTATTTAAAGATAAAGAATTAGATGAGCTCATGGAAGATGAAGTGAATGTAGATGGAGAAAAGGGGAGAGCCAAGACTGAGGCTTTTGACACTAGAATTGAGAAGACGAAAAGAAGAGGAAGAACCAGCAGTAGCTGGCTGGGAATGTCCAGTGAGGGAAAACAAAGCCAGGAGATGCTGGTGTCCCGGGACCAAGGGAAAATCATGTATTAAGCGGGAGGAGGTACCCTTACTTAGCAAGGACTGTGCTGCCCCTGCCCTCCAACCCCGTAAAGATTATGGAAACCCTGGCTTCCATCCATTGTGCAAGCATGTTCCTGAACAAATGATGGGGCTAGAAGACTGATTAGAGGTCAGTCTTCCAGGTGGTTCATTACCTGCCAAATGCTCCTGCCACTGCTCAGAAGTCCTTTATCCTGTGCTTCTTGCAAGCATCTTCCTTTACACTTTGCTCCTCTCGTGGAGGTTTTGCTCCTTGATTGTCTTAAGCTCCTTAGAGATGATCTACATCAAGATGTGGGAAAGGATCAACTGATTTTCTGATTGGCTGAAACCAAAGAAAGAAGAAATAAAATATTTTGATTTCAACCATAGATATGTTCTTTTTAAGCCTTCAAATTTGTAATAAATTACCTGAAACTGGTAGTTCAAGGTCATTCTCTCTCCCTGAGAATTGTAAATTTTGTTCAAACCAAAAAAAGAATTACTAGTTTCACATTACGGCATTGTAGCACTATGCTCTTATTATACAACCTCTGTCCTATCTTTCACAGAAAGAACTCTGTATAAAAGTATAGGATGGCCAGCAATTTAGCAAGGATATTGAAACACTGATTAGCCCTTAGCTTCATCTTCCTCAGGAACTCCTCAGTGTAATTTTGTGTAACTGCAATACATAAGAAGCAAATATAAGACAACTATTTAGCATATCCTTTTTATCATTACACTGTCAAATGCAAAAAGAACAAACACTTGCTTTGTGGGTTTTTTTGGTGCTCTGCATATCCCTGGCTAGAAAAAGACATTCTCACATACTTAATTTTCAATTAGTTCAAGGATGAGTCTCTGCATCTGTGTTTTATTTAGCCTATCCAGGGGGCATCTTTACCTTGTTTTTCCCCAGTATAATTACTGTTATTATCAATAGGTGAGAAATAAACTAATTTTGATTAAATTCCAATTAGTATCAATGCTTAGCATATAGGTATAAAGTGTGCAGACTACATAGAAACATTTTTATGACTGGTATTCACGGGCTAACAACTGAAGAAAATGGAATATACCATTGTCATTTCATTTTAAAAACACCCTATGGATTTGCTTAAGGACTAAGCCACTTCAAAAGCCAAGAATATTGTAATTAAACAGTTATAGTTTGAATAGGCAATAATTGTTCTGCAATATTTTTTCCTAAGTGGCCAACTGAAGTGTATTTTATGGTTTTATATACACTTATCATTAAATTAACTTGTCCAGAGTAACCAGCTTTCCTCAGCAGAGGTCAAGATTTGAACTTTATCAGGACTTTGCACAGAATAGCACATTTGGTGAAATCTGCTGCAAGTCCAATATTCAGCTATCTATATTTTCGTAAAGTTGTGAATTCTAAAATGGTATCCCCAAAGGGAAATACTAACCATTTCCTTCTGAATAGCTTCATTTTTAACATTAAAAATTAAAATAACGAACTTGCACTGTGACTTCTTTGTCAAGGTAACCCCAGTTCTGCTCTCGCTTCAAAATTTTCTTTGATATATTGCAATGAATTTTTATAATGTATGATTTCATAAAACAGTCGATGCATTGCATTTCATATTTCTCTCTAGGAAATTTGTCTTTTAAAACAAGTATTCATTCACAAAGAAGTGTTACTGAGAAAATAAAGGGGTAAAAATTATAAGTAAGCAAGTCACTGATCAACTCAAATTCAGGATGTTGGTTATTTCTTGGGGAGAGTTGGGATAATTCAATTGGGAAGAGGCACACAGTGTCTAGAAGCAAGGGTCTACCTCTATCCCAGTGTTTTCCTTATGTAATAGACCACTGACTCCAATTTGAAGTGACTTTGTTCTCTTTCCTTGGTGATTTGATCACCGTCTGCTCTCCAGGAGAGGCAATGGCAAATATTTGAAGTGATTACGTATATTAAGGTGGGAATAGGTAGTATTACTAATCATATTTTGAAGAGGAAAGAAAGTAACAATTGGTACAGTTATAAGTTTCACTATCATGTAAAAACTAATACTCCTGGAAATCGACTGAACCGTCAAAGGTTTTGACAATGCCCACGTAAGTGAAATGGAGCTGATCACCCCACCAAGATTGTACCCTCTTCTCTGTTATACTAGCTTCCTTTTCTCCCATCAGCCATAGCAGATTGTACTTGCTTTCTAGGCACTTTCTAGTACCCCTGGACACCAGCTTTCTCACAATTAAATGAACCCAAAGCCTGAGCTGCCAGGATTCATCATTGGGAAGCGATGCATTATTCAAAGCAAACATTTCAATGTACTTTGTTAACCTCAAACAATGAACTGGAGTCAGAAAACATGTCTTGAAATCCCAGCTTTGCCACTTACTAGTAAGGTTTCAGCAAATCATTTTACTTGTCACTCTAAATCCATTGTGAAATAAACATGGTGCCAATAATAAAAGAAAGAAATTTACTTCATCTTCTGCATATCAAATTGCTCTTACACAAATCAGATTTAACAGATAGCTGTGTTCTGAAGATTAAATGAGATAATATGTGAAAGTACTCGGTAACTACTAAAGCACTCTACAAATAAGAGCTATTGTTATATATGATTTTCCTTTTTATCTTAAGTAATTTTCCACTAAACAGAGTTTCTGTCATTCACATTCAAAGAATTATATTTTCTCTTATAATCCCTTTCTTATTAAATTATACCTTTTTCGGAGCTGATAAATATCCCTTGAAAAAGACAACCCTTGTTCTTAAGTTATAAAGACTTAACCACAAAATGAACTAAATTTCAGTGAAATAAGTGAATAATATGGCATGTTTTGCATTAAATACTTGTCTAACATAACAAAAAAATAGCATTCATAATACATCCTTACAGGAGATAGAATACTTATAAGTTGTGGAATCATTTATTATAGAAGAGTGAGCCCAGCAAGCTTGGAGAAAAGCGAGGCCTCTCTATTTAGTGTCTTTGTCATTCTGAACCTGATTATTTTTTTATATTTAGGTTTAACTTAGACATAAACCATGTTTGTTCAATTTACTATAAATATGCGTAGTATGTTTCAATTTCTCTTTAAAATCAGAAAACAAAAATGTGTAAATGATGGAAAATCAGCATATTAATGAATTACCATAGACATGAGGTAACATTTGGGATCATGGAGATTACACGAATAAAATAAGAATGACTTTTGAAATTACAGACTTCATCAACTTTGAAAGTATACAATATTAGTCTTTTGATGTTAGTCATTTATTAACAAATTTGGACTTTTTTGGGGAAGAATGTTTTTATCCAAAAAAGAATGTCTCAGTAACCAGGTACTGATCCCATTCTAAGAGACCGAAATAAGTTGAAATATGTTATACAAACGAATATGTATTCAATTGTATAAAAAACACATGTATGTAGACAAAGCAGTATAAAATAATAATAATGAAGGGTTCCCAACTAAATTGTTAGATACTGAGATCAGCGAGCGCATCTCGTCATTCTTTGAACTCCAATTGCCTTTGCACATTGCAATGGTATCATATGGGTGCTGAATAAATACTTCTTCACTAGTCGCACAGAGCCTGAAAAACACGAATGAGTCATGTCCCATGCCTAAAACCTGGCATAATTTAGATATGAAAATATTTTTAAGTAAATTTAGCTTCTTAAGAACTAAATTATAAAGCAGTTGGGAATGTTTTTCTTTATTTCTGAAACCATTCTGAGTGTTTTACACTTAAGGAAATGTCTTATTTTTTAACAGCTTTATTGAGATCTAATTGACATAATCTGGCTATACTAAAAGTGTAAATTGTGATACAGTTTGACAAATTTATGTACCCATGAAATGCTCTTATGTATCCATGAAACAAATAAAGATAATGCATGTACTATTACTTTTAAACATGTCCTCATAAATTTTGGAATCCTCCCCTCTCTATTTTGTTACTTTTATCTATTTCTCTATCTATATGCCAATACCACACTGTTATTACTGTAGATTTTTAAGTGTTGAATCTGTGGGTTTATAGTTTTCATCAAATTTGGAAAATGTTCATCCAATATTTCTTCAAATACTTTGTCTGCTCCTCTACCCCCAATCAGGGACTCCATCTACATATTTTAGGTCACTAGAAGTCACCCAAAACTCACTGACGTTCTGTTCTGTTTTTAAATTCTCCTTTCTCTCTGTATTTGAATTTCAACAGATTCTACTGGTATGTCTTCAAGTTCACTGGTCATTTCTTCTGCAATATGTAGTCTACTTTTTAATCCTAACCCATATATTTGTCAGGCAAGACACAGTTCTCATTTCTAGAAGTTTGATTTAGGTCTATTTGTTACTTCCCTACCCCTAGCTAACGTTCTAAAAATATAGAAAACCCTTATAATAATCGTTATGATGTTTTGTCAGCGACTTCTAACATCTGTGTTAGTTCTGGGTCAGTTTTAACTGATTCTCCTCATTATGGATAGTATTTTCCTGCTCTTTTGTATCCCAGGTTATTTATGACTGGGTGCTGAACACTGCAAATTTTACCTTTGGGGCTGTATAATTTTGTATTTCTATAAATATTAATTTATTTATTTATTTGGCTGTGCAGGGTCTTAGTTGTGGCATGCGGGATCTTCATTGCTGCGTGTGGGATCATCTTTTAGTTGCAGCGTGCATGCGGGATCTAGTTCCCTGACCAGGGATCAAACCTGGGCCCCCTGCACTGGGGAGCATGGAGTCTTAACCACTGGACCACCAGGGAAGTCCCAGGATACAGTCAATTTAATTGTGAAGAGTTTGATCCTTTTAGGTCTTGCTTTTAGGGTTTTTAGGTGTGAAAGAACAGCATTTAGTTTAGATTTAATTATTCTGAGGACTCTACCTAATTCTCCATGAACTGTACAGTTTTTCAGTCTGGCTGGGAGAAAGGACACTATTGCTGGCCCTGTGGGCCTGCCAGGGACTGTTGCTTCTCACCCTTTCAGCTGTTTCTTGCTTGCTTAGGGTATTTTCCTTATATACAATGTATTAATCAATATTCAGCTGAAAAAGCAAGAGAGACCCTCTACAGGGCTCCAGTATTCTCTTTTTGTTCTACTCTTTCTTCTCCCGTACTCTATCTGGAGAACTCTAGTAGCCTTGGTCTCCCCCAAACACTCAGCTCTGTCCTTAAGTCAGGAGTGTTCCATGCTCTGCCAGGTTCCTTTTCCCTAAGCAACCTGACAACTATCTCAAGACAGTAAACTGGGACAATCATAGGACTAACCTAGTTTATTTCTTGGCTCTCTGGGATCACTGTACTTCACTGCCTGATGGAACTGGATTGCAAACCTTTGTTTCGTAAGTTTTGATTCTGGATGTTTCAGATAGGAGGATATATCTGGTCCCTGTTATTCCTTCTGGATGAGAAATAGAACTTGGATGTGTTTTTAAACAAAATTTACAATAAAACAAACTATAAAAACAATACGGATAAAAACTTCATTGAGAGAAATGTTTTCTTGAAATCATCAATATAAATGGAACATAAAGTTATATCTGAACGATCCTCGCAGAATTTCCTGAACTTAAGATACTTCTCAAAATCACTAAGACCTCTTGGGCTAATATAAAGGCATATCCATTACCAACAGCTGTTTCCTTTAAACTGCTGACCAGTCCCCTGCAGAGTATTTGGAGAATGTGTATGTATTCATGTGACAAATGGAGCAACTATATCATGTCTGAATTGATTAAAAATTGAGAAGAGTGAAATTTATCAGAGAAGGACTTTCCTGGTGGTCCAATGGTTAAGAATCCACCTGCCAATGCAGAGGACACGGGTTCGATCCCTGGTCCAGGAAGATCCCACATGCCACAGCGCAACTAAGCCTGTGCGCCACAACTACTGAGCCCACGTGCTGCAACTACTGAAGTCTGCACGCCTAGAGCCTGCACTCCGCAACAGGAGAAGCCACCACAATAAGCCCGTGAACTGCAATGAAGAGCAGCCCCCGCTTGCCGCAACTAGAGAAAGCCCTCACGCAGCAACGAAGGCCCAACGCAGCCAAAAATTAAATAAATAAAATTTTTTAAAAAGAAAGAAATTTATCAGAGAAAAAAAGAACATTTAATTGGGCAGTCAAAAAAATTTCAAAACTACTATAAGGGGTTTTGAGGGTTTTTGTTTGTTTGTTTTTTATTGAATAGCTAAAAATGATACTGAAATTAATTAAGAAGAAAAAGTTTGTGTTATACTGCTAAATGTTCCCATAAAGAAGTTTTTGAAATTCCATATATGACGGCAAACAATTCAACTCAGATGTCAATACGCATGCAGAAAAATGTTTACGTTTTTTCGAAATATGTTTTCAGAATTTATTGTTAAAAATAGTTGTAAACTGCTTTATTGGAAATTGATTAGAAGGTAGTTTTTACCTTTTTAGTGGATCTTTTTGGATCTGTTTAAATCTTTTACGAATTTCACCAAAGATATACTTTATTGTTGAATTTAATAGCATATATATCTCATTTTTAGAGGCATCCACATTGCAGATTTTTTAAATAGTTTTAAAATTGCGAATTCAAAGAGAATCTCAGAAAGAATGACAAAAGCAATCTTTCAGATATGTTTCCATTTCTAGTGAATAATAAGCAGTGACAACTCTATTTTTATCAACATATTCTATGCCAGACAACACCTGTAAAGAAAGCCTACGTGGAACACTAAGTATCTGGAAACAGGAAAATTATCTCCACTGATGGGCAGCCGAAATGCACCGAGAAGACGGAGAGAGTAATGGTATCTCTGCATTTATTTTGACAAACCTATGACAGCACCATTCTTTTCCTTGATAGACAAACATAATCTTTGAAATATGTTTGGAAATTCCTTCCACTCAGCGTTTCTCTTTCAAGGCTGCCTTTGATCACAAGCCAAACCTAACTGGATGGAAAACAATTGTTCCTTGTATATCATAGCTAACCTACTATTCTATCTTTCATTACTGGATTTTGATTTGTATTTGGATGAATGTTAACATGAGCTTTAAACATGCATTATATACCTTGCTCTTTCTGTCTCTAATCCTACTATCCAGTTATCAGCACAGCAATAATTATTGTTGATCCATTATTAAGAATAAAAATGCAAATGCCCTTATCCTACTAAATTTCAATTCACTTTATAACAATCAAAAATGTCCCAAGTACAATCATGTTATATCCCTAAGCCTCAATATCATCATGTAAATTAAATAGGTCAAACTTCTGTGCTCTTATTCTTCCACATATTTTCAGCTACTTTGGCAAATAGCAGAGTAAATTGTTTTCCAGCAATTGTTTGCAGCATAAAAGGAATTCTGAATGCACAGTTAATGAAATCCATATATTAGAATTCTTGCCATTTCTATAGATCAAGAGTACCAAATTTACTCTAAATTTTTTATTCAGCAGAAAGAGCATTATAAAATATAGTTTCACAGATATGACTCATGTATGTTAGCAGTATTAATTCAGGGTGGGAAAGTAATTGCATTTCCTGTCTCAATATTAATATTTTGTGATTTGTGTTTATAGCTAACCAAGAGAAATGTACTACCACCGTATCTGTAGACACCTTCTGTCTCTAAAAATATTCTGCTTTGAAAAGACCCACGCCAAAGACTATACAAAGCTCTACCCATCTATCAAATAGACTGACGAATTATGTTTCCACATTTAAAAAATATTGCTGTATATAAGAGTCACGACCACCCCTGGGGGGATAAAAAAACACCTGAGACCTTTACTCTCTTCATGACAATATAGTTTATAACAAATCTGAATTTAAGCTCTGAAAGAAAATGCAAGTTTAAACTAAGCCACTGTCTAGACCTGATAAAATGGAGTTTTGAGTAATTTGTACAAAACATAATGTAATCGAAGTTCAAGAAGTTAAGGGGTGCTGTGTACTGAGTTGTGTCCCCCTCAAAATTAGTATGTTGAAGCCATAACCCTCAAGGTACTGTATCTGAAGCTATTTCAGGTTAAATGAAGTCATAAGGATGGGACCCTAAACCAGTAGGACTGTGGCCTTCTAAGAAGAGGAAGAAAGAGAGATCTCTCTTTCCACTATATGAGGAAACAGTGAGATAGACCCTCTGAAAGCCAGGAAGAGAGCTCTCACCAGAACCAGACCACACTGGCACCCTGATCTCCGACATTCAACCTCCAGAGCTCTGAAAAAATAAATTTCTGTTGTTTAAGCCAAGCAGCCTGAGTTGACCAAGACATATCTTACATTTAAAAGCTCCTCTGGGGGTTCCCTGGTGGCACAGTGGTTGAGAGTCTGCCTGCCGATGCAGGGGACGCGGGTTCGTGCCCCGGTCCGGGAGGATCCCACGTGCCGCGGAGCGGCTGGGCCCGTGAGCCATGGCCGCTGAGCCTGCGCGTCCGGAGCCTGTGCTCCACAACGGGAGAGGCCACAACAGTGAGAGGCCCACATACCTCAAAAAAGAAAAAAAAAAAAAAAAAAAAGGCTCATTTGCCATTCACTAAGAGATCCAGCAATACATGCCAATACGTGCATTTATCTGAGGATATGTGGTTTAGTGGATATTCAAGTAGTACTCTTTCACTTACTAGAGTTGTGACCAGGGATACATCACTGAAACATTTTATGCCTATATTTCCTGTACTTAAATGATGAATTGTTGAAACAGGTTATGGACCGCTTATCAAAAGGGTCATGTCTATTCAGTCCACGATATTGTTGTATATAGATTCTCAGCCTCATGGCCACGGCTCAAGGTCACTGGGGCATCCAAGACCCATAGGATAGTAACTCCTGGTGAATATTACTTCACTGCTTTCCTTCTAAAAGGAAAGTTTAATTAACCAATCCCTTACGTCTAATATGATATATAATATGGAACTGAAGCATATCAATGGGTTATATAAAACCTGTACTGTTTTTCCTCTTGGCCACTAAGCTAGCAATTTATTTGAATAGAAATCATGTCAAATTATTTAACAAAGGTCACTGTGCGTGATTGTAATTTCCTGGTACAGAACCTCCAAACTCTTTCAATCTATTTTTTATAAATATGTTTGTTGCTCTGTGTATTTTTTTCCTACATGGAAATGAAAACTGTTGATTCTGTAAATATTTTTCAGCATACGATCCCTTATCTCCATTTTTCTCTTTCTATCATGGTGATTGTTTTTCTCTAATGAAATCAGATCAAATTTATATCCTGTATTAGCAGAGCAATATGCATGGATAGATATTATTAGACATGTAAGACATTATTAGACATGTTGGGTTTATTATGTTTCAGTCATGACCAATGCCATGCAAATGAATCACTACACAAAGTAAAGATATTTTAAATATTAACGTTTACTCTGCCTTCCGATCCAGCCAAAAGCACGGCTTTGAACTACATTTTGTTTATTATGTGCAGGTACAATCTTGTCCATTGTCTTATTGTAGCTTTTTAAGACTGCAGAGCCACACCACTCTGCAGCGTTCACAGCACCACGCACAGCTGAGGATTTAAAAAGCTATTTCTGTTACTGATGATACTACTAATAATGATGATTTTATTTAAAGATATTTCAGGCCACATATCTAACTGCAGAACCGGGGCATGAAAATCCTCTGAAATTGTACACTGATGCAAAGGAAGAAGCACACATTGGGTAAGGTTTGACTTTGTCTACAATTTTCTTGGGGCAATCACCTGCTCCATAAAAAATCTTTAAGGTCTTTTCATGATAGAATACCTTTATGACAACCCATTAATCCGTCATTTCTATCTATGTACTGTCTTCCTGTTTTCCAAATCATTTCTGAATCAGGATGAAAACAACATTTCAAGTTATCGTGACAGGTTTCCAGAGGAAATTACAAACGTGTTTCTGTGCACATACTCGCAAACACACAGAGCACAATTTATGCAGGCAGAGTAGCTCTTTGTGTTTTGTGGCTCTGAAGGAGAGTTAGGCTCACTTATCAATTCACAGTCCATCTTCCAGCAGTCATTGAAGTTCAGGGCTGAACACTGCATGGGCTACTTGTCACTCGGACCAAGAAAGAAATAAGAAATGATGTAAACCGATTTCCCTTGACAGGAGAGACACAGATGGAGATGACGTTTGGACCATATTGTCTGCTTTCAGGTCATCCCTGAAGCCATTAGCTATCATAATGATGAAACTCGAGTTATTCATCTCCCCACAATTTTCTGTTGTGGCAAAAACAGTATTACACTGGGGGCCTGAGTTTCCTCTGAGAGGTTGTGTTGTCCTTGAGAAAAAATAACACATATGACAGAATATTTTCAGCTTGTAGAAGTCAGAATTACAAATTAGAGAAAAGAGACATAATGCAAGATAAATGTTAAGTTTTTTGTTATGTAAGGTTAGACCTTTCATAATACTATTGATATTTTATAAAATATATAGACTTTTCTTAGAGTTCTTGACTCCTATACTTTCAGTTAATTCATTCGTTTGAGACCATTATTTGATATATTCTACTCATTTATTCTGTTGGTCATAATGTTATTTGACCAACAGAATAAATGAACAAGCATTTATGGAAAACCCAACATGTACCAGGGCTGATGATGTGTCAGAAAACAAAACGAATCAAAAAGAAGAAAAGCATTCTTGTACTGACAGAGCCTCGTTCCTAGTAGTGGTGGCACATAGTGAAAGTCAATTATATAACTGTTAAAAGATGAAAAGTACAATGCGGGCAGGGCTAGGGGGGTAAGAAGCAGTGGGGAGGGGTAAGAGTGTAGTGGAATTGCAATTCCATGAGGTGGTTGAGTGAAGACTCCCTGAAAATATGACATCTGAGCAAAGTCTTAAAGTGAGGAGTTCACCACATGAATGGCTGGGGGAAAAGCATTCTGGGAGGAAGATCAATTCAGGCAAAGGCCACATGGTGGGAATGTGTTGGCTTACTCAAGAAGCAGCCAGAAGACTTATGTGGCCAGAACCAAGTGAGGGAGGGAGACAATATGGAGGTATAGAAAGTGAGAGCACAGAAACACAGGGGCCGAATTAAAGAGGGTTTTTTTAGGTCATGATAAGAATTATGGCTTTTGGTTTTAAGGAAAAGAGGAGCCATTGAAAAGAGTTTGAAGAGACGAGTAACATGCTTTGACTTCCTTTGGCACCAGCTAGAGAAGGGGCAACCTGGTTTCTGAGAAACCCATATATATCATAAATTGACAATAATTAGGAAGAAGTCTTACAGGAAGAAGAGACATTAAAACCTGGGAGATAATAAGTGGCTCAAAAATAAAAAAAGAAAGAAAGAAATGCTGGCTTTAATTGCTTACATAAGAAAAAGCATAGTTCAACCTAGATACATCAAGATAACCTAAAAAGTAAAGGTGCATATGTTCCAACACAATGTAGAAAAATTTTCCCTAGTCCTAGAACTGCTTTGCAAGGTAAGAAAGAAGATAGGAGAAAGAGTAATAGAAAGGTCAATAATCTAAGAATGTATTGATGATGTCTCTACCAAACAAACAAAAATATTACAAAAATATTACCCTTGACTGAAGGAACATAGCATCTAGTTGGCTACCTAAGAAGTAAAGATATCAAACAACTACAGAACTTAATAAATTTTGTGAAAGACAAGAACTGAAACGATGCCAGACATGAGAAGACTCGGGGAGACCAGTGCATTCTTATTTTGCCTCTTCCACTGCCTTTCCCTCTCTACTCCCTCTCTTTCACCTTCTCCCTCATTTCCTTTTTCAGGCTTAATTTTTCATGAAAGAACTTTGTTTGCTCTATGATAACATGGTTCAAATACATATAAAAGCAGTATAAAGAGGTACAAATATATATGACAACAGAATGTTTAATATGTACTTCAATTTTTTCATGAATATACAAACACATAGTTTTCAGAAATCAGAGTACTAATAAATTGACAAGAAAAAGGCTTAATTACTGTACTCCCATGCTCATTGACTCTATTTCCCAGGCTTGCTCCTCAGAAGTAGACATTTTAAATTATTTTGGTTGTTTTTTTGTTGTGTATCTCCATGACTTTAAGTGACAATCAAAAAAAAAAAAAAAAGGCATTCTCAGTCTATCAATTTAGGCAGCCATCTACTGACTTTCACTATGGTTGTGGAAATTTAGCTTATATGAGAAACTCCGTATCATTTCTGTACCCTTCCTCTATATTTATATCTCAGTTTTTGGTTAGATCGATATTAAATTTCTATTACAAAAACTAAGAATTATTTCTGAGACAAGTAGCATACTAAATTATAGGGGTTTTTTTTTCTTTTTTGATTTTGATTTTAATGGATTTATAAGCACCTTTTAAAATTTGCTGATATATTTTATAGCATATAATGGGAGACTAATAGTATCTTAACCAAAGAAGGACATTATAAAATATTCTGTGCCTGTAATTCTAATATATAAAACTGGGTGGGGCTAGATTAAAGGGAAATGACTTATACAACTTTTCACCCGTTTGATAAGCAGTTCCTACAACTTAGAAATTAATACAAAATGGTGTCTTAGACTGTCTTTCTCCAGAAGTGAAACCTGAGTGCAAATAGTTTACCTAAGCGGTGATCCCTGGAAGCACCAGTAGGTGAGTGGATAAATAAGACAGGGCAGGAAAGGAATCCAACATAGGATGCAGTAATGAGCAGGTTATTACTTTCTGTAACTGTGGCTCAGTTCCACAGGGAGCTTTAGGGGGACCGCATGAAAAATCTTCAGTGTTGCCTCACTCAGGGACAAAAAGGTTGTAGATTTATTCATCAACTCCTATCACTTGGTGGATGAGAGATACTTCTAGGAACATTAACACCCCAGTACTGACACGCTCCCACAGGACCGAGTGCTTTCCAGTGTTCAGAGAACCCTGCAAACAGAGTCACAAGCATTTGCAGTAAAAATCTACTGGGTTCGCACGCACAGGAACAGTGAGCGCAAAACCGAAATAAGTGAAGCACCGGCAACACTTGCTTTTCTCCCCTGCCTGCTGTGAGATAATAGAAAATATATAGTACTGCTCTCTGCCCCAAGTTCTTGAAACCCTTGGAACTTTCTAAGCGATAAGAACACTGGGAGCATCTTTTGTTCTAATATTTGGCCTTTGACCCCAGTCCCTGACACAGAGCTCCTAAAGCCCTTGGCATTTCCTGAGTGACAGAAGTGCCTGGTTCTAAAGAGACGGACATTTCTGGGTGGGCTCTTGGATGGGGACTGATCACTAGAAAAACAAACCATAATTAGAAGCTTGGAATTTTCAGTCCCGCCTTCCTCACTACTCCAGAGAAGGGAGAAGGGCTGGAAATGGAGTTAATAATCTATCATGCCTACCTGATGACGCTTTCCCCCAAACCCCAATATGTGCTATATGTACAATAAGTACTGAGGTTCAGAGAGCTCCGAGTTGGCGAGAACATTCACATTCCAGGAGGGCGACACACCCTAAATCCACAGATACAGTCGCTCCAGGGCTCACGGGTCTTCCCAGGCCTCACCCTATATATGTCTTCATCTGTCTGTTCATTTGTAGCCTTTATGATATCTTTTTTTAAAAACTGTTAAACATAAGTAAGTGTTTCTTTGAGTTCTATGTGCCTTTCTAGCAAATTAACAGAACCCAGTGGGGGGGTCGTGGGAACCTCAAATTTATAGCCAATGGGTCAGGAGCACAAGTGTCGACCTGGCCTTGCAATTGGCATCGAAAGTGGTACTGAGCCCTTAACTGTGGGATCTGATGCTATCTCCCGATGGGTAGTGTCAGGATTCAGTGAAATTGTAGGACACCCAGCTGGCGTGGCAGAGAATTGCTTGGTGGAAAAAAAAGAAGAAAAAAAAAAAAAACCCACCCATCCATGTCAGAAGTGTTGTGTGTAGGGTAGTAGTGTGAAAGCAAAGGAGAAGCACAGGAGAGGACTGAGTTTTTCCCAAGACATGTTCACATCAGCATCAGTATAAGTGAAACCGTGAAGGGAGGGCTCTAACAGTTCCTCAAAGACCCCTGCCTCGATCTTTCTCATCCATGATACTCAGCATCACAAAACAGTCTGTATGGAGTTGGTCTGTCTAAAACTCATTCATTCCATTTTTCATCCCTGTTTACTTCAGACATCACACATTAGTCCGCTCAGGCTGCCAGAACAAAATACCATAGTGTGGATGTCTTCAACTATAGAAATTTATTCTTCACAGTTCTGGAGGCTGGCAAGTCTGAGATCAAGATGCCAGCCAACTCAGTTCATGATGAGGGCTCTCTTTCTGACTCGTAGTGTCCTCGCTTGGGGGAAAGAGAGACAGACAGAGAGTGCTCTGGTATCTCCTCTTATAAAGACACAAATTTTAATGGATTAGGGCTCTAGCCTTATGACCTCATTTAACCTTAATTACACCATAATGGTTCTATCTCCAACTAAAGTTACACGGGGGCTCTGAGGCTTCAACATATCAACTTGGGGGGGGACACAAACATTCAGTTCATAACACATGAGAAATCTCACATTTCTAGATCATTCTTTATCACCAGGACTCCCATTTCATAAAGATCTGTACATCTACTCAAACTCTTAAAATCAGACCACAGAACTCTTTGAAATACATAATCGTTAGAGAATCCCTTATATCCTAAACCTTTTCTCTGATGTTTCTCTTCATATTCTTACCTCTCTGAAGCTCAAACAATAGTATTACAAATGTTAGGGAATAGGTTATATTTAGGAGGTAAGCTGCATGAATTTAACAAGAGCAATTCCCTGCTCTTGAAATTTTTTCTTTACATTTACCCTTTGCAGTATCAAGTTCACCTTTGTTCAGCCTTTTTATTTATTTATTTTTAAATTTGTATTATTTTTTATTGAATTATAGTTGATGTACAATATTATGTAATTTATAGGTCTAAAATATAGACAATTCACAATTTTTAAAGTTTATACTCCACTTATAGTTATTTTAAAATATTGCTTATATTCCCTGCCGTACAATATGTCCATGTAGCTTTTTCGTACACAATAGTTTGCACCTCTTAATTCCCTAACCCTATATTGCCCCTCCCCCTTTCCCTCTCCCCGCTGGTAACGGCTAGTTCGTTCTCTATATCTGTGAGTCTGCTTCTTTTCTGTTATATTCACTAGTTTGTTTTTTCTTAATATCCCACATAGAAATGATATCATACAGTATTCGTCTTTCTCTGAGTTATTTCACTTAGCACAATACCCTCCAAGTCCGTTCATGTTGCTACAAATGGCAAAATTTCCTTCTCTTTATGGCTGAGACACATTCCATTATATATATGTGTGTATATATATATATATATATATATATATATATATATATATATATATATGCCACACCTTCTTTATTACATATGTTAATGGACACTTAGGTTGCTTTCATATCTTTGCGATTGTAAATAATGCTGCTATGTACATTGGGGCACATATACCTGGTGGGAATGTAAATTGGTACAGGCACTGTGGAAAACAGTATGGAGGTTTTGCAGAAAACTAAGCAGAGCTACCATATAATCCAGCAGTTCTGCTCCTGGGTATATATCTATTCAGCCTTTTTAAACTCCACTCTGCTACAGCTTAACTTCCAGATTCATATCCTAAGTGCTAAAAGCAATGGGCATTTTTTGGCATGCATGCCACCTGAACTCTCTACATCCTATGCTGCTTTTGGCTCCTGACTTTTCTTGGATTCCAGAAAACCATATTCTTTTGTTTCTCTTCACTCTTTCTAACACCTATTCCTCATTCTCTTTCACTGGCTCATGTCTAATATCATCCTCCTAAGTAGTAATCTGATCTCCCCCATTCATATTTTCTACCCTCTCCCCTTAGTATTCACTAATCACCCTTTGACAGAGAGAAAGACCAAGGATGAACTCTGGTTCCTAAAAACTAACTTTGTATCTTAGTTAGGGACCAATACTGTGATCCAAAGCAAATCTCTTAACCTTGTTTCCCCTCAGTTTCTCCTCGGCCAAATTAAGATAATAATTATAACTTCTTTACAGCTTATTTTGAGAGTGATTTGGGGTACTATATGTATGGCTCCACAGACTGCAGCGGCTAGATCATAGTATGTAGTCTGCAAATGTTCGCCCCCTCCCTTTTCTAGCTTCATCCTTTCATCCCTGGCACCAAGCACAGTGTCGGCACATACAGAGTTAAATACATGTAGGTGAGTAAATCTTTTTGTTTGTTATAGTCACTGTATCCACACCACCCCAAAACTTAATAGCTTAAAACAATGACAACTTTTATTATGTTTCTGAATCCGCGTTCTGGGCTGGGCTTGGTGGAGCCAGCTTGTCTGTGTTTCACTCAGCGTCGCTAGCCTGACTTGCAGGTTGAAAGGCTGATATTATTTGAAGAGTCCCTCGCGCACCTGCCTGGCATTTGATGCTGGCTATTGACTTAGACCTCTGCTGGGGCTGTGGCCAGAACTCCTCCCCCCCCAGCATTTCATGGGGCTGCCTGGCTTCCTCCCAGCATGGTGGATGGGTTCCAAGAGCAAGTGTCCTGAGAGAGATAGCCAAGAGGAAGCTGCAGTGCCCTTTATGATTTAGCCTGGAAATCAGGCAGCATCGCTTCTGCCACAGTCTATTAATCAAAAGTGATTAATGAAGGCTAGCCCATATTAAAGTAGAGGGGAATCAGACTTCACGTTTTGATGGGAATAGCGTCGAGGAATTTGCTTGCTTGTTTGAAAACCATGCACTCCTCTGCCGGTCAATACCAGGCTGCTGGGCTGACTGGAGGACTGAGCCCTCTCGAGGGCATGAGGGATCTATAAAGTAAAGGAAGTTTGAGGTGGACATGTGTGCACTGCTATATTTAAAATAAAATGCCTTTCCAAGAAGAAAAGATAAAAAAACAAAATAAAGAGAAGAACAACACAACACAAAACAAAAATCAAACCCAGACCCAGAACTCCAAAGACCTGAATACTAAATCTGGATGTGTCCAGCTAAAAGCTAACTGGGCCTTCACTACAACTAAGTCACTTAACTTTTGAGCCTCAGTTTTCCCAGCTCTAAAATGGGGATAATTATTATTATTATATAATTCATGTAAAGGCATTATGAATTCTGTAACATAGATAAAAGGCAGCTTATTGGAGTAGAGGTAGATGAGAAAAACCATTCTCATTTTACATAACAATAGGAATTACACTCTTATCTTTGTCAGATTTGCTTTTACTGCTGGCAGTACAGACTCTTTGTTCTTTGATTTTCCCTGTATAAGAAATGAATTTTTGGGGCTTCCCTGGTGGCGCAGTGGTTGAGAGTCCGCCTGCCGATGCAGGAGACACGGGTTCGTGCCCTGGTCTGGGAAGATCCCACATGCCGCGGAGCAACTAAGCTCGTGAGCCATGGCCGCTAGGCCTGCGTGTCCGGAGCCTGTGCTCCGCAACGGGAGAGGCCACAACAGTGAGAGGCCCGCACACCGCAAAAAAAAAAAAAAAAAAAAAAAAAAAAAGAAATGAATTTTTTAAAAGGCCACCACTCTTTCCTAGGTGCCAGGAAAGTTAATTAGCTCTTGATGCA
The DNA here is from genome assembly GCF_026419965.1 of Kogia breviceps. Taxonomy (NCBI): domain Eukaryota; kingdom Metazoa; phylum Chordata; class Mammalia; order Artiodactyla; family Physeteridae; genus Kogia; species Kogia breviceps. Next base: position 15,154,997 of record NC_081315.1, on the reverse strand, counting down.
AGATGTTTTGCAAGTATCCATTGCAGCATTACCTATCCCACCCCAGTGAATCACTCTATATTCAGTCATGTATTTCAAGAAAGTAAAAACAAGTGACATTCTACAATCTAAGCTTGTTCTGTTTTTTTGTAAAAAAAAGATGGACTCTAGGTTTATAGAAAATGTCAAAGAACATCAAAGAAAATATCTGACATTTAGACAACCAAGAACCTCAATACTCAGTATATAAGATGAAAAGGATGACTAATGTGTGTGTTCTGAACTATATACTACATTTTTTATCCTGCTTAACAATGCATAACTTGTACTTACATAGCTTCCTTCCTTAAAACCACTTAAATTTCCCATGATTTCTCCATTAAAGTATATTATCTCCTTTTAGTCATCTTTATATGGAATTCTTCATCACTTAGTCTACAATGCTTTTGATGGTTCTTTTTCACTCCTTTGTCTATCCATATGCATCCATATGGTAAGATTCTGGAAATTGGCTAGTTAATTAAAATGTTGATGGATCTACAAAAGAAAATATTGATGTATTTTCTGGATTGAAGTGGAAAATTCCTCTTCAGCACAAGACTTGGTAGACAAAGTTAAAACAGAAGCCCCAGCATTGGGATGACATATTTCAAACACATAACTGGCAACGGCTCTAAATCCAAAATATATGAAATATTACTACAAATAAATGATAAAGGAAGAAACAACAAAATGAAATGAGTATAGAATATGAACAAGAAATTCACAGAAGAGAAAATCCAAATTACTTTTACACAGAAAAATATTCCCAGTATTACTAAAAGCAGGGACTAATGTATTAAAGCAATAAAGAAATAATATGTCATGTTCTTAGACCATATTCCTTCATAAACTTAGACCATATTCATTAAATGGTCTAAGTTTTCAACTTAGATGAAACTTAACAGAACCAAGTTTTGCTAGAGCTGCTAAAAGTGAGGGTTTCATACACTGCTTCCTGCTAGCCTGCAGTATTACATAGTGACGAGTATAAAAATATGCAATTAAAATAAATTAATATTTTAGGAAATAGCATTTGCTAGTAACTACATCTGTTATAATCATTTGTTCTATCAAAAAGGATTGAGTACATTCTAGAGTCCATAGTAGATCGTCCTAAATCTAAGATGACTGGGCTTCCATAGTGAGAAAATCTGTGTAGAGATTTTCACATCTTTTTTAAAGATTTTCCACATCTTTAAAATGTGGAGCACACAATAGGCACTCAATAAAAGGTAGATTTAATACTGTTTCTTGAGGTTTTGAGCTAACAGTTACAAGGGTTCTATGCCATTGTACACAAGTCAGTTTATGATCATTCATAAAAAAATACAATAAGTTAAGTGTGTAAATTCTGGAGACAGACTGATTTATATTTCCAATCCTTTCCTATAAGATAAATTTCTTTAAGAAATGGGGTTCTCGGGGCTTCCCTGGTGGCGCAGTGGTTGAGAGCCTGCCTGCCGATGCAGGGGACGCGGGTTCGTGCCCCGGTCCGGGAGGATCCCACGTGCCGCGGAGCGGTTGGGCCCGTGAGCCATGGCCGCTGAGCCTGCGCGTCCGGACCCTGTGCTCCTCAACGGGAGAGGCCACAACAGTGAGAGGCCCGCACACCCCAAAAAAAAAAAAAAAAAAAAAAAAAAAAGAAAAAAAGAAATGGGGTTCTTGCAGCTTAGAATATAATTCCCAAAGACAGCTTGAAATATGGATTCACGATGTGTTGCATCTCAAACAACTTTTATAGAAATGAAGTTATAAGCTCTGGAAAAGTATGTTAGCCAACTCAAAAAGAATCTCAAGTGATCCAGATGATATTAAGGCCGCAGATACTGAATAGAGAGTTGTGAAGTGATAGAGTGGAATAAAACAACAACACTAAGTTAATTTGCTATTTAATATAATATTATATAGTGTATACACGTGTATATAAATTAATAAAAATACACTTACCAAGAATGGGAAAAACATAATTTAAAAAAATTTTTGCATTTATGTGTCTTCCAAATGGGAAAGTAAAGGATGATCTTATTTTAAATACTGACCTATATTTAGACACATAGTATCATCTACCGTGCTCTAAAATTTTTTAGTGTCCCCTCACTGCTATCAGGACAAAGTTTAAGCCTCTTAGGGAAACACGCAAGGCTTCTAGAATCTGTCTTTTAACCTAACTCTCCAATTTTTATGTTTTACTTTCCCTTAAAGTTCATAATTACAGAACTTTGTGGTTCTCTTCAAGAGTTAAATAAACTCTCCCCTGTTCTTTGCCTTGTCTTATCTTGTGGCCCAAGACACTTCAAAGCTTCAATTCCTGTCATGCCTCCTGTTTGAAAAATTCCCTGAACAGAACCTCTTACCACCTCCTTCTTTTCTTGTAAAGCATCTTTTTCATATCTATTACATAACACTGTATAATTTTTTTCTAAAATTCAAACATTGTGAATAAGAGCACATACAAGCTTCCAAGTTAGATAGGAATTATCATCCAAGCTTTGTCATTCAAAAGCTGCATGACCTTGGGTAATTTACTTAACTTCTCTGATTCATTTGTAAAATGGGGATAATAATACTTAATATTATACAAGAGTAACAATAGTATATGGTGTTATTAAGTTTAAATGAGTTATAGAAAGAATGGAGACAGATCATAACCCAAAGTTATGATCAATAAATAAAAAGTAGATACTATTATCATGATTATTCTTGCTATTATTAATATTTTTCTCTTTCCTCTTCATAGCATGTAAGGTATTTGGCACAAACTGAATTGTTTTATTTTTGCATCACCTAAGGCTGATGCTTTGTCTGGAATACGTTGTATGCTTAATGTTTGGACAATTAAATAAGTGAATGAGTGGGACTGCTAGAAATGAGGAAATGACAAATTATAGTTTTTCCCATACAGAGTAGAAGAGAATGATCAATTTTCTTTTTTCCAGAAATCATATTTCTACAGCATTACTGTGTGGTGTTGCTGAGCAAAATCTCCCATGACCTAAATATGAGAAGCTGTTTGCAGGTGAAGGACCTTAAATTTCATCCTCCGAATGCAGCTATCTATTTTTTTTAAAGTATTTTTTCTTTTTTATATTTATTTTAGTTTTGTTTTGGCTGTGTCAGGTCTTAGTTGCAGCACACAGGATCATTGTTGAGGCATGCGGGATCTTTTGCTGCAGCATGCAGGCTCTTCCTTGCAGCATGGGCTTCTCTCTAGTTGTGGCATGCGGGTTTTCTCTCTCTAGTTATGGCACACAGGCTCCAGGGTGCGTTGGTTCTGTTGTTTGCAGCGCGTGGGCTCTCTCGCTGGGGCACTCGAGCTCAGTAGTTGAGGCATGAAGGCTTCGTTGTCCTGCAGCATATGGGGTCTTAGTTCCCAGACCAGGGATCGAACCTGCGTCCACTGCATTAGAAGGTGCGTTCTTTACCACTGGACCACCAGGGAAGTCCCTGAATACAGTCATCTCTTTAAAGATAATCTGAAATAGATTGTGCTGTGTATTTCAGAAGTTACTGGACCAGAGCTCTCTCTCTCTGTCCTGATACTTAGTTACAGAGCCTCAGGAGTCTGACATGAGAAAACTAAGTGTTGCAGTGTCAGGGGCTACAGGCCATAGGATGAAGTAAGGAAGGGTACTTTTGAAGAATGAGGCATTACCCAATGGTACAGGAACAAATGGATGAAAGAGGAGCTGAGAAGAACTGATGACAGTAGGAAAGATGGGAGAGCCTCCAAAGCCAAATAGCTGTTTCCTAGCATTTTACTTAAAAGGTTTCAACTATGGTATTCATGATGTTAACCATGATTTATCTGAATGGGTTAAAAGTACTCTGAGACTGTATTTCCTCCTCTTAGGTGACCAAATTATTGAGCAGTCTAGTTTAATTCTGGTAAACAATTTCCCAGTGAGGATTGCTAATATTCCCACTGGAAAAACTGGAGAAGCAACTGAAGGTCAGATAGATATTCCACTGTAAATAAATTGACATTGCCGTTTATCACTAGTCCCTTGAGAGTTTAGTCAGCATTGAATCCACAGAGCCTATAAGCCAAGCTAGAGCTCAGAAAAATTGAATTTTGGAATCTATACGAATGAGTAGTCCCTGAAGTAGAAACACATACAACAAAACCAGCGGTGCCCTTCCCGCCAACTTCCCGCCTCTTCCAGCTTAAGGAAATCACACACATCACCTCCATTATCCTCATCATCCTGCTCTATTTAAACACCACTACCTCGAGTATGTGTACCATACACATGACTTTTTTTTTTTTTTTCGGTACGCGGGCCTCTCACTGTTGTGGCCTCTCCCGTTGCGGAGCACAGGCTCCGGACGCGCAGGCTCAGCGGCCACGGCTCACGGGCCCAGCCGCTCCGCGGCACGTGGGATCCTCCCGGACCGGGGCACGAACCCGTGTCCCCTGCATCGGCAGGCGGGCCCCCAACCACTGCGCCACCAGGGAAGCCCCATACACATGACTTTTAATGCCAAGCTCCTGTAACAAAATGCCTGATTGTCACGGTGAGCAAGTACAAATGTGTCTGAGGCCAGCTGCTCAAGGACATACAACAGAAATTTTCTAAAGAGAATTAAGGTGCAGTGCAGAAGAAATGGCCACAAACTTCACCATTCTAGTAATATCCCATGAAATCAAACATAGCCCACTCTTCCAGATTTCCATAATGAAAGGAAAAGCTATGGGTTATAGTCTGCTTGTTTCTACCATTATAGGTCAATTTGTTTCAACTCTTCCCAGGAAGTAAGACAATAAAGGCTGTTTTGTTTTCCTTAGAGCCAATCACTTTTAGAGCCCAGGGGCTATGAGTGCTTCACTAGCCCTTGTTCTCAAAACTCCATTCTGCTTTCAGTTGTTTTAATGACTCTTTGGGCACTAAAGGTCGGGGGTGGGGTGGGGTGGGGAGTATGCATTTGGCTTTTTCCCCTATTTCTTTCTCTACATCTCCTTTAATATCTTCCATTATTACCCTAACACAAATGCACCATCACAAGTACTTTGGTAAAGATGAAACAGCATAACTTCTCGAAATATTTCTGAAATTTATTCTGGTTTATTTTTCATTAAAAATATTATTTTCCATGCTTTTCAAAAAATAACAACTCCACAATGACATCTCAAGTGTGCCTAACAGGTAGACTTTGGATAGTCACTGTCAAATTACATTCACCTAAAAGCTGTAAAATGGCTTATCCACTTTTATCCGGGAGGCTTCCTTTTGAAATAGAAATTCTAACAAAGAATTTTTGTGACAGTGAATACTGCATCTATCACTAGAGCGTATTACTAGCTTTCAGGGATCATCTCTGAAACAAGACTGATTGGCCAGCCCTAAAACATCTCACCTCTTATGAGGACGGTATAAACAGCCAGTGGGCCCACTTCATGGGTATGAAACTTATCCTCTCATTGACATGGCCCTACTGTCTGTCAACTCTCCTGGAGTGAAGTCCTGGAGAAACAAACTTGCCTGCAACACAGCTTCATGTCAAATTAGCATATGGCATAGCATACGGAGTGACAGCTAGATAACTGGTTTCTCAGACCTGAGAAGATGCAAGAAAAAGATCTGTAGAAGAGACACATCTCTCATTGAAAGGGCAGCTGCCCAACACACATTGTCTCCCAATAGACTGGTACTGGCAAAGACAACTGTCTTGACTGAAAAGAACACTGCCAAGAAACTGACCTTAGAGGGAATGAGAGAGCACAGAGCAGGATATTTACATTTCTTTGAAGTCTCTTTCAAGTTTTGAAAATCACTCCTAAAAATACACTCAACTGTGACTAGAAATTTATTTTCTATTCTCTTAGAATGGTTTTGAGGTAGGAGATGCACTGAAAAAGACACATTCACTCTTCCTCATCTCTATATTCTCCAATTTTTTACACAGCCTGACTAAAATAAAGCAATCCAACAGATTAGTAATATTAAATATATGCATTTAGGTTTCCTTCTTATCTCTTTCTCAGTTTAGTAGCTTAGAGTCTTACTGAAAACTGTGCTAAACCCACATTATATTTTGGTACCCCATATACTCTGAAGCGAGAGAAATAATCCCCTCTGATTCTTTAATTTGTAACTATTGCTAAGTATTTCAGCATTATACCCCTTTACCACACAACTGTCAGTAAAGAACACTTTGAAGATAGCTTATAATCCTTTATGTGAGTGACAACGAATCAACTTGTAAAATCCCACCAATCAAAAATCTCTATCTCAAAGAAATGAATTTTGATGTATTAAATATTATCTACTATAGAGTACACCTTGTCAGAAGAAAATATATACAAAACATCAAAATATATAGATGTTCATGTAGTGAGATTATCAATGAGCATTTCAGAAGTTTTTGTTTTTTTCAGTAATAGGGGTCCTGTGATGTTCCTCATAAGCCTCTCACTAAAACTCTAGTTCACATTAACTTGTTTTAGAGTGTTTCTGTCCTTTACCACCAAATGATGGCTCATTTCCACAGCATCTAATATTAACAACTCTAAATGCCCACATGGGTGAAACTAGTTTTCAAGTACTAACAGAGCTGCTCTGAACTTCATTCATTAAACTCCATCTCACGAAAACTGACCTTTACTTACATGACATTCTATAGTTCAGCTACTATGCCCTAGTCATTGTCAACTTTCCATTGAAACACAGTAGGAGTTCAGTTTATGTATATTAAATTATATTGAACCTTAATATCTAGACCTCTTCAATTGTCCCACTATGTGTTCACCTTTGCCTTCCCTTTTTTTCCCCAACCAGTCAGGAGTCTAAGATAAGCATTTCGTCAATATATTGAATAGTCTAAAAACCAACGTCATTTTAAGTCTCTATGTTCTCTTCATCAATCACTAATCAATGTCATTTCTGTATATTTGTTCATATTTTACTTAAAAGCTGCAAAATATTAGCCAGAAATATTAAAAACAAAAACAAAACAAAAACCTCTGTGCTGACATCATACAACTTGCTTTAGATTCAGGGAAAATTGGGCTCAAGTCCCAGCTCTGCTACTTGTCAACTATTTGGCCTTTCTCAAGTGACTGAAGTTATCTAAGCCTCAGTTTCCTCATCTGTAAAATCAGAAGGTTACCTTCAGTTTTAGAGTCTTTGCGTGAATCACAAAGCCATTATCACCTGGGTTTTAACTTACTCAACATGAAATAGTTTTGCTAGAGAAAGAGAGAATAATGTAAATGGATTGCGTGGTCCCCCTCAGCCATTCTACCAAATCCGTCACTTCCCTGGAGTAAGCAGGACATGAGGGATATAAATTGGCTAATCTCTTAGTCCAATATATTTTTCATGCAACATATTTCCAAAATGTAAACTTTCAGTTTCAAACAGAAATTGCAATGTGTTTCACTGCTGAAGGAAAACCTGACAGTATTAGATTTAAGGAGAAGAAGTTGATCAGTCCTTACTTAGAAATTCTCAATCAGTATATTTGAGTATCTGAAATATTCACCTTACTGGCTGACTTTAGAACCTAGCACTTGTGAATTATACTACCTTGTTTTATTCTGCAACAATGTTTGTAAATTTCCTTTCCCATCACATCTCATACATTAATGGTTTTCAACCACATTAGGTGATTGTTATTCATCATTTTATTACTACAATAAAATAATCACAGCTGCTAAATTTTTATAGCTTCTTGTTGGCTTACCTTATAGTAGTTTTTCCAAACCTTTCCACTTTCCTCAAGTTTCATATTCATTCTTCCCTTTTCATTTGTAGCAGATACTCAATTTTCACTATTACTCCTCAAATTAAGATTATCCAGTATAAATATACCTTTCTCACATTTTTTTCCATGTAAAAGCATCACTTTATATTTAAACTCCCTCTCTTCCTTTGGCCAGTCTTTGAAGAAAGATAAACCTTCTCCAATTTAAGGCTAAGACCTCACCCATTCTCAAAGGTCTTATTTTCATAATTTATGATTTGATCTTGATGACAATTTGAAATTGTAAAGGAGTAATCATAGTCCAAGCATACAAAAAATGAAACCAAGGGGCAGTCCTTTGAGGATCTGCTCTCAAATATGTCCCTGTACCACTGAGAACATGAATTTTCTCTGAACTGTGTCAAACTCAAGGATGCCACCAGCCATTTTCAAAGCACATCTGCTAGCAACTGCTAGCTGCAACCTTGTCGTTTCAAAGTTCTCCCCCTTCCCAACTATGTAGTCATTTTGAACCACAACCAATCCTTGCTTAACAAGGACTCTTACTTCTTGCCAAGCCCAATCCTAATTCCTGACAAACAGCCCTCGCTATTTCAATCGGGTCTCCGTTTCTGAAACTATTATCTTTCTATCACTTGACTCCATCATCAGATCATCTCTGCATTAATAACCAATTTCTTTGATCCTGCTAAGAAGGAAGGGATAGCAACTGCTCTATAACACATTCACTCTATCACCCAGGCACACCTGGGGAAAGAATCTGGACAAAGAAAGAAACGTCCTGGGCAAATTTCTTTGCAAACATACTAACCAGACCTCTTGGTAGTATTTACTAAAATGTTTTTGGCAGATTAAGTGTATTTTATCTAGGTTGGATTTTCCCCACTTTGTATGGGGGAGTTCATCTGTGTCAGCTATATCATTATCCCCATATAAAATTATTACTATATAAAATGGAAATGTTTTATAATCAAAATAGTCCCCTTTGTGTGAGTGATGCCCTGCATGCCCTGGTTAGTATGTTTGCAAAGAAATTTGCCCAGGACGTGTCTTTCTTTGTCCAGATTCATGTTTCTGGGAATTTCATTTCTTCCCTTCAATGTTATTATATAATCAATTGTTTATCAGTACTTCCCTTCTCATCAACTGTCAGGATTTTAAAAAATGGACTATTCAAACTCAAATAACGGGATAATTTGTTTACAAAATATTTTAATTTTATAGACTATTTTACTTATTATTTAGTAAACTAAACAAAACTGATTTCTATTACCATAGTAATTTAATTAATTCTGCTGAAACTGGCAATATTCTTAGGTATACTTTTTAAATTAAAAAATATGTAAGTATAAATAAAAATATTAAAATTCTATAAATCCTGTATATAGAATATGTGTATATTTTAAGGAAAAATAATAAAATGGAGAAATGTATAGCCAGCATCCAACAGAAATGGTGCCATTACTGTGAAGCTCTCTTGAATTCCCCCCAATCAAACACATGCTCCTCTCATTTTCTTCACCCTTCCAAGAAGTAAGCTCTATGGTAAATTTGCTGTTAGTTACCCTCTTAGTGCTGCAGAGCACAATGAATCAGCACAGCCCCATGAGCCAGGCTGCTGGATTTAAATCCTGGATCTTCTATTTTATAGCTGTTTGATTTGGGGGATGCTACTTAATCTCTCTGTATGGCATTTCCCATCTTTAAATGTGAATCACAATAGTAAAAATACACACTGTATTTTTCTAAAGTATCAGGCATATACTAAGTGCTTGAGATGTATTTTCTATTACTATCTTGCTTTTCTATTTAGTTTAACATGTTTGTATGGATCTCTATAAAATATATTCCTAAATTTCATCTGGTTTTGATGTCTATAGATATGGGATCATACTATGTGTACAAAAGTGTAACTTGCTTTTATCCTTCAACAAAAATTTTTGAAATTCTTCCAATGTAATATTATTTTATAGTTTTTTTTTAATTTTTGCTATATAATATTCCACTGTACGAATACATGACCTTTTAATTATCCCTTCTCCTGTTGATAAATATTTGGACTATTTCCAAATTCTTGTATTACACACAGTGATACCCAGGTCATTTACATTAAAGTGTAGACACAATGTGTCCATGTGGATTGGTCAGCATCTTCTATCAACGTACTCTCAATTAATGTGGCACACTAGTAAGTTACTGAATCGTAGTTCTCTTTCCTGTTTAAATCCTTCTGTATTGGCCATCTATTTAGCAACCTTTCTCCATATAAAACTCTATTTAAGAAAAACTTGACCACCATTTTGCAAAGAGATGGATTTTCAATTTGCTTTTTATTAAGACCAGTTTTATTTTCATGTAAATGAGTCACAATTAAACTGTTATTACTGAGTTAGCCAGACACAAAATATATTTTGAATGTATTGAAAAACTTTAACCTTCATGAAGGACCGTATTTTAATCAACACCAGAGATATCCAAAGGCTGCTAAATGTTTGTCTCTGCATGGCTAGAGCTTAGTTGAAGGATCACTGTGTCCAATGAATAAATCCATTTAGAACTTGTCAGTAACTTAGAGAAATGTTTTATTTGCTTTACTCATAGCCTATGGAAAAAATTTTTTTTTATATCTTTAACTAAGCTAATGGGCTAGCATCTGATATGTAGAGCAAATAATATAATCATTACAACAGATGATTCTGAGTTTAGAGTCATAGATTTAAACCCACTTGGGACTTTACTTTTAGCCATATCATTAGTATACATTGACTATTCTGATTGGCTAATCATTTAATTAGGAAATACACAACATTTTTTAATAAAGTGATTCAAGATCGTCTCAAACTTTGGGAGGAATTAGTAGTCCTCTATTTTGTGTAAATATGTCCTTGAAATCTGAAAATGAAATTTAATATTGCATTTATGTAAAAGTTTTTAAAATAATTAATTCCAATAGAAATATATGAAGGAAATATACATACACATAATTTTGTTGCTAGTGAAAATAAAATGTCTAATTAGAAAACTTGAAAACTGTCAGAGAAATACTTTGGTTTATTGTGTTTATTTTGTTTTTGAGCCCTTTATCAAAATCCATCAATAAAACAAAAGCCTGTTTTCTAGAATCAGTTGACATGATAAGTAATCCTGTAGAAATGCAGTTCTGAGGTACAATGAGAAAGGTCTTAAGTTACACTAGTTCACAGAACAAATAAACTATCATGTGTATTCCCTAAAGAGCTCCCTCTATTACAAATAACACTGAAACAAGAGGAGAGGTTGAACATTCTGGTTAAATGATAATGGATGGTACAAAATGTAATGCTATAAAGGTATGAATAAGACATAAGAAAATTATTTCAAAGGCCAGTCCAGTCTCTCTTTGATACAAACCCAGAGGCCCTTCCCTTCGCAATGAGTTCAATTAGCCCCTTTGCTTCATGACATCGCAAAGTAACTGGTTTAAACTGTGCTTCAAGAGCCTTTTATACACAAGAATTAAATGTCTCATTTAATTTCAGTTAATGTAAGTGAGCTTCTGAGAAGGAACTGCTCAGTTATAACACCAAGCTTGAAGCCAGGCTGGCTGATTAATTCCTAGCTGTTTGAAGTGCTTTCTTCTCTTATCTTGAGCTGTGCAGGCCTCACTATAGCCTGAGGAGACCTGAGCCTAAGTCTTAGGGAGATTTTTGTCTCCTCTCTACAGAGAGGAATGGAGAACAGATAAGCACTGTGGCATAAAACCAAAAACAAACCAGAAACTTGTTGTCAATTTTGTGAAAGGAATGGGGTGGGGGGCTGATTAGAAAAACCAAAAAGCCCATAATATGGCGTCCTTGTATCTGACTTTCAATCCACTGGTACACTGTGCAATTTTAATTGAAAATTACTATTGCCTAGAAACTAACATTACCCTAAAGGTGTCCTAGTTAGTTCCAGTTGAAGTTTTTACATAAAATGAACACTAGCAACAATGAGAAAGGAAGGGAGAGGCTGAATTTGTGAGTCATTAAGGGAATGATTAGGACACTTTCCCAGATTTTATTGTATAACCTTTTGAAATCCTCATATAATCTGCTTTGCAATTCTCAGGGGAGTCCTTTTATGATCTTCAAAGCAAAATGTGCCTCAGCATGAACTTCCTAATAAACATATCGTGGCATATCTTCCAGTTTAAGATAAAAAAGGGATCAGTTTTCTGAGGTAATTTAGCAACTACACCCCTGTTTTCCCATACACCCATATGTACACCCTGCTCCTCTCCTCACTTGCACTTTTATATTTTAGTGCATTTTTATTTAAAATAGACGTCCAGAGACATGCAGGATGAGCTGGCATCGTTAGGCCACATAAACATTCTTTCTGGCCTCCACGTGGCAATGCTGCCAGGACAGAGTAACTAAACTCAGCCATGCAGCCCCTGTCAGCAGGCAGCCATGGTGCTGAAGACTCCAGCAGCAAACAAAATCATTGCCAAGAGCTCACAAGAGCCAGTCAGAATGGCTTCAGCACTTGAGAGAGCAAAACTGTTAAAACTAAGCTAGCTCAAAGATCAAGACCGTTCCTCTCCAGCTACTGTGTTGTTTGCTCAAGTAAACATCCAAAGCAGAGTAAGAAAATAAGAAAACTAAACACCTAAGATGGTGAAACAAAGAACCATTGTTTAAACAACCCTTCCTCCTTGGAGACCTGTAAACTGCAATGAATCCAGAGATTCACAGGGCAAAATCCTAAATATATGTTTACTATAGGCATTGTTCTCATAGCCTGATCACTAATGTACTTGCTGGTTCTGAGAAATTTTCATAATTCTGCTGAGAGGCTAGGTGGTCTTATATTGTACTTCCTATAAAGGTACTTCTAGCGTGATGCTCACCATAGCAACTGAGCACTCCAGTTGTGTTATCTGAATGCAGGCTGTATGGGAAAGAGAACATTTCCCTCATCTTTATTCCAGAATTATGTAAGGTTAAAGTAGTAATGATTAGGAAACTATATGGATTTTGATACTTGGAGATTCAGAATCAACTTACAAAAATGGATATATTTTATGTCATTCCCCAGTAGTACAACAATGGCTTATGTAGTTATGTTCGTGGAAAGGAAATTTCTTACTTAAGGAATTCTATCCTAAGAGCATATATAAATTCTCAAATGCAACTGAAGAGTAAATATCTAAATAATCGATGCCAAATAATTTGGGGGCATTACTCATATAATCATCACATGAAACTGTCTATAATTAAAAGCTCAAAATCATGAAGTTTCTTTACTCTATGTCATAAACACACAATTTATAATCATGAATTGTTATTAAAAATGATTGAGACTGATTTCCCTTACGGCTACATTAGTTAACTCTAAAGCTATCATTTAAAAATGCAAAAGTGTTTTATATTGGAATATATATATAATTATATCTAATAATCAGTATATAATAATTGGTTACTATTTGTTGGGAACCTACTACATACAGGTACTTTATACAAACGGTCTAATTTAATGATAGAACTGTTGGGAGGCAGCTTTTTGATTCCATTTTTGGAGACTAAACTATTTTGGTGTTGATAAATAATGAATCCAAAGTCACATGGCTAGTTAGTGCCAAAGCCCGAAGTTTCCTCCATCAGCTCCTTTCTCTATGGCTTTCTTTATACTCATCCATTTCTTTCTCTTTCTGTTCTTGCAGCCTCATCTCCTCCCAATATTCTTCTGTCTTCTGCTCTACTAATTTCTCTTTATCATACTATTGAAATTAAACTAAGACATTTTTTCTTCTCCAAAAGCCCAAAGCTACAGAGGATGCCACCTGCAGTAAAGGGTAAACAATACCTTCAGACATGTTTTGCTTCTAATTTCTTCATCATAAATCCCATTTGCAATCTGTGCCTGAAGCCTAATCCAAGTGCAGGCTCTCCTTGGCTGACCTTCATCTGAGCCAGTTTTCCCTTCCAAACCCTTTCCTGTTTTTATGATTACTACAGGAACTAAATAATTTTTTGTTTTGCAACCACTATAAACAGTTTTAATGTTTTATCTTTAAGGCATTTTAGGTAATACAATCATAATTTTTAGTATTAATTATGAAATAAGCAATTGTTCTTTATTTGTTAAAGTTTCTTATAAAACCATTAAGATGACTATAATGCTCTATATGGCAAGTTAAGCATAATATTTACATATTACAAAATTTCTCTGTCATTGAATAGGATCACACTAATATGCTTTTCATCAATGTCACTGAAAAATCTATCACACTGCACATTTGTGTTTTTGCAAGATAATGTTTATCTACTCAGCTACATAAGTAAAACATGTCCAGCATCACTATAAAGTTTAGGCCAATATTTTTCTTCTCCTTCCATTTTAATCCCTTTCTGGTATAAAATTACCTCAATGGAAGTGGAACCAAGAATGATTTCTATGGATACTTCTAGAGCTTCTCACAAAGAATCAAGTAATATCTTGAATAAACAATGGGCTTCAATTTTTTTTTTTTTCCTGGTCAGAAGCAATTCTCATGTTAATAAATTAAGCCAGAGTGACTAGCTACTGGCTTCACGTGTGTTGTTTTTGTTTTTTTTCTTTTTTCTTTCACTGACCCATCCACAGTCTTTAGCAAGTATATATTCCATGAATGTGAAGATCACAAGAATAATGAGGTTGAAATAGCATGATGGATTTATTAACTTATTTTAAATCAATCAGTCAACATGTTTTTGTATTTAGCCTTCTTCCTGGCATTTGGAATTTCACTTTATCTTTTGTCCAACTTACTAAATGCGAGAAATATCAAAAATCTTCTGTGCAATTTGAGATTAAAAGTTAGGGTTTGAAAGTGGGTCATTTCTTGTCCCTAGACTTAAAATATACATGAATAATCCTATTAAAGATTCCTCAGAAGGCTTGTAAGAGTAAGGGCTATCCAACATATAAGCTTCAAATTAGAGTAGAAAAGTTCACAAACTTCACAAAGCAGGTGCTAGACCATTAAGTTATCTTAAGAGCATAATTATGTTTATTACTACGTATTTAAAGTCATTTAAATGGCATTTTTTAATACTGTTCTCCCAATGCCAAATCTTTTTATGGTATTGAATGCATCTAACTTGTCCTTTGTTAAGAAGACAAGCACTAAAATGAAATGTTGTCACTGAAGTCATAATACCCTGATTTTAAAAAGTCAAAAAGCATATGGGGACAGGTAGGGCTATGTGGGAAGTGGTATAGATGAAACAAGATTGGCCAAGTATTAACAACGTTTGAACCTAGATCATGAGCACAGGAAAGTTTTTTACACTATTTGCTCTACTTTTTCTTATGTATTAAGAGTTTTAATAATAAAAATGTTAAAGCTATATTGCCAAAATGATCCCATATCCCTTCTCCTGTATATATTTAGTCATCTCAGCCTCCTAGAAGATGTTTAGTTAATTCTTAGCATCTTTCATTTTAGCTGAGCTTTTATGCACACATACATAGAAAAAATAATTTCTCATCTATGTTTCTTGTCTTCTTTGGAAATCCTATATAATATTTAATTGACCATCCCATTCCTATATTCTAGACCAAGTCATTTCTATTTTTGTAGCCATGGCATAGGTCTTTCTAACTATTTTCAAGACTTTAGGCTCAGAATTCAGGTAATTTTCTTCTATGTTCTCCAGCAGTTTTTCAAAAAATCCGTTGGCTCTTATCTGTGCTCAAGTCATAAACTCAGCTGGACAAATGTACAACAGGTAAGGCGATGTCAGGGAAATGTTTCACCCCTGATATGTCATCTTCTTCTAATTGCAGGGCAGTGACATGTTGAAGAAAAAGGAATTCCTTGTTCAAGCCAGTTGTCCCTTATGGTTCATTATTTAAGACTAAATTTTGTCACCTCAGTCAAAACACTCCTATAATTTTCCTGATGGAACATTATTTTCCTTCTGAAAATTTACAAAGTGTAATGATATCTCATACTATTCATTTAATGCGGGCTTTCCTATAATTACCATATGCCAGTTATTAGTTCTGTTTCACTTCTGTTCAGGTCGGGGCAAGGCAAGTTAACATATGTTGCTGTGCTCAGAATTTCACAAGGAAGCATCTCAGTTTGAAAAGAGGATCGAAATTATGCTGCCAAGGGAGAGCACCTAGTGAGTGGATTTCTCACCACTTTGAGTACGTTCCCACGAATGGCACACAGGCCCCAACAAGCATGAGTAACAGCTGACGCCGCAGCAAAACCAGACTTGGGCTCTGCAGGCATCACGCACTGAAAACCACAGCGGCTTTAAAGAGCCTCTGGTGGGAATTTTTAGACAAAAGACCCAAACAGCTTGTAATGTCCTCATTATCTTCAAAACAAAGTATTTTGTTAAGTATGCCAGAGGACTTATTGCTTTCCAAAGACTTGGTGGTACAAAATTTCCCTCTTTCAATCATGCAGTTAGCATGACTCATCATCTTTAAAGAGAAAGAAACATGAAAGGGCATTACTCAAACATTTCTGGAAATGTAGTGATTTCTTTAAACATCTACCTCTCTAGGTGATTCCATTATCCCAAATTAAAGAATTCTGTGGAATGTTAGGTGATATAGCTATAAGAGGATCTCCCCAAGAAAGAAATTTTAGAAGACTTTTCCAACTGGCTTGTTTATATCACATTTATCGTCATGTATGTAGTATATAAAATCAATTTTCACCTTTACCAATTTTCAACATTAAAGACAAATTATGAATGTTATATGGTCACTTTAATTTCTCTAATAACATTTATCAACCACATACATTTTCCTTGAACCTGACTTTATTAGCTACATTACTAGAAATATGTATTTAACTTGCATGAAAATCACTTGATCTATAGACTGAACATATGAAATTCATTTTGATGGAAAATTATTTTCAGAATATTATTTCACTCACCTGCCTACAGGTTTATTTGAAGTCAAGAAATCAACCAAGAAAATAAACCATTTACCTCAGTATTTAGAAATAAACTGTATTCGTGTCAAATTGTAAACAGGCTGCTTTGTAGGCATTCCTTAAAGAGAATACAGTTGACCCTTGACAACTGTGGAGAGTTAGGAAGGGTGGTCTAATCCGTGTTCAAGGGCAGACTGTACTATCTTTTCAGAAATAAATTTTACACTTTTTCATTATTTTAAGAAAAAAGGGTTGCATTATTAGTTTCTTCAAAAAAGAGAAAACGATACTGACTGCTGCATAGCACCTTAGGATCATCATAATGACAGTTTTCCAATAGAATTAATATATTTTTTCACAGGAAGTCCTCTTCCTGACTATATACTAAATGGTTTTGTAGTCTAGAAAATATATTTTAAGGCAAGCTAAGCAAGGGAAAAGGGTAGTGAGTTTTATTTATTCACTTATTCACGCAATATCATCAGGAGGCTACTGTCTGTAGCAGACTGTGCTAGGTCCTGAGTATGCAGTGCTGAGAGAAACAGAAAATCACAGGAAGAGAAGACAACACACAGAATATAATGTTCTATGAGGAAGGAAACAAATCAAATTGGGGCAATCAAGGAAAATGGGAGATAGCATAGAGAAACAGAGGGATGGAAACGAGCTAATGCTAAGGAGGTGAGTTAAAGCTTCAGTGAAGAGACAAGGCAATGAAGGAAAGAAGCAGAGAAAGAACCATTCTGAGCAGAGTAAACAGCCTGTGCAAAGCTGTAACCTGAGAAAGAGCTTTGCAGATTTGAAAAATTGAAAGAAAAATGGATTGAGAAGAGTAAGAGGGGGGAAAGAAGCACAAAATCAGGTTGAGGAGCAATTGGAAATCTTACATTGAATAGTTGTTTGTTGTTGCTGTTTTATTTTTAATATTTGGGTATCTACCACCATCATCATTTTAGAAATTTTTAAAAAGAATTAGTGATAACATCCTTTCTCTTTCTAGGCTTTAGAGTATAAAATCAAGGTTCAGAAAGACTTTTTGAGCAATTTGTCCTTTTCTGAATGAAGACATGAATTCCTTTGATGGCTGGGCTCAGGCACAGTGGTTGAGAGTCCGCCTGCCGATGCAGGGGACACAGGTTCGTGCCCTGGTCTGGGAAGATCCCACATGCCGCGGAGCGGCTGGGCCCATAAGCCATGGCCGCTGAGCCTGTGCGTCCGGAGCCTGTGCTCTGCAATGGGAGAGGCCACAGCAGTGAGAGGCCCGTGTACCACAAAAAAAAAAAAGAAAAGAAGTTGATTGCCTAAAATTTAGGCAAATCACCACCTCACCCATGTCCTACAAAGCTTGTGTCTCTTTTAAAGCTTTCAATATAAATTTGAGTTAGATGTTTGGTGATTGCTTTCTCGTTTAGTTTCTAGTAGTCTAATTGCTTTTATCATTACTCTTTCCATATTGAAAGATTACTGGTTTGTGTTTACTTGTTGGTATATTTTTATGGTTCAATGGAACAACCTATCTAGGATTTATTACGTACTGTTTTCCTTCCTGGAATTAACTATAATGACTATCTGCAAAGTTGATTATTACTTTTCATATATTTGTTTTCTTCTAGAAGTTCATTTTGGTCGTTGACCCTTATAAAATCAAGGGAAAGAGATCCATCTAAGGTGGCACTGAGAAGGCACTGTAACCGCCTCTTTATGTGCTTCCTGCAACCCCACTCCTGTCCCATTTCATATTATTTGTACTCAATTAATAAAGCACTCTGACTATACCACTTACCAACATAACTAATTTCTGCCTACTCCTTAAACTTCTTAAAAGAATACACAGCATTTCACAGTTTGATCCAAAACTACTTTTCACAGCTTTAAGTACCACCAGTCCTTGCATGTGCTATACTATTATCACATTGAACAGACAATCTATGGTATTTTGCAGGATGAACTGCAAAAGTCCATTCACTCAGAGACCCAGGGAGGCAGCAGAGAGCCATGCTGCATGGGGCCTGAGGCTGGCCTCTTGTGAAAATTTCAAAATCTCAGAGGTCCCGTTCTGAAACGTTTGGATTCAAAGGGACTGCTAATGGGTCCTGGAAAAAGCCTTATTAACCATCGGTACAGGATCTAATACAGGTCTCCAGACCATACAGAAGTGTGGGCTCTAGAAATAGGTCAGATGAATTATTCTATTTCCTTTTTTCTTCATCAGATATGCTCCATGAGGACAGCGGGTGTTTCTGTCTGTTTCACGGCCTCAAGTAAGGTGGGTTTTAGCAACAGTGAGAGAAAACACAGAAGATTTTAAAACAGTAGTGTATTTTTCTTCCACGTTTTAGAATACTTTCATATTTGTGTGGACTGGTATAGTGGCTTTGCAAAGGTTGCAGGGACCAAGTCTCTTTTTATCTTGCTGCTTTGCCATTCTCAGTACATATAATACACTTAAGGTCCAATATGGCTACGTGAGCTCCAGCTATCACGTTCACATTCCTATTAGCAGAAGGAACAAGAGACAAAGAAGGCTCTCTGTCTTCTTAGAGGCTATAAACCCAGCTGAAACCCAGGAATTATTCTGCTAAGGAATAAGGGGAGGGAGATATTCAGTATTGTGTCCCATCATCTAGCAAAGTATCTGGCACATAAATATATCCACTGAGTTGATATTCTAAGAATTGGTGTCCCAGCTCCATCAAGTATGTTATCTCATTAAAAACCTCACACCAATCCTCTGAATCATGTATCCTTTTAACTGTTTTGCAGAAAAAGAAACAAGCCCCCCAAGTTTAAGAGCCTTGACTAAAATTGTGCACTGAAATAAGATTAAAGCCTTAGCCTTGAACTTTAAAGACATTCTGTATACCTCAAGGGTAATGATAATCTTTTATAGCTTTCCATGCCATCTGCCATGGAATCTGCCCCCTTCTGTGTCTGTTCTCATTTCTCCTGGATGGAAGCTGCTTCTGAGAAATCCATGTTTATAGTTTCTTGGTCCTGCCCTTTTTGGCCTGCTAATTTGCAACCTGGTGCTACCAACGGCTTCTGCACCTGTGCAGGTTTACATAATTTTTTTCTGAACTGAATGGAAAATTTGGAATTGCATAGAGGTGTTTAAATGATGTTGGTGATGTGCTGGGTCATCTACATGTAGATCTATGACTCATGGTTACTCTCTTTAAAATATATAGAGCGGACACCATTTTTATCTATAATATTTATTAAATAACTACACTGATTTTATGGAGAAACCCTGTACTTAGAAGAGTTACCTAACAGGAACCAACAAAACTAAGGTCATCCTCCTATACCTCAGGGTATGTGGAAGACAGAGAAAACAAGGAACTTGTATCTTTGGGTTTCTATTCTTTCATTTAGCTCATTGAGCCATCTGGCTGCCTTAATTTCCATCCACTACTTGAAATATGTGTTTATAGAAATAAATATGAAACTGCAACTGAAATAACATGAAAACTGCAAATGCAGAAACATGATACTGACAAATACAAAATTCTGTGTTATAAAAGCAATTAATTACTCTGTTAGCATCAGCTTTGAATGTTATAGTTTATAACCTCATTGCAAACACTATCTGTCTATAGATATATCATTGTTGTAATAAGTTTATTAATTTTTAAGTCCATTACTAGTGAATTTACTACTTTTCTTTCCTAGGTGAACATTTTATATTGTTTTTTGATTGAATATTTCATTAAAATTTTTTTAAAATGTAAGTCAATAAAATGACTTTCTATTTATGCATCTAAGTATTTTAAAGGAGATTTTCTCTTTTGGAGTAAAGGCTATAGGATGGGTCGTATTCATTTTTTTTTTAGGGCTGATATTCCAAATGACTCTGGTCAAGTTGAAATCTTTTGTTTTCTTTAGTTTTGAGAAACTAGACCTAAAAATCTATCATATTAGATAACCTTAGTTTCTACTAGTATGCTTCAGTAGGAGAGAGTTCTATGTCCCTGTATGGGATCACTGGTAAACAACAGTAAAAATGTTAAAAATAATACTAATAATGATACTGATGTCAGCCAAGATTGAGCAATTTGTTGAGTGATAGCACCAAGAAAACACACACACACAAGCACACACACTCACACACACTTTTGTGCTATCTTCACCACCATTCCCTAATGTAATAATTTTGACTCTTTTGGGCTTCCCTGGTGGTGCAGTTGGTTCAGAATACACCTGCCAATGCAGGGAACATGGGTTTGAGCCCTGGTCCAGGAAGATCCCACATGCTGTGGAGCAACTAAGCCCGTGTGCCACAACTACTGAGCCTGCGCTCTAGAGCCCACATGCCACAACTACTGAAGCCCGTGCTCCTAGAGCCTGTGCTCTGCAACAAGAGAAGCTACCACGATGAGACGCCCATGCACCGCAATGAAGAGTAGGCCCCGCTCGCCGCAACTAGAGAAAGCCTGTGCACAGCAACGAAGACCCAACGCAGCCAAAAATAAAACAAATAAAAAATAAATAATTTTCTTAAAAATAGTAATTTGGGGGCTTCCCTGGTGGTGCAGTGGTTGTGAGTCCGCCTGCCGATGCAGGGGACGCGGGTTCGTGCCCCGGTCCGGGAGGATCCCACGTGCCGCGGAGTGGCTGGGCCCGTGAGCCATGGCCGCTGAGTCTGCGCATCCAGAGCCTGCGCTCCGCGGCGGGAGAGGCCCCAGCAGTGAGAGACCCGCATACCGAAAAAAAAAAAAAAATAGTAATTTTGAGTGTCTTTAGTCTTCCACTTGCATAAAAAAAGATTATATGCTTCAATCTACCAGTCTTCCAATCTACTGAAAACATGAAAGGCCTTGGAAATCTTTTGTCACTGGTAAGGTAAAGATGCTTTTTGAATTCTCTGTGGCAGCTATAGATATTTTTATGTCTGAATAATACTTTACCATATGCATTTATGAGGTAGAGTGGTGTAAAAATAGGTGAATAAGAGATGTGACTCCTACTCTGAAAAAGTTCATTGTCTATTGAGGAAATACAAACAGATATATTAAATACAAAATGTAAGGGCATTTGGTAACTGCTTTCAGTTATCATGAAAAACCATCAGTAATAGAGCATTCACTAATTGCAGAGCACTGTAAGAGTCAGTACTTTCTATGTAAAGAGATATAAGAGGAATAACACACAACTAGATGCCAAGTAGGTAGGTACGTATGTATATGTATGTATGTATATACATATAATATTAGTGCATCGGAACTTAGAGTTGTGTGTAAAGAATTCAACAAACTGTATTGAGCAAAGTTAAACAGACCCCTTTATTGTAAAACTTCAAAGAGTTGCTAATATACTAATTTACACCATGTAACTTCGAAAGGAGGTTTTAGTTTAAAGTAGTTTCCACCCTCCTCTTTTTTTGGTAGAACTGTGAGGCTATTGTTCCACTGACCAGCAGAACCCCAAGGGACTATGAAAGAAGATTCGATCCTTTGTCTCCTTAGAAAATGTTCCAAATTCAATATTTTAAATATGCCAGTATTCATTGTAACACATTTTATACAATTCAGTCCATTTATTTAAAATGTATAATGGTATTGTGCTTTAATTATGAAAGCTCAAAAATGTTGAATGTTTATACAAGCTTTTTTCTTTTGAAATGTATTTCCACACTTCATAAATCTAAAGCTATAAATACTTCAAATCCATGACAGCTCAAGTAACATGAATTCAGAATACATTAATTATCTTTTGGGGAGAAACAGTTTTTTTCTCATAATAAATAATGGTAAGCAAAATAGAAGTTATGGAAAGAAGTTATGTACAAAGTAATTTTTTTTAAATTGTGGTTTAAATATTGTCTACATTGCATTATTATAATTTTCCTTTACCTTAAGGGCTACCAAAAAAGGGAATATTTAAGTTACTTTAGGAATATACTTTTATGCAAACTACCTTAAAGTTAGGACATGAAAATGTCCCAGATATTTGCATTTTCTTGAACTTTTTAATTTTTGAAATTAGGTTGTCAAATATATTTTTTCTTCTCTGATCTGGAGTGATTTCTTAAAGTTAATTACCTTTTTATTTTAGAGTTTATGAGCCATTCAATCTTACCTAGTTTATCTTTTAAAAAAGTATATTTTCATTTGAACATGTAACTATGGGGAAAATAACTGAATGTCCCAAATTTTAAATTATTGAACTCAAATATTTCAAGGCTGACGTTGTAAAGTAAGTATCAGTGAAAGGTTTACATATGATCAGCAAATACTAAACAATTTACTCTGATGTATTCAGTCACTGACAAGACTGAAGCATAAATTGCCAACATACCTCCTAGACCAGGGTTTCTCAAGTGCAATGGATTTTGCTCCTCAGGGAACGTTTGGCCATGTGTGGAGGCATTTTGGGTTATCACAACTAGACAACAAGGGGAGGGGTGCTATTGGCATCTATTGGATTGAGGCCAGAGGTCCTGTTAAACATCCTACAATGTACATGACAGACCTCAACAACAAAGAATACTCCGGCTTACATGTCAATAATACCAAAGTTGAGAAACTCTGCCACAGACTATGCTAGCTGAATATACTGTAAGTATCTCCAATGCACAGCTAAAAGCAAACTCGTTTTCTTCCCAAAACAAACTCTGCACTACCTGTTTCTGATAGCACTCTCATCATCTATGAAGATTTAAAACCCAAGAGTCAATCATAAGAATTACCTCTCTGTTTCTCTTAATAAAAACCCCTGAAAATTCAGAATCAACCACCACAACAGCCCTCACGTGCATCTTTCATTCTCCCTTTCAGAGAATCTTTGCAAGCCATGGACTATTCTGTAACTTTTCTAATAGCTTCTACCCATCCTGCTAGAAATTCTTATTTATTTTCCTGCTTCATATTTATGCCTAGGTAATCTTCCTAAAATACCATAAAGATTATATCACTCTTCTACTCATGATTGTTCAATAGTTAGGCATTCTCTAAATTATAAACGATCAGGTCTTGATTTTTTAATATCCTCTCTCCACTTCAATCTTAACTTTGACCACTTCTTTTTTAATATTCACTTCAGACTAAATAACCTATATAAATCACTATACCTCAAATCCAGTTTTCCTCAGATTTCACTCTATCTGGATTTCTATTTCATTTATAATTTCCAACTTGCAAAATTCATCCAACATTCAAAGACCATCATCCAGTTAACATGGATGGAAGAGATATTACTCTACCCAACACTTCTGTAATACATTCTCTTTTATGTTATGTATATAGCATATAGCTGTCATTATCATCATTATGAATATTAGTTTTAATGTTCTTACTGCTGTTGTTTACCAGTGATCATATACAGGGACATAGAACTCTCTCCTACCAAAACATACTAGTAGAAACTAAAGTTATATGACAGATTTTTAGGTCTAGTTTCTCAAAACTAAAGAAAACAAAGATTTCAGCTTGACCAGAGTCATTAGAAATATGTCTTAAAAAGGAAAAAAAAATGGGTATGGCCAGTCCTATAGTCTTTAATCCAAGAAAGAAAAAGTTCCTTTCAAATACCTAGACATATTGGGAATTCCCTGTTGGCCTAGTGGTTAGGACTCAGTGCTTTCAGTGCCGAGGGTCCAGGTTCAATCCCCGGTCAGGGAACTAAGATCCCATAAATTGCAAGGCACAGCCAATAAAAAAATAAATAATAAAATACTTAGATATATCAATAGGAAATCATTTTATTGGCTTTTATTTTTTTAAAAATTTAACAAAATATTTCATCTTTCTTTATTCTTTATTTCTCCATTCATGAAGGATAGTTTTTTCTGGATATAGTATTTTTTTAAGTAATTTTTATTGGAGTATAGTTGCTTTACAATATTGTGTTAGTTTCTACTGTACAGCAAAATGAATCAGCTATACATATACATATATCCCTTCCTTTCTGGATTTCCTTTCCATAAACCACATGGATATAGAATTGACAACAAATAATTCTTTTCTTTCAGCACTTGAAAAATATGCCACTTTCTTCTGGCTTCCATGATTTCAGATGAGAAATCTGTGCTAATTCAAACTGGTTTTCTACTGTAGCCACTGTGTTATTTCCTTCTGCCTTTTTTCCAATTTTTTTTTTTTTTTTTTTTGCTTTGTGTTTAGTTCTTCAAAGTTTAAATGTAATGATTCTTGGTGTTTTGTGCTTGTTCTATTTAGGGAGTTCTCAGTTTCTTGAATCTATAGGTTTATGTCTCTCACCAGATTTTGGAAGTGTTCGATAACTATTGCTATAATAATTTTTCAACCTCACTTATTTTCTCCTTTCCTTCTTGAACGCTGATAGTGAAATGTTGGATCTTTTGTTATTGTCCCTAATACCCTGTTCTTTTCTTTAAATCTAGTTTTCCTTTATTCTTCTGATTAAATGATTAAATTCATTTTTCTGTCCTCTTCTATCAGTTAGTTGCCTCTCTACTTTAGTAAAGAGTCAGTGCCTCTTCATTGCCACTCTACTATTAAGCCTATCTAGCAAGTTTTTAATTTCTATTATTGTATTTTTTTAGTTCGATTATTTTCATGTTGTTCTTTTTTTATAACTTTTATTATTTTCATAAGTTTTTCTATTATTTTTTCAAGATAATTTGTCACTGCCTTTTGACTCCTTTATGATGGCTGCTTTAAAATTATTGTCAGATAATTTCAACATCCTATTTAATTATCTCTCCTCATTCACATGTGATTTTCCTGGTTCTTGGTATAATGGGTGATTTTCAATGTATCTTGGACACCTTGTCCATTATGTCAGCATTTTCTGATTCCTATTTAAATCATTTATATTAGAAGACAGTCATTTTATTTAGATATAGCATGACTGTCCTGGTCTACTTTTGTGTACTGTTGTTCAAATGACAGCTTAATTTTCAGAGGCTCTGGGGCTCTTTTGGTCTGCTTGATTTATTTGGTGTCTCTGGGACATCCATTACTTCTAGTGCTGTCTAAAAGATCAGAAAGAGCTTCCCCAGGCCATACAACCTCTAAGAAGGGGAAGAAAATTATCATCCCATTGAGACAAAGAGGTTTCCCATGCTGGACCTTTTTTTTTTTTTTTGGCTGGATTCCCCTTACTCTTTTCACCCAGTTGCCTGGTATCTTTGGTTGAAGGAAGCGTGCTCTAAGGCCCATGGGAACAAGAGACTTCCTAGTCTAGGTGCATCTTGGGCTGGAATTCCAATAGCGGACATTGCCCAGCCACTTGGTTTATCTCAGTAGGGAAAAGGAGTGCCAGTCCTGGTGAAGAGTGAGAGTTTCTTCCCCAACTGCTTGTTTCTCCCACATGATTCCCCTTGCTGGTGTTGCCAGGTTTGTCTGGTGCTGTCAACAGTACTCCCAAGAAATCTGAGGCAGAAGTGAGCCTATCTGGGTTGCCTTCTCTTGCTAGGTTGAAGGACAGACAAGGCCGGGTTTAGGTTACCTTATTCTTTTGAGCTGGAAGGCACTCTGCTGCTGTGTTGTTCCTCTAGTTTGTGGTCACTAATCTTTCCTATCTTCTTTTTATGTCATTCAGAAATCTAATTTGATTGCCTCTTACATTGTTTCCAGGCCTTATAATTGTATTTTACAGGGAAGGGCAGGAAAAATCATATCTAAGCCATATTTTTTGGGTCAGAAGTATGGCATATTATTTGGAAACCACCATAGAACCTTCTTCATAATATAGACCCAGTATGTATTTATGAAGTGAACACATAAAGAAAGCCAAACTACAACTTGATGTCAAACCACAAATATTTCTTGAAAGTTGCTGAAAATCATCAGTTTTGACTTTGCTAAAGTTGGTATCAGGGCTGGGAAAAATAAATCTCTAGGCTACCTGAGTGTTTTTTCCACATCTCTTAGTGGATTCTAACTCCTGGCCATTCATCATTGATACACCTTAGTTAAATTACTGATCCACTTGTTGTCCAGGTATGTGTCACAGGGCTAAAATCCTCTCACAAGGTCTGGATCAAGACATAACATCCTGGCTACAGCTAAGTTAAATGTGATATTTGCTCATGGCATTGTAAAACCTGAAATATGTTCGTGAGTGAATCCAAAGTTCACAACACAAAAGAGTGATGATAAGCAACAGGATCTTAGGTAGACTAAGATCACAGGTAGAAACATTACTCCCAAGGTCAGAAGCAAAGAAGGCCAGCAACATGTGGGGAAGTAGAATATAAGACAGTCCATGAGGTGTTTTTCATACAGAGACCATATGCTCATTTAATTTTGACTGAGCATTTGGGACAGCAACAATATCCATGCAGGTCACCTTGTACATGGAGCATGTATCATATGCATGGCTCAGGTTCTGATAGCAAAATGCCAATAAAATAATATTAATAAATGAAACTGGAGAAACATGTCTCCAAATACTATGCTCTTTTCCATTCCACTGTCTCATGTTCATTAACATAAGACTCAACTCTTTCAATTTATTGTCAGGTGAAACATACTGTGAAGTAGTTTTGCATTTTTAATGTCTCACCCTGCAAAATTGCAAACCTACAGTACCTACTTTTCTGTATTTTATATATTTTTTCATTTATCACTCATGACTAAATGATTTTTATAATTTTTAACAAAAATATAATAAAACAAGCATTACAAATAATTTCAGGCTTCCTGTAATGAAGATATTAAATAAGTTTAATAAACATTTTAACCTAGGATTAGAAAGCATGTTTTTGCCATAAAACCTCCGGGTATCCTAAGGTAGATCATATTACGTTCTACTCTAGGAATCATAGTTTTCATCCTAAATTATAGAAGTATAAGTAAAAAGACCATGTGGGCATATGCAATCTATCTTGAATTATCATACTCTTGGTGGTTTGCATGACAATCCTTAAATGTTACCTCATATTAGTGTATTCATTTCACTACTAAAATTAAGTATATCAATATGATGCCTTTCACAGTATGCAAAATTAAATGTTATTCATCATAAAATGCTTTAGCAAATCCATTAGATTCTAATTATACTTTAATTGTACTCAGTATCAGGTAATATATGTGTTTTTCATTCTTCCATAGAAAGAATTACATTAAAATCTTGCTGAAAATGCACTCTCTTTGCACTTAACTCGTGTTTCAATAATACTGTTGACTAGATATAACAAATAAATTGTCTAATGGGAGGGATATTTTCAACTAACAGGATTACAAGAGGCTGAATTGAGTAAGTAGTACATATGTAATATAATGAGCCTTTATACATGGTCTTTCCTGTCTAATTGGTTCAAGCACTAACTACAGACTTATTTCTCAATTTGGGGAAAGTAATTCCATTCTCATGACTAGCATAATACCCAATTAATAAAAATTGTCCTGAGTCTATTTTTTTGTTTCACCAATTGTTGGGGAAAGGAAAGGATCTTTGTAGACTTCCACCCCTTCAAAAATTAATTAACTCCTCTGAAAATTACTCAGATGGGAAAACCATTTCTATCTCCAGAGATGTGCCTCCCCATCCACAAAAGCTTTCAAGATAAAAATCTGACAAATAACATTTTGTCTTTTAAACTGTGAGGTTTGTTTTGTCTTTGAAACCACTAGTAGGCCCACATGGAGAGTCCTTAATCAGAAATTATTCCACAAAATTTATTCCAGATACCACTCTGATTACAATTATCAGACAGTTTGAAGCTGTGTAGATACTTTTTAGTAGTATATGAGAGATTTCTTTTTACTCTGGAATTTCAAAAGAGACATATAGAACACGTATTTGAAAATAAAAACAAACCTCCAAAAAATCCAGTCTATGCAATAAACTGTATGTAGTATACTAAATAGTTAACCTATATATATCTATACCAAACTATATATAACATCAACATATAATTATAGCTGTCCTTCGATTAACAACCAAATACAATTGACCAGGGAAAAAAGGAAAGTTTTACCTGTATGTGACAATTCCTAGTAGAAATTTCATTTACTATAATGTAAATTACTGTAATAGTGGTAAAGACTACCATCAGTCAATTTTCTTCACTATTAAAGCCTTTTGCTGACTCTTGGGAAACTCTTAGGAAAATAGAAAACTCTCTTTAGTTAATGGCTTCTTTAATCCATACATATAAGAAACAATTAATTTCATAGCAAGTAGGAGTATATACTGTAATGCCCTACAGGAGTACCTATACTTCCTCTTTTGAAAGTATTCTACCATTTTGTCCTTAGTGATGACCCTTACAAAGGTTACTGTTTTTGTTTTTAATCATAATGTGTACGTATGTATTTACAGGCTCAGTATAACCCTGTTTCACCAATGACCACTCGAGCTATGTTCAGGTTTTTCTTTCTCGTATGTAAGCACTATAATTTAAGATCAAGACTTAACCTGTGATCTAAACTAAATCATTTAACTCCTTCTCAGGAATCTTCCAATATTGATTATTCCTTATATATCCTGGATCTTCATCACACACAGCTCTATGCGATCCTTCCAATCCACATTTAATTATACTGAAATTTTCCCAACTTAAAGACAATAATTTTCCTCATCCTGACTCATCCTTCTAAAATCATACCTAACTGCAGAGGAGAGATATTCCTGCCACTATCATTACATCCTCCCCTTCACATACTGTTCAGTGAATCCCTATGTCTTTTTCAGCAGCCTTTTCCACCACCACTGCACAAAATCGCTCTAACTGATGTAATAACGACTTCTGAGTCACTCAATCTAATGGATATTTTTATACCACATCCTACTTGACTCAATTTCATTCAAAACTATTTACACACACTCTTCCTTAAAACACTAATTGTTTCCTTGAGACCACATTTATACTTCATGTCTCTTCACTCCTTCTTTGTCTCTTCTGCTGATTCACTCTCATCTACCCAAACAATGTATATTAGAATTTCTGCAAGTTTGGTCTTTAGCCATATTTAATCCATATTTCCTCATCACCACCCACAGTTTCAGTTACAATCTATTCACAAATGACCCCAGATATATTTCTTCTGTCAAGACATCTTCTCTGAGGTCTTCCAAAAGCTGAGATTCTCACAGGCCTCTCAAATTTTTAAAACAGCTTTATTGATATATAATTCACATATCATATAATTTACCCATTTAAGGTATACAGGTCAATGGATTTTGGTATATTCACATATATGAACAACCATCATTACAATCTAATTTTAGAACAGTTTTCATCTCAAAAACAAATCCTATATACCCTTTAGCTAAAACCTTCCTATTTCTCCATCTATACTTCCAGCCCTACAAAACCATTAATCTACTATTTGTCTCTCTAGAGTCTGGATATTTCATGCAAGGGAATCATATTATATGTAACCTTTTGTGACTGGCTTCTTTTACTTAGCATAATATTTTTAAGGTTTGTCCATGTTGTAACATGTATCATAACTCCATTTTTATGGCTGACTAATAATATTCCATTGTATGGATATACCACTATTTTTTAGCATTTTTCACTTGGACAATAAGTTTGTTACAACATTTTGGTTATTATGAATAGCACTGCCATTAATTTTCATGTACATGTTTTTGTGTAAACATGTTTCCATTTCTCTTAGGTAAACACCTTGGAGTAGAATTACTGGGTCATACGGTAACTCTGTGTGAAATCATCTGAAGAACTGCCTGAGTATTTCTCAAATTGGTTGCACCATTTTCCATTCCCACCAGTAGCATATGAGAGAGTTCAGATATTTGCACATTCTCACCACAACTTGTTCTTATCTGATTTTTTTATTCTGGTCACACTAGCAAGTATGAAGAGGCCCTTCAAATTTAACATGCCTAAATCTAAACTCATCATCTTCTCCAAACCTTTTATTTATTTTTAGTTTATTAAAGATTTATTTTTTGATGTGGACCATTTTTAAAGGCTTTATTGAATTTGTTACAATATTGCTTCTGTTTTTTTTATGTTTTGGTATTTAGGCCTCGAGGCAGGTGGGATCTTAGCTCCCTGACCAGGATCGAACCCGCACACCCTGTCCTGGAAGGCGAAGTTCTAACCACTGGACCGCCAGAGACGTCCCTTCCCCAACCTTTTAAATCTGCCCCTTTTCCAGGGCTGCATATTTCAGTGAACATTATTAGTTTTTTTTTTCAATGCGTAATAAAAAGGTGATTATGACTTGATTATTGTTGAGGTATAATTGACAAATTACACTGTATCAGTTTCAGGTGTAAAATGTAATTTTTGATATTTGTATATATTGTGAAATAAAAACAAGTCTAGTTAACATCCTACACCATGATATTAGTTTTTTAAGGTAGAAAACTAGGAATAATTGTTGATTGTCCCCTCTCCTTCATCACCTATGTTTTATCTATCACAGAGTCCTGCCCATTCCATTTCATAACTATCGAACTCACTTTCCTGCTTCTCTACTACGTCTATCCCAGTTTAAACTATCACAGCTCACCTGGACCAATGCAGACCTTCCTAACCAGTCTTCTCAGGTCTCTTCTTACCTTCATTCAAAACATTTTCCACAGTAAAGTGACATTTTTCAAAGAAATGTAGGAGTATGTCACTCTCTTGCTTCAACGTCTTCATTAATTCTCCATTATTATTTAAATAATGGATAAAATCCTTAAATTAACCTACATGTTTCAGCATGATCTGGATTAGCTAATCTTACTGCCTCATACTCACCTACTAATCTCCTTACTAGCCATATGTCCTTGATTTATTTTTCCCATCATGCCATGCTCTTAACCACCTCAGGACTTTTTTAGAGTCAGTGTCCTATAACTTGCAAGTTTTCATCCACTCCTTTCTCTGTGGACTCAGTTGATATTCTTCCTTAAATATTCAGTTAAAATATTGTTTCCTCAAGAACAGCTTCCAGTTATACACTTTCATAGCAATATTTCCATGTGGATAGAATTTATCAGAACTGAAATCAAATTCTTAATTGCATAATGAATGCTAAATTTGTTCTATCACTAAAACATGAGTTTCATGAAGGCAAGTGGGGGAATGTCTTATTATCTGCTCTAAGTCCAGTGACTAATTTAGAATGTGTGTGCATGTAAGGATTAAATAAATAATATTCTTATATAAAAACCAAACAGATATAATTTGAAGAATTTGCAAGCATCACATGATTTTTTACACTTAAAACATTTACCTTCAAAATATTATCAAGTAGTTTATTGTAATGTTGAACTATAATCATGACTGTCAATTGCAAAGAACTACAATCCTACCTCTTTATAATTCTTTAAGTCTCTTGACCCTGATGTGCTGTATAGGAACAAGAAGCACAGTTAGACTCCTAACAGTATACTCAGTAATATTCTAGGAAAGAAAAGCAAAGATATCTATGCAATTCAGTATAATCACAAATGTTAAATATCACGAGGCATGCTGATGACACGTCTGTATCTTGAGTTATTTATTTTAATTTATATATAACTAAAAGCTTATAAAACAACTTAGCATTTATTCCATAACTATATACTTAGCACTATACTAAGAACTGTGATTACACATTCGTAAATTTTTTTTGGTCAATGATTTTAAGCCTAATTCAATACAGAAGCAATTGTTTCTATTGTATCATGAGAACAGCTGAAGAGGTTACTTACTTTATTTAACCTGAACACATTTTAGTTTTAGCTATTTTGTTAATAATTATTCACTTAAATTATATAGAAAACATTTCCAAAAAAAAAGTCCAATACATTATCCCTTTCCTCAAGGGTCAATATAATCAAATTCCCCAATTAATTCAGACTTGTATCTTGACTGAGCCATTCAGACCACTCTGATTTTGAACGTCAAAGCTTTCTGGGTCAAACCAGAATATGGCTCATGATTCCAAGCATTTTATTAGAAATCACGCTCTGAGGGGTAAAGAGGCTGTCCTATGTGAAAATGTAGGGCAACATTGTTCAAAGATTCTCACAGGGAATCCTAGGAAGACAGACTAAACATTCAGAGTTAAAAAGAAAAAGATTTTATATCATACACACTCATACACGTATATAAAAGTTTTTTCCATCACCTTAAAGTGATGGAGAAAATCCTGGTAAATCTATTTATCTATCTATTTATCTGTTAATAGATAGAGGTATCTTTCTCTCTCCCTCTCCCTGTTGAATTCATTAAATACTACAGAATTTAATATCATAAAATAATAAACAATTAACATTAAAAATTCCATTTACACTCAAAATACATGCACAATGCTTATTTTTTTAATGGAATATCAGATATTTGTGCAGTAAGAATTTCCAAAATATTTATATTGTTTTTAGCCAACGATTTGTATTGAATCAAGTGACTTAGTCAGATCAGAGTCCTAAAATTCAGTTATTTTGACATGAAGCAAAGCAATTTTTAAGCACTAAAATTTAAAAATAAGTTATTTTCATTTCTAGGTGAACAATTTTTATTTTATGACATAGTTTCAGAGTATATAAGAATTATTTACTGAGATTGATATCTTAAAACATTTCTGATTCATTAGGCATTCTTGAAATCATGTACATAATAGGAGTCCCAGTAGCAAAAAGAAGAGTAAATGGAAAAACACTATTTGAAGGTAGCAGATAGCTGAAGAAAGAGCAGAATGTTCAGTTTCAGGGAGCACATACAGAAAAGCCCAAATGCGTAATTACCACATAATATATACCTAGCCTTATGTAGAGAAACTGTAGAATGTCCAAAGCTAATAGAATATGTTAAAAGTAGCTAAAATACAACTCACAAATAACAGTTACATTTTTGAAGAAACAAGTGCAACAATATCTTCAAATACTAAGACTAAATATGCAATCTCCAGTTTTATGCCTAGCTTCCTTTTTTTCCTTTCTCTCTTCACTACCTACATAACTTCCCTAAAGGAACTTCTGAAGAATGCGCTTTAAGAGCAAGAAAATTATTCCATATGGAAAGTATGAGATTTTCTTTAAAGGACTAGTAAGTAAAGAAATTGCTCTTTGAAAATGTTCTGCATGTTCTATTTTATGAAATGACTTTGTCTTTTTCCCTCATTTGCCTATAATGCTATGAAGACCTAGAAGAATGGACCAGCACTTAATAAACTACATATGTATGCTAAAATAAAGTTTGCCAGCCATACTCTATGCCCCTCATCGATTCTGTGGCTTACTTACCACAGTAGCTATGTTCTTATTAAATCTACATTCATGCAGTTTTTATCGCTAATGATCTCTTCCTTCATGTCAACATTCTCTATGCACGTGTCTGATCTGTCATGTCTAAGGAGGAGCTTATCTGCCGCTAGAACTCATTTCTTTCTTCTTTCAAGAATAGCCTGGGAATTCCCTGGTGGTCCAGTGGTTAGGGCTCTGCACTTCCTCTAGGGGGCCTGGGTTTGATCCCTGGTTGGGGAACTAAGATCCTGCAAGCCACATGGCATGGCCAAAAAAAAAAAAAAAAAGACAAGAGAATGTGCTGTACCAAAATTCACTGCTTCCTACTAGTAAACATTTCTCATCTCTGCTTTATCATTCAAGCCCTCATTTAAGTTCTTCTAAAATGTCTTAAAACAATCTGTTATATTCTTTGATTCCTTTCTTTTTAAATTTATTTTTTTGTGCCAGACTGCTCAAATGGTTTATGCCCTTTACTCCAATTGCCAACACACACAAACAAGCACACAACCTTAATTTCTGTAAAATGTCTTCTTCTCCCATCCACTGGAACTGTTCAAGGTCATACTTAACCCATTCACCAAATCTAATAAACGTTTTTAAATGGTTTATTCTACTTTACCTTCGTTCTTCATTTCAGTCAGTGACCCTTCTCCAACATAAAAATACAAAATGCTTTCATTACATGTTTTTCTGTGGATTCTTTTCTCAATGTCCTATCATCTGTCTTTGCAGGTTCTCAACAGTCTATTTATAGAACAGATTGCCTTCACCTTAAAAGAAGCTGGTTTGGATAAGCCTTAAATTCCTTTCAAAACCAAATAGAGTTCTCTATTTATACTTGTGCTCATCTGGATGTCTATGAGTTTAGGAGATAGCCAATAATAATACTTACTTCATAGGCTTATTGTCTACATTCAGGGAGATAATGCATGTAAGATGCCTGGCACATGTTTTAACTCTCAGTGAATGCCAGGTAAGATTATTCCTGTTATTATCTACCAAATTTACAAGTGGATATAAACTGGTTCCTTCTTTTGTTGTCAATCTCTCTTACCTAGCCAAGATAACATCCGGCCACTTTTCAACACTCCATTTATTTTCATCTAGAGTTGTGCTATCCAATACTTGATAAATCATTCCATCTTCCAATTTTTTAAATGACATAGTACAAAGACCTTTTGAAATTGACAAAGCACAGCACCAAAGTAAAATATACATAGGTTATCATTTATGTTAATGTTAGTATTTTATGTCAGTAGGGCAGGTATTAATTCCCATTTATTTTCTATTTTATTCATACTAAATTTATATCATAGCATTAATTGCATATGATTCCATGTATTCCACAGCTCTAGACATAATGAGCTATTAATAGCTATATTCTGAGTACCTCTGATTGACTAAGTAGACCAGATACTGATCCACTTAACATTGAGGCCTTCAGCACACTTTTCCGCATTTCTTGATTAATACTTCATACAAAACTGAATCAAACTCTTTCTTAAGTCAAGAGAAATTGCATCTAATGCTTCTCCCAGATTTACTATGCCATTATTCTGTCAATAGAAAGATATCTGCTACCACTGTGACAGAATTTGTTCTTTATTAAGCCCTGTGTGTTTCCCAGTACATCATTCTAGTCTAGGTGTCTGAAAATGGGAGTTTAGACTTTTTTTCCAGATTTTGTTAGAGCTATAATTTCAAGGGTGATGCCTTCTTACTTTTTTAAGATTTGGTATTATATTAGTCCCAAGAGTGCTCAAAGAAATTAAAGACTAAAATTATACTAGTATTTCCACATCCTATATCTTTAGATTTTAACAGCTTATTTAAGCAATCTCAATATATTTTCCCCTTATTTACACTCTACTTTTGCCCTTGCAATTTCTGGGCTACCTACCACAATTTTCAGATAACAATTGACTTTTTCTGTAAATATACAAAGAAAGTACTACATTTTCATTTTAAGTAAGCATATAGTCTTTCCTTTTTGTGAAAGACAACATTTCCTTTACTTTTCTCTTGTGTCTAATATGGTTACAGAATCTCAGAAATTGCTTACATGTATTTTTAATATATTATGACAAAAGAATATCATTTTTAAAATCCATTGACCTATTTTATGCTTTCTATGATGATTCCACTTCAGTTCTGGTTTATTAAACAAATTGTAATTTTTTCATGCCATTTGTTTTTGGCAAATATTCTTTTACTACATTCATTTGCATTTTAACATCAGAAGATTATGAAGTAGCAATGTTTTTGATAGGAAACGCCAGAAAATGATCTGTCAGTTGAACCCATATACTTAATTTCTGCCCTGGCATTTATTTTCTCCATTTTAATGTATATTTGATATATATTTGATATTTACATTTATATTATTTCTGACTTCTTCGTACATGTATTCAAGGTGACTTGCATAAGAAAATGTTAAAACATTTCAAAATGAGACAAAGAGAAAATAAAGTTGAGAAAGAGTAATAGAGCCAGAATGACCTTAGACCAAAATGCCTGTTCTGAGGTGAGCCTCAGATTTTAGTATAAGCTTTTAGCAACCAACACAGAAAAGACCTATCAATTCCAAAATATGAGCACAAATTAAATCTTCAGGAGAACATTATTATTGTTTAAACTGATATCAGAGAGGAATTTCCAACATACAATGTCAACCCCAGGGCCCGGCCCATATTAATTATTCAAACAAAGATTTGAAATGAATGAATGGATATATGAGTGAATTATTAATTGTAGTTATATTTATATAATCCTCATGACAAGCACAGCAATGAGTTTTAAACACCTATTTCTCATAAGAGACTTCAACATTGCTTGATACCATCACCCTGAACTCTTAATTGTTTAAGAGCAATTCAATAGTGAGGCCAGAAGGAGTCATTCTTTGTCGTGGCTTTCTAAGAGATAGATGTTAGAACAACTGAGGAATCAAGGCACATCTTTCAGATGCACCTTCGCAACTTTCAAGGCAGTAAATTTAAGATTGCTGCTCACCTGTAGTCAAATATGAGCCATGTGTTAAACAGCCAGATACTGGGAAAACTGAACAGCCCTTGAAAAAAATAATCAAGGTATTTGATGCAGACATGAATGGAAAGAAAGATCATCTCCTTCCAAATGACCATAAACCACTATTTTAATTATCTTGGACTGCCATAACTTAATACCATAGACTGGGTGGCTTAAACAACAGACATTTACTTCTCACAGCTCTGGAGACTCGGAAGTCATGGTCAGAGTGTCTGTGATTTGTTTCCTGGTTAGGGTCCTCTTATTGGCTTGCAGGTAAGCAAGCTTCTCACTATGTCCTCACATGGCAGCTAAAGAGAGTTCTTATCTGCCTTCCACTTATTGGAAAGAATAACCCCAACATGGCGTCCACAACCTCATGACCTCATCTAAACAAATTACCTCCCCAAAGCCTCATTTCTAAATACCATTACTTTGGGGGTTAGAGCTTCGACATGAATTTTGGAGGATCACAAACATTCGATCTATAACACACAGCAAATCTTTTCCTTTCTCAACAGAGTCTGACAAAAGTGATTGAAAAGTATTTCCTCTGTTTAAGTATCACTAGGTAAATATTTTCTCTCATTTCAACTCCCAAGTTACTAACCTTAATCTGGTTATCCCGTGACAGAGATGGTAGACATTCAATTGATATGCACTATGAAAATATTGAAAAACTTAAATTTTATTGTTAAAAATATGAAAGTTTTGTGATTCCTGCTAATCTGATGCTCTCTAAGACCTCCCCACACCTATCCTGCCAGAAAATATTGTGTTATATTCTACAGTCCGGAACTAAAGAAGAACTAAAGTACTTATTCAAACATTTAAGTGGTCTGGAACTCTGACATAAAGTACTTAATAAATAATGGCTACTATTATTATCATCATTTGTAATTAAGGATATATTAAAAATATTTCACAACCAATAAAAACCCAACAAATTCAACCTTAACCATGTGCTGCAAGCTAATATTCACTCTCACTCATAAAGCTATCATCATCATCATCACATTATTATTCTGTTAAGTCCTTTTTATCAGGTGTTATCCTAACCTCTTGATATTTGATCATATAATCTAATCTCTACAAAAAATACATTTGAAGTAGATACTATTATGTAAATTTCAAGAAAGAGAAACTGAAACACAGATGTTAAATATTTGTCAATATGTGGTAGAGTTTTTTTTTCTTTTTTTTGGCTACTTTGCATCTTAGTTGCGGCAAGCAGGCCTCTTTCTAGCTGCAGTATGAAGGGTTTCTCTCTGTAGTTGTGGTGTTCGGGCTCCAGGGTACGTGGGCTCTGCAGTTTGCCGCACATGGGCTCTCTCGCTGAGGTGCGCGGGCTAAGTTGCCCCGAGGCATGTGGGACCTTAGTTCCCTGACCAGCGATCAAACCCACGTCCCCTGCATTGGAAGGTGGATTCTCTACCACTGGACCACCAGGGAAGTCCCTGCAGTAAGACTGAATTAGATCTCAGATCTTCGTGACTCGAGACCGGACTCTTTACCGGTCATCTTGATTACATCCCAAACGAGAACCAAATGAAAAAGAGACAACCTATCCCTCTTTTCCACCCAGGTTTTAGTGAAAATAAAAACCCTATAAGTCCAATTAGCGTAGAGTCTGAGACTGTAAACAAATGGCCTGATCTTCGTCGAATATTCTGAAGAACTTTGCAAAATTCTAAAAAGTGAATTTTGTAAAGTGTGAGAATACTAAATGGAATTGCTAGGTAATCAACTTTAGTCTTATGATAGACACATATATATGAGAGTGACAGGTACAGAAAGCCACTTATTGGCTGATGTGGGGGAAAATAGCAGTGTTATATAAGGTGCTTCCAGAAAATAGTTCTATGCTATCAAAAAAGGGTCGGAGTTAAACTTGTATTATATCCGAGTCTAACAAAATGATTCAAGTACCAGGGCTATAAATCTGGTCCTTGTCAAATATCATTTCAGCAGGGAAAATCTTGAGCTTATGCTGCTTTGATATTAAATGTAAAATCTTTATCTAAAAAGAGGACAAATTGAGAATCACCACTGAAAATGCTTGTCCTGGAGATGGCCATAAATTTCAGGAAAATTCCGTAAGTTAAAATGGACCCAGTAATAGTATTTCGTGGCTCTCACATATTTTGTGATAGACGCTTTTAACCCAAATATCAAGCCTTTTATGACCAATACAAATCTCTGACTTTCCATTGCCTGTTTAAGGCTTTAATCTTGTCAACTTCCTACCCTTCAACCACAGAGAAAGATTTTCTTTCTGAGTGTGTTTGAGTTATAGACATATTGAACCAGATGTTGACACAAAGAAGAATGTTTCAATAGCCTCTCTTGGAGTTCAGAACAAGTCATTCATTCATTCATCAAACAACAATATTTACTGAACATCTAAAGCTTCAATTATTCTCTGGAGGAGTACCATATTTTTTTTTTAATTTGGGGTATATAACTTGTTTCACTTTATATCCTTTTTGTTCACTTCCTTCTGTTCTGATTCTGTCCATAGGGTTTCATTCATAACTTGGGAATTAGGCAAATCTTAGTTTTCCATGACCCAACTTTCCATTATCATTTTTATCAAAAATTCTAACGAGCAAGTAATTTCATCCAGTAATCTTTATTTGCAAAAGCAGAGAATGCTATTGATAAAATGGTTTACCAAATTTCCAGGAGTCTGAGAAAGAAAAAGCAAATAGCTTAGCTCAGATGTAAATTGGATACCTATCTTCTGTTAATGTGTTTATGTGTTTATGTTAATGTGTTTATTCTGTATATTCTCAAAATATTTCTGAAATGATACTTTTAAAATAGCATAGAAATAATAGTTGCCTCTGGACAGGGTCAATGAGGCTCTAGGGTTCAGGAGTGGGAGGAAAACTTTTTTGTGTTCTTTGACTTTTTTATCCTGGCTTCAAATTAGTACTCTAAAAATACAGGACAATTAATTTGTTATTTAATTATATTTAACTGAAATATTCCCCCAGAATCTGTGATAAAATAACCAGTTTTTGCATAATCCAAAGGCAAAATTATATAGATTTTTAGAGTATGTATATAAAAGTCAGGATAAGATAATTAATAATAACCCT
The DNA here is from genome assembly GCF_026419965.1 of Kogia breviceps. Lineage (NCBI taxonomy): Eukaryota > Metazoa > Chordata > Mammalia > Artiodactyla > Physeteridae > Kogia > Kogia breviceps. The sequence continues at coordinate 15,115,109 of NC_081315.1, read as the reverse complement.
AACACACACAAAAGTAAAGACACCTTAAAGCATAATTTATAACCAACAGTAATTACTCATTTTTAATTTTCAAGTGTTTATCCTATTTAGAAAGTTTTATATTAGTTTCTAAGGTATGTCCATTCTTTATTGTGGTAAAAATATCAAGCATATTGTAGACAAGTTCCGTACTGCATGACAACAAATAGAGTTGATATGTCTATGTAAAGATTTGGAAAGTAACCCATATTTCTCAGAATAATCTTAAATGTTTACATTTTACAGGTGAATAATTTAAGGATAATAAAAAGAATAATCTTTACCTTTTCCTGAACGTGAAAATAAGCAAATCACTTAACTGTCAAAATTTTTATTTAGAAATGAATTTGAAATAAATTTCTTCCATGCCATGTGTAAATTATTAATAAAGTTGTGATGAAATACATTGCTTATGACTAGATAATTTTAGCTGTGGATTTCTAATCTGAGGAATGTATGTAGCATTCAACTGATGCACTAGTAATTATTCCTGGTCTTAAATTGCTCTATAAGCAGCAACTGTTTCAAGCATCAACAGGAAGATGATAACCATTTGCATTACTTTTGCTCAGATAACATAAGAAAATTACTGAATTTATTATCAGTTTGTTTAGGCTGTATTCATCAGAGCACACATGTTAATATATGTAGAATTTGAGAACATGAATATTTATTATGAAAAGAAAAATAAAACACTGTCTCCCATAAAAAACTTTTCTCTTTTTTTTTTTTTTTTTTTTTTTTGGCAGTACGCGGGCCTCTCACTGTTGTGGCCTCTCCCGTTGCAGAGCACATGCTCCGGACGCGTAGGCTCAGCGGCCATGGCTCACGGGCCCAGCCGCTCCGCGGCATGTGGGATCTTTCCGGACCGGAGCACAAACCCGTGCCCCCTGCATCGGCAGGCGGACTCTCAACCACTGCGCCACCAGGAAAGCCCGATTACTCTAGCTTTGTAGTATAGTCTGAAATCTGGGTGCCTGATTCCTCCAGCTCCATTTTTCTTTCTCAAGATTGCTTTGACTATTCGGGGTCTTTTGTGTTTCCATACAAATTGTGAAATCTTTTGTTCTAATTCTGTGAAAAATGCTTTTGGTAGTTTGAAAGGGATTGAACTGAATCTGTAGATTGCTTTGGGTAGTATAGTCATTTTCACAATGTTGATTCTTCCAATCCAAGAACATGGTATATCTCTCCATCTGTTTGTATCATTTTTAATTTCTTTCATCAGTGTCTTATAGTCTTCTGCATACAGGTCTTTTGCCTCCTTAGATAGGTTTATTCCTAGGTATTTTATTCTTTTTGTTGCAAAGGTAAATGCGAGTGTTTCCTTAATTTCTCTTTCAGATTTTTCATCATTAGCTTATAGGAATGCAAGAGAGTTCTGTGCATTAATTTTGACCGGGCTACTTTACCAAATTCATTGACTAGCTCTAGTAGTTTTCTGGTAGAATCTGCAGGATTCTCTATGTATAGTACCATGTCATCTGCAAACAGTGACAGCTTTACTTCTTCTTTTCCGATTTGGATTCCTTTTATTTCTTTTTCTTCTCTAATTGCTATGGCTAAAACTTACAAAACTATGTTGAATAATAGTAGTGAAAGGGGACAACCTTGTCTTGTTCCTGTTCTTAGAGGAAATGGTTTCCACTTTTTACCATTGAGAAGGATATTGGCTGTGGGTTTGTCATATATGACCTTTATTATGTTGAGGTAAGTGTCCTCCATGCCTACTTTCTGGAGGGTTTTTTATCATAAATGGGTGTTGAATTTTGTCAAAAGCCTTCTGTGCATCTATTGAGATGATCACATGGTTTTTCTCCTTCAATTTGTTAATATGGTGTATCACATTGATTGACTTGCATATATTGAAGAATACTTGCATTCCTGAGATAAACCCCACTTGTTCATGGTGTATGATCCTTTTAATGTGCTGTTGGATTTGGTTTGCCAGTATTTTGTTGAGGATTTTGCATCTATGTTCATCAGTGATATTGGCCTATAGTTTTCTTTCTTTGTGACATCTTTGTCTGGTTTTGGTATTAGATGATAGTGACACCATAGAATGAGTTTGGAACCGTTCCTCCCTCTGCTATATTTTGGAAGAGTTTGAGTAGGATAGGTGTTAGCTCTTCTCTAAATGTTTGATAGAATTCGCCTGTGAAGCCGTCTGGTCCTGGGCTTTTGTTTGTCAGAATATTTTTAATCACAGTCTCAATTTCAGTGCTTGTTATTGGTCTGTTTATATTTTTTATCTTCCTGGTTACATCTCAGAAGGTTGTGCTTTTCTAAGAATTTGTCCATCTCTTCCAGATTTTCCATTTTATTGGCATATAGTTGCTTGTAATAATCTCTCATGATCCTTTGTATTTCTACAGTGTCAGTTGTTACTTCTCCTTTTTCATTTCTAATTCTATTGATTTGAGTCTTCTCCCTTTTCTTCTTGATGAGTCTTGCTAATGGTTTATCAATTTCGTTTATCTTCTCAAAGAACCAGCTTTTAGTTTTATTGATCTCTGCTATCGTTTCCTTCATTTCTTTTTCATTTATTTCTGATCCGATCTTTATGAATTCTTCCCTTCTGCTAACTTTGGGGGTTTTTTTGTTCTTCTTTCTCTAATTGCTTTAGGTGTAAGGTTACGGGTTTTTTTGAGATGTTTCTTGTTTCTTGAGGTAGGATGCATTGCCATAAGCTTTCCTCTTAGAACTGCTTTTGCTGCATCCCATAAGTTTTGGGTCATCGTGTTTTCATTGTCATTTGTTTCTAGGTATTTTGATTTCCTCTTTGATGTCTTCAGTGATATCTTGGTTATTTAGTAGTGTATTGTTTAGCCTTCATATGTTTGTATTTTTTGCAGATTTTTTCCTATAATTGATATCTAGTCTCATAGCGTTATGGTCAGAAAAGATATTGGATATGATTCCAGTTTTCTTAAATTTACCAAGGCTTGATTTGTGACCCAAGATATGATCTATCCTAGACAATGTTTCATGAGCACTTGAGAAGAAAGTGTATTCTGTTGGTTTTGGATGAAATGTCCTATAAATATCAATTAAGTCCATCTTGTTTAATGTATCACTTAAAGCTTGTGTTTCCTTATTTATTTTCATTTTGGATGATCTGTCCATCAGTGAAAGTGGGGTGTTAAAGTCCCCTACTATTATTGTGTTACTGTCGATTTCATGGCTGTTATGAAATGGCTGTTAGCATTTGCCTTATATATTGAGATGCTTCTAGTAGAAGAGCACCTTCTTGGGTGCATAAATATTTACAATTGTTATATGTTCTTCTTGGATTGATCCTTAGATCATTATGTAGTGTCCTTCTTTTCTTTTGTAATAATCTTTATTTTAAAGTATATTTTGTCTGATATGAGAATTGCTATTCCAGATTTCTTTTGATTTCCATTTGCATGGAAAAACTTTTTCCATCCCTTCACTTTCAGACTGTATGTGTCCCTAGTTCTGAAGTGGGTCTCTTGTAGACAGCATATATACAGGTCTTGTTTTTTTATCCCTTCAGCCACACTATGTCTTTTGGTTGGAGCATTTAATCCATTTGTATTTAAGGTAGTTATCGATATGTATGTTCCTATTATTATTTTCTTAATTGTTTTGTGTTTGTTATTGTAGGTCTTTTCCTTCTCTTGTGTTTCTTGCACAGAGAAGTTCCTTTAGCATTTCTTGTAAAGCTGGTTGGTGGTGCTGAATTCTCTTACCTTTTGCTTGTCTGTAAAGGCTTTAATTTCTCTGTCAAATCTGAATGAGATCCTTGCTGGGTAGAATAATCTTGGTTGTAGGTTTTTCCCTTTCATCACTTTAAACATGTCCTCCCCTCCCTTTTGGTTTGCAGAGTTTCTGCTGAAAGATCAGCTGTTAACTTTATGGTTATTTGTTGAATGTTATTTGTTGTTTTTCCCTTGATGCTTTTAATATTTTTTCTTTGTATTTAGTTTTTGATAGTTTGACTAATATGTGTCTAGGCATGTTTCTCCTTGGATTTATCCTGTATGGGACTCTGTGCTTCCTGGACTTGACTATTTCCTTTCCCATATTAGGTAAGTTTTCAACTATAATCTCTTCAAATATATTCTCAGTCCCTTTCTTTTCCTCTTCTTCTTCTTGGACCCCTATAATTCGAATGTTGGTGCATTTAATATTGTCTCAGAGGTTTGTGAGACTGTCCTCGATTCTTTTCATTCTTTTTTCTTTATTCTGCTCTGCAGTAGTTGTTTCCACTCACTTATCTTCTAGGTTGCTTATCTGTTCTTCTGCCTCAGTTATTCTGCTATTGATTTCTTTTAGAAAATTTTTAATTTCATTCATTGTGTTGTTCATTATTGTTTATTTGCTCTTTAGTTTGTCTAGGTTCTCATTAAATGTTTCTTGTACATTCTCCATTCTATTTCCAAGATTTTGTATCATCATCTTTACTATCATTATTCTGAATTCTTTTTCAGGTAGACTGCCTATTTGCTCTTCATTTGTTTGGATGAGTGGGTTTTTACCTTGCTCCTTCATCTGTTGTGTGTTTCTTTGTCTTTTCCTTTTGCTTAACTTACTGTGCTTGGGGTCTCCTTTTCACAGGCTGCAGGTTTGTAGTTCCCATTGTTTTTGGTGTCTGCCCTCAGTGGCTAAGGTTGGTTCAGTGGGTTGTGTGGGCTTCCTTGTGGAGGGGACTGGTGCCTGTGTTCTGTTGGGCAAGCCTGGATCTTGTCTTTCTGGTGGACAGGACTGTGTCCGGTGATGTGTTTTGGGGTGACCTTGTTTTGATTTTAGGCAGCCTCTCTGCTAATGGGTGGGGTTGTGTTCCTATCTTGCTAGTTGTTTGGCATAGGGTGTCCTGCACTGTAGCTTGCTGGTCGTTGAGTGGAGCTGGGTCTTAGCCTTGAGATGGGGATCTCTGGGAGAGGTTTCACCATTTGATATTATGTGGAGCTGGGAAGTCTGTGTTGTACCAATGTCCTGAACTCGGGTCACCCACCTCAGAGGCACAGACCTGACACCTGGCCAGAGCACCAAGAGCCTGTCAGCCATATGGCTCAGAAGAAGAGGGAGAGAGAGAGAGAAAGAAAGAAAGAAAGAAATGAAGGAAGGAAGGAAGGAAGGAAAAAAGAAAGAGAAAGTTATTAAAATAAAAAGTTAAAAATAGTTATTAAAAATATAAAAAAATTTAAACTAATAAAAAAAGGAAAGAAAGAAAGAAGAGAGCAACCAAACCAAAACATAAATCCACTTAATGATAACAAGTATTAACAACTATACTAAAAAAAAAAAAAAAAAAAAAAAAAAAAACAGAACAGAGAGAACCCTAGGCCAAATGGTAAAAGCAATGCTATACAGACAAAATCACACAAAGAAGCATACACATACACATTCACAAAAAGAGAAAAAGGACAAAATATATATATATATATAAAGAAATAAAAGGAAGAGAAAAACAAAATCAATAAACAAATATACCAATGATAATAAATTCTAAATACTAAAGTAAGATAAACATAAAACCAGAAACAAATTAGATGCAGAAAGAAAACTCCAAGTCTACAGTTGCTTCCAAAGTCCACCTCCTCAGTTTGGGATGATTTGTTGTCTATTCAGGTATTCCACAGATGTAGGGTACATCAAGTTGACTGTGGAGATTTAATCCGCTGCTCCTGAGGCTGCTGGTGAAATTTCCCTTTCTCTTCTTTGTTAGCACAGCACACAGGGTTCAGCTTTGGATTTGCCCATGCCTCTGAGTGTAGGTTGCCTGAGGGCATCTGTTCTTCGCCCAGACAGGAGGGGGTTAATAGAACAGCTGATTCGGGGGCTCTGGCTCACTCAGGCCGGGGGGATTGAGGGGTACAGAATGCAGGGCAAGCCTGCGGCGGCAGAAGCCAGTGTGACACTGCACCAGCCTGAGGTGTGCCGTGTGTTCTCCCGGGGAAGCTGTCCCTGGATCACGGGACCCCAGCAGTGGCAGGCTGCACAAGCTCCTGGGAGGGGAGGTATGGAGAGTGACCTGTGCTCGCACACAGGCTTCTTGGTGGCGGCAGCAGCAGCCTTAGCGTCCCATGCCCGTCTCTGGTCCATGCTGATAGCCGAGGCTCATGCCCGTCTCTGGAGCTCGTTTAGACTGCACTCTGAATCCCCTCTCCTCGCACATCCTGAAACAATGGTCTCTTGCCTCTTCGGCAGCTCCAGACCTTTTTCTGGACCCCCTCCCAGATAGCCATGGCACACTAGCCCCTTCAGGACATGTTCATGCCACCAACCCTAGTCCTCTCCCTGGGATCCGACTGAAGCCCGAGCCTCAGCTCCCAGCCCGTCTGCCCCGGCGGGTGAGCAGACAAGCCTCTCGGGCTGGTGAGGGCTGGGTGGCACTGATCCTCTGTGCGGGAATCTCTCCACTTTGCCCTCCACAACCTGTTACTGCACTCTCCTCCGTGGCTCCAAAGCTTCCCCCACTCCGCCACCCACAGTCTCTGCCAGCGAAGGGGCTCCTAGTGTGTGGAAACCTTGCCTCCTTCCCAGCTCCCTCCCACTAGTGCAGGTCACGTCCCTATTCTTTTGTCTCTTTATTATTTTTTCTTTTGCTCTACCCAGGTACATGGGGAGTTTCTTGCTTTTTGGGAAGTCTGAGTTCTTCTGCCAGCGTTCAGTAGGTGTTCTGTAGGAGGTATTCCACGTGTAGATGTATTTCTGATGTATCTGTGTGGAGGAAGGTGATCTCCATGTCTTACTCTTCTGCCATCTTGAAGGTCTCTCCTGAACAGGGGTTTCTTGTATCCAGTTCTAACAGTAAGACTGGTGTCAATTTTGACTGGATAAAATGATAAAGAATTTGAAGATTGACCCATTGAATAAAGAAGAATATTTTCATGATCTGTAATGACATCCAAATATCCAGATGTATGCTTTTACAGACCAGATGTGTGCTTCATCTTGGGTTCTCTGTGATGTTTCTATTACTGTAACCATATCATAATTTATAAATGACGCTACACATACAAATACCACCCAGCAAATTTGCATGAATATGGTATCTCATTTTTTTTCTCTGTTTCAAGAGTAATGTGTCTTGGCATTTAAATTCTACTCCAGTTGGAGTTATATTCCCCTTTCTCTTATAAGTGTAGTATGTTATTACATATTACTGGATTTATTCCAGTATCCTATGCCTCTGTACTTTTTATTTCTCTGCATTCTTTAATGAAAAGTGTTTTGATCTTCTTTTAAATTCAAATTTACTCATTATAAGTGGAAAAAAACATCTGACTACATTTTTGTCTTCTAGTACACTCAAGCCTGATTATGTTTATGTTGAAATTCATATTAATTTATTATAGATTACTCCCTTTTTATTTTATATTTCAGTTTGAGGACTACAATTTTTTCTATAACTATGTTTAGATATAGATTTTATTATTATGTAGTATTTCATTTCAAGTTAGTAAATGGATCATTAGAAATATCCCTAAAGGGGGCTTCCCTGGTGGCACAGTGGTTGAGAGTCCGCCTGCCAATGCAGGGGACATGGGTTCATACCCCGGTCCGGGAACATCCCACATGCCGCAGAGCGGCTAGGCCTGTGAGCCATGGCCACTAAGCCTGCGCGTCCGGAGCCTGTGCTCCACAACGGGAGAGGCCACAACAGTGAGAGGCCCATATACAGCAAAAAAAAAAAAAAAAAAGAAGAGAAAAGAAACAGCCCTAAAAATGTTTTGGGGGGAGACTGAGTCTAATAGGGTTAGAACTACAACTTAAATTATTAAAAGCCAAAGCACTTTCAAATCAGTATATGAAATATAAGATTATCTTGTATGCACACAAAGAAGTTTTCTGAAGTCTTCTTCAATAGCAACGAATGTTTATGATCTCATTCTCACTATATGCCAAGCACTATTGTAAGCACTGTATATTTATATAAATCCATTCAACCCTCACAATTTTATGAGACAGCTGTTCATAAAAGCTGAAACTGAGGCATACAGAAATATACGAAACTGAGGCATAGAGAAAGTCATAGAACTGGAAAGTACTGAACTAAAATACGTAAGTGGAGATAAAAGCAAACCAAAATCTTAGAGAAGGTCATAGTAGACAAATGCTCTAAGAACAACTAGAAAAATTTGATAAATTTAGATATAAAAGGCAGCAGAGGCTGTGGAAACAAGGACTGGTAGGAATAAAATTTCAGAGAGACGAGTTGAGGATTCTCAGCTTTCTCAGGGGACAGTAATCTGGGCTTCAGGCAGACCAAGAGGGATCTAGAAGACAACAGAGCTTTTGGCAGTGCCACCAGTGACAGAACTGGAAAAATGAAGGTACTCAAATGCAGGCTGGATTCACCCTCAAGGCCTTTATGACTGTGCATATAGAGGATACTACAGAGCTAAGCCAAAACCTCAGAAAAGCAGAACGGAATTTCCTGAAGTACTTGGGATCCAAAGTTGGCCAAGGCAGCCACAAAATGCTGGGCAAAAGAGAAAGCCCCCAGGAAGTGGTGAATTGGTACTGAAGGTCTGCCATGGCTTTTTACCTGGGCACACCTGCCAATCGGGCCACAGCCAGAAACTGTGAATGGAAACTTGACTCCTGGTAGAGAGCCACTGCTGGGCAGGGACATTTTGAAATAAAAACTTACAATAAACAAGACTATGCCTTTGTGGTCCCATTGAATTATTGTCCTTCTGCTGAAGCTTTCTGTCTATTTTGTGTTGCTTCTTTTCCTTTCCATTCTCCATCCTTTCCTTCTCCCACACATGCTATATGCAGTCCAAAATAGGATTTTGTTATTTCTGGATAAGAAAAAACAGCTTAGACTTGTTGATTTCTTCTATTGCTCTGACAGTATTTTAAGCACGTGAAATATAACCACTCACCTCAGAACAACACTACAAGATAGGTGCTATTGTTTTTCATTTTACATAGATGTGGAGATTGAGGCCCAGAGAAACGAAGTAACTTGCCTAAAGTCAAAAGCTAAAAAATAGCAAAATTGACATTCAAGCCAGGAAATCTTGCTCCATGGACTATGCTCATAACTAGTAACTATTACATTAAAATTCCACAGAAGTCTGAACAGAGATGAGAGGAAAAGGACAATTTAATATGTAGAATAAATAAGGAAATAAGTACATAGTGTTACGACCTCACTGATGACTAAATCAGGACATTCAACCCATACAACTAAAATAAAGATCTTCATTCACTCCCTCGACTATAGATTTAGTTTATTTAAAACATCAATTCATCAGTTTCCTTTTAAGTCAGACATTGTGCTGGGCAATTAGTCAATATTATTTTTAGTCAGATAGTCTTTTTCTTTTAAAGCATTTGAGTCAGACATACTACATTCGAAATTCTTATTTTACTATGTAGTTACATGACACTGGGCAACTCAGTCTCCCTGAGCTTTGGTTTTCTTATCTGTTAAATGAGAAAATAACAATCTTTCCTAATAGATTTGTTGACGGAATTTGATGAAGTAATACAAAAGGTCCATTTATCCCAGCACCTATCATAAGCACTCAATACTCAAGACCAGCTGTTTTATTCTATATGTGTAGAAAGGGTACCTAGATAAGGTAAAAAAAACGATTTACTAATGGAAGAAATGCAAATAAAATAAACATTTTAAAATCTATGTATTTTAGCATGCTTTCCTTCTGGAGAGAGAAAGAAAAATCTAGGCATTCATGAGTTATAACAAGTCGTGTATGAATAGTCATGTCTAGAACAATGATGTTCATATATCATGATAATCATACTTTCCAAGAACGTGTGTGGGTCTTTTATGTTGCATAATAGAGCTTCAGCTAACAAATCAGTGAGTTTGGAAGATGCAAAACTGCTAGATGTAAATATGACTATAAAAGCATAATTTCTCAAATAATGAATTTAGAACTCTCTCTTAAACTCTCTTGCTTTGTTTTAACATAATTGCCTCTCTTTTTATCTCTTATTTTCTGAAGCTGAAAAAATGCAATACAAAACGTTACATGAATATTTTGAAAGAATGTCAATGACTAAAAATGAAATTTACTCCATGCTTAATGTATTTTAGTATTTCTTTCATATTTTTATTGTATTTGTTGATTCAGATGGAGAGCCCAAGTTATCGAGGACTTGCTCTAGGTCGAACTCAGTGCTACGGAACACAGAAGAAGCAAATTCTAATTAGCCATAGCCTCAGCCCTCAAGGAGCTCTTATTCTAGCAATGAAGACAGGCATACACATGAAATGATTACAGAACTGGGTTGGGAGGGGGACTTCAATGGAACTGTCTAGTAGGAAGGGTCTTGGGCATCCTAAAGAAAAGGTGTCAAAGTCATGGTGTGGGATCAGAAAAGTCAAGTTAGCAGACAGGAAGACTAGCCTGTATTTTAAACCCTCCCATCAAGAGATATTCACAAGCATTTAAACCTGAGTATCTATACATTAAGTATTACTATTATGAGGAACATTTCGTTAGGACCTTATGTAGGTGTTTTGGCTCAGAAAAGTGAGATAAAGAATCTTTTGAGCTATTTAGTCTTTCTTGGTTCTGAAAGGGAGAAAAGAAAATCTCCAGGAAGTTATTAATGAGCTTTGTTTACTTGTCTGAAGTGTTCTCTTGTGTTTTACCCAATAAATATGTTCGGTTACAATTCTAGGATCTTTGGTGTGTACAAAAATATAACTCCTGGTTGGACACATTGTGTATATTATGGCCAGTTCCTGCTCACAAGCTCCTTATTTTTGAATTAGGGAACTTATTTGAATATAGTAAATAGGATACAAAAACAATTTTACTCTGTCTTATTAAGGTTAACAAATTATGTATGTGGGAGGAATTTCTCACATGGTAGATTTCAGCACATAAAATACTAAAATATCCATATTCCAACTAAAAGTATAAACAAAATAAAACTGAAAATGACAGATGTCTATTCTACAGTCCTCCACTCTGCCAGCTGAGCTGTGGAATAGTGGGGGACAGGACCAGGGAAGGGATGACCACATGGACCACAGGGGATTTTAAGGGTAGTGAAGCTATTCTCTGTGATACTATAATGGTGGATACATGGCATTATTCACTTGGTAAAACTCATAGAACTATAAACTCTAAACTTTAATTAATAATAAGGTATTAATAATATTGGTTCATCAATTATAAAAAATGTACCACACTAATGCAAGAAGTTAATAACAGGATTGGAGGGACAGGGGGTGTAAAGGAATTCCCTGAACTTTCTGCTCATTTTTTCTGTAAACCTATGACTACTCTAAAAAATGAACTCTATTTAAATGACAGTGAAATGGAAATGACAAACTGGAGAAATATTTTGCAAGAAATTGAGAGTGAATGATTAATATCCTTAATAAATAGGGATCAAATAAATCAATGGCTAAAATAATTAAAATATCAAACATACTAAGAACATAAACAGATAAATAAATCATTAATAAACATAAGAAAAATACTGGCCTCATTACTGATCAAAGAAATACAGAGAAATCACATATTTTTCACTTAGCTGATAAACATTTTATAAAATGCTAACACTCAAGGTAGCTCAGAGTGCAGATTAATGGGTATTTTCAAATCTTAAGGAAAGTATAAATTGAGTTTTAAAACGTTTAACAAGCCATTTGGTAATATATATCAAGAACATTTTCTTATTCATCTATATATCCATTCCTTCATTCATTCACCCACCAAATGGTCTTAAAGACTCAATGAGTTTAGAAGCCTAGAAATGCAATAGTGAGTATGGCAAATATTTTCCCCTGAAACCATGAAGCTTAAAGTTTAGTGGAGAAAACAGATGTTTAAGAAAATTTTTTTAATTTAGTGTTCTTGTTATGATTGGTATGAAGAAGAAATACATAAGGACTTAAATTTGTCTGGACTGTCATAGAAGGAGAAGTGAAATTCAAACTGAGACTAGAAAGATAAGCAGGAGTTAACTATTTGGAGAGAGAGTGAGTCATTCCATCAAAAGTAAGAGCATTGTTGAAATGCTGTAGCACGAGAGGCTGTGAGCTCAGGGGAATGAAAAAGGTCAGTGCCACTGAAGCAAAGAGAGCTGCAATGAGTCGTTGGGCACAGTGGAAACCTCTCAAGGGTCAGGGGCTGACGCCCAACAGGGCATGTGGAGTCCTGAAGGCTCATAGCAACTGGACCTAAAAGAATTGAGAGGGGAAATCCATAAGTTTGGTGAGTCTTTGGGTAGGTGAGTAATGCTATTAGGGCGCCCATAATGAACATAGAAATATAACGTATATTTTCCAACCTGATCTCCATTATTTAGAAGTTCAGTGTGTCTTAGTTGAAACCTTCTGGGCAACTATATACATATAGCAGATGAGATATTAGGTGATCCTACAAAAGAGAACAGGCCATAGGCCCATAGAGAATGTATCTAAGACATTGGGATGAAAGCATCTGAAGGGAGACTATGGAATATAGTGTTTATCGTGGGCTGTTTGTAAAATATTGTTAAAGGGGAATGTCGGTAGGTAGGTGGGACCTGGAGTCCTCTAAGAAGTGATGTAAGAGTCTGTAATGAATGGTACTACATCCCTGTACACATCCCGCTGGAGGACGTTTTTTCTTTTCCTATGCTGGAGTCTGCATTCTGGTGTTTTAAATGATTTAGTGAAAAAACTTTACTGTAGAAGATGCTTGATACCTGCAATTAACAAACTAAGATTTAACTGGGTCAAGGGCTACTATATATGGGAGATGAGAAAGGGTGGTGAAATGTTTATAGGTGCCAACTATTCTATTTTAGAGCTTGGCTATTGTACTTTCCCCCTAATATTTTATTTTGCAAATTAAATATTCGGAACTACTTTGCTTATCCTTGTCCAAATGGCCCTTTATCTGGCATCTATCAGCTAGAAACAATGACTGACTCACAGATAGTATACTTTTGCTCTATCATGTAGGCATTTGTAGATAAGCCCAGATCCAAATTACTGTTTATAACATTCCTCACCACCATCTATCATCACCCGTAATAAAAAGATCTGGCGGTTCCAATGCCCAGGTTCTAAACAAAGAAAGAGAAAAAGGAAAAGTATGGATAAGAATAAGATAAAGTAGTACAGAAAAATTACATTTAAAGGTCAGATATTGAGAAAATGTACAGAAATAAAGTTTTAAAACAGAACAATTAACACTGTACAGTCCATCATCAGGCACCACATGCAATTTCAAAAATATAGCTCCATGACTGTCATAAAAGTCTAGCATCTTCTCTTTAGGAATTTGCTCTCAAATCCTCACAGGCAGAGTGATGCACGCATTTCTAATAGCAGCTCAGTTTGCAATATAAGCAAGTCCTGGGAGTACTTCTCTATTCAATGTCAGAATCAAACGTTTTCTTATGGTGGTTTCTCAAAACCCTTGCTTTTAAAGTGAGTGTTATTTTTTCCATCTCAGCATCTGTGTGTGTGTCTGTGTATGTATGTATATATATGTATATAAACATATATATATATACACTTCTCTACTTTTAAAACTTTTGTCAATGTATAGATACATATGTGTGTATATACACTTTTTATACTTTTTTATTTGTTAATGTGGAGTTTTTTTGGGTAATTATACATAGAAAGAAATCTAGAACTGTGGGAGTTTAATGACTAAGGGAAATGAAATACTTATTTGTTAGGCAAGTTCAATGACAAATGTCACAGAACAGTTAACTCTCTACTTCCATCCTTGACTGTTTCTAGGTGTAGTGGTGGGCCACCCAGTCCTCCCCACAGAGGAATTTCAGGATGGCTATAAGGCAATTACTTCTTTCAAGCAAAGTCAAGCCCCAGACTCTCCTTAACTGAAATCACAAATATATCTGACATTTCCAGACCCAGTCCCTATTGTTTTGCTTAAGAGACACAGCTGAGTTCTTCCAATCCATTATACTCAGGATTCCAGTTTACATTCAGACTGAGAAAAACCAGAGATGGGAAGAGGTGACAATTCATTCATTTAAATCATAGCCCTGAAAGTAACATTTTCAACAAAGTGTTCAGACATCACTTCAAGAAATTATTGAAAAGGCAAAACACTTGGGGTTTTAAGGTTAACAGTACCATCTAAATAGGAGTTGGTACTGAATATGAGAGCTTTTACTTGAAAGGAATTGATGGCTCAGAAATATGATCTGCATGCAGGCTAAGTGACAACTTAAAGAAAGCTGCTACGCTTAATTTGAGCGGATTCCATGAACGTGTTGTGGTATTATGAACTTGTTTATAGTAATAACACTAATGCATCTGCTCCGTCTCTGTGCAGTTACCTAGACTACGTTGTTTGACATCACCGTTCTGCATTAACCTCCTTCTGCTGGGCTATGTCTGTCATTTCTTTCGCTATAATATAATGGGACAGAGTCTTCATTTACCTAAACTTATCTTGGCAACTTGTACTTCATTAAAAAGAATCCTGAAAGCATCAGTTAAAGCTTTCTTAGCTGGCCATGCATAGCCAGACTTCATAAATCATCCTTTCACTTTCCATTTTGCAGCTTCTGGAAAGGCGACATTATTGAATTCAGATCATGGGAAAAGAGCCGTACTAAAATGTTTATTGACCAGCTTTTAGGCACTAAGCTCTGCTTTAAATGCAGACATTAACCAAAGCTTTTGAATATAAAACTTAAGTCACTGATACGGTTTATACTGTTGCTATAAATGCCTCGTATAACAGTCAGTTTAGCAAGTTGGTATTAACCTGGTGAAGAAAAGAATATTTTTGGCCCTTGGTTCCCCATTCTTTACCACCTAACCTTCTTAACTATATTTGTGCTAATTTAAGGAGATACTGATATTATCATTTACCTATCACCACCAACTCTAAACAATATATTGGCTGGGTAATAAAAACCACATACCAAGTCTCCCCATACCAAGTCTCCTTTGTGTTCCTTTCTTAGTATATTTTTCACTGTACAGAAGTTTGTGCATCAGGTTTCTTCAACTGAGAATCAACAGCTGGAACTTCCTCGGCAACACATTCTAGGTTAAATTGGCCTTTTGCAAAAGGACACCAAGGACAAATCTCGTATCCAATAGGCTTGCATGCATATCTGTGGAAGCATTATCGTATTTATGCTTGCAAATTTATGGTCTTTCTTTGAGAGCATTGAAGATTTGCCATCAAAGAATAACGAAAGGACCTTGAAAGCCAGAAATTGTGTGAGGTTTGTTCTTGTAGGGAAAATAATTATTTTAATGTATTCAGTACATTACTCTGGCCAAACAAGAAGTACTTTATTACACCCTTCACCCCCTGCCCTGGACCTCTCAAAATCAAGTATTTTAGTTGACTACATGGCAAGTAATTATGGTTTATTTACTTTGGGTCATTTAGGTGAAATCCTATTTTCTTCTGTTTGTGTGTCAAGTCATCTTCAATATATCTATAATTTTAATTAAAATGAATGGAAATAAATGTTTACTTTTTAAAACAAACATTATAATATGATTTTATAGAAAATCCTTAAAATAATAAATTGGAATCACACTTTTATCAAATAATGTAATTTTAAAATCAAAGGACTTTAGAGATGGAAGTAAACTTATAGAAGACCTTACTTTGACTCATTTTACCTAAACCTAGTAGGAAACAGACTCCGTTTTACATGGTTTGCCCAAGCTCATAAAGCAAGAGCATGGCAAAGATGGAACTCATAAGATTCTGACCACAATTACAGAGTTTCTAATCCAGCTTATTTTTAGATGGTAAGATATATATCAATATAGAGAATAATTTTCATGTCTTAAAATGAACCTTTGATAAGGAACATCAACTGTATATCTATATATTTATAATAGAAAGTTTATTTTCTATTGATGGATTCTGAATTATCACAGCAAAAGAAGTCAGAATTACATTCAGAAAATTACACTTTCTTCCCTATGCTCTATTGTTAGGCATTTTATTTTTATCATAATAGAGAAGGTATGAATTCTAATGTTGCTTAACATAGTAGAAATAGAAAAAAATAGATAAATATAGCAAAAGTCCTATCTCTCAGTTGATTTCTATATATGCATTCTACTATTTGTGAAAACATAGCACTGGGATCCATCAGACAATAGTAAATTTTGAAATAACAATGGAAATTACCTTGCCCAATATCCTGAATTCACAGAAGAGAAAACAGAGGTCTAATTAAGTGACTTGCTCAATTATAGTGTTATTTCCACTATAACATACTATCCCTTTAATCCATATAAAGGAGAGATATTCATCATTCTTGTATTAAGCCACCTACTATGAGCAACAATTGTGAAGGGCACTGAGGAGTTCCTCAAGGAAGTCACAATCCAGCTGAGACTATGAACATTTAAATAACAAATAATAATTTGACAATTTTCTAATAGATACAAAATGCAAAGAGAACACAATAGGAGCAATGAATTATTCAAATGATTAAAAGAAAAAGTGAAGAAACAGAAAAGAAGACTGGGAGTTTATCAGGCAGAGAAATGGGAAAAGGCTTTTCAGATAAAAAACACAGCAGCAAAGGCATGGCATGGGAAACCGTGGTAGCATTACCAAATAACTAATGATTCCAAGACTTACTTTAGACTTCTGGGTCTAATTCCCAACACTGAATACATAAAACCACTATTTGTTTAGTTTCAACTTCCTACACTGCCTCTCATATTTTAAATAGGTATTAATTTTTTCTTATGTGGTGGACTGGGGAAGGAATTGGGGGTCAGTGATACCTGGGGTCCAATCTCTGCTCCAGTTAATACTTGTATGTAGTTTGCAAATTACATTTGTAGTTCCTCATGTTTCTTAGATTTAACGTTGAACTAAATAGTACTTAACCCCTAGGGTTACTTGAGCCTAGTTTTTAGTACAGTGCCTACCTAAGAGTAGGTTCTCAAAACCTGATATTTGCAAACATTTGTTTTAATGACATTTTAATATACAATTAGGGATATGCTATTTTGAATATAGCATACAGCCACTTACTAGAAAATCCATCTACTCCTAAAAGCAACATTCAAGGATATAGAATGTAAAGAATGTCCAGATGCATGAGAGAATCTCTATGTCTCTGCCCTGCAGAATAACTATTATACAAGTAATTAATACTAGCAAACACTTTGAATGTTTCCGACAAAATCTCAATGTAAGTTCTAAGTAAAATTTTATTTACTCTAATGGTACAATCAAAACATTATTCTTAGTGTTTCTAATTATAGTTGTCTATAGCTATATTATTAAAGCTATAAAGTGAACTCTTTCCCATAGCCATCGTAGCCCAAAACAGATATGTATAAGGTGAGTTTCCCTGAATGGAGCTATGTACAAAATCTAAAATTAATATTTTAGATATTAAAATTTGTCTGGACCCAAGGTGCAGACAAATTCACAGAGAAATACTCTCACAGTCCCTTACAAGCATTCCTGAATTCTTAACAGTAACCTCAAGATACATTTTAGTACACTCAGTGAAAATCAAAGCCCTATTCTGAGGCAAAGTCTGTTATAATCAAAAGATAACAAATACTAGAGAATGTTCAGTTTCTTTTCACCTTTTCTACAGGAGATAGTCCTCACACTGCCTTTGAGACCAGACAAAATTTACCATATGGAATGACTCAAATAACATTTATTATATACGGTGTTCCCATATTCTCATGCTCATTCAATAGAAATGAACAAATCTTCATTCCTGCTTTGCTAAGATTATAATAGTTTGAAAAACCAACAAAATGGCCTTCCCATTTATCTGGTTTCTGAACCTCTGCACAAAGGGAACATGTATTAATTTATCCCTTAAATTAGTATTCTCTTCCTGAGTCAAAAGGCCCTTTATAACAAACAATGGTTTTTACTTAAAATAAAAATGGAATTATTTCAATAAATAAAAATGTTTTTTCTTCATATACTCAGGTTATCAGGAAGTTTTGTAGTTGAGAGAAAAAAGAATATTTCTCTAAAATTAAAAGCAATATGCTGATAATTCACCTTTTGCTAATTCATTTTGACTTCTTAAACACAGAGGTTTAAGAGATTTTGATTTTTCTAGAGTAACTGACCAATGGTCTGTCTCTATTAAAGGACCTGCTTTCTATGAAGTCAGAAGGAACTGGTATTAGGCATTTTGCCTAGAGACTTGGAGTCCATCCAGTCTGAAAATGGTTACCAAAAATCTGTTGAGCTCTTCTTCCTGCGGACACAGTTAGGGAAGCTTCCCAGCTCCTCTCACAGTTACGTGTGGCTGAGTGGCTGCATTTGGGGAATGGGATGTAAATAGAAAAGATGTCACTACTTCCAGCCCTGGGAGACAGACTCTTTCCATGTGTGGTCCTCATTCTTTCTCCCAATCCAACACCTAGATGAAGACTCTGGAGTACAGAAGAGCCCCAAAATGCAATAGCCCTGGGTCTCCAAATGATTATGTGGAACAGTTCACTTGAGAACACAGACCTACACAGGTGCATACATATAAACATACATCAGTGCTGCCAACACAAAAAGCCAAGTAGTCTATTTCTGTTTATGTAACTGAAACACTTGGGTTATTTCTATAAAAGATCTTACTCTTGCTTACAAATAGTTCTATTCTTCTTTTTCTGGGTGCATGGGGAAAATGTTCTTTCCCTCTTCCTTGAAGTTAGTTGTGGTCATGTGAATTTCTTTGGTCAATGACATGAGAGTAGAAAAGAAAACCCACAGAACGGGAGAAACAAATGCAAATGATGCAACAGACAAGGGATTAATCTCCAAAATTTACAAACAGCTCATGTGGCTCACTATCAAGAAAAACCAAGCAACCCAATCAGAAAATGGGGAGAAAACCTAAACAGACATTGCTCCAAAGAAGACATACAGATGGCCAAAAGGCACATGAAAAGATGTTCAACGTCGCTAATTATTAGAGAAATGCAAATCAAAACTACAATGAGGCATCACCTCACACCAGTCAGAATGGCCATCATCAAAAAGTCTATAAACAATAAATGTTGGAGAAGGTATGGAGCAAAGAGAACCCTCCTAAACTGCTGGTGGGAATATAAATTGGTATAGCCACTATGGAGAACAGACTGAATGTTCCTTAAGAAACTAAAAATAGAGCTACCATATGATCCAGCAGTCCCATTCCTGGGCATATATCCAGAGAAAAACATAATTTGAAAGGATACATGCACCCCAGTGTTCATTGCAGTGCTATTTACAATAGCTAAGACATGGAAGCAACCTGAACATCCATCGAAAGATGAATGAATAAAGAAGATGTGGTACATATATACAATGAAATATTACGCAGCCATTAAAATGAATGAAATAATGCCATTTGCAGCAACATGGATGGACCTGCAGATTATCATACTAAGTGAAGTAAGTCAAACAGAGAAAGACAAATACATTTGATATTGCTTACATGCGGAATCTAAAAAGAAAAATGATACAGGACTTCCCTGGTGGTGCAGTGGTTAAGAATCCACCTGACAATGCAGAGGACTTGGGTTCCCTGGTCTGGGAAGATCCCAAATGCCTTGAAGCAACTAAGCCCATGTGCCACAACTACTGAGCCTGTGCTCTAGAGCTCGTGAGCCACAACTACTGAGCCTGGGCACCACAACTACTGAAGCCCATGCACCTAGAGCCTGTGCTCTGCAACAAGTGAAGCCACTGCAATGAGAAGCCTCTACACCATAACAAAGAGTAGTCCCCACTTGCCACAACTAAAGAAAGCCCATGTGCAGCAATGAAGACCCAACACAACCAAAAATAAATAAATTAAAATAAAATATTAAAAAATTAAATTTTAAAATGATACAAATGAACTTATTTACAAAACAGAAAAAAGACTCACAGACTTAGAGAACAAACTTATGGTTACCAGGGTGGGGGGGAAAGGTGGGAGGGGATAGATTGGGAGTTTGGGATTGACATGTACACATTACTATATTTAAAACTGATAACCAAGGGGGTGGACTTAAGATGGTGGCATGGGAAGACGTGGAGTTCACTTCTCTCCACAAGTAGGGCACCTGCCAGAGGCTGATGAGGGACCTTGATGCCGAAGGAGATGGGAGAAACCCCCAGGGGGACTGCTGGGGGTCAGGCCGAAGATCCTGTGGTGGGAGCTCCAAGTCTAAACCACTGGACTAACAGAGAACCTCAGACCCCAGGGAATATTCATCAGAGTGAGGTCGCCCAAAGGGCCTCATCTCAGCCCCGAGACCCAGCTCTACCCAACAGCCTAAAAATTCCAGTGTTGGAAGCCTCATAACAAACAACCAGTAAGACAGGAACACAATCTCACCCATCAAAAAGAAAAAAATTAGATGGCAAAAAAATATGTCACAGATGAAGGAGCAAGGTAAAAACCTACTAGACTAAATAAATGAAAAGGAAAAAGGCAATCTACCTGAAAAAGAATTCAGAGTAATGATAGTAAAGATGATCCAGAATCTCAAAAATAGAATGGAGGCACGGATTGAGAAAACACAAGAAATGTTTAACAAAGATCTAGAAGAACTAAAGAACAAACAAACAGATGAACAATACAATAACTGAAATGAAAAATGCACTAGAAGAAACAATGACAGAATAACTGAGGCAGAAGAATGAATAAGTGAGCTGGAAGACAGAATGGTGGAAATAACTGCTGAGGATCAGAATAATGAAAAAAGAATGAAACTAATTGAAGACAATCTCAGAGACCTCTGGGACAACACTAAATGCACCAACATTCAAATTATAGGGGTCCAAGAAGAAGAAGAGAAAAAGAAAGGGTCTGAGAAAATATTTGAAGAGATTATAGTGGAAAATTTCCCTAACATGGGAAAGAAAACAGTCACCCAAGTCCAGGAAGCACAGAGAGTCCCATACAGGATAAACTCTAGGAGAAACACACCAAGACATATATTAAGCAAACTAACAAAAATTAAATTCAAAGAAAAAATATTAAAAGCAGCAAGGAAAAAGCAAAAAATAACACACAAAGGAATCCCCATAAGGTTATCAGCTGATTTTTCAGCAGAAATTCTGCAGGCCAGAAAGTAGTGGTAGAATATACTTAAAGAGATGAAAGAGGGCTTCCCTGGTGGTGCAGTGGTTGAGAGTCCGCCTGCCAATGCAGGGGACACGGGTTCATGCCCCAGTCCGGGAAGATCCCACATGCCGTGGAGCAGCTGGGCCCATGAGCCATGGCCGCTAAGCCTGAGCATCCGGAGCCTGTGCTCCGCAACGGGAGAGGCCACAACAGTGAGAGGCCCGCGTACAGCAAAAAAAAAAAAAAAAAAAAGAGATGAAAGAAAAAAACCTACAACCAAGATTACTCTACACAGCAAGGATCATATTCAGATTCGATGGAGAAATCAAAAGCTTCTCAGACAAGCAAAAGCTAAGAGAAGTCAGCATCACCAAACCAGCTTTACAACAAATGCTAAAGAATTTCTCTAGGTGGGAAACACAAGAGAAGAAAAAGACTGACAAAAACAAACACAAAACAATTAAGAAAATGGTAACAGGAACATACATATTGATAATAACCTTGAATGTAAAGG
The DNA here is from genome assembly GCF_026419965.1 of Kogia breviceps. Classification (NCBI taxonomy): domain Eukaryota; kingdom Metazoa; phylum Chordata; class Mammalia; order Artiodactyla; family Physeteridae; genus Kogia; species Kogia breviceps. The sequence goes on along the minus strand of NC_081315.1, from coordinate 15,093,568 downwards.
ATTAAATATCCCAACTAAAAGACGCAGACTGACTGAATGGATACAAAAATAAGACCCATATATATGCTGTCTACAAGACACCCACTTCAGATCTAGGGATACATACAGACTGAAAGTGAGGGGATGGAAAAAGATATTCCATGCAAATGGAAATCAAAAGAAAGCTGGAGTAGCAATTCTCATATCAGATAAAATAGACTTTAAAATAAAGACTAAAACAAGAGACAAAGAAGGACACTACATAATGATCAAGTGATCAATCCAAGAAGAAGATATAACAATTGTAAATATTTATGCACCCAACATAGGAGCACCTCAATACATAAGGCAAATGCTAACAGCCATAAAAGGGGAAATCGACAGTAACACAATCATAGTAAGGGACTTTAACAACCTACTTACACAAACGGACAGATCATCCAAACAGAAAATAAATAAGGAAACACAAGCTTTAAATGCCACAATAGACCAGGTAGATTTAATTGATATTTATAGAACATCCACCCAAAAGTGGCAGAATACACTTTCATCTCAAGTGCACATGGAACATTCTTCAGGATAGATCACATCTTGATTCACATGACAAGCCTCGGAAAATTTAAGACAATTGAAATTGTATCAAGCATCTTTTCTGACCACAATGCTATGAGACTGGAAATCAATTACAGGAAAAAAAAAAACTGTAAAAAACACAAATACATGGGGACTAAACTGTGCCACTTAGTAACCAAGAGATCACTGAAGAAATCAAAGAAGGAATAAAAAAAAAATACATGGAAACAAATGATAATGAAAACATGATGACTCAAAACCTATGGGATGCAGCAAAAGCAGTTCTAAGAGGAAAGTATATTGCAATTCAATCTCACCTAAAGAAACAAGAAAAAGCTCAAGTAAACAGTCTAACCCTACACTTAAAGCAATTAGAGAAAAAGAAAAAAGAAAAGCCAAAGTCAATAGAAGGAAAGAAATCATTAAGATCAGAGCAGAAATAAATGAAATAGAAACAAAGAAAGCAGTAGCAAAGATCAATGAAATAAAAGTTGGTTCTTTGAAAAGATAAACAAAATTGATAAATCCTTAGCCAGACTCATTACTTAAAAAAAAGGGAGAGGATGCAAACCAATAAAATTAAAAATGAAAAAGGAGAAATCACAACTGACACTGCAGAAATAATACAAAGTATTATAAGAGACTGCTACAAACAACTATATGCCAATAAAATGGACAACCATGAAGAAATGGACAAATTTTTGGAAAGGTACAATTTTCTAAGACTGAACCAGGAAGAATTAGAAAATATAAAGAGACCTATCCCAAGTAATGAAACTGAAACTGTAATTAAAAATCTTCCATCAAACAAATGTCCAGGACCAGATGACTTCACAGGCCAATTCTATCAAACATTTAGAGAAGAGTTAACACCGATATTTCTCACTCTTCTAAAAATTGCACAGGGAGGAACACTCCCAAATTTGCTCTATGAAGCCACAATCACCCTGATACCAAAACCAGAAAAAGATACCACAACCAGAAAAAGATACCACGAAAAAGAAAATTATAGACCAATATTACTGATAAACATAGATGCAAAAATCCTGAACAAAATACTAGCAAACAGATTCCAACAACATATTAAAAGGATCATATACCATGATCAAGTGGGACTTATCCCAGGAATACAAGGATTCTTCAATATTTGCAAATCAATCAATGTGACACACCATATTAACAAATTAAGAAATAAAACGATATGATCATCTCAATAGATGCAGAAAAAGATTTTGACAAAATTCAACACCCATTTATGAGAAAAAAACTCTCCAGAAAATGGGCATAGAGGGAACCTACATCAACATAATAAAGGCCACATATGACAAACCCACAGCAAACATCATACTCAACAGTGAAAAAACGAAAGTATTTCCTCTAAGATCAGGAACAAGACAAGGATGTCCACTCTTGCCACTCTTATTCAACATAGTTTTGGAAGTCCTAACCATGGCAACTGGAGAAGAAAAGGAAATAAAAGTAATACAAATTGGAAAAGAAGAAGCAAAACTGTCACTGTTTGCAGATGACATGATAGAATACATAGAAAATCCTAAAGATGCCATCAGAAAACTACTAGAACTACTCAATGAATTTGGTAAGGTTGCAGAATACAAAATTAATGCACAGAAATCTCTGGCTTTCCTATACACTAACAACAAAAAAACCAGAAAGAGAAATTAAGGAAACACTCCCATTTACCATTGCAACAAAAAGAATAAAATACCTAGGAATAAACCTACCTAAGGAGGCGAAAGACTTGTACTTGGAAATCTATAAAACACTGATGAAAGAAATCAAAGGTGACATAAACAGGTGGAGAAATATATCATGTTCTTGGATTGGAAAAATCAGTATTGTGAAAATGACTATACTACCCAAAGCAATCTACAGATTCAATGCAATCCCTATCCAAGTGCCAACGGCATTCTTCACAGAATTAGAACAAAACCTTTTACAATTTGTATGGAAACACAGAAGACACCAAATAGCCAAAGCAATCTTGAGAAAGAAAATGGAGCTGGAGGATTCAGGCTTCCCATATTCAACCTATACTGCAAAGCTACAGTAAGCAAGACAGTATGGTACTGGCACAAAAACAGAAATATAGATCAATGGAACAGGATAGAAAGCCCAGAGATAAACCCACACACATATAGTCACCTGATTTATGACAAAGGAGGCAAGAATATACAATGGAGAAAAGACAGCCTCTTCAATAAGTGGTGCTGGGAAAACTGGACAGCAACAGGTAAAAGAATGAAATTAGAACACTATCTAACACCATACACAAAAAATAAACTCCAAATGGATTAAAGACCTAAATGTAAGGCCAAACACTATAAAACTCTTAGAGGAAAACGTAGGAAAAACACTCTGACATAAACCACAGCAAGATCCTTTTTGACCCACCTCTTAGAGAAATGAAAATAAAAACAAAAATAAACAAATGGGACCTAATGAAACTTAAAAGCTTTTTTTTTTACAGCAAAGGAAACCATAAACAAGATGAAAAGACAACCCACAGAATGGGAGAAAATATTTGTAAATGAAACAATGGACAAAAGATTAATCTCCATAATATACAAACAGCTCATGGAGCTCAATATCAAAAAAACAAACAACCCAATAAAAAAATGGGTAGAAGACCTAAATAGACATTTCTCCAAAGAAGACATACAAATGGCCAAGAGGCATATGAAAAGATGCTCAACATCACTAATTATTAGAGAAATGCAAATGAAAACTACAATGAGTTTCCACCTCACCCCAACCAGAATGGCCATTATCAAAAATTCTAGAAACAATAAATGCTGTAGAGGTTGTGGTGTAAAGGTAAACCTCCTGCACTGTTGGTGGGAATGTAAATTGATAGAATTGCTATGGAGAACAATATGGAGGTTCCATAAAATACTAAAAATAGAACTACCATATGATCCAGCAATCCCACTACTGGGCATATACCCTAAGAAAACCATAATTCAAAAAGTAATGTACCACAATGTTCATTGCAAAACTATTCACAATAGCCAGGACATGGAAGCAGCCTAAGTGCCCATCGACAGATGAATGGATAAAGAAGATGTGGCACATGTATACATGGAATATTACTCAGCCATAAAAAGAAACGAAATTGAGGTATTTGTGGTGAGGTGGATGGACCTAGAATCTGTCATACAGAGTGAAGTTAAGTCAGAAAGAGAAAAACAAATACTGTATGCTAATGTATATGTATGGAATCTAAAAAATAAAAAGGTACTGATGAACCTAGTGACAGGGCAGGAATAAAGATGCAGACAAAGTATGGACTTGACAACATGGTGAGGCGGGGCAGGGGGAAGCTGGAGGGAAGTGAGAGAAACATCGACATATATACACTACCACATGTAAAATAGATAGCTAGTGGGAAGCAGCCGCATAGCACAGGGGCATCAGCTCAGTGCTTTGCGACGACCGAGAGGGGTGGGATAGAAAGGGTGGGAGGGAGGCTCAAGAAGGAGGGGATATATGTATACATATGGCTGATTCACTTTGTTGTATAACAGAAACTAATATAGCATTGTGAAGCAATTATACCCCAATAAAAATGTATAAAAAAGTAAAATAGGGCTTCCCTGGTGGCACAGTGGTTGAGAGTCCGCCTGCCGATGTAGGGGACATGGGTTCATGCCCTGGAGCGGCTGGGGCCGTGAGCCATGGCCACTGAGCCTGAGCGTCCAGAGCCTGTGCTCCACAATGGGAGAGGCCACAACAGTGAGAGTCCCGCATACGGCAAAAAAAAAAAAAAAAAAAAAAAAAAAAAGTAAAATAAAATAAAAGTAAAATTGATAACCAACAAGCACCTACTGTATAACACAGGGAACTCTGATCAACACTCTGTAATAACCTAACTGGGAAAAGAATTAGAAAAAGAATAGATACATGTATATGTATAACTGAATCATTCTTCTGTACACCTGAAACCAGCACAAAGTTTTTAATCAACTATATTCCAATATAAAATAAAAATTTTAAAAAGAAAAAGAAAAAGGAAAGGATGTGGGTCACTTATGCATAATGCAGTTAGTTGCTGGTACAAGAGTCTCCAGATAAATAAATCAATATTCCTTTAAGCCTCTGAGATTTGTAGGTTGCATGTTACTTCAGAATAACTACTGCACCTGATTGTTGAACTTTGTTTCAGGAGGTAGCCTCTCCTGATAAGTACAAGGTCCAAGCCTAACATCTGTGATTCTGATTTTCCATCAGATAAATATCTAAATATATCTTGCAAAAGTACCTACTCTGAGAAAGCTTCTATTCAGAAAGTGAAATTTAGAATCTAACTCTTAAGTAAATAAGACTTTTCTTTAGTAATAACTGTAAAAATCTAAAATAATAGTACTAGAAATATTCTAATTGATGAAAATGTATAGAAAATGAAGCTGTATTTTATCTAAGTTTCTCTCTCACTATGAACTTGCCTCGAATTCATGGGAATTTCATGCATGTTACATGGTTAGGTAGTATCTAAGGACCACCTTCAAAATACTCAAAGGGTACCTTGCACATAGATTCCAATGTATGGCCCTTCATCATGCTGTCTCTTGCCTCCTTTTTAAGAACCTTCTTTCTCTTTACCATGGAAGCTCAATCTCAAACCTGTGGCTCCTTAATCAGACCACATTCCCCATTCCACTTATGTTGCCCACGGCCCACAGAGGAAGCTCGCCAGGCATGCAGACCCACACTGTTCTCATCCCTATGCTGCTCAGTTCCGCTTCTCTGATGTCTCATGGTCCCATCATTGCCTGCATCAGACATTTCCAGAAGCAGTATAAGCAGAGCAGTCTAACAGTAGGCTCTGACATCACACATGACTTGACATTTCAGTTCTGCCATTGATCAAATATGTAACCTTGAAAAAACTCTTAACCGTTGTAATTAATTTCCTTATCTGTAGAACGCTGACTCATTTTTCCTACACACAACTGATTTGTCGATATCGTCATCATTTAGTTACAGCAATAGCAACCAAATTGGTCATCCTTTTCCCAGCTTAACTCTATACTGTATATTATATTTAGTCCCATGTCCAGATTATCACAAAATAAAAGTTCATTACATTAAAATGTCTTGTACTTCCTTACTTTACATTACAGTGTCTTGTACTTCCTTACTTTAAGTCCTCCATTTCAAACCTTCAGCACAATATACCAAATCTTTTCTTTTTTAAACTTTTTCTGCCTTGGTCTCTCCATGTCTTTTCAGAGACTCTTCCAGCAGTATCAGCAATAGCAATAGCCAAACCTGTGTAGAACTTCCAAAAGGAACAGTGTTCTATACCACCTTGCTTTTGCACATGTAATTCACCCCGTGTAGACTGCAACTGTCTTTTATTTTCTACTTTCATCAATCCTCTTTTATTTTTCTGATTGAGCTCTGAGGACCTGACTTCCCAGGTTATCCTACTTGAGTTAGATTCTCATCTCCTACATGTACCTACAGCCTTGGGCATCCCTCTAATAGCGAATGTCACAATGATAGGATTTATTGGTGTGCTTATCTCTCTCTTCTCCTCTTTGCTGGAAACATCCTTTACAGCATTAATTATGTTCTTTTTATTTTTGTCTCTTCAGGACCTAGACTTTTATCTGTTACATACTGTCTGTTTTAGCTTGCCAAGACTGCCTTACCAAAGTACCACAAACTGAGTGGCTTAAACAACAGAAATTTATTGTCACAGTTCTGGAGACTGGAATTCAGAAATTAAGGTGATAGAAGAGTTGGTTCCTTCTGAGGACCGTGAGGGAAAGATCTGTTCCAGGGCACTCTCTTTGGCTTAAAAATGCTCATCTTCGTGTGCACACGGCATTCTCCCTATATGCATGTCTGTCTTCAAATTTCCAGCTTATATAAGGACACCAATCATAGATTATTAGGACTCATTCTAATACCTCATTTTACTTAATTACCTCTATAAATATCCTGTTTCCAAAAATGATCACATTCTGAGGTACCAGGGTTTAGGACTTCAACATATGAATTTTTAGGAGACAGAATTAAACCCATAAGAGTGAAAAATACACATTGAATTAGTTCATGAATGAAAGTTGGGAGGCATTACTAAATTTGCTGTAAATCATTACTTAAGTCAGGTATGTATTATTTAGAGTGTTCCGTATCACAAATAACAAAAGAACTCTCTGATATCAGAATATAAAATCCTGAGATAGAAGAAAAAAATTTATCAGGTGTCTTTTGGCCTGGATGGGACCTCTTATCCTGCACCATTTCAAAGTTTATGAAGCCATTTATTTCTCCATCAGGTGGGGCTCCTCTGCTCTGTTAATTTTCATCCTGTTCTTCATTTATTCAACTTTTTAGTCTTTAGAACTACACTGGATTCTGAATATAGCAGAGAGAAGAAAGTGAAATACTCTGTCCACTCAGCAAACCCATCTCTATGGAATAATGGGATTCATATAAGAAAATAACACACAAATTATGGTTTTACATAGGTTGGCAAAACCCATAAAGCCTCTGGGAATCAAGATATATTGAAAAATCCATTCTGCCAGCTACATAAAAACACTTAAAAGCATCAAGGTTCTTTGTGCCAAGTAGAGAAATTGCAAGGAAAGGTGAAAGGATATTACTCTGTACTAAGGTGTTTGCCTTTAACAGGTTTTCCTTTATTTTTATTAAATGTCTATAGTTCTGGCACAGTGATTTCACTTTGTATAAAAGCCTAATGTGTCATAGCATAATATTTTTTAAAAAATCATTACTGGAATTTTAGACAGGATCCAATTTTGCTACACGTTTCCCTTCTCATCTAGTGGTCACAAGTAACTAAAAATAGATCACTGTGTTAAAAATGTATATAAATAAGATTGGTACCTAGAGTTGCATGCAGTATGTGATGGTTCTTCAGTAATTTAAAATACATATTTGAGTGGTATAATAATCATTCATTTCCTCTTATTTAGATTAGGGGGAAATCATACAATATGTAGCCTTCTCAATTGGCTTCCTTCACTTAGTAATAGGCATTTGTTTCCTCTATTATCTTTCTTTTTTTCTTTCTTCCTTTCTTCCTCCCTTTCTTTTTTCTTTCTTTCCTTTGTTTCTTCTTTCTTTCTCTCTTTCTTTCTTTAAATTTTTTATTCAATTTTTAAAGGTTACTTTCCACTTACAGTTATTACAAACTATTGGCTCTATTCCCCATGTTATGTGTTATACAATACATCCTTGAGCCTATCTTACACCCAACAGTGTGTGCCTCCTGCTTCCCCACCCCTATATTGCCCCTCCCCTCTCTCCCACTGGTAACCACTGTTTGTTCTTGACATCGGCAAGTCTGCTTCATTTCTGTTATACTCACTATTTTGTTCTATTTTTTAGATTCCACAGATAAGTGATATCATACAGAATTTGTCTTTCTCTGTCTGACTTATTTCACTCAGCATTAATGCCCTCTAAGTCTATCTATGTTGCCACAAATGGCAAAATTTCATCCTTTTTTATGGCTGAGTAGTATTACATGGTGTATATGTGTACATATATATATATATATATATATATATATACACCACCTTCTCTTTATCCATTCATCTGTTAACAGGCTCAGGGTGCTTCCATATTGTAAATAATGCTGCTGTGAACATCGGGATGCATGTATCTTTTTGAATTAGTGTTTTTGTTTTTCTCAGATATATATCCAGGAGTCAAATTGCTGAATCATATGGTAGTTCTATTTTTAGTTTTCTGAGAAAATTTTATACCGTTTTCCACAGTGGCTGCAACAATGTACATTCCCACCAACAATGTAAGAGGGGTCCTTTTTGTCCACATCCTTGCCGGCATTTGTTAGTTGTGCTCTTTTTGATGACAGCCATTCTGACAGGAGTGAGGTGGTACCTCAATGTGGTTTTGATTTGCATTTCCTTGATGATTAACAATTTTGAGCATCTTTTCATGTGCCTGTTGGCCATCTGCATTTCCTCTTTGGAAAAATGTGTATTCAGTTCTTCTGTGCATTTTTTAATCAGATTGTTTGGTTTTTTGAAGTTGAGTTGTATGCGCTGTTTACATATATTGGATATTCCCTTATAGGTCACATCATTTGCAAATATTTTCTCCCATTCTATATGTTGTCTTCTCTTTTTCTTTTTCCTTTTTTTTTTTTTTTTTTTTTTTTTTTTTTGCGGTACGCGGGCCTCTCACTGTTGTGGCCTCTCCCGTTGTGGAGCACAGGCTCCGGACGCGCAGGCTCAGCGGCCATGGCTCACGGGCCCAGCCGCTCCGCAGCACGTGGGATCCTCCCGGACCGGGACACGAACCCGTGTCCCCTGCAACAGCAGGCAGACTCTCAACCACTGTGCCACCAGGGAAGCCCTGTCTTCTCTTTCTGTTGATGGTTTTCTTTGTTGTGCAAAAGCTTTTAAGTTTAATTAGGTCCCATTTGTTTCTTTTTGCTTCTTTTTCTTTACTTTAGGAGACAGATCAAAAAATAATTGCTGTGATATATGTCGAAGAATGTTCTGCCTATGTTTTCCTCTAGGAGTTTTATAGTATCCGTTATCTTTCATGCCTTTATAGCGCATTTATTTTTGGCACTGAACAATATTCCATTGTGTGGATGTACCATGGTTGATTTATCCATTTACCTACTGAAGGATATCTAAATTGTTTCTGAGTTTTGGCAATTATGAATATAGCTGCTATAAACATGTGTGTGCATGTTTTTGTGTGGACATACGGTTTTAACATTTTTGGGTAAATACCCAGGAGCATGACTGTTAGATGATATGGTATGCTTAGTTTTGTAGAAAAATGCCAAGCTGTCTTCCAAAGTGGCTGTACGATTTTGTACTCCTGCCAGCAACGAATGAGAGTTCCTGTTGTTACACATCCTCATCAGCATTTGGTGTTGCCAGTGTTCTGGATTTTGTCCATTCTAACAGGTGTATAGTGGTATGTAACTATTGTTTTAATTTGCATTTCCCTGATAATATACACGTGGAGCATCTTTTTGTATGCTTATTTACCTTCTGTATATCTTCTTTGGTGTGGTGTCTGTTAAGGTCTTTAGCCCATTTTTTCATCAGGTTGTTTGTTTTCTTATTGTTGAGTTTGGGGAGTTCTTTGTTGTAAATACTGAATAGCAGTCATTTATCAGATGTGTCTTTTACAAATATTTTCTCCCAATCTGTGGCTTGTCCTTTCATTCTCTTGACAGTGTCTTTTGCAGAGCAGAAGTTTTTAATTTTAACGAAGTCCAGCTTCTCAAGTCTTTCTTTCATGTATTGTGCTTTTGTTGTTGTATCCAAAAAGTTATTGCCAAACTGAAGGTCCTCTAGATTTTCTCCTATATTATTTTCTAGAAGTTTTATAGTTCTGCATTTTATATTTCGGTCTATGATTCATTTTGAGTTAATTTTTTGAAGGGTGTAAGCTCTGTGTCCAGATTCGGTTTTTTCTTTTTTTATGTAGATGTCCGGTTGTTCCAGCATCATTTGTTGAAAAGGATGTCTTTGCTCCATTGTATTGCCTTTACACCTTTGTCAGAGATCAGTTGGCTATATTCTTGTGGGTCTATGTCTCGGGAAAGACTGCCTTTCGAGAGGCTAGGTGAAGGGTGAGCCTGGACACAGGGAAAACTTGACTGTGTTACACACTGTGTAGCAGCAAGAAGCTATGACAGTGAGAAGCTAATCACAGTCCAGTTTTCTCAGCATTTGACTGCGGAAATCCAGATTGACCCCTTGTTAAACTGTGTAAGTGCTTGCAGTACAAGGAGAGGGGTTCTCAAGAAGAAAATGATTATTAATGAGAAGTAAGGGAGCTTAAGCAACTACACAGAAATGCAGAAGAGATGTGAGTGTATTTTTAGTTGGAGCTTGTAGAGTCCACTACAGTTATACAGGAGTCCAGGCAGGCACACACACATATGTATTTACACATGCTTTTCCCATTATCTGGCTTTTTCGCTCCAACAACTCAATCACCCAAACATGAAGTAATAAGAAATTTCCAGTCTAAACAAGAATTAGATACACCAAACAATATAATTAGCATCAGATGGTGATACCCAATGTGAAAGATTAGAGAAGATCCTCAGCATCAGCAGAATAGTCTCCGCTTGCACTTTAGTCAGAGAGACAGGTGGATATTTTGAGCTCTGTTAAGCAGTAAAGTTTTCATGTGTCTCTCTGGAAATGAGCTGGGATTGATGACTGGTCTGCCATCAGCTGCTTGGAAATATGGAACCCTTTGGTAAAGAATGCAGAAAGATTCTCATCAACCTTTTGGTCTGTATTGCTGACTTTGTTGCTTGTCTAATACAAAGATGTGTTTCTAATTAAAGTTGGGTTTTGAAAGAAGACAAGTTGAGGGGTAGACAGAAATTAAGTTGATCATGAAGTGGAAATACTGGACAAATAGAAAAGCTTCCAGTGTCAGGAGATAAAGAAGAGAGTATGAGAATAATAGGGAGAATTACCCTGTGTCATGCCTCAAGGCATTCCGGAGGCACTAGAAAAAGCTGTCCACTGTGGCCATTTCTAGAGCAAATCAGAACATAGCCCAGCGCTGAAAAGGGGCTTTACTTCCTTCTCAAAAGTCTAATCTTGCAAATTCAGATGGGATCATTTGAGTCTGAAATGGCCAAATAGTTACAATTAATTCAAGAATTGCTTGTAGCAAAATTTCAACATTTTGCAAGCTAAGGGGCTGGGCTGACTCACCAGAGTAATGTGCTGTCATTAATGCACGGACCTTGAAATAGAGGACCTGCCATGGTAAGGGGAACTCTCTGGGGAAACAAAGATATATTGATACTAGTTACAGTGGGATTTATTTTAGTAGACACTAGCAGAAAGTGGAGGCTGGCAATATCACAAAATGCAACTGTAGATAAATGTAGCTTCTTTCTGACCAACAGCCTGATGATGTAACGTAAATGTTAACAAAAGTTCACATACCTACGTCTATGTATTTATCAGAATAATAAAGAGGTTGATCATTTTGTTTAATAAAGTCTGTCAATGTTCCACCAAGTTTTTTTTCAAACAGAGAAAAATTCATAATACTTGTCCAGTACTATTTATTATCAGCCTACCAATTTTCTGACAATTTTGGAAGATAATAGAGTACCATTTTAAAATACATTTTATTCTTAAAATCCACAATAAACTACAAAGCATAGTTTGGACAACCAGTAACAATAAAGTTCTTCAGTGTCTATGTAAAATCATGTATGTGTGTATGTTTAACTTCAGTTCTTTCTCCGTATTTGTGTAGCACAGTTATTGCTGTAAAAATGTATGGAGGAGGAGCTATGGGTTATAACTAATGGACATATTTTATTGCTTTGGGAAAATTGTAAGACCTCCAGTGCTACCAGAGCTTGAGGTTTAAGAGATTTAAGGGATTCTACGGCAGTGTGGCTTGAGCCAGCCTCCCCAGTATTCCTTAAGTATCCCTGCCCCTCCATGGTCACATTTAATCCTGCAAAGAGGGATACAAAAGGACAGAGTTTGGATACAGCAAGAAATCTACAAATATTGGCCAATCTATTGACTTATTCCAGCAAGTTGGCCACTTTTTATGTCTTCCTTTTGAAAATGAAGAAAAAATACTCCCAGAGGTCAAGTCCTCTTATTTAGCACAGTGGCTTCTAATTTTAATAGCATAAACTTTTATAATAACAAAACTTATGGGCCACTTATATTGTAGTAATTGTTCTCTTGGAATCCATTGATTAAGACAATTCATAATGATACGATAGTCTTTATAAAATCAGTGTGCATTTAAAGAATGTAGATTTTATTAATATCTATGCGTACATATTCATTACTCACGCTGCATATTTTGTTAGAGCTAAATTCAGACCAAGCTGTCAGTGCTTTGTGTGCATATGAATTGTTGGAAGATCTTTTTCTGGTACCTGTACTCCCACTGATTGTGAACTCTTGCTCTCGCCCCTTCACCCTTTGCCCAAAGATTTCTTCTCACTCAGAACTGCTCTCAACCACCTACCCTATTTTCTGCTCTCCATAGTCTATTCTCAAGCAAAGGGATCCCTTTAAATGTAAGTCAGAGCCTGGCACTCCTCTTCTCATAACCCTTCAGGATCTTCCCTCTCACTCAGAATGGAAGCCAAAACCCTTGCCATGGCCTCTAAGGCCTCCAGGATACTGTGTTACCTCCCTGGCATCATCTCTAGTTCTCTCTCTCTCTCTCTCTCTCTACTCCAGTTCCGGACATACTGTCCTCTTTCTTCTTCCCTTGACAACCAAGTCCAACTTGGTTGGACTCCCATCTCAAGTCCTTGTCTGGATATTCTTTCACTAGGGTTCACTCTTTCACCGTTTCAAGGATTTGCTTATATCACCACATCAGAGAACTTCCCTAACCATTCTGTTTTGTTTATTTATTTTATTTTTAATTTTTTCTGGCTGCGCCGCACAGCATGCGGGATCTTAGTTCCCTGACCTGGAATAAAACCTGCGCCCCTGCATTGGGAGCACAGAGTCTTAACCACTGGACCCCCAGGGAAGTCCCCATTCTATTTTAAATTGTAATTTTGGACACATTATACTCCAAACTCCCCTTACCTGTTGAAAATTTTCCTCCATAGGAGTCATCACTATCTGATAAAATATAAAGGTTATTTGTCTGTAGTTTATTGGCTGAGTTTCCCCATTTCAGTTAAGGTTTCATGAGGCAGCAAGGCATATACTTATGTGTTTTTATTCACTACTCTATCTCCCCTAGTTGGAACAGTTTCTGGCACATGATAGGTACTCAATAAATATTTGTGAATAAATTAATCAGTTATTCTCTATGTTTAACTCAAATTATGAGGCACCTAGAATCCTTTCTTAAACCACACTTTCTGGAATGCAATCTCATTCTATCTCAAAATTGTTATTTTTTTATTCTTCCTGAGTAAATTTTGCCTGCCCTAAAAGTCACTAGCTCATTAACTTCAGGACTTCGTTTATGTTCTCCGAATGCTTCTGACACAGTGATAAGCTCTTACTAGATCTTCAAAAGCACTGCCTGGTTTAAAATGAGTTGCTTCAAAAATGTTGGGGAAAATAAATTGCTCTTTCACACCCTCCCTGTGCCAACTCTTTTGTCTTCATAAAGCACAGGTTAAAGAGGAATGTAACTTTTGAATAATGCCATTAATATAAAACTCTGACTGAGATGAGGGAAAGATGGAAAGGAACATATTTAATGCAGGACTGCATTTGAAGAATCAGTACAAGTATGATGGTGAGAAAGTGCCAGAGAGATAACCTCTAAAGCCTGGCCACCAAGTCCCTTCCACCTTATTGTTGAGAGCCTCACTAATCCACAATGCACACCTGCCAACCTGAATAGTATTCATTTACACATACCAGTGGACCATTTGTCATACGTGTAATCGTCTTCCTTTCCTCATCGAATTTCCCCGTATTTTTATAGTCGTAGTTTTTAAAGGTTAAATTCAAGCACTATTTTCTTCATTAAAATTTCCTTTATTCTCCCATGAGAAAGAAGTTTACCCTCTTGGCAATGTTATAGAACCTAATGTCTACATTTATGGACAAATGTTATGTGCCATTATGATTATATATGCATTTGATCTACCTTATTAGAGTGTAAGCTTTTTGAGGACCAAGCCTAAGATTATTTATCATATAATCTTTAGCAGCAACTCACCAATTTCACAGAGTGGGTACTGAATATATGTATGTTGGATAGGTGGATGGATGGATAAATGATTGATAAATGATTGATAGATTGAATATATACTTGACAATAGCAAAACCTCAAGTTCAAAGATACATACTTTCATTGCCAAGCACTGAATTCTTTGTTAACAGTACTTTTATATTGTGTTCAAAAGAAAATCAAGAGTTCTTTGAAAACAACATTTAATGAAACTGAACTTTTAAGAGTGAGAAACCTATGGGGCATTAAAGTTTCTTAGAAAATATGTGGTAATTCTTTTAAAAGTTTCTTGAGAACCTAAAACAATTGGGGGATGTGAAAAGGTAATTTTCTAAAATATTTTCTGCTACTTTTAATTGCAACTCTGGATTAAGAAATATTTTTAAATGTTTATTTTCAGATCTGATTGAGACAGAAAAAATATGAAAACTACAAAGTACAGTTCTTCATTTAATAATTTAGTAAGACATATATAGGACTATGTGCCAGGAATTGTTGGAATTTATGTTTTTAATTAAGTTAATATTGTATTTATAATTTCAAGTCACTCACAAACTTAACGCTAAAACTAAATCTAGTGAGAAAAAACAAAACTACCTATCAAACGTGGATCTTTTATAATCAGTTTGTTACACTGAAAATATCAATAATTATATCTTTTAAATTTCCTATTATAATAACTTACAATGCTGTTCAGATGCAGATGAAAATGTATAAATGTTGTCATTTGAGTGACTATCCTATTTAATTTGATATTTACCAATAAATCGTGTTATGTTTCTGAACTACTTCTAAATAGGTTAAATCTTAAAACATATCTACCATGTAAGCCAACCAAAGCAATGCCTATGAAAATAAGAATGCAGCACTGAATAAAATGAAAATGAAAAGCAGAACTGATTTTTTGTTTGTTTTTTTTCTTGTTGCAAGAGAGGAGAGAGAGCACCTAAAAGTCAAATGAGCTGGACCTGGGATAAAACCTGAGACAGCACTTAAGAAAGTACTTCACACAGTGGTCAAATCCATCCAAGTCAGAACATCTTGAATAGTCCATTAACTGTGGGCCTTCCTACCCTAATTAATACAGGAAGGTGTCCTAGGATATGAGAAGAAAGGAATTCACTTATCTCAGCTAGGTCAGCAACAAGCAGATGGGCTTTTTAATACATACAACTCTCAGAATTGTTACATCCCAAAGGTGGCAGCATAATGTTTTAAAATCATACTCTATTGAGCCTTCAACAACTATTGTTCTTTGTATCCTAAGATGCTGTCTTTCTGCCATTCTTCATGGTTTCAGTACAGTAGCGTTTACCTAACCCTCTCATATGACTACATTTTTTCCTGTACCTTGTCTTATTTATTCCATTCGTAAACCTTGTTTTACTATGAAGATAGAAATATGAATAACGTACTATGTTGTTCTTCTAAAACTAACAGCAGGAGAGAATACAGGGTAATAATGCAAAAACAAGCTCGTATACACTTCACAAAGATAAGACAGAGGATGTGTGAATAAACATATGGGAGATATTACCTGCAAAGATTTCCTAAACAATGTAATGCCTCACTTGGACTTGGAACATAATATTTTATTTGCGTAAGTTGAAAGAATAAGAAAAACATTCTGGAAAGAGGAAGCTAATAGTGCAAAACTATGAAAGTATAAAATGAATATAATATATAGGAAACTTGGAAAAAATCAGCTTTGCTAAAGTAGAAAGTGAAGTATAAAGCCTCCCACCAATGGAAAATGGTTTCGGGAGCTAGAGTTTAAAGCATAAAAAGCTTCAGCTGTCGAGATGGCAGGGGTAGGTATCTTCTCCAGCAGTGAGAAGGTAAAGACTAGACTTCAGTTTTAGAGGTCTCTTGGCAGTAGGATGAACTATGGATGATTTCTCAGTAAGGAAATGGCAGTGGGAATAGGAAGTAACAGAAAGTGATTGAAAGAAATAGAGATTTGCTGAATAGTCAGATATGGGATAGGAATGATTCATATAAGATGGTTCTCTGCTTTCTTGCTTGGGAACTAGAATTAATCTACACATCATCTCCCAAGATAGTTAATACGGATTGGAAAAATATTGGAAGAAAAAAGGCATTTTTTATTTTGGACTTTATTTTGACATCCATATGATAATCCACTTGGACATGCAATTCTTAAAAAACTTGTATTTTAAAAACCTTTAATTTCAAGTGTGTAGCTAACGAGCTTTAAGTCTTGAAAGTATTGTTACCTTTTAAGTAGGAATTTTAAATATGAGTTTTGGGGTTTTTTGCAGAATTGTTATTGTTTAGTAATTATAAGTACAATATATAGCTTTAAAATGTTAACCTCCTTGTGAAAATCCAGCTGAGATGTCTAGCATTTCAATAGCTTCTTTTCCTTTCACCAGTAAGACCATCCTAAATAGCACAGTTTCTTTCGGATTCTTTACTTTTGTTAGTGATCATCATAAAAGCAAAGTCTCTCAAACAATTCACTCAAGTGTCAAAGCAAAAGCATTTTTATTTTAAGGAGTACTAGTTTCTAATTTTCTGACAAAAAATAATAAAAAGTGAAGTCATCTGATGACTTTTCAGGATATCTAATTTACCTGTCTGAATGACTCTATAAGAGAAATACTTGAATGGATCTGAAATCTGGAAGGCAGGTATGGAGTTGTGATATAGATTAAACTAGGATCAGATTTACAAACATTTTTGCAGGAAAACAGAGGCAGTTAGGAATATTGAATTCTCCAAAAGCAAGTCAGTAGGGAAAAACAGAGACATGAGGAGAACAGCCCAGAGTACTAAAATGCTAGTATTATTATATTTTTCTTAAATAAATTTTTTAATGACAAGATAAAACCACCTACTATGTGTACATCTAGATTTTATGAATATCAATGTTGTTTTATGAATAAAATAAGAAAATTGTTTTGCTTTTATTGACAGGTTTTGGTGCTATTCTTTTATAAGTTTGAGTGCAGTTTTCTTTTGGATTTTAATACCCCTCTTCCCTGTGGACATATGATTCTGAGCTTCATATGTGGGAGCAACCATCACGCAGATGTCTAGAATTCTTATCTCTTCTCCCAGTAGGTTTGTTTTTAATTCACTCTCCACACTTGTACCTCTACCCTCCTTAATAAAAATGAAATCCCTTTTTTATTCATTAGCATTTTAATAGAAAAAGAAGGCTACAATAATGGTATATGCTATGTCCATATGCTATGTTAAATAGGACCGAGCATTCTGTAATTCCCAGAAGAAAAGTTTCATGCAGGCTAAATACAGCATTTTTATTTTATCAGCACTAGATATGGTAGTATTTTCTTTCCTCAAAGCAATTATGGTAAGAGCACCTAAACGTCTAAAAATAACATTTGGTTATTTTGCCTATGTTGTGAGATTATTATCTTAACTATGTTTTGTTGAAGCAAAACTTAAGTCTACCAGAGCATTTTTATTGATATTTTAATTTATTCTTTTAAAGTATGATTGGGATTGCAAATTTTCAGTTAATTTGCTAACTGCCTTATGATTGATATTTGAAGCAGCCAGGCATGCATTCCCATTTAGAACAGAGCTACCTCTCCAGCTTTGAAATCTCACTGTCATATTTTCAGTGGGCCTCCATACGCCAGCTTAAAAAAACTGAAGGGCACCTATCTGCATGCAAAGAGTAGGTGTCTAACTTAGAACTTCTTTCTCATTTTCAAGATATCTTTATTTGGTTGTCATAGCTACTTATTAACAACAATAATAGAATAAAAAACATAACAACTATCTTCAGGGTTATCAGAATGATATGTTTTAAAGTTTACAAAGCCACCAAATAAACTATCTCAGTTTGGTCTCTGTCAAGTAGATGGCACAAGTTTAATTACGGTCATCTTATAGGTAATTCAACTGAGGCTCACTCATCTGTCCACAGTCACTTGGCAATTTAACAGTGAAGGCAAAACATGAACCCAAATCTTTAAATTTCCTATTCAGATCTCTTTTCTCTATATTTGTCAAATCTTTAATGTCACAGATACCTAGGAAGAACCAGTTGAAAGCTTTCTAGTTTAATAAAGTTGATCTTCTTGGTGCATAGGATTTCCACCTCTTTTTCCTTCTCTCCCTAGGTCATATTTTGTCACAATTTTCCTCATGAATGTCTTACTTTCATCTGTATTTTTATCTTGTTCACATAATTGATGTGTTTTTTTCCCACTTAATTAAGTGCTGTAAGAATCTCTAAACCACATTATGCATTTTCTATATTATCCTTCTTGTTCTTTTTTTAGGGATGAAATGTTCCCACATGCTACATAAAATGTATGTTCTTTAAGATGCTAAATGTTACGAGGATACATCTGTACCAAAAGTAACATCTAGGCACCAGATTCTGTAGAGAATGGATATTTAGCACATATTTAGTGTTGAAGTGGATTATGATAGCTCAATCGACTTTGGCAAAGAAAAAAGATCCTTAGAAAAGGCAAACTTTGGAATACTCTACTCTTGCCTCTTCTGTTATTTGGTTTTAGCTTTTTTATTGGATATGGGTTATTATGGTTACTATGATAATAAAGGGAGTTTGTGGAGAAGTATCACAAAAAGCAGAGAAGGACTCCTGTATAAAAGCTTGTGAAGTTTTCTTTTTTTCTTAGAATTAGGCTTGAAATGTGACAGGCTTGTTTCTCTGGGGAATCCAAGTCCTTTATCAGATATTTGATTTGCAAATCTATTCTCTCAACCTGTACTTTGTCTTTCCAATCTCTAAGCAGTGTCTTTCAAAAAGTAGGAGTTCTTAATTTGGATGAAATCCAATTTAACAATCCTTTGTCTTGTGGGTCATGCTTTAGGTGCTGTATATAAACAATCCTTGTCTGATCCAAGGTTATAAAATTTTCTAGCATGTTTTCTGCTAGAAGTTATGTAATGTTAAGCTTTACATTTAGATCCCATGATCCGCTTTGAGTTACCTTTTTCTCTATGGTGTTAGGTATCGATTAAAATTGTTTTAGTTTTACATATGATTTTCTAATTGCCCCAGCAACATTTGTTGAATAAATAATTTATCTACTTATTTGGTTCTTGTTTAGTTTCTCTCAACAATGTTTCAGAGTTTTCATTGTTCATTTCTTGAACATTTTTTTTTCAGATATATTTCCAAGCCCTTACACCCATGAAATAGTGCCACATCAGGGATTCAATGTTGGTTTCAGCTGTTGGCAGATTAGCTACTCAGCAGTAGCAATAGTCAGTTCAGCCTTAGAAAGGGGAAGTCCATGTTGTTGAGTCTCTGTCCATACCACTGTGACCAACCACTCTCTTTCACTGTCCCATTGAACAAGAACTGGAGTGACTGGACAAGGAAGCTGACTGAAATCCACAGATCATGTCATTTTGTCCACTGATTATTATTTTGTCCACTCTGATTACTAGAAGTTTCTTCTGCAGTGAATGTCGATTGGTGGACATTCATACAGAACACAAGTATTTTTACAATGTGTGTCTATTCCAAGAGATCCATCCACATACTTCTTTCCCAAACTTACTTTTTGCCAGTCTTTTAATCTTATTTCTTCCAAGTCCTTGGCCATCCACCCAAACACTTATGAACTGCCCATAAATCATTAGAGATCTTTCTGCCCAAGTCTCATTCAATATATACTGAGCAACAAATTTACTGCTCATTGGGAAAATTTTTCTTCACCACTGATCTTCATTCAGGGTCATTCCTGAATGGGTTAATAGTACTATAGCATTCCATTTGTGGTGGTCAGAGCTTATCTTGTGACCCATTTCTAGAGCTCAAGTTTGTTCTTCCTCAGTTATTTGGTTTCAAGGACCCCTCCAGGAATCCTAAGGTTTGAAATGAGGGAGAGGACACAATGCTTCAGGAGTTGGTGTCAAAGCAGTCAGAACCACCTATTCATGCAACTTACTTGTATCTTGCTCATTAGGTACAATCAGCATGATGGTATCCAATATATTATACCCATATGATGGTTTGCAGAATGCCATTAGGATCAAGATCTCAGCAGACAACATTATGGCAAAGATCATGGGACTGTTTAACTCTAGTGCAACACTGTGAAGTTATATTGTTGGCCCTGGCAGGTAAAAGTAAACTGCTTTTGGCCATACCTAAAAATTGGTATGAAGAAAAATGCATTATCCAGGCCAATATTGGCATACCAAATACTAGGGGCTATACCGATTTGCTCCAGTAAAAATACTACATCTGGTACAGCAATGACAGTTGGAGTTTCCACTTGATTAAGTTCATAATAGTTCGCTGTCATTCTCCATTTGCTTTCTGAACAGGTAAAACTCATAAATCAGATGGGAAGATGATATACATTACCACCCCAGCTTCTTTCAAGTGTTCATGGTGGCATTAAATTTTGCGATTCTGCCAGGGATATGGTTTTGCTTCTGGTTTACTATCCTATCTTGGCAGGAAGTTCAAAGGACTTCTTTCTGTTTAGCCCTCTAAACACAATAGCTCTCACCACATGGGTTAAAGAGCTGATGTGGGGATTCTGCCAATTGTCAAGCGTGTCTACTTCAATTACATATTCTGTAGCTGGGAAAATAACCATAGTGTATCTGCAAACCTACTGGGACCTCTGTGATTCAGACTTGAGTTTCCACCAGAGCAGCATAGGCCTCTATTTTGACTGGTGGGCCACAGTGACATTTCAAGTCACCAGGAATAAGTCTCAGTTCAGTGCCAGCATCTAGTAATCCCTGAAAGGTCTAGGTCTTTCTTTTCCCCCAAACAAAGTCACTCTAGTAAACGGCTGATGATCTCTTTGGGAAAGGCTTAGAGGGAGATTTACAGTGTGTACTTAAAGCAATTGTTCAGTGTCCTCTCTCTAGGGGACCAGAACTCCTGCAGGCAAGGGTTCTGGGTCTGTGAACAAACAAGTCTGGAAACTGGGTGAGAGGAGGTAATTTTCCACTTTGGCAATCCAAGTCAGGTTTCTTGTTACTGGACTTAGGGTTTTTCCTATTATGTAAATAAAGCAATATGCTACTAGGTTGTCCATTTATTTCATTCCTAGAGACACTGTGATCAATTAGCCACCACCTGCAGATCAATGCATTCTAATTACTGGCACATCCCTGTTTCCCTTTATGGTTGATGTGACCACCTTGCCTTTAATGATTAAGTACTGCTGCCTGGCCTCTGCTATTCTGGGATTCTATCATTTTTTTTTTGAAATCAGGGAACCCATCTGAATGGTGGTATCTCCCGCAGTCACACCTGACCTACAACTGAGAGTGACCACAGAGCCTTTCAGAGATGCTCTTGTCACTAACATATTTACCAATGTCTTAGTGAAGACAGTATTTTCTATGTCTCCTCATGGATCATGGTTGTGGGATGGGTGTACAGGTCACACATAACAAATCTAGTACATTTCTATCTCCCTTTGGATTTTCTTGGAGCCTTTGGATTGTCTTTTCATTTCATGTCAGGGAAACTCTGGCATCTGTCTTATTAAATGGATGCTACAATTGAGTTTATATCCACCCAAACAACCAAGTAAATGATTAAAGCCATATCCAACTGCACAAACAGATGCATTAAATCTGGACTCTCTATTAAGTGCACCTATATCAGTGAATTCAGTCTAATCTAGTGTTATATTTGGCCCTCTTTGGTCTAACACACTTAAAATCTATTTGCACATGTTTCTTAGACTTCTGCTGCCATATATTAGCAAAGTCTTAAAAATCGTTCAATATATAAGCTATTTCTTTTGCCTCCTGGAGTGTGGAGAAAAGGAGTACCTGTCCTATTGGATTATGCAGAGATGTGACCCTAGTTATGGATATGGCAGCAAGAGGATGGTTGCAGTGAGGCTCAAGGAAAATGAGCATTACTTTTCAAGGTATGTTATCACAGAGTTTTCAAAATAAAGAAATCTAGTCTCCTTGGCCCTTTGGGGGAAAGCTTCTTGTACTTTGAAGGGAGTCTCAAGGTGACTAGGGGATTTAATATTGTCAGTTTCATCTGGGTCCAATGAGATATCTCAAATTTGAGTTTAAGGATTTAATTCTTTCCTAATTAATGTCTTAATTTTCACGTGAGGAACTAGGAGAAACTGAATTCAACTGTCACTGTAATATAGAAACTTCTAAGATTAAAAATCGTATTTGATTTTCAACAATATCAGCCCTGTTGCTGCTAGAAATAAGACTCCTTTAGGGCTGTCATTGAAGCTGTGTTATCACAGTCAAAATTCAAGTGATATTACACCACTTCAGTATAACATAAGAATCTCCCCACAGGATACTTTTATTTCTCCCCTCCTGGCCTCTGGGCTATCTTTATTATAAACTTTATTTCTATATAGGTTGTAAAGTAAATATTGCTATCTGTAGTATAGTTATTATTTTCACTTTAAACAATGGATTATCTTTTCAAGAGGTTTAAATTTTAAAAGTCTTTATGCACATAGCTACGATTTCCAATAATCTGCATTGCTTTACGTATAACCACATTTCCATCTGATATCATTTTCCTTCTCCTTAAAGGACTTCATTCAATATTTTTAGTGGTACTAGTTGGCTGCTCATGAATTCTCTGAGCTTTTGTATAACTGAAACTATCTTGATTTCTCCTTTGTATTTTGAAAATTCTTTTCCCTGGTATAAGTTTATAGATTGTCAGGGTTTTAATTTTGTTTTGTTTGATTTTGCTTTTATTTTCCCTTAGCACAGCAGATTTCCAATAAAAAATAATGCAATGCCCTACGTCTTTTGACCTGCATTACTTTGGATTAGAAATCTGCTGTAATTCTTATCCTTGTCCTTAAGCATGTAATCTAACATTTTGCTCTGGACATCTTTAAAATATTCTCTTTATCACTGGTTTTACGCACTTTGATTATAATGTCCTTTGATGTAGTTTTCTTCATGGTTCTTGTGCTTGGGTTCTGTTGAGATTCTTTTTTTAAAAAATTTATTTATTTTGTTTATTTTATTTTTGGCTGTGCTGGGTCTTTGATGTTGTGCACAGGCCTTCTCTAGTTGCGGCGAGCGAGAGACACTCTTCATTGCAGTGAACTGGCTTCTCACTGCAGTGGCTTCTCTTGTTGTGGAGCATGGGTTCTGGGCACGTGGGCTTCAGTAGTTGTGGCGCCCAGGCTTAGTTGCTCCCCGACATGTGGGATCTTCCCAGATCAGGGATTGAACCTGTGTCACCTGCATTGACAGGTGGATTCTTAACCACTGTGCCACCAGGAAAGCCCCTGTTGAGATACTTAATATCTGTGAGTTAATAGTTTTCACCAAATTTGGAAAGAGTTTATCCATTGTTCCTCCTTTGTTTTTTGTTGTTCTCCTTTTGTTAGAGAACTCCAATTATATTTATATTAGATCCCTTTATTTCTCCCACAGCTCACTGATTATCTATTCATTTATTTTACTTTCTATTTGTGTTTTATTGGGGATATTTCATTTTCAGCTATTAATCTCGTCTCTAGAATGTCTTATCTGCCATTAGTACCATCTAGTGTATTTTTCATCTCATAACAATTTTCACATGTTAAAATTTTAATTTTCACATCTAAAAATCCAACTTACAATTTTTATATCATTTTATGTCTCCCTCAACTTGTTTAATATTTCCTCTAATTCTTCGACACCTATACAAGACCATAACATCATTTTTTCACCAAATTCACTATGACCTCATCTTCAATGGCATTTCCCATTGTTCTCTTAGAAATATATGGGATATACTTATACTAAAATAATTATTTGGGTTTTTAAAAAATTGAAATCCAGATGTGACTGAGCATCCTATATATATCTGACATTCCTAATAGCTAACCTCACTTCATGACATTTCCTAACTTTTTTAACTTTATTTACCTACTTAGAACTAAACACCAGTAGATCTCCTATATACTTTATTTATTTATTTGCTAATAATTTGCCTTCTTCCACCAGAAGGAAAGCTCTGTGAGGGTAAATATTTGTATGTTTTGCATACTGCTGTTTCAGTGTCTATAACAATGCCACACATTATTGGCATTTCCTTAATATTTGCCAAATTAATAAATGGATGAATAAATAAACAAGTATTTAATTGATTGATTGATTGATTAACCTTGGAGAAATATTCTTCCTGAAAGAGAAAATGGAGGATGAGAGAGGATAAGAGAAGTAAAACAGAGGCTGTTGTACAAATCACAGTGCTTTCTTTTCATTATCTTCCACTTTCCTGATTACATTTCAGAAAATATTATTTAGAAGTGGACAGTGATATATTTTGTGGTTTTCTGAGCACTTAGTTTTAAGGCAAAAGTCCTACCGGAAACAGTCATCTAATGAAATGAACCATTTGCTGTGCATTTAGTTTATTTTTGTTCTCTAAGATACACTTTTTCTGATTTCTCTGTGAACCACTTATTTTTCTCAAAGCAGAAGAACTTTAAAGAACTTGACTGCTTTGTCCTTTAATTCAGATTGAAGGGTGGCTGGAAGGACAGTTTTGTACATAAAGGAAAGGGTGATATTTTAATTTTCTTTCCCTTGTTCCTGTGAAAAGCAACTCTAAATCCTGCTAAGGTAATGAGACTCGTGAGCTTGGGTTACACTTAAGGATTCCATGACGAGAATACTGTATTACAGTTTCTTTCTCTAGTTTCTAAATGTCGGCATTGATATTACCAGGCAGCATAAAGATATCAATCATCAAAAAGCTTATCGACTGTTCAAAATGGTTCTATCAATATCTAATTTGCTGTCTGATCTAAAGCACAGTCAGCCAGTGCAATGCCAACATACCGGCTCTGTCTTTCAGGATATGTCATCTTCCCTCTATAGACAATGAGAAAAGCCTTAATTTTATCGTTGGACTGACACACAGAGAAATCCCCTTTACGTGCTAGAAGGGAAAATGTTAAAGAAAAACACCAACTTTTCTGTTTCTGTCTCTACTATCTACACCTTAGAGTTTACAATGTTTCGGTGCACCTGACACAAGTCTTACATTAAAAATAAATCAGACATTTTTTAAAGATTCTATAAAATTGTTATCATTGAACTAATGAATAGCAAACTCCTGTCCATCACTAATTATGAAACATTTTCCATTTGCAACTACACATTTAATTCTATTTGTAATTTTGACTTTCAATTTGAAATGGCTTCTCAAAGGGTCAATTTGGGCAGAAGTTGAAAGTAGCTTATATCCTTCCCAGGGTTTATACCTGATTCCAAATCCTCCCCTTATGTACTCTTCTGTTTCTCCATTTTCACAGCCATATTCTTTTTCTTCTCAAGTGAAAAGAGGAAACCCTACCTAAAATATAGTTAGTTGACCCTCCATTTTAGTGCAAATAGGCTTGTACTACATAATCTTGTACTACACAAAAATGGCTCACAGTACCTAAGGTGCAACTCATTCATTCATGGATTCTAATTCACCAAATGCATATTGATCACTGATATATAGGTCAGACCCTATACTAGTCACTGCACAAAACAACCTATCAACATAGATCTGATCTTGTCTTCATGGAGTTCATGATCTAGTGGAAGAGAAGCCCAGAAGTTCAAAATCTCATAGTTAATCTGAACTTGCTGTATCTCTTATCATATGCATCCCATTTTCTCTTGTTGCTGTACATAATTTGGAAAGTGTTTTGTAATTTAAGAAGCTCAGTTTTAGAGCATGTTACGTCTTTAAAAGCTATTGAATATATGAGCACAGTAGGGAAATGTAAGAATTGGATTCAGTTTTCCCCTACCTACTTGCTCACTTTTCATTCTCTTCCTGCCTCTCAAGTGAAACAGCAGAACATCAGCATTACAGGTACACCACAAAATTTGGAGGCAAAGCTGTGTCTTAGCAATTTATCTTATCTATGTGAAATATCGTACAGTGGATTGAGAGTGGAACTAAACATGGGAAGAAACAGATGGATGGTAAGAGATTTTTCTTTCCCTTCTGAAAAGAAACTTTGCAACTATTTAAATGTTCCTCCATTCCCCATGCTTAATCAATAATAGCAAAAGCATTTGCTCCTTGGCTGGAAGCATTTCATTTCAGAAACTTTATCAGAAGGAATATATATAACACAGGCAGACATCCAGGATATCAGCAGAGAGGATTATGGTACACATATGACATTTAAATACTGACTAAAATAGCATACTTTCTTCCAAACCTCAGAAAATATAGATCTAAGATCCTTGGGGTATGTTGGAGGGCAGTTATGTTTCATAAAAGTCTGACTTTCTAAAGTAGGAAAATGAGAAGACTGTAGACTCTCAGCTCAGAGGGAAGATCCTTGGTGGAAAGAACTGGGTTCCAGCAGCTTCCAGATTTAGGCTTCCACGTGAAAAGCTAGCCATTGCTGCATGACAGTTGCTATGATGCATCACTTTATCACTCCAAAACAAAACAGAACAAAATGTCTTAGATTGGAGCTGTATAACTTTGCTATAGCAGCATTAAAAGCATTCCACAATTCAATGACCTGAAACGACAAGTATTTATTTTCTCTCATGTGTTTGAAGATCAACTGGGATTGGCTGATCTAGGCTGAGATTGGTTCCAGCTGTTTGCCGCCTTTTCCATGTGACACTTGTCCTTCTCTGGGACCAGCAGGCTGGCTGGGTCATTCCTCTCTCATAGTGATGCCAGAGTACAAGGGAAACCTCCAAGGCCTGTTAAGACCTGGTTGGAGCCACCATCCTCTCACTTCTCCTTCACTGTATTGGCTAAAGCAGGTCACATGGTCAAATCCAAAGTCAAAGGCTTGTAAATTATACTCTGCTTTTGTAGTGGGAGGACCTTCTCTAAACAGAGGGAGGAGTGAAAAAGTGCCAATCAGTGCAACGTTCCTAGGAACCAGTATAAACTCATGTGTTCTATCTCTTCTTCAGAAGCCTTAAAACTGTCCTGAATTGGCCTCTGATTTCTAGTCAAGCCACATGAAGATGGTATTCTTTTTCTACTGTCGCTGTGAAAAATTATTATAAACTTAGGGGCCTAAAGCAACACAAGTTTATTATCTTATAGCTCCGTAGGTCAGAAGTTCAACATAGTCTCACTGGGATAAAATCAAGGTATAGGCAGGGTTGTGTTCCTTCTGAAGACCCTAAGAATCCATTTCCTTGCCTTTCCCAGCTTCTAAAGGCTGTCTGCATTCCTTGGCTCAGAGCCCTTCTTTCATCATCAAAGTCAACAAACTCAGACTGAGTCTTTTTCATGGGGCTATCTCTCTGGTTCTCATCTACCTCCCTCTTTCCTTTTTAGAGACCCTTTTAATAACATTGGTCTCTTACCTAGATTATCCCGGATAATCTCCTTAGTTTAAGGTTTGTTGATGTCCATTCTTGATTCCATCTGCAAATTTAATTCCCATTGCCATGTAAACTAACATATTCATGGTTAGTGAATTAGAATGTGAATATTTTTTGAATGGGCATTAATCTGCCTACTGTTAAAGAAAAAAATATTCATGACATTTGTTAAAGGACAGTAATGAAGGCTTTATTTAGGGGGATACTGCAATGGGGTTTTATTGTCAGGGAGAAAGATAAGGCTCAACTCTGAATACAATAATGAAAAGCAGGAATCTATAGCCTAGGAGCAGGTAGGAGAAGGGTGGATGGAAAATTACTAAGAGGAAACATTAAGAGGTAAGGGGAGATTCTGGCTAAACCAAACTAATAGGATTCTCACTGAAGGAAGGCCAGGGTGACCAGACATCACCTGCGGAATGGTGGAGGATGAGGAACCTGATCATGTATCAGAGATGAGGGATTCTGTCTGAACTTACACAGAATTCTTGCTAAAATTGGGCCATGCAAAGACAAGCACAGAGGTCCAAAAGTTAGAGCCTAGTCAAGGAGATGGTTCAGAAGAACTTGACTGGGGTTTGGTCAAGAAGAGAATATTTGTTGCTACCATAGAGATCATATCTTTTTTGTTACTAGTAACTTCAAAGAAACAAGAACATATATGCTCTTGGAGGAGGATGAAGTGTTTCATATACCTCCCTTGTGTTCTAGATTATTTTTTTTAATAACATTTATTATTACAGTAGCCTCCCCCCACCTGCAGTTTCTGTTACCAGTGGTCAACTGTGATCCAAATATGTTAAATGGACAATTCCAGAAATAAACAATTCATATGTTTTAAATCGCAAGCCATTCTGAGTACCATGATGAAATCTTATGCTGTCCCACTCCCTCTCAACCTGGATATGAATCAACCCTTATGTCCAATGAATCCACACTGTATATATATACTACCTACCTGTTCATCACTTAGTAGCTGACACATTTATCAGATCAACCGTGGAAGTATCACAGTGCTTGTGTTCAAGTAACCCTAATTTTACTTAATAATGGCCCCAAACACAAGAATAGTGATGCTAGAGATTTGGATATTCTCTTACTGTGCCTGTTTTATAAACTAAACTTTATCATAGGTGTGTATGTATAAGAAAAAACAGTATACATAAGGTCCAGGCATCCCCTAGGGGTCTCAGAACATATCCCCTCCAGATAAGGAGGGACTACTGTATTCTAATTATGTAAGTAAATTCGGTTCATAGTGAAAATTTTATAAATAGAGAAATAAAGAAAACTAGAGTAAAACATAGTCCTACAATTAAGTAGCTACTTTTAATTACCTTGAGAATAACTTTATAGATAAAATGTCTTTCTATCCACATGTTTTCATTTAAACCTCATTCTCACTAATGTATAATGAATCAAACTGTATGATGGACTGATGGAAAAATTCCTAGTATGATTAGGGGAAGGATTAAAAAACAAGGAAACACAGGGACAAATAGGAGTATTGTGTGTGGGACTAGAGGCAGATGTTTTTGAAAATATAATTATCTGGAGAAAGCAAAGGTTGTTACTCATCGCAACCATATTCCCAACTTGAAACTCTTGCCTTTGTTTGCCCCTGTCTACTTTCAATTGTGTTGCAGCAAACAGAATTTCTAGGTGACTGTAGATGTGTATGAGATGGGGTTAGGGAGTATTTGTTTGGCCTACCATAACAGCATCATCTAATAGGAGCTTCACTATTTAGCCATTTTGCATAGGCCAATCATTTTCACAGGATTTATGAGAAATACTTTCCTTCTTTCTTGTTTTTCTAATTTAGCAATCTTATTTCTCAAAGGAGTAGAAATCATGGCTAGTTATACCAATTGTATCACTAATGTGGTAGGGAAGAGACAGGTACATTTTCTAGCAACTAGTCATTATCTCTGGGAGCTTAAGCCTACAATTCAAGGTAACAGAATACAAATGGAAATAATATTCGGTATTTTGGCTAGGCAAATGAACATGATAACTGAATTATGGCATATTTCATGGCCCAGAGACTGGAAAGCATAGAATATGAGTTGGAATTCAGTGATCATATAGCAGCAGTCGTCAGTATTCTTTTTTGTATATGTACTTTTCAACTTACTGAGTTTTTTTAGAAACTATTCTTGCCTTTAACAAATTCATAATCAACGGTATCAATTTAACATAATAGAGATATGAACAATGTACTCTGAAAGAGAAGTGAGTGGTTAATTGTCCCTGAAGGTGGCCAGAAAAATAACTTCATAAAACTGTTATTGTCACATCTGTAATGAAAGTACAGATATTCTTGTTCCTAATACAGAAAATTTTAAGTGTTGTTTTCAGAGAACTGTTTTTAAAACAAAACGTAAACCTGGTGTGTGTGTGTGTGTGTGTGTGTGTGTGTGTGAATGAACACCAGTCACACATATGCATGTGTAATCTGGACTGAGATATTAGGAATAAACTCAGGGTTCTCATTGACTTTCCATGTGACTTTGGCCAAGTCAGTTTGCCTCTGCACATCTTTCTCCTCATCCTTAAAATGAAGGAGCAGAATTACTGGCTTTCAGACTCTCCTACTTGCTCTCTCATATTTTTTTATGGTTTGCTCTTTAGTTATACAACCTGGAATCTAAAACATACTGAGAGAGAATTCTCCATGGCATTTCTGCACATCTTGTATCAGCTTTTGTCCCAGACTATACTTTTAAGCATGTTTGTGGCTTGTATAACAAACAGTTTTGGAAATAGAGATAGTGTCACCTTCTGGGGAAGAGGACAGAGTTATATCCTGAACAAAATAAAGATAATGTCTCCCTTTGGGGCAAAGTTGGGCAGTTTACTAGCAGCACCTTTTAGATGATCAGAGGGTACTGAAGAGTTACCCAAATGGAGTACAAGATGTATTCAGGTTCAGAAAACACCAGCTTCTCCAGGGCTTAATGAGGGGACCCGGTATGACAGTGGCCCTAAGAGGATTCGACTCCAGTGAATGATGGGATACTGCTAGAGAAGTAGACTGTTGTCTCATTATGCAATAAAGGTAGTTCTGAGTTCTCCTTATGCAATAAAGGTAGTTCTGTGTTCTGAGAAGTAAATTATTGTGAAATAGCTTAGTGATTGAGATTAAAAACATTACTCAAAAGATTTTCTGTGGTGATCCTAGGTATTCCTTAAACCTGAATGCATATTTGTCAGGCTGCTAGTAGTAGATCCTATTTCTATTTGCACAGAATCTTTAAAATCTTTAAAATCATTCTGAATTCCTTCCCTTGCCTTTTTCCTGTAGATCAACTCCTCACTATCTCCACCTTCCCTTGCCTTTTTCCTGTAGATCAACTCCTCACTATCTCCAATATCATGGTCCAAGCTCTTAGTATATCTCACTTCACAGGTGGCATCCTGACACCAAAAGTTGTCATTCTAATACCTAGCATCCATGCTTCATGATGGTAACAAAATGATTTTGTTCTAAAATGCAAACATTACATCATTCTGTTAGTTTAAAGATATTAATGTGGTCAAGGGTAAAGTTTAAATTTGTTGGTGAAATGGAAGAAGCTCTTTAGAATATGCCCCCTGTTTATCATTCCCCCTTACTTCTTGCCTTTCCCTTGCAAGCACCGTCCATTCTAGCCATGTTATGCTATTTACAATTTTAAGATCATCTTGTAGTTTCAAACTGCTGCGCTTTTCCACAGCTGCTCTATCTCCCTGTGAAGGCCATTCCTCCATTTTCCATCAGATCATTTTTCATCATCTTTTAAGTCTTAGCTTAAATATGCTTTCTTCCAGTAAAAATTCTACAATCCCCAGCCCATTTAAAAATTTCTGAGTTCCCATAAACCATTGTGCACAATAAATACAATATACTTGTCAGCATTATTGTTTATTTTTGTTTTCTATCTTCCACTAGGCTCTAATCTCCTTGAAAAGACATCATGCTTTATTTCACTTAAAATGGAGATACATGTAGTTCCAAAATTAGGAATAATCTCACATCCAAAAATCTATTAATCAGTCATTGTTTGACACTCAAAACTTATTCCCCACTGAATCAGTCTTATACACTTCAAAGATGTTCTTTAAAAAGTACCTTCCCGGAGAAATTTAAAACTTTAAGGAATACTTTTTTTTATGTGAAGCACATTTTAAAATAAAAACTATAGGTTTCTAGAGTTGAATAACAGTTTCTTTGAATGTGACATTAAGCGGAGATTAAGCCATAATGGGACCCAAGATTTTTTCATGTTCACACCTAAGAGACTTCCAAATTACAGGTTCACCAAAGGTACAAATTGGAGCTGCAGCTTAGATTAAAATAATCAACTTAGCACTGAATTAGTTCTGTATGCATTATGACTTCCTAACTATTGGGTTCATGGTATTAAGCGTACACATTCCTCAGACGTAAGTTTTTGTGGCTCTTTAGTATTTAACAAAAGATTCAAAAAATATCCTGTTACCAGTGTTATATTGAGAACTGCAGTTTTGGAGGAGTGTGTGCACTTTGAGACTTGAGAAACTGATAGCTATGGCTTTAAATATTCAATGTAAATTTGCAAATTGGAAAGTTGTTTTTACCCAGATTACTGTCTAGAGTCTTTTTGGGTGGATAAAAGATAAATCTCAGATCTGCTCATATTTGTTTAAAGCTTCTGCCCAGACCAGGCAGCTGCCACCAGGTACCTAAGAATGTTGCCTATGCTGTGGGACATGCAGTCAAAAGAATTTAGAACTACTGTAGTGCAAATAACTGAAAGATGCAAGAGCAATTCCAGGAGGGTATTGCAACAAGAAGCAGAGAAAAAGACATTGAATTATTATTAGAACACACCACTGCAAAGGTCCAGAAAAAGCAGTGTCAGTGAAGGAAAAGGGCTAAAATCTAGGTGAGTGTAGCACTAGGGTGACTCATGGATACCAAGCTATGAAAATCAGCAGATATTTACCTTCTACATAGAGAGATCAAGAGGTCCCTGGGGGCTATGATTCTTATGCCCAGTTTATAGCATGTAGTACTGAGAAAAAAGAAACTACCATGACATTTTTAGGACTAGAATATAGTTATTCAAGGCAACTCTGCAGGGATGTAGAACATGATTGAAGGTCTGGCATTTCTGTAGTAAGTTTACATAGCACTAATTCATTGTCACATAGGAAGCTAACAATGAATAACACATTCAAAACAGCAGAGAGAAAGCACAAATTAACCATAAATTACAATAATTATACTGATAGTAGATTTCTCAAAAGCAAAATTAGAAGTCATGATATGGTGGGAAAAATTCTTAAAAATTCCTAGAGGAAGTCTCTGCTAACTTTAAATTTTATATGCAGTGAAACTAACTTTGAAGGATGAGAGTGAAAGGAGGATGGTTTAAGAAGAAAATACTGACTGAATTTAGCATAAATAGACCATCACTGTGGGAAATCCCAGAAGATGTATTTTAGGAGAATGCAAAATAATCCTGAGAGAAGTGTGATATGAGAGAAGGAATGATACATAAAAATAAAAATGTAAACAACAGGATAAATCTAAAGAAACAATGACAGAAAATGATAATAACAGTAAAATTATTTAATTAGTGGGGTTAAAAAAACATAGAATCAAAATGCCAAAATATACCAGCAAAAAAGTTGTAATTTGAAGCAAAAATCAGAAATATTGTGAGTTTCCTTTAAGCTTAGAAGGACTGTAAGCACACTATTCAAATGTAGACATTGTTATGATAGGTATGCATGTAAAATATCTATGACAATCACTAAAAAAAAATATATAGAATTCAGAACTTCCAAAACAATAGTAGGAAAGCAATATAGAGGAAAAACCAATCAAATTAAAATAAATAAAGAAGGCAGAAAAATAAATAGGGAAAAAAGAGACAAAGAGTATAAATTTTTTTTAAAAGACACGCACATATGTGAGTGATTTCAATTAATGGACTGAATCTTTAGTTAGCAGAGTTTCAACAATAGTATCAAAACGTGCTAACAACACATAATAAAACACTAAAAGCTAAGAGAAAAGGATGACAAATAGAAATATCAGTCATTACTAATCAGAAGAAATTTTGTGCCACTATATTAAAAACAGACAAATAGACTTTAAGGGAAAAAAGCACATTAGTGTTCTTTAAAGTTGCTATCTAATGATAAAATATTTAGTCACCAAGATGATTCCATTAGTTGTCAATAAATAATTATCAGGTATCAAACATATAATGGTGAAAAAGCAGATGCCAAAAACTGCCCTCACGTATAACTTTCTAGTGGAGAGCCGATATTCTACTGGGGAAAAAATGATAGTTCTAAATCTGTATGCAATTAATAAATAACTTGAAAATATTGAGAGAATCAATGGAGAAGTTGAGAAATCTATATTCACAGTAGAAGATGTTAATACATCTCTTTCTCTAATTGATATAACCAAACAAATACAAATAATTCTAAGGATGTAAGGATATAGAATATTTGATCAACACAAATTAGAGTTAGTATAATGGACTTACATAGGACATGTACCCAGCAATCTATGTCAAGCTCACATGGAATGTTTATGTTAAATCATCATGCACTTGGTCATAGAGCAAGTATCAGCACATTTTGAAGTACTGGCTTTATACAGACCACATTATCTGACTAACACATAATAAAAAGAGCTATTAATAATTTAAAAACTACAAACACCTATATACTTAATAGCTTGTATATTAATGTAGTCAGTTAGACAGCAGAAATTAGAAAACACTTGGAACAGAATGATAAATTAATATTACACACTGAGATATGTGACATGCAGGTAAAAAATTCTTACAGGTCTTAATTGTTTACATTAGAAAAGAAATCTACAAATTAATATGTTAAGCATCCCATTTAAGATGTGAAAACAATGAACAATGAACATAAAAACTATGGAAATTACGTATAACTTCCAAAATAATGGAGGAAGAAAGCATAAATTCTAGTAAGATGAAATTTTTAAAAAGAAATAAAAGAAAATGTGAAAAAATTGAAATATGAAATGTGACTACAAATGCAGATTTTAAAAATAAGAGATGTTTATGAATAATTTTATGCCAATACAGTTTAAAATGTAAATGAAGTGGGAAAATTTATAAAAAAATAAATATAATAAAACTGGTTCAAGAAGAAGCTGGACAAATGGTATTGCACTCATTAAATTCATTTGAAATCTTTCCACAATAAAAAAAAAAATCTTGGCTCAGACATTTTTTAAAATAAAATAGAACAAACATTCAGGGAGTAGGTGATTCAAATCTTTAACAAATTCTTCTAGAGAAAAAAGCTAGACAGAACATTGAACATACATACTATAACCTTATAATCATAAATTGAACACCATAACTTAGTCTGTTCCAGCTGCTATAACAAAATACCTACCATAGACTGTCTGACTTATAAAATACAGAAATTTATTCCTCACAGTGCTGTAGTCTTGGAAGTGCCAGATCAAGGTGGCAGCAGATTCTTTGACTGGTGAGGGCACATTTCCTAATTGGCTGCTGATTTTCTACTGTGACTTCACATGGCTGAAGAGGTAAGAGATCTCTCTGTGGCAGCCTCTTATAGTGGCACTAATCCCATTCATGATCTAATCACCTCTCAAAGGCCCCACATCCAAATGCCATCACATTGGTAGTAATTAGGTTTCAATGCATGAATTTTGCAGGGACACAAACATTCAGTTCACTGCAGTAACCAAGCAAAAACTACCCATGGGAACAAATGTACAGATCAATTTTGGCTGTGACTATAGATGTTAAAATATTACATAAAATATTACCAAATTGAATGTAGCAGTATCCTTTTTATAAAGATAATATGATGAAATTGGGTTTATTCAGGGAATGCATGGACATTTATCATTATAAAAATCAGCATTATATTTTATCATATTAACAAATTCATGGGGGAAAAACATGAACATTTTAAAAGATGTGGGTAAAGTATATTTTAACAAAAAATTAAAATTCATTCTTGATGAAAATTCTTAGTATGCCTAAATCATATAAAAAGACTTTTCAATAAATCAGTGGGTGAAATAGTGAAAATCACAGCAGTCAGCTTGTGATATCAAACATGACTTGAGTTTGTATTTTTAATTGTTTAAAAGATATAAGGTTAATTTTAACTTATATACAAGTGACTTCAGTAAATTCCATGTTATAAATAAAAAAATAAAAGGCTGCTGCTAATTATAAATTTATAGCCATTCAGAAATTATTTAGGAAGAAGCAGTAGAACCTATAATATACCTTGACAGCTATTTAAAAGTGAACTGAGCTTCTCAGATTTTTCTCCATGCTTATTAAGTGCTGATGTAGAACTTTATATGATCAAAGTTTCTAACAACCATTGTTACTTGTTATTTGTAGCAGCAACACCTAGATATACAAAAGAAACGTAATGTAACTAATTCAAGGCATTACAGCATAACCATTTTGGTATAGACAGTACCTATCACTTAAAATGAGCAAGAACTCCAAGCCCTTTTTTCCTACCAAATTGTCTATGTTCATGGCAGTCTTATATGATTTATTTCATTACTAAGTTAGTGGAAATTTAGTCTTTAGAAAGCAAACTTTCCTTTTCATTTCCATTTAAAGCTCAATTTATTCTATTTATTTAGCTGTGAGGTGTCGGGGTGTGTGTGTGTGTGTGTGTGTGTATAATATTTACTATATCCTATTAAATAGGAATGTTGAAAACTAAAATGAAAATAGACTATTTCAGGTATATAAACACACACAGGGAAAAGGATATGTAGTTTACATAACGTGTTTTTCTAGGCAGTCTGATGGATTCAGATACTTGTAAACATACTATTTATGTAGTGATCTAAGATGTCTTTGTAATCTCCCTCTGCAAATTATATACTGCATGGCTATATGCCAGCTAAAACACTTGATATTAGTGTAATAGGGAAAATACACAAAATAACTGGATTTTTAAATGGTGAATGGACTTGAATAGACATTTTGCAAAAGAAAAGGGAACCCTTGCACATTGTTGGTGGGAATGTAAATTGGTATAGCCATTATGGGAAACAGTATAGATGTTTTTCAAAAAACTAAAAATAGAACTACCATATGATCCAACCATCCCACTCTGGGTATATATTCAAAGGAAATGAAATCAGGATCTTGAAGAGATAGCTGCACTCCCAGGTTCACTGTAGCATTATTCACAACAGCCAAGATAAGGGAACATCTGAAAATCCTTTGGCAGATGAATGTATAAAGAAAATTATATCTATAGATATAAATATTATCCAACCTTAAAAAAGAAGGAAATGCTACCATTTGTGACAATATTCATGGACCTGAAGGACATTATGTTAAGTGAAATAAGCCAGACACAGAAATACAAACACTGCATGATTTCATTTATATGTGGAATCTAAATAGTGAAACACACAGGGCTTCCCTGGTGGCGCAGTGGTTGAGAATCCGCCTGCCGATGCAGGAGACACGGGTTCGTGCCCCGGTCCGGGAAGATCCCACATGCCGCGGAGCGGCTAGGCTCGTGAGCCATGGCCGCTGCGCCTGCGCGTCCGGAGCCTGTGCTCCGCAATGGGAGAGGCCACAACAGTGAGAGGCCCGAATACCGCAAAAAAAAAAAAAAAAAAAAAAAAAATAGTGAAACACACAGAAGCAGAGGGTAGAATGGTGGTTTTCAGGGGCAAGAAGGAGAAGGAATGGGAAGATATTGGTCAAGTAGTAAAAGTTTCAGTTTCAGTTATAAGTTATGGACATACAATTACAACAATGTGATTATAGTCAACAATTATTTATAGTATTCTTGAAATTTGCTAAGAGAATAGATTTTAAGTGCTCTCACCATACACATACACACACACATGCACACACAGAAGAAAATGATAACTATGTGAGGTGATAAATATCTCAAGTAGCTTGACTGTAGTGATTATTTCACAATGTAATATATATGAAAACATCAAGTTGTATTCCTAAATGCATACAATTTTTATTTGTCAATTATACCTCAATAAATCTGGGGAGAAAAAACTAAACATCATTGAACCATAAGTGAAGTTATTACGAAGCAAGCTAAAAACAACTGCACATCATATAAGTGTAATTTTTGCCCATAGGCAAAATATCACTGTTATAGGTATGAGGTTCTATACTGTTAAGAGTCAATCAGTAATTAATTGGTCATTATTTATAATTGATCACAGAGCATACATATATTTATGTTTTGGGTGTGTATTGCCAAAATACTTTTTTAAAACAAGTCATAATCCAATTTGAAGTATGAAAATGACAATTGCACAATACTCATGCTCTCCTATCAGCCCTGATATTTTCTTTTTTGTAAACGTTAGGTTATTTGATCAGTAAAAATGCCTTATAATGTTGTTTTAGTGTTATTCATTAAAAGCTATTTATTGTATGCCTACTGTGAATTAGGCATTAGTACAGCTCCTTCATACACTGATGAGCAAGACAGATAAGCCCTGTGTTCTCAACAGGTGTTGTTACAATAGTAAGATATACATCCTACTCTAATGGAACAATTAAAAAGGGATGAGATTCTTTTAAATGCCAAGAAAGGGGACCTTCAAGATGGCAGGGGAGTGAGACATGGAGATCACCTGAAAATTATAAGATATTGATGAAAGAAATTAAAGACGATACAAACAGATGGAGAGATATACCATGTTCTTGGATTGGAAGAATCAACATTGTGAAAATGACTATATTACCCAAAGCAATCTACAGATTCAATGCAATCCCTATCAAACTACCAATGGCATTTTTCACAGAACTAGAATAAAAAATTTCACAATATGTATAGAAACACAAAAGACTCCGAATAGCCAAAGCAATCTCGAGAAAGAAAAATGGAGCTGGAGGAATCAGGCTCCTGGACTTCGGACTATACTACAAAGCTACAGGCATCAAGACAGTATGGTACTGGCACAAAAACAGAAATATAGATCAATGCAACAGGATACAAAGCCCAGAGATAAACCCACACACATATGGTCACCTTATCTTTGATAAAGGATACAAGAATATACAATGGTGAAAAGACAGCCTCTTCAATAAGTGGTGCTGGGAAAACTGGACAGCTACATGTAAAAGAATGAAATCAGAATACTCCCTAACACCATATACAAAAATAAACTCAAAATGGATTAAAGACCTAAATGTCTTTAAAAGGCCAGACACTATAAAACTCTTAGAAGAAAACATAGGCAGAACACACTATGACATAAATCACAGCAAGATCCTTTTTGACCCACCTCCTAGAAAAATGGAAATAAAAACAAAAATAAACAAATGGGACCTAATGAAACTTAAAAGCTTTTGCACAGCAAAGGAAACCATAAATAAGACGAAACTACAACCCTCAGAATGGGAAAAAATATTTGCAAATGAAGCAACTGACAAAGGATTAATCTCCCAAATTTACAAGCAGCTTATGCAGCTCAATATCAAGAAAGCAAACAACCCAATCCAAAAATGGGCAAAAGACCTAAATAGACGTTTCTCCAAAGAAGATATACAGATATCCAATAAACACATGAAAGGATGCTCAAAATCACTAATTATTAGAGAAATGCAAATCAAAACTACAATGAGGTATCACCTCACACCAGTCAGAATGGCCATCATCAAAAAATCTACAAACAATAAATGCTGGAGAGGTTGTAGAGGAAAGGGAACCCTCTTGCACTGTTGGTGGGACTGTAATTTGATACAGTCACTATGGAGAACAGTACAGAGGTTCCCTAAAAAACTAAAAAGAAAACTACCATATGACCCAGCAATCCCACTACTGGGCATATACCCTGAGAAAACAAGAATTCAAAAAGAGTAATGTACCACAATGTTCATTGCAGCTCTATTTACAATAGCCAGGACAGGGAAGCAACTTAAGTGTCCATCAGCAGATGAATGGATAAAGATGTGGCAAATATATACAATAGAATATTACTCAGCCATAAAAAGAAACAAAATTGAGTTCTTTGTGGCAAGGTTGATGGACCTACAATCTGTCATACAGAGTGAAGTAAGTCAGAAAGAGGAAAACAAATACTGTATGTTAACACGTATATATATGGAAAGTAAAAAAAAAAAAAAGGTTCTGAAGAATCTAGGGGCAGGATAGGAATAAAGATGCATGTGTAGTGAATGGACTTGAGGATGGGGGGGAAGGGTAAGCTGGGACGAAGTGAGAGAGTGGCATGGACATATATACACTATGAAATGTAAAATAGATAGCTAGTGGGAAGTGGCCGCAAAGCACAGGGAGATCAGCTCGTGGCTTTGTGTCCACCTGGAGAAGTAGGATAGGGAAGGTGGGTTAGGGAAGTTGGGAGGGAGACGCAAGAGGGAGGAGATATTGAGATATATGTATATGTATAGTTGATTCGCTTAATTATACAGAAGAAACTAACACACCATTGTGAAGCAATTATACTCGAATAAAGATGTTAAATAAATAAATGCCTAAAAAAATGAATAGGAAAACACAGTTGAAATGGAGGCATCTTACAGATTAGTTGGTGGTTGAAGAAGTCCTCCCTAATTATATTTTAATTTTAGATCCAAATTATAGGAAAAGTCATCCTTTGAATATCTGGGAAAAAAGATTTCCAGGCAGAGGGAAGAGCTTATGCAAAATTCCTGAGAATAACCAGATCTTGGTATGTCTGAGAAACCAAAATAACAGCATGTGGCTACAGTAAACAATATGGCTATGAGCAAAGTGGAGACAGAGTTGATTCATGTAGAAAAATAGTACTCAACCCTCGCTGTGTGCATTAGCACAAAGCCCTGCAGCATGACAGCATTTAGAAGTTGAGCAGAGGAGAGGAACCCAAAAAACAGACAGATAGAAAATGGCTAGTGAGGCTGGAGAAAAACCGGGGAAATAAACGCCGAAGCCAGGGAAAGAGATGTTGAAGAAAAAGGAGACAGTGATTAGCTGTGCCAAGTGCTTGTGATGTAAGAATGCAGAAGTGTTGCCAGGGAGTTTTTAAAGGTGGAATCCAAGCTGAAAAGAGAGAGTACAAGAACCAGGGGTGGGGGGAATAGTGAAAGAGTGGCACAGCCATCAGATCAGAACTCCCACTGAAATGTTTAAAGCTGATATAAGAAGAGCCCTGAGTATCAGCTAGGAGGAAATTGAGATTGTTGAAATGTCACAGCTATTACAGGTAATGTTTTTGATAACGTTGACTCTAAAAGAGAGAAAGGAGAGTAGATAGGAAGAATGAGGGATGAATACATTTTTATTCTCTGAGTTTCCGCTTCTTATGGGAGAGACTATAGCACATTTGAACTCGAAAGGGATAGCCATTGTGTTGGATATACACACCTCTTCAGATTTCCCTGGCACCACCATTCCCTGCACGTTTGCTCCTCCTCAGTTACTGCTGTGGCTGACCTATTCCACTGAGGTCCATGAAGCCTTTCTGTGACTTTTAACTGCCACTGCACAGTCAGGCAACCAGACATTTGCCTCAGTTTCTGGTTCCTTCCTTCTGAACTTGAATGTTGTACCACACCATAGGGTAACAGATCTGGTGCCCCAAACAACCACCAAAGGGGCCAGATAATGCAACCTGAAGAGTGTGTGTGTAGGAGTGTGGATGTAACTTCCTGTGTATGAAAATTTGATGACTGGGAAACAGGAGCCCTTCTCTTTCTTCCTGCAGTAGAACTGCAACAAGATATGATTTCTGTGTACTATGAGGTGAGGCCATGCTGACTGACCTGCCAAGCGATCATCAGCTTTCTCTTAAGGAGTCATAGTGAAGTAGTAACCAGCATGCTGCTGTATCATCTTTCATGATTCTCCTTCCTTCCTTGACTTAGTTCCCTTGTCCTTTACTCTTATGATCTTGACATTGTACCTCCTACAGATTAATCCCAGTCTGCACCTCGGGCTGTTTCCGTGGGCACTCAGGCTAAGATAATGCTATTTTAAAAACAATATTCAAAGTATGTACTGTTTACGGATTCCATCGATGTTTTTTCTCTTTTACTAGTTACAGAAACTTTAAATAGTTGTAGTTTTATAATTATGTTTTAATATTCAGTAGAATTCCTGCATCTAAAATGTTGAAAAATATTTCTATTCTCATCTGTATACTCATATAAGTGACATTTAGAATTGTACTGTCAGGATGCAAAAAACCTTATTAATTTAAATTATAACCAATAAAATATTAATTAGTGAAGAATTGAAGACATGAATTTTTTCAATGTAAAAATTCATTTTTACTAATAATCAATAAAACTCATTAACTAATGAGGAATTGAAAATATGAATTTGTTCGATATTCTTATCTATAAAAAGCATATATTTAGGGTATTTTTACTTCAATAAAATAAGCCATTTGCATTCCTCTTCTATTCATTTTGGTTATTACATTTTCCTATTGTAAACAATCATTATTAAAAATTGAGAGAAGACCTGTGAGAAGATATAAGAAAATAAGTTATTAAATGTTAGTTTATTTCCTTTTTGTGTGTGTATTTGATCTATACATAGCTGACACATGCTGCATGTGAAATCTGAATGTTTTCCTTTAATATAAAATAAAATATAATACGGACATTATTAAATCTATATAAATCTAGTTTTACCTGAAAAATATCTTACTTAAGCATTTCCTGATATCCTCAAATTAAGCTATTATAGGTAATTTGTTATAAACATTTTTATACATAAATGTCTTTTATAATTTAGGTGGTTTTCTTAGAAAAGATTCATAGACTGTACTACTTAGGGATTATTACTTTTATAATTCTTGATAAATATAATCATTTTTTTCTAAAAGTTTGTCACAACTTATATCCCAACAGCAATATAAGAAAACATCTTTTACCACATAATCTTAAATATTTTGTATAATCTTTTATAAATGGATGCTTTACTTAAAATAAAGACTGTTATTTAAATTTTTTCATGTGTTTAATTTCTAGTACAAACATAGAATTTTCTGAATTTTCTTTTGTATTTCATGATTTTTACATTGTTTAATTTTCTTTTTCATTTATATGTTATTGATATATTACAATAATTTCCTTATGGTAATATAATATGTATTATATAATGCAATAATATTTATAATATTAAATACATATCTTTAATACTTTCTTTTAGCCATTATTAATAATGTTTGCTAATTAATAATTTGCCTTTAATTTTATTTGCCATAATAAAGTTTCTCCAGTGATCATGTAAACTAACATATCTGTATTTATTTTGTGTCCTTTACCACTGATCTCAAAATAAGAATAATCTTCCCTCTGAAAGAAAAGGCATATATATTTTTTCTAAGTTTTTAGAGTTCATATCATTCTTTAACCATTTCTATCCAGCTGAAATTTAATTTGGTATGGTTTGAAATGTGATCTAAATGTATTTGTTTACAATAGAGTTAACCAATTATTCTAATAATTTTTATTTTAAAAATCCATAGATCAATTAATTTCTATTTTATTGTTTTTTAAATGTTATACAATTTTTTAATGTCTTTGTCTCATTTCATACTATTTATTCTGCTCAGTCTTGGGACTAAACCTAATTGCAACATTTTAATATCTAGTAGAAATTGTCCTGGATTGTTATTACTCTACTTTAAATTTTTTTCTCCAAATTTTCTTAATTTTTCCTTTTTCAATAACTTAAGAACTGTTTTGTCAAATTATAAAGAAATTTATCTCACTATACAAATTCACTTTAGAAAAACAAATTTTTTATAATATTCTGCCTCTGAATCAGGAATCACGGCACCCTTTTCATTATTTGAGCCTTCTTTTGTATCACTCAGAAAAGTTACATACTGTTCTATATGCTACATCTTTTACCTGTAGGTTATTTTATGTTCCATCTGTTTTGGACAGTTAGAGCTTGGAATTCAAATTTCCTTAAAAACTTGATGCAAGAACCTCCAGGCAAATGCTGATGTTGCCCAAGATGACAGCAGGAGTTTTCAAACTGATCAAAGCCATAAATTCAAGCTCATGGGACAATAAACTCAAGGAAAAATTGAAGATTCAATAATTTACATCCTAGTAATAGCATTGCATACATGACACAATCATCTCCTCTTTAAAAAAAAAAAACAAAAGCTGAGGGGAGGAGCTTCAAGATGAAAGAAGAGTAGGGCGTGGAGATCAGCTTCCTCCCCACAAATACATCAGAAATACATCTACATGTGGAACAACTCCTACAGAACACCTACTGATTGCTGGCAGAAGACCTCAGACCTCCCAAAAGGCAAGAAAATCCCCCCATACCTGGGTAGGGCAAAAGAAAAAAGAAAAACCAGAGAATAGAGATGGGACGTGCACGAGTGGGAGGGAGCTGTGAAGGAGGAAAGGTTTCCAACCAGTACGAAGCCCCTTCATGGGCAGAGATGGGGGTGGAGAGGGGGGGAAGCTCCAGAGCCACAGAGGAGAGCACAGCAACAGGGGTAAGGAGGGCAAAGCTGAGAGATTCCCACACAGAGGATTGGTGCTGCCCAGCACTGACCAGCCTGAGACGGTCGTATGCTCACCCGCTGCAGCAGGTGGGAGCTGAGGCTCGGGCTTCAGAGGTCAGATCCCAGGGAGAGGACTGGGGTTGGCTGTGTGAACACAGCCTGAAGGGGGCTAGTGTGCCACGGCTAGCCGGGAGGGAGTCTGGGAAACTGTCTGGACCTGCCTGAGAGGCAAGAGACTTTTTTGGCCTCTCTATTTCCTGTTGCACGAGGAGAGGGGATTAAGAGCACCCCTTAAAAGAGAGACAGGCGTGAGCCACGGCTATCAGCCCAAACCTCAGAGAAGGGCATGAGATGCTAAGGCTGCTGCTGCAGCCATCAAGAAGGCTGTGCATCCACAGGTCACTATCCACACCTCCCCTCGCGGGAGCCTGTGCAGCCCGCCACTGCCAGGGTCCTGTGATCCAGGGACAGCTTCCCTGGGAGAACACACAGTGCACCTCTGGTGGGTGCAACGTCACACCAGCCTCTGCTGCCACAGGCTCACCCCACACTCCGTAACCCTCCCTCCCCCAGTCTGAGTGAGCCAGAGCCCCCGAATCAGCTGCTCCTTTAACCCCGTCCTATCTGATAGAAGACCAGAGGACCTACACGCAGAGGCGGGACCAATCGAAAGCTGAACCCCAGGAGCTGTGCGAACAAAGAAGAGAAAGGGAAATCTCTCCCAGCAGCCTCAGGAGCAGTGGATTAAATGTCCACAATCAACTTGATGTACCTTGCCTCTGTGGAATACCTGAATAGGCAATGAATCATCCCATATTGAGGAGGTGGACTTTGGGAGCAACAATATATATATCTTTTTCCCTTTTTCTTTTTTTGTGAGTGTGTATG
Organism: Kogia breviceps; assembly: GCF_026419965.1. NCBI lineage: Eukaryota > Metazoa > Chordata > Mammalia > Artiodactyla > Physeteridae > Kogia > Kogia breviceps. The sequence goes on along the minus strand of NC_081315.1, from coordinate 15,048,588 downwards.
TGTATGTTTCTGTGTGTGATATTTTCTGTATAGTTTTGCTTTATTAAACAAATATAACTTTTTATTTTATTTTATCTTTTTCTTTCATTCTTTCGGTTTTTTTTCTCACTTTTTTTCTGAACCATGTGGATGACAGGCTCTTGGTACTCTAGCGAGGCATCAGGACTGTGCCTCTGAGATGAGAGAGCCAAATTCAGGACATTGGACCACCAGAGACCTCCAAGCTCCACGTAATATCAAACGGCAAAAATCTCCCAGAGATCTCCATGTCAAAGCGAAGAGCCAGCTCCACTCAACAACCAACAAGCTACAGTTCTGGACACCCTATGCCAAACAACTAGCAAGACAGGAACACAACCCCACCCATTAGCAGAGAAGCTGCCTAAAATCATAATAAGGTCACAGACACCCCCAAACACACCACCAGATGTGGACCTCCCCATCAGAAAGACAGGATCTAGCCTCATCCACCAGGACACAGGCACTATAGGAAGCCTACACAACCCACTGAACCAACCTTAGCCACTAGGAGCAGACACCAAAAACATCGGGAACTACATATCTGCAGCCTGCAAAAAGGAGACCCCAAGCACAGTAGGTTAAGCAAAATGAGAACACAGTGAAACACACAGCAGATGAAGGACCATGGTAAAAACCCACCAGATCTAACAATTGAAGAGGAAATAGGCAGCCTAGCTAAAAAAGAACTCAGAATAATGATAGTAAAGATGATCCAAAATTATGGAAATACAACAGAAAAAATACAAGAAATGTTTAACAAGGACTTAGAAGAACTAAAAAGCAAACAAACAATGATGAACAACATAATAAATGAAATTAAAAATTCTCTAGAAGGGAACAATAGCAGAAAAACGGATAAGTGACCTGGAAGACAAAATAGTGGAAATAACTACTGCAGAGCAGAATAAAGAAAAAAGAATGAAAAGAATTGAGGACAGTCTCAGGGACATCTGGGACAACATTAAACGCACCAACATTCGAATTATAGGGGTCCCAGAAGACGAAGAGAAAGAGAAAGGGACTGAGAAAATATTGTAAGAGATTATAGTTGAAAACTTCCCTAATATGGGAAAGGAAATAGTTAATCAAGTCCAGGAAGCACAGTGAGTCCCATACAGGATAAACCCAAGGAGAAACACATCAAGACACATAATAATCAAACTATCAAAAATTAAATACAAAGAAAAAATACTAAAAGCAGCAAGGGAAAAACAACAAATAACATTCAACAAATAACCATAAAGTTAACAGCTGATCTTTCAGCAGAAACTCTGCAAACCAAAAGGGAGTGGCAGGACATATTTAAAGTGAAGAAAGGGAAAAACTTACAACAAATATTACTCTACCCAGCAAGGATCTCATTCAGATTAAATGGAGAAATTAAAACCTTTATAGACAAGCAAAAGCTAAAAGAATTCAGCACCACCAAACCAGCTTTACAACAAATGCTAAAGGAATGTCTCTAGGCAGGAAACACAAGAGAAGGAAAAGACCTACAATAACAAACCCAAAACAATTAAGAAAATGGTAAAAGGAACACACATATCGATAATTACCTTAAATGTAAATGGATTAAATGCTCCAACCAAAAGACACAGACTGGCTGAATGGATACAAAAACAAAACCCATATATATGCTGTCTACAAGACAACCACTTCAGACCCAGGGACACATACATACTGAAAGTAAGGGGATGGAAAAATATATTCCATGCAAATGAAAATCAAACGAAAGCTGGAGTAGCAATTCTTATATCAGACACAATAGACTTTCAAACAAAGACTATTACAAGAGACAAAGAAGGACAGTACATAATGATCAAGGGATCAATACAAGAAGAAGATATAACAATTGTAAATATCTATGCACCCAAATAGGAGCACCTCAATACATAAGGCAAATACTAACAGCCATAAAAGTGGAAATCGACAGTAACACAATCATAGTAGGAGACTTAAACAGCCCACTTTCACCAATGGACAGATCATCCTAAATGAAAATAAATAAGTAAACACAAGCTTTAAATGATACATTAAACAAGATGGACTTAATTGATATTTATAGGACTTTCCATCCAAAAACAACAGAATACACTTTCTTCTCAAGTGCTCATGGAACATTCTTCAGGATAGATCATATCTTGGTTTACAAATCAAGCCTTGGTAAATTTAAGAAAATTGAAATCTTATCCAGTATCTTTTCCAACCACAACAGTATGAGACTAGATATCAATTACAGGAAAAAATCCGTAAAAAATACAAACACATGGAGGCTTAACAATACACTAATTAATAACCAAGAGATCATTGAAGAAATCAAAGAGGAAATCAAAAAATACCTAGAAACAAATGACAATGAAAACACGACAACCCAAAACTTATGCGATGCAACAAAAGCAGTTCTAAGAGGGAAGTTTAGAGCAATAAAATCCTACCTTAAGAAACAAGAAACATCTCAACTAAACAACCTAACCTTACACCTAAAGCAATAAGAGAATGCAGAACAAAAAACCCCCAAAGTTAGCAGAAGGAAATTAATCATAAAAATCAGATCTGAAAGAAATTAAAAAGAAATGAAGGAAACGATAGCAAAGATCATTAAAACTAAAAGCTGGTTCTTTTAGTTTTAGAAGATATACAAAACTGATAACCCATTAGCCAGACTCATCAGGAAAAAAAGGGAGAAGACTCAAATCAATAGAATTAGAAATGAAAAAGGAGAAGTAACAACTGACACTGCAGAAATACAAAGGATCATGAGAGATTACTAGAAACAACTAAATATCAATAAAATGGACAATGTGGAAGAAATGGACAAATTCTTAGAAACGTACAACCTTCTGAGACTGAACCAGGAAGAAATAGAAAACATGAAAAGACCAATCACAAGCACTGAAATTGAAACTGTGATTAAAAATCTTCCAACAAACAAAAGCCCAGAACCAGATGGCTTCACAGGCGAATTCTATCAAACACTTAGAGAAGAACTAACACCTTTCCTTCTCAAACTCTTCCAAAATATAGCAGAGGGAGGAATACTGCCAAACTCATTCTACGAGGCCACCATCACCCTGATACCAAAACCAGACAAAGATGTCACAAAGAAAGAAAATTACAGGCCAATATCACTGATGAACATAGTTGCAAAAATCCTTAACAAAATACTAGCAAACAGAATGCAACAGCACATTAAAAGGATCATACACCATGATCAAGTGGGGTTTATCCCAGGAATGCAAGGATTCTTCAGTATGCACAAATCAATCAATGTAATACACCATATTAAAAAATTGAAGGAGAAAAACCATATGATCATCTCAACAGATGCAGAAAAAGCTTTTGACAAAATTCAACACCCATTTATGATAAAAACACTCCAGAAAGTAGGCATAGAAGGAAGTTACCTAAACATAATAAAGGCCATATAGGACAAACTCACAGCTAACATCGTCCTCAAAGCTGAAAAACTTAAACCATTTCCACTAAGATCAGGAACACGACAAGGTTGCCCACTCTCACCACTATTATTCTACATAGTTTTGGAAGTTTCAGCTACAGCAATCAGAGAAGAAAAAGAAATAAAAGAATCCAAATTGGAAAAGAAGAAGTAAAGCTGTCACTGTTTGCAGATGACATCCTATACATAGAGAATCCTAAAGATGCTACCAGAAAACTACTAGAGCTAGTCAATGAATTTGGTAAACTAGCAGGATACAAAATCAATGCACAGAAATCTCTTGCATTCCTATACACTAATGATTAAAAATCTGAAAGAGAAATTAAGAAAACACTCCCATTTACCACTGCAACAAAAAGAATAAAATACCTAGGAATAAACCTACCTAAGGAGACAAAAGACCTGTATGCAAAAAATAATAAGACACTGATGAAAGAAATTAAAGATGATACAAATAGATGGAGAGATATACCATGTTCTTGGATTGGAGGAATCACCATTGGGAAATGACTATATTACCCAAAGCAATCTACAGATTCGATGCAATCCCTATCAAACTACCAATGGCATTTTTCATAAACTAGAATAAGAAAATTCACAATATGTATGGAAACACAAAAGACTCCGAATAGCCAAAGAAATCTTGAGAATGAAAAATGGAGCTTTAGGAATCAGGCTCCCTGACTTCAGACTATACTACAAAGCTACAGTAATCAAGACAGTATGGTACTGGCACAAAACAGAAATATAGATCAATGCAACAGGATAGAAAGACCAGAGATAAACCCACACACATGTGGTCACCTTATCTTTGATAAAGGAGGCAAGAATATACAGTGGAGAAAAGACAACCTCTTCAATAAGTGGTGCTGGGAAAACTGGACAGCTACATGTAAAAGAATGAAATCAGAACACTCCCTAACACCATACACAAAAATAGACTCAAAATGGATTAAAGACCTAAATGTAAGGCCAGACACTATCAAACTCTCAGAGGAAAACATAGGCAGAACACTCTATGACATAAATCACAGCAAGATCCTTTTTGACCCACCTCCTAGAGAAATGGAAATAAAAACAAAAATAAACAAATGGGACCTAATGAAACTTAAAAGCTTTTGCACAGCAAAGGAAACCATAAACAAGACAAAAAGACAGCCCTCAGAATGGGAGAAAATATTTGCAAATGAAGCAACTGACAAAGGATTAATCTCCAAAAATATGCAAGCAGCTCATGCAGCTCAATATCAAAAAAACAAACAACCCGATCCAAAAATGGGCAGAAGACCCAAATAGACATTTCTCCAAAGAAGATATACAGATTGCCAGCAAACACATGAAAGAATGCTCAACATCATTATTCATTAGAGAAATGCAAATCAAAACTACAGTGAGGTATCACCTCACAGAACTCAGAATGGCCATCATCAAAAACTCTACAAACAATATATTATGCTGGAGAAGGTGTGGAGAAAAGGGAACCCTGTTGCACTGTTGGTGGGAATGTAAATTGATACAGCCACTATGGAGAACAGTATGGAGGTTCCTTACAAAACTAAAAACAGTACTACCATACAACCTAGCAATCCCACTCCTCAGCATATACCCTGAGAAAAACATAATTCAAAAAGAGTCATGTACTACAATGTTCATTGCAGCTCTATTTAGAATAGCCAGGACATGGAAACAACCTAAGTGTCTATCAACAGATGAATGGTTAAAGAAGATGCGGCACATATATACAATAGAATATTACTCATCCATAAAAAGAAACGAAATTGAGTTATTTGTAGTGAGGTGGATGGACCTAGGTTCTGTCATACAGAGTGAAGTAAGTCAGAAAGAGAGAATCAAATACCATACGCTAACACATATATATGGAATCTAAAAAAAAAAAAGTCATGGAGAACGTAAGGTTAAGTCAGGAATAAAGACGCAGACCCACTAGAGAATGGACTTGAGGACATGGGGAGGGGGAAGGGTAAGCTGGGACAAAGTGAGAGAGTGGCAGGGACATATATACGCTACCAAATGTAAAATAGATAGCTAGTGAGAAGCAGCCGCATAGCACAGGGAGATCAGCTTGGTGCTTTGTGACCACCTAGAGGGGTGGGATAGGGAGAGAGACACAAGAGGGAAGAGATATGGGAACATATGTATATGTATAACAGATTCACTTTGTTATGAATCAGAAACTAACACACCATTGTAAAGCAATTATACTCCAATAAAGATGTGAGAAAAAAAAAGAAAAAGAAGAAAACATGATACTAGTTGTTTCTGGATGACAACATTCCAGTGTGTTTTCTTTGTTCTAGTCAAAAGCTGTCTTCCTGAGGGAGTCAGCTGTTTTGGAATAAGCATGATTTTATAAGTTACATGTGTAATTCTTCTTCATGATTTCATCGTGTTGAATTGATGATGGCTTACTTCTACCAATCTGGAGGAATAAACAGTACACTTTGTGTGAAGCGATGCTGCTTTCAAATTTCCAGTTTGTTCCTTTCACCATAGCTGAATTAACCATGACTGAGGTTTGGAGGAGGCAAAGGGGAAGCGATGTCCTTCTGATCCTGTCAGCATTGCTGCAAGTTTTATACCAACAGCTGAAGGGAAGATGATGAATCACATCATCATTCCTGCCCAATCAAGCGAAGGAAAGGGCCAAGACAGGAAGGAATGCTTTAGCCTTTATTTATCTCTTTTTTAAGATTCACATTGCACTTATTTTGAAAAATGTCAGAGGGCTCTTCTTGGGCTTGTACCTATAGGGACAACTTGGTTTCCAGTTCCTTTGTCAAATTTATCAAGATGCTACTATCAGGAAGAAAACATACAAGTAATCAAAAAAACAAAAATAAAATCACCTTTCTACATCATTAGTATGTAATGTTGAGGGCTTCCCTGGTGGCTCAGTGGTTGAGAATCCACCTGCCAATGCAGGGGACACGGGTTCGTGCCCCGGTCTAGGAAGATCCCACGTGCCGCGGAGCGGCTGGGCCCGTGAGCCATGGCCGCTGAGGCTGCGTGTACGGAGCCTGCGCCTCGCAACGGGAGAGGCCCGCATACCGCAAAATAAAAAAAATTTAAAAAAAAAAAATGTAATGTTGAAAATTTCTGAAGTTCAAAGAAAAGCAATGCTTTGGATGTGTTCCTCTCTTTTTCTATAAAGAAGTCATGATACTGAAAAATCAATTAGAAGTTCACAATTTTAAAGACATCAACATCAGAATTACTATAAGTGAACAGATGTCAGACAAAGGGATTTTCTGTTCAGTGGTGCTGGATGGGCTTGATAACTACAACGTTCTCACTATTTTTGTATAAGGAGAACCTCCTTCATTTAAAAAAAATCAAGTTTCCTTAGGCAATTTTCTAAATCTTAAACACTTGATAATCTTACAAACGATATTTTAAGTGCAATGTTACTTGATAAGCGTAAGTGAATTCCCATGGCACAAGTGATGGAGCTGACAAAAGGGATCTACTTCCCTAGGGAAGTATTGATAGTTAGGGCTCATTTGGTGGTGAGCTGGGCCTGAACAGAGGATGCTCTCAAGGCTCTTTACTTATAGGTTAAAGTAGAACAACCTCGCAATGGATAATAAGACAACAGGTAACAAAACAGGCACAGAAACAGATTGGCTTCAGAAGGGCCCTCCATGCGGTACTGAGTTGAGGTCGATGTGACGCATCTGCCATAAAGCATGACTGAAAGCAGTAGAGTCAGTGAAATAAATGGGCTTCTTCCCCTGACGGTATTTCTAAAACTCCGTGAATTGTCTGGCCCATACAGGTGCTCAATAAATGTTTCGTGAATAAATGGCTTCCTTTTGTCCCTTTATTCAACATCCGTTGAGTATCTATATCATAAATAAGCCAACAAATACATACAGTGTGTAAGTTGCTATGGTTTCTACCTTCAGATAATCCACAGTGAATTCCAGGAGAAGACCATGATGATCTTTTACAGATAACTTTTGAATTAATTTTCCCACACTGCAGGTTTGAATATGTCCTCTGCACTTCCCACTCCAAATTCATGCTAAAAACTTTTCATTTGTTCCTCTCACCTACCAAACTAAGTACTTGTTTCCATGATAGCCAGGACCCTTCACAATGTGGTTAAATGATTCCTTTCCCAATAACATTTTGGACAAAACATTGAAATGGCATGTCTTGTCTTTTCCTACTATAAAAAAATACTATTTTTTCTAAGATATCTAGAATAATTTCCCCTGACTCAATTCTCTGTCTTTTCAATATCCCACAGGGCTTCCCTGGTGGCGCAGTGGTTGAGAGTCTGCCTGCAGATGCAGGGGACACGGGTTCGTGCCCCGGTCCGGGAAGATCCCACATGCCACAGAGCGGCTGGGCCCATAAGCCATGGCCGCTGAGCCTGTGCGTCCGGAGCCTGTGCTCCACAGCGGAAGAGGCCACAGCAGTGAGAGGCCCGTGTAACGCAAAAAAAAAAAAAAAAAAAATATATATATATATATATATATATATATATATATATATATATATATATCCCACATACTCATGTTCCACCTAAACCATTTTATTTATGAGCTTTTAATACTATCTTAATACTCTGTAGTGAAGTTAAATGTGTTCATATTACCTCCCTTCCAAACTTTCATCCTATTAAACCATAAGTTACGAAGAAACAAGACCTGTATCTCTATATACCCTCCTAAAAGCCCTGGTAAACTCCTTGCACATAGAGTGTATTTCTATATCTGGGTCCCATGTTAGGGTAAAGGAAAGTAGATAATAAATATGATTTATAATAGTATTTTACAGAATTTAGAACTTTGAGACGGTAAAGGCGAGAAGAAAAATAAAGTTTAGGGGAAAAAAAACTTTGGCATTTAAGAGTAAAAGATCTGGTTATTTTAAGCTACAGGTGAAAATGTTAAGCTAAGAAAGTTTTCAAATATGTGAACTAGTAATGTTCAAAATTTCAGCACAAGGGAGACTATTTAGGAATTAACGGGAAATATGAAATAGACAGCATAGTATAGGACACAGAGCAGAGAATCTGTAATCTAAAGATTTTATTCTAGCGTAGACCCTAATATTTAATTTATTTTCCACGTAAATTTAAACAAGACACTTCAATGAGCTTGAGGTTGTTAATGAAAAATTGTTTAAAAAAATAGATAAAGTTACAGAGATTAACATATAGCAATATAAGCACCACACAGAATTAACACAGGTTTTGTCATGTTTGCATCCTTCAAGGAAAGTAAAACAATACATGAATTTGAAGCGCTGTGCATCCTCCTCTCTAGTCTCACATCCTTCCAGGCTCCTTCCCAGAGGGAGCCACAGTAATAAACTTGATGTTTATACTTCCAGTTCATAATTTTATTATACATATATATCTATAAATAATATGGTATCGGATTATATGCGTGTTGATTTTTTTGAGGTTTTTTTTCTTGAACATTCTGCAAATTTCTTTTCTCCGTTTCCTTTCTCCCATCTGAACATTTTAGGATGGGTCTGCATATAGAATAATTTCATTAATTTACGTGGGCATACTATATTCCATTATGTGAGTCTGCCACAATTCATTGATCCAATCTTCTCAGCTAAGATTCCTAAATTTTTCCTATTCCAAACAATGCCACCATGAACATTTTTGTCTATTTTCCTGAACATATGTGCAAGAGTTTTACCAGAATGTATACCCGTTAAGTGGAAGGTCTAATCCACAGGATGAGTAAAGGGTGTGTACATTTTCAACTTTATCAAATATTGCCAAATTCCACTTCAAATGGTTGTGCTAATTTATATTCCTGCCAGCAGGGTATGGGAACTCCCATTGCACAACTTCATCAAATTCAGAAATTTCAGACTTCTAAAATAATTTTTTGATGACCATACAATATTTCTTAACAGAAAGTCTCTTGGCAGTTTGGATTAGACAATCCTTTGTTACATGGATCTGTCCACTGCATTATAGGACATTTGAATTCCTGGCTCATTGGCACTAAATGCCAATAGCATATTACAGTAAACAATAACAACAACCCCATCATTTCCAAAGTCCTGGAAGACTACCCCTATTGAAGATGACTGAATGTGGGTGAAATATTCCTCACTATTTTAATTTGTATTACTCTAGCTTCATGAGTTGAATAATTACCTGTTTGCCTGATTTCTATTTTTCTTGTTTATTAGTGAATCATCTAAAGCCATAGGAAGTTCTTCTAAGTAACAGTTTACCTGCATGCCACATATATTTATAAAAATTTGTTATACTTTCATTCAAATTCATCTTAAATATCTGTTAAGTTACTCTGTAACTCACACATTATTTAGAAGTGCTTTTCCCAATAATATGTGTAACTATAGTTGCTCTTTAACTGCTTTATGGTCAGAGAACCTACTGTATATATCAATTTCGGATATTATCTTGATTCATGGTGGTGGTGGTGCTGGTGGTGGCTAGTAACCTGTATTCAGTCAGTATTTGTGAATGGTTAATTTGCAATGTAACATGCATAAAACAAATAGAAAATATACATTCTTTAAAAAATCAGCTTGTGAAAAAATTCGTGTTAGCATTATCAATATAAATATATATTATGAATATTAATTTTTAAATTTTGCTTTTAACTCAGTTGTTGCTCTATATATTCTTATGTATTGATGTGATTACTTGGAGTTAACTTTGTTAAATCTTCTCACTGGCTTTTTTTCACTGTTGTTTTGTAATGATTTTTATTTTTATTACTGTTTTTGCATTAAATTGAATTCACTTTAATAATAATATTTCTAAATCAGCTTTTTGGGGGTATACATGGTCTTGTATATTTTTCCATGTTTTGTTTTCAAACTACCCTGCTTCTTTCTTCATGTCTTCAAATAGCACATAATCTGCCACATAATCTGATTTGTTTGGTGGTTGTTATTGTCTTATCTAATATGATGATTCCTGTCATTTAAATAGATAAGTTTATTTCATGTGTATTTATTGTGGGTTTTGATGTATTTGTCTTCATTTCTCTTTTCTCTTACTTTTTTTCACTTAGGATACTACTGGATTGATCAGCCAACGGTTTAGGGGGATGGAAGAATGTATTTTGTCACTAAAATTATTCAAAAACACTGGCACATTGGATAAATAAAATGCAGACATATTTAATAGTTTTAGTACTTCATTTGAATTCCCTACTAATGATACATACTCTTACTACATATACCAGGGGTGAACCACTCCTACCTCCATACTCTTAATTTGGCTTCATTTGACTCTAGAGATAACTTTGCCTTCTGAAACTTTGAAGGTCTTTATTACTTAATAAATATAACACCTTTCCTCCCATATTCTCATGAAGAAAGAGTTTAGCTGACACATGCTATCCTTGTATACTAACATAATGTTCTCTGAATAATGATTTCAAGAAGAAATTTCAAGAAATTTTAAGAAAGGAAGATGAAAATTGAGATAAATAGAACACATATTTTCTATTAGAAATTTTAGAGTAAAGAGTAAGTAAGTTATCAATTCTTGTAAAACTCAGATGTTCTAAAAGACTTTGTGGATGATGGAGTTAATTTTTTTCCTATGTACCTTAGAGATGTGTTTTTATTTTTTATGACCACTTTTGACAAAACATCTTTTCAGTTAATTTAAGTGAATGTGTCTAGTATCAGTGTAGAAATACAGAAGAATCTTTACCATGTTACCAAAAGTCAGATGTGGTTGACCAATTCTGATCAAATAAAAGAAATAATTAAATTATCTGTGCATAAACTGTTAATCAAGAGGGAGTATGAATTTGTGAACCACATCATAGGCTAACAAAGACTGAGCATAAAACCTCAGATTTACAGTTGAAGTAAATTAAAAGTAGGAGTAAAGAATGCGTGTTACCTTAAAAATATTAATAGCTCCTAAGTTGCGAGTCCTGTGTCAGTAACTGCTTGCTTCGAACTGACACTTACCATCATTTTATTTTTAACTAATAGTCCCTTTGGATTTATAAATATGCATTATTTCCAAATAAACATACAATATAATTTTTCTGTTTATTCTTTATTGTCACATTATAACTATATTTGTTGATAATAATGACTCTAAATAAAATTTTGAGAACACTATGAAAGACTTTGAAGGCTAAGTAAAAAGAAATTTCCAAACTAATAGATGGCTATGCCTCTTAACAACTCAAGCTTTTCTTTAAATATTAATTTCTATATATAGAAAAATTTTTATGTTCAATGTGTCTTCCAGAAATGTTATTCAAACTGAGAATAATTTTTAAAGAGTAAATAATTGAAAAATTCACATTTTAATATTAGCATTCTTCTTCATTTTGAAATACTTTATCATTAATTTTAGAAAATTATTTTTAACAATTAGATAAAATGTTAAAGTGGTTTTTATAGTTTTCAAATATTGCCAGGTATTCAAAGTCTGATTTAAGTAGATTTTCCCTTCAAATCTATTTATTTTATGTTACCAAATGAAGCCTATAATTGTATGCTAGGAAGACTTTGTAAGTTCTATAATAACAGAATCATAATAGTAGTGAAATTAATTCATGAAGAATAATTTCATTTTGTCCTTTTAAGGTTCACATATTTCCTTAAGAAACAGAAGGAATTTATTTCAAGAGGAAAATTCAAATCTCTATTATGCACAATATTTGCAGAATTAGTGTGGCTTCCCCCATTGAGAAATCTGTTATATCAAAATTAACACTTACAAATTGAGAAGAGAATTATTTCTGTTTTGAAAAAACTTATTCACTTACATATTTCTTCCATTCAGTGTATTTAATGAGTGATGTGTTGATTTATATAAATCATTAACTATCTAGAAATAATATAAACTTAAAGTGATAGGAGAAATTGATTTTCAGAAATTGGGAAAATCCCTAATGACTGATTTGTTCTGCAAATTTTAATTCAGCTACCACTTTTTATAAACACAGAGTATAAAATGTTTTATACCCACTATTATAGGTGAAATAAAGTAAATTTTCAGTGTAGGATGCCCAAATTCTTTTTTGTTGTTTTTTAACCTTCTAATTTACAACGACCTAGTGTCTTAACTTCGAATTCCTTAAAACTAGAGCCAGTGACAAGGACTTAGGGGCAGTTATTTTATTTGAAGTGAGGAAACAAGGAAAGTGAGATAAGGAAAGAGGAAAAGCCAAAACATAAGGCAGTAGCAAGTTTCCTGGGATCAATACTTCCAGGACCACCTGGGAAGCAGGCAGAACACCTGTGTTAATTGCTCATCTGATGGACAGGAGACTTTTTCCGTTGGTTCTCTTTCCCATTTGAAGTTTGGCCTTAGGGATGTAAATTCTTCCATATTTTTAGGCTGAGCTTAAGCCCAGATTGAGTGGGCAAAGCACCAGAGAAGTCTCTGGGTACAAAACAGAACAACAAGCAGCATGAACTTGAGATGAAAAATGGTCGGTGATTGGTGAGTCTAAGCTCCTCCAGACATGGGTCCACAACTGTAACTAAAACCAGAGGCAAACCTAGGTATTGTGATTCAGGGCTCTGGTGCATCTTACACTAGATACATCAACTCAGAACTGGATTGGGAAAACATTTCTTCCTTTATTTGCTTATTGTAAAAAGCTTAATTGTGCAGGCACTGTGTTGAGTAATTTTCACATCTTTTCTCTCTCAGCTTTATTTTACTGTGTTATATTTATGTTTTATAGTCACCGAGATATAACTTAATAAACTATTGTAGTAATGTAGAAAACATTCTATAACATTTTATAGTATAAAAGAGTTAATTAACCTTCCCAGGTGCCTGCAAAGTTCTCAGGTGTAAGGTTCACTATTTATTGAACTTCCAAGGACATACATACATTTTTCTTATTATTAGAAAATGATGTCACTAATGGGGACGGTTCTCTCAGTGACTGAAAAGATGGATGTGTGACTAATGGTCCTTTCCATCCTACAAAACGCATACACTGTCCTTCATCTATGACTTGCTGTGTCTGAGGCTATTTACAAGAAGTCTCTTTCACTCACTGCCTTCCCAACACCTTCACTGATATAGAAACACACCATGTCAAATTGCATTGTTTAGGGCTAAATTGATGTGCATTAAAAAGCAAAAATTCTCTCCTAAAGAAAGCACTCTTTAGCTTCCCTTCTAATGCCTAAAAACATTAACCTGTACATACGAAGCAAAGGATAAAAGGAGTGGGGGAGAGTGAAGAGTTGTTTTTCTCATCAAATACATAGAAAGAGACCAATATTTTTGAATTGCAAATGTTTCATATTACTGCTTACTTTGGTCTTATTTTTCCATTAGTAATTGTGCTCTTAGAATTTTTTTTTTAAGTTATTGAAATACGGTTATCTTGAGAAAAAGTGACAGGTCATCTACCTCTAGACTCAACTGTCTCTAGCCTGAAGCCTCACCACAGGCCTCAATCCTCTTTTATATTTTATCACCTGCCAAATCTTTTGGGGTTTTCCTTTATCACAAATCTCTGGTTTCCACTCCATCTTTTCCAGTTTCATTGCCACCACCTAGCTAGATTGTCTTTCCATATTTATTCAGTATGTTCTATAGACTAGACATTGTGCTAGATATAATACACTCCTGAATTATTGAAGACATCTACCAGTTAATGCCTCTTACTGCCTTATCTAGACTTCTTTAGCATGAAGTAACAGGAAATAATTCAAACTAGTTCCAAACTAATACAAAGATTAATTGCCAGGATAGAGCGTTTTCACAGAGTACCCAAGGACAGTCAAGCGCTGCCAGGCAGTAGGCGAGACAAGAACCAGGAGACAGAAATTCATCATAAACTCAAGCAATTACTACATTTGTCTCATGTACGTCTCTTATCTCTGCTTCTCTTTCTGTAACTACGACATTCTTTGGATTTCTTTGTACACTAGTTTTCTCTGCCCCTTTAAGGGCTACTGTTTAAACACAGGTGACCAAACAACCGTTCCCAAGTTTGTGTTATAACTAAGTGACCATGACAATAAATGATTAACACATTAATATGAACTCCCCGCACTCACCCTTACTCACTGAGACTTAGCAGTCCTGTATCTTAGCCATCCTGTGTCTTTTAAAATGGCAATTAGATAAAAACGTGCATACTAGTTACTGCCTGTTGGAAAACTAAAATAAAGCTTCAGGATCTCTCTCCACCTTAAGGTAATATATGTGGATTGTGATAATGATATTCTGAAAACAGAAACCTAGAAGTTGTCAAACTCAAGGAATTGACTCAGGAACTTCCCATTAAATCAAAATAAAGCATATAAGGCTACGGCAAAAATGTTCTTAGATAGGACTAGCCTCACAGTGCCCTGTGAAATTATACCTCCTCGGTATCAAATCACGTTTTATCTGGCTTATTAAGTGCTAACGAACGAGAGTTCGGCGAAACGATGCAGGCCAACCCACCTCAGGATGATGGAGATGTCAGCACCAGTTACTGAGAATTTCACTGGCATGAGAGCCAAAAGCTTTGCAGAGAATTTTCTAATATCTAGATGTGGGGCCTTTAACACTGTAAACAGATTCTTCCCCTGAGCCTAAACGATGAAACCTCCCGATAAATGGGAGACAGAGGAGATCACCTGAGCTTAACTGGTATCAATAGGTTAGGGCCACACCACATACCAGGCACAATGACAGAAGACTGGTTAATGCACTTTCTGTGTATCACGTCTCAGTTGGTCCTATTCAAATCATTTTACTGGCATAAAAAAATTCTAAGAACTTTCAAAGGATACACACATTCATTCTCTTTCTCACTCACTCTCACACACACACATTCTCTCTGTCTCTCTCTTTCACGTAATGAAAACTGCTGAATCATCTCACTTCTTTGGGAAGGTGCATACTTGTGGTCTGTGATAGTACCTTAAGAATCCTGGTGGGGCTTCCCTGGTGGCCCGGTGGTTGAGAGTCCGCCTGCCGATGCGGGGAACGCGGGTTCGTGCCCCGGTCCGGGAGGATCCCACGTGCCGCGGCGCGGCTGGGCCCGTGAGCCATGGCCGCTGCGCCTGCGCGTCCGGAGTCTGTGCTCCGCAACGGGAGAGGCCGCAACAGTGAGAGGCCCGCCTATCACAAAACAAAAACAAACAACAAAAAAAAAGATTCTTGGGCTTCCCTGGTGGTGCGGTGGTTGAGAGTCCGCCTGCCAACGCAAGGGACGCGGGTTCGTGCCCCGGTCCGGGAAGATCCCACATGACGCGGAGCAGCTGGGCCCGTGAATCATGGCCGCTGAGCCTGCGCGTCCGGAGTCTGTGCTCCGCAACGGGAGAGGCCGCAACAGTGAGAGGCCCGCCTACCACAAAACAAAAACAAACAACAACAAAAAAAAAGATTCTTGGGCTTCCCTGGTGGCGCGGTGGTTGAGAGTCCGCCTGCCAACGCAGGAGACGCGGATTCGTGCCGAGCAGCGGCTGAGCCCGTGAGCCATGGTCTCTGAGTCTGCGCATCCGGAGCCTGTGCTCCGCAACGCGAGAGGCCGCAACAGTGAGAGGCCTGTGTACCGCAAAAAGAAAAAAAAAAAAAAAAAAAAAAGAATCCTAGTGGATATAGAACTAACATCATTGTGGTCAAGGGTAGAGCGTGGGAATAAAACTGTATATTATTTGGGCAAAAAGCCTCTCTGTTTGGGTCACTGCAGGTGAAAGAGAACTGCAGGACTGCAGCCATCTGAGAATTGGACCCAGTGGACCATGATCTCCCAGGGAGTGCAGGATTCTTTTTAAAATTTTCAGCAAATAGGTGCTGCTCTTAGAATGAGGAGTTTCTCTCTTGCTTCTGTGTATAAATGGCTCTCTATCGCCAGGCTCTGATCTTCCTAGATGTCTCAGCAGAACTTACTGCGTGAACTCTGTTCTTTCAAGGGCCAGAAGAACCCAAAGACTTTAGTGAGCGAGTCACACATTTCAGACAATCAGAAAATCCCATCCATGCCTTGCTCTAGACAGTGTGACCTGAAACAATGGTTGTATATTCCTCTTTTAAATATTGGCTCTAATGAAAAGGGCACAGTGCCTTTAGTTATTTAAAGAAGAATATATTTCCTTGTTTGTGACCTAAAGTCACCAATTTGTATAAAAGTTCCCAGCCATGGAAATAATTTGCTTAATTATGCTTAATTGCTCAACTATGGCACTTACAGATGTGGGAAAAATAATTTCTGAGGAGAGTGTTCAAACAGGCATCGAATATTTGCATATTCTTTATTCCATAATGCAAACTTTGCATTAATTGCCTTCTCTAAAGCATATTTCAACATCTTTTCCAAGCACAGTGATTCTTCATATAATTATGGCTAGGCTTCACCACTCTGCTCCTAGAAATGAGGTCACTTTTAGCAATATCCTACATGGTGGTGGTTAATTAACAAACAGAAATTCTGTCTTTTCAAAAGGTTGTCTTTTCTTGGAAGCTTCAAAGCTCCCTAGCGAGTATTTCTCAAAGAATCTGTTCTCCTTTTCACTGCCTATAGCTTCTCTCATGGGAACTCAAAGGTGCCTCTTCAGGTCAAACTCAGAACTCACTAGTTCCCTTGATTTGTTCACCACAGAACCCCCTCCTACTTGCTTCAGCTGCATCCAAATACTGCCCTGAACTGTGAGTGGAGGAGTCAGGTTCAGCTGAAGCCTCCACCACCTAGAGGAGCTGGAGACTTAACAGTGGTTCTGTTGCAGCTACTGGAGTCCCTCCACTCCTTCCCAGTCCATAGAAGAAATGTTTCACAAAGTTGAGAAAGAAATACTTCCTCCTTCCATGTTCATGCTTAGTCAAGGGTATCCCACAGAAAATCTGGTTGAGCCTCAAGTGTTAACAGTTGTTCAATTTTCCAGCTTTTTAAAAACATTCACAAGTTACCTCCATGTACAAGCTTCAGCAATTTCAGGGCTGAAATGAATGCCTACTAAGTCGCACATTATGTCTAAAAAGACAGGGCCCTGGTGTTCTATGTTGCAATCAAGTCTCAATCAAATCCACCCCACCTGCAAGCTGCACGCTGTTTCTGAAAAGACCGTGGCCCTGTTCTATCTGGCGATTGTGTCTCAGCCAGATCTACCTCAGTCCATCCAAGGTCTTATGTATCACTGAAACTCACTGGGGAAGGGGGCAAGGACAGAGAAAGAGAAGACCAATTTCTGGAGGCAAATAGCTATTTGGAGAGGAAGGGCATAGCCCCAAAACATGCAGCAGTAAACATCAAATACTGACAAATAATTGGAGCAAGAAGTGACAACAAGCCCTCCTCATAATCTATTCTGAGCAATAGGCCACAAAATCAGGCAAAACATCCTGTTATACAGGGTTTTCCTTAATTTTTATTTTTTTATTTAATTTTATTTTTTATTGGAGTATAGTTGCTTTACAATGTCGTGTTAATTTCTGCTGTACAGCAGTTTTTAACATGTAAAATTTTTCTAAATGTCTATCCCCAAGCACTAGAACTAAAATTTTACAGATAGTATGCTATTTCCACCGTAAGGGAGCTTCTGCATTGCAAAAGTCATAAATTAATTTTACTTATGTTATTTGCTTACCCAGGTAGCTCATTATGTATATATGGAAGATTTTATAAATTAACATAGTTTTATGTCTATTTTATAATAGTCTGAACATAACCTTTAATTTCTTCTAAATGCAATAGCAATGTAATGAGCTTCCTATTGTGCTTAATCCCTTTGTTCTTATATAATGTGGAGTACACTCAAAATGCCTATGTGCCCTTTCGTTGAATCCAGAGCTATTCATAATGTGATTTCTTCTTTCACCCTCTGCTCTGCCCATTAAAGAGTGGTGTATACCATGTGGGATTACTGAAGAGTCAAGGGAGAAAAGCATAATTATCTCTGAAGCTGCATAAGAGTAATTTGTGCCCTTTAGATCAGAGGTTCCCAAACCTGAATTATTAGCAGAATTACCTTTGAAGATTTTTTTTTTTAATTCAGTCATCTGGGCTTCCTTTAGAGAGATTCTGATTTAGTGGACTAAAAAAAATATATATATATATATATTTTTTTTTTTAACGGAGTTAATTCTGATGCTCAGGACAACTGCTCTATTAAAGAGTAATCTCTGAACACAGTGAAGCACCACCCACATTCCCCTTCAGAAACTGAGGATCTATTTCCGCCAACTGCTGTCAATTCTGCTGGCAGAAAGGCCTAAACTGCCCTGCAGGAATTGTCTAAGCTGAGGCAGGTTGTTTCACTCAAGGGCAAGCCACATCACAAGTACCAAGGGTCCAGCCCGGAATCCCACCTGCGGAAAACTGTGAAGGCAGCTCAAGTCTCCCGGAGCCCAGCTCCTTCCAGACACTGATCCTAAGGGCACTCCCTTTAAACCTCCTACTATTTTCCCTTTTGGAGACAGCTTCCTCTTGATGGGTATTTTCATTAGAGCTAGAAGGCCAAAAGGAAGCCCTCCCTAGATTTCTCCTCAAATCGGAATATAAACCCAGTCCCAAGAAAGAAATCATCATTTATCCCTCTACCTACTCTCAAAGAAACCCAGCTGCTGGCTTAGCCACTTCCTTTTGTCAGTCATTTGCTCCCTACGTAACACTATGCATTCTTTCCTGCAGTGAAAGAATGCTCTCCTCTACTTCTCTAATCCAAACCGCCAGTTCTGTCCCTGCTACTCATGATTACAGCCTTTCTTGAAGCTTTGCCACCTAACTTTCTCAATTCTTAGCTATAAACGTGCATATAAATCTCTAGTATAATCATGAATGTCCTTATACATTGGCTTGCAATCTACAGATAATGTGTCCTGGAGAAAAGAAACCCAAGTGCTCTGGTTTTTCTTTTTTTTTTCCTGTTCTAATTTCTTTCCATTTTTATTAAGAAATAATTGACATGCTTTATAAATTTGAAGCATACTACATGATGGTTAGATTTACATATATTGTGAAATGATTATCACAATAAATTCAGCTCACATCCATCTTCTTATATAGATGCAATAAAAAGAAAAGAAAAAGGAAAAAAAAATTCCTTGTGATGAGAACTCTTGGATTTACTCTCTTAACAATTCTCCTATATATATACAACAGTGTTAGCTAAGTTCATCACATTGTACGTTACAACTTGAGTACTTATTTATCTTATAACTGGAAGTTAGTACCTTTTGACCACCTTCCTCCAATTTCCTCTCCCCCGACTCTCTGCCTCTGGTAACCACAAGTCTGATCTCTTTTTCTATGATTTTGTTTGTTTGTTTAGATTCCACAGATAAGTGAGATCATATAATCTTTGTCTTTCTCTCTCTGACTTATTTTACTTAGCATAATGCCTTCAAGGTCCATCCATGTTGTTGTAAATGGCAGGATTTCATTCTTTTTACTGCTGAATAATATTCCATTGTATACACCACATCTTCTTTACCACTCATCCTTTGATGGACACTTAAGTTGTTTCCATCTTCTTGGCTATTACAAATAATGCTGCTATGAATCTGGAGGTGCAGATATCTTTTCCCGTTAATGCTTTCATTTCCTTTAAATATGTTCCCAGAAGTAGAATTGCAGGATCATAAAGTAGTGCTATTTTTAATTTTTTAAGGATCCTTCATACCATTCTCCATAGTAGCTGTATCAAAATACAGTCCTACCAGCAGGGGACAGGTGTGCCCTCACCAGCATTTGTCAGCTCTTGTTTGTTTGATGATATTCATTCTAATAGGTGTGAGATGATATATCATTGTTATTTTAATTTGCATTTCCCTAACGACTCTTGATGTTGAGCATCTTTTCATGTACCTGTTGGCCTTTCATGTGTCTTCTTTGGAGAAATGTCTATTCAGGTCCTTTGGCCATTTTTGAAGTGGTTATTTGGGGGATTTTGCAACTGAGTTTTTTGAGTTCTTAATATATTTTGAATATTAACCCCTTATCAGATATATGATTTGCAAATATTTTTCCCATTCTGTAGAGTTTTTTTCACTTTATTGATAGTTTCCTTTGCTGTGCAGAAGCTTTTCAGTTTGATGTACTCCCTGTTCATATTTCAATTTTGTTGTCCAACTCTTCTGTTTTGTTTCATGTTTGTTTTTGTTTTGCTTTGTTTTACCCAGTATGCCTCTTGAGTGAATGGAAAATAATAAAAAATAGTGGTTAATGCTCTGACATAAGATTCTGTTATCTCTAATCACTGATTTTACCAGGCTTTCTGAATGATCTAGTGATCTGTATACACACACACACACACACACACACACACACACACACACACACACACACAGAGTCCTGCAAAGTAACCCCTCTTCCTAGAGTAATGACTTACTGAAAAGTTAAAATTTTTATTGTTTTTACTATAACAAACATGATTTTTTTAGAACTTTTTACTCTGACAGTTATATATGTTTGAACTGAAATGTTAATATTTAATGTTTTAATGTATAATATGTATTAAATTAATTTTTATTTCTGTAATGTGTTAAGTGTGATTAGCAGTTCTTTATTTTAATATGGGAACTATAGTTGCAGTTGTGTTTTTCCAGTAATGTGCATTGTTGAGTTATAATGTCCATTGTTTGAAATAATAAATGATTTTTCTTTCTTAAAAAAAAATAGAAGACTCTGGAGTTAGACTAAGAGGATTTCAATCTGTTCATCACTTATGAGCTTTGGTACTTTGGTCAGTTATTTGATCTTTCTGTGTTTCCATTCGCTTTACTGTAAAATGGGAATGTTGAGATGAGACAGATGAGTATCTTGAGTGTGTATTCTTAGCAGCGCAGCACACTCTGTTTTGAAGCTTTTTCTTCCCATTTTTCTTTTAAGTGAAGATATATATATATTTTAAAATTCTGAATTAATTATATCATTTATTTTGTGAAGTACAGTTACATACCTATTACTTAAAATACAAGTCAAATGAAACCAAAAAAAATGAATAGAGAGGTTCACAGAGGTAAACTACCTGGTATGTGGCACATAGTCTGCTCATGGTAAAGGTTAGCCCTTGTTGTTAGCATTGAAAACTATCTCTACAGTCAGCAACTTTCCTCACTATTGATATATTTCAGTGTATGATAGAGAAGGAACCCAATGATGACTCTTTTACTCTCAACTATCAGAAGTGGAAATTGCTTAGGTCAGGAGAGGAATATATCAAATGTAGCAGTGAGTTGGGTACTGTAGCAGATTTCCTCTTATCCTTGCAGAAAATCATATACCTTCGTAGTTGAGTAAAGTGTATAAACTAGTGGTTTTAAACCATGGTAGTTCATCACAGTAACTGGGGGATATTTTTAAAATATACTTCCCCACTTCACTTTGAGATTTAAATTGAGTTGGAATGGCATGAGTCCCAAGTATCTGTATTTTACAATTTTCTACATGTGATTCCCATGGGTATACAGGATTGACAAACCATGGTAAAACTCGCAGGTTAAAAATTATTGGCATTATTAAGCAGGTAATGGGGAAACAAAAGTAAGGTGATGATTGGGATTTGCAATAGAATATTACCTTCTCAAAGTTAAACTACAAATCGACACATAATGTATTGGGGTCAAGAGGTGACTGTACCTTAAAGAAGCCATTAGTATCTCTAGAGAAAGCATATACCTACTAGAAAAAGTGCTAATGGTTAATGGAAGAACAGAAAATAAAGAGTCATAGAAAGCATAGCGTTCTTTCAAGAACTATGCAGGAAAGAAGAAATGTTTACCAGGAATATCAAAAGCTAGAATTATATTGGTAAGGACACACCTTTTGGGAGAATGAACTATCTGTAAGCTATCTTAACCTGATACCACTGAAAATTCTGTTCCCTACGGCTTTCTGATCTATGATCAAGCAATAACCCACTGACTTTAGCAATACTACAGGGAGAAAGTCCTCATATTGAACTGATGTGAGTAGTCCTTCCACTTCATAAAATGATCAGTGTAAGTTAGACACAAATATTTATAATGTATATAGTAGATCTCCTATGACCTTGATAAATATGGCTCCCAGAATCTAACTGAATTTAGGAAATAGTCAAGTTGAGTTCTTAGGCCTGAAAAGCTGAGGACTAGAGCTCTCATGGTAGTAAATCTCAAGTTTGGGCTCTCAGCTCAGAATGAGCTTTTGTGTTTACCAAGAGACATCCCTTTGCTTTACAACCACAGAACTTTGTTACAAAACAATTCATCAAAATTATCAAGTAACTTCCTGAAGCAATAGAAAAGAAAACCTCACCTTAATGTCTAATCTTTTAGGGCAGGAAGTTTTGCAAAATGATTGCATATTTATAGCTTTCCCTCAATCTCTAAATTGGCCTAAAAAATAGTTGAAAATACATTTTAAAAAACTTCAATAATATTATGTCTGACAGTGATGGGAGCAAAATCACTAACCCTGTCACCAGTAAGCAAGAAAGGAAGCTGGTTTGACGGATCAGCAAAAACATCAGTGTTGACTGTATCCCACATCTGAAAAGCCAATCAGTAAGGTGTTATCAGTAAAAGAAGTAAGGAGTGCTGAGTGAGAGGAAAACAGAAGATTCAAATCTCTGTTTAGTAACTCCTTAGGTGACAAGTAACAAAAGATATGAAAAGTGAAAAAAGAAAATTCAGCTCTCTCTGAACTATTTGGAGATTCTGTTCTTTAGCACATCTCTTATGATAAATGTTTTGATAACGTATGTAAAGACAAGATCAAATTAAAAATTCACAATTCAAAATATAACTGAGTCAGTAAAAATGGAGATATATAAACTGAGGTTCAAAAAATGTAAATAAGGAATAACATTGTTTCAAAAGGAAAAAACAAAAACGGAAACCATTCTTTGTAACACCAACAACAGTAAAAGCCTGAAACCAAGCGACGGTTCATCTGGGTTGAAGAGGAGATAAAGCTATTACTGGGGCATCCTTCAGTCACTCACCTTTGTCATTAAAGCATCTTCTATAAGAGAAATGTGACAGGCGATTAAAAAGAAAACATTCTGGTCTTCATTACTTTCTGTAAGGGATTTATTTATTCCTTTCCCTTGGCTCAAGTTAACAGAACTGTCCAGAGTTCCTTCTACCTCATGCTCCAGTGTACATAGGCTAAGAGAAATGAAAAATAACTTGATACTTTGCTAGCTTTCCTATATAATATGATCTAAGGAACACATCTGATGTGTATCCACTTGATGAATGGTTAGATAGATAGATAGATAGATAGATAGCTTGATAGATAGAGATAATTTTGTAGAAAATAAAAGAAATACAGAAAAAAAAAATCACCATGTCTTTGGCCAGAGATTTTTTTTTTTTGGTATAATGGTGAACATTTTAGAGAAATTCCTTTTACTTTTATATGCACATATACATACATGTAACTGCTTATACACAGATATATGTGTATATACATATTTCTGTTCAGATTAATAGCTCTTCACATCTTACCTCACCCTGCTCCCTGCAATATGTCCTCCTGGTAGTTTTTAGGCAACAGACATTCACCGATATTTGGCCTTTTTTAAAAAAGATTGTCAATATTTTCATTTTATAAATGATGTTATGAGGATATAAATTATCTTGGGCTCAAGTTTATACACAACTAGAAAGTTGTGTTTTCTAAATATTATAACTCCATAAATAGAAGAAATTATTAGTTCTAAATTCAAAGATCAACAATAAGCTTTTAGAACATTGATGAAAACATAAAGTAGATTAGATGTGGGTCCTATTGTTATCAATGTGTTATTCCAGTTCAAATTCATGAATTTGGAAATACCAATGACTATGATTCTCTATTTGGACCTTTTAGTTTGATAATAAGTTTAATTTATCACTTATGATTTCAGAAGTTCTTTCTAAAAACAAAATTTTCTCATAATTGGAAAAAATATAAAATTAGTACATAGACAATTATATCAATATGTTATACATCATATTAATATATTATTAATATATTCTTATTTTATATATTTTTTCCTTTTATAAGACAATTTTCATGGGTCTATAGTGTACCACACAGCTCCCTACCTTCAGGACTGAAGCACTCCGTTTCCCAGCTTCTGGGAATATTAACAACTATCAGCTCTCAGCCTTTGTCTGAAGAGAGTCACTTTGCCTAAGTTTATACCTCCTTTCCAGGGACAGCCCAAACCCAATGACTGATCACCACAGAGGAATAAAGACCTGACCTCTTTGCACCAACTTGTGATACCTCTGTAGAGAAACCCCAGCTCCAGAGCTCCTGCTGGCTTGGCTCGCTGGGGCCTTTGTTGTGTCTGCACCTCAGTTCAACATCTCCCTCTACCCAAGTCAGCTTCCTCCACTTCCTGAACAGGTGCTCGTGCTGAGAGAACTCCTCAGTAGCCTTCTGCAGGCCGATCTCTCTTTCAGAGTCTGCTTCCTAGCTAGTCGGACCTGGAATAACTACTATCAGACAGATGACACAACTCCATAGTGGCCCCTACATTCTGGGGGGAAAGTTTTACAATTTGATTACAAAGCTAGACGTTGTCTCATTGTTTAGGATTTTATCCTCCAGTCACTGTACAAATCTTTCAAGAGCAGCATTAGCCTTCAGGGTAGAACAAAGTTTGTGGTCACTGATGGATATTTTCTCATCCCTATTTGTTAAGAATATGGAACAAATATGCTGTAAAAATGGCACATTAGAATAATCCTTTCTCAAAATTGATTTTCTGAAGAAAGGCTTCAAAAGTCTGTGTGACCCCCTTCTGACACAAATGAAAGACGAAAAATGCAAGGCTATTTTTAGCCCATTATGAATATATAAATAACCCTCATATTACTTACTATAAACATTTACTTAAAGGCAGCTGCTACAAGGAGAAAGCAATGTTACTGCTGTACTCTATCCCCCTCAGTGTTGTTTCTTTAGAAAGACATTTTATATTTCAATTAAACATCAACTCTTATAGACACAGTCATTCCTCTCTATCATGGGGAATTTGTTCCAGGATCCCAGGGGATGCTAAAATCAGAGAATACTCAAGTCCCTTATATAAAATGGCATGGTATTTGCATATAAACCATGCACATCCTCCTATAACATTGTCATGCCTAGATTACTCATGATACCTAATACACTGTAAAAGCCATGTAAATAGTTGTAAGTATAATTTAAATTTATATTTAAATAATGTAAATGTTATGTGAATACTTGCCAGCACACAGCAAGTTCAAGGTTTTCTTTTTGGAACTTTCTAGAATTTTTTTTCTGAATATATATATATATATTTTTTTTTTTTTTTCTGAATATTTTTGATCAGTGGGTGGTTGAATCTATGGACTCAGAACCCATGGATATGGAAGACCAACTGTATACTGTAGACTTTCATACCTGCATTAAGAAGTCACAGTTGGAAAATACGGTAGAAGTAAATAAGGGAAACTTTTTGCTTATGGGAGTGCAATGTAGAAAAGGTCAATAAGAGCTCCTCTCTTAATCATCCATATTATTTTCTTATTGTAAAGTATGAATTAATCATAATCATCACTATAAAGTCTTTATTTTGTAGCAAGTGGTAAGCACTGAACAACATTCAATTTTATGGTATATATACACAATGGAATATTACTCAACCATTAAAAAGAATGAAATAATGCCATTTGCAGCAATATGGATGGACCTAGAGATCATCATACTAAGTGAAGTAAGTTAGACAGAGAAAGATAAATATCATATGATATCACTTATATGTTGAGTCTAAAATAATGATGCAAATGAACTTATTTACAAAACAGAAACAAATTCACAGACATAGAAAACAAACTTATGGTTACCAAAGGGGAAAGGGGGGTGGAAGGGATAAATTAGGGGTTCTGCATTAACTTATATACACTACTATATATAAAATAAATAAACAACAAGGCCCTACTGTATAGCACAGGGAACTATATTCACTATCTTGTAATAACCTATAATGGAAATGAATCTGAAAAAGAATATATGTATATTATATGTATATTCATATATATATGCATCACTTTGCTGTATACGTGAAACTAACACAACATTGAAAATCGACTATACTTCCATTTTTTTAAAGTATACTATATGGTATAAGAGATGTGAAGTATTTGAGATCATAAGACAAATGCTCTGTCAGTCAAGTGCAATATTGTGAAATAACTAGGAGCTGTCCAAGGACAGACAGTGGAAGCAGAGAATGTCATGGGATGGGGGCTCACAAAATGCTCCATGAGAATAATGCCATTTATTAGAAGGTCAGAGGAATGGGTTAGACTAAGACAGTGGAGATAGCGGTCATTTCAGACCAGCTGTGTAAGTAAGTGAAAGGGCATGAAAGTGGGAAAGAATGAGAGAGGACTGCATGGAAGGCAGAAATAGCCATTATTATATTTCCACCTTCTCTCTGGGAAGCTTTGATTAGTAATGTAGTCAATCACTCTTTTTCTAACATCACTTTAAATCCAATCTAAAGAGAAGCCAGACAGTAATATAAGAGCTAGCATAATTAACTTCACCAGTGGCAACGTCTTCAAAAGCAAGATATGGAATCATTCCATTAAACACTTCTAGGAGGAGCGACAGTGAGATTTAAAATACTGGACCAGATCTACTTTGCTAGGAGTTGTAAGCTGTTGACAAAAAGGAACTCACATCTACAGCAAAAGAACTTAAACCTCATAATACTAAAATAAAGTTTGCTAAGATCCGTTCCGCCTGCTTTGTTGGGTACTTAATAATTTTATTTCGTGTACTTTAAAATTAAGATAGACACTTTTTTGTTGTTCTAATGGAGAGTAACAAATAAAGTTTCTTTAAGCTCTTGTATGATAGAGCTGGTTTCTAGGGAGACTTGCTGTTATCGTACATATTTTACATCTTTTTAACTCTTGAAAAGTACCTTGCAATCACTTTATTAGTCATATCTGAAAATAAATTATGTCAGGTAGACTAACTAGTGTTATTTTCTCATTTAAAACTGAAAAAAAAACCCTGCGACAGGCAGAAGCAACACTATTTATAGTATAGTTTAGGGCTAGTGTAGTGGTCTATAGAACAAGAAAACAGTTACACTTGTAGATTGAATCACAGATTTTGAGAAGCACCTGCTGTAATATGTTGTGGTGTAATATTATTAGTAATAAAGTAATGGTGAATTTTGAGGGAAACAGAAAGTGTTCAAACTGCAGTTTCTGCCATTCAGGTGAAGGCGTGGCTCGAAGTTGGATGGCTTCCTGACACCCACCATCTGCTCAGTGGCTCCCTTTTCCCTTTTATTCCCCAGTTACTCTGTTAGAATAACTCGGTTTAAAAACAGGCCTCAAGCTGGGAGGAAGTTACAATCCTCTGAATGGAAGTCTATGAAATATGAGGAATGTCTTTTTCCCTATCTGCTACTGAAAAACCTGATTTGGGGTTTTTTGAGGTTTGTTACAATGTATAAAGGAGTCTAGACATGGCCTGTGCGGATTATTAGAAAACGAGATCAGATCTTTTACAATACAGACAGTGACTGCAGTGTCATCTATACACCTGATGAGAGACCCTTCAGATCCTGTCACCCACTCCTCCCTGCCCACAGCACAGACTCATACCTCATCATATGGATTCATGGAATCGAAGTAGTTAGTTAATATTAGTAGTTAGTTAGAATATTTGATTTAATATTTAATTAAATATTCAGAAGCATTTCATTAATACCTACAAGATGCCAAGCGCTACTCTAAGCCCTCAGTGTTAACTTGCTATGACCCAGCACTTAGTGAGTATGTGGTCTAGAAGAGGAGACAGCAGTTAAACAAATAAATTAATAGATGAACATATAAGTTAAAATACTGGTGAGTTCTCTTAAGGAAAAAGAAAGAGAGAAGAACTATTCGTGTGGGGTTCCTACTTTAGATTATTTGTGGAAGACATCTCCAAATAGTATGGCATTTAAGCTGAGGTCTGAAGCATAAAACGAAATCAGTCATTTGAATATGAACTGAAGATCCTTAACCTAAGAGGCAACAGCTGTAGATGCCTTGAGGTGACAGGAGCTTGACGGTTTGCAGGCTGAGAAAGAAGGCTTGTGTAGGGGACATGGAATGTGAAAGGAGATTTGGAAACCAGCAAAGCCAGATGGTGCAGCAATGCCATGCCAGCCAATGTAAGTCTTTTTTTCCATTTCTGAGGGGAGCCATGCTAGGGTTTCAACCAACAGAGCAACATAATCTGATTAAATTTTAAAATATTTTCCCGACTTAACAAAAAACAAACAAAAAGAATTCAAGTTTTAAATGACAAAGCACTTGAATAGGCATTTCTCCAAAGAAGATATATAGATGGCTAATAAACACATTAATGATGTTCAATGTCGTTAAATTATTAGGAAATACGAATCAAGATCGCAAGATACCATCACATACCTATCAGGATGGCTGACATCCAGGAAAAAAAAAGTGTTGATAAGGATGTAGAGCTATTGGAACCCTTGTGCACTGCTGGTGGGAAGGTAAGACGGTTCAGCCACTGTGGAAAATAGTACAGCAGTTCCTCAAAAAATTCAACATAGAATTACACCATGATCCTGCAATTCCACTTCTGGGTATACACCCCCAAAAATGAAAGCAGGGACTCAAACAGGATATTTGTATACCAATGTTCATAGCTTCATTATTCACAATGGCTGAAAGATAGAAACAACCCAAAAGTCTACTGAGATGTATAAATAGATAAACGAAATGTGATTTGTACATGGAGTGGAATATTTTTCAGTCTTAAAAAGGAAAGAAACTCTGAAACATGCTACAACATGGATGAGCATTGAATACATTATGCTATGGGAATTAAAGCAGACACAAAAGGACAAATATTGTATAATTCCACTTATATTAGTTACGTAGAATAGGCAGATTCATAGAAACAGAAAATAGAATGGTGGTTGCTGGGAGTTGAGGGAGGAAAAGAATGGAAGTTATGTTCAATGAGTACAGAATTTCAGTTTGGGAAGAAGAGACAGTTCTGGAGATGGAAGGTGATGATGGTTGGAAAACAATGTGAATATAATTAATATCACTGAATTGTACACTTTAAAAAATGGTTAAAATGGTATTTTTCATGTTATGTATATTTTGCACAAAAAAATTATTATTCCCAGAGCTACCTCTATAGCATCTTCTATATTTTCTGATTTATCTGTTGTTATAGTAAGTATGTCTTTCAGTTTATTTAATACTCTTTGGAACATGTTAAGGATATATGTATGTGTATATATATATATATATATATATATATATACACACACACACACACACACACACACACACACATATGTTTAATTGCTTAATTTTTATTTCAACTTGTTCTTTATTAATCGAAAGGTTTCGTTTCATAACCTCCTGAGGAACTTAAACCATGGCTATTTCAATCATTTACTTTTTTTTTCATCACTTCAGAAATCCCTTCACTCATTTATTGAGTTTGTGAGCTGTTTCAGGTTTTATTAATTTTCTACCTCTCTTTCAAAATGCTCATTTGCAAACTTATTTTTAGTGGATATTGGGTTTCACCTTATCTTGAAATTTATTTTCTTTTCTCTTTGTCCCGACCCAAGTCTGGGTACATTAAAGTTGCTTCAGTTTAAGATTTTGGGGACCCCAGTTCTAAATAACATTTTTGCTCATTTTATCCTTTACAGCTCACAGAAAATCTCATAGCTGGTCCCACAATTCACCTGGCTCTTTGCTGTGCTGAGTTTTCCACTTTCAAATTTCTCTCAAGCAAAGAGCTCTTCAAAGTCCACAGCTCTGGGTAGTTATTCCAGTTCTTTTCAGCTTCTAGTACAACTTCTAGCTTTAGAAGCCCTGCCTTAGATCTATTTCCATGCATCTACCCTCTTACCAGATGCCTAGCCCATGTGGGCCCTCACTTGGGCCATTTGGGTCCCTGCTTCCTTCAGGAGTAAACTACCAGAAAGCCATTGACTATTTCCGTCTCTGGATCACAGAGACTCTGCTCATCTCAGCGTGCCTTTATTTCTTTGCTGGTACATGAAAACATTTAAAAATATCTTTGTTGTTCTTGTTTTTCTTGGGACAATTTGTATTTTGTAAAAAACCTGTATGTTCATAAACATAGAAAAATCTGGAAGTATATACAGAAAACCATAATGTTAATAGTATTTATTGCCAGGTATAGTATCTAGATTCCTATGTCTTCCAATGACCAATCTCCCTCTACTTCCAAAGTCTTCTGAGAAAGGAAGTAGAGAGATTGTAGGGCTACATAATTTCCAACTTTCACCATCTGGTGTAACAGGCATTATAAATTACAAGATTTAAAAAAATTTCTCCTCAGGACACTCACACTTGGACATCAGAGAGGAACAGTAATGACCTCTCCAGCTGTTTCAGGAGTTTGTTTATTTAAATCAAGGACTTTTTAATCTCTGCCTCATTTTGTTTTCTTTCTCCTACTTTTGCCTTCTCTCATTCTTATTTTTTTGCTTTTTTTTTAGGTTTTATGTCAAAAATACTGGAGGAAATTTAAATGAGTTAAGCCAGGTATCCAGAGAAATATTTAAAGAAAGTCCAGAAAATTTAGTGACCACACAGCAAAATAAGATCTTTAATTACTAGATCCATGTTCCTAGGTTGGAGCTACAGGCTGCAGACAGAGAGATCAGAGAAAAGAAAAAAACCCACTATCTTCAGAGAAGACATGATGGTGGGAGTCTCATGCCAGAGCCAAAGCTACTGAATTAGTTTTACATGAAATATTTTGGTGGTTTGGAACAGGTCAGGGGCAAGATAAAGGCAGAGAAACTGTTAAATCCAAGAGCTACCTGGAGTATAGAACCACTAGGATTGGGTGATGGATTGAATATTATAAAACAAGAAATCAGCAAGGGACAAGAGAACCACCCCATTTCTGACAGTAATTTGGAAGGGGAATGGAATTGATATGGATGGATATGAGAAGATATTTTAAATATAAGAGCACACAAAATATGTGTGAAAATTTCTTTCTGAACCAGACTTGAATGGGGACTTGCTTAACTCCTATACAGTGAAAATTCTATAATATGTCAGGAAAAGTGTGTTCATACTTATTTTAAAAAATAGTTTTTATAATTGAAAATAAGAAGGTCAGAGGACCCAAGTTCAAGAAAATGCTCTGCTATTTAAAAACTCCACTTAAGGGTTACCCTGGTGGCTCAGTGGTTGAGAATCTGCCTGCTAATGCAGGGGACACGGGTTCGAGCCCTGGTCTGGGAAGATCCCACATACCGCAGAGCAACTAGGCCTGTGAGCCACAACTACTGAGCCTGCGCTTCTGGAGCCTGTGCTCCGCAACAAGAGAGGCCGCGATAGTGAGAGGCCCGTGCACCACAATGAAGAGTGGCCCCCGCTTGCCACAACTAGAGAAAGCCCTCTCACAGAAACGAAGACCCAACACAGCAAAAATAAATAAATTAATAAATTCCTACCCCCAACATCTAAAAAAAACAAACAAACAAAAAAAAACTCCACTTAAATTTCCTGAGCCTTGTTCTACCAAAAGAAAAAAAAAAAGATTAAGAAGGTGGTTATATTACCTGTTCCAACATTCTCACAGTGTTTCTGTGAAAACTGATTGAACTTCATTCACAATGCCTTATAAACTCTCAGTGCTATATGATTTAGTTATAATGAGCATTGCTATTATCATGCTCTCCACCATGCCATTCCTACCTTCTTTTCCCCTTCATGACAAATACTGTCTATGTGATTTTAAAAAAACAAAAAACATATGGGAAAATGCTTATGGATATATGTATATTTCTTTACAAATGACAAATTTAGCATAGTCTAGTACAGTTTGCCTAAGCAGGGAGAGAAAAGTCAGTGATTTTTTTTTAAACTGCAAGGAATTTGGGAAATAATATATTACTTTGATCAGATAATCAGAAATTAAAAAAAAAAACAAAAAACAAAGGATTAACTTGGAAAAAAATCTAGAAGACCAAACATGTCTAACAGCAGGTATATATGCATTATTTTGTTGTTCCTATTTATCTCATTTCCTCTCTCATAAATATCAAATATTTAAAAATACAATTCATGCAACAACTATATCATTTTCTAACCTGTTGTTTCCAGAAAAAAAAAAGTGATTGAAATTCATCTTGCATAAACAACTAAAACTGGAAATGCCCAGTTCCTAATTATGTTTCCCTTCTAAGACAGCTCTCGCAAGTAAATTTACAATAACTTCAGAATCTCTGTTAAATCTAAAATATTTAGTTCTCCACAGTTTATCTGTCAGGTTTTTGCTTCAGTAATGCTGTGTAACAAAGCACCCCAAAACTCAGTGGTTTACAACAAACAACAAGCATTTATTCTCATGTTTGGGGGTCTGCATCTTGATAGCACTTTAACTCATCTAGACAGGGTAGTTTAGGTAACGAGTTTAGGCTGAAGATCAGCTTGGTTTGGCTTAGTGCAGTTCAGTTCAGCTCAGTTTCACATGTGTTTCTCTGAGCCACAAATGAAGGGCAGTTGCTCTCTGGGGCCTGCTCTTCTTATGGTAGATATCACCTGAGTGCAAAAAACAAGACACACTGGACAAGCAGATTTAAGGATCATGCTTATGTCACCTCTGACAATCATCCCATTGGCCAAAGCAAGTCATATGGCCAAGCCTAACATCAATGGATCAGGGAAGTACACTTCACAGTAGGACAAGAAAAGACAATACTTGCCAAATATAGTCGACATTATCATGTCTTAGTTGCAAAAATTTTGCTCATATTTTGTGAAAATGATAACCCTTGTAATTTTATATCAATCTGCAACTCATAAAATGGAGTCTTAGTGTAACATGAATATAGTGTGAATGTAAGATCTATTTTGAAAGGGAAGGAAACCTGGTCCTGGCCCATAGGTAATAAAATAATCTTCCTAATGTTTCAAGATACAATGATACCGTTTTATATTCCATCAAGTCTGTATATCCAGAAAATACCTGGATAGTTCTAACAGTTTGTCTTATGTGTATATTGTTCTCTACTGCATGTGAAATTAATGGTATATTCATATAGAATAAATGAAAAAAATCTTTCATTACACAGTATACAGCCTGTGGGGTTGATTGTCACAGGAGGTCACTGAATCAAATACTGTGGCTAGAATTTTGAAAGCTGTTGGAAAATTTTATGATGAATAATGGCATTCATTATTATTCATGCCAAGCTTCAGGTAATAAACTCTTCCTCTTGAGGCTCTGACTGATCACCTCAGGGGTCGGATAGAAGAGTCCCCTTTGTGTAGCTAAACAATAGACTATTCATTTGGGAACATCCATAAGCTTGAAACACAGATAAAAACTAATATTAGAGACCTCCAAAAGTCCTATTATGCTTCAACATTTCAGCAGTAAAGACAATCCTATATATCACTATCAAAACTATTCTTTGTTATTATGTATTTACCTCAATTGGCTTTGATCACTCTGAAATGAACCATGATTGAAATTCCAGCTCTTTCTCAATTGTATATAAATAGACAATGCATCTTAAATTCATAATTCCAAGCAAAATCTTAAACTCTCGAAAAAAAATTTTTGTTTTACTTAAAGATTCATGTTACTCTAATTCTAAGAGAGGGTGTCAATCCAAAAAGGCACAAGATAGGAAAGATTAAAGAGTGCTTTTTTATCTTCTCCCATTTTGCCTGGTTGCCCAGTAAATCCTCTACTCCCTGAGGAAATGCAGGAAAAATGCAAATGCTAATGTGAGTCTTCCGGGTTACGAATACAACGTCATTTCTCTATATGCATTATGGAGTGAAAAGATAGAAGTGAGTTAAGCAAGATAGAGATAACTTTCCAGTTTTTTCTAAATTGGCTTTTCATAATATTGTTTTTATGCTTTTCATTTTTGGAAGATTATATATTAGCAGAACAGCAGATACATTCATATTTTAAGACAAATAGAAAATTCACCGACAGGCCAAAATATACATATTTTGGGAAATTATCTGCTATTTTGAATTATGTAAACTCTTATTATCTACTTTAATCAAAGACAAAACATCTTTAAATCAGTTTTATTTTAGTAAAAGTGTTTTTATGGGTGGAGCAGCCATTCCATCTTTTGTATATAAACTGGGAAAGTACAACCTATAAAGTATTTCAAGTTATTTTGAATCATTTATCATTATTAGTAATTCCGTGAAGAGAGAAAGGATACATAAATAGTTGGGAGGCTAAGAGTTTGAGGTAAATTAGAAAGCAAAAATGATGAATGAGAGAAAGATTGATGAGGTTTCTAGTCTTAGGTGAAATACAACATACAAAACAGAGAGAAAGGGCTTCCCTGGTGGTGCAGTGGTTGAGAGTCCATCTGCCGATGCAGGGGACACAGGTTCGTGCCCAGGTCCGGGAAGATCCCACATGCTGTGGAGCGGCTGGGCCCGTGAGCCATGGCCGCTGAGCCTGTGCATCCGGACCCTGTGCTCCGCAACGGGAGAGGCCACAACAGTGAGAGGCCCGCGTACCGCAAAAAAAAAAAAAAAAAAAAAAAAAAAAAAACACACAAAAAAAAAACAGAGAGAAAGTCAGGTCTCCAAAAGCAAAGTTGACATATAGCTGAAAGTCTGTGAGGATTCACAAGTATATTCTTTACTTAGAAATATGTAAATGATGATATTTATGTGATTATTTGCTATTTCTAACTTTCCAAATGTAGTTCAAAGACACATTCTAAAACTTTGGTAAAAATGTATTTCTGGTTACATATTCCAGTTTTTAATTGAGTTACTTCTATTTGACATTTTTATGAACCTATTAGGAATATTAGTTACTTTGAAACACATTCACTGGATATGATTCAACTATTAGTTATTGCACTAGGTGTTGTGAGAGAAAAAATGAACTCACTAATAACAAAAAAATTGTTGGTTTCAAGTAGTTTCCATTCCAGTTGGTTAGGCAAGAGAGCTGTCACAGGAAGCCTGTGAAAAAATACTAAGCAATCAAGCTAGTTAATATTTTTTGAGTGTTCACAATGTGCTGGTGAGTTTTACACCGATTATTACTAATCTTCACAATAATCCTTTGAGTTAGAGTTTGAAATTATGTTGTTGATGAATCTGAGGCCCTAAAGAGGTTGAAGTACTGGCCGAAGTCATACAGCTAAAGCCTAGCCCACTTTGGTTAAGAGTGTGGGCAGTCTGACCTAGAATCTTCTTAAACATTTTTACACAGCCCTCTGAGAACTTAGAAAGGAATGTCAAATATGATAATAGTCATGCAGTTTTATGGAATTTTTAAGGATGATGTGGTACTTTGATAGTGAAGAACATTCCAGACAGAGTCCCTCTAATGGGATAGTGGTATGAAGAGTTCTGGACTTTAGAGAAACAATGATAAG
This sequence comes from Kogia breviceps, assembly GCF_026419965.1. Taxonomy (NCBI): domain Eukaryota; kingdom Metazoa; phylum Chordata; class Mammalia; order Artiodactyla; family Physeteridae; genus Kogia; species Kogia breviceps. Next base: position 15,012,776 of record NC_081315.1, on the reverse strand, counting down.
AGTAGTCTGACTGAAGCAGAACGTTAATAAAGGAGAATCACGAACTTGCACAAAGATTGGGGAAAATCATGAATGCTAACCTAAAGACTTTATTTTTTGCCTTGAAAGTAATGGGAAGCAATAGAGGAAATGGAACACTACGAAACAGTAACCATAAACAAGCAGGCCTTCTAGCTCTCTTTCAGCAGTTATGTTAGAAAAGGAAATTAAGATATTTCAACCTGGGGCTTCCCTGGTGGCGCAGTGGTTGAGAGTCCGCCTGCCGATGCAGGGAGCACGGGTTCGTGCCCCGGTCCGCGAAGATCCCACGTGCCGCGGAGCGGCTGGGCCCGTGAGCCGTGGCCGCTGAGCCTGCGCGTCCGGAGCCTGTGTGCTCTGCAGTGGGAGAGGCCACAACAGTGAGAGGCCCACATATCACACACACACACAAAAAGATATTTCAACGTAAGGAATTATCAAGGAAAAGAGACCCCAAGAAATCAGAAGGAGTAACAATTAAGGATGAGAAAAATACGTGACATACAAAAACAAGCTACTTTGGATGTGGTGAATACTTTTTCTTTAAGCCTATCGCAGCCCCAAACTGGGCAGCCAGAGGGAACAAAGCCTCAGGTTCAAAAGTTCTGATGCAATTTCCATCTTCAGAATTCTGTCAAGCTGAGCTGGAAATATTTTTTATCAAAATCCTCCTAAGATTTCAAGTAGCCTCCAGCTATGCTGAACCACTTTTCACACGGTTTCAAAACTTCCATTCCTTTTATGACTAAAATACAGGTTTGCGTTATCTTAAAACACACGTGCATGCATGCCTGCATACACGCTCCATATGACAAAAAGTCTATAGAAAAGTTGCAGAAATCTCTAAGCATATCAGAAAAGATTAGCTTCACATCCTGGTGTGGGTGCCTCATTCACACTCTCTCACTAGTTTGTTCTTCCATAGAAATGACCTTAAAAACAGGAACATGTTATAAGGCTCTTTGCTCAAATACATTTTAATTCACTTGCTAAATTTAGGATGGCTCTGCTTTTAACCATTTTCAGATTTTTGTGTGTATACCTTAAAGTATAGAAAGTCTAATGATTTTTCAGTAGCTGGCACTTTACAACTAGAAATTCCATCCTGCATTATTTAAATAGTCACATTTGTGATGACTGGTAATAAAACTATTTATAATTGCAATTACAACAAAAGATTCCCTACTCCTACCAAAATTTTTAGCTGCCTTGATTCCCATTTCCATGTGAAAAAGGACATTTGCATGATCAAATCTGAGAACCATATTTTAGTCATTTTACAAATGTTCACCAAGAGCAGTTTAAATATATGTGTTAAATGAAAAATATTTTTAGATGATGGTGTCAAAAATACAGTGAGTGACTGATGCCAGAAAAAATATAACTTTATGAAAATTTTAATTTTCTATGTATTTTAATCTACTTTGAACTTCTTTTCAGATATGTTATTTGAGGCCTTTTGATGGAAATATTCTTAATATTTGTGCTATGTGATTCAGTTGCCACAAGTCACATGTATGACCATTTGATATGGCTTGAGTGGCTGAGAAACTGAATTTTAAATTTTATTTTATTTTTTTAAATTTTTTTATTTGTTAATTTTTGGCTGTGTTGGGTCTTCGTTGCTGCACGCTGGCTCTCTCTAGTTGCGGCGAACGAGGGCTAATCTTCGTTGCGGTGCGCGGGCTTCTCATTGCGGTGGCTTCTCTTGTTGCCGAGCACGGGCTCTAGGTGCGCGGGCTTCAGTAGTTGTGACAAACAGGCTTCAGTAGTTGTAACTCACGTGCTCTAGAGTGAAGGCTCAGTAGTTGTGGTGCACAGGCTTAGTTGCTCGATGGCATATGGGATCTTCCTGGACCAGGGCTCGAACCCGTGTCCCCTGCGTTGGCAGGCGGATTCTTAACCACTGCGCCACCAGGAAAGCCCCTTAAATTTTATTTAATTTTAATTAATTTAAAGTTAAAGTTAACCTCATGAAGCTAGTGGCTGCTATATTTGATGGTACTATCTAAAGTCTTCAAGTAGTTGAAATATGCTGGTGTATATCAACCTTTTGACAAGTATTGTTGTTTGTGTATTTTTTGGTTTTTCAATGAAACAATAAATATAAAACACAGAGGAAACCTAGTATTATAACCCATATATATATATATATGTTATTTCAAAGCTTAAAGCAATCCATGTAGTAAAAATCCATTGCTGCTGGAAGAGAATCTTAAGTGACCAGATGGTCACTACTAACAGTTAACTTTTTAATTTTTTCTCCATAGATGGGTCCCTAGTAAATGTTTGATTTGGAGAATCTACACAAAATGAAATTACTTAATACTTACTAATGAATCAATTTATTTCCACACATTCCCTGTCAGCTTGGAGCTTTAGAAATGAACCATTCTCCTCTTTTCTGGCTAAAGTCTTTGAAAAGAGTCTCAATATGTTGGTTTTATTTTGTTTGTTTGTTTGTTTGGTTGGTTGGTTGGTTGGTTAAGTATATGTCCTTCAAACACCCTTGCTCTGTGTGTCTTTTCAGGGTCTTTAAAATATTCCCAAGACCTATTTCCTTTAGTAGCCCTACTTAATGTACAGTTATAGCTGTTACTCATTGATACATGGCCTCACACAACAGAATAGACAAATGGTGGCTGTCATGCAAAATTATTCACCCTCTATCCTTCCAAGAAGACTTGCTTTCACAGTGCTATTACTGCCTACATCCCTTTCTTCGTTTTTTTCCCCCCTACTTCCATTGATTTTAGATGTTTTTTGGTGCTTCCCCGTCTCTAATGTGTTACCTATTTTATTCAAATTTGTTGGTGGCATGTTTTCAAGTGAATCAATAATGAAGTAGTTGAGACCACAAGTCTCATCACCCTCTACATGCTATTAGTGTTAGACTCCCAAGGGCCAGCTGTGCAGTGAACCATGGTAATGAGGTTGATAGTTCATGAAGGAGCTGATGTGACAAATTGCCAACCTGCTGCAGGGACAGCCCCCCTAACCCTCCAGAAGGCCAATGTTATTCCAATTTTCATCCAGTTTTGCTCTTGTTCTAAATGTGCCAAAGCTAACACAGTATTTAAATGGATACCCTCCCCCCAACCCCCGACCCCCCCTCCTCCACACACACACACACACACATACCTTGCAAAAGAGAGCACCTGGTGCCATGTACATTTATAATCTTCTTTTCAGATTGACATGCTCTCAGGGTGAATTTAATCAGTATTTGTCATACATTTTAAGGTATAAAAGGAGGTTTCATTTTTTCATGACTTATTTTGGAGGTACTTGTGAAAACAAGGGTCTTCATTTATTGATGTTCTGTATATATAAGAATTTGTTAGATCTATTATTTCTGCTCTTAATAGTCACATCAACTGACTTGTTATCTTCTCTCATATTTGAACAAAACACCTTTCAGGTACCTTTTTAATCCTTTTTTTGAAAAGAAAAGCAAAACTCTCAACTTATTAAAAATAAGTATTGCTCTGGTACTATTAAATCAGGTATATTCCTTTGTAGTTTTTTTTAAACCTAATTCTTTACTTTCCTCTTCATATTTTCATCTTATTTTAAAGTTTTTAATTGTTGTTGTTATTGTTTGTTTTACAAATATGTTATTGTTAGCTAGTGGACACTGGGAATGAATCACCTCTGACTTTAAGGAAAAATTTCAGCCCAAATCACTCTGTCGGTGTAGCGAGCCTTTTATAAGACATTTAAAAGCACTTTAAACAAAGTTTATACTGCAGAGAATGGTTCCCAAACCACAGCTGGCTTGTCCTGTAGGGAGGTGGCTGGACATCATGTGTCCACTTTCTGATAGTGAAAAAACGGTGTCCTTAGAGGCAAAGGTGCCAATTCTTTTTTTTTTTTTTTTTGGTAATACCTGCGATGCTTCTTAAATTTATTTTGATTTGTGCCTTCCCGAGACTAATTGAAAATAATTTAAAGTTACTTGGAACTTTACTTGTACAGTCCCTAGATTCAGACCTTAGTGAATCATACAGGGCAAAGTTCTGTTTTCTAACCTTAAGGCATCCAATTCTCTAATCACTGCCTGAATCAGGCACTTCTGACACATATATTTTGAACGTAACTTGATGTACCTTGCATTTAACTATGTAAAACATTGTAATTATTCTCATGCTATTTCTTAGGCACATGTTTTGCCTTCTTATCTAAATTCCTTGAGGCTAAGGCAAATTTGGTTCAGCCTTTTGTCAGACCTGGCTGTACATTTTCAGTAAATGCTGACTAATTGTGTCCTGTATGTCATCAGCTGCCCTTATTATTCACTCTGAAAATCTCATCATCTTAGGTGTTATTACCATGAGGAATCACTTGTTACTTTACACCACTCAGAGGTTACAAACCAATAGTCCGCTAACTAGATTTAACCACTGGACTTGTTTTAATTGGTCAGTGAAGTGTTATTAAAACGTTAAAACTCAAACGCTTTTAGGTGGTGCATTTCCAGTTCTACTCAGCCTCTTCTCTTTACTCTCTCACACCTCAGTACTCTACTGCTCAGCCAGAGAACATATGTGGGTTTGAGACCCTTATCATATTTATTTTATTGCCCCATTTGGTGGCTTCATTCACTGAACACCTCTCTGTTGAGTGCCAATACAAGCCAGTCCTGCTCCAGAAACAGGTAAACAGACACGAATCCCTCTCTTCATAGAGTTTATGTTCTGGGCAGCTGCATTCTGGGATCTGACAATTTTCTATAAACATTTAGAAACAAATTAATCAAGTAGGTGTGTTATTCCAGGTCCTCTGAAAAGCAGATATCAAGATGAGACTAAATATGCAAGAATGTTATTAAGAAAATGCCTATGCCTATGCAGAAAGATATAGAGCCTGTCCAAATTATGATTTGGCTTGTCTAACTGAACCCAGTCCAAATGGGTGGTTTTAGATGCATGATAACTTGGTGGCCTGGGGTTAATTTTATCTCTGCCAGGGTCAGGTAACAGGCTTTTGTTTCTCAAAGGAAGTGTAATCCTCTCTTGTTGATGGCATGGCCTTGTTTCTGATTCCCTAGGGGACTGAATCATGGTTCTCTCCCTGGAACTTGCCATAAACTGCACACTGCATCAAGTCCTCCTGTTGACACCTCCAACACCATAGGGTCTACATGATAGAAGATAAGGTCCAAGCAGCAGGGCTAATTGTACCCAGACTGGATCTACTGCACTACCCTTTCCTGCTCCTGCCCGACTCAAAAGCTGGCAGCCCTCCAGCTGGCAGTCACCTGGTATATAGGTCTGAAAAGTGTTGCCTCAAGAGCCTAAAATGGCTACCAAACAATGTGCTGCTTTCTTTGAAGTCGGGGATGCAAAAATGCAGCCATTTGTTACCTTGGAGGGGATATCGCGTATGCCCCTGAGCCTGGACCCCTAAAAACGTCACTGACTTGGCTGGTTACTGAATCTCTGTAAGATTTCTATTCAACCCTCAGGAGCACATGTTTCTCACTGATGTTTTCGGTATGGTAGCCACCTCTTGTCCTTTTCAGTCAGCATGATGTCAACATCGTAACCTGATGTAAAATTGTAAAGGATATTTTTGTCTGCCCATGTGAATGCAAACTGTTCCTAATCCTCCCTTCTAATTGGAATGAGACAGAATGACTGTATCCTATGTATCTGAGGTTTTATTAATTTACTCTAATAGTGATACCATGCCCACCACAGCAGCTGTGACTGGGGCTATACCTGAAGTGTGGTCTTCAGTCAGTCTCCAGGATCCCTTTGACTTCTGTAGAAGCCAAAAATTAAACAGATGTGATAATATCCACCACCCCTTACATTTTTAATGCCTTTAATGGTAGCACTAATCTCCACTATTTCTCCAGGGATGTGGTATTAGTTTTGATTTACTATCCTGAGTATAGGGCAAGCAGGGCAGGGTAGCTCTCAGAAGCTTCCATTTGGCCTTCACCACTGTTAGTTCTTATTCTACATACCAAAGACCCAATGTGGGGCTTTGTACCCGGTGCCAGTTATGTACCCAGTGACTGGGAAATTGATTATCCAATGTGTCTGGGGCAGGTGGGACCACTGGGAGCCAGACATTAGCCAGGACCCCCCTATGACCTGACTGCTAAAGCTTCCTGATCTGACAAGAAGATTATGACAAGGTTTGGGTCTTAAAGTATCAATGTCAACCCAGACCCTGTATCCAAGAGTCCTCAAAATGTCTGGTTCTGGATCAGAAAATTGCCTCAGATCTCGGAACTGAGCAAAGGATAGTGACTTTTTCTTTGGTTGACCATTTTTATCCTCCTGCTTCAACATTCTTGATTTATTTTGGTGTTACAGATTTTAAGCAGCAATTTAACCCTTTTTGTTGCCCATCTGTTTTACCTCTAAGGACCTATGTTCTATTATCTATCTATACAACTTCCTTTTGACCTTCCGAAAGGTCAAACTCTTTTGGCTTCTCCTTCTACCTTGCCCATATATGGTAACTGCAGCACCCTAGCTTCTAGTGATTAAGCACTGCCATTTGGCCTCTGTGACTTCTTCAGGGCCCTTCACCCCCACAGATGTTCATGAGCTCAGTTGTGTGAATGCCTCTCCTATCCCCATGCCTGGCCTGCAGAGAAGAGCCGCCACTGAACTTATTACTGATATTGATGCCCCTCTCATCACCATGTTCTAGGTGAGTCCTCTCATGGAGCACAGTCCTCTAGCGGATCTCCTGGCCTCATCTATTAAATCTGGCTGAACAAAATAAGTAAGCATTACCACTTACTTCCTTCAGCCTTTATTTTCCTTCCTATAGGCTCTGGTAGGGAAATTCAGGCGTTTCTATTTCACTGAGAGTTGGCAATTATTTATTCCAGGTTTCTAAGAGCCTCCCAGCAGTGAATGTAACCTGCCACCTGCAGTTTTGGCCAGAGTATTAAATCTCTCGTCAGAGAAAGTGTCCCCAAGTCCACGAATTTTCCTGTCCAGCCTAACAATCCAGTCCCTTGGTCAAGCACTCTTAACATCCAGTCTCAGAGTACTTTCCTGGCTCCTGTAGGTACATGCCAGCTAGTAATGATAATTCTTTAGACGTTTAGTCTCTTTTCTCCTTTATCAATGCAAGCGTGTCATCTGTTGTGTTGTGCTAAGATATAATCCTGTCCATCAACGTAAGGGGAACGCTGTGCCTAGACAGGAAAATACAGGGAGAAACCTGCCGACACAGACAGTAGAGTTGGCCAAAAACCACTAGGCTGTACTGACGCTCTGCAAGGATACAGAGACAATGAGAGTTGCTAACTAGCAGTCAATTGCTAAGTTCGAAAAGCAGAAAGCCCAAGTGGTAGCTTATAAAGAGACCCCTATCACCTTATTTGAAGGGTAGACGTAACAAATCACAGCCTGAAGATCTAATTTTGAGAGTTGCAGAGCTGCCCAGATAGTTGAACTCTCAGCCAGAGCAGGTCTCTTATGCCAATGTCAGCACACTGCTAGAGAACATCCTGGAATCCTGGAAACAGGAATGGACACATCTAGAAGGATGCATCTGAGGATGTTCACTCTATAGTCCTTCCAGATCCCCAGGCCTGCAAAGGCAGCCCACCTTTTCTTTAATAAGAGCTAGCACACTCACTGTGATGGATAGTGTGGCAGAAGCATCTCCTGCACAAAGCAACAAATGCTCCCATCAGAAATTTCCCACCTCCTCTCCCAGCTGCCATGCTGATAAACAGGATTATTTTTTCTTCAGTTTCTAATAGATATATTTGTTTAGTTTTGAGCAAAACCACATCTCCTGAATTTTCCCTTGCTATATTTTATGTATTTGTTGTTTGTTTATGTCTTTATTGTAGACAAAAAGTCTGACACTGTTTTAACCAGAAATCATTCACTCCCACCAAATCAACATGATTCCCTAGGTTTCCATGGAGTATGGGCCCTGCTAATGGAAGTTATTTTGTTCTAATACACTATTTATAATAGAGTAGCTGTGTAGTAAGTTATAATATTTTGTAAATCACTCTCACTATAAAATGTTTAACTATTCTTGGTTATTACAGCAACTTAGATGTTCACATATACCACCTGGATACTGACTGGAATTGCATTAACTCTATATCAGTTTATGAAGGTTTCACAACTTACCTTTCTAGAGATAGCATGTTATATCTCTCTGTTGTGGAAATTCTACGTATTTCCTATTATGGGAATTTATAATGTTTACGTTTTTTTAGCTAACTTAATTCAAATACTTTTAAAAACTATTGTGAATGAATATCTTTTCTTGTTTCTATTTCTAAGTGATTAATGCTAGTATAGAAAATAGCTACTAAATAGCTATATAAATAGCTATATAAATATATATATATTTTTATGAAGGAAACAGTTATTCTAATTCTAAAATATTTTAGTATAGTCTCTTTTGGCAGAATCAAATATATAATTTGGAACTAAAATTATATTGTCTGTTTACCCAATATTTATACTATTTAATTAATTTTTAAATTTAATTTTTATACTTTTTCTTACATAAGACCTCTACTATAGTGATGAATAATATTAGTCATAAGGGTGTTGCTGTCATATTCCTAATTTTAATAGAAGTAGTTTTAGCATTTCACAATTTATTTGCTCTTGATTTTTGTTAGAAAATCTTTAAGTAGTTTTCTTCTATTCCTACTTTATGTAGAGCTTCAATTAGAAATGGTAGGGCTTCCCTGGTGGGGCAGTGGTTGAGAATCCGCCTGCCGATGCAGGGGACACGGGTTCGTGCCCCGGTCCGGGAAGATCCCACATGCCGCAGAGCGGCTGGGCCCGTGAGCCATGGCCGCTGAGCCTGTGCGTCCGGAGCCTGAGCTCCCCAATGGGAGAGGCCACAACAGTGAGAGGCCCGCGTACCGCAAAAAAAAAAAAAGAAATGGTAGCTGACAAAAAAGAAAAACAAAAAAAAACGATCAACAAAACGAAAAGACAACTTACTGAATGGGACAAAATATTTGTGAATGATATGACTGATAAGGGTTTAATATCCCACATATACAAACAGCTCATACAACTCAACATCAAAAAAATGAACAACCCAATTTAAAAATGGGCAGAAGAACTGAACAGACATTTTTCCAAAGAGGAAATGCGGATGACACGGGCACATGAAAAGATGCCCAACATCATTAATCGTTACGGATACGCAAATCAAAACCACAGTGAGATACCACCTCACACCTGTCAGAATGGTTATCATCAAAAAGAACACAACTCACAAATGTTGGTGACGATGCGGAAAAAAGGGAGCCCACCTACACTGTTGGTAGGAATGTAAATTGGTGCAGCCACTGTGGAAAACAGAATGGAGGTGTCTCAAAAAATTCAAACTAGAACTACCATATGACCCAGAAATTCCACTCCTGGGTATAAATCCAAAAAAACCAAAAACACTAATTCAAAAAGATACATGCACCCCGATATTCACAGCAGCATTATTTACAATTACCAAGATATAGAAGCAACCTATGTGTCCATCAACAGATGAATGGATAAAGAGGATGTGCTATACATATGCAGGTGTGGGAAAAAGTCATTTCTTACATAGAACTCTTAGAAATTAGGAGGCAAAACACAAATTTTCCGTTGTTCTGGAGGTTTTAGCCTGATACAGGCATACCTCACTTTATTGCCTTCCACTGTATTGCAATTCACAGATGTTGTGTTTTTTACAAATTGAAGGTTTGTGGCAACCCTGCATTGAGCAAATCTATCGGTACCATTTTTCTGGTAGCATTTGCTCAATTCATGTTTCTGTGTCACACTTTGGTAATTCTTGCAACATTTCAAACTTTTTCAGTATTATTACATTTGTTATGGTGATCAGTTATCTTTGATATTACTATTCTCATTGTTTGGGGGCACCACGAACCACACCCAATAAGATGGTGAACTTAGTGAAAAAATATTTTGTGTGTTCTGACTGCTCCACCAACCAGCCATTCCTCCATCTCTCTCCCTCTCCTCGGGTCTCCCTATTCCCTGAGACACAACAATATTGAAATTAGGGCAATTAATAACCCTACACTGGCCTCAAAGTGTTCATGTGAAAGGAAGGGTCTCCCATTTCTCACTCTAAATCAAAAGCTAGAAATTATTAAGCTTATTGACAAAAGCATGTCAAAAACCAAGACAGGCTGAAAGTTAGCCCTCTTGCACAAAACGCTTAGCCAGGTTGTGAATGTGAAGGCAAAGTTCTTGAAAGAAATTGAAAGTGCTACCCCAGCGAACACACAAATGATAAGAAAGCAAAACAGTCTTACTGCTGATATTCAGAAAGTTTTAGTGGTCTGGGTAGAAGATCAAACCAGCCACAACATTCCCTTAAGCCAAAGCCTAATCCAGAGCAAGGCCCTAACTCTCTTCAATTCCATGAAGGCTGAGAGAGGTGAGGAAGCTGAAGAAGAAAGGTTTAAAGTTAGCAGAGGTTGGTTCATGAGGTTTAAGAAAGAAGCCGTCTTCAAAACATAAAAGGGCACAGTGAAGCAGTAATTGCTTATATAGAAGCTGGGGGAAGTTATCCAGAAGATCTAGCTAAGAAAATTCATGAAGGTGGCTACACCAAACAGCAGATTTTCTATGTAGATGAAATAGCCTTCTATTGTAAGAAGGTGCCATCTAGAACTTTCATAGCCAGAGAGCAGAAGTCCATGCCTGGCTTCAAATCTTCAAAGGACAGACTGACTCTCTTGTTAGGGGCTCACACAGCTGGTGACTTGAAGCTGAAGTCAATGCTCATCTACAATTCCACAAATCCTAGGGTCCTTAAGAATCACGCGAAATCTACTCTGCCTGTGCCCTATAAATGGAACAACAAAGCCTGAATGACAGCATATCTGTTTACAACATAGTTTACAGATTATTTTAAGCCCACTGTTGCAAACTACTGCTAAGAAAAAGAGACTCCTGGGCTTCCCTGGTGGCGCAGTGGTTGGGAGTCCGCCTGCCGATGCAGGGGACGCGGGTTCGTGCCCCGGTCCGGGAGGATCCCACGTGCCGCGGAGCGGCTGGGCCCGTGAGCCGTGGCCGCTGCGCCTGCGCGTCCGGAGCCTGTGCTCCGCAACGGGAGAGGCCACGGCAGTGAGAGGCCCGCGTACCGCAAAAAAAAAAAGAAAAAAAAAAAAAGAAAAGAAAAAGAGATTCCTTTAAAAATATTACTGCTTATTGACATGAACCTGGTCATCCAAGAGCTCTGATGGAGATGTACAATGAGATTAATGTTGTTTTTCATGCCGGCTAACACAACTTCTGTAGCCCAGGAATCAAGGAGTTATTATGACTTTCAAGTCTTATTAAAGTATATTTTGTAAGGCTATAGTTGTCACAGAGAGTAAAACGATCAGTGGTTGTCAGGGGTTAGGGGGAGGGAGGGATGCATAGGCAGAGCAGAGAGGATTTTTAGGGCAATGAAACTACTCTGCATGATACTATCAATGTGTGGATTCATGTCATTATAAGTTTGTCCAAACCAATAGAAAGTAAAACACCAGAGCAAATTCTAAGGTAAACTATGGATTCTAGGTGATAATGATGTGTCAATGCAGCTCCATCAACTGTAACAATGTACCTACTCTCGTGAGGGATGTTGATTATGTGAGAGGCTATGCATGTGTAAGAGCAGGGAGTATATGGGAAATCTTTATACCTTCGTTCAATTTTGCTTTGAATGTGAAACCTGTCTAAAAAAATTAAAAGTCTCTATATTTTTAAAGGTGATAAAATATTGCTCAGCTTTGTTCTCAGACCAAAGAGATAGAAGAATGAAAACTAAATATGAGAAGACAAGAGTATTAAACTCAAGGTAAGGAGGGAAGTTTCCTTAGAAGAAAAATTCACTTACTAGGATAAAAACTTAGATAATATGAAAAGGAAATTTACCTCTTAGAGGCCAAGATAGATAAATAGAAAAATACAAAGAATACTCAGTTCTAGCTTCTCTTAAGATAAGATATTGATAAAGGACAGAGGAGTTTATTTGCTATTAAATCAGTGAAATTAATAGGAAACCAGAAAAATTCAACACAAGAGAAGCCAAATCCGCAATAATATTTCAGAGTATGCCAGGATCTAAGAAAATATTCATGGGTAGCCTCAGACACAAAAAGAGAATTTAGAGTGAGAGCAATTGAGGGACTATCTCGTACAAGTTTGTCTCTACAAAGTGGTTGCAGAAAACAAAGCAAGATTTTAAATGGAAAGTGTAGAAAAATCAGTGGAGAAGGAAAAGAAAAACAACAAAGTATTATTATTTGAGTTTCAAAGTAATATAACCATAGTAAAGTGAGGGTATCGATATTTATTCTACATTAAAAGTTTCTGAAATTTAGATCTTAAGGCAGGATATAGAAAGAAGAGACATAGGACAAGAGAGCCAGGGAGGACAATAACATTATATCCAGTTCCTGGGTTGAATGTTTCTGATGGCAGGATATGTCCTATGTGGAATTATTCAATTCAAATGGACGGAGCACAAGATTTGATTAAACTATTTTATCACATCCAAAACTCCTTAATACCCCCTTTTTTTTACTAAATAAGAGTACAAAACAAAATTTAGAGAACTATATTAGAAAAATCAAACATCTGGGCCATAAAGCAAAGAAAAAAGAAGGCACACAATGCAAGGAAACTGTACTACCCCTACATGTAATAGAGGAAAGAGAAAGAAAGATCAATTTAAGAAGCAGTTTAAGAGATATTAAAAACTACGGAGTCTCCTTGCAAGTCATATAGAAATAGTAGAGTTAAATGGAACAATGTATCCCATCACTTCAGGGAAAAAAAAATAGAAGGAAATGCTAACCAACACATAGGATGTTCAAAACCTGTGGAAAGCTAGTGTCCCGAGGAACAAACACCAGTGGAATGGGTCTTTGCTAGTTTCTAGAAACGTCAACTCAGTTGAGAAACCTGAAGAGGGTGATTCTCCAACTGAAACAAATGTAATGATGAGTGAAAGTACCTCCCTTAGAGGCAGGTTTTGTATAAGTAGATCTCAATACTAACAATACACTGGAGTTACCTGAAGAGATTTTTTAAAACCAGTACTGTCACAGACATCTGCCCAGAGGTTCTAATTTAATTAATTTGGGGTAGGGCTTAGGCATCAGTGTTTGGTAAAAGCTCTCCAGGTGATTCTAATGTGCAGCGATAGTTGAGAACTACTGTTTTATAGTCGTAAGCAAGAAATTCTCAACCCCGGAGGTACATTAGAATCCCACAGAAAGCTTTTAAAACATATCTATGACTGGATCCAAAGCCAGAGGGTGGAATCTGAACACGAGGAGTTTTGCACGGCTTCCTCAGTGATTCTAAACTACAGCCAGACTTGAAAAACAAGGGATCAAACAATTCACAAGAGGTGTTGGTGGCAGGCACTGTTCACAGGCTAAAAAAACCATGCCTGCTCACAAAACCTTGGGAAAATTTACCCATGCTCAGTTAACTATGAGATGCCAGAAACACAGGGCTCAAATGTGAATTGGAAAGTCAAAGCTTTTAAATAAGCAAGAAAGACAGACACTTTAGTTAAGACCTAGATGACTGAGGATGCCAAGATTGTAAATGTCTAAACTTTGGAAAAATTCTGCAATATCCCAAATACCATTCAATAAAAGAGACAGTTTAAAGGAGACTTTCCCCCTGAATATAATAAATCTTTGATGCCTGAGAAGCTATTGCAAATGGTATGTTTTTATCTATTTTCTGATTGTTCATTGCTAATATATAGATATACAATTAATTTTTGTACAATGTCCTTGAATTCAGTGAGCATGTTAAATACATCTGTTAATTTTAATTGTTGATTCTATGTTCAAAATCACATTATCTATGAAAAATGACACTATTCTTTTTCCATCAATTTGTTTAACTTTAAGATAACTTGCCTTATTATACTGGCTGGGACCTCCAGCAAAAATGTTAATTAGAACTGGCGATAGGGCTTCCCTGGTGGCGCAGTGGTTGAGATTCTGCCTGCCGATGCAGGGGACATGGGTTCGTGCCCCTGTCCGAGAGGATCCCACATGCCGCGGAGCGGCTGGGCCCATGAGCCGTGGCCGCTGAGCCTGCGTGTCTGGAGCATGTGCTCCGCAATGGGAGAGGCCACGACAGTCAGAGGCCCTTGTACCGCAAAAAAAAAAAAAAAAAAAGAAGTGTTGACAATGGACATTTTAGTCTAGGTACTAATTTCAAAGTCAAAACTATTGCTATTTCACCTTTAATTGTGATGTATGCTGTGGAGTTTTTTTATTTACATACTTGAGGGAAGCACAGTTTATCAGACTAGATGTATTTGTTTTCTATTGATATATAACAAGCTACCACAAATTTAGTGGCTCAAAACACCCCTCATTTATTAGCTTACAGTTCTGTAAGTCAGAAGAAGTCCAGGGAGCTTCAGCTAGGTTTTCTACTTAGGGTCTCACAAGATCAAAATCAAGGTGTTAACCAAGTGGGCTCTTCACTGGAGACTCTGGGAAAGAATCCACTTCTCGGCTCAGTCAGGTTGTTGGCAGAATTCAATTCACTGAGACTGAAAAACCAAGGCCTCGGTTTTTTTTTTTGCTGAATGCCAACCACAGTCCCTAGCGAGGGTGACTTTGATCGTCTCTGACTTCCCTTGCTGCTACCAACTGGAGAAAACTTTGTTTTCAAAGGGCTCCTCGTGATTGGATTAGATTAGTCCCCATCCTTTTGCTGTATAATGTAATAGAATCCCTGGGCTGACAACTCATCAAATTCACAAATTCCACCCACATTCAAAAGAGAGTGTATTATATAAAAGCCAGTGGCATTGATGGCCATACTTAAAATTCCATCTATGACCCTGTGGAAGTTTCCTTATCTTTCCAATTTGCCTTCATTTTTATCACGGATCCTTTCTATCAAATGTTTTTTCTGAAATTTTGAGATAAGCGTAGGCATTTGTTACTTAATCTAGTGAATTGTATTTATTGATTTTCAAATTTTAAACTTGCATTACTGGAATAAACATAATTTGGTCAGATATTATGGTTATGTATTTTTCCTCTTTTAATGCACTAGTTAGGACTTCCAGTACAATCTTGAATAGGAGAGGACAGAGGGGACATCCCTGCCTCCTTCCTAATCTTAGGAGAAATCATCCTGTTTTTCACCACTAAGTATTAATTTAGCTGTAGTTTTTTAGTAGATTTTTCTATGAATTGGAGGAATTCTTCCCTTTTCCTAGTTTGCTGAGAGGGTTTATCATGAATGGGTGTTTCATTTTTGTCAATTTTTTTCTGCATCAATTGATGATTGTATGATTTTCTTCTTTAGCCTATTGATGTGAGGAATTACATTATTTGATTTTCAAATATTGAACCAGCCTTGCATATCTGGAATAAACCTCACTTGGTTGTGGTATGTAGTTATGTTCATGCATTGTTGAATTCAATTTGCTAATATTGTGTTAAGAATTTTTGTATTTATGCTCATGAGTGATATCAGTCTGTAGTTTTCCTTTCTTGTAATATCTTTATCTGGTGTTTGATTACAGGGTAATGCTAGTCACACTGAATGAGTAAGGAAGTGTTCCCTCTGCTTCTATTTTCTGAAACAGACTGTAGATAATTGTCATTTCATCTCTAAATGTTTGGTGGAATTCACCAGTGAAACCTGGGCCTGACACTTTCTCTTTTGGAAGGATATTAATTATTCATTCAATTTCTTTGATAGATATAGGCCAATCCAAATTAACTATTTCTTCTTGTGAGAATTTTATAATTTGGGTCTTCAGAGAACTGGCCCATAACATCTAAGTTATCAAATTTGTTAGCATAGAGTTGTTCAGAGTATGCCTTTAATATCTTTTTAATGTCTATGCTCTTTCATTTCTAATTTTTTCTCTTCTCTCTCTGTTTCTTGGTTTAAACTTCTTCTTGCCTAGAAGTTTACCAATTTTATCAATCTCTTCAAAGAATCATCTTTTGGTTTTGTTGCTTTTCTCTATTGTTTTCCTAATTTTAATTACATTTATTTGTGCTCTGTATTTAAATTATTTTCACCTACTTGCTTTATGATTAATTTTCTCTCTTCTCTAATTTAATTTCTCTTGAAACTTCTTTGACCAAAGTATTATTTATAAATGTATTTAATCTCTAAATATTTGGGGATTTTCTAGCTATCTTTATGCTATTGATTTCTAATTTAATTCCACTGTGTTCCGAGAGCATACTTGTATGGTTTTTATACTCTCCAACTTATTATAATATTTTTATGGAACAGAATGTAGTCTATTACTTTGAATGTCCCACATGATCTTGAGAAGAATGTGCATTCTTCTTTTGTTGGATGGAATAATCTATAAATGTTAATTAGATCAAGTTGATTGATAGCACTGTTCAGGTAAACTATATCCTTACTGATTTTCTGCCTGCTTGACCCTGCAATTACCGATAGAAGAGTGTTGAAGTCTCTAACTATAATATGGTTTGCCTATTTCTCCTTAAAATTCTATCAGTTTTTGCCTCACATATCTTGTCCCTGTGTTGTTAGGTACATACATGCTAAAGATTTTTATGTCTTCTTGGGGAATTGACTGCTCTGTCATTATATAATGGCCCTCTTTATCCTTGATCTTGTTTGAAGTCTGCTTTGTCTGAAATTAATATAACTACTCCAGGTTTTTTTTAAATTAGTGTTAACACAGTATATATTTAATTTATCCAATTTTAAAATTTTCAACCTAGGTTCTTGTAACCTACTCATAGTATATGGTTGGGTCTGGTATTTTGTTGTTGTTGTTCTAAACTCTGACAATCTCTTTTAATTGGTGTATTTAGATCATTTGCATATGAAGTGATTATCAATATAGTTGGATTAATATCAACTATGTTTGTAACTGTTGTCTATTTTTTGCTCATAATCTTTTTTTTCTCCTTTTCCTGCCTTTAGTTTTAAATAAGCATTTCATATGATTTGTCTCTTTCTTCTGTTAGCTATTCAAATACAGTTAAAAAATGGCTTTTGCATTGTTGCCTTAGAATTTGCAATACACATTTACAAGTAATCTATACCTACTTTCAAATGGCACTACGCCACTTCACGTGTAATGCAGGTATTTCATAACCAAGTGTCAAGGGTTGAATTGTGTCCACCCAAAAATATTTGTTGAAGTCCTAACCCCCTTCTCTTTCTTAGCAAATTATATCACTTTTCTTTTTGCGTTTCACTTTGGGATGTTTCTATTGAGGTCTCCAAGCTCACTGAGTCTTTCCTTGGTGTGCCCAGTACACTGATGAACCAATCACAGACAACCTTCATTTTTCTTACAATATTTTTTATTTCTAGCATTTATTGTAATTCTTTCTTAGAGTTTCCATCTCTCTGCTTACATTACCCATCTCTTCTTACATGTTGTCTGCTTTTTCCTTAACATATATACTAACATATTTATTAAGTTTAATTAATCAACCTTAACACAGGGTTCTTAACATATCAATTATATTTATTTTAAATTCCTTGTCTGATAATTCCAAAATCTGTGTAATATCTGAGTCTAGTTCTGATGCTTGCTTTGCCTCTTCAGACTGTGCTTCTATCTTATTTTTTAGAATGTTTTATAGCTTTCTGTTAAAATCTGGATATGATATATCAGGTAATAGGAACTCAGATAAAAGTTCTTTAGTGTAAGATTTTATGTTAATCAGGATATGAGTTGGGCTTCTTTAATGTTTGCTCTAACTGTAGGTGCCCAAGGCTCTAAAAATGTCCCAGTGTTTTTGTTTTTCTCTCTCATTTTGTCTTTGTGTTTTCTTATTCCTCAAATAGAGCCTGTACTTTGCAACTCTTTCAGCTACTGAAGTTGTGGTAAGGTGTTGGAAGGGAGAAACATTTTCTAATCTTATCATTACATCTCCTCTTTTAGTGTGCCTATGACCCTGGGTCTTGACAAGTGTTTCGTGGTTCCATTACACCATTTTCATGATACAGGAAGGCTAGAGAGGGCTATAACTTAATAAATGCCCTTCCATCTAGGTGAGGTAAGGCCTGATAAAGTCTTGTCCCCTGAATAGCAGTCTTTTATTATGGAGAGCACTCTGGATATATTTTAAAATCTTACATTTCCCTGTAGGACCTGTTAGAGCGAGGAGGAGGTTTTTCTTGGCTCTTCACCAGAATCTTGTGCAGTTCCTGGAGAAAAATTCTATCAGTTTTGCAACACATATTTTGAAAGTACTGGGTATTCCTACCTCTGAGTTTCCCCTTACCCCCCAGTAGTTTCCCACTCTCATGCTTGTCTACGCTTCAGCTCCAGCAACCTATCAACATTATCATTTAAGTGTCCCTCTCAGTTTATGCTCCTGCACATTCTCCTCCAGATCTTACAAAGCAGATCTTGACTGTGATTTGTTAGCTTCTCCTGTCTCTCCAGATTTGGTATGGTGGTTTTCCCTGCAACCTGAGTTCTCTGATGAGTCCAAGAAAAGTAGTTGATTTTAGTTTGTTCAGCTTTTCTTCTTGCTATAAGGACAAGAGTGACAACTTCTAAGCCCTTTGCATGTCAGATCTGAAACTTGAAGTCTTTGATTTTACCTTTCAGAGAAAGGATTTACTTCTGCTTCAAAAAACAGGGGCATATCACCAAATCTGATCAGAAATTGATGCATTTAAAGACTAGACATCAATCCTGGTAAAGGATGGTTTATTCCAGTTTGTACTTATTCCTAGGATGTAACATTCTAAGAGGTCTCAGGCAGAAGTGTGAAATATTTGCAAGGTTCCCTCATCCTCGAAATTGAAATTGTAAGACATTGAACTTCAGTTTTTGTCAGCACATTCCTGTGAGACTGCTAGAAACTCTTTTCAACTTTTCACTCTGTCACCTTAACTTTTACTTTATTGGCAAACTCCTCAACAGAAAAATGGCACTAAATAATAAGCCCACTTCTCTTGGCTTTTGTCCTTCTCTGTATCTTTCTTTCTCAGCACATGCTTATTGCCTAATAACAAAGACCCTCCTTGACCAAATTCTAGACAAGCTCCTCTGATCCCTCTTTTCGAGGAGGCTTTGTTTTTCTTCAGCCTGCCTAAGTTTGACTTAGCAAAGAATCCTTCTAAGTCAATCCCTCACCCTTGATATCTGATCATTTTTGATATCTGATCAAGTTCCACATCCCCCATCTTTAATGTATAAGTCCTGCCTTATCAAGAATCCTATTAACCTGCTGTATAAAAAAATAAAAATAAAATAAAATTCAAATCAGCTATAAATAAAATAAAATAACAACAACAACAAAAGAATCCTGTTAGACCACTTTAGCAAGAATCCACCAACCCTTGGGTCTCCCTTAGAAATTTTCCTTTCACTGATTCCCTCAGTCTTCTCTGTTGGTTATAAATCCCTGCTTGTCTTTGTTGCATTTGGAATTGAATGCAATCTCTCTTCCCTACTGCAATGGTCTTAGCCCTTTTGCGATAGTCTTGAACAAACACTCCCTTACCTTTTTTAACAAGTAGCAGAATATTTTTTCTTTAACACTGGTAGCTTTCTAATACCTTCAAATAGGTTTTTAAAAATATATTCAGTTCATCTTTTAAAACTTCTGAATGTGGGAGGGTGGGTTAAAAACAACCTAAAGAGTCATTTCTCAAGAACAATAATTTTGAGGGCATAAGCAACTATACTAAGCACTGAACTAGGTTATGTAAGTTATCTCCTTATACAACAGCTTTTTAAAAAAGATAAACTGAGGCATATTGAACATTTTTAGAGTTTATTTGAGCAAAAATTTATTCTAATCAGGCAGCATCCAATCTAGCATATAGAAAGAGCTCCTGTTGTACCAAGTGGAAAATTTTATAGGCAGAAGGGAGGCGGAACAAGGAAGTTATCTAGACAAAAAAGCAGGTCAGTTATTGCAAAGTTACTTTCCTTTAAGGGATGGCAGGACTTTATCAGGCAGATTACTTAACTAGTGCTGATCAAGAAATTGCTGATTGACTAGTTCAAGATTCCATTTCTGGGAGACTTGAAACTATAATTAACTTAAGTCTAGTTTGGTGACATAAGGCTTAATATAAATAACTCCATTTCATGCCTGATGTCTTATTTGTAACAGCCTTATAAGAATATCATTTCTATTTTACAGATGATGAAGTGGAAGATTAAAATGTATATGTAATTTTACCATGGTTTCACAAATATTAAAGAATGGAAAGCCACATTTAATTCCAGATTGGTCTGATTGCAAAGATAATACTTCTCAGTACAACTTTCCACAGTCTACCTAAGCATCTTGACTTTATGAAATTACTGGGATGAGTTAATACCATATGGTTCATTTTAGATTTTATGTCTTATCCCACTCTTCCTAGAATGTTTTGGTCTTGGTGGATGCCTGCACATTATTTCTTTGTGGACATTTTATCTGTAACAAAATTTTATATAGACCTATGTGTCAAGCACAGGTTGAAAAATCTTATAATATTATTTTTCAATCCTAATAACCCTTTGAGGTAGAGCCTATCAATATTTCATTCTACCTATGAGAAAATAGAGGTTAAAAGAGGTAAGTAATATTTCAATGTGGGCACAGAGAAAATTAACATCGCTAAGACAGAGAGTGTTGCTCACCACCCAGTTCTACAAGGGTTAAGTCATAACCCACTGCAGTTGACAACCAACAGTGCACCCTGAAAGGAATTCAGGATGAAAAATAGGATGAGACACTCTGTGCTTTGGACAAGCAGGCCCCTTAGATAGTTGGAAGTATATCTCAGGAAGAATTTCAATGATCCCAGATACTTGATCTTCCCATATATAGAAAAGCACTAAAATCATTAACTTGAGATATATGTTCTTTGTAATTAGCAGTAGTCTTTTACCAAGATGTACGCTTGACTACATATATTTCCCAGCCAAAAATCATATATAACTTGACTTCTCCCCCACCTCTTCAGAGCTATTTCCCCAGAGTTAACTGAGTGGGTGTCTCCCAGGCTACAGTCCTCAGCAAGACCCTGAATAAAACTTAAACTCACAACTCTCATGTTGTTTGCTTTTCTTTAAGTGGATACCAAAGATCAGGATCCTGTACAAAGGAGCCAGTATTTGAACCACAGTCATGTTGCCTTGAATTCATACTTAACCGCAACATTAAGTTATCTTACTCAATAAGTAGTTCTGTTGAAGGCTTTATTTTGACAGATTAATGATATGGTAATTTTTTCCCCACTTATAAATTCAACCATTTATTTTGATCTCCTTTTTCAGTGACTATTAAAATGTAATAAATTCTAAGTTAATATAATCATGGCTAACCTATTTATCCATATAAATAAAAATTATTAAAGTTTATTTCACTACATTGTACACTTACTGCTCAAGATCAGCTAAGTTCTATTTCTGTATCCATTGACACTCTCCTCCCGCCTTCAGCCTTAATCATCATGTCTTCTGTTCAGAATGACATCACTGATATGTGTTAGTTCCATTTGACAGCTGTCACCATATCCTGGAAAATCCCAACATTTCCTTCAGTAACTACTGAAAATAGGCAGTACTTCATGTTTATATTATATTTATTACAACTCTAACCAAATCTGGGATAGTAGCCTCTTTAGGAAGAGACTGTATATTGTCATAAATAGAAACTTAAGTCCATGGGATTAAAAAAAAAATCATAAAATAGAATGACATTTTTGGAAATTCAAATATGTGTTTGGCAATTAAAATCTATGTTTTTCAATTTTCAGGCACTTCTAGAAATATTTTTAACTTATTCATATATAAATATAGCAATTTTCAAATGTGTATTAAACAGTTTGTATTTACACAATATCAATTTTATGATACAAACTTATAGTGGGTAGAGATACAGATGGAAGTTAATTATTTCCTTCCTCTTCATTTTTGACATCTTGTACAAATTTCCAAAATGCTAAGAAGGGTTGAACGGGAAATTTTCACTGAAGAATTCACTCTTGAAAGACTTTGATAATAACGTATGAAAATGTTTACTTCTAAATGACCTGTATTCTGCAGAATGTAGATTAATACAGATTGGACATATAGGCACATTATAAAGTCGGGCAGTCACTATTAATATTTGAGATCTGCCAACACTGATTGCCCTGGATACCTTACTAAGGAAAAAAGTGTCATGGTTCCTATTCTGGAAATCTTTCAGTTCTTGAGAAAGTAGACAAATGCACATACACCAAATAATTTCAGGAAGAACTAACAGAGCTACAAATATATAGAGACACTTGAGCTGCTATTCATCCAATTCTAGTTTCCATATAAACTAAATAAAATAATTTAAAATATATGCTAAAATATGATAATTGAAGGCATTTATCTTTTTAATTAATAAGAAAGGAGGAACCTATTTTTTCAATGTAAATTTATTTCAAATAGAAATATGTTCATACATTGAAAAGGGAAAAGGGAGTAAAATAAGGTACAATGATACCAACACATTGCAGATCAACCTCAATCACATAAAAACTAACAAAGGAATAAAACATACTTATCACATCTTCAGTGTAATGGAGAGATCATATTGGATATGGTAAGGAAGGAAATTAACATTTATTGAGATAGGTGCCTATCTCTGAGCTGCACACATTCACATGTATAATTGTGTGGTATGCTCACAACATCATGAACCTCTTGGAGGCAAGAACTGTCCTTTTTAAAATTGTATATGCCTAGTTCCCTTAAGCATTATTGCTCAGTCAATGTTGATTAAATCAATTATTACATAAATGAGTGAACTAATGAATAAATGAACATGCTTTGAACGGAAAAAGTCTTTGGAATATGGAGGCCCAAGTCATTCTTTAGAACAGGAAAGCTTTATTTTATTATTCCTAATTTTGTTTCTTCCAAACTACTCTGCTACCATTTTTTTCCATCTGTACCTCTTATTTTAAGATTATTGGATCTCATGTATATTCATGTCATTTATAATTTATTTCTCTTTTATATTTTCCACTGCATTCTTGAAGAAACTCCCTACTTCTTCATCTAATTTTAAATGCTGTGTGTTCAACTCTAACCATTTTTTAAAATTCTGCTTCTCTGTTGAGATTTGTTCATTTCCAAAAATCATATTTTGAGAGTTTGGTGGGATTTTTTTAATATTTAAGAACTATCTCCTTTACACTTTTACATTTTTAATTGCAGCATCCTTTTTATTAATGCTCAAATCTCATTGGAAATGCTAATGAGAACTTTAAAACTTCTCTTCTGCAAATATTGTGTTTCAATAGGAGCCATTTGCTCCAAATGATTTTCCTCAAAAAGGAAAAGCAAGTTTCTCTTAATTTTTTATGTTAACAAATGTAGATGCATCGTGATGCCTCAGCTTATGCTGAGGACCAGAAGACTTCAGCTCCCCTGAGTTCCTTTCCCTGCTAAGGTCCGATCCCTCTGCTAGTTCTCGTCACTTCCAAAGCCTCTTAAAATATAAATCCCTTTACTGTTCTGAGAGAGTCAGCTCTGCCTTCATCTTGAACATGATTCTCTCTCAGAAAAAGAAGAGCTTGGCAGTTTAGCCAAGCAGCAGCTCCCTGAACTCTCCATCCACCCCGTCACACACCGGGGGCTTCTGAGTAAGAACAAAAAGGTTCTGCTGCTAAAGCTAGTTTGACAAACACTCATCTAGGTCTTGAGATCGTTCTACAGAGCATGTCAAGTGGACAGTACTGGGGCTGGGCTAGCGCTATACAGAGGCAGGGGCTTTTCCATGGATTCTGGCTCACTTGCACTTCGATCTTGCTGCTGCTGCTCTTGATCTGCAGAGATGTGCCTCTTGGTCAGTCAGGAGACCAAGTCCAAAGGCTGCAGAGCACCCGCACCTGCGTCCCTTCTGCAGGAGGCAAAAAGCTAGGGATTTTGCAACATAAATTCAAAACAAACAAACACAACACAACAAATCTCATGGAAACGAAGATGACAACAAATAAGAGAAGACACTGAGGGTGAGCCTTGTGGGACTCTCCATCTCTGAGCTGTCCTGGAATTGGCTTTCTCTCGACATTGCTGTTTCTGCCCCTGATGCTGGGGTGAACAAAGACTCCTCCTTCCTGTTCTTGATACCAACAGAACTGTCGCTGACTGTGGCCTTACCATGGTCTACCACAGACACCCTCCTCCCCACCCAAAACTCCTACTGGCTATAGCAGAGAATATCTTTAAACCAAGGTTCTCTTTCAATCATGATTTACATTGTTTTCTTCCATGAAGTTCACCTTCATATACCTTCCCTGACCTACAAAATTGTTAACATTGTCTTAAGGTGAAATGTCTGTAAAATCAGTGTTTAACTGATAAATTTCTCTCTGTCTTCTTAAAAGAAAAAAGAAAACTAAAACAGGAATTAAGGACAGTCACATTATAAAGGTTGGTGTGAATTACTCCATTGGGCCAGGTAATATAAGCAGTAGTGATTTCTCATTTCCACTCTAAAAGAGAATGGAGATAGTAGTATGAAGAGAGAAAAACTTTATTAGTGAAATTGTAATTTATTTACTGAACTGCAGAAGGTTTTTTAACTAAAATAGATCAGAAAAGCTATGGGACATATCCAACACTTCATTCTGGACCATAGGAAGAACAGTCTACTTAAAATGAAATTAAAGGACAATGTAGAAAAAACAAAGCAGTTTAATTCCTGCTGTGTTCAGATCATTAAAAGTTAATATGTAAGTTGATTAATATGTGTAAGTTCTTAAAGAAGTTGTGACATTTTTGTTGTTGTTCTTTCTTTCCTTTCCCTCCTCTTCTGTTCATTCTCTTCTCTTCTTTCTCCTCTTTTCTTTTCTTTTCCATACTGGATAGCCTTACTTCTTGCTGCTGATACAGATATCTTCAAAAGTGTGCCCTTCATGAAGCCCCCTCCCTTAGCATGCTCTGTGCTCCAAGTCAGAACTAGGAGATAAAGCATTCAGCCTACTGCACAGTGTGATAGCTTTTTAACGTCCCTTAAGACAAATGTTACCTGTTTTTCCCTTTCTCCAAGAGTCCCCCAAAATGTTCCAAGATTTTTAAAAAAAGGAAGGCCCTGTCTGAGCAAATGTTTTATCTTCCAGCCCCCTTCTGTCCTAGCAGAAGTCTAAGGCAGGAACATCCTTCAAGTTACCTTGTCTCTAATACAGTCTTTTCTTTTAAGTCAATGGTTTTGATGTAACCCTGGGGGCATGGCACAAAAGGATTTTTTGATGTTCTGTGAACTGATCAAAAGGTGCACAAGATCTGGGGGAGAGCAACTTCCACAAAGTTTTAGAGATATTAATTTCTACATCTGACTAAAGATTATTTGCTATAATTATGTATGCATCAACATTAGGTTTCAGTCTCAGTTTTGCCCAAAATCTGCTCTTAAGTTTTGAAATCAGCTTAGGCCTTTTTCCTGCCTGTCATTTTCACTTTTACTTTGTTATCTTATGTTTTGTTCATTATGTTTATTTTAAATTTTTATAGTCCATTGAAAGTTTTCTTCATGTTGGTCCTGCACATTTCCTATTGATTTTTCCAGCTATTTATTTATTTTCCCATGTTATATGTAGAGTGATTTCCCCATTTAATTTTTACCTTTTTTTTATTATGGAAAAAAATAGTTCCTTCAGAATATTCATTTTGAAAGAGGACACCTTCTTTATAGCTTCCAATGTTTTTTTCACTTTCTTTAGGGAGTAAAAGTGTGAGAAAATATTTCTAAGTAGTAATATATTTGTTTTATACTTCATCCCACATCCACAATTTACATAATTCTTACAACTGAACCCTCTGAGCCTTTTCATTATCACCACCAACTGTCCACTAATAAACATCAGATATGCACTGGGGAAATAGAATCTAATTTGGGGACTACTGAGATCAAGAGGCACACTGAAGAGTGAGTTTCTGCAACAACTAGATAAAGTGCAGACTCAAGAAGAGAAAAAATAGGGTCATTGGAAAATGGCCTGGAGGAAAAGGAGTAGCAACATAGTGTTCTGAAAACTTCTCCAAATTGGCTTTGAGATGAAAGGCCTGGAAACTACAGTGTCACATGAGGAGTGAAGAAATGCCTGTGACTCCATACCCAGTCCAAGCAGATGTTCAGTAAATCCTTTTCTCGTGAATGGGTAAATGATGTTCAGTCAGAAGAGAAAATGTTGAAGACATTTTCAAAACTTCAAAAATTTAGAAGCTTGTTTTGTGAAAGAAGAAGCAGACTTATTCAAATGAATTAAAGGGTTACTTTAATTTAAATGAATTAAAGACAAGGAAATTATGAAGATGAGAAACTCTTTTTGTTTGTTTTCTTTTGGGAGAAGAATAGCTTTCTAAAAACACAGTAAAGGATGCTCAACATCACTAATCACTAGAGAAATGCAAATCAAAACTACAGTGAGGTATCACCTCACACCAGTCAGAATGGCCATCATCAAAAAATCTACAAACAATAAATGCTGGAGCTGGAGAAGGTGTGGAGAAAAGTAAACCCTCTTGCACTGTTGGTGGGAATGTAAATTGATACAGCCACTATGGAGAACAGTATGGAGGTTCCTTAAAAAACTAAAAATAAAACTACCATACAACCCAGCAATCCCACTCCTCAGCATATACCCTGAGAAAACCATAATTCAAAAAGAGTCATGTACTATAATGTTCATTACAGCACTATTTACAATAGCCAGGACATGGAAGCAACCTAAGTGTCCATCAACAGATGAATGGATAAAGAAGATGTGGCACATATATACGATGGAATATTACTCAGCCATAAAAAGAAACGAAATTGAGTTATTTGTAGTGAGGTGGATGGACATAGAGACTGTCATACAGAGTGAAGTAAGTCAGAAAGAGAAAAATAAATACTGTATGCTAACACACATATATGGAATCTAAAAAAAAAAATGGTTCTGAAGAACCTAGTGGCAGGACAGGAATAAAGATGCAGACGTAGAGAATGGACTTGAGGACATGGGGAGGGGGAAAGGTAAGCTGGGATGAAGTCAGAGAGTGGCATGGACATATATACACTACCAAATATACAATAGATAGCTAGTGGGAAGCAGCCACATAGCACAGGGAGATCAGCTTAGTGCTTTGTGAGCACCTAGATGGGTGGGATAGGGAGGGTGAGAGGGAGACTCAAGAGGGAGGAGATATGGGGATATATGTATATGTATAGCTGATTCACTTTGTTATATAGCAGAAACTAACACAGCATTGTAAAACAATTATACTCCAATAAGATGTAAAAAAATAAATCAGTTAATTAATTAAAATAAGAGAAGTCCAGTAACAGAAAACATTCATTCACCAAATATGTCTCTGATAATAAAGCTGATGGTCAAGGTCTGGGCTTTCAATGGCAACCAATATTTGTCTTGAATACAGGAAGATGGAGAAAGTAGGGAGCAAGGGCAACAGACACTGGACAACTAATTACACTATAATTGAATTACAATTCAAATAATTGTTATGAAGAAGAACTACATAATGCTATGAAGATTTTAACTATAGCACCTTACCTTGTTTTGGGAATTAAGGAAAGTTCCCTGAGGAAGTGACATCATGAAAAATTCTAAATAAGGGAAGGGCGAGGAGAGAATGGTAGGTCACCAGGCAGTGGAAAGAGTATATAAAGGCTCCAGACAGCAAGAAGAGTCAGTGATGCGTGTGGCAAGAGAGGGGATTGAGATAGAGTGCATGGTGCCTGACATAGGTTAAAGAAAGTATGTTTAGTGGTAGTATCAGGGAGCCGGGTACACCCTGACACAGTGACCTCATACCTGGAAAGCTTTCTTGCTGACCTCCAAAGAAGAATTCTCAGTCCATTAACCTGACTGAATGTGTGAGGTAGAGTGAACTCCTCACATCCCAAGACCCTGTATACCCTGTCACTCACACTACTTAACCCTTTTAGTGTGGACACTATTTAACCCCCAGAATAGTGTGAGACTCGGACCTCTTGAAGGATGATTCTTTTGTAAAGGAAAATCATTGCAATTACATAATCTGCATTAAAATGAAGTTTCCTTCTCTTTTCTTATAATTTATACACTATTTCTTTTTCTTTTCTAATTTCAATGTCTTATAGTTTTATTATTTCCTGTATGGTGTTAAATAATTGTGTTGCTATTGGATATTTTTATGTTTTTCCAGACTTTTAACATATTCAGTGTTTCTTCATTAAATATTATGATGGGCTTGTCTTAAAACACATTTTTTTCAATTGCATTAACATGCAATTATTGAATTACAGGCCATTAAAAGTTATTGTATTTTAAAACAGAAATTCATGTTTAATTCTTAAAATTGTTTTCCCACTGTGATATATAACTTCTCTGAATTGTGACACACTTTTCTATTTCAAGAATAAAAAACTGTCTGATAGAGTTGAGGATGGTATAAACAATAATGTATGCAGGATGCATACATTATAATGTATGCATTATAATGTATGATGGATGCAGGCAGAGGCTGTGGCACTTTTATATCTTCACATATCACTTTTCAAGTGTTATTGTTATTTCATGTTTCATATTTCATGTCTCAAAATACATGGCAGAACTATTCAAACTCTTATAGAAGATATTCTAAATTTGATTCCTTAAGATTCCACATTATGGTAAGAATAGCCTAGAGCACAGATATAGACTTGTGCCTATCAGGCACACTATAAAGCATCCCACAGTTATGTCTAGCCCTACAAGTCATACCTCTTAAAGCTAATAGTTCTTATTTCTTCTTCTGCATTATCTCTGGCTCCCCTACTCCACCAAGATTTAAATTGTCCTAGTGATAATGTGTTTGACCATAAAGAAAGATAATTTGTTATCCAGTGTGAGTAAGTAGAGGAGAAAATAAGAAGCATTCTCCACTTAGTTTGTTCTGCCTTACTTGCTAGACCCATAGAGTCTCCTGAAGTAGAGCATGTAATCAAAACCACAGGCTTGGAGCTCTAGTTGAAAAATACTGCTGTAAGATACAGGTTTTCTTCTCAGAGGAAAGTTAAATCCAGTGCCACTTGTAGTGCCATTGTCTATATCACAGAGATGTGATAAATTGTCTTAGAAGGCCCTTTCTCCCAGTATATAACTCTCTCAGCTGGAAACCCTACCAATGTGGCATAATTCAAAAGAGAGGGAAAGTTATAAATTATACACCATTATAATTAAATGTGAAATTGTCACTCATCAGGTGGCCATACTATTCATAAAGACCTTCCCAGCTCATTGCATGGGACTTCTTAATTTAGTTCTTAGAGGTAGTTAATTTTCTCTATAATTGAAAGAATATCCATTGTGAATGATTTCTAGGGGCAAGTGAACATGAAGATGATTTGCTCAACTGGTCAGTGGGTGTTGAACTATTTTCCTTTATTAATTTACAATGATTTCTTCATGTCCTCTGAATTTCTAACTTGACTCCAAAAAGGTCATGCATTGAAAAAGGACTGTTGTTGCTGGCTATAATCAGTCATCTTGCTGACAGTTTTAAGGGAAAAAAAAAGGCTGGAAGATCAGGTGGACAAAGAGAAAAATTAACCTAACATAACCTTAGGTTTATGACACTGAAAAGCTAGTTAAGTAGGCTGTGGACTGTGCATTGTAGTAAAACACCTCTGTGAATTGTAAAGGAAAATAAAAGCTCTCCATGGAAATGCTTCAGCAGTGCCTAAAGCAAGCTATTTTATATTTTCTCCTGTGGGAGAATGACTATGATTCGTTTTATAAGACACTTAACTCAGCACAAGAAACATTGTTTGATGATGTTTTCCAAGGCTATTGACAACAGTGTTGATTCTCAGTTAGAATTGGGCTTCCATCATTTCAAAATTTCAACAAATATTTCAATCACTCTAAGTTAAAATTAAGTTTTCCAGTCCTTCAAATAATTAGCTGATTCTTAATATAATAACTCCTTATACTATTTTCTTAAATTTGCATAGCACCTCTCTAAGGAGCACAAAGTAGTTTCCAGACCATATCTCATTAATTTTTTCTAAAAGCACTGCCAGGAGAGAAGGCCAAGAGAAATTAGAAAAGAATTTTTCTACATAAGGGAAAAAAAAATCTGCCATCCATATATATAGTCTCTGTACATGTTACCATAGCTCCTATTGTTAAGAAACCAGAGATTCCTCCAATGATAATCTTTAAGCTTGCTTTTTATTTGTAACTACAATTTCAAAGAAAAAATTTCCTTCTGATATATTCTTTAAATTGACAAGAAATTGAAAGAAAGTAGCCTTGCTTATATCAAGTAAATTAAAGAACATGTGACAGAGTCTTGTAGGACTTATTCAAGCTGGTATACGAGACAACAAACTTCACAAAAGAAGTTGATCATGTTTATTGTGAGTCTGGGCATGGTGACATTCCTGGTGAGTTTCATTGTTGCAAACACAAGTTAGCTTATTAAGGGACATATGGAGCAACAGGACAGTTTCTGAAGTAGTTAGTGTGCAGATGCAGCATGATAGCGGGATGCTATAAAAGGCAAATCTTTCTAAACACACTGAAAAGAAATGAGATGCAAGCAGGAGTTTTCAATTTTTTAAATGCCAAGATTTGTTTATGAGGAAGAGATGGAGGCTTGAGGACAAACTCTTGATGGTCTGCCATGCGCTTCTCATCATTTCTATAAACAATACAATAGAAGGAGTTTTGAATCTGTCTTGGAAATAAGTTCCAAGAGCCATCAAAATGCCTGACATGTTGTGGGATATCTGCTGGTTTCAATACAAGTATAGACCAACACCCAGGCTGAGTCATCCAGCACTTTCTGGGAGGAATAGCCAGTCCTCTGCAGAAGTACTGGGAATAATTCTGGATTCCAGGAAGGAGGAACCGTGGAGAGGAAAGCAAGAGACAAAGATAAACAAGAACAATTTCGGGACTTTCCTGGTGGTGCAGTGGTTGAGAATCCGCCTGCCAATGCAGGGGACAGGGGTTCAATCCCTGGTCTGGGAGGATCCCACCTGCCGCGGAGCAACTAAGCCCGTGCGCCACAACTACTGAGTCCGCACGCCACAACTGAAGCCTGTACACTGCAACTACTGAGCCCATGCACCGCAACTACTGAAGCTCACAAACTCGAGGGCCCGCCTGTGGCAACTACTGAGACCACGTGCTGCGTCTACTGAAGCCTGTGCACCTAGAGCCTGTGCTCTGCAACAAGAGAAGCTACCACAATGAGAAGCCTGTGCACCACAACAAAGAGTAGCCCCCACTCGCCACAATTAGAGAAAGCCCGCACGCAGCAACGAAGACCCAATGTAGCCAAAAACAAACAAACAAACAAACAAAAAAGGTCAATGAGACCCACAGAATGAGAGCCTTTTGAAATTCCTTTGGTTACTGATTAGACAGGACTCAGGCAGTGTTAACAAGCTACTGAAATAAGCAGAAAACAGGCAGGCTGAGGCTGCAGCAGCAAAGTTCTCTTACAGAGAGTCTCCACTGTACTTCCTCCTGGCAGTACCAGGAAGGCAAGGACTAAGGCTTCAGTCAACCTGGAAGAGCAGAATGGTAGAGCTGTCCTCAAGGTGAACAGTTCTTGTCCAGGGTAATTAGTCTAGGAGAACCGCTAGGAGTAGCTGCCACACTTAGACTGGCAGTGACAGCCCATGGCACTGAGAGAGGGAAAGGGTAGGGCAGCATCTGGGGCAAGTGGTTTCAACATGGAGAGCAATTCTTCATTGAAAAGACAGCTGACAAATCCATCCCCAAGAGAAGCACTGGTCTTCCTACGCTGGGACAGATGCCCAGCAGTATGGGACTGACACCCAGCTCAGCAGCTCCACCAAAACTAGAGAGAAACCATGCAGAAAACAAATTTCCTCTGTCAGGATCACCCATGGGCCAGTGCCCTTAAGGAAACACAAATTAAAACAATAACTCAAATGTCACAGATCTGGAAAGAGAATAGAATTGAAAATTAGAAGACCTTTCTAAAAAAAGCTCCAAGCTTTTCATAGGTATAATTTTCTTTATCTTCAGCATCCTATGAAATGGATCAAAGGAGGTTTTACCACCATTTTAGGTGAAGAGAGCATCCTGGAGAAATGAATCAAACTGTTCAAGTCATTCAATTCCCTTCTAGGAATACAGTCTCTTGGTATTTGAGAAGGAGGGGAATTCATGCTTTCTTTTTTTTTACAGACCTTCAATCTCACTTATTTAAAAGATCAAATGATACCATGTGTTATAACATTGGCTCCATGCTTACCCATATTTTCTAAGCATCTTAAACATCCCTCTAAACAGGTTATTAGTTCCTATTCCTACATCAGTATAATGTGTAAATTATTATAAATTTAAAAATTCATATATTGAAATGAATATAGAAAAAAATTATATTCACATTTATTTTAGACTTCTAATTAATGTGGCTGTGATTGAATTAATCTTAGCCTTATCCCTTTAACCTCAAATATTCCTTAACTAATCTCCTTGTACCCACTGTGGGCCATGCTGTACTCTGGGCTACAAAGATGAATGAGAGCAAGTTGACCTCTTTAGGAATTTATTATCTAGTGAGGGAGAAAAAGAGATTAAAACAAAATACTGTAAAGTGCTAAAGGACACCTAGACCCAACGTGTTGTAGAGAAGTGACCGATTTAATTCTGAATGCTTATACAGGTTTCAGCACTGGTACATTATAGCCTATAAAGTATTTTTTAAATTATACTTTAGACTCACGACAACTTTTAGAGAAATTCCATATGAAAAGTTAAGTGAGGCTCAGAGAGTTTAAATGAATAACTAATATATATGATAATTAAGAAGCAGATACAGGGCACAAACCTTAGACTTCTGGCTTCAGAGCCTCTGCCCTTTTCCTTATTATGACATTTGAACCTAATGTTGAAGGAGGGATGCACAGGATTGAAGGGAATGACAGTAGAGAGACTGTGGGATCAGAGCTCTGGAGAATGGAGAAAGAAGAAAAACAATCTTAATTTCCTTCTCTCTGT
The DNA here is from genome assembly GCF_026419965.1 of Kogia breviceps. Classification (NCBI taxonomy): domain Eukaryota; kingdom Metazoa; phylum Chordata; class Mammalia; order Artiodactyla; family Physeteridae; genus Kogia; species Kogia breviceps. Next base: position 14,979,786 of record NC_081315.1, on the reverse strand, counting down.
AAAGGGGACAATAGATCCTAACAGGAGAGTAGCTATGAAGATGTGGTCATTTTAGGGGGCAGTGCAGAGACCTCAGAAGGACCTCATACATGGGGGTGTTAGCTGTTGCTAAAGTGTAGGAGATATAAGGCTGGGGGTAAGTCTGGAAAGCAAGATTGTTAAATAATGACTCCCTGATCAGTACTGTGACTTAATCTAACTGAATATCTTTGTTAATTCCCTGTGCCTGAAAAGCCTCTAATTTTCACATAATTCCTCTTTTGAAATCCACGGTACTTTATCTGTACTTCTCTTAGTAAATCAATCATATTCCACCTTTTATTATAGTTAAGTCCAACTTCTCACCTTACTCTAATAGTGAGGTTAACAAGAGCACTTTAATAATCTTTACCAGTCTAAACAACTAATACAATGTTTAAAACTGGAAAATGCTCATTTTCATTTTTTTTGTATTAAGGTTTGTATGAAACATGAAATGCTAGACTTTCTAGACTCATATTTATAGGGCTAGTGCCAATTTGCAGTACTCAGAATATATATTTGAATGAATGAATGTGCAATACCTATTTGTTGATGGATTAGTGTGTTTGAAGTCCTGAAACTTAAATTTGACAGGAAATACCTTATTTTGCATCCTGATGTATGATATATATTTGGAGGGTTTGGGCATAATTTACTTCAAAAACAGGCAATTTGTGTAAAGCATATTTCCAATGAATGACCCCATATAGTTAATGTATGTATAAGCAGTTTCTTTGAGTTGGCTGAACTCATTAAGGTGAAGTCAAGAAATAGTGGAATTTTTTTCTCTCCCTCTTACCTATATCTTCAATATGATTTATTAGATTTTTCCTTGCTACAGACACACTTGTTTGATCCCATAGATTTTAGTGTTTCTCACCACTTAGAAGAGTCTTTGAACAGTTTCATTTTCAGGGTGTTCAGAAGTTCAGTCTAATCTAAATAAAAATTTTAATCTCACAACTAAATTAAAAATTTTTCCTGCCCTTCACATCTAAAATGAGTAGTGGTTCAATGGCCAGCATTGTAGAAGGAGGTATTTGGCCTGTATTTCACTCTCCATCTTCACTGTCTTTCTTCTTAGGGTCAGATAAAGGGGAGGAGAGATTAGAGGTTCAAAGTTACGGGCTTGTTTACAAAGCTGGTGAGTATTTCTTGATTCTAAAACACTGTCTGTCATGGAAGGTGCTCTATCTAGTGGGTTCTTCACAACCTAGAGGAAGCCTAGAGGATGGGAGCTCCCTGTTGCAGCTGATGCAGTCTTGTTACTTCCCAGGGCTTCCCCATAGCTGCTGACTCTCTGCCCAGTTCCCCCCACCCAGGGGGAGATCTCTTGTGTGGAGTCTTTCAGATGACTCACAACTGTTCACCTCTTTAGCCTCTCTCCTTGCTCTCATTCACCCTGCCCAACCAAATGGTGAAAGCATACATAAAAAAATCCTCTCTTCGTTTCCCTCTTTCCTCATGCTTCCCTTACTGACTGCCTCAATCCACGCTTTATCACAAGTCAAATTCTTTCAATAACTTTTTTACTTAGATTTCTGTTAACAGCATAGTACAGACCTAAAATTTTCTGCAGGTTAGCAAGCATTAAATCCAGGTATGTGATGCCACTCTTCTCTTTTTGTATGTGTCTCCCCATCCAAGAGATTCTCTTGCTGACCAAATTGTCTTGGTGGAAAACATGCTCCGATCAACTCCTGTTAAAGAACGCTTCTCTCCAAAAAGCCCCTTAACGTCCTCTTTTATGAGGGAGCAATAGACTGTGCTTATTAAACTGTCATGATATGTCTAGAATCCCAGTTTAAAATATGCACACATTTATACCCCATTTTCTCAGCTTTGTGGCTTAACTTAGAGACAATGAAGGATGTAATAAATGATGGACCAAGAAGTTAAAGCCATCTGTTATGATAGATTATTGAGGACAAACAGATTGCTTGTTTACTCTATATCTTATTGTTAGTGAATTCACTTGTACACATGTACAAAGAGAAAGGATTAATAACAGGTGACAGAGAGATTATAGCCTTCCCTGGAATAGTATGAAATATCATGGATTATGAGGTTTTGATTATGAGTATTCCAATCTTCTCAAGGTTTGGAGCATTGATGACAGTTGACTTGAAACCAGACCATGACCTCAGAGAGGCTGACATGGATATGAATAGACACATTCCCCAGTACCATTAGGAAGTGGAACTTCTCTGTCCCCTTCCCTCTAATATTGTTAAAACACTATATTTGACATAACACTGTTATCTTGATAGAATATATACCAAGGTGGACATTTCATTCCACATGAAAACACCTTTTTTTTCAATTGGAAAAAGATGGATGGTTAGAAATATTAACTATAAAATGCCAAACTTCAAAGTTTACAAAGAAGAAGACTGATCAAAATGATACTATATATTTTAACTAAAAAATGTCTTGATTTTTCCCCCATGGATATTCTTAGAAAATAATATCTTTTTAAAGTATAATTTTAATGACTTTCCTCATTCTATTGTATGAAACTATTACAATTTGTTTAAGAAATCCTAAATTGTTGGACATCCACATTGTCTTTTAATTGTATATTATTATAAAAGCTTCTTTATAAACATCTTTATAAAATTTTCACAAACCATAATTCTTGGCATGAATTTTCGAAATGAAATATATAATATGTGTACATACTATAAGGGTTTTGATACATATCACCCAATTACACTTTAGAAATGAATCAATTTATAACTAATTGTAAGTGTAAGAGAGTAACATTTCCTCGTACTTCTTCCATTTAATGTTTTTAAATCTTCTCTAAGACATGAAGAATGGTACTGTATGTGTTTGATTCTTTTATGGTGAAGTATGATTTTCATATGCTTACCGTTTGTATTTAAAAATAAGTTTATATACTTTGCCCATCGTAATATTCAAGTTTTTCTTTGTATTACTATATAAAATAGTATTATTTTATTTCTCATAAACATTGCAGTTTTTGACATCTGATATTTGCTTTTGTTATGCTTTAATATACCAAATTTTATGTAGCAAATTCTATTAAGTTTTCACTTCATGATTTCTACCTGTGCTAAATTTCAATAGTTAATGTAAGGGGGAGGTAAATAAGGATATTTTATTACAGTAGATGGAAAAGAAAGAGCAGCATGTTGAATAACATGTAAGTACATAATATTTGAGAACAGAAATTCAAAGGATTAGAATTACCCTCCTCACCCCCTTCAAGAGCTTTCAATATCTTCCTTATTGAAATCTCATTTAGGAGAAGGCTCAGATGTTACATTTTTTTAAAAATTTAAACAATAACCTAACTGTTATGAATGGGGTTATAAATTCTCCTAGGTTAGCTATATTAAATAAATAATTTAATTATCTTTTGTTTTATTTGGAAGTTAAAGAAGAGTTATTCCCTGGATTGTTTATTTTATACTATTAATAGAGATCATTTTCAAGGGATAAGATCATGAGATATTTTATTTTCTTCTTTATAAATTCATGAACATTTTAATTTTTGTCTTTAAATCAGCATATATGCTCCCCTAATCAGAAAAAATAACACCTATTAATTTTGAAGTAAAAAGAAATAGTTTTGTGCTCTTAAAAACTGAGATGTGCCAATAAAATTTCATTATCAAGAAAAAATGACAATGTTGTATAAAATATTTCTTCTCAAATTTAATGTGCACAGGAATCACGCAGGAAATTGCTAAAATACAGACTCTCATGAAATATATTTGAGGTAAGCCCTGAGATTCTGTATTTCTGACAAGTTTCCAAGTGATGCTACAGACCTGAAGACCACAACTTACATAACAAGCATATAGAGATAATTATTAATTTTGGCAGCAGGCAGAGTTAGATCTGTTTCTGTTGGAATTTTATTTTGTGTGAGAATTTTGTTTGGTTTTGTATATTGCTTTTTTTCTTCTTTTTTTTTTTTGCTTTTTAAAACTTCATTTCAACATAACTATACTTACAGAAATACACTAATATTGGTTATTAGAGAGCAATTTAACTTATCTTACACAATTTAGACCCAAAAAATCTTCCAAACTCTATGACAATTAAATGAGATAGTGACTATAAAATCCTTAGCTGAATGCCTGTACTGTCAAACAACAAGAAAAAGTTTATTCTTCAACTATAATTAGGCAGAAGAGACAAAGGACTAGTTTAAAGGAGATGATATAATCATTCACTAATTTGCCAAACATGTTTTTGAAAAAAAAAAAAGCTAATTAAAACTTCTACAAAATTAAAGGACAAAATTAAGATATTGATATTGATATTTTTAACTTCCCTTTCTTTTAGGATTCCACTGATTTGGTGCTGAGAAGTTTTGAAAGAGTAATGTTCTTTATGTAGTAAAATTCCGTTCTCATTTGGAAGCCCCAAGAGTAGAAGCAATAGCAAAATATGAAGTAAAAGAAAATTTCAACTACAGTACACAGTTTTGACTTTTGACTTTTTTTCTTGAGATGGAGTGAGGAGAAATGCAAGAACAAGCCAGAGGCCTTAGGATGAGCCCCACTGATCTTGAGAGATTGTCAACAGTTTTTGAAACAATATATTCCCTTGTGCTTGGCAAAACTTCAAATGAGCAGCTAAATGTTGAGATGGATATCTGAACTGAACCTCTGAACTTTTAGAGGTTCACCTGTCATCCCTGAAAGTATAATCAGATCATCTCTTTCTCTCTCTGCTTTCCCTCTGGCAAAATCTGCAGGATTAATTCCTGCCATTTTCTCATCTTTCAGCGTTTTCCGTACTGTAGGCAAGGCAGCTACAGTCCAATCAAGAGCTCATTTCCACTGAGAGTTCAGGGACACATGACACCCTACCTTATATACTTAAAATCAAAATAGACTACCCATCACCAACCTGCTAGAAATAAAACAATCCTGCTATTCTTGCTGTGAAAATTAACATTTCTAAAGGGCTGAGATTGGTGAGCAAAGCTTCTTGGCCAGCTCTTAACATATTATTATCTTTTCCCTGGAGAGTTGTCAGGCATCCTGTTATGATAGCACAGAACTGATTCAGACTACCTTCTGCTAATGACTCTCTGATTTTCCTTCCCTAAAAAATGGGAAATAAGGTTAGGGAAAAAGAGGTTTTCAGGTTTTTGCTATTTGTGTGTGTGTGTGTGTGTGTGTGTGTGTGTGTGTATCAGAGTATCAAAATATGTATTAATTCAGCAATTCCATCTTTGAATAAACTGCTAAAGTCTTCATAAGCTCAAAGTCTGCTGGCTTCCTCTTAGATATTGGTCTTCATGGATAGTTTCATTGAGAAAATGCATGCAAGCCTCCTTCCTTCTTCTGGGGACACATTCTTCAGTTTCATGGAGCTGGATATCTTGATTTTTATCTGTAGACTCAGAAATCTTGAAACTCCTTTTTTATTTCCAAACTAGTTGTGCAGTGTGAAAAAGTAGAGGAGAGGCTATGAATTTAATACTAGCTTTTAATATAGTTTTATAATTCAATTACCAAATAAATAACTTTTTCTATAGCCAAAAAGAATTATGCAGCAACTCTCTTTGAATGCATTGTAAAAGGGGGCCCTTGATACAGTGCCAAATATATGAAAAATTTGCAATGCAGATATTCAGGGGCCATGCTACTTTAACTGTCTTGCAACATGCTTTGCAAACTTTTTACTAGGCCTCCTCAAGGGCAAAGCCTTTGCTCACTGTATCCCAGCACTGAGCCTAATATATATGATTCCTGACTCAAAATTCACTTTTTCCATGAAATAATTACACTGGGGAGTTATGAAACCCCGAACAATGAGTATGTAGCAAAGTAGGGAGGAGAGAAACAGCCATAGAAGTTCTTGATTGAGATAGCTAAACAAGTGCTATGAAACACCAGCTTCCTCACAGTGGTAGCAGCTTTCGCCGTACTTGCTCTCAAACTCAAGAGTGGCATGAGAGAGGGCACTGCTCGTCATTTCTTCATCACTTTAGCAAAAGCCTTGTGATTCCAATGTGACTGGTTCTTAGTAACATGGTTTGAATCACATGTTCATTCCTAACTGGGGAAAAAGTTATGTCCTGATTCCACCTGGTCTTTGAACACATGCTCTACCTTAGGGATGGTGCGTGGAGCTCTCCCCAAACCACCTGGGTTGAGAATGGAGAAAAACAGTTTCTCTCCCCACAAATTTTGAGTGTTATTACTGGAAGTGGGATGATTACATATAAAAAGTCTAGACACACACGCATGTATGCACACAGACACACACACTCACACGCAAATGTCCACTATGATTAGTTACTCCAGTCAGATTGATGTTTAACCTCATATTGTATCCACTTCAGTAAGACTGTGTGATATCTTAAAGAGAAGTTAGATTCTGAGAAGGAAAAACCCAGTGCTTACTAGTTTTTGTCTAAATTTGATTGGCTGATCTATAAAATGAGAAGAGTATCATCTGTCTAAAAATAGTAAGCTATGTTTGATTTTAAGAAGAATGTCACAGGTCTAAGCTACAAAATTCTATATATCTGAGTGTTTGTATTCAGATTCACTTGTGACAGCATTCTCCCAGTCATATTAAAAATAAATAAATAAGTTACTGTTTATTATTCTCAGCACTGTGACAAGCATTTCAATTTTATTTAATCCTCAGAGAAACCCCATAAGAGAGTATATTTATTTTAGCTGTAATTTATTTCCAAAAAGTGCTACCTCAACTGGCACAAACAAGAAAGCCATTTATTATCTGAAGGAGTAAAATGTATAAAGGCGGAGTGTTGTCAGGTGTGTTATGAACAGGGCTCAAGGGATTTTCTTAATGTGCCTCTGGGTCAGCTTTATCTTCAAGCTTCCTGTCCTCGTGGTTGCAAGAAAACTGCCATTAACCATTGAGACAATGTCCATCCATGTTTACTTTCAAAGAGAAAAATCTTCCTCCCTTCCAGAATGGTGAAATAAACCACTTTCCTTTTATTTTGAGTCATTTAACTCAGATTCTGTGCTCACAAGTGGGTTTAAAGTGCCTCCAGAAGAATGTCATGCGCTGATTAGATTAAAGCATGGCATGAGTCCCTAAATCAATTACTGGGTTAAACCAGTCCTAGAGATGGATGTAGAGTCACCTTTCCCTAAGTCCTTTGTCCCCTTTGCCTGGGGACATGGTGGGACCTGAACAAAATTAGTAAGAAGGGCTGAAGAGCTGTGGCAACTATGATATTTGTCATCAGCACTGGGATACTTTTGAAAGTGACCAATGCCAAACTGGACAGAAAGCCATTATAACAAACATAAACTGAATGTGTCCCATGCAAAGGAGGATCCATGATTCCCCTACTTTTTGTACTGAGTTAACAATAAATATCTTCTATTACAGGGAGTATTATTATCATCGCCATCTTAGTAATCAAGACACACAGTTTAGAATGGTCAAGAACATGCTCGAAATTACTTAGTAAGTATTGATCTGGGATTAAAACGAGCACAAGTATTTCCTATTCACTTCTAGATGCCTTCGTTGACCACAGAGCAGTTTATTCACCTGCTGTTCTCACAGCAGTAGATAAGTGGCACTTTTCATGTGATAAGTTTCTCAAATGGATGTATTTTATTTTCATTTACTGTCTTCTATGCTAATACTGCAGTGCTAGTAAGTATTGTTACTTCTAATATTCAGTAATTTAATCCACATGGTGATCCTTTCTACTCTAGAGAAGAAATACACCTTAGTGAGAGATGAACAAAAGTAAACCAAGCAGTAGATTGGTGGCATCATAAGTAGCAGCGCTGTAATACTCTACCAGCCCTCTTCAGCTTTTGGCCATATCGGCACACTGGCCCTCCATGAGTGGATCAAATATGAACTGACAAGTGTATATGCCCTGAAATGACACGCACACCAAGTGCTGATAAAGTGATTACCTTAGAAATCCAACTAGAAGTGAAACCACACTCCTTCTTTTAATTATTTGCACGGAATAGTTCAGCCAAATCTTTTCTCCTATGGGATATAAGAAATTATTATACGATTCACAGTGTAAATTTCTAGTTTAGTAACCTGTACTGCTCCCTTGGTGGATGTTAGCTAACTAGATTTTTGATTTTACTTTCAAATATTTACTCCCAAATTTGTGCTTGTAGAACAGCTATTTCCTACTATATACAAATAGCAAAATTCCTATAGTTAAGAGAGATTCTAAACATCTCAGGACATTTCCAATTCTACCTTGAGCCAGAAAACTGTTATTTGAAAACACTTTAGAGTGTAACAAGTATTTCTCCAAATATTGTGGAGGTCTCTCTTGGGTCAGCTCTTTTTTCCGAGCCACTGAACACACAACAAATGCAGTTACCCCTTCCCACTGTACTACATGTGATGGATTATATAAGTGATATAGGGCAAAGAAGGCACTACCCACTTGAAATTCCAAATATACTCTAAAGCAGTAGAAATAGGATGAAATAAATCTCTGATTATTTTCAAACCAATGGTCTGCAACGGTTAGAACTGTTGCCAATCAGTGTTACTTCTCTATCTCTGGGACCTTATCTAAAATGATGTGAATTTTTGAGGTATTTGTGTACAGCCAGCATGACACAATTTACATGCCCATTACAGGAAGGAAGGAAGGAAGGGAGGAAGGAAGGAAAAGAAAAAAGAAAAAAACACACAGAAGCATGCATGTTGACAAGTAGAAGTCTTGGTGCTTACCACACTGTTTGGAGACACCTGGTCTATTCTATCAGCTTCTAACTTTCTCTGGACATCACTCTTGGTTCTCTGCTAATCATTCTTTCCATGCTACCACTTCTTTGTAAAGCATAAACTGGATCACGACTCTTTCTTAAATGGCACTGATGCTCTGCTATTACACTTACCTCCCGATGTTTGGGTCACATGGCTGACAAAGACCCTAGCCTACTCGTTTTACCTTGTCATCTCGCCCTACTCCTTCTTCCCGGGCCATTTCCCCTCATTCGCCATGCTCCACATATTGTGGTCTTCAATGTCTCCTTCAGTCATCACCATGCCCATGTCCATTACAAGTCTTTTGCATTTGGCGATTGCTTTTTTTCTTTTTTTCCTGTTTCTGTTTCCAATGCTTAATTTATAAATCTTCATGGTCTTTATGCCACCCTCCTTCTCATATCCAGGTTTCAACTTAAATATCACCCTTTCAGAGACTCTGCCCTTGACCAACTAACACAAGGCAACCAACATCTTCAAAGTTAGTCTCCAGCATACAACTTTATGTATCTTCTTTGCAGCACTTCTCAGTTCCTGAAATTATATTATTTATGCTAATATGTTATTATCCCTCACCCATGAAGATGTAATTACCATCATGGAAAGAACCTGTCCACAGTTATACCCCAATTTCAGAATATTACCTGGCACAAAATAAGTTTAATGAAACATTTTTTGATTGACTATTGATTGACCATCCACTTCTCAGCCCCACTTGGCAGTTAAAGTTAGTATTTCAGACTATACCCTATCAATTCTTTTTTTTAGACATCTGCATGCTTACAGATGGGTTTTATGACTTTGTATTCAATAGTACAGTGACTATGTCACTCTATTTAACTGGCACATGATATGATTATGCTATACATTATTTAACCATTCTCCTGTTAATGAACATTTAGGTAGTTCCCAGTATTTTGATATTATAAAGAATTTATGCTACAAATAATATTGGTCACCTACTTTGTTTCGGTCATTAGTCTAAGTATTGGGGACACACAGTAAAAAGACAAAAACATTTATCTTCATGAAGCTTACATTCCCATGAAGAGAAATATATAATAAACATTTTATAGTATGTAAGAAGGTAATAAGTGCTATGAAAACATAAAACAAGTAAAGGATAATAAGCATTTGATTCTCACAATTAAAAGTTTTGCTTAGCCATTTTTAACCTCTGAATTAATGTCTATTTACAGTAAAAAATAATAATAAATGGAGGAGGCTTTTGTTTTTAAAAATCTTTTTGGGGGCTTCCCTGGTGGTGCAGTGGTTGAGAGTCCACCTGCTGATGCAGGGGACGCGGGTTCATGCCCTGGTCTGGGAAGATCCCACATGCCGCAAAGTGGCTAGGCCCGTGAGCCATGGCCGCTGAGCCTGCACGTCCAGAGCCTGTGCTCCGCAACGGGAGAGGCCACAACAGTGAGAAGGCTTGCATACCGCAAAAAAAAAAAAAATATATATATATATATATTTTTTTTTTTTTTGGGGGGGGGATGGAAAGACCACTGTAAAGCTTTGAATTGGCTGTTCACAAATATATTCTTTTTTGTTTTGTTTCATTTTTATTCTGGATGCTTTTAGAATTTTCTTTTTTTCCTTTGAGTTATAACATTTTATAAGGTTATTAAAACTCTTGTCTTTTGGTGTTCTTGCTTGGCTTTCAATCTGAAGACTCTGTTTTGTTTGTTCTCCTGGCTCAGAGATTTTTTTCTATCATTCTTTATTTTATTCCTTCTGTTCTCCATGTTTTGTCTATTAGAGAACTGTTGAAAATCTTAAACAAAATTTGGAATTCTTGGTTGTATTCTCATGCTTTTCATCACTTTGTCCTTTTAGTCCATGTTCAGGAAGATATACTCAGTTCAACTTTTCAAGTCATTTATTTGACCTTCTGCCATGTATCCTCATCCTGTTATTTCACCCATGTATTGAGAGATTATTCTTCATGCAGTTGCTTCTAACTTTCCAAATGAGATTGCCGAGTCACTTTCTGTGTGGCATTGGGAACAGATTTTTCATCTATAAAATGGGAGTAAGAATTATACCTGTCTCATATAGCTGTTACATGTTAACACTCAGCACCCAGTAAATGTTAGATTTCTTTTAAAAACATGAAAATAAGAACCCCCAATAGATATCAAAAATATTAAATTCCCTCTTGATATTAAACAAATCAGGCTGATTTCAGATTTCCCTAATGTAGCAATGCATACCAGAGAACACATTAGAGCAATGTCTTTAAAATCCTTAAAGAAAATGTGACTCCGTGACTTTATTCCCAGCCATTCAAGCATAAAGACAAGATAAAAAATTTTGAACATATAACAACTCAGTCCCCATGAGTCTTCTTGAAGAAACTATGAAGGAATGAAGCTTAGCCAACTACGAGATTAATGGTAAAAGTAGCAAAAGACTGCAAAGCCCTAGGACTGAAAGAAATGTCAGTAGTATGGTTAATATTATGATTAAAAACATTGACAATGTAACAGTCCTGTAACTAACAAAGTCTGAGAATTCAAAAGTGACAAGAATTTTTGCAGTAGTGTAGATATGCCGAATTCCTCTTTTTATAAATATCTCCAAAAGATATATATTTAAATATAATAAATCAAATAATAAATAATATAATAATTACAAATAAGATATATAAATGATAAATATATAAAGTAAAATACGATTAAAATTAATATAATGTAATAAAATTGAGAGGTGAAGGGAGGGAAAGGAGGGACAAAAACGTAAGAATGTACAGAGTCAGAATTTACTCATGGTAGAGAAATCATAATTCTTTCTCAAGAGAGAGAGGTTTCAATGTGTTACATCCACACATACTGCCTCTGCCACAGCAGATGCTCCGTAGTTCCTAGGTCAGCTAAAGCCCTGTGTACTCTACTTCGGTACAGTGCATTAGTTAAAGCTTTCTGCGTAACAAACGTACAGAAGTGAATGGTTTTTAAAAGGGCATAATACAGTTTCTGTGGGGTAGGAATTCAAGAGCAGTGCGGTGGGCAGCAGTGCTTTGAGGTTTTCCATGAGGTTGCAGTCGGATGTCACCTGCAGTTGTCTTTAGGGTGACTGAGTCTTGAGGCTCTGTTCTCAAGGCGATTCAGCCTTATGGCTGTCAAGCTGTTGCTGGCAAGTTGGGTTCTCTGGAAGGTGAAACTCCGCAAGAGACTGCTTGAGTACCCTCATAACAACGGCTGGCTTACCCACTTCAGTGCTCCAAAAGGCCAAGGCACGAGCTAGAACACCCTGATGACCAGTCTAGGAGGTCAGACACATTCTCTTACACTGCGTTCTGTTGAATACACAGGCCAGCCCCATTTTTATATGCAAGGGATTACATAAGGGCTTTTAACATATTGTGAGGAGAGGGTCACTGGGACCCTCTTCAGAGACTGAAAAGCCTCTTGAGAACCGTTCAAAATGCGAGCACAATGAACTCTGTTGAATTCAGATGGCCAAACCAGATCATGAGGCCAGCCCAGATTTAAACCGGGGGAAGAGGCTCCACATTCTGATGGAAGGACATCGAAAATCACATTGCACGGGATGTGGATATAGGAAGGGAATAGTTATGGCCATTTTTGCCAAAAATTTATCACAATCCAAAAATCTATCGCAATTTCCTACATAACCTAAATTTAAATAAATTCACTATAAACACTTATGATAACTAGGATGATAAAGAGTTTACAAGAATTAAGAAAGAACGGAGATCCAATTGTTAGTTTATATGACGGTACTCAGTTCCTCCCGTGTGACTTATGTTGTGCTCCTTAATGCATTTTCATTTTTCAGTTCAAAAGTTTTACAATAAATTGAGGCTTTTATTCTCTTCCCCACAATGTTAAAGTGATTCCCAATTTGCCTCTTTGTGAAATTTAAGCTTCTGATCACAGATTTTAAGGTCTTTCGCTAATTTGAAAATTGACAGTTCATCTCTTCCCAATAGCCACTTAATTGACATATTGTCATTTTACTGCTTTTAAAGTCACAGAAAAATAAGACACATGATTGAAGCATAAATACAATATGAATGCCAATCTTCCTCCCTGATATATAATAAAACTCAAGCCTTCACTGCTAATACCCTCTTCCAATGAATGTACACACACACACACACACACACACACACTCACACACATCTCTATATGTATCTATATTTTGTTTTCTCTGAGTTTATGAAATCTAGTTACTTATATTTTCATTTTATTTTTTCTATTTGATTTCTGATTATTTGAAAAGTGTGGCTATGTTTTAAACTCCCCAAAATGGATCAAAATTGACTTTATGAATAAAAGTCTCCTAACAAATGCAGACTGATTTAAGATTAGGCTGCATCTCTTTTAATTAAGATGACAAGATTGAAGCGTTGGAAAAATGGGACAAATTACGAAAAATATGACTACTACTGGGTTTAGCACTCTGTCTTTACTCAGTGGACTATCACTTGAGACAATTCCACTATTTAAATGAACCAAGCTAAGTTTTGTCATTTGGATTCATGGAGAAGAATTTTAGAATAGAAAACAAAATAATTAAAATTTTTTATCATCATCCTTGGTAGGCAGACTAAGATTTTTTTCTATCAGAGTCCTCTTGAGTGATAAATATGTATACCTGGAAAAGGCTTATAAGACATCAAGTCCAAGATTGACAAACATTTTCTTAAAGGTGCATACAGTAAATATACATGCATGCAGGCTGTATGGTCTCTGTCACAGCTACTCAAATCTGATGATGCAGTGTAAATGAAGTTGTAGACCATGCATAAACGAATTAGCGTGGATGTGTTTCAATAAAACGTTATTTACCAAAACAGGTCCAAGGGCCTCAGTTTGCTAATCTATGACCCAGTCCAATATCTTTCATTTTTCAAATGTGGAAACTGTCATACAATAGTGAAATAAATTGCCCAAGGTCTCATAGTACTTATAAAAGAACTAGAAAAATAATACAAGTCTTTTGGACTCCTACCCAGGACAGCTGTCAAAATGAAATGCCAAAATTTATGGGTTAAAAAACTGTATGTGGTATATGCATATACATGTGCCAGTGAATATGTGTTTGTGCATGCTCAGTGGCAGCAGCAGCAATAGTAGTGGTAGTGGTAGTAGTAGTAGAAGTAGTAATAGTAGGTGACATCTAGCAAAATCAGACCATAGGAATATAATATTAAAGTAGTATAATTATGCAACTGAGAAAACATTGTCCTTGTGTACAGCTCTTTTGGAGAGAGATTGTAATTTGTGGTTGGAGATTAATATAGATACTTACTTTTTTTATGTTGGCTTAATTGATATTATTTTAGAAAGTACTAATTTGTTCTGCACACTAGACAGAGAGTGAATGGCTCCTCCAGGGCTTCCATAAGCTGCCAATAGACTAATTGTGAGCAGTTGGAGAAGTGAATTACATTTTTCAGAATAAATGTTCAGATTAAAATCCTTTTAGCTCTAGATACCTTAAAGAAAAAAAAAAGAGACAGGGAGAAAATCTGCTTGACATAGTAAGTATATCAGAGTCAAAGATGAAGAGATTTTGGATCAAATACCTACTACTGGTAAATCAAAGGGGAAAATGCTAATGATAACAATTTAAAATTGGTGGATAATATATAAGGCAATTGTTCCAGAGTCATATAATTTGATCAAATTTTGATCTGAATAATTTATGTTTCAGTTATTCAGTGAATGTGTTTATGCATAGAAATACTTATTAGAAGTAGTATTTCCCACTTTTCTCCACAAGTTGCTAGTGGGAACCATGCCATATAAATGAAACTGATTTTGCCTTCCTAACTAATGTCTTGGCAACAAATAAATCATATATATGCCCAGAAAACTAGAGTTATTAGATTTATAAATGCCTTAATATTTTACTGAGTAAAATTACACAACAGATATTGTAAAATGGGCACATGTTCAATGTGCACATGTTGTTCAGTGGTTTCTAATTTAAAGTTTGGATAACAGCCTATAAATAGACAACTTGGCTACATTGGACAGGTAACCTCAGACTATTATGTTTCTTATAAATAACATTTAGATGTTTAATTAACAATTCTTTTTGTCCTCATATAACTTAGGAAAACTTTGTTGGAAAATTACTTGTTAAAGGTATATCTCTCCAAATAAAATAGATATTTTCTTTATTCTCAATCTATCTAATTGTTAAAGGAGACATTCACAATATTTTCAACTTCAGGACTTCCATCATTATTCTTAGCAAACATCATATTTCTCCATAAAAATATGTTTTTAAATATAAGTAGTAATCCAATTTATATCTTCTTTATTCTTTCCTACCTCTTCATTTTATGCAAAGCTGCCTAATCTCATTCTAATAGAAGGCCACAGTGAACATTAAATGCTGAAAAGCCTTAGTTGGTTGAGCTATCAGAAAACTTCACGCGAGCTACAGAAGCAAAGATCAGGTCATCATCAGGGATTTTAAATCTTGAAATAAATCTTAGAGAGTTGCTAGTAGAGGAAGAATGTTAGATTGTCATAGAACTGCAGCCCTGCTTTAAAATTTGGTATTAGAGAAAAAGATAAATGAAAAATTCATATATTTAAGGGATGGATGTTGGCATTAAGTGTACTTACTGCGTAACTATTCAAACCACATCATGAAAAGTAAATCGAATGGGACCTCTGGTCCACAAGAATGTATAGATTTACTTCTCCTAGCTCTTTCCTACTAATCAGAGCTATAAGTTTTGGAAATAACATAACTGACAAACAAAGGAGAACTCTGAAAGATGATGAAGAAGCAAACTGGTTTTGGACCCCAGGATTAGAGGAAAAACACAGCAGCAGGGTGTTTTATGTTATGCCCACCCAACAGAAGAAGGACCCCTAGACCCAGCATTTGCCAACCCCAACCTAGCAAAGGATGGCAGCTCAACCAGGCTCATTTTTCTTCTGAGATCAAACAGGAGTCCCTCTGGGAATATTAGACAAGCCTGATACCACAGAAAGGGGATCAATAAGTAACCCTACCACCCAAAAGCATCCAGGGCAAGCACTATGCTTCTCCACCAGACTAAGACTCTCTTCTTCCTCCAAGAGTACTGCAGACAGTGGGCAGAACAAGCAGGAGGGACTCAGTTATAACAAGTGGTCTGGCTTGGGAAGCATCTTTAATTCTGAGATATTCCTTTTCTGCCCAGCAATACTGGGTGGTCAAGAGAAACCAGCAGAACCAAGAAGAGGGACCAAGCCATAGGAAGCAGTCCTTCCAGAGAGTCTCCTTTACCAGACTACCACTACCTTTCCCCTCTATGAGAAATTAGGGCAGGTGGGCAAGAGGCAGGAAGGACTGCTATGGACTCAGTGTTTGTGTCCCCTCAAAATTCTTTGTTGAATCCCTAATCCCCAATATGGTGTTTTTTAGAGGTGGAATCTTTGGGAGGTAATTAGATTAAATAAGGCCATGAAGGTGGACCCTCCATGATGGGATTGGCATCCCTATGAGGAGACAAAGAGACCAGAGCTCTCTCTCTGCCCTGTGGGGAGACAACAAGAAAACAGCCATCAATTAACCAGGAAGAGGGCCCTCACCAAGAACCCAGCCATGCTGGCACTGACTGTGGGACTTCCAGTCTCCAGAACTGTGAGAAATAAATGTTTTCGGTTTAAGTTGCTAAGATTATGACATTTTGTTATAGCAGCCAGAACTGAATAAGACAAAGGACCCAATCACAGTAATCAGCTGGACCCAGGAAAACCCTTCCTGTCCTGAGGTATTGGGTCTGGTGGGCAGAATCAGCAAGATGCACCCAGTAACAACAAGTTGCCAGACCTATGAAGTCTCTTTTACACTGCAGGTCTATAAATCCCTTTCCTTTCCCAGAAAAACTGGGAAGCCAGGAGGCATAGGTCGGGGTATCCCATGCTATCCTATACTTTGAGGTACCCAAGCAACTGGGATGAGGATTCCATTCTACTCCCTCAGCAGCATCAGCAGAGACAAGTGGGAACTCCAGCAGCACCAAATAAACCAAGCAGACCAAATTGCCACTATAAAGGCTCTGAAATTTAAACTGCCATTAGAACTATAGCTCAAAAAAGTAGGCCAAAACTTGAACAGGGTGACTACCTGTTTAAAAATAAAAATAAGTCGAACCCAGAGTTTCCTAACATAATAGGCAAATTTTTCAGGATACAATAAAAAATCATGTGTTGTACGAAGAAATAAGACCATCACAGTTTAAATGAGAAAGACAATCAACTGATGTAAATGTTAAAATGAACAAGATGTTAAAATTATCTGATAAGGATTTTCAGTCAGTCATGGTTAACTATGCTTCAGTACTCAATGACAAATTATCTTGAAACAAATGGCAAGATAAAATATCACAGCAAAAAAAAAAAAAAAAGGAGAGAAAGAGAACTTATAAAAAAGAACCAAATGGGAACTATAGAAATAAAAAATATTATAATATTAAAAGAAAACCTTCACTGGATGGATACAACAGTAAAGTGGAGATAAAGGAGATTAGAAACAGTGAATTGAGGACAGATCATAGAATTCAACCAATCTGAACAACAAAGCAAAAACAGACTGAAAAAGTTGAGCAGAGCTGCAGACACCTGTGGGACAGTAAGAAAAGATCCAATATTCATATCATCAGAGTCCTAGAAGGAAAAGAGAGAGTGAGTCTAAAAGACTCACTTGAAAAAGTAATTACTTGAAAAAGTAATGACTCAAAACTTCCTAAATCTATCAAAAGATGCAAACCTACAGATCCAAGAAGCTGGGAAAACTCCAACAAAACAAATCCAAAGAAATTCATGCCAAGACATACCTTAAACTTTTAAAAATAAAGACAAAAATATTGAAAGCAAAGAGAAAGATATGCAAAATTAACTATACAGGAATACCAATTCAAATGATAGTAAATTTCTTATCTGAAATTTTAGAGGCCAAAAGGAAGTGGTACAATACTTTTTAAGTACTGAAAGAAAAAACTGTCAACTACAAATTCTATATATGACAAAATTATCCTGCAGGAATGAAAAAGAAATAAAGACATTCTCACACAAAAGAAAACTAAAGAATTTATCACTAGCAAACCTCCCTTAAAGTTTGGCCAAAAGAATTTCTTCAAGGATAAACAAAATGAAAAAATAAAGAATTTTGGAGTATCAAGAAGGAAGAAAGATCAATGCAAAGAGAAGAAAGATACATACAATGGACAATCCTTTCCTCATGAGTTTTATAAATTATATTTGATAATTTCAAAAAATTATAGGGACTTCCCTGGTGGTCCCATGGTAAAGAATCCTCCTTACAATGCAGGGGATGAGGGTTCAATCCCTGGTCAGTAAACTAAGATCCCCCATGCTACGGGGCAACTAAGGCCACATGCCACAACTACTGTGCTCATGACCTCAACTAGACCCCATGTGCCACAAACTACAGAGCCTATGCACCCTGGAGCCTGTGCACCACAACTAGAGAAGAGAAAATCTGCAAGCCACAACTAGAGAGAAGCCCGCACGCCACAACGAAGAGTTCACATGTTGCAACAAAAGATCCCACATGCCTCAAGGAAGATGCAACACAGCCAAAAATAAATACAGTAAATAAATAATAAATAAATATTTTTTTAAATTATAATATCATCTGGTACTCTAAACATTGTATTTAAAACTGGGAAAATAAAGACACTTATTTGGAAAAAAAGACTTCCACCATCCATTAGAAGTGGTTAAAAGTTTATACTAGTAGATTATGATAAGTTGTGTGTGTGTGTGTGTGTGTGTGTGTGTATAGCAATTCTCAAGCAACTCCAATAAAAACTTTACAAAGAGATACACTTAAAAATGCTACAGATAAATCAAGATTGAATCTTTAAAAATGTTCAAGTAACCAATGGGAAGGCAAGAAAGAGAAAAAAAGGAAAATGAATGAGAACCAAAGGGAATAAATAGAAAACAAATATTAAAATAATAGCCCTAAGTTTCAGCATAGCAATAATTATTTTACAAGTAGATGGATTAAGACAACAATCTAAACACAGATATTGGCAGAGTGGATAAATAAACACAATTCAATCATATGCTGCTTATAAGAACTCTTCAAATTTAACATAGGTAAGTAGAAATTAAAAAGATGGAAAAAGCTATATGGGTAAACATTAATCAACAAAAGTCAGTAGTGGCTATATTAATATCTGATAAAGTAGACTTAAGAACAAGGAGAATTATTGCAGACAAATATGGACTAATATATACAGAAATATATAATAATTATAATATAATGAAAAATATCAATCTGCTGGAATGCTTCAAACAAGAGTCTTAAAATACAGGAAGCAAAAATTTATAGAGTTGAAAGGAGAAACTAATCCACAATTATAGTTAGGGACTTCCACACCTCTTTCTCAGGAATAGATAAAATTACCAGACAGAAGATCAGTAGGGAAAAAGAAGATCCAAATGACATAAACAATCAACAGGAGCTAATTCACATATTTAGAATGATCCATTAAATAATAGTACAATACACTTTTTTCACGCACCCATGAAACACTCACCAAGACAGACCATATCCTGAGCCATAAAACAAACCTCAGCAAATTTAAAAGAATTGCAAGCATACAGAATATGACCATAATGGAATAAAATTAGAAATCAGTAACAGAAAGAAAACAGACATCTGGAAATTAAACAATGGAATCACTTCTAAATAATACATGCATCAAAGAGGAAGTCTCAAAGGAAATTAAAAATTTATATAATAAAATAAAAACAAAAATGCAACTTATTAAATTATATTAGATATAGCTGAAGCAGTACTGATTATATTAGATATAGCTAAAGCAGTACTGAAAGGGAAATTTATAGCACAACCTACTTACATGAGAAATTTTAAAAGATCCTAAATCAACAACCTATGTTTCTGCCTTAGGAAACTAGAAAAAGAAAGAGCAAAAGAAACCCAAAGCAAGAAGAAAGAAGGAAACAAACAAAAAAAGACAAGAGCAGAAATCAGTGAAAATGAAAATACAGTAGAAAAAGTTATTGGGGGAGAAAAAGCTTTTTTTTTCTTCCCAAATCAATGAAATTAAAAGAAACCCTAATGACACAGACAAAAATAAAAGGAGAGGAGACACAAATCACCAAAATCAGGAATGAAGTAAGAGATATCACTGCACATCCTATAGCCATTAAAGTGATAATAAGGTAATACTATGAATGATTTTTTCTCATAATTTTGACAGCCTTGAAGAAGTGAACCCAATATTGTTATTGTTACTACAGATACCATCCAAACGTTTTGTGAAATTTTGATCAGTAAACTTTGTAGTAATCTGACAAGTTCATTTCCTTCTCCCCATCCATTCTGCCATCACTTTGGTCTAATGTCCATGCCTTTCTACCTGTATTACTACATAATCCTCTACATTGTTCTCTTGCCTTTAATCTTGACCCCTTCCCTTGGTTCCCCCGGTCCCCAAATTACACTTCTTAAACAAGTAGTAATCATTTCTTACCTTACTTGATATCCTTCAGTGGCTTCCTTTCTCCCACAGAATAAAATAAACATTATTCAAAATTTTATAAAAAGCTACTCATGATCTTGCCTTTATTTACTTTTCTAGCTTCATTTCTTGCTACCTCTGAAAGTCTATTCTGCCTTCTTATCCAAAATAAAAATACCTTATTTCAGTTTCTTGAACACATAATACTCACTCTTCATTAGAGATTCTTCTGTGTGGAATAATTCTCCTTTCACAGTTTTCTTGGTTATCTCTGACTCAATACTTTAATTCTGTGTTTAAACATTATTTCTTCAATACCAACTATGGGCTCCCATAGCAACATGTACTCCTCCCGTTAGGACACTTATCATATGACAAGGCAATTGCCTGTTTGCAGGTTTATCATTGCCACTAAACTGGAAGCTCCATGAAGGCAGTGCTCTTATTTATCTTACACATTTTTTTGATCCCAGCTCCTATTGCAATAACTGGCAATAGGGTGTGTTCGGTGTGAAATGACCGATTGAATGAATCCTTACACACTAAGGAAAGAAACTCACCTAAAGCTGCAATGAATCTCAAACATAACAAATAAAAAGAAAGCATTAACTTAGTCATGAGAAGTATGCTTATGTAATTTACTCTTCTAGGTAAGAAGTGGCTCAGGCTGAAAAACAAATTAAAGAAAGGAAAATAAATGGATAAATTAAGTTCTTAGAAAATTGTAAAAATTTATTGAAGGAAAATATAATTTAAGGAGCATATTAGGATTTTCCAAAGAAACAGAACCAACAGGATATATATAGCTATATATATAAGAGGAGATTTATAAGAAGTCCCACGAGCTGCCATCTCCTGGTTAGCTGGAGAACCAGGAAAGCTGGTTGTACAATTCAGTCCAAGTATAAAGGCCTGAGAACCAGAGGAGCTGATGATGTATGTCCCCATCTGAGTCCAAAGGCCTGAAAACCAGAAGTGCGGCTGTCCAAGGGCAATAGGAGATGGATGTCCCAGCTCAAGCAAAGAGAGCAAATTCACCACTCTCTTCCTTTTTATTCTATTCAGGCCCTCAGTAGATTGGATAATGCCCACCTACACTGGTGAGGGGAGATGTTCTTTACTCAGTCTACCGATTCAAATACTAATCTCTTTTGGGAACACCTTAACAGACACACCCAGAAATATAACATTTTAATAGCTATCTGGGCATCATTTAGCTTGTCAAGTTGACACATAAAATTAACAATAACAAGAGTAAATAATTATAATAGTTTTCATTTTATAAATGCCTATTTGTTCTAGGGTTTGTGCTTAACATATATATTTTTTCCTCACAACTACCCAATAATACTTACACTATTATGACACCCCTTTCAGAGACAAGAAGCCTAAAGAACAAGGTTGAGTAGTGGGACTTGGACACAAACCCAGCTTTGTTCAGTTGCAATTTTCTACAGTCTTAACCCCCATGCTATAATGCACACCAGTGTCAAATACATTCCTCACAAAAGCAGCTGAGTACAGCTAGGAAAAATTCTGAAGCCAATTAGGTTGGAAAACTGATAATACTCCCTGTTCAACACATTGACATCCCCCAATCCTAATTCTATTCTATGCATAATGAGTGCAATACAGAAAGGACAGGATGGCAAGAAACTCTATTTGTCACTTAATTTTTAACCATAATAAAAAAGGCGAATTTCTTCATAAAGGTAGACATGAAAATTATGCCACATTTCAGCAAAAAAATGCAATTCTATCTATTCCAAAAATTGTTTACCTACTTAAGAGCTTGGCAATCACTCCATAAAGTTTTTAGCCCTACCATCAAAATTTACAATCAGGTATTATATAAATGTATATGTATCCAAAACATGAAAAAAATCTATTGCATAATGCAGTTTCATTTAACTTTTCTGGTGACTGCTTTATGACAGTGACCTACATGGGTCTGAAAATATAATGTGACAAAGAATATATCTGCTTTCCATCCCAAGGACATTCTTGAAAATGAGCTGTAATATTTCAAGAGTTTTATCCTTGTGAGTAAAATGTTAATAAATAGATAAATCTTTAACACTTCTCAAGTCATGAGCTTGTATTCAGTATAGCTAAAAGCAGAGCATGTCTTAGGGGGCAGGCCTAGAATATAAAATTTTTTAATATTGTCACCATTATAGACTTTTCCCCAATCTGGGAAGTTATTCTTCATCGAGTGTTGAAGGACATCACAATTCAAATAATTTATTGGTATGTATCTATTTAGAAAAAGTCAGACCAAGTAAACCACTCATACCAATGCTGCAATCTGAAATTCACATTAGAATTATCTGTAGAGTGATCTGGAGGAGTAAGATGACTGGCTATGAACCATCTTTCTGTTCACATACTTCCTTACACCACAGAGCAGAGAATATCAATTAAACTAAAAAGAATATCTCACAAAAGAAAGAAATGCTCTTCCATAGGGTTACTGATGAATTATTTGAGACAAATTATTCAATAAATTTTATATAGTTTGTTTTGAAAATATTTTGTCTAAAAAATTGTATTAGTACTTATATTCATCTTCACATGTGATTTTAAAATGTTTTTGTAGTATTCAAATTGTATTTACTCACTGATAATAATAATAATGATAAAATAATATTTACTTAGCTCTTGCTATGTAAGTAATTTTCCTACATATAATCCTCTCAACAATTTTTGAAGCAGGTGCTATCATCATAACCATAATAAGATTTTTACCTCCATGAAATCCCCATAATAATCCCATGACACAATCTTATTTTCACAGCCAGTGTTTTAAAGATAATGAAACTAGGTTAACAATGAATAAGTAACTTGCAGTAAGACTCACAGTAAATAGTGAGGCAAGACTCCAATCCAGGATCTCCTGAGCTCAGAACTCCTGCTCTTAACCGTGCTGCTTTCCATCTCTTTATCCTGTATATTGTTTAAATACTGGCATTTTCTAGAAAAATATCAATCATAAGAAAAGCTAAGGGGCTGTATTATAGCCATAGTTTTATTCATGCAGACAAATGAGTGCTCACGTATTTCTCCTGTATTGTTTATAGGAACTCACCATTCACCATACACACACACACAGCCCACATACACACAGGCACATTCCATGTACTCTCTCAGAGGAACCACCAACATATTATTTAATTAATTCTAGGACAATAGTCAGTCATTCAGTCATAAATCAAGTCTCCTCAAGTTACATCCTTATTTCCCATTGTCACAATATTGTATATATAAAAGTTGCAATACTGGAAATCCATTTTGAACCATAAAACATTTAAATTGTCTCTCCAAAATAAATGAGAGTAAAATAAAACACAAATATCTCTTTTTAAAAACAATATATTATTTTTTCCCCTTTTTCTCTTTTTGTGAGTGTGTATGTGTATGCTTCTGTGTGTGATTTTGTCTGTTTAGTTTTGCTTTCACCATTTGTCCAAGGGGTGTGTCTGTCTTTTTAAAAATGTGTTTTTTCTTTAAAAATTTTTTTTCTTAATAATTATTTTTATCTGTCATTTTAATAACTTTATTTTATTTTACTCTTTTATTTTATTTATTTTATTTTATCCTCTTTCTTTCTTTCTATTTTTTCTCCCTTTTATTCTGAGCCGTGTGGATGAAAGGCTCTTGGTGCTCCAGAAAGGCATCAGGGCTGTGCCTCTAGGTGGGAGAGCCAAGTTCAGGACACTGGTCTACAAGAGACCTCCCAGCTCCATGTAATATCAAATGGCGACAATCTCCCAGAGATCTCCATCTCAACGCCAAGACTCAGCTTCACTCAACGACCAGCAAGCTACAGTGCTGGACACCCTATGCCAAACAACTAGCAAGACAGGAACACAGCCCCATCCATTAGCAGAGAGGCTGCCTAAAATCATAATAAGGCCACAGACACCCCAAAACACACAACCAGACGTGGACCTGCCCTCCAGAAAGACAAGATCCAGCCTCATCCACAAGAACACAGGCACTACTCCCCTCCACCAGGAAGCCTACACAACCCACTGAACCAACCTTACCCACTGGGGGCAGACACCAAAAACGATGGGAACAACGAACCTGCAGCCTGCAAAAAGGAGACCCCAAACACAGTAAGATAAGCAAAATGAAAAGACAGAAAAACACAGAGCAGATGAAGGAGCAAGGTAAAAACCCACCAGACCTAATAAATGAAGAGGAAATAGGCAGTCTACCTGAAAAAGAATTAAGAATAATGATAGTAAAGATAATCCAAAATCTTGGAAATAGAATAGATAAAATACAAGAAACATTTAACAAGGACCTAGAAGAACTAAAGAGCAAACAAACAATGACGAACAACACAATAAATGAAATTTTTAAATCTCTACAAGGGATCAATAGCAGAATAACTGAGGCAGAAGAACGGATAAGTGACCTGGAAGATAAAATAGTGGAAATAACTACTGCAGAGCAGAATAAAGAAAAAAGAATGAAAAGAACTGAGGACAGTCTCAGAGACCTCTGGGACAACATTAAATGCACCAACATTCGAATTATAGGTGTCCCAGAAGAAGAAGAGAAAATGAAAGGGACTGAGAAAATATTTGAAGACATAATAGTTGAAAACTTCCCTAATATGGGAAAGGAAATAGTTAATCAAGTCCAGGAAGCACAGAGAATCCCATACAGAATAAATCCAAGGAGAAACATGCCAAGACACATATTAATCAAACTATCAAAAAAATACAAAGAAAACATATTAAAAGCATCAAGGGAAAAACAACAAATAACACACAAGAGAATCCCCATAAGGTTAACAGCTGATCTTTCAGCAGAAACTCTACAAGCCAGAAGGGAGTGGCAGGACATATTTAAAGTGATGAAGGAAAGAAACCTACAACCAAGATTACTCTACCCAGCAAGGATCTCATTCAGATTTGATGGAGAAATTAAAACCTTTCCAGACAAGCAAAAGTTGAGAGAGTTCAGCACCACCAAACCAGCTTTACAACAAATGCTAAAGGAACTTCTCTAGGTAGGAAACACAAGAGAAGGAAAAGACCTACAATAACAAACCCAAAACAATTAAGAAAATGGGAATAGGAACATACATATTGATAATTACCTTAAATGTAAATGGATTAAATGCTCCCACCAAAAGACACAGATACGAGAATGGATACAAAAACAAGACCCGTATATATGCTGTCTAAAAGACCCACTTCAGACTTAGGACAAATACAGACTGAATGTGAGGCGATGGAAAAAGATATTCCATGCAAATGGAAATCAAAAGAAAGCTGGAGTAGCAATTCTCATATCAGACAAAAGACTTTAAAATAAAGACTATTACAAGAGACAAAGAAGGACACTACATAATGATCAAGGGATCAATCCAAAAAGAAGTTATAACAATTGTAAATATTTATGCACCCAACATAGGAGCACATCAATACATAAGGCAAATACTAACAGCCATAAAAGGAGAGATTGACAGTAACACAATCATAGTAGGGTACTTTAAAACCCCACTTTCACCAATGGAAAGATCTTCCAATTTGAAAATAAAAAAGGAAACACAAGCTTTAAATGATACATTATACAACATGGACTTAATTGATATTTATAGGACATTCCATCCAAAAACAACAGAATACAGGTTCTCCTCAAGTGCTCATGGAACATTCTCCAGGATAGATCATATCTTGGGTCACAAATCAAGCCTTGGTAAATTTAAGAAAAGTGAAATTGTATCAAGTATCTTTTCCAACTACAATGCTATGAGACTAGATATCAATTACAGGAAAAGATCTGTAAAAATTACAAACACATGGAGGCTAAACAATACACTACTTAATAACCAAGTGATCACTGAAGAAATCAAAGAGGAAATAAAAAAATACCTAGAAACAAATGACAAGGGATACATGATGACCCAAAACCTATGTAATGCAGCAAAAGCAGTTCTAAGAGGGAAGTTTATAGCAATACAATCCTACCATAAGAAACAGGAAACATCTCAAATAAACAACCTAACCTTACAGCTAAAGCAACTAGAGAAAGAAGAACAAAAAACCCCAAAGTTAGCAGAAGGAAAGAAGTCATAAAGATCAGATCAGAAATAAATGAAAAAGAAATGAATGAAATGATAGCAAAGATCAATAAAACCAAAAGCTGGTTCATTGAGAAGATAAACAAAATTGATGAAATGTTAGCCAGACTAATCAAGAAAAAAATGGAGAAGACTCATATCAATAGAATTAGAAATGAAAAAGGGGAAGTAACAACTGACACTGCAGAAATACAAAGGATCATGAGAGATTACTACAAGCAACTCTATGGCAATAAAATGGACAACCTGGAAGAAACTGACACATTCTTAGAAATGCACAACCTTCCAAGACTGAACCAGGAAGAAATAGAAAATAGGAACAGAACAATCACAAGCACTGAAATTGAAACTGTGATTAAAAATATTCCAACAAAAAAAGCCCAGGACCAGGTGGCTTCACAGGCAAATTCTATCAAACGTTTACAGAAGAATTAACACCTACCCTTCTCAAAGTCTTCCAAACTACAGCAGAGGGAGGAACACTGTCAAACTCATTCTACGAGGCCACCATCACCCTGATACCAAAACCAGACAAAGATGTCACAAAGAAAGAAAATTACAGCCAATATCACTGATTAACATAGATGCAAAAATCCTCAACAAAATACTAGCAAAGAGACTCCAACAGCACATTAAAAGGATCCTACACCATGATCAAGTGGGGTTTATTCCAGGAATGCAAGGATTCTTCAATATACGCAAATCAATCAATGTGATACACCATATTAACAAATTGAAGGAGAAAAAGCATATGATCATCTCAATCGATGCAGAGAAAGCTTTTGACAAAATTCAGCACCCATTTATGATAAAAACCCTGCAGAAAGTAGGCATACAGGGAACTTTCCTCAACATAATAAAGGCCATATATGACAAACCCACAGCCAACATCATCCTGAATGGTGAAAACTGAAACCATTTCCACTAAGATCAGGAACAAGACAACGTTGCCCACTCTCACCACTCTTATTCAACATAGTTTTTGAAGTTTTAGCCACAGCAATCAGAGAAAAAAAAGAAATAAAAGAATCCAAATTGGAAAAGAAGTAAAGCTGTCACTGTTTGCAGATGACATAATACTATACATAGAGAATCCTAAAGATGCTATCAGAAAACTACTAGAGCTTATCCATGAATTTGGTAAAGTAGCAGGATACAAAATTAATGCACAGAAATCATTGGCATTCCTATATAGTAATGATGAATAATCTGAAAGTGAAATTAAGAAAACCCTCCCATATACCACTGCAACAAAAAGAATAAAATATCTAGGAATAAACCTACCTAAGGAGACAAAAGACCTGTATGCAGAAAATTATAAGACACTGATGAAAGAAATTAAAGATGATACAAATAGATGGAGAGATATACCATGTTCTTGGGTTGGAAGAAGCAACATTGTGAAAATGACTCTACTACCCAAAGCAATCTAGAGATTTAATGCAATCCCTATCAAACTACCACTGGCATTTTTTACAGAACTAGAACAAAAAATATCACAATTTGTATGGAAACACAAAAGACCCCGAATAGCCAAAGCAATCTTGAGAACGAAAGATGGAGCTGGAGGAATCAGGCTCCCTGACTTCAGACTATACTACAAAGCTACAGTCATCAAGACAGTATGTTACTGGCACAAAAACAGAAATATAGATCAGTGGAACAGGATAGAAAGCCCAGAGATAAACCCACACACATATGGTCACCTTATCTTTGATAAAGGAGGCAAGAATATACAGTGGAGAAAAGACAGCCTCTTCAATAAGTGGTGCTGGGAAAACTGGACAAGTACATGTAAAACTATGAAATTAGAACACTCCCTAACACCATATACAAAAATAAACTCAAAATGGATTAAAGACCTAAATGTAAGTCTAAGAGGAAAACATAGGCAGAACACTCTATGACATAAATCACAGCAAGATCCTTTTTGGTCCATCTCCTAGAGAAATGGAAATAAAAACAAAAATATACATATGGAACTCAATGAAACTTAAAAGGTTTTGCACAGCAAAGGAAACCATAAACAAGACCAAAAGACAACCCTCAGAATGGGAGAAAATATTTGCAAATAAAGCAACTGACAAAGGATTATTCTCCAAAATTTACAAGCAGCTCATGCAGCTCAATATCAAAAAAACAAACAACCCAATCCAAAAATGGGCAGAAGACCTAAATAGACATTTCTCCAAAGATGATATACAGATTGCCAACAAACAGATGAAAGAATGCTCAACATCATTACTCATTAGAGAAATGCAAATCAAAACTACACTGAGATATCATCTCACACCGGTCAGAATGGCCATCATCAAAAAATCTAGAAACAATAAATGCTGGAGAGGGTGTGGAGAAAAGGGAACACTCTTGCACTGCTGGTGGGAATGTAAATTGATACAGCCACTACGGAGAACAGTATGGAGGTTCCTTAAAAAACTACAAATAGAACTACCATACAACCTAGCAATCCCACTACTGGGCATATAATGTGAGAAAAACAGAATTCAAAAAGAGTCATGTACCAAAATGTTCATTGCAGCTTTATTTACAATAGCCAGGTCATGGAAGCACCCTAAGTATCCATCAACAGATGAATGGATAAAGAAGATGTGGCACATATATACAATGGAATATTACTCAGCCATAAAAAGAAACGAAATTCAGTTATTTGTAGTGAGGTGGATGGACCTAGAGTCTGTCATACAGAGTGAAGTAAATCAGAAAGAGAAAAACAAATACCATATCCTAACACATATCTATGGAATCTAAGGGAAAAAAAAAAGAAGTTCATGAAGAACCTAGGGGCAAGACTGGAATAAAGACACAGACCTATTAGAGAATGGACTTGAGGATATAGGGAGGGGGAAGGGTAAGCTGTGACAAAGTGAGAGTGGCATGGACATATATACACTACCAAATGTAAAATAGATAGCTAGTGGGAAGCAGCCGCATGGCACAGGGAGATCAGCTAGGTGGTTTGTGACCACCTAGAGGGGTGGGATAGGGAGGGTGGGAGGGAGGGTGACTCAAGAGGGAAGAGATATGGGAACATATGTATATGTATATGATTCACTTTGTTATAAAGCAGAAACTAACACACCATTGTAAAGCAATTATACTCCAATAAAGATGTTTAAAAAATTTTAGAGCAAATACTTCATATAATTGTTATAGCAAAATAGTTCTGCCTATGCTGTACTGGTTCAGATTTCTTAAAATAGTAGTCCACTGATGTTTGTTCTGATGATACAATCATTTCTGATAAATTATACAGCAATTTTAAACTTCTCTTGTTTTAAGAACCAACAAATCTTGTTTAAAATCAGCTTCATCAGCTTCAAGTTTCTTTTATGTATGATTCAGTGAATGTCAGTGTATTTCTCTGAGAGTCTTTGAATGGTGTTAGGGTAGAAGTTATTTCAGTGAAGACATACTGAATGATATCCTCAGTGAAAGTTAGCTGATACCCACTGATTTACACCAGCTTCTCCTTGTTACCGGACTCTTAGTTCACTTCACTATTCAATTACTTATTTTACAAATGCCAAGCACTATTCTTATGCTGGGAATACAGGAAATACAAGGTCCATGTTTCTTCTTATAAATGTTGTTCATGGTCAGAGATTTGTAAATATGAGTTATATTTGTTATGAGGTGTTTTTAAGAGTCATTGTTTCATGACTTTATTCCCAATGCTAAGTTACACTCACTCATTTATAAGCACATTTCTTAACAACTCCCCTATTTAAGGCATCCAGAAGCACTGCATAGAAGTATAAGCAATACAAAGAAACAAATCTGAGCGGGAAACAGCACACCCTTAATTTTTGAAAAAATCACTATATTATTTTCCTTTTTACAGTTCCAACAGTTTAATGAGAATCTATGAGGTCAGAGACATATTTACCATATCAAATTATTTAACTCTGTTTTAGACAATCTGTATTTTAGTAATCACACATATCATCTTCATGTCATTGCAAAAGGTAAGGGGGGAAACATGTATATTCATCAGCAATAATTATTTGAGCAAAGATTAATTGCTACCAATAATAATTAGTCAAATTGATAATTAATGACCATGGTATACCTACCACAGCATTAAAAGAGCAATTATGTTACTCATTGCTACATCTCATCTGTATCATCTAGCATATTACAATTGTAAATGATAATACATACTGAGGATTTTATTGCTGCATAATTATTTCTAGAAGTGTTCTTAGGCCATGATTTACCCACTAATTGTATGCAAAGGATATAACGTAAGTAAACAATATAACATAAACTTACTGCAGTAAATTTACTCTAAGAAAATTGAACAATCCTATCTTATTTTAGGAAATTTATATAAATGTACTTTATAAAATAAATAGTTGTATCTGTTATTCCATCTGTAATTCATAATCACAAAGATAAGCAAGGGTATAATTACATGGAATTCAATTCCTTTTTGTAAAGCTAAATATAGAGGCAAGCAGCATTTGAAAGGCAAGAACATTGAGAAAAGCTGTATTAATTAAATACAAAAATAATACAACTTAAATAATTAATAAAATCTTATAAAATATGTAAAAGTCAAGCATAAAAATAATAAAATATGTAATGATACTTATATCTCTTACCCCATCACAAATACATATTTTACCAGGAAGAGGGAGGAACAAGTCCTAACAGACTTCAAAATGGAAATCACATGATAAATATAAATTTTATTTGAAAATGCAGATATCAAGAAAATAAGTAATGAACAAATGGAAGAGAAGCTAATAGAAATGAGAAAGTAAGCAAGATCACAGTGTACCTTTTTTCCTAAAAATATGTACAAAAAGACTTTGGGAATGATGGAATGAGGACCTCCATGAACTCACTCTTTCACTGAAACTATGAAAATACAGGGAAAAATACAGTACATCCCTTACATATGAACCTTCAAGTTGAAAACTTTTAAAGATGCTAAAGTGCATCTGGTTCCAGCAAGAAAGCAGAACCTGTGCCATCAACGTCAGGTGTGAGTGAAACTGCAGCTTGCTTTCCATCTCCTACTGCTGGTGATCCTTTAGCTCTACCATCTCCCACCTCCTCTCCCTCCTCCCATCAGTAACTCTTCTTGCCTCTTCACTTGATGTCAGCCCCTGTATGCCCAGTTGTTCTACTGTACTACTGTACTTTTCAAGGTACTGTACTGTAAGATTTAAAGTGTTTTCTTTATTTTTTTTGTGTTTTTTATGCATTATTTGTGTGAAAAGCATTATAAACCTATTATAGTACAGTACTACATAGCCAATTGTGTTAGTTAGGTACCTAGGTGAACTTTGTTGGACTTATGAACAAATTGGACTTACAAATGCACTCCTGGAACTGAACTTGTTCATATGTAGAGGACTTACTGTAACTAAAATCAACCATTTCAGGAGTCTGGAAATTAACTAAACCTGCAGAACTAAGTATAAACTCTCCAAGAGAAGCTACTAAAACTTTATACTACCACATAGTATGTGACATTTTTAATTTGGCGCTAATCCCATTCCCCTTCTTTCCCCAAAACAGTGTTGTGGTAGTCAAAAGCCACCAGCTCTTGCAAACAAGGGAGAAGTCTGACCTCTTTTGGAGCTCCGTTAAAAGCACCACCCCAGGGCTTCCCTGGTGGCGCAGTGGTTGAGAATCCGCCTGCCGATGCAGGAGACACGGGTTCGTGCCCTGGTCCGGGAAGATCCCACATGCCGCGGAGCAACTAAGCCCGTGAGCCATGGCCGCTAGGCCTGCGCGTCCGGAGCCTGTGCTACGCAATGGGAGAGGCCACGGCAGTGAGAGGCCCGCATACCGCAAAAAAAAAAGCACCACCCCAAAAGCACAGTCAATATTTTGTCTGAAGTTACATCTATGTGGAAAATTTCTATGCCCAGGACGTTGTGGCCATTTGATTTCATTCAGAGCTCAGCTCAGTGGGTAAAGGGGGAGCCCCAGGGCTTTATCAAAACAATAGCAATGTACTGGCAGCATCACAACTGCCTAAGACTGAGGTTCAGTTGGAGCAAACAGGAGTTCTGAAGAGGGAATTTTTTTCAAAGAAATCCTGAAGAACCAGATGACTACAGGGAACTTTGAAATGTTCCAACATATTCATGGGGATCTCAAAGGCTGTACCTAAGCCCAAGAAAAACATGGAAAGGAGAAGAATGAGTGTATATATATATATATATATATATATATATATATATATATATATATATATATATATACACATATATATATACATATATATATATATTTGTTGCTAGACAACCTACTCTACTAAAAAAAAAAGAAAAAGAAACTAAAGAGAATTATTCAGGCTGAAATGAAAGGATACTAAATAGTAACTCAAATCGACATGAATTAATAAAGACATGGGTAAAGGGCACTAAATAGGTAAATATAAAGCACAGTATAAACATATATTTATTCTAACTCTTTTCTTTTTTTAAAGAAGACAACTACATAAGGCAATAATTATAAAATTCTGTTGTTAAAATTGTAATATATAAATGTATAATTTGTATGACAATAACAGTACAAAGAAAGAGGAAAAAGAAAATTATATTGTAGCAAAGATTTGTGTATTATTAAAATTAAGTTAGTGTTAATCCAAACTAGATTGTTTTAAATTAAGATGCAAACTCTAATCCCTTTCAGGAAAGCACTAATAAAATAACTGAAAAATATATATAGCAAAATAAACAACAAGGAAATGAAAATGGTTTACTAGGAAATATCTTCGTAACACAAAGAAGACACTAATTGAGGAATGGAAGGACAAAAAAGAAGACATAAGACATATAGAATACAAATAGCAAAAATCCTGCTTTATCAATAATTACATTAAATATAAATTGATAAATACTTTAAAGGCAGAGATTGGCAGAATGGACAGAAAAATACATGATCCAAATAAAGCATTCTATAAGAAATATGCTTTAGAGTCAAAGACACAAATAGAGGGACAACTAAAGGGTTAACAAGATATACCATGCATAGAGTAAAACAACTGGACTAAATGTCCAGTTTTAGTCTAAAACTGGACTAAATGTCCCATTATATGAGATATAAACAGACTTTAAGAAAAATTGCTATTATAGATAAAGAGTAGCATGTATAATGATAAGAATATCATCCCACCAGGAAGATGTAACAGTTATAAATATACATACGCCTAACAACAAGAGTTTTGGGACAAGAATCCCCAAAACAAAGCAAACACTGTTCCAATTGAAGGGGAAAATGAACAATTAAACAAATAATAATTGGAGATTTCAATAACCCACTTTCAATCATGGATAGAACAATAAGGCAGAAGATAAATGAGGAAATATGACTTGAACAACACTAGATATCACCCAAACACAAAAGATATTTATAGATCACTTCATCCAACAATTGTATAATACACATTCTTCTCAAACACATATGAAACATTCTCCAGAATAAATTACATGCTAGGTCATAAAATAAGTTCAATAAATTTAAAAGACTAAAATTATGCTATGTTCTCCCATCAAAATGGAAGAAAATTAGAAATCAAAATAGAAGTAAATTAGGAAAATTCATCAATGTGTAAAAATTTAAACAATGCAGTTCTTAAAAAAAGACAGTGAGTCAAAGAAAAACTCACAGGAGAAATTAGAAAATACTTTGAGATGAATATAAACAAAAATAAAACATACTAAAATGTACGCTTAAAGGGAAATTTATAGCTGTAAATGCCTATAGTATAAAAGAAAACAAAAAATCTTCAATTAATATCTTAACCTTCTTCATCAAGAAAACAGAAAATAAGAGTAAACTAAACCAAAAGCAATCATAGAGGATGAAATAATAAAGATTAGGGGAAAAAATGAATGAAATAAAAAACTAAAAATCAATAAAGAAAATCAATGAAACTAAAAGTTAGTTCTTTGAAAATATCAACAAAATCGACGATCCTTTAGCTATACAGAACAGGAATAAAAGAAGAGTGAAATTACCATAATCAGAAATGAAAAGGGGTCATTATTACCAGACTTATAGAAATAAAAATAATTATAAGTAATTGCTAAGAATAACTATATGCCCAAAATTAGATAACTCAGAAGAAATGGACAAATTCCTAGGAAGTATTGTAACTTACCCAAGAAATATAAAATCTGAACAGACATATAAAAAATAGAGATTGGATTATTAATTTAAATCCACAGAGAAATGCTCTGGCCCAGAAGACTTTCTTGATGAATTCTACCAAACATTTAACGATATAATACAAATCCTTTATAAACTCTTCCAAGAAATAGAATAGGGAACACTTCTCAATGCATTCTATGAGGTATTACCCTGATACAAAAAATTGGCAAAGACATAACAAGAAAAGAAAACTACAGACCAATACAGTAAGTCCCCTACATACAAACTTTCAAGTTGCGAACTTTCAAAGATGCAAACATGCATTCACATGTCCAATCACGTAAGTTAGTCACGTGTCTGGCATTATCTGTAAAAGTTGGGTACCTAGGCTAACTTTGTTGGACTTACTAACAAATTGGACTTACGAACACACTCTTGGAACAGAACTCATTGGCATGTAGGGGACTTACTGTATCTCATTTAAATATACCTGCAAAATACTCAACAAAATACCAGCAAATTAAACCAACAACATATAAAAAGAATTAAACACTAGGATCAAGTGTGATTTACCCCAGGATTTCAAATATTGGATTAACATCTGAAAATCAGTCAATATACAACACCATATTTATAGATTAAAAGACAAAAAAATGCTCATCTCAATACATGTGGTTAAAATTTTTGATAAAATCCAACACACGTTCATAATAAAACCATTCAGCAAACTGAGAATACATGAGAACTTCCTCAACTTGATAAAGAGAATGCATGAAATTCTACATGTAGTATCACTCTTAATGAAGAAGCTGAATGCTTTCTTCCTAATATCAGAAACAAGACAAGGATGTCCACTCTTGCCACTTCTATTCAACTTTGTACAGAAGTGTCTAACCATTGCCATCAGGAAAGAAAAAACAATGAAAGGATAAGGTTGAAATAACGAAGAAAAGCTATATTTACAAATGTCATGATCTTGTATATAGAAAATCCTAAGGAATCCACTAAAAAAATATAAAACAAATATATGAGTTCAGCAATATGGCAGGATATGAAATTAATACATAAAAGTCAATTGTATTTCTATGCAGTAGCAATAAACAACACAAAATGAAATTAAGAAAACAGTTCCATTTATATCAAAATAATAAACTTAAGCTTACAAATTTAATAAAAGAAGTGCAAGTACACTGACAACTACAAAATATTATTTTTAAAAATGAATGATCTAAATGGAAAGACATCTCATGTTCATGTGTCAGAAGACTTAATATAGTTTACATGGCAATACTCCCCAAAGTGATTTACAGATTCAAAACAATTCATATAAAACTCCTGACTGCTATTTTTTTTCCAGAAAGTGACAGATTGTCCTAAAGTCCATATGGCAATGTAAGGATCCCAAAATAGCCAAAACAATATTTTAAAAGAATAGGGTTGGAGAAATGTCTGTTTAGGTCTTCTAAATGTACATTTCTCCAAAGAAGACATACAAATGGCCAAAAGACACATGAAAAGATGCTCAACATCACTAATTATTAGAGAAATGTAAATCAAAACTACAATAAGTTATTGCCCCACACCAGTTAGAATGGCCATCATTAAAAAGTTTGCAAATAATAAATGCTGGAGAGGATATGGAGAAAAAGGAACACTTCTACATTGTTGATGGGAATATAAATTGATGCAGCCACTATGGAGAACAGTATGGAGATTCCTTAAAAAGCTAAAAATAATGGTACCATATAATCCTGCAATCCCACTCCTGGGCATATATCCATAGAAAACTCTAATTCAAAAAGATACATGCACTCCAATGCTCATAGCAGCACTATTTACAATAGCTAAGACATGGAATCAACCTAAGTACCCATCAACAGATGAATGATAAAGAAGGTGTGGTATATATACAAATGGAATATTATTCAGCCATAAAAAAGAATAAAATAATGCCATTTGCAGCAACATAGATGGATGTATAGATTATCGTATTAAGTGAAGTGAGAGAAAGACAAATATCATATGATATCACTTATATGTGTAATCAAAAAATTATATAAATGAACTTATTTATAAAACAGAAATAGACTCACAGACATAGAAAAAAGATTTATAGCTACCAATGGGGATAGTGGTAGGGGGTGGTGGGTGGGTGTGGCAGAGATAAATTAGGAGTTTGGGATTACCATATGCACACTACTATATATAAAGTAGATAAACAGCAAGGATCTACTGTATAGCACAGGGAACTATATTCAATATCTTGTAATAACCTATAATGGAAAAGAGTCTGAAAAAGAATATATATATCAATGTATATCAATCAATTGACCAAAAATGTAAGAGTTCATTTCTGGACTCTCAGTTCTATTCCATTTATCTGTATGCCTGTTTTCATGCCAATACCACACTGTCTTAATTTTGTAGAATTGTAGTAAGTTTAAAAACTGGGAAATATAAGCCAACTCTAAAATATATATATTATGATATATATATATATAATATCATATATATATAAAACAGAATTACTTTGCTGTATACCTGAAACTAACACAACATTGCAAATTAACCATACTTCAATTTAAAAAAAATAGTTTAAAAAGAAAATGTATATAAACATACAATAGAATATTATTTAACCTTAAAAAAGAAGGTAATTCTGTCATTTACAACAACATGGATGAACCTGGAAATAAACCAGACACTGAAAGGAAAAAAAGAATAGAGTTGGATGGTTTATACTTCCCAATTTTTAAACTTCCTACAAAGCTACAAAATCAAAACAGTGTGGTATTGTTATGAAGATAGGCATATAGATAAATGGAATTGAACTGAGAGTCCAGAAATGAACTCTTACATTTTCAGTCAATTGATAGTTGACAAGATTGCCAAGACAATTCAGTTGGCAAAGAATATTTTTTTCAACAAATAATTCTGGGACAATTGGATATCCATATGGCAAAATAATGAATTTGGCTCCTACCTCACACCACACACAAAAAATAAGTCAAACTCAATCACAGATCTAAATGTAAAAACTAAAATTATAGAATTCTTAAAAAAATAAGGATAAATCTTCATGATTTTAGGTTAGGTAAAGCATCTTAGATATGACACCAAAGCATAAGTGACAAGAGAAAAAGAAACAAATTGATGCTTCAAAGGCCACCATCAAGAGTGAGAAAACTCACAGAGTGGAAGAAAATATTTTTAAATCATATATCTGACAAGGGACTTGTGTCAAGAGTATATAAAGAACTCGTACAACTTAATAAAAGACAACCCAACTGAAAAATGAGAAATATATCTGGACAAACATTTCTCCAAAAAAGATGAAAAAGTGGTCAAAAAACACATGAAAACATCCCTAACATCATTAGTTATAGATTCAAGTTAAACCCACAATAATATATTATTTCATACCCACTAGAATAGTCATAATTGCAGAAGCAGGAAAGAATGGTGAGAATGGTGAGAATTTGGAGAAATGGAACCTTCCTATACTACTGATGGGAATGTAAAATGGCTCAGTGCTTTGGAAAACAGTCTGGCAGTTCCTCAAAAAGTTAACCAAGGAGTTACAATGGGACCTTGCAATTCTACTTGCTCTAGACATATACCCAAGAGAACTAAAATCATATATTTATGTAAACACCAGTACATAAATGTTCCTAGCTGCATAGTTTGTAATAGTCAAAATAGAAACTTAAATATCAATTGGGAATGGATAAATATAACATGGTATATCCTCACAATGGAATATTATTCAGCAATAAAAAGGAATGGATTGCCAATGCATGCTATACATGGATGAGCCTTGAAAATACTATCCTATTTGAAAGAATCTAGCCACAAAGATCACATTTTTTTTTTTTTTTTTTTTTTTTTGGTGGTATGCGGGCCTCTCACTGTTGTGGCCTCTCCCATTGCGGAGCGCAGGCTCCGGACGCACAGGCTCAGCGGCCATGGCTCACGGGCCCAGCCGCTCCGCGGCACGTGGGATCTTCCCGGACCAGGGCACGAACCCGTGTCCCCTGCATCGGCAGGCGGATTCTCAACCACTGCGCCACCAGGGAAGCCCAAAGATCACATATTTTTATGATTACATTTATATGAAATGTCCAGAATTGGCAAACCTATAGCTAGAGAGTAAATTAGTTGCTGTCTACAACTGGGGGTTGGAAGAGAAGATGAGAATGGGAGTGACACTAACACGTGGGGGATCTTTTTGGCATGAAGAAAATGTCCTAAAATTAAATTGCACTGATGGTTGCACAACTCTGTGCATACACTGAAAATCAGTGAACTATATGCTCTAACTTGGTTAATTTTATAGTATATGAATTATATCTTAATAGTGCTGTTTAAAAAAACCTTTTCCAAACAATAAGAAATTGTTATGTAAAAACTCAGAGGAATAATTTTAAAATACTGAATGTGTTTTTAAAAATGGACTAAATGAGTAATGAATAGTGTGTCATAAACCTTTGTCAGTCTGAAATCTCATGGTCATCCACTGGTATAATTCAGCAAATTTTGTCCCTTAAATTACTTACAAGGAGAACATTTAGAAATTCAGAAAGTATGCAACTAGACAGAAAATGAGAGCAGCAATTTGACTTAAGAAGAAAGTCCATTTGTTGTTTGGTGTTTGGTATCTTTAGAGAAGAATTTCATGCAAGAAAACTGATTGCTTTTGTGCGTGGCGTGTTGCTAAAGGGCTGAGTGGTGAGGTTTTCATACCCATGGCTCTTTCTTTTCAGAAATAAATAGACCCAAATTCCCATTTCCATCATCATTGTGATGGGAGGTAGCCTTCTGACAATTTGATTGAGTTCAGGACCGTAAAGGACAAAGGGAAGAAAATCTGAAAAATGAAAGCCTTTTTAGCTCCTGAGAATGATTTTCTGTCTACGTTCAGTATTGGGTGTCGAAGAGATAGTGATAAGCCAGCAGTGATCCATTTAAAATGGGCAGGTATTGGCCTTAGTATGCATAGATGATTTCCAGCTCAGTTTAGTTTCCAGGCTACACTAGAATACTGCATATCTAGGCTTATGATAAATCCCTTCAGCCTTTGTAGTGTTTCCAGAAGAGTTTTCAAAGAACAAAGAACATCAAGGTCAAGTTGATAGTAGCCTCACAATGAGAAATATAAGTGGGACAAACAAGAGGGCAAGTAGATATAATCTGAATTTGAAATCAGCTGATTTGTATCCCCTGTTTGTGTCATTTAGTCTCTTTCTTCACTCATATGAACTTTGGAACTAGGTTCTGTAAGTTCTTCCTCATACAAAAGATTACAATAATAAATTCATTCCATTTCCATTATGCTAAATGACCCTAAACCCTTTCTGCAACCTCTTACTGCCAATATACACCTGGGATTCATTCATCGTGTTACATAATAAATTATGAAAATAACTGGGTTACAGACTTTGTATAGAAATCAATTCTCTATGCAGATCATTTCTGTGGTGGTAACAGAGCAAGATAAGACATGCTTCTAATCCACAGTACAACAACACACAGAGAAAACTGTTATTGGTCACCAAAAGTGTCCCCACCTATAAATGATGATGAAAATGATAATTTACTGTATGTCATGCCTTATCATAAGCTCTTTATAAGCATGAGTTAATCCTATAATAACCTTAGAAACTAGGATGATACATAAATCAGCAACTGAGACATTCAGAGTTTCAGGAAATTGTTCAG
This sequence comes from Kogia breviceps, assembly GCF_026419965.1. NCBI lineage: Eukaryota > Metazoa > Chordata > Mammalia > Artiodactyla > Physeteridae > Kogia > Kogia breviceps. Next base: position 14,939,572 of record NC_081315.1, on the reverse strand, counting down.
GTTACTCAGTAAGTCACAAAGCCAGAATTCCAGCTGGAGCAGTTGGGCTTGAGAGCCTGAGACCTTAACCATGACATCTAGTCCTGTGTAATAAGAACAGATGGTGTCAATTTTGAAAGAATATTGTTAATCTATTTTTAAAAATATATCAGTTGCAAATAGCTAAAGGTCATTCTATGCTATTGCATTTTCATGGAGTAGTTACAGAGTGACTTATATGACATATATTTAAATTTATACACAGTTTAAAACAAATCAGATTAGGGTAATTTAGTTGCATAGTAGAAACAAATGAATAAATAATTTCTAGTTTTTAAAGCATTTAATGGAGAGAAAAGAAATTTAACTTTTATTATGCCTCTCTAGACTGAAGTTTCCTCATCTCTAAATGAGAGAGCTGGAAGATTTGACTATATATTAGCTATAAAATTGTTTTCATGATTTACCTCAAGATCTTACATTCATATCCTCTCCTATTTTTCTAAGAGGCTATTTATTACTTCTTCTTACACATTTATAACAGCACTTAATATATTAAAAAGTAGAATTAGTATTTAATAGTATGTGTTAAATATATTTATTTCTCATTTATTATTTTTCTTATGATTTATTCTGTGCTTTTTCCATTTAAAAATTTAAATAATTTTATATAGTCCTATATATCATTTATTTTCTTTAATTCTTCTGGTTTTCCTGTGTTATATTTTGTCAGATGTTTCAAACATAAAATACAAAATAAGTTACGCAGTCTTTTCTTTTACTTTATGAGTTGAATTTTAAGAACATTTTGATCTTTTATTCACTCAGAATTTTTGATACAAAATGATAATTAATTATAGATCAACCTCTCCTTCAAGTAGCCAGCCAGTTATCCCAATATCATTTATTAAAGTTTCTACTTCTTTCCCAACTGATTACCTATTAAGGAAATCCAAACTTGATCATAAATTACATTCCCAAATGAGTTTAGGTCACTTTATAAAGTCTTTATTCTGTCTCATGGAGCTGCCCATCTATCCCTGCACAAGTAATATACTGAACAATAAATAAATGGAAAGATTCTTACCTTCACTTATGGTAAAAGGGAAATAAATTAAGGTTAACAATGAGCTTTTTCATATCTTTCAGATAGACAAAGATTTGTACTTTTAATAATACAAATATTGGTCAGAATGTCAAATCCAGTCACACCAAAAATTTTGGTGGAATTGAAAATTGTTCAACCAGGCAGCATCTGTAAATATTTTAAATGTGCACTCCCTTTAACTTCACACAGTGATTCTCAATGTGTGGTTTGAGGTTCCCTAAGGGTTCTCAAGATATTTTCAGGGGATTTGTGAGGCCAAATGTTTTCATCACAATACTAAGACATCACTTGCCCTTTTTCACTGTGTAAACATTTGTATTGACAGTTTAAAAGCAGTGATTGGTAAAACTGCTGTCACTTTAGCCAGAATAAAGGCAGTGGCAACAAATGTTGCAAATAGTCATATTTTTCTCCATTATGCACACAAAGTTACACATACACACACACACACACACACACAGAGTTTCACTCATAATATCCTGATGAAGCACTAAAAATTATTACTTTTATTAAAAATCTACTAATAGTATGTTTGTTAAAATATTTTATATGATGAAAAATTAGGTACACATTAAGCACTTCTGTTGCCTACTGAAGTATGATGGTTGAATTAAGGGAAAAGTTCTTATATTAGTAGAACCAGCTCCTTATCTCATGCAACATCATTTTTACTAGAAAGAATGACTGACAGACAAACTATGGTTATTCAGACTTGAATACTGGGGAGATATTTCTTCTAAAATGAACAAAGGGAGCCTGTCACTTCAAGAAGAACAACTGATGCTGTTTGTTGCCAATAATAGAATCTGAGCTTTCAAGCAAAAATTAGAATTTTGAAAAATTATATCCATCACCAAAAACTTGATAGCTTCCCCATACTTAAAGACGTTTGTATGGTGATATTAACAAATGTGATGTTTTTTCATATTCTATAACAAAATGTCAACATTTGTGAAAACTTAATAACTTAATAAGGGAACCAATATTTTCAAAATGATCCATGCATGAGTAAAAGGGTCATTCAAAATGTAAAACACAAATTTTAATGTTACAGTATGAATAATTAATTTGGTTTCAGATTCCACATTGCAACTAATCTTTAAGAAACTTCCACTTGTTGGGACTTCCCTGGCGGTCCAGAGGTTGGGACTTTGCCTTCCAGTGCAAGGGGTGTGGGTTTGATCCCTAGTCTGGGAGCTGAGTTCCCACATGCCTTGAGGCCAAAAAACCAAAACATAAAACAGAAGCAGTGTTGTAACAAATTCAATAAAGACTTTTAAAAAAATGGTCCACATCAAAAAAATAAAAAATCTTAAAAAAAAGACACTTCCACTTGTCAAGTTTTGGTGTAGCATCAAAAAGGAACATCTACAATTTTCTGTAAAAGTTACTAAAATATTCCCCTTTTCCAAGTTTCTATCTGAGTGAAGCCAAATTTTCATCCACTTCACCAATACAGTACATTGAATGCTGAAGCAGATGTCAGAATTCAGCTGTCTTATATTGTCAGACATTAAAAAGACTCAAAATATTTAAATGATGTCACTCTTCTCACTAATTTTTTGTTTTGGAAAATATAGTTATTTTTCATAAAAATATGTTGATATCAGGTTTATTATTTTAAATCAACAAATCAATAAGTATTTTGAATATTTGTCAGTTTTAATTTCTAAAGCAGCAAATATTGATAGACATATCCTACATTTTAGAAAGCTTTTTGCTCTCCTCAGTATAATAATTGAGAACCACTGACTTTAAAAATCCACTAATAGAAAATCACCTTGAATAAGTGCATAAAATTACTAATGAACTAGTAACTGCTAGATAGTTCACATTTGTTCCTTTTCTCAATGGGAGTTTTTATTGAGGTTATCCTGATCCTACTCCACAGTTCTATATTGGTGCTGGGAGAGACGTTTTGTCTTTTGGTCCATGGTTAACTATATTCAGAATATAACTTAGAATGTAAGGTCAGTGCATTCCACACACAGGTACACTTTTTTTTTTTTTTTGGAATGGACACATCTATTTGATTTTATTTATGATGCAAGTTGCCAATCCATACCTGGTTAGTTAGAGGTAGAAACACATCCATTTTGATTGTCTTCAGGAATACAAACAGTTTCTTTGTGTTTCCTCAATACTTTGCAGTCTGTACCAATGAAATCAAATTATCCTTCTCTATTCACTACTGCAAACTAGTTAACTGTTCATTCCAGCTATACATTCATTATATGACTGCTTCATGATGGTTATTTCATTTCATATTTTCTGTAAAATAAAAGATGACTATAGCTTCTATTTTAAAAAATCATAGGAATGTACCTTTTGACCAGTAAAATTTCACTAAACAATCTCATCATATCTCAGTAGAATTTGTCTTCAAATTTCATAGTCTTTTAATCTGAATGAAAACAATAACTTATGGATTAAAAAGTTTTCTGTTTAACCGACAGGAAAAATATTATAAACATAATTTCTGAATAGAGAAAATGAGATGCAAGTAGCAGTGCTTTCTTCACTGCTATAATATTTCATTTTTAAAAGCAAACACAGTACTAATCATTTTGATTCCCGTGAATAAAAACTTAAAACTGAATTTATTAATCAATTTGGAAGTCTGAAGCCAAAAGGATCCTTTAATTGTATTGCCTAATAGATAAGTCAATCCTAAAAAGGTAATCACAATGCAAAATTTTGGCCCAATTAAACTGGCCCTCTCTGATACTCTGTCTTTTTTGTTTGGTTTCAATCTGCCATAACAACCAAGGTTAGAATTACATGTAAACCGAAGTATACAAGCCTTGGTGAAATTGAATACAGAGGATTAAGCATTTAAAAAGTCTGGGTTATAATTCTTATTGCTACACAAGTTCTACTGCATAATTAATTTACAGCAGCCTAAAACTTTTCAGCCACAAAATTATATTTAAAAAATACCATTATTCCTATGTTACATTAATTGTAATGTAACATATCACAACAACTTAAGCCTTGCATTAACTTAGAAAAGAATAACTTGTCCCTGAAAAACTCTAAAGAGTGATCGTATTCAGCTGTCCTGAACTAACTCATAATCAGCAGTGACTACATTTTGTCACTTCTTTGCTCTAACAAGAGTAAAAGTGATGCCAATGATTTTTTGAAAAGAAGCTAGAGAACCTGCATCCAATTAGTCATGGAATGGACTTTTAAACAACCACTGGATTTTTAGAATGTTTTTAGTTGTCAAACATCCCTATAGGTGAAACAGCTGAGGAACAAACTGCCTAACTTGCCCAAACTACTTTTGTTCCATAGAATTTGATCCCTTCTAAATCGACAACAGCATACAAACTTAGCTATGAAGAATTCAGTCCTTGTAAATGAAAACAAACATAATAAACCTACAAGAGGTTTAAAAGTAACTTCATTTGAATATTCAAGTGTAATGCTTCTGTAAAAGATTAAAACATATGTTTCAACTTTAACAGATATGTCAATTTCCATTTGTTCCTAACCTGCCACTAATACATAGGTTCACTGGGTTGCCAAAGAACCCAGCTGATCATGGAGAGAGAAGAAGGTATCAGAGGAAAAACAGCATGGATACTACGCATTTATCCAAACAGTATGACCCATCTTTGCATCCCTGAAGTAAGAATGGCCACTTTCTCCAATTAATTTGCTCTATACTAAATAAAGCAGCATTGTCTGTGAAGAGTTACTCCATACCTATAACATTTCACTAGCATAGTTACCAATTCAGAAGTTAAAAAAAAAACAGACCAAATCTATGTACCTGTGATCCTTTGTATCCTAAAATGTAGAAATATTCTTAGTTTTAACCAAGAATTATATTGGAATGAAGTAAAACATCTTTTAGAGTAATTTTGAGTATACTCTTATTTGTTACTACATTTCTACATAAATTATTTAAGATTGCTTGTGGACATAATTTAATCTATAATATATCATAATGTCAACCATTACAGTGATCCAGAATGAGATTCTGGCTATAGAGCGAGCTTAGTTGTTAAGCAACACTTTGCTAAAAAGTTTCTGTATTTCTGATTGGTAAGAAAAACAAAAAACAAAAAGAGCATCTCTCATTGAAATAACACTGATGTTCAAGCTCAGGCCCCCTTCTTTGTGTTCAACATAATAAACTCTCTAGCAAAACATAATGAAACATTAAGTCACATTAACAAGTTACAGTCATCTTCAAGGAAACTCGATGGGCAATTCTGGTGTTACAGTTGTGTATCTTGGATCCAACCTAGGGATGAAGTCCTGAAAGTGTTTAGATGCACCAGTACCAAAAACATCAAGGACTTTTTGGTTCATGATGGCAAATCTTCCCTTAGTGAGCCTTAAAAGGAGCTTCCAGTAAGATGGTCTCAAGGTCTGAACTTCCATGACAGCTGCCTGGAAGCAAATTGCTGTAGAGATGGAATAGATGATAGTGTCTGCATGGGGAAAACAGGGAACCTTTCCTGCTTCAATGCCTTTGAAATACATTGTCTCTACCAATTTAGAAGCTAAATACATGGAAATTGTGCTTTTATAAAACATCATTGATATTCCCACCAAAAATCCAGCTATAATGGCATGCAGTTCATCATCCAGATTTCTGACCCAGTGCAGGAAGCAACTAGTACCCTTGTATATACTAACAAAAGAGCCCAGAAAAACTCTGAGCTGGAAGTTTTCTTTATTGTAGAAGAGAGGAAGTAGCCGGAATGGCTGTGTAAACAGATGCCTCAATGCAGAAGGAATCCAGAGGCAGTACTGGATCAAGTATCCCATGCTAAACATTCTGATGAAAACTTTAATGCAGTAAGAGATGCAAATATCCTCATAGTGTTTGCAGCATCAATGCCTTGATCCATGCTTACATACTGAATCCACAAGCTTCCTGACTAGAGCAATTATATTCATTCCTCTTGGTTTTTCCTCATGTTTCTCAGTCTTTTGTTCCACTTTTGCATATGCCGCCTCTGGTGAATATGAACGTGTGGGAATTTCTTCCTTCCCAACAATGAACCTAAGTGCAGAGAATGTAAATCCTTTCAAACCATCTTTGCACCCACGCGGGAACGTTTTGCTAAAGGTAGACTAGTGGTAGAGGCTACCAGTTGTCCCCAAATATCTGTTCTCACTTTCTTCTCGTAATAGACCCCATGAACTTAAGCTGGGCAAATGGGTTGCCAAAACTATAATGTTTTCTAGCTTTTTTTGCAGTTAGGTGTGACCAGTGAAATGTAAGGAAAATGGTAACAAAACTTCTGTGAAGACGGGAATGTGGATGCAATATCTAGAACTGGAACAGATATCTCGCACAGCAAGGTAGAAGCCACATGTTAAAGATGGTAGAGCACAGAAGGAGCCTGGGTCCCTAAGGAGACCAGAGTCACCATATTTGTCATAGTCTGCCAATATTTTTGTGAGAGTGAAACAAATTTCTATCTACAAATTTCTATTTTGAGTAAGCAGCTAAAATTTGAGATGTCCTGTTACTCATAATTGGACCTAATTTTAACTGAGAATGATTCAGCAGTACTGTTAGAGAAATAGGACTCTCTTTTATCTGTTTATTTGTTCTCTTTTCCTAGTGTGATTTTCCATTAGCATTATCAATGGAGTTTTTCAAGATAGTAGATTACTATTGAAGGCGAGGGTGGCAACTCAAATTTTCTTGGAATATTTGGTAATCCTATTTCTAGAGCACATGTCCATAAAAAGCTACTGATATTTTTTTAACTGGTGGGAATATTTCAGAACTAATTCACACTCTTATTTGGATATGCATACACAATACCTTATTTTGCTTGATTCAGTGAAGCAAAATACTTTTTTATTTATAAGTTAATAATTACTCCAGCAGTAACTAAACTAAGATGACTAGCACAGGAAGTTAGCTAGGTATCATGTCTCCACCATAAAACTGTAAAATGTTTGAATTAGAAGATATCTTAGTAAACATCTAATTCAACTCATTCTTCTTTTCAGATGAAGATGTTCAGAGCTACAAGGTAAAAATTACAAAATCACAAGATTATTGATAAAGCAGTGGTACAAAAAAGCACCAATTATTATTCTCTAGCACAGTTATTGTAACCAGTAAGAACCATTTTATCAGCTTGGAATACTAAATGATGACATTTCCTTTCCTTCTTTTTTTTTTTTTTTTAATTACTGAAGCTCCTACTGCCTTTGTTAGTAGGAAGGCCATCAGCCTTCTTTTCAATTGCTATGGAACTTCATGATCATACTCAGCTCTCAGATTTTACTTAGATCTCACTACTGGGAGAAAATTAGAGAACCTGATCAACTCACCCACCAGTCTCACATTTTCTCTTTGACACATGGGTTCTTGATTTTACATATAGCTTTTATATTGTTATAAGGATTTCAGTGATACTTAGTTTATCTAAAAACACTGTAAAATTAGTGACAAATCACATTTGAAAATGCAAAATTCTTATTTTACTTAGTAAGGTGTAAGAAAGAATTCCATTTGCATTTATTTAATGTAAGCATAGTTCTTGGACTGCCACTTAAAAGTAAGATACAAAATAATTTAGATACTGTCTTAAGGCTGACTTTAGGAATCTTTGGAACCTTCTGGGATCTATCTTTTCTAACTTCCCTAAAGGACATCTTTCTAAGAGATTGCTTTACAAAAAAATCTACTTATGCACACAATCCTTTAAGTAGATGGCAGTCATACTTTAATTTAATTTATTATACCACTGCCCACTGCATTGATCTTTTGTCTGTTTCTGTGCAAGTTAACTTATTTTGATATTTTATGTCATGAATCACTATAGGAATTTAATTAAATTGATATATTAACTGTGCTATAATTGCCACTAAAGTATTGTAAATGTCAGGCTACTCTGCTCTCATCCCAGATCATGACTGTAAATAAGATGCTGCAATTCAGATTCTGTTCTTTATCAAGAGATGTGTACAAAAAGAAATAATCTATTTTGACCCAAAATCTGGAATTTGAATTTTACCTTTCACATAGAAATGATAAATAATTCCACAGAATATTTGATAAGTTACCTATAATTATTTTTTTCAATTTTTTCTAATGTTCCAATGTTTAATGCTCCTCTGTGTTCATGATCTGATTATTGATAAACTGCCTGTCAGTAGTCGTGCTACTCACTTTTTTAGACTCTAATTTATTCAGCACTTTTTTGAACATAAGTTAGTTTCATTTCCATTTTCACTAAGAGTATTTTCAAAATCTGATAATTTAGTTTTAAAAGTTTCATACTACATATTATCAATATAAAATTCCTATAAAAATGAAATATCCTATTTAGAAAATTCATCTTCTGAACACACAGGACCTATGATTGTACACCTTGAGGTATTTATCAATGTGGCAGCATAGATACTATAAGATGGAATTAGCTGGCCAGAGTATTTAAGATTAATAAGCTTTCATTTAATAATGGAAAGCACTTCACACACTATTGATACTTAGACTGAAAAGTAACATGTTACTTTGTATAATAAATATGTTGAAATATTTTGAATGTTTAATATTTTTGTTTATTTCAAGTCATATTAGTTTAAATCAACCACCTATACCGAAGGTCATATTTACTTACCATTATATGCAAAATTAACTTAATTCCTTCCAAAAATAGATGGACTATAAGCAAGTTGGGCATTAATAAGTGTAATTTATTGACATATAAAGCTTTAATTAACACTTTAATATCAAAAACTAATATCCTAAAATTCTATTTAGCTGGTATCTTCTTCCTCACCCTTTCAACAGGCCTTATGAACCTGACGATGTTTCCTCTACCTTAACACCCAAAAAAGTGTAATATACAACATCATAAATAAATATTTGGGAGCAAATTAATGCAATACTAGATTAATGAATAAACACTTAAATAAATTTTTGGATTTAAAGTTCTATAAAATAGTTGATTTCTTAAATGTAGAAATCTATTTTTTTAATTCTGAAATTTTTTGGTTATATTTATATACTTCATAGTTTAGAATAGTGTTAGATTTATAGAAAAATCTGAAGATAGTATAGAGAGTTCCTACATAATTCACACCCAATTTCCCCCATTCTAACATCTTCCATTAATATGGTACACAATTAATGAATCGATACTGATCTATTAGTATATATCTTAGTATCTTACATTAGTATGGTCACAATTAGTGAATCGGTATTGAAACATTATTATTAATTCATGTTCATACTTTATTACTATTCCCTTATTTTTTATCGAATGCCATTTTTCTGTTCCAGGATCCCATCCAGGATACTATGTTACTAGTCATCCTGTCTCTGTATTCACCTCTTGGCTGTTCTCAAACATTCTTTGTTTCAGAGGACCTTGATAGGTTTGAGTAGTACTAACCAGGCATTTTGCATAATATTCCTCAACAGGAATTTAATGTTTTCCTCATGATCAGACTAGTGTTACAAGTTTTGGGAAGAAGACCACAGAGTTAAAGTGCCATTTCCATCACGTTTTATGAAGGGTAAATACTATCAACATGATCAATCATTGTTAATGTTGACCTTAATCACCTGACTTAGGTAGTATTTGTCAGGTTTCTCCACTGTAAAGTTACTATGCGTCCCTATTTTAATTCTGTACTCTTTGAAAGGAAGTCACTATGCATAGCCTACATTTAAGGAATTAGGAGTTATGCTCCACCTACCTGACGGTAGAGTATCTAAAGAAATTATTCAGAATTTTTCTGCATTGAAAATTTCTCTATTCTTGTTTGCATGTTTGTTCAATCATTTATTCAAATCAGAATGGAAGAAAGTTTAATTTAAATTGATAACACCTAGTACCAATGATAACTATTGAAATGGAGGGAATATTCAAAAATATTTTTCTTAAAAGGGAATATGACTTTCAATATATGATTTTCTAGCATATGGCTTGCCAAGGTGACTCTGGTACTATTACATACTAATGATGGTAAAAATAAAATAGTCTTAGGCACTTCTTTGATTCTCTCTTTGATCTTTGAAAAATGCATCTTTACCAGTAAAGGAAGAAAAAAAAATCTATTCTCAGTTCCTCTTCAGAACTCTTTAGGAAAAGCCAGATGGAGAAAGGCAGTTTCACTTGAGTCATTTTTCATTTTCTCATTTTCTAACCTACATATTCAGTTTTCCTCCCTTTTTTAGTAAAACTATATGTTTTCTTTATTTGCTCTTTATTTATGGAGCATGTACCATGTGTTCTGTCCTGAGGATAATGAGCAAGTTTGCTATATTTGGTTCCAACATAACATTGATTACAATTAACTTTGGTTCATTTGTAGTTAAATTAAGGAAAGCAATGATTAGATATAGTCAGGACCACTGCACTTTTTTAAACCATGTGGCCATTAGGAAATACTTCACATTCCTCATTTCTTTATACAATTAAGTGAGGTATCCTGGTTCAAATACTACGTATCTTCCAAGACACCTTAGAAATATTCAGTTCAAGATCCTAGAAGGCCATGGAAATCATAACTGGCCAGTCACAGGATGAAAATCAAGAGAATTTTCTTGGTGATATAAAAATAAAACCCAAATTAAGAAAATGGTAATAGAAACATACATATCAATAATTACCTTAAATGTAAATAGATTAAATGCTCCAACCAAAAGACACAGACTGGATGAATGGATAAAAAAGTAAGCCCCTTATATATGTTGTCTACAAGAGACCCACTTCAGACCCACGGACACATACAGACTGAAAGTGAGGGGATGGAAAAATATATACCATGTAAATGGAAATCAAAAGAAAGCTGGAGTAGCAATACTCATATCAGACATAATAGACTTTTTAAAATAAAGACTGTCACAAGAGATAAGGAAGGACACTATGTAATGATCAAGGGATCAATCCAAGAAGAAGATATAACAGTTTTAAATATTTATGCACCCAGCATAGGAGCACCTCAATATATAAGGCAAATGTTAACAGCCATAAAAGGGGAAATCTATAGTAACACAATAACAGTGGGGGACTTTAACACTCCACTTACACCAATGGATAGTTTATCCAGACAGAAAATTAATAAGGAAACATAAGCCTTAAATGATACATTAGACCAGATAGACTTAATTGATATTTATAGGACATTCCATCCAAAAGTAGCAGAGTACACATTCTTCTCAAGTGCACACATAACATTCTCCAGGATAGATCACATCTTGGGTCACAAATCAAGCCTCAATAAATTTAAGAAAATTTAAATCGTATCAAGCATCTTTTCTGACCACAATGTTACGAGATTAGACGTCAATTACAGGGGACTTCCCTGGAAGGTCAGTGGTTAAGAGTTCACCTTCCAATACAGGGGGTGTGGGTTTGATCCCTAGTCAGGGAGATAAGATGCCTTCCTCGGGGCCAAAAAAAGAAAAAATAAATAAATAAATAAAACAGAAGCAGTATTGTAACAAATTCAATAAAGGCTTTAAAAATTGTCCACAATTTTAAAAACCTTAAAAAAATATAAATCACTCATCCATTAAAAATAAATAAAAAAGAAATCAATTATAGGAAAAAAAACTGTGAGAAATACAAACACATGGAGGCCAAGCGATATGCTACTAAATAACCAAGGGATCACTGAAGAAATCAAAGAGAAAATAAAGAAACACATAGAAACAAATGACAATGACAACACAACAACCCCAAACCTATGGGATGCAGCAAAAGCAGTTCTAAGAGGGAAGTTTACAGCAATACAATCCTAACTCAAGAAAAATCTCAAATAAACAACCTAACCTTACACCTAAAGCAACTAGAGAAAGAAGAACAAACAAACCCAAAGGTAGTGAAAGAAATCATAAAGATCAGAGCAGAAATAAATGAAATAGAAATGAAAAAAATAATAGAACAGATCAATAAAACTAAAAGCTTGCTCTTTGAGAAGATAAACAAAATTGATAAAACTTTAGACAGACTCATCAAGAAAAAAAGGGAGAGGACTCAAATCAATAAAATTAGAGATGAAAAAGGAGAAGTTAAAACTGACACTGCAGAAATACAAAGAATCATGAGAGATTACTATAAGCAACTATATGCCAATAAAATGGACAACCTGGAAGACATGGACAAATTTGTAAAAACTTCCAAGACTGAACCAGGAGAAATAGAAAAAATGAACAGACCAATCACAGGAAATGAAACTGAGACTGTGATTAAAAATCTTCCAACAAAAAAAAGCCCAGGACCAGATGGCTTCACAGGCGAATTCTATCAAACATTTAGAGAAGAACTAACACCTATCCTTCTCAAACTCTTCCAAAAAATTACAAAGGGAGGAACACTCCCAACTTCACTCTACATGGCCACCATCAAACTGATGCCAAAACCTGATAAAGGTATCATAAAAAAGTTAATTACAGGCCAATATCACTGATGAAGATGGATGCAAAAATCCTCAACAAAACACTATCAAACTGAATCCAACAACTCATTAAAAAGATCATACACCATGATCAAGTGGGATTTATCCCAGGGATGCAAGGATTCTTCAATATATGCAAATTAACCAATGTGATACACCATATTAACAAATTGAAGAATAAAAACCATATGATCATCTCAATAGATGCAGAAAAAGGTTTTGACAAAATTCAGCACAAATGGAGAGACCTTCAAGATGGCAGAGGATTAAGACATGGTGATCACCTTCCTCCCCACAAATACATCAGAAATACATCTACATGTGGAACAACTCCTACAGAACACCTGCTGAACGCTGGCAGAAGACCTCAGACACACACCTCAGACTTCCCAAAAGGCAAGAAACTCCCCAGGTACTTGGGTAGGGCAAAAGAAAAAATAAAAAACAGAGACCAAAGAATAGGGACAGGACCTGCACCTCTGGGAGGGAGCTGTGAAGGAGGAAGTTTCCACACAATAGGAAGCCCCTTCACTTGTGGAGACCGGGGGTGGCGAGGGGGAAGCTGTGGAGCCATGGAGGATAGTGCAGCAACAAGGGTGCAGAAAGCAAAGCGAAGAGATTCCTGCAGAGAGGATCAGTGCCGACCAGCACTCACCAGCCAGAGAGGCTTGTCTGCTCACCTGCCTGAACGGGTGGGGGCTGGGAACTGAGGCTCAGGCTTCAGAGGTCAGATCCCAGGTAGAGGACTGGGGTTGGCTGTGTAAACACAGCGTGAAGGGGGCTAGAGGAACACAGCTAGCCAGGAGGGAGTCCTGGAAAAAGTCTGGAACTGCCTAAGAGGCAAGAGACCATTGTTTCCAGGTGCACAAGGAGAGGGGATTCAGAGAAGCACCTAAACCCTAAATGAGCTTCAGAGATAGGCACGAACCATGGCTTTCAGCGCGGACGCCAGAAATGGGTATGAAATGCTCAGGCTGCTGCTTCAACCACCAAGAAGCCTGTGTGCAAGCACAGGTCACTCTCCACACCTCCCCTCCCAGGAGACTGTACAGCCCACCACTTCCAGGGTTCCATGATCCAGGGACAACTTCCCCGGGAGAACATATGGTGCACCTCAGGCTGTTGAAACATCACACCAGCCTCTGCCACTGCAGGCTCACCCTGCATTCCATACCCCTCCCTGCCCCAGGCCTGAGTGAGCCAGAGCTCCCTAATCAGGGGCTCCTACAACCCCATCCTGTCTGAGCGAAGAGCAGACGCCCTCAGGCGACCTACACACAGAAGCAGCACCAAATCCAAAGCTGAACCCCAGGAGCTGTGCAAACAAAGAAGAGAAAGGGAAATCTCTCCCAGCAGCCTCAGGAGCAGTGGATTAAATCTCCACAATCAACTGAATGTACCCTGCACCTGTGGAATACCTGAATAGACAATGAACCATCCGAAAACTGAGGCAGTGGATTTTGGGAGGAACTGTAGATTTGGGGTTTGCTTTCTGCATCTAATTTGTTTCTGGTTTTATGTTTATCTTAGTTTAGTATTTAGAGTTTATTATAATTGGTAGATTTGTTTATTGATTTGTTTCCTCTCTTCCTCTTCTTTTATATATATATTTTTTTTTTTTTTTTTTTTTTCCTTTTTCTCTTTTTGTGAGTGTGTATGTGTAGGCTTCTTTGTGTGATTTTGTCTGTACAGCTTTGCCTTTACAATTTGTCCTAGGGTTCCATCTGTCCGTTTGTTTTTTGTTTGTTTGTTTAGTGTAGTCTTTAGTGCTTGTTATCTTTGGTGAATTTGTTTTTTTGGTTTGCTTGCTCTCTTTTTTCTTTCCTTTTTTAAATTACTTTTTTAAAGATTTTTAATAACTTTTTAATAGCTTTCTTTCTTTTTTCTTTCTTTCTTTCTTTCTTTCTTCTTTCTTTCTTTCTTTCTTTCTTTCTTTCTTTCTTTCTTTCTTTCTTTCTTTCTTTCTTTCTTTCTTTCTTTCCTTCTTTCATTCAATCTTTCTTTCTTTCTTTCCTTCTTTCTTTCTTACTTTTTTTCTCCCTTTTCTTCTGAGCCATGTGGCTGACAGGGTCTTGGTGCTCTGGCCAGGTGTCACAACTGTGCTTCTGAGGCAGCACAGCCAAGTACAGGACATTGGTCCACCAGAGACCTCCAAGCTCCACATAATATAAAACAGGAAAACATCTCCCAGAGACCTCCATCTCAATGCTAAGACCCAGCTCCATGCCACGACCAGCAAGCTCAGTGCTGGACACCCTATGCCAAACAACTAGCAAGATAGGAACACAACCCCACCCATTAGCAGAGAGGCTGCCTAAAACCAAAACAAGGTCACAGACACCCCAAACCCCACCACCGGACACAGTCATGCCCAACAGAAAGACAAGATCCAGCCTAAATGCCAGAACACAGGCACCAGTCTCCTCCACCAAGAAACCTACACAACCCACTGAACCAACTTTAGCCACTGGGGGAAGACACCAAAAACAATGGGAACAACGAACATGCAACCTGTGAAAAGGAGAACATGCAACCTGTGAAAAGGAGACCCCAAACACAGTAAGGTAAGCAAAATGAGAAGACAGAGAAACACACAACAGATGAAGGAGCAAGGGAAAAACCCAGCAGACCAAACACATGAAGAGGAAATAGGCCATCTACCTGAAAAAGAATTCAGAGTAATGATAGTAAAGATGATCCAAAAATCTTGGAAATAGAATGTAGAAAATAAAAGAAACGTTTAACAAGTACCTAGAAGGACTAAAGGGCAAACAAACAATGATGAACAACACAATAAATGAAATTTAAAATTCTCTAGAAGGAATCATAGCAGAACAACAGAGGCAGAAGAACAGAAAAGTGACCTGGAAGATAAAATAGTGGAAATAACTACTGCAGAGAGGAATAAAGAAAAAACAATGAAAATAATTGAAGACAGTCTAAGAGACCTCTGAGACAACATTAAACCCACCAACATTCAAATTATAGGGGTCCCAGAAGAAGAAGAAAGAGACTTAGAAAATATTTGAAGAGATTAGAGTTCAAAACTTCCTTAATAGGGGAAAGCAAATAGTCAATCAAGTCCAGGAAGGGCAGAGATTCCCATATAGGATAAATCCAAGGAGAAACAGGCCAAGCCACATTAATCAAAGTATCAAATATTAAATACACAGAAAAAATATTAAAAGCAGCAAGTGAAAACAAATAACATACAAGGGAATCCCCATAAGGTTAACAGCTGATCTTTCAGCAGAAATTCTGCAAACCAAAAGGGAGTGGCAGGACATATTTAAAGTAATGAAAGGGAAAAACCTACAATGAATGTTACTCTACCCAGCAAGGATTTCATTCAGATTGGACAGAGAAATTAAAACCTTTACACACAAGCAAAAGCTAAGAGAATTCAGCAACACCAAACCAGCTTTACAACAAATGCTAAAGGAACTTCTCTGGGCAGGAAACACAAGAGAAGGAAAAGACTTACAATAATAAACCTAAAACAATTAAGAAAATGGTAATAGGAATCTACTTATCGATAACTACCTTAAATGTAAACGGATTACATGCTCCAACCAAAAGACATAGACTGGCTGAATGGATACAAAAACAAGAGCCATATATATGCTGTCTGCAAGAGACCCACTTCAGACCTAGGGACACATACATACTGAAAGTGAGATGGAAAAAGATATTCCAAGCAAATGGAAATCAAAAGAAAGCTAGAGTAGCAATTTTCATATCAGACAAAATAGACTCTAAAATGAAGATGATTATAAAAGATAAAGAAGGGCACTACATAATGATCAAGGGATCAATCCAAGAAAAAGATATAAAAATGATAAATATTTATGTACCAAACATAGGAGTACCACAATACATAAGGCAAATGCTAACAACCATAAATGGGAAATCAACACTAACACAATAATAGTAGGGCAGTTTAACATGCCAATTTCACCAATGGACAGATCAACCAAAATGAAGATAAATAAGGAAACAGAAGCTTTAAATGACACATTAAACAAGATGGAATTAATTGATATTTGTAGGACATTCAACCAAAAACAACAGAATATACTTTCTTCTCAAGTGCTCATGGAACATTCTCCAGATTAGATCATATCCTGGGTCACAAATCAAACCTTGATAAATTTAAGAAAATTGGAATCATATCACATATCTTTTCTGACCACGCTATGAGACTAGATATCAATTAGACGAAAAATTCTATAAAAAACACAAAGACATGGAGGCTAAACAATACACTACCAAATATCCAAGAGATCACTGAAGAAATAAACAGGAAATCAAAAAATACCGAGAAACAAATAACAATGAAAAAACGATGACCCAAAACCTATAGATGCAGCAAAAGTAGTTCTAAGAGGGAATTTTAGAGCAATACAATGCTACCTCAAGAAACTAGAAAAATCTCAAATAAACAACCTAATCTTACACCTAAAGCAACTAGAGAAAGAAGAACAAACAAAACCCAAATTTAGAAGAATGAAAGAAATCATAAAAATCAGAGCAGAAATAAATGAAATAGAAATGAAGAAAACAATAGCAAAGATCAATAAAAGTAAAAGCTGTTTCTTTGAGAAGATAAACAAAATTGATAAACCATTAGCCAGACTCATCAAGAAAAAACGGGAGCACTTCCCTGGTGGTGCAGTGGTTGAGAGTCCGCCTGCTAATGCAGGGGACTTGGGTTCGTGCCGCAGTCCGGGAAGATCCCACATGCAGCAGAGTGGCTGGGCCCATGAGTCATGGCCGCTGAGCCTGTGCGTCCAGAGCTTGTGCTCCACAATGCAAGAGGCCACAACAGTGAGAGGCCCGTGTACCACAAAAAAAAGGGGGGGGGAGGGAGAAGACTCAAATCAATAGAAATAGAAATGAAAAAGGAGAAGTAAAAACTGACACTGTAGAAATACAAAGGATCCTGAGAGATTACTACAAGCAACTATATGCTAATACAATGGACAACCTGGAAGAAATGGATAAATTTTTAGAAAAGCACAACTTTCTGAGACTGAACCAGGAAGAAATAGAAAATATAAACAAGCCAATCACAAAAAAATGAAATTGAGACTGTGATTAAAAATCTTCCAACAAACAAAGGCCCAGGACCAGATGGCTTCACAGCCAACTTCTATCAAACAATTAGAGAAGAGCTAACACCTATCCTTCTCAAACTCTTCCACAATATAGCTGAGGGAGGACCACTCCCAAACTCATTCTGTGAGCCACCATCACCCTGATACCAAAACCAGACAAAGAGGTGACAAAGAAAGAAAACTGTAGGCCATTATCACTGATGAACACAGATGCAAAAATACTAGCAAACAGAATCCAACAGCACATGAAAAGGATCATACACCATCATCAAGTGGGGTTTATCCCAGGAATGCAAGGATTCTTAAATATACACAAATCAATCAATGTGATAAACCATATTAACAAATTGAAGAAAAAACATATGATCATCTCAATAAATGCAGAAAAAGCTTTCAACAAAATTCAACACCAATTTATGTAAAAACTCTCCAAAAAGTAAGCAAAGAGGGAACTTATCTCAACATAATAAAGGCCATATATGACAAACCCACAGCCAACATCGTTCTTAATGGTGAAAAACTGAAACCAATTCCACTAAGATCAGGAACAAGACACAGTTGTCCACTCTCACCACTATTATTCAACATAGTTTTGGAAGAGTTAACCACAGCAATCAGAGAAGAAAAAGCAATAAAAGGAATTCAAACAGGCAAAGAAGAAGTAAAGCTGTCACTCTTTGCAGATGACATGATACTGTGCATACAGAATCCTAAAGATACTACCAGAAAACTACTAAAGCTAATCAATGAATCTGGTAAAATAGCAGGATACAAAATTAATGCACAGAAATCTCTTGCATTCCTATAAACTAATGATGACAATTCTGAAAGAGAAATTAAGGAAACACTCCCATTTACCACTGCAAGAAAAAAATAAAATATCTAGGAATAAACCTACCTAAGGAAACAAAAGCCTGTATGCAGAAAACTATAAGACACTAATGAAAGTTGACTTTCAATCTACAATCCACAGATTCAGTGCAATCCCTATCAAACTACCACTGGCATTTTTTACAGACCATTTACCAATGGTCTTTTGTGTTCATGGAAACACAAAAGACCCTGAATAGCCAAAGCAATCTTGATAAAGAAAAACGGAGCTGGATGAATCAGGCTCCCTGACTTTAGACTATACTACAAAGCTACAGTAACCAAGACAGTGTGGTACTGGCCCCAAAACAGAAATATAGATCAATGGAACAGGATAGAAAGTCAGAGATAAACCCATGCACATATGGTCAACTTATTTTTGATAAAGGAGGCAAGAATATACAGTGGAGAAAAGACAGCCTCTTCAATAAGTGGTGCTGGGAAAATTGGACAGCTACATGTAAAAGAAGGAAATTAGAATACTCCCTAAAACCATACACAAAAATAAACTCAAAAGGGATTAAAGATCTAAATGTAAGGCCAGACACTATAAAACTCTGAGAGGAAAACAGGAAGAACACTCTATGACATAAATCATAGTACAATCCTTTTTGAACCACCTCCTAGAGAAATGGAAATAAAAAAATAAACAAATGGGAGCTCTTGAAACTTAAAAGCTTTTGCACAGCAAAGGAAACAGTAAACAAGACCAAAAGACAGCCCTCAGAATGGGAGAAAATATTTACAAATGAAGCAACTGACAAAGCATTAATCTCTAAAATATACAAGCAGCCCATGCAGCTCAATATGAAAAAAACAAAAAACAAAAAACTACCCAACACAAAAATGGGCAGAAGACCTAAATAGACATTTCTCAAAAGAAGATATACAGATTGCCAACAAGCAAATGAAAGCATGTTCAGCACCACTAATCATTAGAGAAATGTAAATCAAAACTACAATGAGGTATCACCTCACACCAGTAAGAATGCCCATGATCAAAAAATCTACAAACAGTAAATGCTGGAGAGGGTGTGGAGAAAAGGGAACCCTCTTGCACTGTTGGTGGGAATGAAAATTGATACAGGCACTATGGAAAACAGTATGGAAGTTCCTAAAAAACTAAATATAGAAATAACTACCACATGACACTGCAATCCCACTACTGGGCATATACCCTGAGAAAACCATAATTCAAAAAGAGTCATGTACCACGATGTTCATTGCAGCTCTATTTATAATAGCCAGGACATGGAAGCAACCCAAGTGTCCATTGACAAATGAAAATATAAAGAAGATCTGGCACATATATACAATGGTATATTACCCAGCCATAAAAAGAAACTAAATTGAGTTATTTGTAGTGAGGTGGATGGACCTAGAGTCTGTCATACAGAGTGAAGTAAGTCAGAAAGAGAAAATCAAATACCATATGCTAACACATATATATGGAATCTTAAAAAAAAAAAAAATTTTTTTAAGAACCCAGGGGCAGGACAGGAATAAAGACACAGACGTAGAGAATGGATTGAGGACACAGGGAGGGGAAAGGGTAAGCTGAGACAAAGTGAGAGAGTAACATGGACTTATATACACTACCAAATGTAAAATAGCTAGCTAGTGGGAAGCAGCCACATAGCACAGGGAGATCAGCTCAGTGCTTTGTGACCACCTAGAGGGGTAGAATAGGGAGGGTGGGAGGGAGACACTTGAGTAAGAGGTATGGGGATATATGTATATGTATACTGATTGACTTTGTTAGAGAGCAGAAGGTAACACACAATTGTAAAGCAATTGTGCTCCAATAAAGATGTTAAAAAAAAATTTTTGCACCCATTTATGATAAAAACTCTCCAGAAAGTGGCTATAGAGGGAACCTACCTCAACATAATAAATGTTGTATATGACAAGCCCACAGCAAACATCATTCTCAACGGTGAAAAACTGAAAGCTTTTCCTCTAAAATCAGGAACAAGACAAGGGTACCCACACTTGCCACTATTACTCAAAATAGTTTTGGAAACCCTAGCCACAGCTATCAGAGAAGAAGAAGATATACAAGGAATAAGAATTGGAAAGAAGAAGTAAAACTGTCACTTTTTGCAGATGACATGATACTATACATAGAAAATCCTGAGGATGACACCAGAAAACTACTAGAGCTAATCAACGAATTTAGTAAAGTCATAGGATACAAAGTTAATACACAGAAATCTCTTGCATTCCTGTACACTAACAATGAAAGATCAGAAAGAGAAATTAAGGAAACAATCCCATTTACCATTTCCAAAAAAGGATAAAATACCTAGAAATAAACCTACCTAAGGAGGCAAAAGACCTGTATGCAGAAAACTATAAGATACTGATGAAAGAAATCAAAGATGACACAAACAGATGGAAAGGTATACCATATTCTTGGATTGGAAGAATCAACATTGTGAAAATGACTATACTACCCAAAGCAATCTACAAATTCAATGCAATCCCTATCAAATTACCAATGACATTTTTCAGAGAACTAGAGCAAAAAATTTTACAGTTGGTATGGAAACAATACCAATACCTTGAATAGCAAAAGCAATCTTGAGAAACAAAAATGGAGCTGGAGGAATCATCCTCCCTGACTTCTGACTATATTACAAAGCTACAGTAATCAGGACAGCATGGTACTGGCACAAAAACAGAAATATGGATCAATAGAACACGATAGAAAGCCATGAGATAAACCCATGCACTATGGTCGCCTAAGCTATGACAAGGAGGCCAGAATATACAATGGAGCAAAGATAGCCTCTTTGGTAAGTGGTGCTAGAAAAACTGGACAGCTACATGTAAAAGAAGGAAATTAGAACACTCCCTAACACCATACACAAAAATAAACTCAAAATGGATTAAAGACCTAAATATAAGGCCAGACACTATAAAACTCTGAGAGGGAAACATAAGAAGAACACTCTTTGACAAAAATTGCAGCAAGATCTTTTTTGACCCACCTCCTAGAGTAATGAGAATAAAAACAAAAATAAACAAATGGGACCAAATGAAACTTAAAAGCTTTTGCATAGCAAAGGAAACCATAAACAAGATGAAAAGACAACCCTCAGAATGGGAGAAAATATTTGCAAACGAAGCAACTGACAAAGGATTAATATCCAAAATATACAAACAACTCATGTAGCTCAATATCAAAAAAATAAACAACCCAATCCAAAAATGGGCAGAAGACCTAAATAGACATTTCTCCAAAGAAGACATACAGATGGCCAACAAACACATGAAAAGATGCTCAACATCACTAATTATTAGAGAAATGCAAATCAAACCACAATGAGGTATCACCACCCACTGATCAGAATGGCTAAAATCAAAATATCTACAAACAATAAATGCTGGCGAGGGTGTGCAGAAAAGGGAACCCTCATGCATTTTTGGTGGGAATATAAATTGATACAGCCACTGTGTAGAACAGTATGGAGATTACTTATAAAACTAAAATAGAACTACTATATGACACAGCAATCCCACTACTGGGCATATACCCAGAGAACACCATAATTCAAAAAGCCACATGCACCCCAATGTTCATTGTAGCACTATTTACAATAGACAGGACATGGAAGCAAACCAAATGTCCATCAACAGAGGAATGGATAAAGATGTGGTACATATATACAGTGGAATATTAGCCATAAAAAGGAATGAAATGGGCCATTTGTAGAGACATGGGTGGACCTAGAGATCGTCATACAGAGTGAAATAATTCAGAAAGAGAAAAACAAATATCGTATATTAACACACATATGTCGAATTTGAAAAAATTTGTATAGACTCTCTTATTTACAAGGCAGAAATAGACACAGATGTAGATAACAAACATATGGATACCAAGGGGGAAAAGCAGGTGGGATGAATTGGGAGATTGGGATTGACATATATCCACTGTTGATACTATGTATAAAATAGATAACTAATGAGAACTTACTGTATAGTACAGGGAACTCTACTTAGTGCTCTGTGGTGACCTAAATGAGAAGGAAATGCAAAAAAGAGGGTATATATGTGTACATATAGCCAATTCAGTGCTGTACAGTATAAACTAGTACAATATCATAAAGCAACTATACTCGAATTTTTAAAAAGTGAATTTTCTTGGTGAGGCACAGATATTCCAATACTCTGCAAGTGTAAGAGAGTGGTATTGACCCCAACTTCTGTATTATTTGCACATATAAAGGATTAACATATATATATAATGGAAAGATAATGCAACATTCTGATTAGCTTGTACCCATAAATATATTTGCCACCCTCAAGAAAAATGAAAACCATAACTGTGATTGCACATGTTTACTATCAGAGACCCCATTTTTAAATACAGCAATTCTATTAAATTTTTCTATAAATTAAAAAACAACTTCTTTTAAAAAATGAATTAAGAGGCTGCTGAATCCTGGCCAAAAAAATGCTTTTACATTAAGAATTAATGTTCACTACTATTTAATTGTGTTTACAAAACCATGCTGTGACATACGGTCATTAATGTCAACTTACACTTCCAAGAATCCTCATCCAAAATTGTTAAAAAAATGAAAAAATGCAGTGAATTTTGCCTACACTTTGAAAGCAGCTCTTTTGCCCCTTTCTGTTTTGCCCATTTCTGTCCCCCTCTGACCTTGAAAGAACCGAATTACAGAAATGAGATCTCTAGGCAGTTTAAATAATAACTCTTTGACTTATACCCTCCTGAATGCACACCATGCCTTACTTAACCTGTTGATTCTTTTCCTAGATAAAATACATAAGAATGAAGAACTAAGTAGTTAAAGAATGGCTAAGCTCTCTACCTTCCACAGCCCCCTTAGCAATCCTGCAGGCAGATCATGCAAGCAAGATAACATCTGAAGACAGAGCCAGCCAGTCCACACTCAATGGAGAATGATGCAGACCCCAACCTCCTACCTCAGTGATTCACTGATATTCTCCCCCCTCCCCCATTTTTCCCTTTAAAAGCTGTCATGGCTGAGTAGAATCTTTGGAGTTGGTCTTGGGACATGATTCTACCTTCTCCCCCAGAATTGCTGGCTTTTCTGATTAAAGCACCTTTCCTTTCTATTGACACTTTCCTCTTGAATTATTGGCTTTTGATCAGTGAGCAGCCAAACCCGAGTTCAGTAACAACTTCAATGCAGTGAACTTTGCCTACACTTCAGTGTTCAAAAAGTAGTCATCAACCACTGGTTGGACCAATCTACAGCAAATTGAAAGAACAGAGAAAACTTTAAATGTAATAAAACTCCAGAAATATACCACTTAAGCAAATATTTGTGAATCAAAATTTTCTTCACTGTATGTGTTGAAGTCCAAATTATTGCTTCCTAAAATACTACTGTAGATGAATATACTGTTCAGAAATGTTTTCTCCCAGGGTCATATGGTAGCTCTATTTGTAGTTTTTTAAGGAACATTCATATTGTTCTCCATAGTGGCTGCACCAATTTACATTCCCACCTACAGTGTAGGAGGGTTCCCTTCTCTCCACACCCTCTCCAGCACTTATTGTCTGTGGATTTTTCTGATGATAGCCATTTTGACTAGTGTGAGGTGATATCTCATTGTGGTTTTGATTTGCATTTCTCTAATCATTAGCAAAGTTGAACATCTTTTCGTGTGCCTCTTGGCCATCTGTATGTCTTCCTTGGAAAAATGTCTATTTAGGTCTTCTGCCCATTTTTTGATTAGGTTGTTTGATGATATTAAGCTACATGAGCTGTTTGTAGATTTTGGAGATTAATCCCTTGTTGGTCACATCATTTGCAAATATTTTCTCCCATTCTATGGTTTGTCTTTTTGTTTTGTTTATGGTTTCCTTTGCTGTGCAAAAGCTTTTGAGTTTAATTAGGTCCCATTTGTTTATATTTGGTTTTATTTCCATTACTCTGGGATACAGATCAGAAAAGATATTGCTGCAGTTTATGTCAAAGAGTGTTCTGCTTATGTATTCCTCTAGGCGTTTTATAGTGTCTGGTCTCACATTTAGGTCTTTAATCCATTTTCATCTTATTTTTGTGTATGGTGTTAAAGAATGATCTAATTTCTTTCTTTTTTTTTTTTTTTTACATGTAACTGTCCACTTTTCCCAGCACCATTTGTTGAAGAGATTGTCTTTCCACCATTGTATAGTTTTGCTTCCTTTGTCATAGATTAATTGACCATAGGTGCATGGGTTTATTTCTGGGGTTTCTATCCTGTTCCATTGATCTACAGTTCTATTTTTGTGCCAATACCACACTGTTTTGATGGCTATAGCTTTATAGTATAGTCTGAAGTCAGGGAGCCCAATTCTTCCAGCTTCATTTTTCTTTCTCAAGATGGCTTTGACTATTTGGGGTCTTTTGTGTTTCCATATGACCCTGCAATCCCACTTCTGGCATATATCCAGAGAAAAACATGGTCTGAAAGGATACATGCACCCCAATGTTCATTGTAGCACTGTTTACAACAGCCAAAACATGGAAGCAACCTAAATGCCCATCGGCAGAGGAATGGATAAAGAAGATATACATGTATACAATGGAATATTACTCAGCCATAAGAAAATAATGAAATAATGCCATCTGCAGCAACATGGGTGGACTTAGAGATTGTCATACTGAGTGAAGTAATTCAGGCAGAAAAAGAGAAATATCATATAATATCACTTTTATGTGGAATCAAAAAGAAATCATACAAATGAATGTATTTACAAAACAGAAATGGACTCACAGACTTAGAGAATGAACTTACAATTACTGGCGGGGAAGGGTGGAGGGAAGGGATAGTTAGGGAGTTTGGGATTGACATGTACACACTGCTACATTTAAAATGGATAACCAACAAGGACCTACTGTATAACACAGGGAACTCTGCTCAATGTTATGTGGCAGCCTGAGTGGGAGGGGAGCCTGAGGGAGAAAGGATACATGTATATGTATGGATGAGTTGCTTTGCTGTGCACCTGAAACTATCAAAACATTGTTAATCAGCTATACTCCAATATAAAATAAAAGTTAAAAAAAAAAGAACTGTTTTCTCCCAATTTTACTATATTTGATCATCTTTGAAACCCTGTGTGATTCAAACATGTGTCTATTTTGATTGTAGTACCAAGGCCACTGTGTATCACTTTCTTCTGAAAAATACTTTGTTAGGAACTTAGGTAAAGAAAATACAAAAACATACTAAAAACATTTGATATTTGAAGAATTAGGCTGAATTGCATAGAATATCAAATGGGGAAGGAAAAACTGTACCTAATATCCATGCAATTATTGAGAAACAACTGTGGGTGGATACAAAAATCATAGTTTCTTGTTTCTATTACCAAGCTCTGTAACTAAATAATGATATATTTCCTTTTACAGTGTGTGTTTTTAAAGATGAATGAGGTGACAATAACAAATATTTACCTAGCCTCAAGCTATCTATGTTTAAATAAAGCTTTCCTAAATACACATACTGTTTTTCAAGCATGCACATAGGTTAATTTAGAAAAGAAAAAGCAGTCTTGAATCAGAATATGATTAACTAAAAATGTAACATCTGTCTATCTATCTAAATGCCGATAGTCATTTCATCTTACAACTTCTATATAGTGTTTCCCTAATTATAGCTGCAAAGAGATAATTTACTCAGCAAACAAAGACTATAATTCTATGGGACAGAATAGAGTCAGCAGGTTGACGTCTGTGAATTATGCAAATAAAGGACTAGAAAACAACCAGGTCCTAATAGGCAACTCCTATTCAGATGGAAAAGGGGAGTGGGGGAAAGCCTCTTCTCAGATAATTATGAAAGTTGGGAGGGCACTTATTCCCAGGGTGCATCTCAGGGAGGACTAGTTTGTTTTGGCTTGCCTCCTGAAGCGGAAATTTAAGTGTGAATTAAAAATTGCCATGCTGAGTTTGAGAAGCAGCTCTTTCTCTTTGCCAAAGAACAACATTGGATAGAGGGCAACATGTCATTGATTTTGAAGCTCCAATGCATGTTTTATACCCTTATGGTGAATAGTAAGTAGTTTAAAGCTGTTTAGGACAGAAACTGTGAATAATGTTAATAAATAGAGTGTTTGCACTGCTGCTCCTTTAACTTGACAGAATGTTGCCACCTGCTCCTTAATGTTTTCAATGAACATGAAAATAAAGTCCTTATTAAGGAATAAAAAGAGAAAATTTATCCTCTAAGGAAACATTGACACATGTAAAGCTTATTGTGCATATGATGAATTTCTTTCTAAATTAGATAATATATGTAAGGTTCATAGCATTTTAGAGATTTGAAAGGCTTCATGCTAATAAAATCTTTATGGCAAGTGCTATGTTTCATACTAAAATTTGACAAAATAAAATGCAGTAAGGTTATTAGAAAACAGGGTAGTTCAAAGTGAATAAGTAGTCTGGATAATAAGGATAGGTAAGCCACACTCTTAGCAGCACATGCCTACACAAAATATGCAGTAAACTCAATTTACAGACCAGGTGACATTTAAATTTTCCACCGATGACCTGTATAACACAATAAGAGCAATGCTTAGTGAGTTCCTGGAATCACTGAATAAAAATCATGACTAAACTTTTGGAATGACAGATTCAAAATCTAAACGACATGTCTGAAAGGTAAGAGACAAACAATGTTTTTGTTTTTGGTAAAGGTGTGTGAGAAAAATCAAGCTTTCAACATAGGACAGGAGGGAAAGAGAAGAGGAAGAGAAGGGAAAATATAAGTACCATTTGGAGCACTTAATAGGTGTCAAGCAATAATCATTTTATGATGTTATTTCCAATCCTCACAACATCACTACAAGGCAAGTGTGATACTCCCCTTTTCTACAGAGTAGTAAAGAATGACTGAGAAAGGAACATAACTCACCCAAGCTGACACAGCCAGAAATTACAAGAGTCAACCTCAGTTGGGTCTGACCTCAGATATATTTGAGAGTTTAGTTAACTCTGCTCTGATAAGAATTCAGTTATTTTTTTCCTCAGTTAGCCTAATTCAGTGAATAAATAATCATTCAGTGTCAAAATAGTGAAACTGTGTTTCTACTATCTTTAGATCTGTCAGAATTTGTTTTTTGATTTTTTTTTTTTTTTTTTTTGTAGAGTCCTTGGTTCAAATCTCAACAATTCAGAAAGATATAGCAAAATATATAAAGGATCAAGAAGAATATCAAAAGATAATGTGAAGACTGACAAAGGATTTTGGAAGATAAATTTAAATCACCAAAAAATGTCACTTCCACAAGAACTGACTGAGTTCATAATGTATTGATACTTTCATACTGGTAGTAAACTCTGATGATTTGGTTCCAAATTTTGTGATATTCCACATGGTTTCTACAGCCTTACATGTAAGGGAAGCTGTAGGATTTTACAAGATATCAGTGAAAGAAAAAGCTCTCCAGTTCCTGGAACCCAGATTACCTCAAGGAAGTAATGAGCTGTGCACTCAGCAGCACTGCAGTCCACATAGATAGTGATGGAAAAATTCTCTGGGTACTATTGGAAAGTTACTCTAAGCCTCTAATGGAAGCAAATTATATATTTTCTAAAGTGACAGTATCACTCTAGCAATTTGCAAATAAAGTGTTCCGGTGAAATCTAATAGCTCAAACTCACTAGAACCATTATTAAAATAATTGCTTCCTCCTACTTTTTTCTTCTTTTTTTTCTTTGTCAAAGTCCCACTTTGTGTAGCAGTCGGCTTTTAAAAAGAAGGTAACTTAAACTATAGCAGGACACAGAAACTACATAGGCAATATTCTCCCTCTTTAATAATTCTAATATATGACTGCTGAAATCGCATTGCAGCCTGGAAAGCTGCCTTCTAATAGAACATTTGTGGATAATTGAACTCTTGCTCATTGTTCAAAAGGTCACGAGGTTTGAGTGGGCTCTTTTTCTTTTGGTAAATTATTCAGTTTGAGTATTTATTGGCCTGTCAAAAGGAAAGTATTGTATGAACTCTTTGTTGCTCTTCACCATTTTCTAATTTGATTGTGTTCTATTCTGTGCATAAAAGTCGGTGGAAAATTTCCATCTCTCTTTCTCAAATTCCAGTACAGAGACCTCTCATCTTTGCTCTTTGCTATATAGATCAGCCTCATGGATCAAATAGACACAAATGAAGTCAATGAGAAAGAATTATAATACTGATTGAATGGAGAGTTTTGGTTGATCAAATCATTGTTTTTATTAATATTTGGGAGTATTCCCTAAAAGGGATCTACAGTAGGAAGAGTGTGGCTGATTTTTAAGGAATCACTAGTATTAGATTATCTGTAGTCATTTATAATAGAATGGCAAAATCTGTATTTCCCACCCGTGATTCTACCAAAATAGTGTCTGCATAATATCAATATGCTTTACTATAGTTATTAGAGCAATAGACCCCAATTCTGAAGAAAGTTGGGGTGCAAACTGGGCAGTTCCATTACTCCTACATGGTCTTACTGTCCAAACCTGCTGGCCCTTCATTACTATTTTCTATATCCAATGCTGGATGAAGGAGAATCACTTGTCAAAAGTGAGAGGATCATGAGAAAACAAAGGGTGGCTGAAATTGCAAAAATATATTCCACATGAAGGTCTTTCTTCTGACCACTGCAATCCTTACACTTAAGCTATCTATATAAAACTGAAGACTTTAAAAATTCCTTTCAGAAGAGGTAGACTCTTCAATGTTTTGTCTTTTTCCTCAGTGAACAGTTCTCTCTTCCTATGGACCAGAAATTTCCATTTATTGATCACTGTGGGTATACCTGGAACTAAGTTAGATGTTATTTTACTTCTTTGTTTAACTTTCAGAACAGTCATTTGGGTCAGCCTTATTACAGATGAAGAAGTGGACACACAGAGAGTTAAGTCACTTTCTCAAGGTACCATTTTTCAAAGGTGACAGTGCCATGATTTGAACCCAGATGTAAATGCCACTGAAGTCCAGACTTTATTTCCATGTCACATAAAGACAGGGCTGCCTTCAGACCAGGTGATGCTGATCAGAAAGCATGAGGCTCCAAAGGGCCGGTCATTACATGAGATGCCACTGACTCAATTCATCCAATAGATATTGACTTCCATGATAACACAAAGGTCACCAATATGCAAACCTATGTGCTACATATTTCCACCTCATTTTCCTTGCCTCTGGTTTAGTCCTAATGTCTCTCTCCTTGTCTATACCTACCAGTTTGATTCAGTTCCTGACTTCCTTCCAGCTTTGCCTCTCAAGTTCTGTTAGTCTTGAGCCCTTAGCTTCCTGGATTCCTCTTCATTAACTGGGTAGACTAGTAATGAATAGCTGTGAACTCGTAACGACTTGCTCCCACATTGTGTTGGCATTTCAAATGCTGGCTTTCACTCATCAAGGCCTAAAACCTACCAATCAACAGAAAACTTCCTTCTGGACTCTAGACAAGCCTCAGTCGGTGAAATTGCAGTTCACAGCAGTGTGTTTCTTGACCACTGGTTGACAGTATTTTACTATAAAATCCTCAAGGCACAATGTTATGCTTTAGTTCATCTGAAAACCAACCTTGATGGTGGAAAAATATGTTTTGAACAGTTGTAATTTTGTTCCTAGATTTTATTTCTATTGAGGACTTGTATCTTTCCCTTGCTACTTCTAAATTTTGAAACTCTGCACTGATATGTCCTATGGGCTTTCTGATTCTGACTTGGTTTACTAATCCTCACCTGTTCTCCTGACACACCTGGCTTGGACTAAGCAATATAATTTTCATTTCTGCTGAGTCTATTGCCGTGTAACAAGGTACCTCAACAATTAGGCTCTCAAAAGCAACCATGTTGTTTTTCTTGTGCTTTTGTACCTTAAGAATCTGAGCAGATTTTGGCTAGTGACCCCACTGATCCTCCAAGACACTGTTGTGGTTTTCAGCTGGCAAATGGGCTATCTGGAGGGTCCAAGATGGCCTTCACTCACATACCTGTTGTCTTTGCAGGTCTGGCTGAAGGTTGAGCCAGCTGGGACTGGTAACCAGAGTGCCTGCCCGTACAGTCTCTAGCAGGGGATTCTCCGTGTATTTGAACTTCTTAACTGGAGAATCACAACTCCCGGAGAGAAGGTTCCAAGAGACATGAAGCAAAACCTGCCTGTTTCTTATGTCTTGGGCCCTGACACTCTACAGCATCATTTCTGCTGCTCTCTATTGGTCAGAGCAGTCATAAGCCCACCAGATTCAAGGGGAAGGAACACAGATCCTAATTCTCAATGGTAGGAATATACTACTGATGTATGCTACAGCAAAATGGAAACATTATGCTAAGTGAAAGCAGACAGACACAATAGAGCACATATTGTATGATTTATATGAAATGTCCAGAACAGGCAAATCCAGGGACAGAAAGCAAACTTGTACTTTCCAGAGGATGAAGAGAAATCAGGAGTGACTGATGGGTATGGGTTGTCTCTTTGGGATGATGAAAATATTTGGGAATTAGATAGTGGTAATGGCTGCACAACTCTGTGAACATACTAAAAACCACTGAATTGTACACTTTTTAAAGGATGAATTTTATGGTATATGACTTGTATTTCAATTTTTTTAAACTAGCACTTTCTCACAAATTATCAGATTAAATTTCACTAGTAACTGCTCTGTTTTTTGGATGTTAGATGGGCAGACATGTCAATTTTTTAAAATAAATGTAATTCTAAGGTTCTAAGCATTTCCTTTATATACTTAACCTCCTTCCTTTCTTATCTCATTCCACAATATGCACACTATCCTTTACCTTTATAGAGTATCATAAAGATTAAGATATTAGAAACTCTTCCTTCTCTCAGATATTCCAGCATTGTTGCAACTATTTAATTCTTACGACCATCATGGCTTATTATGTCTTCTAATATGTGGATAAAATAGACTAAGTGGCATAATACTTTAGACAGGAAATAGAATCCCACGGCTGGATTTCTACATTTGATTTACATCTTGGTAAATAAATTGCTATTATTAATTTATTCCTTGACCTAAATGAAAACAATAGGGATTTTTGTTTCTTTTTTTTTTTATCCTTACAGAATTGTGTGCAACCAGTGATATGATTAAATTACAACCATGAATATACACATAAATGCCGGTACATTTTTTAATATAGAAAATATTCAAAACTCTGTGCTTTAATGGAATTTGAAACTTGTAGTGTGATAAATGTATGTTTTTCTTCTGCTATAGTAAGATTGGACTTTTTTCCTGAAATGAAATGTCTGTGTTTCTTCGTTTATGATGGTTTCATATCTAATCAGTTATTTGTATGTTAATTTTTACTGGCATTAATAGAATCCATAATAAAAATGTATAAACAAAATCCATAAACAAAAATTTAAAATAATTTCTGTATATTGTCTACAGAAAATAGCTTTAATTGAGCAGCTTATTTTCTACTTGCAAGTTTATGGAAATATAAATATGTCAAAATAAATAAAAAGTAGAAGAATTCTTTGTCATTCAAAGACTGTGATTATTTTGACCATCTTATGAATTACTTTGTTTTTGATGAAAGGGATTCAATCAAGTCACCTCTGAACTGAAGCTGCATAACCAAAACACATTAACTAGTAATATCACCGATTTATAAACAAATTGATGCTTATCTCTGCTTTCTGAATTTAGAATGTTGAGATTATTATTATTAAACTTATTTGGGGAAAGGTATGGAGATTAAGCGTCCACATATGTGTTCATATGTTTATGGACTCACAGGCCTCTAAGATTTTGGTTTTCTTTTAGAGTTCTTAGAAAGTATCTAAGCTTTTATTTGTAGAAGCATATGCTGTAAAGAAAAGGTTTTAACCTTTTTTTAAAAAATTGAGATATAATTGACATATAACATAATATTAGTTTCAGGAGTACAACATAATGATTCAATATGTATATGTATTATGAAATGATAACCACAATAAATCTAGTTAAACATCCATCACCACACACAGTCACAATTTTTTTTTCTTGTGATGGGTTTTAATCTTTAACAACTTTTGGTGTTATCTGCAAACTATTTCTTAAATCACAGGCAAATTCTGATTTCTGATTTCAGTGAGTCTATCTCAGAGGAGTAAGGTATACCAAACATCATGCTCAATAGGACTTTAGGTCATTTGGTAAATATAACCAAGTAAAGATGTTTTCACTGTCATGACTTGTTAATTGACATGGTACTGGACTATAGAGAAAACCAAACCTGTATGATCCAAGTTAGATTTTCTCATGAAAAAAGTTATCTGTGAATGCTCAGTTCTGACCAAGGCAGATTTTACTTTCAATTATTTATTAATATCACCTCCTCTGCTAATTCCTTTGGTGTCATCATATCTGTTCATTTATTTTTCAGTCTGAAATTTACTAAGAGTTCTTTAAAGTATGGAATAATGGCACAAATGGATTGTAAAATAAGAGTAGCTTTCACTGGAAGATTAAAGCAAAATGCAGTTTTCCTCTAGATTTTAACTTTGCTTACATTTTTCCTTTAAATTGATACACTAAACATATTGCAATTAAGTACAACATGAAAAAATGCCCTTGTCCTATCTCCCCCTGCTCTGTTATATATCATGTTTTATTGGGAAAATGGTCAATGTTAAGTCGCTTCAGCATCAATACTGAATATTCATGCGTGTGTGTGTGCACATGCACACTATTTAGTAGGCTGTGTTCAATTGGTTAATTTAAGCAAACTATTTTAAGTGCCACGGCAGTAGGGGTCCTGATACTTTGGTACTGCTTGAAATTACTTCTTAACTTCAGAATAGTGACTTTACACCTAAACCTCTAGCAGGGTTGAGCAGGAATCAAAGAACTATTTTTCCTTTAAATAAGAGTATTTACTAAAATAATATAAAGCTAAATTGAACAGAACTATTACAGAAAATAATTTGGGAAGTTAAATAATATTTTCTCTGTTTTTCCTATTTTCTATTTTTTTAAGATTTTTTTTTGATGTTGGCCAATTTTCTTTTAAGTCTTTATTGGATTTTTTACAATATTGTTTCTGTTTTATGTTTTGGCTTTTTGGCCGTGAAGCATGTGGGATCTTAGCTTCCCAACCAGGGATCAAACCACACCCCCTGCAATGGAAGGCGAAGTCTTAACCACTGGACCACCAGGGAAGTCCCTGTTTTCCTATTCTAGACTTGTATGAATTTAAAATACTCTTTAAGATATTCACATTGTTTAAGTAGTTAAACAAGGAGGTCATCAGACTGAGGTGGCTCTAATGTCTTGGGAGCCTACGTAAGCAAACCAAAACTAAGCCAGAGTCAATGCACTCAAATCCAAGCAAATGAAACTGAAGAACAACCAATCACAAACAGCCAACTAGGCTTTCCCAAATAAGGCAACTCCTTAAGCTATCACCTATCAAATCATTTCCTTGCTCTGCTTCTGTCTAAAAACCTCTCCCCCAGCTCCTCTTGGTAGAATACTCCACCTTTTGTTTGGACTGCCTGATTCTAACTGAGATTATTGAGATTAAAATAAACTCTTGAAAATTTTAATGTGCCTCAGTTTATCTTTTAACAATACTAAATGATTAACTGTATAGTATCTTTTAATGCAATAATGTACGATTGAATGTAATATCTCAACTGAATGTATATCTTTCTGTGATCTCATTTATGTCTTTCCATTATCTCTTAATTATCTCAATTCCTCTTAATAAAAGTTTAAAAGACTTTTGTCTTACGGGTTTTATTCCTCCTTAACAAAATTGGGTACACAGTTTCTTAAAGTTGACCATGAATATATTCTCCTTTTAACTGACTGACTTAAACCTGATCCACTGATTTGCACCATGAATTTCAAAAGGTGGATTAGTGTTGTAGATGTGATGGCTTAATTCTTCCAAAGGTGGTTTGGGATCGGTTACAGCAAACTGAGCAGCAGCATCAATTTCTTTCCTCACTTCAGCATCAATTTCCTTCAATTCTTCAATACTGGCAAGTTTGTTGTTTACCATTTTACCTTTGAGAAGCATGATAGGATGGCTCTTCTTAAATTCTGAACTTCTTCTCATGTATGATAACTGATTCCAGGGTGACTCATACTGTGTCCATGATAACGGTATGTCAGCAGCTCCATCAGTACGGGCCCCTTTCCATATCTACAATAGTCAGCTGCAACCTTAGTTGCCTCCTGAACACAGAACCTCCACTCCATCTACCCTTAGACCAGGGATGAAACTGCCTCTCTTGTAGCAATCAGTGTTGGCTGCTGCTCTCTCAACAGATGTTCCCGTTCCATAGCGGTTATTCTCGCAGATGAAAATACAAGGTAAATGCCACACAGCTGCCATATTATAAGCTTCAGATGTCTGACCCTGATTAGAAGCACCATTCCCATGTAGAGTCTAACACACCTCGTTGTCTCCCTTATATTTACAGGCCAGAGCAATACCAGCTCCCGGCGGTCCCTGAGCGCCGACAACGCCATTGCCTCCATAGACGTTATTGGCCTACATATGCATTGACCCTCCTTCTCCTTCAGCACAGCCACCTCTTCGACCTGTCGGCTCTGCAAGAATTGATGGGACAGAAAGTCCACGAGTACAGCATAAGCTGTGAGCCCGACAGGATGCAATGACATGATCCGTGGGATTTAGCCCAGCCTCAAGACCCACACAACAAGCTTCCTGACCATCACACAAGTGACAGAAACCACAAATAAATTTCTGTTTTTTACAACTGATCTGCCTTCAATTCCATTCGACGAACGGTCTGCATCATCCTGTAGTATCTGAGTCCATCCTCCCGGGTGAGCACTGGGGTGACAGGGGGACCCTCTTCCAACTGATAAAGATCACATTTCTGGGCTTCCCTGGTGGCGCAGTGGTTGAGAGTCCGCCTGCTGATGCAGGGAAACGGGTTCGAGCCCTGGTCTGGAAGGATCCCACATGCCACCGAGCAACTAGGCCCATGAGCCACAACTACTGAGCCTGCGCGTCTGGAGCCTCTGCTGCGCAACAAGAGAGGCCGCAATAGTGAGAGGCCTGCGCCCCAATGAAGAGTGGTCCCCGCTTGCCAAAACTAGAGAAAGCCCTCGCACAGAAACGAAGATGCAACACAGCAAAAATAAATAAATTAACGAATAAACTCCTACCCCCAACATCTTCTTTAAAAAAAAAAAAATCACATTTCTTATTTCTTAATCTTAAATGTAGCATCATTTGAATAGGTACAGGATGCCACAAGCACCCTGTTAGCGGGCTTTTGGGTGACAACAGACAGCACGCTAGGGACAGCAGCAGCCAGCATCTTCCTCACGGAGCGCAGCCAGGGAGGCCGTGAGTCTCCACCTGCCAGGGTCGCCTGAGTCCCAGTCTCCAGTGGACCCTCCACGCCCTGAACGCACGCTGCACCACAATGACCGCGCGCTTGTGGCAGAGGCCACGTCATGCCTCGCGGGGCCGCGGGCACATCCTGGATCAGTTAATTTTTACAGTGCCTTCCAACTGTAAAAATAAGAATAAAGGTTGTTTCTTGCCCTGGAAGACTTGGCTGAACTACACCCTGTTCCTAACTAATGCCATCATCTTTGCTAAAACTTCATAATCTGGGGCCCTTTTCCCTGCTAAACGCTAAAATAATGCTTCCTGAACGTTGTATTAAATGGAAAAGAGGAGAAAACACAATCCTTAAGGCACACAAGAGCTCTGACAGGTTAAGCTAAAGTTATTCTTACCAATATTTCTTTAAAGTCTTTTAAAAAATCATTAAAATATGTATGAATACTTTATCCTACTCCACAATACACCATATTTATTTTAAAGTAAAAATAAAGATGCAAATTATTTGTAGTTTACATAAGTTAAAAACACACACACACTTTTTTTTTAAAGTTGGTGCACCAGAAGAATATGCACATTTACGCTTTGGATTCTAGTGCCTGTGTCTCCAGACTGGTGGTGAGGTAGGGCATGGGACGGTACACAAATCCCTACCTGAGATTAAAAGTCTAAACCCAATAACAAGCTTTGCCTGGTGTGCGAAAATTGAAATCAGGGTTGAAATGATCTAAGGGTAGATGGAATGGATGTTCTCTGTGTTCAGGAAGCAGTCAGGGTTAGAGTAGCTACTAACAAGTTTTTACGTGGCACTTTTCCTTGCCCTTTATTGTAATCCTGAATCCTGTTCAGTTTTATCCCTATTTTCTGACTCATTTTCTTGGAGGGGTGTTGGTCTGTTCCTATCACGTCTTCAACAGGTTTCCCTAGAAAATATCAAGATTCATATGGCTTTGTTTCTTCTTTTTATATCAATCTAAACTGAACCAGTCTTACTCTGGGAAATCAAGAATCATGTTCTTACAATATTTCCTTATATAGTAAACATTAGAAAGCATAACTTCTTATAAAGTGACGCACTAAACAATATGCAGTTTGGACTGAAGGAGAGCAATAGAGTTTGCTTAAGCAGTTGGTTTAATCATAGGACAAAAGAAGTCTTACGCCTAGTATTACAAAGATCACATACCATTTTCCTCTTTTGTGCTTTTGTACCCCGATAAGCCAACCATAAACAGGGATTCTGTTCTATTTAGACTATTAAGCAATTCACCTTAATACATGCTTTGTTTTATATCCTCCACCTGTTTGTAAATAAACAAACACAAAAATCCCTGTTTATAAATAAATTCTCACTCAAATCCCTATGACATGTTCAAAGCAGCTGCCTTCTCTAACCTAGTTATAAGTATTATCATGGATACCTCTTATAGTATTCAGGCAGGAAGAAGAAAATAGCTTGTTAAAAGTTATTATATCTATTAAAACTCACTCCTCCTCCCACCTTCCCAACCCAGCCATCATAAATGGGCTTCATCTTTTTACTCAATTTAAAATTCTGCTTTTGGAATTCATGGTCTTGCTGTGTTGTTTGCTCCTTCTTTGATAGTTAGCCTGTCTCTGCTGTTCTCTTTCATTTCTGCAAGTACTGGAGATCTCCAGGGAGCATTATCTCCATGAGAATGAGAAAAATGACACTGCATGATGGAACAGTAGTGTTAATGGGTCACTGAGTGACAGCTGAGCCTCCTCTCAGAGGCATCAGCCAGGCTAGCACCGCCAGGAACACAAGAGCGATACAGTAAAGTGTGCCAATTTAATCTTGTCACATGTAGCCTGGGCTGCAAAGATAGAGCTCCCCTTAAAAGCCCGGTGTGACAAGGCTAAACCTGACTCATGCCAGAGGAGAACATGCACAGATGCTAATTGCAAAATACCTGTGCTACAGGTCACCACAGAAGATGGCCCTTTTATTGCAACAGGCTCTGTTTAAGTTGATAAATAATAAAATGGGAAACTTGTAGGGACCTTTTGGACATCAGTTACACTCTACAACCTAAATTCAACTTAAAGATAGACAGATGAAATCATATTTACAGACTATGGTGTCAGAGTATTTCCATTAAACTCATTAAACCTGGTGATGATTTTTCTTTAAGTTTAAACCCATCCACATTTTCAAAGTAAAAGTAAAATTTCCAGACGTCAGGTAAAAGTTTAAAACCCCCAAGGAAATCTTGAGCTGTTGAGCCTCTCTTATCTGCCCCTGGCTAG
Organism: Kogia breviceps; assembly: GCF_026419965.1. Classification (NCBI taxonomy): domain Eukaryota; kingdom Metazoa; phylum Chordata; class Mammalia; order Artiodactyla; family Physeteridae; genus Kogia; species Kogia breviceps. The sequence goes on along the minus strand of NC_081315.1, from coordinate 14,901,491 downwards.
ACAGGATTCAAGACACATGGACAACACAGTCAAGGATAGTGTACTTCTCTGTGAATGATTTATTCTTTTGTCTTGTCATTGTTCAATACCATGTTTATTAGCAAACAGAACTAAGAGTCATCTACATGTTCACCACTGAAATGTTTGCAATTAAAATCTTCATAAATTCTAAGTTTTTAATTAACACCAAATCTTAGTTTTAATCTATTTGAAATTAAAGGAAAACAGATGAGCACTTTTATAAGGCCAATAGTAGACTTTGCATTAATTAATAAAAATCCTAATAAAAGAGGAGCCAGTGATTATAGTAGCCATCATTAATGTCAGTGTGACAGAATTTCGCTTTCCATGTGTAATGGCTGATCCTCTACGGGCATTTATGGATTCATACTAAAAGTGTCACCCCCATTGAATCAATAGCATATAAAATATTTTTTAATAAGCAACAAGGAAACACTAAAAAAAGAACAGCATGTTTGAAGAATATTAAATTCCTCCAGTAGTAATTATGTACTTTCACCAAATTTAAATAAAGCTGTTAAAGAGTGAATATGTTCTACATAAATAATATCAGATCTCATTATAAGATTACTGGCAATGTAGTTTTTTCATAGCTCTAAGATTTGGCAATTAAAAGTGATGAGTAAGAGAACTTGGTGAAAAAAATTAAGACATATGTAACTCACAGAAAAATTTTTCCCATTTGGTCTAATTATCTCCCTTGGAGAAAGGGAAAATGTCAGTACCATATATTCTGCAAAATAATGACAACCAAGCAAAGTCCTCCTCTAATGTTACAATAAATGAGCTTAGTTCAGAACAGTTCAGAGCCCTGGGCAAACAATATTTTTCTCTTCTCCTCACCCTCATCCTAATTCTGAAGGATCATTAAATAAAAATTCAGGACAAATTATCATGAAGAGAAGACTTAATTGAAAACAAGAGGGAAAGTGAGGGTGCCCCTCATTCCACTCAAATAATGATGGTATAGAGAAAGGAAAGACGTTATGGGTTAATTTTTAGTAGTGACTAATTGGAGCCACCCTCTTTCTCCTGCTGCATGAGCAGTCATCTGAGTGATCATGCCTACAGCATCCAACCTTTATCCCTAGAGTTTGGGACCAAGGTCTAGCAGATCATGATAAAAGGGGTCATTATACAAAACTGTAAAAGAAGACTTTCCAAACATTTTAATAAGCCCCCTATTATTAGAACTGAAATTGGCCATGGTCAAGTGAGATAAGAAAAGCAATTCATGTATAATTTGGTGTCAAGGTTTACTATGGCCTACTGTTTCAACTAGTAGAGGACTAGTGCAGGTATCAAAAGCTGTGAAGTGATTTCTGCTCAGTACTTTGAGTTGTTTTGTAAAATAAAAATCAATTCAATATATGTTTCTAACAAATCAAAGCAAATTCAAGAAGCCCAAGTCAGGTCTCTGCATTTCCTCCAAAAATTATTATTTACATTTCTTGGGAAAATTTTTTTGTTCACAAGATCTTAATTCTCACATACTTAAAAACCCAGCTCTCAAATTTTCATTCTTGAAATATACATTTATCTTTAGTGGCTTTAATTTTAATAGCAATAAAGTATACACTAAAGGTGATAGTAAAAATAAACTATATATTCAATAGTGAAATGACGGCTTCTCTCCTTTGAACAAAGTCTTTTGTAATATATGTCTCTTAACTGTACATTTTATGATGTTTTCTGTATTAATGCCCTCCAACAACACTTCCTCCTAACAACTTTGGGTAGACTATTACCTTTTCCTAATATCAGTATGTGATAAAATAATTAGCACATTTATTTCCTTTGACTTTGCTTCTTTGAAGATCTGAGTCACTGCACTAAGATTTAAAGAGACAAAGGATATTGGCAAAATTCCAGGGCACTGCTGCCCCCTAGAAGGAAGTTTGAGCAGCACATCTGACCATTACAGACAAATCTTGGGAAAAACAGAGTCTGAGATCTTGCACCCCACTTTTAACAACCTACTGTTGGCTGCATCTTTGTTTTTTGTGCCCTCTTCTTATCTAGGCTTGGGCACAAGGTTGCCTATCACATCCTAAACTCAGATCCTAATACACTTCATGGCTCTCTCCAGAGATCCCTGTGGATATGTAGAGTGATACAAACAAAATTTTCTCAGCAAAATAATATTTTTTTAAATAATGAAGATGAAATTTGAAGCTATCATATGCATTAATCTGAGATTTAAGGAACTACTATAAATATTGCCCAGGCTTGTAAAAATGTTTCATCTCTTTGTTGGAGATATAAAGTTTGCTCATTTGATTTTTACAGAGACAGGTAAGGCAGTTTCTGTCATTCTCAATTTCTATATGAGGAAACTGAGACCTAAAGAGTTTAGATGAAAGGTAAAAACTACAAAGTTAGTAAAAAGTATAATATTAATCCCTTACTTATTCAGCACATATAATGAAGTGCCTTCCTTTCTGTACTAAGTATTAGAAATAAAATGATGATATACAATAAGATTTTCCTCTACTTAATCCAGTTCATATGGAGGTGTTGTGCTGTGACCTCTCCCAGATTTTCTGGCATTGCATGTAGAAAAGGACACATCATCATTGAATGACAGAGAAACAGACACATGAACAGCCGTTATAGAGGCAGTAAGAGTAATGTATTGCATTCGGGCAATGATTACAATGACAGTTTGTCTTTATTGGGATCAATGATGAACAAATTAAAATAGAGTAATGTCAAAAAGTGACACAAAAAACAGAACACTCTAATTTTGTAAAGTTGTGTTGTCTCCTTTAACTTGGTAATACAGCCGAGCTGAAAAGGCACACTGGGAAATATGAAAATCAGGATCTCATAATTATGCAATACATTATGAATATGAATGCAGTTTCTCCAAGCAACCTGAGACAATGCTGTAGATGTTTTATGGAGATTTTTGGGCGTGAGAATCTCTCAGTTCCCACGGACCCACTGTTCATCTGGATTCTAAGATATTTCCACAGTGCCCAGCACTGTAAGTCTAAAAGGCCACCATGGGAGACGCCTCAGAGAGGTTTTTGAATGAGAAGTCTAATAAACATCATCCACGTTGCTAAATGAAGATAGTGTGTAAGAAGAGTTTTTAAGCTCAAACATGTTAGGCACTCATCAAAAGCATCATATTCAGAAAGCAAGATTGTTGGAGGATTGTCAGAGGAAGTTAACAAGCTTCTGTCAGGGCTACCAGCTCTTCCATTCTCTTAGGCCATGAGTGCTGCATTAAAATTTACAATGAACTTCTTCAAAGATTCTTAATCTTGATCTGCCTTCAACTAGCCCTCATCCACCTCATTTCATGATAAAATTACTCTATTTACTGTAAGGATGAATTACACCTTTTTAAGGGATTTCTCATATTTTACAGAATGTTTCCAAATCATATGGAAAATTATATGGAATGCATAATATCCCCAATTGATCTGAGGAGAAACAGACCCAACAAGTTTGATAAGTCCGGCAAACATTAGGCACGTCTTCAAGTCATACATCTAATTCATGGAGAGCCAGCCTCAGTTGATCAAGTGCTCCTTGCCTTCACATACTACACTGCTCCCCTCACCCTAGCTGCCTGTCTTCTGATGAATTTTTACATCTGTTAGAGCTTCCTTCCCACTAATCTTAGCGGAAGAGGAGTGCTCTTCTTATCTAGAAATCTAAACCCCCAGCCCTTGCTAGAGAACCTGCTACTGGCTCATAATGAGACACTGCTCTTACTCATATACCCCCCACCCCGACCAGGGAATCATCAATTTTGTCTTCTCCTTTGGTTTTCTTTCATGCTCATATTTCCTCTGCTCTGAAAGAAGATACCCAAGTCTTCATTGCCTCTTTTAGACCTCATCCCATATTATTCCTTTTATCTAGTCAAGCTCCACAAACATGCAGCTTGTACCCACAGTCTCCATTTACTTTCCCCTAATTGCTTCCATATGCTTCTGCAATCTGTGTCATCAACAATAAGTTGAAATTTCTCACATCAAGGACTTGGCTAAATTTAATGACAACTTCAGTATCATCATTCTCTGGAACTCTCCACCGCATTACATGTGTTTCTCCATGGATATTCCCTTACCCTAACTTGAAAAAAAAAAATGTTCTTATGCTGCTTATACCCTACACTTCATTTCCTGATATCTCAACCTTGACCCAAAAAGTAAAAGTACGTCTAAAGTTTAATACGATACTATATGCTCTATTGTTGACAGTTATATGATTACCCACAGAGTCTCACATGATTTATTGGTTTAATTCTCACCAGTAGGGTACTGCCAACTATATTTTCAACATTAACTTTCCTTCATTCTCTCTAATCTACCGGGGGAAAAGTGTATTTGAAAGTCCTGTAGTTATTTAAACTAAAAAAATTCTAAAATGAAAGAGTTCTTACCTATTACCCATTTGAATAAAAATAACTTCCTTCCCAATTTTCTTGTCTTCATTAGAGTCCTGTTGCTGCTTCATAAACTCAGCATATACTTCGACTATTTTGTCTTTTTAAAAGTTCTATCCTGTAAATGCAGAAAAGCACAAAGATAAAATATTTAAATCATCTCAAGATAATTGCTGTCAAATTTTGATTTATTCTTTTTTATTATTTTTTTATTTCCGATATAATCAGGATCATATTGTGTATTTTATATCTCTTAAGATTTGTTTCTTAGAATTATAGTTATTTTCAAAATAATCAAAAGCTATTTAAAAGATAATTTCAGTGGCTGCTAAAAAAATCTCCATTGTATGGATGTGCCATAGCTAACTAAAATCCTCCCCTAAGACTGAACACTTGTGTTATTACTGATCTCATACTATGTTCCTGGCAGCATGCATTAGGGAAAGGACTGCTTTTTAAAATTTTGTTTATAATGTTTTTAACACAAAAATGTAAGGTGTTCAATGTGTTGATCTCTTTTGTTATAGTTCCACTCTTTGTACAGAATCATGAGTTTATATACTATAAATAACTATTTTATTATTTAGTCTTTGAGACATCTGGAAGTTACCGGATAATGAAGAGAAGTGATATTACAATTTTATTTTGCCCACTTCATTCTCCCACAGTCGTAGATTGAGTAGTCTATATTTTTATTATTTTGGGATGCTAGCTTCATATCTATCTATATATATATATATATCTACATCTCCATAAGCTAAAAATTTTGTTTCTAAGCTCTTCAGTTTTATTATCTTTCAGTTGATCCTTATGTGAACACTTCCCAGTTTTAATTATTAGAGCATAATATAATTACATATTTGATAGACCAAGCCCTTAATCATTACATTTCTTTTTCAAAATCCATTAAGATTTTATAGCCTATATACTATTTCATATGAAGATCGGGGTAATTATATTAAATTAAAAGAATTTGGTATTTAAATAGAATTCCATAAACATATAAAATGAATAGGAGAGAGGTCTCTTTACAATATTTAGTTTTCCCATTCAAGTCTACGCATCTCTCAGCCTACTCAGAATTTGACACACTGACATCATGTGGTTTTCCTAATGAATTGTTTCCTTATCCATTGTTTGTAAAGTTGTTTCTCAGCTTGGGTGATGGTGTTTTTTTGTTTTGTTTTTATTGGAGTATAATTGCTTTACAATGTTGTGTTACTTTCTGCTGTACAGTGAAGTGAATCAGCTATATGTATGTGTGTGTGTGTGTATATATATATATATATATATATATATATATATATATATATCCCCTCCCTCTTGGACTACCCCACCATCCCACCTTCTTGCTATGTTCCAGGCATTTTGCTAAGTATATTGCAAGCAATATTTTACTTAACTGTCACAACAATCCTATGACATAGATAAGATTGCCCTACTTAATTTTACTGATAAGAAAACTTAGACTTTAATAGTAAGTATTTACAGGAACCAAAAGCCAGTAAGTGATAGAAACTGGACTCAAATGCAGATTGTCTAACCCCAAAGTTTTTGTTTTTGTCAATAATTATGGTGATAGCTCTAAGATGGAAACATGTTTCCTTAACACGTTTTGTTAAGGAAATAATCTAAATTTAATCATGGATCCATGCAGGGTATAGTGATTTGTCAATGATGATTTAGAATAATAGGTAGAGAAGAGGAAATTACACATTTATTGTCCTATCAGAGCTTGTGAAGATTCTTGATACAGTTAAAAAGGCACAGTCTATTCTTGTTCATGTCCAAGAATCATCGCTTCCTGTTCTTTATTGCCAAGTGAATAATTTTTAACTAATTTCTCATATGCTTTTCCAAGAAAGAGGTAGTACCTGTTGTTAATCACAAAGCAGTGGTTCTCCAGAATCTTTTTGTATTCAAATAATATAGATCTTCTTGGCTCTATAGTTCCCTAATACCATTTAATTAATTCTGGTTACATCATTACTTATGATGCTGCAGCATATATCCTGCCAATCATAAACACTAGATTCTCAAAAGTTGTTACTGCGCTTTACTGATCATGACCACAAATGTAAGTCTTACCCAAAGTGTGCAGGTGAAAGTAAATGACAATTATATTTCTGGTCATGCTTAATTTACCTTTAGGATGTTTATAGCATAAATATAGAACAACACATCTTCCAAACAGGTCCTCTCTTGAGCAGTTTAGAATGTTATCACTGCATTTCTAGAATGTGATTTGTTTCCATGTGGATTGCATTCCTGTCGTCTACTCCCTGCCACCAGTAAGAGGGGCCATGGAAGGAGTGGGATGAGCCATCATACTCACGCAAGGAATGACTGCCCTGCCTTGGCACAGCTTACGACCGACCAAGAAGAGCACAACATTACATCAATTAGAGGCAAAAGAGGAAATATGTAAGAGGGACCTGATGACATTGTAGAGCAATTGTCTCAAAGTCCCAGGAAGATATAGGAGCAGCCACCCGAGAAGGGCTGACAGACAGGCAGAGTGGAGTTTTCAGAATGGGTGAGTGACCACCCTAGATACAAGTGATGACTGGTTCACAGGGCAAAGAATGACTGCTGCCATCCTTACCACTCTTGGGTGCTGTAGACTGGAGACAGCACCATGCTCATAATGCAGATGTACAAGAGCCAATGCCTGCTCAGTGCTCAAACCCAAGGACTGGTGCTCAACTATGGGTAGCCAAAAGCTTTGAATGTGTCCTCTATCCCATGCGAGTGAGAGTCACACAAAATCAATGTGTCTATACAATTCTGACGGTCCAGTCTTGCTTGGTTCACATCATGCCAGTCAGCAGGAGTGGTATACTTGCCAGTCCACTCACATGGATCTGATGCCCAGGCATGGGGCCCTGGGATAACCCCATAGGCAGATGTTCTGGAGGTCCTCTGGGAATCTGGTCGACCTCATAGATGGGTCAGAGGGCACCCAAGAGAAGATATGGATGGATAGATAGCATATATATATATATATATATATATATATATATACACACACACACACACACACACACATATATAAAATATCTTGTTCAATTTATATAATCTAGTTAAAACATATTCTTAAGTTCCTTATATTTACAGGTTTCCTAATAATCAACTCTCCTAGAATTTCTAGGATAAATCAGATTGTTTGTTAGTGTATTTACGTAATTCATGAACAGATTGTGTGGCCTGATTTTCACAAAAGTCTTCTCTTTTCTGACTGTTAGATAAATTTCTTTTTTGGAAGATTACGTTTGTACTTGCACAAATCTGGATTCCAGTGTTCAAATTTCCTAACAACTAGTCCATTTTTGTTTTTGATAAATTACGTTCATGTAAGGTCGTATTTATTTTTTTACCATCTATGTATCATAATAACAATCGCCAACTTTTATTGAGTGCTTAGCATGTAATGCTCATTGTCTAAACTTTATCATAGGTTATCCAGGTTAATTCTTGCAGCACACTTTTAAGTAGGTACCATTATTATGCATACTTTCTCACAGTGAAAATGAGGTTTATTGAAGATGTTTATCGCACATAATAGAGATTGTAAATAGTGTAGCCAGATTGTGAAACCAATTTAGTCTGAGTCCAGAATTCTCACTCTTAACCACTGTACACTAGAGAGAGAATACTAAAAAAGATAGGATCTCTGCCCTCAGGGACCTTAAGTTCTTGTGCAGGTCTCTGAAAGGCCCAATCAAATTATACTTCTTTCCTGCCTAGATTCTAAATAAATTGGTATATAAGACAAAGGATTCAAAAATGGAGGCCAGGGCTTCCCTGGTGGCGCAGTGGTTGGGAATCCGCCTGCCGATGCAGGGGACACGGGTTCGTGCCCCGGTCCGGGAAGATCCCACGTGCCGCGGAGCGGCTGGGCCCGTGAGCCATGGCCGCTGAGCCTGCGCGTCCAGAGCCTGTGCTCCGCAATGGGAGAGGCCACAACAGTGAGAGGCCCGCCTAGCACACAAAAAAAAAAAAAAAAAAAAAAAAATGGAAGCCAAAATGTCATCAGTAGTTTTGTAAAGTTTCCATTGGAAGATATCTTAGTTTGAGAGCAAATTTGGTCTTCCAACCCAGGAATAAGGAGACTCACCTCCTCAGAAACAGGCAATGCTAGAGCCAGAGGTTGAGGTCATGGAATGGGAACAACAGAGAGGAAGTTCTGCTGCCTGTCGTATGTTCATTCCCAAGAAGCGAGAAGAGCTGAGCCTAGTCTGTCCAATTTATAGTTCCCAATTTTGCCATCTAGATAACACACTTCACCTCTTCTAGGTGAAGAGACTGAAAAGATGGAAAAAATCCAAAAGTGTTCCATCCAATTCCAAGTACTGATGAGTTTCCTCTCCTTTCTCTCTCATCCTTACTGCTCCTTCTTGGCCAGCCTCCTGTTGATTTATTTTCTGCAACTGGGAAATTGTGCATCCTGCTCATTTTATTTCATTGTTTCTATCTTTTCTTTTGTTTCCTCAATGGATGGCTCAGTTCTTTCAGTGTGGACAGGTCATGCTGGTGGTGAATTCTGTGAATTGTGGACATGGGAGTAGAAGAAATACACTTATGCTTGGAAATATTATTCTTCTAAAATGTTATACCTGGAAAACACAAAAGAACAAATCAAACAATTTTTGAAAAAATAATAAAATAAATTCAAATGTTTGTCATGAAATGAGCATATAGAACATAATAGCTTTTATACTGTTTTTTATTTAAAAATATAAAGGAAGAAAGGATACCTTTTACAATATTAACAAAATAGCTTGGAAATATTTTAGTGAGAAATGTTCTTATATGAAGAATTCCAACAGAAGAACATAAAAATTTATGAAAAATGGAAATGTACATCTGGTTTGTGGGTAACAAGACATTATTTTGGCTATGTTCGTTCTTCTAAATTTAATAAATGTTATCTAAAACAAAATAACATGACTTTCTTGAGGGGCTAAGAAGGGAGATAAGGAAATAGGAGTAAAGTTTAAAAATTAAACTAAAAAATTAACCAAGGGAAAATTTCCAGGGATGTCCCAAAAGAGATTATTAATGAGGGATTGTCTCTGATCTGGATTTAAAATATTAAAAAATGACAAGTAACTAAAGCATTTGGTCTCTATAGAGTGAAAGACCAATTATTCAAGCTAGAGTAAAAATATAGATGTTTATATATATATATATATATATATATATATATATATATGGGGATTTAGTATATGAAAAATATAAAATACTATTCATAAAGAAATAAGGATGCTGGAACATGGTCTTGGGCAAATGACTATACACCTAGGCAAAAAAAATTAAATTAAAAAATGAAGTTGGCAACTAAACATGCTATTGTACAAAAACCAGCTTCAGAGTGATTCAAATATTAATTACAAAAAAGAATAACAATAATAAATTCTAGAAGAAATTGTGATAAGTGGGGAAAGAAGGTTGACATAAAACCTAAAAACAACAAAGAAGGGGGAAAAAACTAATAAATTTGACCAAATAATTACTTTAATTGCAGGAAAAATATCATGACATAAAAAATTGCAAAGTAAGAAAAGTATGTGTAATACATGAGATTTAAGGAGCTCATTTCCTTAGTATACAAAGAACAAGTTATAAAAAGAAAAATAATGAAAGTGAACATAGCAAAGGATTCATAATAAGCAAAACATATAAAAAGTGCCAAGAAACATTTTTTAAAAAACCATTGGCTTTCCTGACTGTCCAGTTGACAGACAGCAGATAGTGGGACTTCTCAGCTTAAATAAACTTGTGGACCAACTCCTATAATAAATCTCATTGTATTGATATCTATCTATATCTATGTCTATCCTATTGGTTCTATTTCTCTGGAGAACCCTAATACCACTGTATATGAAAACTTTCATTCTCTCAAGTAGAAGACTCATCAGGAACCCAGGTTCCTTTTAGGTCTCTGCTTCACCATCTCTAGCATGTGGTCCTTGTTTTTATACTTCAAGGTGGTTGCTACATCTCCAACCATCACATTTACTTTTCAAGAAGCAGTATGGAGGGAAAACAAGAAAGAACAAAAAAATAGGTGAAGGGCACATGCCAGATATCATCTAAGGAATTTTCCTTGAAATTACACACTTTTCTGTTTACATTCATTGGTCCTTAAGTAGTGACAAGGTCATGTTTAATGAATAGTAGAGAAGGTGGAAAATAGTCTTTCCATTGGGCACATAAATAAAATACAGGATGCAATTACTAAAGAAGAAGAAGATGAGAATGGATTTTGGTATACATAACTATTAGTTTGTCACCAAATAAATTAAATTAATACTAAAGTCTACTCTGTTACCAGGGCTAAAAATTCCTTATCCCAAATCGTGTCCTGTCACCTTTCTAATATACCATACTAGATATTTTGCAAGAGAATGAAAGAAGACAATAAGAAACTGATAATAAAAGCTCAAACAAATATGAGGACAAGGTAAAAAATCTTTCCCTCAATTTTGGCCAAAGAATGCAGACACATTTCAAGAGAGTTTATTTAAGAAGTGGAGTAAGTACAGAAAAGTATTTAGGTTTAGCCTCAACAGAACGCTAGTAAATTTTACAGAATTAAGAACTGTTAACCTGAACTAATAGGAGAAACCTCTAGTAAGGTTGAATTGATGAATTTTGGTACTGTACATTTAACACATCAGGGGAGGCAGATGGTGGAAGGCTCCTATGTCTACCATAACCTCTCTCAGAAAGTGGCTCTTGAGAGTTTCATGGCAGTCACCCAATCTTACTTTTTTCTCTTCTTTCTAAGTTGATACATTCCAAAATCTTTTAATGTCTATTTTCTCTCAGCTTTGAGTCCCTAGCACTTGGTGCAGCATTCCGGGTGAGGTTTGTCTAGTAATACAGCTGTCACCATTTCCTGTGAATCGACAATTTAGTCCTGTGCCCAGCTGCTGCTGCCACTGACTCCCTTTCTGAACTTAAGCTGCTGTTGAAGCTTTTGAAGTCTGGGTCTCCGGGGTTGGGAAGGAACAATTCCACAGTCTTGTGCTTCTGCTGACTTTGCCATTTCTCCACTTTTGATGTCCATGAAGTTTTGGGGAATACTCTATTAGAGCATGGGGAAAAACTGTAGCCCCAGTTATAATGACCAAATCACTTTGAACCACACCCAGTAGTGATCTGAGTAGTTTCCAACTGTTCCTCCAGATTTTCCTTCTTGGTCCTGAATTCAGAATGGAATTTTGGGCAGCTGACCTAATGCTATTTACCTAGACCTCTGTCTAATAACTTAAATCTAGAGACTCCCGAGGGCTCTCCAGCACGTAAAAGCTTACCCACCTTTGAGATTTGAGAAAGCGTAGTTCCTTCCTCTGTTGTTTAAGAGACCCATAACTGGACAGACTCTCTTTCCCACAGAGGTAGCTTTGTCTCACCAGTGCCTGCTCAGGAAAATCTCTGCTTGTTAAGATCTTGAAGCCTGAAGCCATCTATATCATGAAGACACAGCAGTTTTGCTGAGGCTTATGCTCTGTCTGATTCTCTTTCTCAGGCCTGAGCCTTCACTAAGGTCTCTGTGGCCTCAGTTCCACTTGCCAGGCTACCTGTGTCTGCCCACTAGCTAACACCTAAGCATCCCTTTACAAGATTCTGTGTCTGGCTTGAAAGCATTTTATCCAGGCAGCAGAAATTGAAATCTAACTGCACAAATGAAAAACCCGAATCAAAATACTTTGTCCATAACCAAAGGCGTGGCCACACCAGAAGCCTTGTTACTTTGTTTATATTTGCTTATTTTGTTTTATTTATATTTTATATATAAAATATATATATATTTATATTTATATATATATATATATTTTTTGTGTGTGTGTGTGTGGTACACGGGCCTCTCACTGCCATGGCCTCTCCCTTTGTGGAGCACAGGCTCCGGACACGCAGGCTCAGCGGCCATGGCTCACGGGCCCAGCCGCTCCGCGGCACGTGGGATCTTCCCGGACCGGGGCACGAACCCATGTCCCCTGCATCGGCAGGCGGACTCTCAACCACTGAGCCACCAGGGAAGCCCTATATATATATTTTATATATTTATATATTTATATATATATTTTATATATAAATATATATTTTTATATATAAAATATTTTATATGTATATATATATTTATATATTATATATATTTATATTTATATTTTATTTATTTATATTTGTTTATTTTGCTCTCTAAAATTTTGCTTCCTGTGACTTGTTTCTTAAAGGAGGTCTGGCCTAAGAAGGAAATGATGGGTTTTGGAAGGGGAGCTAACAAGTTAAAAGTTTGAAAGTGTATCAGATGGAAGCTAAATATCATTTTTATTATTGGTAGAAGATGCAGTTTCCTGACAAAAGTTAATGGGTTTGTGGATTGTAATCCACAATTAGGCAGACTTAACCCCAACACCTAGCAATACTGTGAAGTTTCCCTAAAGAGGAGCAGGATTGTAGGCACTGCATTTCCAAGGGAGGAAATCTTAACAGGATCCTTGGGTTATATTTTCCAAATTTACAAATCAAAGGAGCCTTTTGTCTTCCATAAGGGAGAATGAGTAAAGGAACATTCTGAATGCTGAATCAGAGGTCAAGAATGTCACACTTCTTTAATTCTCTTTACTTAGAAGAACACAACAGAAATAAAGATCCCTGCCCCTCCCCCAATAATTTTATTTGGCCTAATATTAAATAACCAATAAAATTATTTACTTAAAATTACAGAGAGCTAATATAAATTTTAATAAAGGACTTGATCTATTCTCTCAATCAGTATTTCTCAATGGGGACACTATTTGCATTTTGAGAGGGACAATATTTCAATGTGCAAAACTGACCTCCCATTGTGGATCGTTTAGCATCCTGGTCCTTGAGCGCTAAAAGGCAGCGACACTCAGTGCAGCAGACACTAGTACAATAAAAATTGCTTCTATATGCTCTGAAATATTTTCTAAGTGGCGACGTCTCCCCCATCTGCACCTTCACCTGCTGCAGGTGATCCAGAAGAATTCTCAGAGAACACTCCCCTCTGAATTCTGAAATACGAGTAAAAATTGGATTAGTGGAGATACATAATTGTTTTCCAAGCAGAAGAAACAATATGTTGAATGTCCCTAAGTCCCAGAGGAGCATGGCATATCAAAGAACCAAAGAACAGCTCTGAGCTTGGAGCTGAGACACTGGGGAAGTGCTGGCAGAGGAGGCTGGTGATGCATGCAGGGACCCACATCTCTATTAGGTCTTTATTAGTGTAAACCACTTGCAGTGGTTTAATAAGGGAATGGCATGATGAGATTTTTGTTTTAAAGTCAATCATTTTATTGCATGATTCTCATTCTCAGTAAATTCATTTTCAGTTAATACTCTTTGCACTAGCTTGAATACCTTTCTAATTCACATGGCTTTTGTCTTTTGTGTATATATATGGCTTTTTGCTTATTTGTTTGTTTTAAGGGATTTTTTTTTGCAAACAGATTAAAGGCATTTTATATAAAATGAAAACAAAGCATCTTTTAATTACCCACACCTTCACTCCTCACTGAATTTCACACCATGTTATTGCATATGAGATGAAAATGAACCCAATTGTTCCATACCACACATACTGCACAAGAGCCTCATTCTCACATTACTTAGTCTTTAAAACTTCAGGAAAGAAAGCTTGATAGACCTGCTGATGAAGCTATTCAGTTAATTAACAAACAGTAAAGTAATAAAGAATTGTTTTTTTTTTTTTTTTTTTTTTTTTTTGCGGTATGCGGGCCTCTCACTGCTGTGGCCTCTCCCGTTGCGGAGCACAGGCTCCGGACGCACAGGCTCAGCGGCCATGGCTCACGGGCTTAGTCGCTCCGCGGCATGTGGGATCTTCCCGGACCAGGGCACGAACCCGTGTCTCCTGCATCGGCAGGCGGATTCTCAACCACTGCGCCACCAGGGAAGCCCTAAAGAATTGTTTTAATTGTGCACTTCTACACTCCCACCCTGCGGACAGGTCCTTTTTATAAAATATCTTAAGTGCTGACAAAAAAAGAAAAAAGAAATCACGAAGGACATTATTACTCCAAAAAAGTATGAAGAAATAGACTGGACATTTCACATTCCTTCATTTAAACATTTAATGATGGAAAAACCATTTTATTTTTAAGACAAGAGATGGTGATTAACCAAGTAACAATATACACCTTTATACAATATGTATGGAAAAGTACTACTTTATGCTGCTTGTAGAATGAAGTCATTATGTTCAATGGAGGGACTACAATTTCAATATATGTGGTAAACCATAGCAAGTTCAAGGTTAATTTTTTCCTTCCATTTAACTAAATTCATTCTAATCGTCTGTAGTACTCCTCTTGTAGTTTCAGATTCATCCTTTTACTCTTAAGTGATTACATAGAATAAAGAATTTCCCAAAGGCTACAAAGCTGTTTTCAAATAAATACCTGACACAGCCTTCAGTATTCATTATATCAGTTTTTAGGAAACCAAACACATAATTTTGCAGTAAATTTAGGGTCTAAACTTAACTTAAAATATTTTAATTCTCAACATATGCTTTCTCCATAGTAATTATACAGCGCGTAGAAACTTTGCAAAACATACATTTTGTAATCCTCAGTTTGAGATGGTTTTATAGAATAAAAGAAATATCTAAGACTGCATCACGTTAAATAGGTGGCTGAAACCAGCAGCAAATGAGCTCCATGGAGAATATAAACAGTTATCATTTTATCTGAGGAATGTTTCAATGCAATTCCATATATTGCCTTCCTGAGAATGCTGAAAATATAACATATTCAACAGTAAATTCACTCAATAATATTTATTGAGAGGATGTTATATGGAAGGAGGTGTAATCAGAGAGGGACTGTAGACTGCAAAGACTTTGGATCTTCTTTTTAATAAGCTGGGGTCACTAGAAAGTTTGAGGAGAACAGAGACAAATTAAAAGTTCATTTTAAGAAGTATATTTAAAGAATTGCTTATAGTGAACCTTAAATTTAAAAGGTAAATTAATAACAATTGAAAAAGAATTAATTATAGTACTTACAGACTTTCCCTGAAAAATACATTGAGAGCTATACTTTGTTACTATTTAACAAAGAGTGACTTAGAGGAAAATAAAGTAATTTTTAAATCTTTTTTTTCAATAACAGTAACAAACGCCATAGCCTTGACTTCTGAAAACTACATTTTAAATGGGATGGATATTTTTAATAAGTTCTCCCCACATTACTTATTAATTAGAACTACCAATTTGAACACTTCCTCTGTGCCAATAATTATTGTAAGAGGAAGGACTTTTCAGTTTATAGGGAGAATTAAAAAAACCAGTTTATTCAGATGTAATGTAAAATGGATTTAAAAGAGGTATTCATCAGAACATGTGGGAGCTTAATATTTTGAGTGGTTTTGTCATGGGAGAATCTTCTCCAAGATTCAGGCTTCTTTTGAAGAAACAATTGTATTGATCCAAATGAAGTATGTGTGTGTGTGTGTGTGTGTGTGTGTGTGTGTGTGTGTGTGTGTGTGTGTGTGTGATTCAGAAGGGTAGGAATGGGCAGGAGAGTGAAAGTTAATGGAGGTGAGAAAGGAAAAGTGTCTTAGAGTGAGCAATGTACACAAAGACATGGAGGACAGTATATATAGAATGCAACATTTTACTTATGGCAGTAGAGTTTCAGGAACTGAGTGGCAGGAAAATGAGCAAGAGTTGCAAATTGCATATGAGGAGACTTCTACTATACACCAGGGAATTTAGAATCTTCTAACCTTACAAGATTTGATGAGACATATAGTACTAAAAACAAAATGACATGATAATATTTGCATTGTAGGGAGATCATTCTGTCTTTATAATGTCTTTGGTAGGACAGCCAAGAAGGTGAAAATCAGTTAAGAGGATACTCAATCATCCACATAAGAAATGGTATAGTCTTTAATTAAGACTGCCTGGTAAAAAGGGATGGAAAATGATGGACATTGCTGAGAACTGTCAAAGAGGCAAAACTGACAAGACAATGTGCCAAAATGGATGTAGTTGGTGAGGGCAGGTGATGTCAAACTGGACATCTCGATTTCCAGCTTATTCAAATAGGTGTGTGGTGGTGTCATTGATTGAGATAGGAAATAAGAAGGGAAGAAAAAGTTTTAAGCTATAAGGTCAGCAAAATTAAGGATTTGATTTTAGACAAGCTAAGTTTGACGTGCTGTGAAGCAGTTAGATTATCTAGTAGGCATCATGTCTCAGGAGAAAGATCTGAGCTGGAAATACAGATTTGACTTTCAACGGTATGGGCATGTCAATGAGTTGAACTGGAGACATAAACAAGCGTTAAGAGCATGGACATTGACACTATAGGAAAGATGAGATCACTTACTGAAAGTGTGTTCCATAAGCAAGAGAAGAAAATTTAGGCTAGAAACCTGGAAAATGGGATAGGCAATATTAAAAACACAGGAAAGGGAAGAGGAATCCTGAAGAGAAGACAAAAAAAAAAAAAAAAGCCATGAGGGAGGAAAAAGGCAGAAGAATATGGAATATGTTGCTCTACAAACTAAAGAAGACAATGTCAATAAGGAGGAAAAGGATGAACACAGTCACATTCTATAGGGAGGGTAGGACGGACAGGGTCAGTTTTTCTTAAGGGAGAATCTTGTATTTACAACTCCATCTTCTCATACAGTTTTGTTCTATCCTACAGAAGGCCTAGTACATTACGTATGTATCTAAGTGCTTAGAATGACGATAAGTGTAATATAGCCTGCATCTTTTTAAGGCAAATATTTTTGAACACTTTAATTAATGATATATATTTTTATATGTGGCATAAATACAGTAACATTTTCTGACCTTTAAACCTGCATATATATTTTTTATATAATATATAAAACATATGTAGGTATATATACATATATATACATATATATTTATATATATTTGTTCTGACCCTTGAACCTGGAAAAAATATCTATAATATATCCATGACAGGCTAGGCTAGTTACATTTATCTCGATAATAGTAATAATAAGCTTTCTTATTAGGCATGATTCTCTTCATTGATATACTGACTATGATTTTTCATATTTACTTCTTATATTCATATATACATGTATTCTTTATTTCATGGTACACATATAGTAATTCTGGAAACTGAATATTCTCTGTTTACTTATTAAATAAACATTAACTACAAATTGCCAATAGTTTGGTCAGACTTCCCTGCAGATAATCAGGAAGTTATGACTCATCAAACTCACTTATAATAATAACTTAATAATATCAAATAGAATGCCAGCTAGTCCATTCAGTGAAAACTTCATTAACATTTTTAAACTAAGTACTTGCATTATTGCTTTTTTTAAATATTTAAACTTGCAGGACTTATTCCTGTAAGTAAGTATTGTTAACAGGATTGCAAGCAACTGTTTGCCTTTTAGTCTTATTTGGTTCTCAGTATTCTTACTCTTGATTTGGGTGAAGGAGCTACGAAAGACATTTTAAGATGGGGTTGCAATAAGGGTTTGTAATTTCCAATGGTCAAAGGGACTCGTTATAAGAGCAAAACAGGCTGGGTGTAATGAAACAGGCTCTGGATCAGACCAGTGTACCAGGAACTTGTGTCTAGCTGAAGAACGAGCAGGCAACATTTGTTTTCCCCATGCTATGTTTTAAAAATAATGTACATGAAATACATTCACTAATGGTTACCACCAAGAATAGGAATATTTCTTTGGGGTATAATTCAAGTTCATACATAATGTCAAGTATTAGACATGAGGTTTTGTCTTTAATATCACCTTCTATCTTCGGTACTTACATTATGCTTGGTTTTCCTCATGGATTGTGGCATTTGGTATTTTAATTAAATAATGTCTTTCATCATTCTGTTCTAACATGAGAAAAGTTTGACTATATAATTATAGGTTTCCATTCTATTTTCATTGCTTAGATTAAAACTTTATTCTAATTGGATATCTTGCAGAAAGAATTATAGGAATGAGTTTGAAATGGTTATAATTATAGTGGCATTTAGGTTAAATAGTGGGGAACACATTTTCCAAGTTTAAAAGTACATTCAGTTCTTCAAGCGTTGGAGATTCAGAGTATTGGACTGAAATGGGTGTTGTGCTCTTTGGTTTGCTATTGTTGCTACACTTTTGTTCAAAAATTTTAAAAGGACTAAATTAGCTGTATTCCAGGAAGAAAAAATTTTAAACATAAATTTAAAATATTTTAAATATGCAAAGCCAATATTTGGGGTATAGGTAGCCTCTAGGACACTCATGTCTGATTTCAAAATGCCTGGTACTTATTGTGAGCTCATTCCTATAAAGGGTCCCTTGGCTACTTGGTGAAGGTTAAAGGAGAAAGTGTTTGTCTACTTTAGAAGGTCTGCTGCTGAGTCTAATTGTGAAGTAACGGGGAAAGGTCTCCTTTTTAGTTCCCAGGATGAGGTGTGGAATTGTCTACTGCGGATGTTTAAGTAATGCTAGAAGGAGACTTGCTGTCCCATTAAGCCCCTTTCCTAGATTGGAGTTAAGAATGAGAAGCTGTGTTTCATTAGAAAAGGATGCATTTAGGGATTTCTTCCCCAGAGCATTTCAAAGTTCAATGCTTAAGATTTTGCCTTGGGATTTGGCAAAGAACTGGGGTTCGTTTCCATGCCTTCCATTATAAAGTACAGGAAATAAGTCCTTGGATTTTTCCCACTTTCTTTTTCATTCCACCCTTGTATGCCCTATATCTTCCTGCTTTTCCTAGACCTGCTCAACTCTAGGTATTGAAAAATTTCACTCACTCATACTTTTCAGACTTCAGCCTCTGTCCTTCTCAATTTTCAGAGGCAATCATACCCACGCTTAGGACATTAGAGAGTGGATAGAATTAACAATTAATCTCACAAGCCCAGGCTACTCCAAACCCAGCAAGCTGCAGAGCTTTACTATCCATCCTGCTTTCTCCCATCCTCCCAGTCATGAGGACTTGGCCAGAGGAGTGGGCTTCTTCCCATTCACTGATTTATATTTCAGTTCTTCTTCTGGGACAAGAAGCTTTCTATGGAGCTTAGGCTTTTTGGCTACAGTTTTCACAACCTAACTCTTGTCCCAGTTTTTCTATAGGGATTATTTCCTATTCCTATAGCCAATGCCTGTGGGTCTGCTCTGAACAAGAGTAGAGTTCCTGGAATAAACAATGTGCTGGCTGCTTGATGCTTCAGTAAGACATACTGTTGTTAGGAGATTCCTGTTGCAAAGTCCTATATCCCAACTGCATGGATTGGATGCCAGGGTTAAGAACACAAGCCTGGATGATCCCTAATCCACTCCATCTTATCAGCAATTATTTAAATTGGCAGCACCCTCACACCTATGCCAGTGCTACAGGGGAGGTAGCCCGCTACCACTCACCCCCTGCATTCCTAGATGGTTGCCTACATGTCTACCAGACAATTGGCTAAGGTTTCACTGGCTATGCCCTTGTCACCACCCGAGGTTTTAATAAGAGGTTAGGAACTAGCTAAGAGAGCAAACTAACAACACGTGAATGTGGTTACTCCATCAATAGGCAGAAGTTGTACCTACTAAAAGTACACATAATTTAAGATTTTGAGCTCTTAAAATAACAGTAAAATAATGCCCTCCTTCCAAATTTATCTCCATCTTCCCTTCTTTCAGCCCGTAGAGAATTCCTCACAATCTCCTTCCATTACAAATATGAAGACTTTTCGTTTCCTCACACTTCTGCACATATTCTCACTGTTTTTCTCCTATTACTGCATTCTACTCCATAAACATTGCACATGATAAAGTCTAGAAACTTCTCCAGAGGGTTTACCTTTTAAAAATGGATATAGGTCCAGTTAAGTCAACTTAGCTGATTGCAACCCAAGCTACTACATAAATTCTATTTTCATGTATGCTCACTTCTCATACGGCAGCACGTTTACAAACTCACTGGTGAACAGAATTGAAGAGAACTCTGCTTTATATAGTAGAGAAAATATAAATAAAACAAATGTTAATACGTTCCTTAGAAATATCTATGTGCATATCCCTATCCATCTAAATTTATGTATCACTCCATATCTATTTATATCTATTTATCTATCTATTTATCCATCCATCTATCTATACACCCATACAGATAAAGATATACTTCAAAAAATTGGGGAAGCATATGTAGTTACTGCCAATTAGCAGAAATAACAGTCTTACCAGTCAGATGATCACAGCCAAACTCAGAATCCAGAGGATGGTGCAAAGTAATAAGTTACTGATTCCAGATTAGAATCCAACTTGAATGGGTGCCTAGAAACAATTTCTCCCTTGGTCTCCATTCCACTTTCTTTGGCAACTCCTCTGCTCTGGCCTCTGTCATAATTCCATCTTGCTGCAATCCCCTGAAATCTAAGCTAGAGTGATAAATTTACGGTTCCAACCTCATATAACATAGTGGATTCCTACATTCTTCAAAGTGGAGCAAACACAAGAAAAAAATATATACTGAAAAAAAAAAAATCCCAACACAACAAAAGAAAGTGCCACCCAAAACAACAACAACAAAGCTTCTCCTTTGCTCATATTGGTCACCTGCCTCCATAAACATCACATTGACTTGACAACTTATTGTTCTAAAAGGCCTCCTTAGTGGATGGAGGGGAGAGGAAGTGGAAAAAGAGTTAATGAGACAGTAATGCAGAGGACTCTCTTATTTAATTATGCTTCTCTCTCTCATCACTCTATCTCATTCTTTCTCTATGTGTTTACATGTAAACAATACATTAAGCAAGCATGAAATACAGATTATAATAAAGTTGCATTTTAGTTTTTCACTGTCCTTTTATATTCAGTGGTGGTAATCTTGCCCTTCCTTCTGATGACAATTTCTGTGTGTCAAATTACCTTTTTGCCCACTTACAGACCATACTATCGTCATGCTTAGTCAAGAACAGAGTATTAATTTGGAAATTATAATGTCCATTTCATGACATAGGGACATAGGGACATAAGGTCATTTCATGACCTTAGTTTACCATTCATCTTCTTCTCTCCAGGCTCTCTGTTAGTCAATATGGTATCTCTGTGGAAATCAGGAAAAAGTACCCTTCTCTTAGCACACCAGAGTCCCCTGCCAGGACTTGGCCAATGGAACACCGGCTGAATTTCAGTTCCACGTCACCTACTCAGTGGATTTAGAGTACACTATGATCAATGCTGAGGGTAAGCTCTGCATAGTCATATAATCACATAGCTCAGCCCTGCTTCCTTCCCACAGTGGGAAGGTAGAGCCACAGTGCTTTTGCTATACACTATCTTCCC
This sequence comes from Kogia breviceps, assembly GCF_026419965.1. Lineage (NCBI taxonomy): Eukaryota > Metazoa > Chordata > Mammalia > Artiodactyla > Physeteridae > Kogia > Kogia breviceps. Next base: position 14,879,731 of record NC_081315.1, on the reverse strand, counting down.
AGTCACCTCTCCCCTCAACAAACTAGTAGCTGTTTCACTTAAGGTCAAAAAAATGTGGAGGAAGGACAAGAGTAAAGGGTAAAACAGTACATACTTAGCTGTGCAACTCTGCACTCTGACCACACCGATGGTTAAAAGCTGGCTCTTCTTGTGAGGGGCTTTCCAAGGGCCTGAATAGGTTCCATGCTGAGCCCCTCTCTTCTGAAGTTCCTTTAATCTTGGCAGATGTTCTCTATTCTGTGTGGTCATTTGAATGCCAGGGCATCTTAGGCCTACATCCTTTTTCTGCTGAGATCCTCTTGCAGAAAAAGCCCTGATAGGCAGGACACACAATGTTCCCTCAATGTTTCTTTCACTCTTGGGCACAGAAATATAAATGCATCTTTTGCCCAGAGAAACTATAGGACTTCAGACCACCAGATCCCAATGAAGCAGCACCCTCCTCACTTAGCCACCAAGCACTTATTTTTCTTGCCCTCTAAATTTCCGAGGCAAAAGTCAGATCCCAATCCACGGTCCATTCCAACTTTCAGTCAGGATTCAGGCTCCAAACCTCTGTGTCTGCCAACTTCAAGGAATACATTTCAAAGTTCTCTAAGTGTCCCTTCCTGAATCCTTCTAGCTAGACTTAGCACTAGAAGGTAGCTACACCTCCACCCCCTTACCCTCAAATGTGTGAGATATAGTGGGAAATCACAGAAATGCAATCACTGTCTCCAAATAAATCTCTTTATTGATCACTTCACAAAATCATTCTTATATGATAATGATGTTTTAGATTTTCCAGGTGGATATGGGATTCAAAAGCATGAAACTGGCTCTGGCTAATGCCTTTGAAATTCTGTACAGGTTGCTTTGTCTCTTTCATTTGGTCTCTCAAATTGGTACTGCTGTCAAAAATGAGGCAGAAAATGTCCCTTTCTTACATACCTGCTAAACACACTTGGCATGTGTGTCAGTCAAGAAAGATAAAAAAATAACTCCCAAAGCTCAGTGTCTTAAAGAAACAAAGGTACTTAGACCTTGCTCTTGTTTCGTGATCTTTGGCTGGGGCTCTACTCTGTGCTGTCATAATCTTCACTCTGTGAGCTCACGGTTCAGCCACTACCTAGAGCTTTGAGAGCTTCAGTGGCAGGGGGAACAAGGAACATGGTACTGCACACACTAGTCTTATTATCCTTCAAAAAGAAAGTGATGTGAACGCACTTGAATTGAACAGGCAGAGAAGCATAATTCTCCTACAGAGAGGACACAGCTAAGTAGTTAGTTTTATACACTATCACAGCACTTTAGCCACTCTAGTCTTGGAGGGAATCCAAAGAGGAGTTCAGTGGTCTAGTCACTGGTTATATGACAGAATGGCAAATGGTCAGATATGAATCAGGAAAGAAAACTTTACTGATACGGACTAGGGGCTTATATATCTAATGGAGCAGGTATTTTAAGTTCCTTTTGCAAAATTTTCCTTGCTTTTATATATTATAAATATACTTGTTTCAGTGGTTATGCTGCCTGAGTACTCAATGAGGTTAAGGAAAAACATATAGGCCATAGGAAAAAAAAAAAAAAAACTATTACACACCTACTATGAGAAAGACATGGTCATAGTCACTTCACATAGTTAATATAGCTAATTCTTCCAAAAAAATCTTGTGAAGTAATTATCATCCCTGTTTACATATGAAGAAATTGATAGAGATTAGGTGATTGCTGAAGATTGTTAAGACAGAGCCAGAATTCAAACCCAGTTCTTAATCCAAAGACTTTGTCCTCGCACTAGACCACCAGTGGTTATTTCGCTGGGACATACTCTCTTTTTTGGTATTCTAACTGTTCCTAGAGGATTCCTTAGATTGCTCTTCCTAATCAGGATTCAGTAAATCAACTTAAATACAGCAGGGGGATTTTTGTTTTGGTGGGAGTGGTTGTTTTGTTTTTAAACATGGCCCAGTCTACTTAATTAACCAGCTAATGAGCATTTTATACTATTCAAAATGCTACTTATTTCCATTTGGAATATGCAGAGCCATCATATATCCTATTTTCTAAGAAAAAAAATTATTGAACATAATAGAAATTAGTAGGAGGCTAGGAAACAGAAGATTCCAGCTGACTCTACCCTCTCTCCTTCATATGCTCTCTTTGAGAGTCATATGCCTAAGTGAAGGATAAAATCATGAAATTTTAGAGTTAGAAGGGACCTTGAGCTCGTATGGTAAAATCCCCATGTTTGACAGGTGATATAATGAAGGGTTAAAAGTTCAAAGACCACTAGTGGTTAGGGTAGTCATCCTACAATATGGCCATGAATGATCCTCATCTCCTGGTATTTATGCCCTTGTTTAATCCCCTCTCACACTGAATCAAGGCTGAGCTGTATAGCCAGCATTAAATGGTAGATGTTACAGTGTATAATATTCAAATCTGGATCATAAAGGCATTGAAGATTTTGCCTTGATCTCTTAGATCACTTGCTCCAGGTGAATCCAAACACCATGTTGTGAGGACACTCAAGAAGCACCAAAGAAAGGATCCACTTTGTCAGCACCAATTTTCCAGCCATGTGCATGAACCCCTTTAGAAATGAATTCTCCAGTCCCAGTCAAGCCTTCAGATGAGTGCCAGCCCAAATGACATCTGACTGCACTTCATAAAAGAGCCACAGCTGCCCAAATCAACTACTTAAAACTTCCTAGCCTGTATATCCCAACCTTATGAGATAGTAAATGACTGCTGTTGTTTTAAGTCATAAATTTTAGGATGATTTGTTGTGCAGCAATAGATAGTTGATATAGAGACTTACTCTAGGACAGGCAGGTCTTTGGAGGGAGATATACAAGTAGATTTCTGGCCATCTCCTCAATTCCACCACGCTGGGATTTGATGTTAGACTATTGTGAGTTTTTGCATGACGAATAGGACCATCTTCACGTACTTATATCTGCTCTGTTTCATCTTCTTTCCAGAATATTTATCATAGCATAAAATTATCCTATCAGTTTTCCTACTTAAAAAAAAATAACTATTTTTCCTTTTACCCAACATTCTTCTCCTGCTATCAACCCATTTCTAAGATCTGCTTTATAGGAAAACTCTTCAATAGAATTATCTATATTCATTGTATCTGTTTCCTCAGTTCCAGTTTGCTCTTAAACCCACTCCACTCATTCTATTATCCATTCTTCTCTGAAAATGTTTATAGATTACCAGTGATGTCCATGTTGTTAAACCTAATGGACAATTCTCAAGACATAATTTACTCAGCTTTTCTATAGCATTAGAAAGAGTAGATGATTGACTCCCTCTTGAAATGCTTTCTGAACTAGGGTCTCCAGACACCACACATTCCTGACTTTGTTCCTACTTTATTATCTCATTTTAATTTCCTTACCCTTCCTCCTACTTCTGACTTCTAAATGTCAGAGTGCCCAGAACTCAGTTCGGACTTTTCTATCAACATTCACTCCCTTGGTGCTCTCAGCCAGGCCCATGGCTGCCCACTCTCAAATACAGATTTCTTGTGCTCAACTTCCCCATCAGCTCCAGACCAATATACCCACTTCACAGCTGCACACAGATATCTAGTAAACCTAGCACATTTAATATGAACTAACCCAAACTCTTGATTTCTTACCCTAAGCCTGCTTGTTCTCAGCCTTTTTACCTCAGCAAATAGAGTAAGTAAATCAGGTCCTCCTCAGTCTTCCTCACTCACTTGGGTGAACATCCTCCTCAGTCTTCCTCACTCACTTGGGTGAACATCTTGTTTTATTGTCATTATATAATACCACCCCAAACCACCAGCCATTTACACTATATCTACCTATTAAATATATTGTGAATAAAACCTCTTATAACTGCTATTGCCACTGCCCTAGCTAAGCCACCTTCATGTCTTCCTTGGATTACTTAATGTAGTGGTTCCAACTGGTCCTTTTGCATCCTTCCTCATTCCTCTAGAGTCCATATTCTGCAGAGCAGTTAAAGGGATACATAAAACTCTCCAATGGCTTCCCACTATAATTAAAATTAAATCTCTATCATGTACAAGCCTCCAAGATTTGCCTGGTTCTAACTCTAATATCATTTCTTCCCTCACTCCTCACTCTGGTTCCATGGCTTTCCTGTATGTGAAACACACAAAACAAAATCCCACCTCTAGACTTCACACCTCATGTTCCGTCTGCTGGAAATGATCTTCCCCGTATACTCACATAGTTTACTCCCCCATTTCCATCTAATTCATCTCAAAAACATCTCTTTTTAAACAGGCCTTTCCTAAACACACTACCTAAAAATCCATGTCTCTCATCCTCTACACTTTATCCTGATTTGATGGTCTTCATAGCATGTATAACCTTTATATTATATTGCCCGTTTATTTTATTCCATGTTTTCCTTAACAGAATATAAACTCCACGAGGGCAGGGACTTTTTTTCTTCACCAAGATGTAACCAGTGCCTAAACTAGCTCCTGACACATAATATACATTCTATAAATTATATTTTTGAATGAATGAGTGAATTAATGCTTACGTGAGTCCTCAAGAGTTCACTGCGGCAAGTAGATTTTAAGTGTTCATCACTGTATCTCTAGCGTGGAGTCCTTTGGCACATAATGGGTGCTTCATAAATATTTATCTAATAAGTCACTAGAAATGTGATGATCCTAGAAACAGGCATAAATCCAGAGTAAGTGGGAAGTCAATGCCTTACCTGATGCAATGCAATTGCTCCCTCTGAACGTCGTGCCTAACTCATTAAACCCCAAAGAGTACATTTTGAGGAAGTGAATAAATGTCCTTATAAACAAATGAATGGACAATTCGTCCTAGAAAATATTTTGACAAGAAAGAAGAGATAGTTACCAATTCCACATATAGCAGAATAGTCTAAGAGGATAAGAAGTGAGAAAGATTTTATTTGGTTACTAGGAAATTATGAATATTTTCCAAAAGAATAAATTTAATAAAATGATTGGGGCAGAAGCCAGCTCATGTAAGATTAAATGAGTTAAAACACAGTGGTATTAAAATCAGACAAAATTTAGAGGAGGTTGTCAGAAAAGGAAGAATAAAAGGAGAACAGGATAACTGAACAGAAGAGTCATTTAACATTATTTTACAGTCAGGATTCATGGTTCCTAAGCATATTTCCATGCAGAGATTGTAGAAAGTGACAATGCCTGTAATTTGAAATGAATATATCTTTCCCTAACTGTTGTCATGATCCTAGGCAACAGACTGAGAATATCTAACTAAAGCAAAATCCCTTTCTAGGGAAGGTGTGATCTAAACTCATCAGAGATGTATGTCCTCCCTAACTTGTCTCTGCCTTTTGTTATGTTTATACCACAAACTAATAGGGGTAATTAAGGATTACTAGTTGAAGAAGGATTTTTCAGTCTTTTTAGAAGCTATAGATACTAAGCAACGTAAATTTAATATATGAGAAACAATAGTTTGTGGTATGTAGATTATATATCTTTTATTTTATGATCTACAGTAGTTTAGAAACATTAATTTACTATTTCTTCTAATACCTCCTCAATATTAATCATATCTCCAATGAGATAATTTAGTTCAATATATTTTTATGTTATTCCTTGAATTTTTGAAACTCAAGGTGACACAGAAAAGTTTTCAGAAATCAAGTTGCATATTATGCCCAAAGCATAATATTTGCCATATGGTTAAAAGTGAATTTTTATGATTATTTTTAATTTGGGGGGGCAATGAACTTTTGAAGTCTCTAGTTCTAATGTTTTCTTAGAAATAAACGGCCAATTTAGTATAAACAATAAAACATAAGCTCTTTGTTCTCAAAGATTAAACATATACACTTAAGTGAAGTTGTATTTGAAACAATATGTGATACATATATATTATAATAGTAATAACTTGTTATAAAGTAATAGTAATAACAGCATCTAGGTCTACAGGCTAAGCATTAAGGGAAAGTCAATATGGCCATTAGCATCGTAGTTTGTGTGTAACCCATAATTTGTATGTTTTTTATTTTGATATTATGGAACTTTATTTTTGTTTAGATATTTTAAGGCAATTTAATATTTTCTGGGCATTATAAGGTAGATATACACTCTACTTATATAAAGTTATTGAATAAATACTCTAAAGCTTCTATCAAATGTGGCTTCAGATTTGTCATTAATTTTCTATTACATATAAGGAAATCACTGCCCTTGTAGTAATTTTCCCAGTGAGATACAGAGACAAACTTTTCACCTTTATTCTATTGGAATCTTAAATAAATCTATAAATTTTTGTTAGCAAATAGTGATTAAGTCAGAGTGGTGGTCGGTCAGCTAAGTGCATGGTAAAGTTAAATGATCAAAAAGCTCATATTAATACTGAGGTTCTAAGAGGCTAGGATTCTACCTAAAGCAAAATTTTAATAAAGTAGAAGATATATTAATTTTATTTTATAAAAAGACTCAAATCTACTTACCTAAAATGTTCAGATAAAATTTTTTGTGTTTTTTTTTTCTTATTAAATGTATATGTAGATGTCTCCAATGTTCATTTGCATGCTAGCTGATATTTGGTCATTTTGTGGGGATGGAATTGCTTATCCCAAACATTTCACCATTTCATGTATTCCTTAGTCGGTCAGGTAGGAACTACCATCTCATTTTACAAATGGAGCAACTGAGATGAAGTGAGTTGTCCAAAGACATATACTTGGCAAGAGGCAGAGGCAAGAATCAGACCTGAACTTCTGACTATGGATCCAAAGTACTTTACTCTACTCAGCCTCCTAATTGTTTCATGATGATCCCACCACTCTAATAGTGAGATTCTGCCCAGCTGAGAGTTAACAGAAAAATGGTAATGGCTTAAGACAGAAGAAAAGTCTGCTTTCAAGAGTCCTTAGCTGGAAGGGCCACTGGTTTCAGTTTCAGAAGCAGCAGCAAAATTTCCTTAATTGTTCTGCCTGTGCATGTAGACAAGTCATCTTTATTTTGCATGACTATGTGCCAGGCTAAAAATATCTAAAGAAAGGGCATGAGGGAAGGAAATCTGCAGTCTCTGACACAAAGAAATATGGAGACAGATAGATAGATAGAGATATACAGTTTTTTCTTCTGTGTCAGAGACTGTGTCATATATTTTATATATTATATATTATAGGTATAGTGTTATATGTATGTGTGCGTGTGTGTGTATATAGCTATATGGATAACTTGGAAGCTATCAACTTTCAGGTTTTAAAATTGGACATCATTTCTTAATTTGGGTTGTAATAAAATAAGCTCTTGCATTATCCTTGACCAAGATTCAAACTAATTTTTCTTTGAAACAAATGAAAGTCCCCGACTTGTTTGATAATATTTTATACAGCTTTCATTTATTTGCCTGTCTTGGCAGAATAAAGGAACAGTAATGCTACCACCTATGGTATACAGATAAGCAGCCTGCAGTGAGAAGGCTCAAAAGGAGTGCTCCTCCTCTTCCTGCCCTTGCCTCCTTTGCGCTGTCGGGGGAGTTAGGCAGAACACCTGAAGCAGCTAGTTGCTCCCTAGCGGTTAAAAGAATATGAGTCGCTGCTCTGCTTGCCCAGTGGTTCAAGATGGCCCCAAATTCTTTTAAATGTGCTCTCTCTTTTGGAGATGTTTATTGCAATTTGTTCTTTAGTCTTAAGAAAGCAGAAAAGTTAATTCCAGATAGCAGGGTCCATTTTTTTAGAGCCCCACAGGAACACGTAAGGATGAGAGATTAGCAATCATCATACTTAAAAGACAATATGGTTTTCCAACTCCACAAAACATTTTTCCTTCCTAGCACCAGCTGCTTTTTCTTCATTTATGTTGTGGAACTTGCATGCCATTCCTGGTACAGTTTGAGCAACTTCTATGAGACAGGGATTGTACTGACTTTTTGCAACAAAAATTTTTATATTAAAAACTAGCCCTTAAAATATTACTGACTTGCAATGGGAAATGGATTAAAACAACCCAAAAGAAAATAAGTAGCAATAATATAGATATTTTATACTAAATCACAGTCTTTGCTAGACATTTTAATAAAGGGTTCATTCTATGCAGTCAGAAAATAATATGGTCAAGCAAATTTTGTACTAACTTCCACATGCCACATGGAGGCTTTAATTAAACTGTCTTGTGAGTCACTGAGCCTTTATGAATTCCAATCATATTGCATTGTGGGAATATGACATTTACTTCTTTACACCATTTTGACTTTTTTCAATTATTACCATGAAAAAATTTATTGAGCAAATGTCACTGCAAAAGAAGCCATGGCCCAATAGTGGTCATCCTCCAGGTGGCTGGTACTGACTGCTTAAAAAATAGCAATATAAAGAAAAGGCCAGGAATTTCCTAATGTGACCTTTAACACCCCGAAATGGTATCCTGATCTTGCTAATTAAGTAACTTGAAAACACACACAGGGAACCCAAAGGAAAAAGCCAGCTTGGTCATTTGTGAAAATCCAAGAATTAATTTTTGCCTTTGAATTCTCTTAGGCAACATAGAGTTATTTTCATGCATTAAAGACCAAATCTACGCTTGCTTTCTTTTGATATTCATAGCACAAAAGATGTCAAACTTATGCTTGATCTCTCCTAGATACAATAATATATGTCACTGACCAGTAAAGTTACTGAGTCAAAGCCATCTGCACAGTTCCAGTTCCCTCAGCACCTGATAAGAGCAGGTTATTCTTTATATGTACAGAGCCTGACAATCTTTTAGTAACAGGGCAACTTTTCACCACTTTGTGGATGCTGAGAAAAGAAAAATATTACGAGTGTTTAATGAAATGCACCATGACTTTGCACTAAGATAATCTTATTTTCTTATAAGATAAAAAAAGAAAAAGCTAATAGATTTTAAAGAGGTGAAATAAGGGCATGTTTTTAAGCAATGTGCAAAGTAAACATCAGGTAAAATACAAAGGCTGGAAGAATTGATTATGCCACTTGTTTGCTCTCCTGTGGAATATAAAAGAAGCAGGGGCATGCTCTGCTACTCCTTGCATGTAGAAACGAAGCTTGGAAACAATATACTGACATCTCTGCCATGCAGATAATTCCAACAAGCTAATGTGCTGAATCAACTACTGCCATTTAGAAACTTTCTGGGTCTACTGATTGACAGCTATAGAGTGTATCTTCATGGTCTTCTCTTTGCAAGCCAATTTTAATAAAAGGAAATATAATTACATGGAAGAGAATGAGGATCAAAGGCTGAAAAGAAAATGGGGCAAAAACAAGAAGATAAAATATCAAAGATGCTTCATCAAACATGAAAAACAGCCAGAGGATTACTTCAGTACTCGTTACAGGATGAAAGACACCCATGACCACCATCACGTGGTTAGACACCTCAGCAGAAATACCGACAGATTGCATGTAACATTAGATGTTTAGCACATTGTTTTTGACAGTTTCCATTAATGTATTCTTATCATTACTCTGTCTTAATTATCACAACCATTCTTATCGGCCCTGATCAGATCACCAGAGACTAGAAAAGCGCAAGCTCACTGACATCTGACTGAATGATTAGTAATTCTCAGCACGAGTATCAAAAGGGGAGTGGTTAGCAATTGTATTTTTATTGTATATGCATTATTGCTACAATTCCAAGCTCATAAGCTCTTCAGTTCCAAAAGAAAAAAATACTCCTCCAAGCATATTCTGCTTTAGACTTCAAGAAAGTTTCTTGCCTCAGCCCAGAAAAAGCACCATATCTATAAAAACTCTGTCAAAAGTTATAAATATTTCCGTATTTTAAGGAAAGATCCAGGAGCATCAGAAAAGGTAAGGCAGTAATAAAATTTTCTGGAAGTGTTTTATTTATTAATACATGTCTTTCAATAACTTCAAATATTACTTTTTTTAAGAATCTGAAAAACAATTTCTTTTCCTTTTTTTAAAAAACATCTTTATTGGAGTATAATTGCTTTACTACGGTGTATAACTTTCTGCTTCACAACAAAGCTATACATATACATACATCCCCATATCTCTTCCCTCTTGTGTCTCCCTCCCTCCCACCCTCCCCATCCACCCCTCTAGGTGGTCACAAAGCACCGAGCTGGTCTCCCTGTGCTATGCAGCTGCTTCCCATTACCTATCTATTTTACATTTGGTAGTGTATATATGTCCATGCCACTCTCTCACTTTGTGCCAGCTGAGCCTTCCCCCTCCCCCTATCCTCAAGTCCATTCTCTGGTAGGTCTGGGTCTTTACTCCCATCTTGCCGCTAGGTTCTTCATGACCATTTTTTTGTTTTGTTTTTTAGATTCCATATACATGTGTTAGCATACGGTATTTGTTTTTCTCCTTCTGACTTACTTCACTCTGTATGACAGTCTCTAGATCCATCCACCTCACTATAAATAACTGAATTTCGTTTCTTTTTATGGCTGAGTAATATTCCATTGTATATATGTGCCACATCTTCTTTATCCATTCATCTGTTGATGGACACTGAGGTTGCTTCCATGTCATGGCTGTTGTAAATAAAGTTGCAATGAATATTTTGGTACATTACTCTTTTGGAATTATGGTTTTCTCAGGATATATGCCCATTAGTGGGATTGCTGGGTCATATGGTAGTCCAATTTTTAGCTTTTTACGGAACCTCCATACTGTTCTCCATAGTGGCTGTATCAATTTACATTCCCACCAAAGTGCAAGAGGGTTCCCTTTTCTCCACACCCTCTCCAGCATTTACTGCTTGTAGTTTTTCTGATGATGGCCATTCTGACTGGTGAAAGATGGTATCTCATTGTAGTTTTGATTTGCATTTCTCTAATGAGTAATGATGTTGAGCATTCTTTCATCTGTTTGTTAGCAATCTGTATATCATCTTTGGAGAAATGTATATTTAGGTCTTCTGCCCATTTGGGGATTGGGTTGTTTGTTTTTTTGATATTGAGCTGCATGAGCTGCTTGTAAATTTTGGAGAATAATCCTTTCTCAGTTGCTTCATTTGCAAATATTTTCTCCCATTCTGAGGGTTGCCTTTTGTATTGTTTATGGTTTCCTTTGCTGTGCAAAAGCTTTTAAGTTTCAAGAGCTCCCGTTTGTTTATTTTTGTTTTTATTTTGATTTCTCAAGGAGGTGGGTCAAAAAGGATCCCGCTGTGATTTATGTCATAGAGTGTTCTGCCTATGTTTTCCTCTAAGAATTTGATAGTGTCTGGCCTTACATTTAGGTCTTTAATCCATTTTGAGTTTATTTTTGTGTATGGTGTTAGGGAGTGTTCTAATTTCATACTATTACATGTAGCAGTCCAGTTTTCCCAGCACCACCTATTGAAGAGTTTGTCTTATCTCCACTGTATATTCTTGCCTCCTTTATCAAAGATAAGGTGATCATACATGCATGGGTTTATCTCTGGTCTTTCTATTCTGTTCCATTAATCTATATATCTGTTTTTGTGCCAGTAACATACTGTCTTGATGACTGTACCCTTGTAGTATAGGCTGAAGTCATGGAGCCTGATACCTCCAGCTCCATTTTTCTTTCTCAAGATTGCTTTGGCTATTCGGGGTCTTTTGTGTTTCCATACAAATTGTGAAGTTTTTTGTTTCCAGTTCTGTGAAAAATGCCAGTGGTAGTTTGATAGGGACTGCATTGAATCTGTAGATTGCTTTGGGTAGTATAGTCATTTTCACAATGTTGATTCTTCCAATCCAATAACATGGTATATCTCTCCATCTATTTGTATCATCTTTAATTTCTTTCATCAGTGTCTTATAATTTTGTGCATACAGGTCTTTTGAGTCCTAGGTAGGTTTATTCCTAGATATTTTTTTCTTTTTGTTGCAGTGGTAAATGGGAGTGTTTTCTTAATTTCATTTTCAGATTTTTCTTCATTAGTGTATATGAATGCAAGAGATTTCTGTGCATTAATTTTGTATCCTGTTACTTTACCAAATTCATTGATTAGCTCTAGTAGTTTTCTGGTAGCATCTTTAGGATTCTCTATGTATAATATCATGTCATCTGCAAACAGTGACAGCTTTACTTCTTCTTTTCCAATGTGGATTCCTTTTATTTCTTTTTCTTCTCTGATTGCTGTGGCTAAAACTTCCAAAACTATGTTGATATAAGAGTGGTGAGAGTGGGCAACATTGTCTTGTTCCTGATCTTAGTGGAAAAGTTTTCAGTTTTTCATCATTGAGGACAATGCTGGCTCTGGGTTTGTCATATATGGCCTTTATTATGTTGAGGAAAGTTCCCTCTATGCCTACTTTCTGGAGGGTTTTTATCATAAATGGGTGCTGAATTTTGTCAAAAGCTTTCTCTGCATCGATTGAGATGATCTTATGGTTTTTCTCCTTCAATTTGTTAATGTGGTGTATCACATTGATTGATTTGCATATATTGAAGAATCCTTGCTTTCTTGGGAGAAACCCCACTTGTTCACGGTGTATGATCCTTTTAATATGCTGTTGGATTCTCTTTGCTAGTATTTTGTTGAGGATTTTTGCATCTATGTTCATCAGTGATATTGACCTCTGGTTTTCTTTCTTTGTGACATCTTTGTCTGATTTTGGTGTCAGGGTGATGGTGGCCTCGTAGAATGAGTTTGGGAGTGTTCCTCCCTCTGGTATATCTTGGAAGAGTTTGAGAAGGATAGGTGTTAGCTCTTCTCTAAATGTTTGAGAGAATTTGCTTGTGAAGCCATCTGGTCCAGGGCTGTTTTTGTTGGAAGATTTTTAATCACAGTTTCAATTTCAGTGCTTGTGATTGTTCTGTTCATATTTCCTATTTCTTCCTGGTTCAGTCTCAGAAGGTTGTGCATTTCTAAGAATTTGTCCACTTCTTCCAGGTTGTCCATTTTATTGACATATAGTTGCTTGTCATAATTTCTCATGATCCTTTGTATTTCTGCAGTATCAGTTGTTACTTCTCCTTTTCATTTCTAATTCTATTGAGTCTTCTCCCTTTTTTTCTTGATGAGTCTGGCTAATGGTTTATCAATTTTATTTATCTTCTCAAAGAACCAGCCTTTGTTTTATTGATCTTTGTTATCGTTTCCTTCATTTCTTTTTCATTTATTTCTGATCTGATATTTATGATTTCTTTCCTTCTGTTAATTTTGGGTTTTCTTTTTGTTCTTCTTTCTCTAATTGCTTCAGGTGTAAGGTTAGGTTGGTTATTTCAGATGTCTCGTTTCTTAAGGTACGATTATATTGCTATAAACTTCCCTCTTAGAACAGCTTTTGCTGCATCCCATAGGTTTTGGGTCATCGTGTTTTCATTGTCATTTGTTTCTAGGTATGTTTTGACTTCCTCTTTCATTTCTTCAGTGATCTCTTGGTTATTAAGTAGTGTATTGTTTAGCCTCCATGTGTTTGTATTCTTTACAGATATTTGTCCTGTAATTGATATCTAGTCTCATAGTGTTGTGGTCAGAAAAGATACTTGATATGATTTCAATTTTCTTAAATTTATCAATGGTTGATTTTTGACCCAAGATATGATCTATCCTGGAGAATGTTCCATGAGCACTTGAGAAGAATGTGTATTGTGTTGTTTTTGGATGGGATGGCCTATAAATATCAATTAAATCCATCTTGTTTAATGTATCATTTAAAGCTTGTGTTTCCTTAATTTCATTTTGGGTGATGTGTCCTCTGGTGAAAGTGGGGTTTTAAAGTCACCTACTATGATTGTGTTACTGTCAATTTCCCCTATTATGGCTGTTAGTATTTGCCTTATGTATTGAGGTGCTCCTATGTTGGGTGTATAAATATTTACAATCGTTATATCTTCTTCTTGGATAGATCCCTTGATCATTATGTAATGTCCTTCCTTGTCTCTTGTAATAGTATTTGTTTTAAAGTCTAGTATTTCAGATATGAGAATTGCTACTCCAGCTTTCCTTTGATTTCCATTTGCATGGAATATATTTTTCCATCTCCTCACTTTCAGTATGTATGTGTCCCTAGGTCTGAAGTGGGTCTCTTGTAGACAGCATATATATGGGTCTTGTTTTTGTAACCATTCAGCCAGTCTATGCCTTTTGGTTGGAGCATTTAATCCAGTTACATTTAAGGTAATTATCAATATGTATGTTTCTATTACCATTTTCTTAATTGTTTGGGTTTTTTATTGTAGGTCTTTTCCTTCTCTTGTGTTTCCTGCCTAGAAAAGTTCCTTTAGCATTTTTTGTAAAGCTGGTTTGGTGGTGCTGCATTCTCTTAGCTTTTGCTTGTCTGTAAAGGCTTTAATTTCTCTGACAAATCTGAATGAGATCCTTGCTGGGTAAAGTAATCTTGGTTGTAGGTTTTTCTCCTTCATCACTTTAAATATGTCTTGCTATTCCCTTCTGGCTTGCAGAGTATCTGCTGAAAGATCAGCTGTTAACCTTTTGGGGATTTCCTTATGTGTTATTTGTTGTTTTTCTCTTGTTGCTTTTAATATTTTTTCTTTGTATTTAATTTTTGATAGCTTGATTAATAGGTGTCTTGGCATGTTTCTCCTTGGATTTACCCTGTATGGGACTCTCTGTGCTTCCTGGACTTGATTAACTATTTCCTTTCCCATATTAGGGAAGTTTTCAACTATAATCTTTTCAAATATTTTCTCAGTCCCTTTCTTTTTATCTTCTTCTTCTGGGACCCCTATAATTCGAATGTTGGTGCATTTAATGTTGTCCCAGATGTGTCTGTCACTGTCATCAATTCTTTTCATTCTTTATTCTGCTCTGCAGTAGTTATTTCCACTATTTTATCTTCCAGGTCACTTATCCATTCTTCTGTCTCAGTTATTCTGCTAATGGTCCCTTCTAGAGGACTATTTCATTTATTGTGTTGTTCCTCGCTGTTTTTTTGCTCTTTAGTTCATCTAGGTCCTTGTTAAACGTTTCTTGTAATTTCTCCATTCTATTTCCAAGATTGTGGATCATCTTTACTATCATTATTCTGAATTATTTTTCAGCTAGACTGCTTATTTCCTCATTGTTAGTTCTGGTGGGGTTTTTCCTTTCTCCTTCATCTGCTGGGTGTTTCTCTGTCTTCTCATTTTGCTAAACTTACTGTGTTTGGGGTCTCCTTTTCACAGGCTGCAGGTTCGTAGTTCCCATTGTTTTTGGTGTCTGCCCCCAGGGGCTAAGGTTGGTTCACTGGGTTGTTTAGGCTTCCTGGGGAAGAGGACTAGTGCCTGTGTTCTTGTGGATGAGGCTGGATCTTGTCTTTTTGGTTGGCAGGCCCACTTCTGGTGGTGCATTTTGGGGTGTCTGTGAACTTATGATTTTAGGCAGCCTCTCTGCTAATGGGTGTGGTTGTGTTCCTGTCTTGCTAGTTGTTTGGCATAGGGTGTCCAGCACTGTAGCTTGCTGGTCATTGAGTGGACCTGGGCCTGGCATTGAGATGGAGATCTCTTGGAGATTTTCACCATCTGATATTACTTGGACCTGGGAGGTCTCTTGTGGACCAATGCATGCCCACGTCTGGTGGTGTGTTTTGGGGTGTCTGTGGCCTTATTATGATTTTAGGCAGCCTCTCTGCTAATGGGTGGGGTTGTGTTCCTGTCTTGCTAGTTGTTTGGCATAGGGTGTCCAGCACTGTAGCTTGGTGGTCGTTGAGTGGAGCTGGGTCTGGCGCTGAGTTGGAGATCTCTTGGAGATTTTCACCATCTGATATTACGTGGACCTGGGAAGTCTCTTGTGGACCAATGTCCTGAACTTGGCTCTCGAACCTCAGAGGCACAGCACTGACGCCTGGCTGGAGCACCAAGAGTCTGTCATCCACATGGCTCAGATTAAAGGAGAAAAAGAAAGAAAGAAGAGAAAAAGTAATATAAAATAACATTATTAAAATAAAAATAAAAAATAATTATTAAAAAAATTTTAAAGTAATTTAAAAAAAGGAGGAAGGAAAGAAAGAAGAGAGCAACCAAACCAAAAAACAAATCCACCAATGATAACGAGCACTAAAAACTATACCTGAAAAAAAAAAAATCGGACAGACAGAACCCTAGCACAAATGGTAAGTGTAAAGCTATACAGAAAGAATTACACACAGAAGCATACACATACACACTCACCAAAGGAGAAAAAGGGAAAATATATATATATATATATCGTTGCTCCAAAAGTCCACCTCCTCTGTTCGGTATGATTCGTTGTCTATTCAGGCATTCTACTGATGCAGGGTAACATCAAGTTGATTGTGGAGATTTAATCCACTGCTCCTGAAGCTGCTGGGAGAGATTACCCTTTCTTTTTTCTATTCACACAGCTCCTGGGGTTCAGCTTTGGATTTGGCCCCGCCTCTCTGTGTAGGTTGCCTGAGGGCATCTGTTCTTTGCTCAGACAGGACGGGGTTAAAGGAGCAGCTGCTTCTGGGGCTCTGGCTCACTCAGGCTGGGGGGAAGGAGGGGTACAGATGTGGGCCGAGCCTGCGGTGGCAGAGGTCAGAGTGACGTTGCACCAGCCTGAGACGCGCCCTGTGTTCTCCCGGGGAAGTTGTCCCTAGATCCCGGGACCCTGGCAGTGGCGGGCTGCACAGGCTCCCAGGAGGGGAGGTGTGGAGAGTGACCTGTGCTCGCACACAGGCTTCTTGGTGGTGACAGCAGCAGCCTTAGTGTCTCATGCCCGTCTCTGGTGTCCGCGCTAATAGCCGCGACTCGTGCCCATCTCTTGAGCTCGTTTAGGCAGTGCTCTGAATCCCCCCTCCTCGGGCACCCCAAAACAATGGTCTCTTGCCTCTTCGGCAGCTCCAGACCTTTTCCCAGACCCCCTCCCGGCTAGCCATGGCACACTAGCCCCTTCAGGCCGTGTTCACGCAGCCAACCCCAGTCCTCTCCCTGGGATCTGCCCAAAGCCTGAGCCTCAGCTCCCAGCCCCTGCCCGACCTGGTGGGTGAGCAGAGAAGCCTCTCGGGCTGGTGCGTGCTGCTCAGCTCCAATCCTCTGTGCGGGAATCTCTCCGCTTTGCCCTCTGCACCCTGTTGCTAAGCTCTCCTCTGTGGTTCCGAAGCTTCCTCCTCTGCCCCCCACAGTCTCTGCCCGCGAAGGGCTTCATAGTGTGTGGGAACCTTTCTTCCTTCATGGCTCCCTCCCAGTGGTGCAGGTCCTGTCCCTATTCTTGTCTCTGTTTTTCCTTTTGCCCTACCCAGGTACGTGGGGAGTTTCTTGCCTTTTGGGAGGTCTGAGGTCTTCTGCCAGCATTCAGAAGGTGTTCTGTAGTTGTTCCACATGTAGATGTATTTCTGATGTATTTGTGGGGAGGAAGGTGATCTTCACGTCTTACTTTGCCATTTGAAGCTCCTCTGGTACAAGGTGGCCATCCCGGTTTCACATCAACATGATCTCAGGCACAAACCTCCTTGTTTATCCATTTTGTCTTTAAGTTACTTGTTGAAACAACTGGCCCGCGGTCCCCAAGACTGTTGCAGCTTCAGCTGCTGGGGCCCCTCCAGAGCCGGCAGCCTCAGTGAGGCTGCCCTCCCCTCAGGTTCCAAGGCAGTTCAGTGATGGTGGAGGGAAAAGACCCAGAGCCAGGAGTTCCAGCTCTGCCTCAAATATTACTTTTAATCACAGCATGGAGAGTTTGCAGGAATCTTGAATGAAAGAAGAGTTGATGCATTTACTTTAAAGCTATACTACTTTCTGTAAAGAAAACAAATATAATATTGATAAAATCATTAATTTATAATTTATGTCTTACTCCCTTCTATTAATAATTTAAGGTGACCTCAAGAGACAGAGTCAGTGGTGGTATACACAATAACAAAATATATGTCAGAAGACCACAGACCCAGACTGAGAGGTGGATACTTGGGAAAAGCTAAAAATTTGACATGTGTTGAAAATGGTTTCCTTTAAATATTTACTAAACATTTATTAAAAAGAAACCCTGGGTACTTTGTGAGAAAAAGTATTAATTGCAGGGCTTACCACTCTACTGTTGTCCTTAAAAATTTGATTCAGGCCCAAATTCACATACTTTCTGCAAGCAAAGCCAAAAACCAGCAGTGAATTGGACATATGCACTTTAATTTTTACTTATTTTAAAATACTATCTCATTTTATTTTGTTTGTTTTTTTGGCCACAGGGCTTGTGGGATCCTAGTCCCTACCAGGGATCGAACCTCTGCCCCCTGCATTGGAAGCACAGAGTCTTAATCATTGGACCACCAGGGAATTCCCAGGATATATGCACTTTAGAAGGCAGTTCATCATCTGTGAGATAATAGAAACATATATGTGTGTGTGTATATATATATTTATATATTTAATATATTTATATATATATAAATACATATATATATATATTTATATACATAATATGTGGGATATATGTATCTCCCAAGTTCCTGACCCAGGGCTCCTAAAACCCTTGTAAATTCCTAAGTGGTAAGAGCACTAGGAGCACCTTTTGCTTGAATGAGATGTGACTCTGGGTGGGCTCTTGGATGGAGACTGGTCACCAGAAAGGCCAAGCCATGATTAGAGGTTGGGATTTGCAGCCCTATTCCCCAAGCTTCAACTTTTCCATAGTGGGGAGAGAAGATGGAAATGGAGTTAATAATTGATCATGCCTGTGTGAGGAAGCCTTCATTAAATCCCAACAGGGTGGGGTTCAAAGCATTTCCAGGTTGGTGAACACATCAGCACCAGGAGGATGATGCATCCCAAAAGCTACAAGGACAGAAGCTCCTGCATTTGGGCTCTCCCAGACCTCACCCTATGTATCTTTTCACCTGGCTGTTCAATTGTATCTTTTAATAAACTGGTAAACACCTTATTTCTTACATACATATTCCACTCAACCGGCTCACCATAAGTTGAATTATTGCTATCTCATTTTTCCACCAAAGTGATGCTTTGGAACCACTGAGATTGTTCCTCTGGGAAATTGGCCTTTATTGACTTCTTCAATATGAGTCTGAGTTCCAAAATACAGGATGGCAACCCATAAAGAGAGAGCTGGTCCTCAAAAAGAATGTACAACAAAATCTTTACTTGCAACTTTACTCTTTAGTGAATTCTTCACCCAGGATCCATAACACTTGCATTTATTTTATAGGTAAACTTTCTTGTCCTGCCTACTACTCCCATACTTTATTTTTTACTTTGAACAACCATTAACCAGCTCCTAATATTATAGTTCCTATGGGTCTCATCCAGAAAAGCCTTCAAGAAGGCACAGGTTCTGAGGTGAGAAAAGATGACACAGAGCTGAATTTATTTGAAGACACCACCATGCCCCTCAAGACAAACACACAGTAGCAGCATGGGCCTACTGAGGCCTACTGTGGGGAAAAGCAAGGATAGAGGCATTTATTTCCCACAGAGCATCAGGTTGGGTAGCAGGGATGGTGGTGGACCTGGAAAAATATTCAGTTATCAACTTGATCTTTCATATCACCTTTAGATTGGGTGCGCTTTTCAGGGCTGCTTTAGCGTGAATGAAAAAAATAAAAATAGACTTTCACTGAGACATTCTAACAAAGCAAAATACACTCAAAGAAGAAAACTTATCAAAAAAGAGATTACGAATGATAATGGGTAAGAAGATATTGCCCAAGGAGAAACCAAAAAAAAAAAAAAAAAAAAAAAAAGAAAAGAAAAAGAAAAAGCCAATCCATAAAGGGAGGAATATTAAGGAAACATATATTTTAATGGAAAATAATTGATATCATGTTTAAAGTTAAAGGAGAACAGAATAAATGTTACTGGGCTTTTTGACCAGCAAAATGAAAAAGTTATTAAAGCAATACCTATTTTAAAAAAATCACCTAAAGAAATTAAACAAAGACATTGAAATTAACCAGTAATAGTAGAATGACTGATGTCTTATTTGCTTTCTCCCAAAAGCGGACCCTGAGACAAGGATTCAGAATGAGTGGGTTCATTGGAAGGCTGAAGGGAACACCCACAGGAGCATGTGGATGTGAAACAAGGAAGGGAAAATGCCAATGAGGGACTGCATTATCCAGCCAGCCATCCCTGTGGATAACTGAAGCTTAATCCTCATAATGACATTTGGGAGCCAGTGTAGAACACATAACCTCAGACTTAATCTCTCCAAGGAGCAAGGAACAGGGGATAATTGTTTATCAATTCTTGTCAGTCATTGGTTGAGGCCTGGCCCCAGTACCATTCATTACTCTGCACTTTCAGCAAGCCAAACAAGAGACAATGTTATGTAGTTCCAAGAAAAAGCTCACAGCAAAGCAACGTTGCCTGACCAAGTGGCAAGGGCACGGAATATTGGTGGGACACTAAAGGCATCTGTCACAGAGGCCTTACAGGGCTTAACCAATGCAACAGACTCTATTAAATGCTGTAACTTAAATCTATAAAAAGAAAAGTTTAATTAGCTACACCCCCACCAGGGATATGTTACTACTGTAAGACACTGAAAACATGTTATTTATTTTTTAATAACTTTAATATTTAATGAAATAAAAATACGTAGTTCATCAGAAAACATATAACACACACTTCATGCCCTACAGTAAAGGAGAGGAGATCTTCAATAGATCAAGGAGACAAGAGACTCCTCAACTTAAATTCCCTCATCAAAATTGGGTAAAGAAAATGAATGTAGGGTAATTAGACACTTCCTCTTCAGCCCTTGAGCATATAAATGTATGCAAAAATGAATTAGGGGCCTAACTTCAATTGCTGGGGGATCAGAAGCCCTTAAATGCTAAAATGAATGCCTATTCCTGGAAGCCTCAATGGAAAGCCAACAGTGGGGGAATCCTCCAGAGCAGAACAGTTGCACAGGATGTTCAGAAACAGGACAGTGTGGAGGAGAGTGATTCACACCTTCAGTGCTGCATCCGCTCTCAGCCTAAAAACAGAACTGCACCTACCACTTATGTCCATCTGGTACCCGAAACAGGATTTAACTCATTTCAAAATGAGATGTACATACTTACATTATGAAGCAATTAGGAAAATAATCACAGAAAAACAAATTTTTTCAATATGAGTACATATTTCTGAAACAGACTTTTGGAGGCCAATATATAAATATATCAAACTAAAAGACCAGATGATGTGCTCAGTGAAATTATTTAACTGAAAGGGAAATCTTGTGTTGAAAATATGATGATATCTGACATTTTGCCAAAAATATTCACTGTACTTAATAATCATAACCTCAAAACATGTATTCCAAGCAATCTAATGATTAGTTTATTTGGCTTTTTTGTTTGTTTATTCAAGAAGCTAAAACTTTTTTTAAAAATCCATTGTTTGGGCACTATCAGAACAGAGTTATTATCAGTGTTACTCTAAAGGCAGGAGATAAATTGAAGGGTGTTCAAAATCTACTGGTAGCCAAGGTTAGTAGCCAATTACCATGTATATTAGGTAGCTATTACTATCTGTCAAATTACCAAACAATTTAGATTACTTACAATAATAGTAATCAGTTATTATCTCTCATAGTTTCTTTTGGTCAGATGGGAAGTTGGGAAAGCATGATGTCTAGGGCTTTAGCTGAAAGACTCAAAGTCCAGGGACTGGAATCATCTAAAGATTTTTATTCACTCACAAGTCTGATAGTTGATGTTGGCTCTCAGCTGAAGACCTAGCTGGTGCTGTTAGCCAGAACACACACATGTAGCCTCTCCATATGGTCTGGGCCTCTTCAAAACATGGTAGAAAGTGTTCCAATAAAAAGAGCAAGCCAGGTGGGAGCTATGCTGCCCTGAAGATCTAGCTTTGGAAGTCATGCAGCATCATTTTTGCTGTATTCTATTGGTTGAAGAAGTTACTAAGGCCTGCCTAGGTTCAAGGGGAGGAAACGTAGACTCTGCCTCTCAGTAGAGGAGCATCCAAGCCATTTTGAAAGAAAAAGATGTGGGATGGGCTGTATACTGATGCAGCCACTTGGGGAGAAATGCAATTTGCAGTATGGTCCATCGATCCTATACCAGAATGATCTTTTCCCCCATAGCCAGACTGAACCTAGCATCTATCTTTTATAATGACTGGTTATTAAATTGAATGAGTTGGGAAGCCTTTGAAGGACTTTCATTGCAGTTGATCTCTTCCAATCATTCAAGGGCAAAGAAAGTAGAGAAATAAAACAAGTGGGAAAAGTAATTTTAATCATGCATTCTACCATATTTACCTCTTCAGATTATTATAGCATTTCCAATAACATTTCATCTCTTTAAAATTATTGTAGAGTTCAAATAATTGAGTTGCTATGTTTCATGGATGTTTAATTTAAACTGTAAAGGAAACAGCATAGAAAACAGTAGCACCAATCTTTGAGAAACAAACTTATGTTCTCTGCATTTCCAATAATGAGTAATTCCTTCTCCTGAGGGAATGTCCAATCACCCACACACCTTCAGCATGATCTAGGGTCCATTATGACAAGTTGATTTTTTTTGTTGTTTTTTTTGAGTAACTCCCCTTCCTCCTAAAACAAGTTTTAAGGAATTTTATGGCTTAGATTCCAAACATGTTTTTGACTATTGACTGAGTTTAAAGGCACTGGATCATATCTGATACAGGCCTAGAAAACTAATAAATTAATTCAGTTTATGATTCTTATTATTTGTAAATGATGCTAAATATTATTATTTCATTTTTAACATTTTCATATTTACTATTTCAAAATGATAAATCTCCCCAAAGGCTTCCCTGGTGGCGCAGTGGTTGAGAGTACGCCTGCTGATGCTGGGGACACGGGCTTGTGCCCCAGTCCGGGAAGATCCTATGTGCTGCCGAGCGGCTAGGTCCATGAGACATGGCTGCTGAGCCTGCGCGTCCAGAGCCTGTGCTCTGCAACAGGAGAGGCCACAACAGTGAGAGGCCCGTGTACCGCAAAATTAAAAAAAAAAAAAATCAATTTAAATGAAAAATAGCTGCATACTAAAGACAATGAAATATTGAGTACTGAAAAGTGAGTTTTGGGGGAGCTTCAAGATGGCGGAAGAGTAAGACGTGGAAATCACCTTCCTCCACACAAATACATCAGAAATACATCTACGTGTGGAACAACTACTACAGAACACCTACTGAACGCTGACAGAAGACTTCAGACCTCCCAAAAGGCAAGAAACTCCCCACGTACCTGGATAGGGCAAAAGGAAAAAGAAAAAACAGAGACAAAAGAATAGGGACGGGATCTGCACCTCTGGGAGGGAGCTGTGAAGGAGGAAAGGTCTCCACACACTAGGAGCCCCTTAGTGGGCAGAGACTGCGGTGGTGGAGGGGGGAAGCTTTGGAGCCACGGAGGAGAGTGCATCCACAGGGGTGCGGAGGGCAAAGCAGAGAGATTCCCACACAGAGGATCAGTGCCAACCAGCACTCACCAGCCTGAGAGGCTTGTCTGCTCACCCGCCAGGGTGGGCGGGGGCTGGGAGCTGAGGCTCAGGTTTCGGAGGTCAGATCCCAGGGAGAGGACTGGGGTTGGCTGCGTGAACATGGCCTAAAGGGGGCTAGTGCGCCACGGCTACCCGGGAGGGAGTCCGGGAAAGAGTCTGGAGCTGCCGAAGAGAAAAGAGACTTCTTCTTGCCTCTTTGTTTCCTGGTGCATGAGGAGAGGGGATTAAGAGCGTCACTTAAAGGAGCTCCAGAGATGAGCATGAGATGCTAAGGCTGCTGCTGCCACCACCAGGAAGCCTGTGTGCAAGCACAGGTCACTCTCCACACCTCCCCTCCCAGGAGCCTGTACAGCCCACCACTTCCAGGGGCCCGTGATCCAGGGACAACTTCCCCGGGGGAACGCATGGCACACCTCAGGCTGGTGCAACGTCAGGCTGGCCTCTGCCGCCGCAGGCTCGCCCCACATCCGTACCCCTCCTTCCCCCCGGCCTGAGTGAGCCAGAGCCCCTGAATCAGCTGCTCCTTTAACCCTGTCCTGTCTGAGTGAAGAACGGACGCCCTCAGACGACCTACATGCAGAGGCGGGGCCAAATCCAAAGCTGAACCCCAGTAGCTGTGTGAACAAAGAAGAGAATGGGAAATCTCTCCCAGCAGCCTCAGGAGCAGCAGATTAAATCTCCACAATCAACCTAATGTACCCTGCCTCTGTGAAACACCTGAATACACAACAAATCATCACAAATTGAGGAGGTGGACTTTGGGAGCAATGATACATATGTTTTTTTCCCTTTTTCTCTTTTTGTGAGTGTGTATGTGTATGCTTCTGTGTGATGTTGTCTGTATAGCACTGCTTTTACCATTTCTCCTAGGGTTCTGTCTGTCTTTTTATTTTATTTTTTTGTTTTTAGTATAGTTTTTAGCACTTGTTATCTTTGGTGGATTTGTTTTTTAGTTTGGTTGCTCTCTATTTTTTTCTTACGTTAAAATAATTTTTTAATAATAATTATTTTTTATTTTAATAACTTTATTTTTTCTTTTATCTTCTTCTTTCTTTTTTTTCTCCTTTTTATTATGAGCTCTGTGGATGACAGGGTCTTGGTGCCCAAGCCAGATGACACAGCTGTGCCTCTGAGGTGGGAGAGCCAAATTCAGGACACTGGTCCACAAGAGACTTCCCAGCTCCATGTAATATCAAACGGCAAAAATCTCCCAGAGATCTCCATCTCAACTCCAAGACCCAGCTCCACTCAATCGCCAGCAAGTTAGAGTGCTGGACACCCTATGCCAAACAACTAGGAAGACAGGAACAAAACCCCACCCATTAGCAGAGAGTAAGCCTAAAATCATAATAAGGCCACAGACACCCCAAAACAAACCACCAGACGTAGACCTGCCCACCAGAAAGAGAAGATCCAGCCTCATCCACCAGAACACAGGCACTAGTCCCCTCCACCAGGAAACCTACACAACTCACTGAACCAACCTCAGCCACTGGGGACAGACACCAAAAACAACAGGAACTATGAACTTGCAGCCTGCAAAAAGGTGACCCGAAATACAGTTAGTTAAGCAAAATGAGAAGAGAAACACACAGCAGATGAAGGAGCAAGGCAAAACCCCACCAGACCTAACAAAAGAAGAGGAAGTAGGCAGTCTACCTGAAAAAGAATTCATGCTCCAAATTCTAGGAAATAGAATAGAGAAAATACAAGAAATGTATAACAAGGACCTAGAAGAACTAAAGAGCAAACAAACAGTGATGAACAACACAATAAATGAAATTAAAAATACTCTAGAAGTGATCATTAGCAGAATAACTGAGGCAGAAGAACGGATAAGTGACCTGGAAGATAAAATAGTGGAAATAACTACTGCAGAGCAGGATAAAGAAAAAAGAATGAAAAGAATTGATGAGAGTGGCAGACACATCTGGGACAACATTAAACGTACCAACATTTGAATTATAGGGGTCCCAGAAGAAAAAGATTTTAAAAAGGGACTGATAAAATATTGGAAGAGATTATAGTTGAAAACTTCCCTAATATGGGAAAGGAAATAGTTAATCAAGTCCAGGAAGCACAGAGAGTCCCATACAGGATAAATCCATGGTGAAACACACCAAGACACCTATTAATCAAACTATCAAAAATTAAATACAAAGAAAAAATATTAAAAGCAGCAAGGGAAAAACAACAAACAACACACAAGGAAATCCCCATAAGGTTAACAGCTGATCTTTCAGCAGAAACTCTGCATGCCAGAAGGGAGTGGCAGTACATATTTAAAGTGATGAAGGAAAAAAAACTACAACCAAGATTAATCTACCCAGCAAGGATCTCATTCAGATTTGACGGTGAAATTAAAACCTTTACAGACAAGCAAAAGCTAAGAGAATTCAGCACCACCAAACCAGATTTACAACAAATGCTAAAGGAACTTTTCTAGGCAGGAAACACAAGAGAAGGAAAAGACCTACAATAAAAAACCCAAACAATTAAGAAAATGGTAATAGAAACATACATATTGATAATTACCTTAAATGTAACTGGATTAAATGCTCCAACCAAAAGGCACAGACTGGCTGAATGGATACAAAAACAAGACCCGTATATATGCTGTCTACATGAGACCCACTTCAGACCTAGGGACACATACATATTGAAAGTGAGGGGATGGAAAAAGATATTCCATGCAAATGGAATTCAAAAGAAAGCTAGAGTAGCAATTCTCATATCAGACAGACTAGACTTGAAAACAAAGACTATTACAAGGGACAAAGAAGGACATAACATAATGATCTAGGGATCAATCCAAGAAGAAGATATAACAATTGTAAATATTTATGCACCCAACATAGGAGCACCTCTATTCATAAGGCAAATGGTAACAGCCATAATAGGGGAAATTGGCAGTAACACAATCATAGTTAGGGACTTTAAAACCCCACTTTCAACAATGGACAGATCATCCAAAATTAAAATAAATAAGGAAACACAAGCTTTAAATGATACATTAAATAACATGGATGTAATTTATATTTATAGGACATTCCATCAAATAAGAACACAATACACATTCTTCTCAAGTGCTCATGGAACATTCTCCAGGATAGATCATATCTTGGGTCACAAATCAACCACTGATAAATTTAAGAAAATTGAAATCATATCAAATATGTTTTCCAACAACAATGCTATAAGACTAGATATCAGTTACAGGAAAAAAAATCTGTAAAAAATACAAACACATGGAGGCTAAACAATACATTACTTAATAACCAATAGATCACTGAAGAAATGAAAGAGGAAGTCAAAACAACCTAGAAACAAATGACAGTGAAAACACAACGACCCAAAACCAATGGGATGCAGCAAACGCCGTTCTAAGAGGGAAGTTTATAGCAATAAAATCCTACCTTATGAAACAAGAAACACCTCAAATAAACAACCTAACCTTACACCTAAAGCAATTAGAGAAAGAAGAACAAAAAAACCCCAAAATTAGCAGAAGGAAAGAAATCATAAAGATCAGATCACAAATAAAAAGAAATGAAGGAAATGATAACAAAGATCAATAAAACTAAAAGCTGGTTATTTGAGAAGATAAACAAAATTGATAAACCATTAGCTAGACTCATCAAGAAAAAAGAGAGAAGACTCACATCAATAGAATTAGAAATGAAAAAGAAGTGACAACTGACACTGAAGAAATACAAAGGATCATGAAAGATTATGACAAGCAACTATATGGCAATAAAATGGATAACCTGGAATAAATGGACAAATTCTTAGAAATGCACAACCTTCTGAGACTGAACCAGGAAGAAATAGGAAATATGAACAGAACAATCACAAGCACTGAAATTGAAACTGTGATTAAAAATCTTCCAACAAACAGAAGCCCTGGACCAGATGGCTTCACAGGCAAATTCTCTCAAACATTTAGAGAAGAGCTAACACCTATCCTTCTCAAACTCTTCCAAGATATACCAGAGGGAGGAACACTCCCAAACTCATTCTACGAGGCCACCAACACCCTGATACCAAAATCAGACAAAGATGTCACAAAGAAAGAAAACCAGAGGTCAATATCACTGATGAACATAGATGCAAAAATCCTCAACAAAATACTAGCAAAGAGAATCCAACAGCACAGTAAAAGGATCATACACCATGATCAAGTGGGGTTTATCCCAAGAAAGCAAGGATTCTTCAATATACGCAAATCAATCAATGTGATACACCACATTAACACAGTGAAGGAGAAAAACCTTATGATCATCTCAATCGATGCAGAGAAAGCTTTTGACAAAATTCAACACCCATTTATGATAAAAACCCTGCAGAAAGTAGGCATAGAGGGAACTTTCCTCAACATAATAAAGGCCATATATGACAAACCCACAGCCAACATCGTCCTCAATGGTTAAAAACTGAAACCATTTCCACTAAGATCAGGAACAAGACAATGTTGCCCACTCTCACCACGATTATTCAACATAGTTTTTGAAGTTTTAGCCACAGCAATCAGAGAAGAAAAAGAAATAAAAGGAATCCAAATTGGAAAAGAAGTAAAGCTGTCACTGTTTGCAGATGATATACTATACATAGAGAATCCTAAAGATGCTACCAGAAAACTACTAGAGCTAATCCACGAATTTGGTAAAGTAGGAGGATACAAAATTAATGCACAGAAATCTCTTGCAATCCTATACACTAGTGATGAAAAATATGATAGTGAAATTATGAAAACACTCCCATTTACCATTGCAACAAAAAGAATAAAATATCTAGGAACAAACCTACCTAAAGAGACAAAAGACCTGTATGCAGAAACTTATAAGACACTGATGAAAGAAATTAAAGATGATACAAATAGATGGAGAGATATACCATGTTATTGGATTGGAAGAATCAACATTGTGAAAATGACTATAATACCCAAAGCAATCTACAGATTCAATGCAATCCCTATCAAACTACCACTGGCATTTTTTACAGAACTAGAACAAAAAATATCACAATTTGTATGGAAACACAAAAGACCCCGAATAGCCAAAGCAATCTTGAGAAAGAAAAACGGAGCTGGAGGAATCAGGCTCTCTGATTTCAGACTATACTGCAAAGCTACAGTCATCAAGACAGTATGGTACTGGCACAAAAACAGAAATATAAATCAATGGAACAGAGTAGAAAGACCAGAGATAAACCCATGCATGTATGATCACCTTATCTTTGATAAAGGAGGCAAGAATATACAGTGAAGAAACGGCAGCCTCTTCAATAAGTGGTGCAGGGAAAACTGGACAGCTACATGTCAAAGAATGAAATTAGAACACTCCCTAACACCATACACAAAAATAAACTCAAAATGGATTAAAGACCTAAATGTAAGGCCAGACACTATCAAACTCTTAGAGGAAAACATAGGCAGAACACTCTATGACATAAATCACAGCAGGATCCTTTTTGAACCACCTCCTAGAGAAATGGAAATAAAAACAAATATAAACAAATGGGATATAATGAAATTTATAAAGCTTTTGCACAGCAAAGGAATCCACAAACAAGATGAAAAGATAACCCTCAGAATAGGAGAAAATATTTGCAAATGAAGCAACTGACAAAGGATTAAACTCCAAAATTTACAAGCAGCTCATGCAGCTCAGTATCAAAAAAGCAAACAACCCAACACAAAAATGGGCAGAAGACCTATACAGACATTTCTCCAAAGAAGATATACCGGTTGCCAGCTAACACATGAAAGAATGCTCAACATGATTAATCATTAGAGAAATGCAAATCAAAAGTACAATGAGATATCATCTCATACCAGTCAGAAGGGCGATCATCAAAAAATCTACAAACAATAAATGCTGGAGAGGGTGTGGAGAAAAGGGAACCCTCTTGCACCGTTGGTGGGAATGTACATTGATACAGCCTCTATGGAGAACAGTATGGAGGTTCCATAAAAAACTAACAATAGGACTACCATACTACCCAGCAATCCCAGTACTGGGCATATACCCTGAGAAAACCATAATTCAAAAAGAGTCATGTACCAAAATTTTCATTGCAGCTCTAATTACCATTGCCATGACATGGAAGCAACCTAAGTGTCCATCAACAGATGAATGGATAAAGAAGACGTGGCACATATATACAATGGAATATTACTCAGCCATAAAAAGAAATGAAATTGAGTTATTTGTAGTGGGGTGGATGGACCTAGAGTCTGTCATACAGAGTGAAGTAAGTCAGAAAGAGAAAAACAAATACGGTATGCTAACACACATATATGCAGTAAAAAAAAAAAAAAAAAAAATAGTCCTGAAGAACCTAGGGGCAAGATGAAGACTGAGACCTACTGGAGAATGGACTTGAGTATATGGGTAGGGGGAAGGGTAAGCTGGGACAAAGTGAGAGAGTGGCATGGACATATATACACTACCAAATGTAAAATAGATAGCTAGTGGGAAGCAGCTGCATAGCACAGGGAGATCAGCTCAGTGCTTTGTGACCACCTAGAGGGGTGGGTTAGGGTGGGTGGGAGGGAGACGCCAGAGGGAGGGGATATAGGGATATATGTATATGTATAACTGATTCACTTTGTTATAAAGTGGAAACTAACACATAATTGTAAAGCAATTATACTCCAATAAAGATGTTATTAAAAAACAGTGAGTTTCTTTGAAAATATAATAGTTTTAAGCTATTGGAAAGAAGTTAGTTGTTAATATTCATGTAAAAAGAAAATAGTTAACAGAACTATTAATAGGTATGAAAATGAAGAAGAAGTAGTCAGCACATTCACTAAAATTATTATATCTTAATGGAATAAAAATAAATTATTTTTGTGACAGACTCAGAAACAATGTA
The DNA here is from genome assembly GCF_026419965.1 of Kogia breviceps. Classification (NCBI taxonomy): domain Eukaryota; kingdom Metazoa; phylum Chordata; class Mammalia; order Artiodactyla; family Physeteridae; genus Kogia; species Kogia breviceps. Next base: position 14,849,543 of record NC_081315.1, on the reverse strand, counting down.
ACACACTCAGAGAAACATGGGTTATGTAGAAAATTTTGATTCTTTTCATACCTAATCTCATTTCTGAAACTACAATCTATCTATTCCCAATTGTTTATAATTTTCCCAGGCAGATTGTTCCCAGCATCTTCATACTATATACTTCACCCTCATTCCTTGAATCAAAATTGTTTTGGATGAATCAAATTGCTTCTTGAACCCTCATTCACCCATCTAAAGTAAAACCGCCAATTATTCTTGTTAACCATGAATGTCCCCAATCCTGGATTCCTTTTCTCTTTGAATAAAATTACCAAAATCTGCTCAAACCATTTCTGTGACCGCCCCCCAAAGGAGATTATTAAATGCTTTCTGTTTAATACTGATTTTTCTTACTTTCAGAATGAGACTTAAAGCATGGGCCTCTGTGTTAGTCTTGATGGATGTTAGACTGATATGAGGCAAAAAAATACAGTGTTTATAAGTCTGGGTGGCTTACCTGGCAACTTGATGGTGATGAAGGCCTATTTATCTTCTGACTTATTGCTCTGCATCCTAAGGATGCAGCTTTGATCCTGAGGTTCAAGCAAGCTGTCATAGCTTTGGCTACCTCCTTCATAAAAGTATTCTGGCCAGTGGCAAAAGAGAAAAAATAGAGGAGAGCACATTCTCTTTATGATCATAACTCAGAAGTTGTGCTACCATGGCCCGTAAGTGGAACCCAGTCACATGGCCTCTCCTTGCAGCAAAGAAAGCTGTTACATAGTTACTCATATGAAACTTCCATTAACATAGTGAAGAGGAGGTCTGATAATGGGGAGCAATCAGCAGTCTCTGCCAAAACTTTAGAACCAGATGGATTTGCACTTTAATCCCAGCTCTGTAATTTATTGGCTATTAGGGCTCATGAAAGTCTAAAAGCTTCAGTATCCTTATCCGATTTATTTCAAAGAGGTATTAAGCAGATTGCATCCAAAATATAAAGCATTTAGCCCTGTGTTTAGAATACAATATGTGCTCAATAAATGAGAGCTAGTATACACAGAAAAAGCAAACTAACAGAGATATAAGGTTGAAGACTCTGCAGACAGGAACTATGTTTAAGAGGCTGGGTTGGAGAGATAAAGGCAGGAAAGAAGGATCTTTATTTAAGGTGTAGGCAAATATGCCAAGAACATCAAGACTGAAAGTAAATCAGATGAGTGAAATATTGGGATGTAATTCAGGATTGAAATATATCCTTAATTTTTTCATTGATTTTTATTTTCTTCTAGTTATTTGTAACCAGTCGCCAGAGGTCAACATTTTTTTCCCTCTCATACATATTGAATACAACACTCTGCATTAATCATGATTTTCTTATACTGATTGAATATGGCAATTGCCAGCCACATTCAGCAAGTTCAGAGGAGAGTCAAAACTCAGGCCATTCTCCCCCTCCCATACCTACTAACTTCTGTTGAAAACTGACTGATCTGAGCTCTCAAAGCATGGTATAGAAACACAACATACATCCAGAGTTGGTGGCAATTAGATGTTTTCCAGAGAGTTCTTAGCAGTTGGCCCCAGGGAAAATTATAGGTAAAAGGGGAAGACCAAGTAATCAAGTCAACCCTTTCAAGCAGAGCAAATCTGCTTTAACATATTGGAGTCCTCCTTTATATATATATTTTTTGAGTTAAAGCCTTTATTCTCCTTTTAGAAAATATGAAACATTTTCTGTCACAAAATTCGGGTTCTAAGTGTTACACGGATTCTATGAATAATTTCTTAGGTCTTTACTTGTAAACTATTCATGCATTAGCTACAAAGGGTAATTTCCTCTACAGAAGCTTTTTCATCTCCCACTAATTCACTCATTTCTCCCTAAATTGTACACCTCCTCCTTTGTTACACCTACTCTTCTCAACACAATACCTGGTATATGAAAATCTCACTACATTTCGCTGAACAATTAAATCCAAAAACGAATTAATATTAACTTTCACTGAATGAACAAAACACTATCAGAGGAATCTCATTAAATATCATGGCCTAACTAAAATGATTTAGCATTACAGAGTAGGAAGAACTCTGGGCTTGAGGTTAAAAAAATAATGTTCATTAAATTTCTTACTTCTAAAACTCATATGAGTTCTGCCATTACAGACGAAACCCTGTTAAAACTTTAAGTAACACTAAGCTTCACTGTCTTTTTCTGTAAAATGGAAATTCAACTAAGACAATGTAAATAAGAACACTTTGTAAGTTGTAAACCACAAACTAAAATTAAGACATTGTTTATTACATCCAAACTGGAATCAATTTTTCCTGTGGCTGCACAGATCTTATACTGATGTAATGCAGTAAAGTAAGTTTTCCACTATAAAAAGCCCACGTGTATGCTTGGTACTAGGAGAAGCATGTGATAATATTTCCACTCTAGATACAATTTTTTAAAGGTCCACATAGATTCTTATTTGTGAGAAACTGGTGCTCATACAACTAGACACACGAGTATTGAGCCAATAAAACCAACTGAAGAATGGGAGGAATTATCTTACACTTGAAGTCATTGTTTCACATTTCTGAAGCTCCCAGTGGGTTCTAAACATGAGATGTTTGTTCCTCTCTGCCTTCCCATTATTCTTTCTCATAAGGCAATCCTTTTGATATCAGCATGGAGTATATAAAATGCTTTGGGGGTAAAGTTGGTCTTTCTTTTATAGTAAATTTTTATTTATCCAATTCAGTTCTAAGCAAAAACAATAAAAATAGGGGCATAAAAAAGAAAAAAATTCCACTGTTAAGATCTCAATTATGTTTTGTTTATGGAACGTAGAGAAACACTTTCTTTCCCAACACATTCTTGCTGTAGCCTGTTTCTCTTCATACATGTAATGTGAATCCCTGTGGCTTTGGGGTCAAACAGACATCTTGACTCTATCATATATTACTTTTGTGACCTTGAGTATGTTGGCTAAATTTCAGAATTTAAGTTTTCTCATTTGTAAAATGATGGTAATCATCCCTATGCCCTGATATCTTAGCCCCAAGATTAAACAAAACTTTTAGCACATAAAAAAACTAATCAATATAAAGTAACAATTAGAATTATGCTCTGTAATAGCTGGAACAAGAGCCAAAGTAAAAGTTACATGGCAACAAAACTGTGGCATTATGGTAAAAATCAGTAAGTCCCCCAAACATGGTTTAATTTGAACAACTTTATCAGGATGATTATACCACTGGTTAAGAATTCCCAGCCCGGAAGGCAATCAGATTGGATATTTGTGGTTCTAATATAAATGTTATTGTTCAAGATATAGCATTACTTTAATACACAGAGAAACCTTCACACAATGGGTATCATATATCATTATTCCATTTATTCATGCCTTAGTCTAGTTTAATTTGGGCAGAACCCTTATATTGAATCCCTCCTTAAATTTCTCTTCTTTAATCCAGACATAATATTTACCCATTCATAAATCACTTTATGACTCTTGAAAATCATGAACCATAAACATAATAATTACAAATATTTTTAAGCACAAATACAAAGGGATAAATATAACTAAAGTGTCTTAGATTAGCTTTCACTTCTGTAAACTCAGAAGAACTGCACAGCCCTCATACATCTCATGTTTTCTATCAACAGGTAACTTGATATTTGCTATAGGCTATTATTTATTAGACCTTATAATGATTCCTAACATTTCTCAAACTTGAGTAGCTTATTTCTGTTACTTTAATTTCTACCTCTTGGTTTGTTTATTATTAACTAAGATTAAAGTTATTTATTTTTTTTTTTTTGCGGTATGCGGGCCTCTCACTGCTGTGGCCTCTCCCGTTTCGGAGCACAGGCTCCGGACGCGCAGGCTCAGCGGCCACGGCTCACGGGCCCAGCCGCTCCGCGGCACGTGGGATCTTCCCGGACCGGGGCATGAACCCGTGTCTCCTGCATCGGCAGGCGGATTCTCAACCACTGCGCCACCAGGGAAGCCCAAAAGTTATTTTTTAAATCACTCGATCACTTCTAAGAACGTCATGTCTGAAACGCTGGAAGAAGTCATTCTGGTTTTGCATGTAATTGTACCTCAAAACAGCACTATTTTTCTTCTCCCAAGATTCAGAACTTTTTAACAACAAACTTCACCCTTTTATACCGGCACAGGACAAAATTCCTTTACAGTGTGGAAATATATGTTACCTTTGAAGTCAAGATATTCTGTGCTGATGAGGATTTTACTCTTGATAATTAATTGCAAGTTTGAACTACACACATTTCTCTATGTGTTTTAGATAATAGCAGTGTCGGCCCCAATCTCAGAATTTAGCTGACATACACAATGCATGCCCTATTCCAAACGTATGAGTGAATTTGGATGGACAAATCAATAACTTTGTATGTAAAATACAAGATGAAGCTCCAAATATTTCGAAAAATATACACACCAAATGGTTCTTCTCGGTATCATGTTCCCTCTATTGTGGAGTGAGTGGGATGAAATAAAATGGAGGCATAAAATGCATAAAATAAGATTTATTTTCTGACCTAGAGGAAAACAGACTTCCTTTGAAGAATTTACTACCATCAGCAAATTTGGTAGCAAATCCTCAAATATTTAATATTAAATCACTGTTCAAAGACAGTATAAGCAGAAGATATTCTGCTTTTACAGGTAAAACTAAATGACAATCTCTACATTGGGAAACAAATTATAGCGTTTGACTATTTTATTTATTAAAGAGTAGGAAATTTAGTTGGTTGGTGGAGGAATTCTCTTTGCCTACAATGACTATCAAAACCTCTTTTTCTTTATGCCATGTTAAATTTACTTCTTGAATGTAGACCAAACAAATGTCAGGTCTTCATAAAACACATTAGTTGAAAGATCACTTGCAGGAGTAGGAAAGCAGAGATTTTCAAGCAAGAATGGACCATGGAGCGTGTTGAAAACTGCTGAAGTTGTCTTCACTCAGCTGAGACACTGATAGCTGTCGTTAACTACCATGTGTTCATTGATTTTTCAGCCATAAGAAGAGAACAGCCATATAACCATTACGATCAGTTGCAAATGGCTAACTCTGTTATTTTCATCAATTTTATGACTGATCAGTTCTCAAAGAAACACTACCAAAGCTTTGTTTTTTTCATTTAATAACTACACTAACAATAACAGCAACAAAAACAAATTAACATTGTCTAAATAAGTCCTTTTGATTTAAAATATGGTTCTTGAGGAATTAGGTAATCCACGCACCTCTCCTCTCTACTGGGTGGTTTTGAGTACAGAGAAAGAAATGCTTGTAGATTGTTCTAAACTTTGTTTCCAGCACAATGGAACAGCTTATTACTATGTTTTCCACAAAGAGTGCTTTGTGGTCTTAAAACACAATAGACACTATATTTTTGTTAGCCGAGTAGATATCTAAAGCCAAACTGCACACAGCCACACTCAGTGAGAAAAGTAAAGCCAACGAACTTTACTTTCCTCCTCCCTCTGTGATCACAAAGCAATAGGCCTATTTAACCTGATTCTCCTGTTCTTCCTCTTCCACCTTCTTCTCTAGAGTGGCTTTTCCTAGTCCAGGTTATTGCCCAGACTAACAACTGGCCCAATTGTATTAGAAATTCAATAACAGAAATCCTGTTTGCAAGTCACTGGAAATGTCCTGTTTTTCTCGAGATCACTGGAGATCCTGGAGTCTTGGCACATAGGAGTGAGAGGAAAAGATAGAAATGTGTGAAATCCGTTCTGGGCTTGGTGGCTGCTATTTTGCCTAAACCAAAGTTCTCTTCAGATGTTTAATATCTATTTATCCATTTAACAGCTAGATATGGCCTTCAAGTCTTCACAGAACACAAAACATACATGTTATAGTCACAAGACTATAAAAGTTGCATGTAAATTCTGTTTTAATATTAGTAAGCTTACTGGAGAACACACACAAATATATGAAATCTTATGTCAAAAATTAAGTTGAAGTGTTGATTTCACTTCATTAATAAGCTCTCACCATGATTAATCATATACTTATGATTAATCATATACTTAAACTTGTGACAAAAATTATTTCATATTTTTATTATTTTTAAAGGTTATACTCCATTTATAGTTTTACAAACTAACTATAAATGGCTATATTCTCCGTGTTGTACAATATATCCTTATAGCTTGTTTTATAACTAATAGTTTGTACCTCTCACTCCCCTACTCTTATACTGCCCCTCCCACCCTTTCCTCTCTGCGTTGGTAACCACTAGTTTGTAACCACAAATTTTTTAAAAGAGAAAATATATATCGCGATTTTTCTTCTTGTTTTAGATGCTAAATTAAGAGTGAACTATCCTGAAGAGTTCTTTTAAGAATATTGATAACATAAAACAAACAGACAAATCGATAGTGAGATAACATACAGGCATAATATTGATTAGAACTAAGAATTCTAATAATGGAAAATTATCAGTCTTTGCAGGTGGCCTCTAGTCTCATTTTTCAACCTGTGGACTAATATATAAACATTAGAAGTCAGAAGTATTTTATCATGGCTTTTAAGGAGAAACAAACAACGCTACAGTAAAATGCATATGTAAGATCATTATGCTCGCAGTTTAGGGTCATTTAGAAAGTTCTAAATAGAACTAAGACTCCTCTGGTTCTCAACAAATGCTTCTAAATTGTCTTCCTAGCAAGATTAAATGCCTTTAGTATAAGAGATTGAGCCCTGTGCTAATTCTAAGCTCCCACATTGCCTTGCATTGTGCTAAACCAAAGAAATGAAATCAACAGATATTTGTTAAGCACCTATTATTGCTTTTGTTAGGTCATATGAGGAATAGAATAAAAGAGTATTTTGTCTGCTAGAAATTTACAAAATCTCAGGGACATTAGTTGATTGTTTACTTTTTTCTAAACTGATCAGTTTACAGAAAGCCAGGGACTGACCTGTCCAAAAAGAGATAAATTGAAGCAAGCTCAAGTTTTATGTTGCCATTATCTAGCCTGGCTTAGGACATCCAAGCTGTACTTCCCATAATTCATCAATCAGAGAATACTCTTTTGTTTCACCAAATTGCAAAATATATAACATACATTACATTATAAATATGACGGTTCTCATTTCCTAGGCCTTTAAGTGTAGAACTGTGTGTTCCTGATTTCTAAACCTTCATTATTTTTTGGATGTCACTCAAATACAGCAGTGTTGTCCTTTAATAGTAATGAAAATTATTCCTCCTGATTTGTGAAATACTGCATAATTTATATTTCTGTTCCTCCCCCTACTTCCTAAGATTCTAGACATACAGAAGAGCTATAGTATCTTAAGCTGGAATCTTTCCCTCTTTAAATTTTGACAAAAATTGTTTCAATAACTTCTGAGAATTAATCTTTCCTGTGACTCTACCTAGGATGCTAGGTACCAGAAATGCAGAGTCAAATAAAATAGTATTTCTACCCTGATTTAGGATAGGCATGGCTGGAGACCAAGTTACAAGAGATTAAAGGATAAGAAATGAATCACAGAATCTAGGTCACATAACAACAACAAAAAAAGTAAATGTAGAAGTAAGCCAATTTGGGCTCAGGAAGTCTGCTATAGAGCCTGTACTCATGGGAACCCTGGGAACATCAAAATAAAAGAGGTAGAAGAGAAAAGGTTGCTATCATAGTAGAATCTTAGTGTTTTTAAAATTTCAAAGGTGAAAGACTTTCAAAATATGACAACACATTAATCATGAAGATTAATAAGGTACAAAGAAGAGTAAATTACTTGGAACATACAACTGATGCATAAACTTCACTGTCCAAATTCATCCAATTTCCATATACCCAGAATGCAAACAGGATATGGCTCTGCTCCAGATGTCTCTCTGTTGAGATGCTCTATAGTCCTTTAAGCCAGATTTGCTGACTTGTGAACAGTCCTTTGTATTTTCTTTTCTATTTCTTCCATTCACCTCTCCGAAGCCCTCATTAAGTAATGTGATCTCAATATTCTTGGAATCACTCCTGTTATCCTCTGAAGCTTACTATCCATTTTCTCAGGCTGATTGGCTTCTTCTAGGTGACTCCCACACAAATACATATTAACTTGTCTTCCTACCTATAATCTTCTGCTTTGGGCTTTATCTTTAACATATTATTTACAATTTGTAAAAGTAACTTCCCTTTATTTCCAAATCACATGTAGATGTCATCACAGTCCATATTTGTTGAGAAGGAAAAAGACAGAATTGATAGAAATCATTTCCTTAAACATGGTCATAGATTGGAATACGGAGAATGATATCTCATCAACCTCTACCCTGACATATGGTGATATACAATTGAGTCAATGCTAGAATGTTGAAATGATCACAAGGATATTCTTTTTTTTTCAGACATTCATGTACTTTGAAGAAACAAACAGCAAATAAAAGTGGATTCTGGGAAATTATCTTGGGAAGGAAGGATAAATGAATAATTTTCATAGTAAAGACCTGGAATGCAGATATCCTGTAGAATAGCAAATGTAACATATTAGGGCAAGCTAGACTAACCTATGGTAACTATGATCTCTGAATATCAAGGGCCTAACATTACAAAAATTAATTTCTTAATGTGTACACCTTGATACAGTTTGAGCACTCTCAGATTTGTGACTCTCGCCATTACGTGTCTCTACCACCTCAAAGTCATTTGCTTTCAGTCACAATGATGAAGCTGAAAGAAGATAGTGCAGAAAAGTTCATTGCCAAGCCAGGAAACGGTACATATAATATCTATCTACATTCCATTGGCCAGAACTGGTCACACAAGAACTGGGAAACAGAAATACAGTTTTTTATTTTTTTCTTTCTGTGTTTTCAGGAAGAGAACATTTAAATTTATAAAAACTTACACTTTTGTATTTAAAATTATCAAAACTACTTTAAATGGCAAATGACAAACTTGAGAAAACATCTGCAACAATTTTGAGTGATAAAAATGAACACCTTTAATATATGAAGAGAACTCATAGAGATTCATAAAAACAAATGCTAATTCTCAAATTGAAAAATGGGTATTGCTCATAAATAAACAATCCACAGAACTGACATCACAAATAAATATGAGATGTTATTAGCAATCAAACAAAATAGGAAAAAATGAGGAGAATTTTTATTCATCTAATTTGCAATAACTTTTAAATGGTAATGCTAAATACTAATGATTATATAGTCAGATAGGCATTCTCAGACATTATGCTGGTAAGAACTTTATAAACATTTTTCTACGCAACATATGTTTATATGTTTTCATAGTGACATTCAGCAAAAGCTTTATATTTTTCTCTAATGAAATAAATCTAGTTCTGAAAATCTAAGGAAATAATAATTGGAAAAAAGTTCATGTACAAACATGTAATAAAAACAAAATGAAAAAACTGGAAAAAAAATCCAAAATCTTCTAATCCAAATCTTCAAGCTAGTACCTTTTCATGGAGTTTTTCCAGAATATTTTTTTTTCTTCTCAGAGTCCCATACGTTCATTTCCTTCTTCTATTCTAACTTTATCTAACATTACGGGCCCATATTTCAATGTGGGTTAAGAAGATTTCCTTTACTGAAAATAACTTACATTCTAATTTATATTTTTATTAATTATCAAATTGAAGGCCTTCTTTCTATTTTGATACATTAAACCTTTTTTCAAACACTTCACACTTTTTCTGAGTGGGTTTTCTAGTCTCCTGCAGCCTCTTGAACCTGAGTTAAGGGGTGGGGGGCATACAGATTTTTCAAAATATACTGTAAAAACTTCACCAGTTCCATATCATGAAATATTACCTTTAACTCACCTTATTTTGTAAAAACTAAAGTCACCAAACCAATTATATTAACATATTTCATTAGATAACTGTTATCACTGTGTAATCAGGAGGCAGTTAAAAGACCCTTTCCTTTAAAATGGTTATTTTTTGAGAAGGCAGAGTAATGATTTTAATAGCTATAAATATTTTTAAGGCTTAAAAACCCTTAATTCTTCCTCTTCTTCATGGAAAATGGCATTTCTTCTCTTTTTGTGAAGATAAAAATGTTAATAAGAAATGATTATGTGCACAAAATGTAGAGATAATTTTTATTCATTATGTATAAAGGGGGAGACAGGAAATGTGAAGTCAAAGAATAAAAGGTAGCACAGGAAATGTAAGGTCAGCTGCATCAAGAGATATTTCTCACAGCACACTGCCTTTATTAAGAATTCTAGATTCATGCAACCATGGTACAATGGAAATGTTTCTTGAAGTAAATAACATTCTTACTCACTTTACAATTCAAAAATCACAAAATGACTGAGTTCTAGCTGTGCCACAAAATGTGACTTTTATTCTTTTCTTCTTCTCTTTTATAATGGTTCTGGTACTCACAAAGAGTCTGGATGTCCAGTTCTCAAAATGAAGAGTTCTGCATTATGTCTATAAAGCAAAGCCCCAGAAGATGCAGCCTCCTCCCATCTGTGTTCTACTATTTTCAGGGCTTCTTTCTTTTAGCTACTATTCTCTGTTTAGCTGGTATATGATTGGCACTTACAAATATTATCTTATTGTTCAATCGATTTTATAGGTATGTAATCAGAGGCTCAGAAAGCCCATAGAATGTATTCAAAGTCATACAGGTGATACACAGGTTTCTTTGACTCAAAGTTCTGTTCCTTCAGTGTGACCAGAGGGAAATCATTTGCATGATTGTTTCCACTGGCTTATTGTTGCAATGGGTTCCACTGGATTGGTGTTAGGATGAACATTTAACTGCAAATAAACCAGTCTGGTGTATTTTCCCTGGGGTATGTTTTGTAAATTTTGGAAAAACAAACATGTATCAGGCATCATAGAAATATCACCAGGACCACAAATATTGGACACTGAACAAAGCAAATCTGGGAAAATTAATCCAAACCAAAGAGCTATCAGTGAGATTAAGCTGATAGAGCTTGATTCTGATATGTATCCCATAAAATGTTTATTGAAAGAAATCCCACCTTATATATAAAAGGATTCTGACAAATGAAAACACAAAACAAAAAAATTAGGCTTAGTAGAATTGCTGTGCATTTAGAAACCCGTTTATATGCAAATAGACTAAACTTTCTGAACTAAAGTCTTTTGTAATTAAAATACCTGTTATTTAAAAATGCAGAGTACAATTTTTAGTTTACAAAACATATTCTAAAAATATGTTACTGTAAATGTTGATTAGCAAGGCACAATACTTGATATTGTCCCTCTTTTTGCCTACTAAGACTCTGGAAAGGCATGAACACCGAGAATAAAATCTGTCAGCACATTGATTAGGAAATGCTCTCTCTTAATTTATAAAGCAAAACCAGGTCCTCAGATTGTAGGGTGTATAAGAATAAGATATAATAATAATAATAAGAAGAATTACCTGTGAACCTTGCAAAAGCTGCAAATTCCTGGATTCCCCTTAGGGAGATTCTGGTCCAATAGAATGTCTCTGAGGCCAAGGGATCTGCAATTTAACAAATGCCCCAGGTGATTCTGATGAAAGTGGGCCTGGAACATATCTCGTAGAATGCTGCCTTATAAAACACTGACTGCTTCATGAAATATTAACTTAAGTGGATCTTTCTTCCACATTCTTGGCACCCTTGGCAGTCCTTCAATGTTGTACTAATCTTTGCAGTGAAAGTTTCATGTAGTGACCAAATTTTCAATTAAACACAATTTTACTCAAATTTAAATCACATACGCCAGTTATCACAGCTGCTCAATCTGCTGGTTAAATAGTTTTTTATGTTCCACTCCAGAGGTGCCTCATTTCAGTGACAGATTAAGAGATCCCTATAAAGTAGCCTACCTACCATTACTAGCTGTTGTGAGATATGTATATAATCCTCAGGTGCTGGTGCTGAAAGTGAGAGTAGAAACAGGAGTATGAGGGGAAACCAATCCACTGCTTAGGCAGGCCAGCAAGAGAGTAAGTGTTCCATTATCTACTTCTCAGATTTTCAGGTTAAAGAATTCAGTTTTGTCAGAATGGCTCAAATTCAGAATGGAGATGGAAAAGGATTCAATAACAACAAAACAATGATAATATCAACAATATGACTCAAAAATTAATGGTTACTTATAGAAGGCATTTTACTAAGCACAAGATATGCATTTTGTCACTCATTTTAATTTCGAGACTAGTATATAAGGTGGGTAATAACATTACACGTATTTGGCGAAAAAAGAAAACTAGGTTAACCAAATGCCTAAGAAACTAGTGAGTAAACCAGAACGCAAAGCTATGAATTTACCATGAGAGCTATAACTAGCAAAGTGACCCTGGAGTATTCTCTTTCTACTGAAAAAGCTACAAGGGAAATAAAATTAATCAGAGCAAGGAGAGTTAGCTGAATGAACCTGATAGTTAATGACATCAAGCTATGATAGCCTGAGGCATCTGTGGAGAGTGCTGTGGAAATGCTGACAAATTATCCTTCTCAGGGTCTGTTTTCTTCACACTTTGGCTACCTATATTGTCTTCAGGAATGTTAATGTCATTGATCCACCTATTTTTCTTTCATAACAATTCTATTCCCGTTATGCACTCCTGAGCCTACTTCCCAATCACCTTGATTACGTAGACATTTCTCAAATCTCCTCCAGGATAAACTGAGACCATTTCACCAGATGAATTACTTCACCAGATGACTAACCTATTATATTATTTATTGATTCTTATTAGCATGGTTTTTAGGCATTAATACTTCCATATTTTTAAACGCCTCTCGCTTATACCCATCTACTTATTACATAAGAAACCAGAACAAAGTAATAAGTACCTTAAGCCAAGGTGAAAAATAATTTGCAATCTTATTCAATTGATAAACATTTATTGAGGGTTTACTTTATACAAGGCAATGTGCTGAGTGCTGTTTCACTTACTTCATTCTATAAACATTCTTTTCTAATACTATAATGTGCTGAACAATGGAAACTGGGAGTTTGTAAAGAGTTTACTCAGTAATACATTTTTTTAAAAAAACCTATCTTATAATAAAAATTTGGTTAGGACAGTAAAGACCTCTAGTAATCTCTCTGATTTTTTTTTCTGATTGTTTAAGATAAACTTTTAGTTTTAGATTTGTTTCATCTTTACAGAGAAGTTTCAAAGATAGTACAGAGAGATCCTATATGCCCCTCGTTCAGATACCCCTATTTTAATATCATATACTACTACAAAACATTTGTCTTAACTAAGGAGCCAATACTGGTATATAATTATCACCTAAACTCCACATTTTATTTGGAATTCACCAGTTTTTTCCTCGTCCTTTTCTATTCCAGAACCCGATTTGGGATAGCACATGGCATTTGGTCATCATGTGTCTTCTGGTGTGTGACAGTCATGTTTTCCTTGATTTTGATGACCTTGACAGTTTTGAGTCATACCGGTCAGATATTCTGAAGAATGTTCCTCAAACTGGGTCTGTCTGATGGTTTTCTCATTTTTAGACTAGGGTTATAGATTTTTTAGAGGAAGACCACAGAAGTGAAGTGCCATTCTTATCACATCATATCAAGGATACATTACTTATCACTCATGACCTTTATCCGGATCACCTGGTCAAGGCAGTATTTGCCAGCTTACTTCACTGTAAAGTCATTCTTTGTTTTTCACCTATTTTCATACTGTCCTGTTTGGTAGCAAGTCACTAAGCACAGTCCACACTGCATCAGGAAGGGGAGGTTGGGGGGTGTCAATTTCCATCTCCTGGAGACTGTGGGTAATAAATGTACATAAATTATTTGGAATTCTTCTGTATAGGAAATTTGTATCTTCTTCCTCATTTAGTTATTTGTTTTATCATTTGTTATATTAGTATAGAGATTAGTTTTATGGATATTCATTTTCTATTGTGGAGTGTAATATAATAGTATGTTTTTTATTTTGTTGCTTGAATTATTCCTGCCTTGGCCATTCGGAGTACTTTCACATTATCTCCCACATCATTTTAACATGCTAACAGCCTTTTGTTTTGAGTATTTCCTTACTTTCTTCAATTCCTTGATTTTGTTTCTGAGTTGCTCCCTAACCTGGAACAAGTCACTTTACCCCTTTATGCTTTGTCATAAATCTGTAAATTCTTATTTGTTATATTAATGGAAATCACAATGTAGTAAATCTTGAGAAAAAAATGAATTCATTTCAAACTTTTGCTCAAAGAAGAAACTGCACCTGGAAATAAAACTTCTTTCTTAAAAATAAAGTGCCATGATTATATAAAATGGAAGAAGAGAAGGGTAGAACTTAGATTAAATTTAAATGAGGTAAAAAACATAGTTAATCACTTATTGTGTGGGTCCTCTGATCAAACAGGCTTGCTGATTGTGGGGTACTCAACTCAAAATGGACTTTTCTGTGGTTTCTTATGTAGATGTCATTCATATCCTTCAGGACATAATTTAATCTACCACCCTGGTGGAAACATGGATCCAGGTCTTCTGGAAAAAATGAACGTTTTATTGTCAGTTCCCGATTTGATCCTCTGCTCAGGTCTGAGAAGCTAAAGACATGGTCCTGATCTCTCCACAGTCATGTTACTTCTCAGGAAAGGAGACAGTGGTTTGGTGATTTTACTCCATTTCTACTCATGACCATCTATTGTATCATGTGACGAGACAGCAGCTAAGGGATAGCTTTTAAGACTCTGTATACCTAACAATTATTACTGTATTACAAATAAACATAATAGTCTATAGGAAGGGCCTGGAAATATTTTGGAATCATGACACTAAACCCACATTAAACCAGAAAAATAGGTCTTACTCTTCCTCAGAATTTGTAGAGCCAGATGGTGGGATTCCAATAATATCCCCATGTCTTAAAAATCATATTGGCTCTGTCTCTATTTTTAGTGGTGGTATTAAAAATTTCTGAGAGAGCTCTCGAGAAGTAGGTACAGTACATTTCTTCCAGTATAGGACAAATTCCATTTGTGAAGCAAATATACTAATGAAGTGGCTCTAAATGCTACCTATTCCATCTCAGTGAATTCGTGTTGATAATTTGGGGACAAGTACATCACCTACATTGTGTGGCAAGTTGAGGGCAAAAGGACTGAGTGTTCAAGAAATAATGGAACTACATTGTAAAGCAACTATACTCCAATAAAAATTAATTTAAAAAAACTGTAACTGGAAAAAATAAAAATAATGGAATTAGATTTTCTTGTATACTTGTTGAGTATACCATGTGGAAAAGAATGGAATTTTTTTGTTTATTTACAATACCTACCTCAAAATTAATAGCAGGAAAATAAATGGATTTTTATTATGCATGGTGAAATATTATTACAAACAGATCTAGGTAAAATTCCTACTACTACTAGTTGTTTCACCTTACCCGAGTAACCTTTTTGAGTTTTTCTTTTCTTGTCTGTGAAACCCTTTTAAGGTTAATATGAGGACTAAAGTGAAATAAATGTGAAATGCCTAGCATAGCTTCTGCTGGACAGTTCAAGCTCAATAAATGGTGGTTGTTATGATAATTATCAGTCAACAAATATTCACTGACTGTCTTACAAATACTCATCTCAATATTAGGCCTGGATGAGACAAAGACAGATAGACAGAAAAACATACTCTCTGGATCTGAGTCTTGCAGGAGACAGATTTCTACTCAGATGATTTAACCATAAAGCCTCCACTGAAACAATATTTAAAGGGATAGATTTAACGGAATCAATAAAAAGTGAGCAGGCATGTAGGTGAGCCAATTCTTTAAAATAAATCTCTCTCTCTTCTAGATATGTATCCTATTGGCTCTGTTGCTCTGGTGACTCCTAATAGCACCTGAATTTTCCTGGAGTTTATTTTTTAACCCCTGGCAAGCATGCGTCTTTTTAAGGCATCTAGGATACTTACTAGTTTCTGATGCCCAGGTCTCATTAGCATAATTCCATTAACATAGGGACTAGTATGATGATCTTTGGATTATCAAGATCATCAAGATTCCTGCAGACTCAATTATGACAGATTTCAGGATATTGCTGCCACTGCTGGGTAAGGGCAAATGACTGTCTATTGTCTTTTTAAAATAGAATTGAGTATCTGCTAAGTCAATGTTACATACCAGGTGTAAGGAACTGAGTTGATTTTCTCCAAAAAATAATACCTGATAGTCGAGATCGTTATCACCATCTGATTAAGTTTGTGATTATCCACAGTCTTTCTCAAAATCTCATTTAGCTTCTTTATAGATCAATCATATACATTAGGAGGTGTGACAGGAATCGCCACCTGTGTGTCTTCAAAGTTTTTACGGTGAAACTAATCTCTAAAATCCCTCCCTGGAAAGAGGATTAGTATTGGTTCATTACATTGATGTTTGTGAGAGGAGGCAACTCCAGGTACTTATACTTGGCTCTTCCTTCCATTATAATCATTACTTCATAAGTCAGGGAACCAGTGTGGAGATCCTGTTGCTAAATATGCGTAAGGAACTAGAAAAACAATGACAGGATATCTGTGGGATTGCTAGACCGATTTTACAATAACCCTGAGTCAAGACTCCATTTATCTCCATACTACCATGGACTATGGTAGAGTTTTGCATGAGCATCTCCTCAGAACCATGTTTCTACCAATTCCTGGAAGATCTGGGTATTTTCTGAAATAAGCAGTCATCTTAATAAATGACCTTTCTGGTGAAGTACTGGAGGAAGAGTTACAACATACACTTGGCCAAGTTGCAAGATCCTTCTGCAAAGGGATTCAACCCTCCTCAACTGAGGGCCTCTGAGTGTATAAATAACCTTAGTTCTGGAAACAGGAGGAACTACCTTGAATTTCCACACTAGTGACTCTCATCAGGATGCTATCCACCAGATCCCAGACGTAGATTATTTTCCCCCTTCTTGAAATATCAAGCAATATTGTGATGGTCAGTTTTATGAGTTAACCTGTCCAGGCTATAATACTCAGTTTTTTAATCAAATATTAATTTAGGTGTTGCTGTGAAGGTTATTTTGTAGATACGGATAATATCTGCAATGTAGCTAATGATTTACAAGCCTTTAAGTGAAGGAGATTACCTTTGATAATGTGAGTGTGCCTCACCTGATTAGCTGAGGTCCTTAAGAGCCAAAACAGGTTTCCCTGAGAAGAAAACCTACCTCAAGACAGCAGCATCATCTCCTGCCCAAAGGTCCAGCCTGCTAACCTGCCCTACAAATTTCAAATTTGCCATCCTGCAATTATGTGGGACAATTCCCTGAAACCTCTCTCCCTCTCTCTCTCTCTGCTTCTCTGTCTCTCTGTATATACCTCTCATTGACCAAATTCCCAACCCTAGGCTAGGTATGGGGCCCATCATCCCTAAGATCTCTGCTAGATACCTGAAAAAAAAAAATGGAATAAGATCTGCTAGAAAAGGTGAAGGTGAGAATGGCCTTTACAAGTAGCCCATGTAAAGAAATCATTAATAAACGTATTATAAAATATATTCATTGTTAAAAACTGCTAGTCTCTCTAGTCCTATGAGAAACTAGTTTTTTTAATTAAGAAAATTTTTAAGTGTAAGGAACTTTGAAAATATCCAGTGGGAAAATTTTTTTTTGATGTTGGTGCTTTATTTTAAAAATAAATAAAGGCTGGTAAATAATACCCAAGAGACTTTCCTTTCTCAAGCTTTATTTAATTTCAAAGGTTTTATATACATATTATCTCAGATCAAAATTTGACCATTTCATAATAGTTACTAAATATGATATACTATTTATTTTTATAAAAGTAATGTTTTTTTTCTTGTCTGTTAAAGGAACAAATTAACGTTTTAGGAATAAAAGTAAAAAGGCAAGTTTTTAAGGGATATATTTGTTGGGATTTTAGACTATTTTAAGAATATTGTAAGTTTCCTGGGAAAAAAATTTCTCTGAAATCAGCACTTTCATCAAATATGTTTGGGAAAAAATGTTTCAGGAAAGTATTATTCTTATATAAACACAAATTCACATTATTTGTTCCTGGAATAAATTTGAAATCCCTTCATACATTGCTGCATCTCAAGTCAGTTATGCAGACAGACTTACATTCTCACATGACTAAGAACTCAAGTCATCCTTTCTCTGTTGTGTAATAGGCAGCCTTCTTGGACACCTGATGATACTTGGTAGACACTCACCATCAGCCCAATCAATGTTATTATCATCTATGTCTTTCAAATTAATTTTTATCGCCTATATTCAATGCTTGGCTCAATGAAGGTACTAAATAAATATTTAGGGATAGAGAGGAAAAGGAAGGGAAGAAGAAAGGATGGAATATTTAGCAACATTTCCAGGAATGCTAACCAGCCCACATACTTGATAGGACTAAGCTGTTGTGCTCTTTCTCTTCATTATTCCTCCTTCACAGGGGTCTGGTTTGGGGAAGATATATTTACAAACACCTACATATACTTAAGTGCATATTTCTTTCCCTCATGATTTACAGTCAGTGGTTGGAACGTTTGGGTCCATGACTACAGGAAACATTCATTAATTCATCACTGATAGTTTTCACAGAGGAATAATGACGTCTTTAAAAGGCAGAATTGAGCAATACTTTAAGGAGATGCTCATGTAAGACGTTTTTGTTCAAAGACATGAAAATGTGGCAGCTATTACTGAGCAACTTGGTGAAGCAGGGAGGCACTGCTTAAATGTACCCATCAGTTCTCAATGGCCTTCTTGACTTTGTCTAATACTTCCCTAATGAGACTACTGATAAAACTGTAGTCTGGTTTTTCAAGTGTGCCGAAGTTCCTAATAGCCTTCTCAACTCCAAAATGTGTGATTCTCTAGTTTGTCTTCTTGATTTCCTTCACTCTGGCTTCTGTCCGCTTAAATAACCCTGCCTAACTAACCTTGAGAAAAGTAATTGTGCCCTCACTATTGATTAGGAAGGATCCATATTTAATTATGTGTAACATGTTCCACTATCAAACTTTCAGCTTGGTTCCCCAATGCCTAGCAAGTCCTACTGCCATGTGCTATATCACCCATTTGGTTAATGAGCTTCCTTACAAGATGTTGTATTTTCCCCAGTCCCTGTATTTTATGAAAAATCTCATATCTTAAGGTCATGGTTGGACCCTTTCATGAAGCTTTCCTCAAAAAATGTTTCTTTAATGCAAACAGAATCATTATTGAGCACATTGTGCATGTTTTTGCCTCAGCCCTGAGTGATTCACATGTGCCATTAGGTAAAATCCTGAGATCACAGTGCTTAAAGTTCAAATATTAGTTGTAGTCAGAATCAGTTGCAAAGTAACTAATTCTGCTAAACCATGAATACAGTCAGTTTATTTAGAAGACAACTGCTTCTTGCACAATACCTTTTTGTATGAAAATAATAAGATGCCAAAGCTTCTAACAACTGAATGGAAATTTCAGTTTTCTTTACCTCTAGAACTTACATCTAAATGTTGTTAGTCTCTTTTGATGAAAGCTTGCAATGAACTATCCAAAGTAGTTTAGCTATAATTAATACATAAAAAATGTTCAAATAATATAAAATGTCATGCTTTTACAGAGTTTGTATCATATGAATAGCATTATATAACTCTATTCTTGCCAGATAATAATTTTCCACTGATGCTCATTAAATTGCTTTCAATGCAGTAGACATTAAAGATGTCCGAAATTCGATGGGTGGGGTAATATACAGTAGATCATAACGTTTGTAAGCAAATGAGCTCATTTATGATATTTAAAATTCTGAGCATAAATTTTAAGTAAATTCAGGCTCTTTAGATCAGCTTGTATTTAGGGCTAACATAAATACAGAAAAAGAATCTTTGAATTAATAGACAAAACTTTGATAAGATCTATGTTCTAGCAGTGTAATCATTAAAAATATCATATTATTACTCAGAAAAGCTGAATATTAAATTATCCAATTCTACCTTTGTATTAATTGAAGTTAATTGTATGATGAGATCCCTTAAAGACTACTTTATACTTACATTATTGTTACTGGATCCAGTCCTACAATGGATTGTAGTCAAATTCATTTAAATTTTTCTAAGAATTCTTTATGAACCATTTGACTACAGGTTAACTGGAAAAGTTCATTCACCCTGAAGAGATGAGCCCTTCACTTAAGCTTCATTTCTATATAACATGAAGTGTAAATATGACAATATACCAAATACTTTGATCAACTTGGACAATCAAAATTTTATGTTAGAACCATCGTATGGAACTGCCTACACTAATCTAATCTGACATACATTTACCAAATATGAGTCGACCACCATGAATATAATGAAACTTGGCACTCATATTTAGGAAGTTCAGTTGTTGAAACCACTAGGATACCATTTAATATCGTCTTTCCCTATCAGCAAGTTTCACAAAATTTTTAAACTTCATAAAAATTATCTTTCGATCTTCAGACATCATATATTTCCTTCCCTAATTCTTCCCTATGTGTATCTATCTGTGATTTTGCTGGTTTCTGAGACTTGTAACATTCACCTTCTTATCAAAAAAATACAAAAGTTGAAAAGGTCTTTTAAAGCTCCGAGGACTAAGAATGCTGTGCTCAGTACTTCATAGTGTTGCCGCAATCCACACTCATGGGCCACCACAGTCCTGAATTCATGATTCTTCCACTACCATTGTGAATATTGTTTGTTCCTCAGGAATCAAAATCCCCAGTCAAAGCATCCAATTGGCTAAGCCATATGTCCTTGCCTTGGCTGCCAGGGAGCAATGAAAGGTTCAGTCTGTCCCATTTCAGACACTGTGGTAGGATTAAAATCCTGCCATGTTATTTGGGACTCCCCAAAATTTTTTGGTTCTGTAGTGACAAAAAACAACAAACATTCACTATCTCCTCTTTGCTTAAAGCTCTTTTAATATCACCCATCCCTTACTTAGATTAATCCCCAATAATTTAAGTATGGCCTTCAAAGCTACAAATACCTGGGATGTGATCATTTTCCACCCTTATTTCTTACCTTCAAATTTTCCCTAATCTCCAATCCCGTGGTTTAGTATGATTATCTGTAGTTTTCCCAGTCATGATTTTTAATGTCAATCTCTATGCCTAGAGTGTCTGTTCAACTCATCTCTGCCCATTTTATTCTTTTACCTCCTGTTCTGTCACAGTAACTCCACTTTCAAAAATCCTTCAAACCCAGATCTGTTGATGACATCTCATTCTTTTGAATAGATTAACCATTTTACCCTTCTTATTGTCTTTTTGATAATAAAATTGTTGACATTTTTCATATGTTTTCTAGTTCTTCACATTACCATATTATAGTACAATATAACATGTCAGTACAATGACAATTTCACAAAGCAGAATCATCCTTTTTTCTTTTCTCACCACCCTTATTCATAATGCCATTGTTAAGCCTTCAACATTTTACATATAAAAGATTCACTCATTTAACAAAATAGTCTTTGTCAGCCTTCTATCTACTACTATGCTTTTTTTGAGCCCAGTGCTTAATAAAAAGTAAACAAGATAAAATACTTATTTCTAAGGAGTTATTCCCATGTGGAAGAGAGACAATACATAAGCTAGTTAATACCTATATGATATAATTTAAATGTGATAATGCTGTGAATAAAATAAAGCATGGTAGGGGAGTATAGGGTAACATAGAGGAGAGAGAACTGTTTAAGTAAGGTGCTCATAAAAAGGACATTCAAAGGAACTCATATATGAACAGAGACCAGAATAAAATGAAGAAGAATGACATGTTGATACCTGGGAGAAGAGCATACCAACTAGAGGAAGCCATAATTCCAATCTCTGAAGAAAAACAAGCTTGATGTTAAACAGCAAGAAGTCCACCGCAGCTGAAGCAGCGGAAATAAAGTATCAATATAATTATAGAATATATTGGCAGAAGAGATAGAACACCCTGTGAGCCTTGTTAAGGTCTTTAAATTTTATTTTGAGTAAGATAGCCATTGAAGGATTTTGAGCAGGATAGTGGCATTTTTATGTTCTTAAAGGTCACTCAGGATCACTATGAAAAATTTACTGTTTGAGGCAAGAATAGAGACAGGCAGATCAGGTAGGAGTCTATTGCTATTGCCTAGGCAATACATGATGCTGGTGGCTTGAACCAAAATGGTAGCCATGGAGTTGGTGAGAAGATGTAAGATTCAGGATATAGTATAAGGAAAGTTCCAGTGGAGTTGCTGATGGATCAACCATGAAATATAAAAAAAAATTAAAAGAGAGAGAGAGATGAAGGGAGGGGGGAGGGAGGAAGGAAGGAAGGAAGGGGAGAAGGAAGGAAGGAAGGAAGGGAGGGAGGAGATAGGATTACTAGGTATTTGGTCCGATGGAATAGGGGTGCCATTACCCAAGATGAGTAATACTAGAGAAGGAGCAAGTCTGGATCTAGAGTGATCTCCCTTAAAGCATAAACATTTGAAACTCCATCTAAACATCAAAGCAGAGATTTTGAGTAGATCGTTTAACATATAAGTATAAAGTAAAAGGAAAAGAAAGGGTCTGGAGATAGATATCTGAGGTTTAATTATATGAAATAATTTAAAGCTACTATTTCAAAGAGTAAATATTGAAAGACAGAAAAAAGAGGTCAAGATCTGGAGGACCCAATAAAGTAGAAGTAGAAAGAGAGGGCTATGAAGCAAATGAAAATGAATACCAGGTAGTTTCTTAGGGACCAAAAACATTCAATGTTTTAGAGTGGGTATTCAATTTTTTCAAATGCTGCTGAGATGTAGGTTGAAAATTAGCAATTTGGAAAGCTAAAGTTTCTTGGTAACTTTGACAAGTGTTTAGGTCTGATTAAAGCAGATTAAAGTCTGATTAAAGCAGACAGTAAAGGGAAAGGGAGGTAAGGATCACTGTATCAGAATTTTAACAGGTTACTTTCCTTCATTTTCAAACCTCTTCATTATTCATAGGCCATCAGCATATTCTTTATAAGTGTAAAACAGATTGTGAAATTCTGTTGCTTGAGTCCAAATACTTCTACCATCTATCCCAACAATTCTCAAATCTTAATGCTTATAAAAACGACCTAGGCGTGCCTTTTAAAACAGCCTAGGTGTGCCTAGTAAAATGTAAATTCTTGCCTTCTGCTGTCACTATGACTCACTTGGCATGGAACAAGACACTGTAACCTCATTTTTAACAAATACTCCAAGCAATTATATTGTAGCTGATAAAGATCCTCATGTAATGATTGGAACCTTCATTATTTCTCTGCCCTTTTTCCCTGTTCTTTCCTCTGCCTAGAATTCTGATTCACCTTCATATTTATGGAAAACTCCTATTGATTCTTCAAAACTTTGGGATTACTCCCTCTTTTAAGCCACCCTCATATTGTCGATCATAGAGCTTAGTAAATATTTGATAAATAAATGGAATATCTACAACTAACTTTCCTTTGCTTTTTTGTTAAAGCCTCATTTGGTTTATAAATTTTTGCCTGTCTCAAGGGTTCATATAATTCAGTAAACTGAATTCCATTTAAATGCAACATGTCAGTAAATTTCCTCAAATGAGTGCAATTAACATTCTTCACAGAGCAGAGACAGACCCACCATCTTTAAAGAGGCAGTTTCTAAATAATTCCAAACATTTCTCTGTGTATCTGAAGGAAATGTCAAATGAGTTTGCTCTGGAGTACATTAATAATCACAGTATCTGATCAGACTTGTGTTATGAGTGAATCTAGGGACACTTCTTTGATACTGACCTATTTTAAAAATGGTTTCCCTCTAGTCTCATTGAAGAACCTAAAAGAAGTCCTCCAGCCAGAAGTTGGCTTCCTTGGGGTTTTTAAAAAGGAGGAAATTACCTGACATATTTAGTTTTACTCTTTTGGAAGCAAGTTTCTTCCTTCCTCAGTCTCTTTTTGTTGTTATTCTTTCAGGCCAAAACTTCAAAGAAAAGGAGTGATGGATCAGCCATTCATTTACTGGAGCTGAATTTTTGCTTTCCACTAGCTTTTCTACTCTGATGCTCCTTTGATTTCTATTCTGTCTGCATCTTTTATGCCTTTAGTTCATGCATATGAAGAAAATTATAGTGCAGTCTTTGCTCAAAAAATTATATTCCATCATATCCCAAAATCTTAGAAAATTTAAAACACTTTTCCAATTCTGAAAATACCTTTAGAAGCCTCCAACACAGAATTTAATAAATATGTCGTTATTGTATTCTAAATAATTGAAATTTCAGAAGCTAGGCTTCAGAACAGACAAGAATCAATTTCACCAGGGATTCCTCAGACTGAACATCAAGGTAATGCACAGTTCCATCTATCTATCGCCTGACTTAGACAATACTCATTAAAAAAATAACAAAGTAAAGACAGGTTGGGCAGGAGGCAGTACAGTAGTGACCAAGATCTTGGGATTTGGTAGTAGATAGACCTGATCCTGTTTCTGCCACTTCTAGTTATAGACCTTTTGTTAAGTTAATAATAGTATCTTTTTTGCTTCTGTAAAATGGGAATATAATAATACGGCCTATTTTGTATGTTTACATTGAGGTTATATAAGATCATTTGTATAGTTTAGCACAGTCCTTAACTCATAATAATTAACAAACATTAAATATTATTATTATTATTAGAAGGTGTTTGCTGAAATTGTGTGTGACCTTGTTTGTTCCCCATCAGGACCACCGTAAAGCCAGTAGCTGCTGCCCTAGCCCTCAAGAACGTCCGCCGGGCAGCCATTAGACCCCAACATATGAGTTAAAAAATGGCTGAATAAAAAAGATATTAACTTTATCATATCTTCACAGAGGCAGTAGATCACAAATTATCCAGCACTATTTTTCTCCAAATTATGATTCAAAGGGCAATGTTGTATGTTATGTATGTCTATGGTATATATGATATACATTATTGAATTACTGAGCTACTGCTGTGAATTCTACTTGACAATCTATGCAGAACTCCAGGACATGAGTTAGCTCACAAGTTTATATGTCCATGACCAACAGTTTTTACTATTATTAAGAATAATACATAATAGTAATCATTTTTAAAACCAAAAGTTTTGGTCTCATTGTAGAATATGGTTTTAATGATCATAAATTAGATATGGGTTTTAACAGCTATTAATAAATAATTTTTAGTCCAGAATACATATAGTTCTATGGCATGCATACACTCTGCATATTTCATCAATAATGACAAAATAAAGACACAATGAGGGGTCAAAAATTTGTAAAGGACTAGAAATGTAAATGTAAATATCAACTTGACCTCTGAGGTACATGTAAAAGATGAAGTTAATACATCTAGAAAAAATAAAACAATTAGAAAATAATTCAGGAAATATAAAATAAACCAAGTAACTTCTATATTTTATGATCTTCTCTATATTTACTTCAAATGGTAGATTTTCCCAGATGACCAATTACTGAGCCACAACTGTGAACCAGGCACTGCTGGCACTTCACTTTACAATCTCTAATTCTTAAATATCTAGTGATCCTCATTTTAGATAAATTATATATTTAGTACATGAATTCTCAGGAATGTAAAGCTCTTGATCAAAATCTAATAGCTTAATGGGCAGAGCCTGAATGTGAACTCATCTCTACCTAGATCTAAATATCCATGTTAGAAACTTCGATAGTTTACATGTAATTTTAAGAATTAATTTACATATGATAGGTGATTTACATTGCTGAGTTGGCCAATATTCAGTTCACAAAAAGCAGACTTTTGATCTGTACACCAAATGTTTTAGGGAAAGCTATTTGGTCCCTCTTGACTTCAGGTTTTTTCCCCACTTGTCCAATAAAGAGGTTAGACTACACTGTTGGTGGGAATGTAAATTGATACAGCCACTATGGAGAACAGTATGGAGGTTCCTTAAAAAATGAAAAATAGAACTACCATATGACCCAGCAATCTCACTCCTGGGCATATACCCAGAGAAAACCATAATTCAAAAAGACACATGCACCACAATGTTCATTGCAGCACTATTTACAATAGCCAGGATATGGAAGCAACCTAAATGTCCATCAACAGAGAAACAGATAAAGAAGATGTGGCACATATACACTATGGAATATTACTCAGCCATAAAAAGGAATGAATTGGGTCATATGTAGAGACATGGATGGATCTAGAGATGGTCATACAGAGTGAAGTAAGTTAGAAAGAGAAAAACAAATATCGTATATTAACTCATATATGTAGAATCTGAAAAAATTGGTACAGACGATCTTATTTACAAAGCAGAAATAGAGACACAGACATAGAGAACAAATGTATGGATACATATATACACATATATATATTATATATATATAATATATACATATTACACTATATATACACTATTGATACTATGTATAAAATAGATAACTAATGAGAACCTAATATAGAGCACAGGGAACTCTACTCAATGCTCGGTGGTGACCCAAATGGGAAGGAAATCCCAAAAAAGAGGGGATATATGTATACGTATACATGTAGCTGCTTCACTTTGCCGTATGGTAGAAACTAACACAATATTGTACAGCAACTATATTCCAATAAAAATTCTTTTTAAAAAAGAGGTTAGACTCAACTGAAGATTTTGTTGTTGTTGTTTGAAATTGATGTCCTCATTGATGGGTGAGCTCTTCAAATGGAAGGATTGGCATAAGAAGAGCAGTAAGGGAATATCTGTTGTTTTATCTCACATAAGGTATTTAGGTTTGTCATCATGTCACACTCATTTCAGTTAATCTGCCATTAATTATGTTAACCCACATACATGATGAATAAAAATATTTGCACAAAAGATTTATGTTTTATTTTGAATTATTGAAGAGTAGTTCCTTCCTTTCTAAATTTAAAATTTTGAATAAAATTATACTCTTTAAAACGCTTCCTTCAACCCTTCCTGTGCTCATAAATTTCATCCTTAGAAATACTGAGTGTAAACTTAGCCTACATCTTTCCACTCCAATATAAATCATGTTTGCTTACACATTTAGTTTAAAAGCCTGGAATATGTGAAGGCAAGATGTGCATTATATTTCCTTTCAAAGACACTGACTTAAAAACTTAAGTTTAATTCAAAATTGATAGTGAGTTTGGATATCCCTTTGGCTATTTGCATCATAAAGACTAGATAGTATAGTATACATTTTTATAACAGATTATCACTAATAAAGAAACTTCATGGATTAAAATGATATCAGTAAGCAGCTTCATCACAACTTCAAAGACAAAAGCATGTATAAAGGACAATAATTCTGGTCTAGGTGTTTTTAGTGTAATTTTAAGTCAATTAAAAAAGTAACAGAAGAAAAATACTATATTCATCCATTTTTATGTCAAGATTCAGCTAAGAAAATAAAGTATCATAATGCAAAAAAGCCATACATATACCCACAAGTTTAAAATTAATATCTAATGGTAATATGGTACCCCAGTATGAAATTAATTTCAAAATCTCCTAAATATGTATTCAATTGTCAAAATAACCAAGATTGCCATAGGTTAGCTTTTGTAGTCATATTAAAGGTATAGTTATAGAACAGAAAAAAACTGGGAGAAATTTCAATAGAAAGGAATAAGGATTTACAGATGATAAAAACATAATGAGTATTAAATAACAAAAAATAAAATATTTGGTACAATTATTTGTCCAGCTACTCAGATTAATTATTTTACCCCCACTGAATTTTGTATTGTTTAGAGACACAGTCATGCCTCAAAAATATTATAAAATACACAATTGTGATGGTAATTAGTAGAAAATCCATTTACAATATATGCATTTGCTTGTTTTCTTCTTCACATGACTGCAAGTAAATAGCATAATTTAACCCATTCATATAATTTTTATACTGTTGAGAATGTTACCAAGTGTAAATGATGAGTATAAAAAATATTACAAAAAATATGTGCTAACAATATTATATATATTAATATTTCTCCATGTCCATGATAGTCCCTGGCCACAGTGTTTTTTTTGTACAGGTATTTCAAAGGTGAAAACATTGTTTCTATCAGCTGGATGATGGTCACAAATGGTAGCATTTTCCATTTAAATATACTCTGAACTGCCAATTTTCAAATTATAAAAAGAATCTCAAGTGTCAGGCTCAATGCATTGAAGAATTGTTTTTTCCTGTAAAACAGTTTAATGGCACAGAGCTAGCATGAGTCATACATATCCAGACCTTGAACTCACTGGTGCATTCAGAAGCCAGAGATCAATGATTAATAAAGAGAGGGTCAGCTCTGGCCATTTTAATTGCAGGATGATGGTTTGCAATCATTTGATGCCTTAGGCCATTGTGAAATTCTTGCTTATGCCACAAAAGAAATCAATCTTGCTTTTCTAAACTGTTCTGATAATCAGTAGTAGAGGACTAGATTTTTAACCAAATTAGAAATTATTGTTCAGTATGATGTCATGTCATACATTTGTAAATGTTTCTTTTCAAATGAATTCTTTTCAAAACTTGCAAATTGGTCCATAATAAGCCACAGGAGCAATCACTGTAACTTGTTTTGTGTTTTCAAAGTAATTAAAACAATACAGAAACCATGTGGCTAATAATAATAGCTAGTTTTTATTGAGCATGTACTATGTGCCAGCAACTGTTGTAGCAACTTTAACTTTTATTACTTTAGTTAATCTTCAGAACACTTTTTGAAGTAGATATGACAAATATTCCTATCCTATTGATGAGAAAATTGAGCACAGGTTGGTTAAGTAATTTGCCTGGCTAATAAGAGGTGGAGTCAGGATTCAAATCCAGGTCTTCTGACTTTAGAGGCCACATTCCTCATGTTAGCTATGCATTAGATATGTGATCATAAGCAAATTACTTATCCTTGCTGATCCTGCTTTTCTTTTCTGTAAAAATGTGGATAATAACATCACATTAGGTTATTTTGAGGACTAATTTTTTTTTCTTAATGGTATTAAGGACATTTGTATTTGTGAATTCTTGTTGTAATGAACAAGAGTATACTTCAGGTAGTTGTCGCCATTCAAATACAACCATAAACCATTCTATGCATTTAAATTAGATGGAAATAAAGTAGAGCCTTTACTGCCCAGGTAATAAAAAAGAGGTGAAAAGCCAAAAGGGATGGTGGACAAACCAAAGATTAACAGCAGCAGAGAGCAGCCTCCACTGCTAGGCTGGCAGGACTGAGGAGGCTGGCTGTGCTACCTGAGCTCAGTCTGCAGGAAAGGCAGAGAGGAGCTGGAGCCACCGAGGAGAAGCAGCTGCTGCTGAAGACACCTCCTAATACAGAGAGAGAAGGAAAGATGCACCCTTTCCCCCAGCGTCTCGGCCTCCTCCAATCTCTTTGCAACTCAGCTGACACAGGAGACTGGAAAATGAAAACTTCAGAGGTCAGCTCTCCTCCATTGAGCTCAGAGCAAAGCAGCCAGAGTGAGGAAGGGGTCAGAGTGCAAAATGTCCAGGATAAGAATCACAAGAAAATTGTAAACCCTAACAGTTCTCATGTTTCAAGTCTAATTCTTCTGTATTTTATTTCAATTTTGCCTGAGGACATTTTCTAGACTCTCTTCCATCTCTCATCGTCTTAACTGCCACATTGCACTGTAAAGATTTGTGTGGATTCAATCTTTAAAAAGTAGGAAAGTTAAGGGACTTCCCTCATGGTCCAGTGGTTAAGACTCCGTGCTCCCAAAGCAGGGGGCCGGGGTTGATCCCTGGTGAGGGAACTAGATCTCACATTCCATAAATAAGAGTCCATGTGCTGCAACTAAATATCCTGCAAGCCACAGGGAAGATCCCACATGTCACAAATAAGACCCAGCGCAGCCAAATAAAAAAATAAATATTTTTTTAAAATCTTTTTTTAAAAAAGTAGGAAAGTTATAATATATAGTAATCACATTTTAAGGATTGTTGTGACTGATATATAATGTAATAATCTTTACTTGCAAACAATCTCCATATTTAGTACTAAGGGTTTTGATGTTTTGTGTATTCTTTTTGTTTGTACCAGTGATTTCCCACAGAAAAGTAAAAATTTGCCCCATGGTCTAAGTTAGAAATATAAAGCAAATCAGTACAAAAGAGGAAATAAACGTATTCACCTCTAATACTGGGTGAAGGTTTTTTGGTTTTTGTTTTTTGCAATACGCAGGCCTCTCACTGTTGTGGCTTCTCCCGTTGCAGAGCACAGGCTCCGGACGCGCAGGCTCAGCGGCCATGGCTCACGGGCCCAGCCGCTCCGCGGCACGTGGGATCTTCCCGGACCAGGGCACGAACCCGCATCCCCTACATCAGCAGGCGGGCTCTCAACCACTGAGCCTCCAGGGAAGCCCGGGGTGAAGGTTTTGCAACCAAAGTTTCATTTATAAGGGACAGAAAGAATATAATGAACTAGATTTAAAATAGCTTTTATAGTAAATAAAAATGGTTATGTCTTATATAATAATCATTAGTGAACATCAAGGACATGTTCTTGAACTCTGCTTAAATTATGCAGTAGGCCACATTGCAAATTTCTGACATCTCGGCTTGAGATTCTTATAGAATCTCAAACATCCCTTTTAAGAGGTTTATAAGTAAATAAAATCT
The DNA here is from genome assembly GCF_026419965.1 of Kogia breviceps. NCBI lineage: Eukaryota > Metazoa > Chordata > Mammalia > Artiodactyla > Physeteridae > Kogia > Kogia breviceps. The sequence continues at coordinate 14,819,024 of NC_081315.1, read as the reverse complement.
CTACAGTCTCTATGTTAATATTCAATATTTATATGTTAGCTATTTTCCCCTTACATAGTAAAAGTTAAAGTATAGCTGTTACAGGTTGGGTTTCCTAGGAATTAGACTGTAGGTTAACAGATTTGAATCCAGAAAGGTTATTGAGGAGTGCTAGAGGAATAACCATTTATAAGGCACTGAAATAAGCCAGGTTGAGTGGAGAGGAGTTGGACAGCTATTAGGTTACAACAAAGATTTTAGCTGAATTTAAAAGCAGCCCTGCAGGTAAGATGGGGCTTCAGAGCTGTCCAACACTGCGGCAAGGGAGCTGGGCCTTTAAAACTCAGCATTGATTAGTCATTAGATGTAGGTTATGCCCAGGAAGGGGAGTGACCTTCGGCAATACAGTTGTAGTCAACTGAGGCCAATTTCCAAAAAAGACACAGTAGAGAGGTGTCACCCACCAACACTCATAGCAGCTGGAGGAATGGGAACTTTAGTCTTCAATACGGCAAGAGGGTGGTGATTTGGGCAACCACTGCAATAGCAATGCTCAATATTCAGCAGGCACTTCATACCAATGGAAAGATGAGGAACAAAGTTCATTAACTGTTATAAAAAGTGATTTATATTTTATATTAGATTTTTGGTTACCTAGCATTTTCTTAATCCTGGGTACAATTAAATGTGGTAGACAGCCTTCTAAGATGGTACTCAATAACCCCTGCCTCCTGGTATTTATGCTCTTGTGTAACACCCTCCTTTTAAGTGTGGGTTGGACCTAAGGACTTGCTTCTAACAAACGAAATATGGCAAAAAGGATTATGTTATAAAGGCTGTGACTTCCTAATGGTCCTCTATGTCTTTGTCTTGCTCACTTTGATGAAGCCAGCTGCCCTACCCCATGGAGAAGCTCACTTAGTGATGAACTGAGAGGATGACCTCTCAGTAGGGAAACTAAGGCCTTCAGTACAATAGCCCACAAGAAGCTAAATCCCACCAAGGAGCACTAGGGAACTTGTAAGCTTATGCTATACTACTTAAACCTTGAGATATCTGTGAACTTGGCCAACACCTGATCGTAGCCTTGTTAGAGACCCTGAGTAGGAGGACCCAGCTACACCATGTCTGGATTCCTGAAATAGGAACTGTGAGATAATAAAAATCATTTTAAGCCAGTGAGTTTTGGGTTAATTTTTCATGCAGCAACAGAAACTAGGCAGAAATCGCTCTCCTTTAACTTTATTATATATTTATTTTTGGCTTTGCCACACTGCTTGTGAGATCTTAGTTCCCCAAAAGGGGATTGAACCCTTGCCTCCTGCAGTGGAAGTGTAGAGTCCTAACCACTGGACTGCCAGGGAAGTCCCTTAACCTTATTTTCTTTCAGTGCCTGGCATGGTATCATATCAAAGGCTTGTAAACTAAATTTCACTCTTATCTTAGATTTTATTTTATGTGTAGTTATATTGAGAAGATAGAATTTATGGAACTCCTTTTAGGGAATAATTTTTCTGGGAAAAAACACCAAATTACATACTTATGGTAGATGGATATCATCCCAAGGTCTCACTGTAACTGTAAAAGATTGTTAAAACATTGCCCTGGATGATAGAGAAAAAGAGGAATTTGAAATTTGGGGGAAACTCTGTAAGAAAAATAGTTGAAACTTAAAGACTTTGTGCTGTTTGGGGAAGAGCAATCTCTTGCACTTTGCCAAGAACAAACAATGTTAAGCAGAAATCTTTTAGTAGAATTCCATGTACTGCCTCAGGTTGTCCCTCTAGCAATCTCACACATTTTTAGTTAAAACTACAGAAATAACGAAATACTTGGTGAAACAATACATTTTGAAAGATGTTGAAAGGGCATAGTCCCGTGTCAGAATTGTGGAGAATCTAAAGTTCTCATCCAAAGTGAATGACTGGGGTTAAGAGTCCCATGTATACTTATTATTTAGTGCCACATGGTCCCGGGTAATATAGTGTCATATCAGTGACCACAAAGACCTTGTGAAAGATATTGTCTGAGATGGTCTAAGTTTTGTGGGTCCAAAAGTTGGAGATTCACCCCATGGGATAATAAAGTTATAATAGAAATTATTATTAAGTACTATCATGACCTTAGTGGTAATACAGTGCCTGCATCAATATTCACAAAGAATTTGTAGCTACGTCCGCATAGATGCCACGAGTTCTGAATACACAGAAACTGAAATGATCCTCCAGAATGGGCAAGAAATTTATAATACAAAAAATCTGGGGCTTCCCTGGTGGCGCAGTGGTTGAGAGTCCGCCGGCCGATGCAGGGGACGCGGGTTCGTGCCCCGGTCCGGGAGGATCCCACGTGCCGCGGAGCGGCTGGGCCCGTGAGCCCTGGCCGCTGAGCCTGCGCGTCCGGAGCCTGTGCTCCGCAACGGGAGAGGCCACAACAGTGAGAGGCCCGCGTACTAGAAAAAAAAAAAAAAAAAAAAATCTGTAACACCTTGAGCTAATTCAGCAGGGTAATACCTTCAGTTGTAAACAGAGATATTTTCTGAAAATTATATAGCTTCATTCCATCTTATATGGAACTTAAGTACAATATTTAGTAGCTAAATATCTAATCTCAACATAATTCATCACTTAAATACTGAGAAAGAAAAAAAATCTAGAAAGATAACCTATATGACTACTGGTTCAGTTTATTTCTGTTTCCCAACAGGATCTTTTTTTAAATTTTGGCATGACCCACAATTTTATCCTTGGTTCCCCTTTTTAATTGCACTGCTCAAGACTAACTCAAAATCTTCCAATGAGCAGTGATGTACGAAAAAAGAATGCTGAAATAGTGAACATACACAAAAATTATGGAGCTAAAATCCAATACAAGAAGTAATGAAATAATACCTGAAATGGGAGACAATCTAAATGGAACTTAACAGAGGAGCCAGTTTTTCAAGAAAGAACAGGTTTGATCTTTAAAATTCTAATAACAAACGCTGTATTTTCAATAGATCCTCACCCTGAGAGGACAAGGTTTTGATTTCATTCAGTAACAGTCTCACTAAGTACCTCATTTCCACACTTGCTAAAGTAAGGGATACAGATCTGAGTAAGACTGAGATACCACCTCCTAAGCCACAACCACTGAACCGTATAGGGATTTCTGAATGCCAAGAACTGAAAGATTTCCAAAATAAGGCTCACTTTTAAAGTACAACAAGAACAAATTATTTGACTAATACTTGTTAGGAGTAATGAGAACCATTTACCCAAATCACAAAGCGTAACTAAGGGGCAAGAGGGTGTTTTAAAATGAAATAATGCAAACAACTTCATAGGTATAGCAAGCAAAATAATCAACTAGGATGCTCTTATAATTATAGTTTCTCTGGATTGATATAAGGGTAATGATCATCTTAAAAACAATTTAAAGTAGTAGAAATAAAGCAGGACTAGAAACAGCAACATAAAATTGAGTAAAAGAAAATTTAGGTTGATAATCTTGGAACATTTCTGTATACTGATGTATCAGCCTATGGGACACTTTTACAAAGGAAATCTTCAAAGTCCCTGTGGCTGAGTAACTTAAACATGAAGTAGGCAAAGGACTGGAAAACATACTATGAAGAACAACTTCTATTCAGCAAAGAAATATAGTGGATGACTTAATGACCATCTCTGATGTTGCCACTACTACGATGTTTAGTATATCAGTATGAATGTATACATCTATATGACATATATTAATATGACTATATATGCAAGCATATATTATAATTATGTCTTTCTTAACTCACTTTATAATTTGAAAATGAATAGCCCAGGGAAAAAATATTTTTTCTTGAGAGATTAGCGTTTTCAGAGAAACATTTTATGAGTGTAGGGTGGTTTTTTTCCTGTTGAATTTAAAGGGAAATGTAATTCCCTTGTCTATTTTCCTAAACATCATTAAGTTCCAGCATAGCTAATTTAAGTCACTAACTTAAAGAGTTTTGTCTTCCATTTGTTTCTCTTTAAACACTTATAAAAAGAAGTAAATGGTACTTTTTGTAATTTCTCTTAAAAAGTCTTAAAAACAGTAGTAAGAGTTCATCCTGGGGTGAAGAAAAGGATGTCTGGAGACAAAGAGTCAGATAACACCCCACTGTAGGTCTAGGTTTAGAGAACAGCCCAGGCAGAAGCAGTGCTAAGCACAACCTTATCTTATCTTTAGGGCTTAGACTAAATTGTTCCATTACTCCCTCCTTCACATACTTCAAGCTGAAAGCTATGTTTCCTTTGGTAGGAACACAGTGCAAGAGGTGAAATCATTAACACAGATGCAGTGTTACTTGGCTCCCCAAATCTGTGTCAGAGATTAGTGTCAACTGTGGTACCCTTTCATCCTGGACCTAAAAATGAATTCTAACTTTATAAGTTAAATGAGATGAACCAAAGGTCATCCTTATTTAATCTTATCTCTCTTTAACAACTATGAATAATTAGAGAATAATTATAATACATGAGAACAGTTGTCTGCCAGTTCTAAAGAGAAAAAAGAGTACAGGAGAGACCCTATACTATTATTTATATCATTATATCTGCTGTACTAATTTGCAGTCGAATCTATCTATCTATCTATCTATCTATATATATGGCATATATATATATATATATATGGCATACCTATATATATACACAATAATCTTATCATTGGTATAAACTTCACATAAATATACTTAATTTATATGTGAGACCAGAGTTGGAAAAATAATATAGTATTCCTATGTCAGAATTTAACGTGTGATATCACTAATGTTTAAATTTATATAAACTATTACTTTATTTTTCTAAGGGTAAAAAGTTCACCCAAATCAAAAAATCAGTGAATATCAGAACTTTGTCCTTGTTGGCTTTCTCCAATGTAATTTATTTTTAATAACAAATGGAATATGGTAAGTTGAGAGTATGAGTTATTCTTAGATAGCTAAAATACAAACTTTAATAGCTTTGGAACTTTGTGGACAAATGCCTGCAGTGGGAAAGTTTTTAAGTAGTTGGACCTTTATCATTTGACATCACTGACATTTGATTCTTGACATCATTATTTAATCATATTAAATTATTAGTCATATTAAATTCTAACAATATAGCATTTTCCACTAGTCCTTTTAAAATAATCAAGACTAGGTCCAACTTGAGATCACCTCAGTCCTAATTTGTTGACACCCTCAACAATTCTTATTATTCTTTGAGATTAGTGCTCCCATTTGCTTATAATGAGGCACCTAGCATTACATAATAGTCAGGAACTTTTTCTATCATTGTTCTTTTCTTAATGCTTAGAGAGAAGTTCATAAAAGGGTTGCTGTCACCTCATATGTTCGTAAGTGACAATCCAGGAAATGAAGTGGTTTTCTAGACACTTACAGGACTTTTCTTTCCATTGAAGTTTTTGATGTGGTATTACATCACTTCCAGGAGAAGAACCAGGGATTTGCTTTGCAGAGTTCACTGCTCCACTCCACCAAAATGGCCAGAGAGGAACTGAGTTGGGAAGAGAAACCTACTTTGCCATTTTTCATCCTAAATCCCCAAAAGTAGGAAAATGGTGATGACAGGGAGGAAGGAGAGCTATGCAGTGCAGCAAAAGAATGAGTGGATGACTCGCCCCTCCTCCCATCTCTCCAATGCCCTGGTCTTGTATAACTACAGTTCTGTTTATTCTGAATTCTATTGCACACAGGGGAAAAGATGGATTTTGCCTAGGATGGGCTTGAAAAATAGAAATAACTGACTTCCTTATTGGCCACTGTATTCCACCAACCTAAGAAACAGTACACATAGCACAGACAGATGCTCAATAATTACTTAATGAAAGAAGAAATAATCTCACAAATGAAATATATTCCACTTAAAGATAGTTATTTTAGCTTCATGGACTCCTAGAGTATATGTTCTCTGAAAATATGGGTAGCTTCTTTTTTATTGAAAAACAATAACCAATATAATATCCTAGCACATGGTAGTAAAATGAAAATAAATGATCAGTTGAAAGAATTAATATTCATATGATGAAAAAAGAAAAATATTTTGTATCTTGCTACTAAATCTCTTGCATTCCTATACACTAATGATGAAAAATCTTAAAGAGAAAATAAGGAAACACTCCCATTTACCATAGCAACAAAAAGAATAAAATGCCTAGGAATAAACCTACCTAAGGAGACAAAAGACCTGTATGCAGAAAAATTTAAGACACTGATGAAAGAAATTAAAGATGATACAAACAGATGGAGAGATATACCATGTTCTCAGATTGGAAGAATCAACATTGTGAAAATGACTATCCTACCCAAACAACCTACAGATTCAATGCAATCCCTATCAAACTACCACTGGCATTTTTCACAGAACTAGAACAAAAACTTTCACAATTTGTATGGAAACACAAAAGAACCGGAATAGCCAAAGCAATCTAAAGAAAGAAAAACAGAGCTGGAGGAATCAGGCTCCCTGACTTCAGCCTATACTACAAAGGTACAGTCATCAAGACAGTATGGTACTGGCACAAAAACAGAAATATAGATCAATGCAACAGGATAGAAAGCCCAGAGATAAACCCATGCACATATGGGCACCCTGTCTTTGATAAAGGAGGCAATAATATACAGTGGAGACAAGACAGCCTCTTCAATCAGTGTTGCTGGGAAAACTGGACAGCTACATGTAAAAGAATGAAATTAGAACACTCCCTAACACCATACACAAAAATAAACTCAAAATGGATTAAAGACCTAAATGTAAGGCCGGACACTATCAAACTCTTAGAGGAAAACATAGGCAGAATACTCTATGACATAAATCACAGCAAGATCCTTTTTGACCCACTGCCTAGAGAAATGGAAATAAAAACAAAAATAAACAAATGGGACCTAATGAAACTTAAAAGCTTTTGCACAGCAAAGGAAACCATAAACAAGGTGAAAAGACAACCTTCAGAATGGGAGAAAATATTTGCAAATGAAGCAACTGACAAAGGATTCAAAATCTGTTTGCAAAAGGAGATGTGAGCAGTTTCAAGGTGGAATGATATTAAAATAAATAGTATATAAAAGGACAGATGTGTTCTTACTTTAAAAATATGTATATCACATTTTGGGGGGAACATAAAAGGAAAATTGCATGTCATTTTTGGTTTTACAACTCAAATTTTTATCAAAAATTATATCAAAGTTAGAATACAAGTTTACTGTAACCATTAGAACATGAGATAAACAAAGGCATGACTTTATCACCTTTTATCCTATGAATTTAATCTTATAGATGAGATGTTACTAAATCTGATATATAGTTTTTTAAAACACAATATGGAAAGGTATTACCTGAAGAAAAATTATATTGATAATACAATAATAATAATTGTAAAAGATATAACTTATTTTTAAACTGGTGTGTTTTACAAAAAGGTGAAGGGAGACCAAGCTACATGGAAGACACTATGGTAATAACTCAGGACACTCTAAGGGCAAAACAAGTGACCCAGAAAAGGATTTTAAATCAAACAGTAGTTCCAAAAATTGGACCTTAGTAACTCCAGTCCATTGGCAGCCTTTTCTGAGATGGAAACTTTTCCTGATCGGACGCAGTAGAGTTGACTATTGGGACCAGCTGTAAATTAAGGAGAAGTGCTTGAACTTTGTCTGGCCTCCAGAAACTGTTTCACAAAAATGCAGCTGCAGAGCAAGTGCCAGCTGACTTTCAGGGATCGTAGGGCCAAAACCTAGGAGGCCGCTGTGAAATCTATACCTCCCCAAAAACTGAAGAGAGGGACCAATCTCCTACAAAACTTATTTAGGGACCTGCATTTGGTAATGTAGATGAAATGCTAAGTGGTCAATTGAATTTTCAAACATTTCATCCTAAACTAAGAACTATTTCCCAGATACCACTAGTAGTGGAATAGAAGGTTTAAGAAATTATATATTATATTCATCCATAAGACACATATAACATACCTATATAATATTAATAATAGTAATAATTTATAATATGATTGAACAGTAACCATGTGTCAGCTTCATGATGACCACTATGCATAGATTATCTCATTTATTCCTTAAAATAATTTTATGAGGACTTAATGTCATTTCCATTTTATACATAAAGAAATTGAGGTATAGACAGTTTGAGGAATTTGCAAATTCCCAAGATCATTCATCTAATTAGTACCGCTGGCCTTCCAATCTGGGTCCACCTGACAATATGCGCCACACTAATACATGTTAGGCTTTATTTCAGGCTGGACTTCAGAGCTATCTGGGAAAAGATAAGGCTGTCTACAGGCAGCAGAATACTAACTGTACAAAGCAGGGCAAGGATGGGGTAGGGACTAGGGAGAAGCAGATTAGCCAGGCACATTGTGAACTTTGAGACTTGTTCAGATTTGATTAATATTGTTTTCTACAAAGATTATATTACTGATAATTAGTCCTCATTTATTCCTAATTATCTTTTTAGTGTTTTGTTACTAAAAATATAATTTGGATTCCTGTAATCCCCTATAACTTTTTTATTACAAGCCTATGAATGCATACACACCAAGAATACAGATAATCCAAAAAAAGATGAGCCTGAAAATATACCCTTAAAAACCTGTAAAACAAAACTGAAGAGAAATTTATTTATAGGACTGATTCAACATGTCGGGTTTATCCACCTCCATACATTTTCATTTGAACCATCTGTAATTCTATTTCTAGAATACTTAATTGCATTTTTTATTTGTAAAAACTGGGGGAAAGTTATTAAATTATGAAGCAAGGAATTATAATAATCCTTTTAGTGTATGTTTAATTTATTTACTTTATTTATGTTATAGTAACATGTCTCCAAATATTGTAGGTACCTTTAATCTTAAAAGCATTGGTAAATGACCATTTTCTGTACTTCAATAATGCCAAACAGCTGGATAACAACTGAAAATTTCAGTCAATCTTTTGGAATCTTTTATTACTTGACGCCACTTGATCAAATACTGATATCTGATCTTTTGCAAGTGTGGTAGAGATGGCCAGCTGTACACCAGGATCCATTTTTCTCTTTTGGGACATGTAGTTCATGTATATTTATTTGCCAGTCTACTTTGCAATTGGGTTGGGTCCAGTGACTGACTTTTAGCCAATGGAAAGTGAGTGGAAAAAATAAGTGCCACTTCAAGGCCTTGATCATCAAAATCTCCCATATATATCTCTCCATATTTTTTCTCCTCTAACTAGGGTGGTGACTGCAATCTCCCCCCTAGGGCAAACTTGGAAGCCACATATTTAATATAGTAGAGTTACTGTTGCTTGTGTGTCTCCTTGTTTGTGAGGAGCAGAGAAGAGCAATTTCCTCACTCCCACTGCCAAGTTTCCTATCACTAACCTGCCTTGTCAGCAACAATAGTTTCTATTGTGTTGAGCCTTTATTTTCACAGCCTGGTCTACCCTAACCTATATTCTAGATGGCTGATTCTTTTCTATTCTTATACAGACATTTACATTTAATTCATTTTCTTTCAAGGACTGAATTCTGTATCAGTTTTTCAGTCACTTGAGCAGCATCTCTGAGGGCCATGAGCATGTTCTTCACAGACCTTCTTCCCCAGGGAGTGGAATTAACCAAGGGCCCTGAATTGCATTTGGAAATCCATCACTTCATTTGAGCTGAGGATCTGCCATAGCTACTCAAAGTCAGTGAACGAGAATGGCAAGGATACTAAGCCAACCTGTTCCTGGAAAACCCAAGATATCCCTGACAACTGACAGCTAACTTTGACTAGAAGACAGTACAATGACTTTGCCAACCTGAACCTTTGTTAGACTACAGGGCAACCTAGGATGTATCTGTTCATGGTCTTCTCCATCTTCCTTTCACCCAGTGTCAGACTTGCACGGTGATCTGATGACTCTCCTAGCCTTCCCCAGCTGCCCTAGTCTTACCTGACTCCTCCCTCTTTTCTTTCACACAGGTATTTCTTCTACTAAAAGACCTGGCCTGTTCAATCCCTTCCTGGCATCTGTTTCTCAGAAGATCTGAACTAATGCAGACCCCCTCTATGAACAAATGATATATTGGGATACTTGGGATTCATCTTTTATTACTTACTAAGGGCTGCTATAACAAAGTATCACAAACTGGATGAAACTTATTGTCTCACAGTTCTGGAGGCTGGAAATCCAAGATCAAAGTATTGGCAAGGTTGGTTCCTTCTGAGGGCTGTGAGAAAGAATCGGTTTCTTGCCTCTCTCCTAGTTTTGGTGGTTTTCCGGGGACCTTTGGTGTTTCTTGGCTTGTAGATGTATCACTCCAATCTCTGTCTTTGTCTTCACATGACATTCTCCTTGTGCATTTCTGTGTACAAATTCCCCCTTTTTATAAGGACAACAGTCAAATTGGACTAAGGCTCAATCTAATGACCTCATATTGACTTGATTACCTCTTAAAAAACTGTATTACAAATAAGGTACTGGTTGTTAGGTCTCCAACATATCTTTTTTCTTTTGGTGGATGGAGGGAGTACAAAATTTAACCTATAATACAGCTATCAATCAACCACAGGATTATGCTTAGGAATTAGTAGATGATACACTCATGGAACTGCCTTTTTGTAGCAGATAATTCAATGTGGTAAAATCCATAGATTATCATAAAGGTGAATATAAAACATTGTCTTTTATCTTTCAAAATACTTTAAAATCCTGTGGTAATATGACTAAATAGTTCATCAAGCCAATAAAATTCTTTCCATGATACAAGTTTTACTACAACACAATCCAAATATAAGAGCCAAAACTCACGAATAGACCAACTTGCTGAAGAAGTACCTAGGGGATAACAATTTTTAACTTGATTTGAATTACTTATCATAGATTTTTCCTTCATACAATATGGTAACTAGAACCTTTAGTGGGAGTTTGAGAGATGCTAAAAGTGATATACTTTTTACAACAAATACACAGTATGTGCAAGATACTGCCCTCTCCCTGTCCCTTTCCCTTAGGGTTTAATCATCTGAAACAGACAAAACAGAAACAATGGCTAAGTGTGTATTTTGTTTTTCATAATGAAATGAAAACTTGTAAGCATACCATAAATCATAACATTATTTCAGGCAAACTGGGAAGTCCATTCATTTATTCAAATACACCTTGAGATATCTTTTAAGCTCCAGTCTCTGGGCCAGGATCTAAAGATAAAAAGACTAAACAAACATGTTCCCTCAATGAGCTCACAATTCCTGTAGAGAATAAAAACATTAACTATATCATAACCTGGTAAATGTGATACTATGGGATTGTACTAGGATCCCACAGGGACCATTAAACAAAATGAAGAAAATCACAGTATCAGTTCCTGATAGTTTAAAATTGCTTTGGTTGCTGTCACTCTACAATCTGTCCAAACTTTCCACTAAAACAAATGAAACAAACACAAAAAACCTCACATGAATATTTAATACCAAGACCAGTAGTTCAGATCCCTCAAGAAATGGTGGAGAACTTTGATAAACTTCAAAGCAGTTTAAGTTGGCCCATCAGAGTTCTACAGCTATGAGCACAAGGTCCATAGCTGTTTGTTGCCTTTATTTCAATACTGTTTTCTACACTTGTGTGTTTTTTCTTTACAAGTGCTTTATTTCAAGGATTATTAATTTTATGTAGTCATATTTATTGATATTTTATCTTGTGCTTCAACAACTATTTAAACTTCTGACTACTTCTAAAAGAGCAACCATTTTTTCCTACCAGTAAAATATATTCAAAAGTACCATGTCTATTAAACATTTATTGTGCCTCAACTGTGTTTCAGGTATTGAATTAGAACTTTTGTGAAACATAATCCTAACTCTTAGAAAGTTCAGAGTCATGTGTTTCAGACAGAAACCAACAATAGCAATATAGTGTCATAAAGCCTTCAAAAATGGTAAATTCACAGAGAAATAGTGTAATTTAGAAGAGAGTCCAATAACTTTGGGGAGTGATACTGGTGCTTTGGAAATACCACTCTGGCTGTGGGAAGTAAAATACTTCAGGGAAATTCAGGTGGCATGATAAGTATCAATTTAGGAATTCGGCATGCAAGGATTGAGAACAAGGCCCATTATTGGCAGAGAAGATGTAATTTTCACAAGGAAGAAGAAAAAGAGAGAGACAGTGAAACAGACAGAAGAGGGGGAGGATAGTGGAAGGGGAGGAAGGGAGGCAGGGAGGCAGGAAGGAGAAGAGAAGAAAAGGACATGTGGTACAACTAGGGAGCTAGAAATTATCTGGAGAATGGGGAACAATGTGTGGAGAGTGGAGAAGGGGTGTATGATGAAACTGGAGACAAAGCTTGAAGCTGGGTCATGAAGGGCCTTGCACACCATGCTAAGGAATAGTGTGTTAATCACGAAGATAACAGGGAGCCATAGACTGCTTAGACCAGAAAATGATACTGATGTTTTATAAATATCTCCGTGGTAAATGATTCAAGTGGAGAAATCTGGAAGCAGGGAGATCAGGAAGGGACAACTATCCTAATAAGCCAGGTGAGAGACAGTAATGGCCTGAACCAAGTCAGTGACAGACAGTAGAGAAGGAAGACCTAGATTTTAGAGTATTAAAAATAGAAAACCGACTGGCTTTAATGACTGATTAAATACACGTGGAGTTAAGGGAAAAAATGAGAATGATTTTCAGAAATCTAACTTGGGCAAATGGACAGATTGTGGAAGCATTTAGGAAAGAAAAACAGATCTACATGAGGAAATAATTTATTATGTTGGTTCTTATTCATCTACAACATTAGCTTTTTCTGAAAATAAAAATGTGTCTTCTCTTTATTTTTAAAATTATCATGATTTTTTTTCTATTTTCACTGCCAGAAGGATAGGGAAGTATTTAAGTATTTAGCATGCTTTTAGTAAACTGTTTACTGTTCACTGTTGTGCATGTTTGCACCTAATCAAGAAAAAGTATATGTGTAAAGAACAGTAAAATCTCACTAAAGGACTTCAAGGTCTTTGTTACATTTAATAACTTATCAATGCTAATTTAACATAGATGGTTCCATTAAGCATGCTTTCTCCAGAATATCTTCCAGTGTACTTCAGACTACTTACTATGCATAGCTAGAAGTAAAATTTCAGTAATTTAGTAATGTCTCATGAAATACATTTTCTCCCTTGAAAAGAAAACATTTTCCTTATAAACAAAATGTTTTGAAGTAAATGGCTATTTTTTTTAGCCAGAACTTCTATCACATTCAAGCTAGCTCATTTAATGCTCAACAAAAAGCAAGAGTACTTTCAGGGAAGTTAATATAATGATAATAATAATGATAACAACAACAATAATAATAATAAACAAACAGAGTGTATATGGCAGAATAAAATAACTATGTATACTGTGAGGAGTACATTAAAATGCATGTAATATGCCATATGGTTAGGGATTATTCTTCTATAATATTTAAGTAGAAGGACTTAAAACATCTAATGTACTATTTTCTACCTGTAATACAAAAAGTTCAGTAAAAAAGCTGATCATTATATAGGGTAAAAAACCATTCTTGGGGGGAAAAAATATAAACTTCAAACTGTGTCATACATAGAGAAGGACTGGGTACACTGCAATCATTACTTTAAATTAATCTTAAATGAATGCACAGTATACCTTTTAAAAACACTAAGTACTTAGTACAGGTATAATAGGAAATTTTTCCCCAGAGATTACTTTTCTAGCAGACCAAGTGGTGCTTACAGTAATTTAAAGCTAAAGTGACATCTCCTCAGCTGTTATCAATTGCACTTTTATGACTTAAATGTTTTCCTCAAAGACCAGGTATACCTAGTAGAGTTTCTAGTGTGTATACTTGAAAGCCTTCTATACTGGAAAGAAAAATTACCTTAGTTTATGTGGAAATTCTCCCATCATTGAAGCCTAAATTTTCAAAAGAGCAGCGAATAAGCTTTAAAATAAATAAATATTCCATGAAATAAAGGCTCATAATAAAGGCTTCCCTGTTTCTCCTAGCACCAGGGAAAAACTAGAAGTCACTATGAGTCCTGGTCTATGCATAGTGAGAAGAATGGACATTCAGCCAGCAATTACCACTGTCATCATCAGTCAATTATGGGTATCATATCAACAGAGACAGACAGTTTAACAGAGAGATCAGGGAAAGAGACAAAGAAAGTTTTGCAAACAACTGTCATCCCAAAGATTGGACACATTCTCAATACTGTGCCTTCGAAGGAGTGAAATCAGAAGCCTCACACTGCAGGGGAGATAGACTTTACCAAACAATCCAACCAAGTCACTAAATAAAAAAAAGAAAACAAACAACAAAAACAAATCTCTGTTAGGAAAGGGTGATAATTATCCAGAGTTGCTACAATATACTATCTAAACACCCAAGATTCAACCAAAAAAATAAAAGACATGAAAAGAACAGGAAAGTATGATCTACACACAGTGGATGGAGAGCAAGCAATATAACCTACCTCTGAAGGGGCCTACTTGGGGACCTAACAGACAAAGACCTCATGGAAGCTATGATAAATATGTTCAAAGCTAAAGGAAACCACATTCAAAGAAGTAATGGAAAATCTGATGACAATGTTTCATCAAATAGAAAATATCAGTAAAAGATAGAAATTATATTTAAAAAAGGAAAAAGTAGAAATTCTGGAGTTTAAAAATTACAATAATATAAATGAAAAATTCACTATCAGGATTCAAAAATAGATTTGAGCTGGTGGAAGAAAGAATCGATGAACTTGAAGATAGAACAATGAAAATTAGACAATCTGAAGAATAGCATGACTAAGAAACTTTTTAAAAAATGAACAGAATTTCAGAAAAATGTGCAACACCATTATATATACTCACATATGCATAAAGAGAATACAAGGAGGAGAGAAGGAAAAAGAAGAAAAATATTTAAAGAAGTAATTGCTAAAATATTCCCAAATTTGATTAAAAACAATTCACACATCCAAAAGCTCAATGAATTCTAAGTAGGATAAACATAAATTAAGCTACATGCAGACACATCACAGTAAAAATGTTGAGGGTCAAAGACAAAGAGAAAATCTTGAAAGCAACAAGAGAAAAATGATTCATTAACTCCAAAAGAAACCCAGTATCTGACTTATCATCAGAAAGAGAGGAGGCCACAAGGCAGTAGGATGACATATTCAAAGTGCTGGGGAAAAAAACACCTGTGAAACAGCAATCTTATATCTAGAAAACTATCTTTTATAACAGAAGACTTTGTCAGATAAAGAGAAATGGAGAGAATCTGTTGCTAGTAGACTGCCTTAAAAGAAATATTAGAAGTCTACTGCATAGGGCTTCCCTGGTGGCGCAGTGGTTAAGAATCTGCCTGCCAATGCAGGGGACATGGGTTCGAGCCCTGGTCTGGGAAGATCCCACATGAGGCAGAGCACCTAAGCCTATGTGCCACAACTACTGATCCTGCACTCTAGAGCCCACATGCCACAGCTACTGAAGCCAGCATGCCTAGAGCCCATGCTCTGCAACGAGAGAAGCCACTGCAATGAGAAATCCATGCACTGCAACGAAGACCCAACACAGGCAAAAAAAAAAAAAAAAAAAAAAAAAAAAAAAAGTCTGCAGGCTGTAAGGAAGCAATTCAAGACCATAATTCAAATCTGCATGAAAAAATTAAAAGTGCTAGTAAAGATAATTATGTAATTTAAAAATACAGTATAAATGCATATTCTCTTTGCTTCTCTTAGCTGAATTAAAAAGTAATTATAATAAACAATATGTATAAAATTGTACTGTGGGATATATAACATATATAAATATATTTGAGAATAATAGCATAAAATGTGAGTAGGGACAAACTTCATTAAAGTAAAGAAATGATACCAGATGGTCACTTGAATCTGCAGGAAAAAGAAGGGAACCAAAAATGATAAATAATAAAATAAATGTAACAAAACCTTTAAATATATATTTGCTCTCCTTTCTTCTATCAGCTTTTGTAAATGACATGAAATTATATAAATAATTGTATTAATGCATTTTGTAACATATACAAATATAATATATATAACAATAATAACATAAAAAGGGAGAAGAGGAAGTAGAGCTCTATGGGAGTAACATTTCTATATCTCACTGTAATTAAGTTAGTATAAATCTAAAGTAGATTCTGATAAGTTAAGATTCTTATGGTAAGCCTTAGAGCAACAATTAAGAAAATAACTCACATAATAAGTTAACAAATTATTAAGAGAAGTAAAATAGTACACTACAAAATACTCAATGTAAGACAAAGCAGTAAAGTATGAATAGAGGAACAAAAAACACATAAGACATGTAGAAAAAAAGTAAAATGGCAAACATAAATTCAGCTTTACCTGTGATAACATTAAATGTGAATGAATTAATCCAACCAAAAGCAGAAGATTGTCAGACAATAAAAAATAAAGATCCAACTATGTGCTGCATAGGAAACACACCTTAGATTTAATGATACAAATAGGCTGGAAATGAAAGAAGAAATTATTTTATGAAAACAACAATCATAAGAAAGCTAGAGTGGCTATACTAATATCAAACAAAATAAAATGTAAGGCAAAAAAAGTTAATAGAAACAAAGAGGGACATTTTATAATGATAATACTAAAAAGTTCAATCCATCAGGAAGATATAACAATTATAAATATATGTGCATCTAACAACAGAGCTCCAAAATGCATGGAGGAAAAAAGTGACAAAATTGAAGGTAGAAACAGAAAATAAGAGCTGGGGATTTAAGTCCCCTATAGTCAATAATGGTTATAACAACTATGTAGAAGAGTAACAAAGAAATAAAAGCCTTGTACAACACTAGAACAGATGACCTAACTGACATCTACAGAACACCCATAAGAGCAGAGTATACCTTCTTCTCATGTGCATGAGGAACATTCTCCAGCATATACCATATGCTACATCATACAACATGCCCCAAGAAGGTTAAAAATATTAAAGTCATAAGATGTATGATCTCCAACCACAATGAAATGAAATTAGAAATCAATAAATCAATAAAATTAGGAAAATTCACATAGATGTGGAAACTGAAACATTCCTAAATAATGAATGGGTAAAAGAAATATAATGTGAATTAGAAAATACTTGGAGATGAAGAAAAATAGACACAAGTATCAATACTGGGGGATGTAGGTAAATCAGTGCAGAGAGCAAAATTTATAGCTGTAAACGCCTATTTTTTAAAAAGCACTCATATTAATAACCTACCCTTTCACCTTGAGACCTTGGAAAAAGAGGAGCAAACTAAACCTAAAGCAAACAGAAGAAAGACATTAGTAAAGATGATAGCAAAATCAATAGAGAATAGTATTCCTTGAAAGAAAAGTTTTAATGATAAACTTTTCACTAGGCTGACCAAGAGCAAACTAGAGAAGGCTCAAATTAGTAAAATAGGGATAAAAGATGGGATATCACTACTGACATTACAGAAATAAATGGGATCATGAGGCTATACTATGAACAGTTAGACACCAACAACATTACTTAGATGAAATAAAAAATTTATGAATTTAAATATAAAAGGAAGGAGATTGAATCAGTAATTTTGAAATTTCCCACAAAGAAAAACCCAGACCCAAAGGATGGCTTCATTGGTGGATTGTACCAATCATCCAAAGAAGAATTAATACCAATTATTTACAAGCCCTTCCAAACAACAGAAGAGGAGGGAACATTTCTTAATTAATTCCATGAGGTCATTATAACCTTGATATAAAACATGCCAAAGACACCACACACAAAAAGAAAAGAAAAATACAAACCAATATTTCTGATTAATAAAGATAGAAAAATTTTCAACAAAATGCTAGCAAACCAAATCCAGCATCACATAAGATTATACACCAAAACCAAGTGGGACTTATCCCAGAAATGCAATATTGTTTTAACATATGAAATCAAAATAAAGTAATATACCATATAAAAACAATAAAGGACAAAAACCACTTGATTATCTCAATAGATGCAGAAAAGTCATTTTATAAAATCTAACATACTTTCATTACAAAAACACTCATTAAATGAGGAATAGAAGTCCCTTCCTCATTTTTTACTATTAAAATCCACAGGTTAGCATGGTACAGCATTCAGTGAAAGACTGAATGCTGTCTCCATAGGTCTGGAACATGACAAGGATGTCCACTCTCAACAATTCTATTCAAATTTTACTGGCATTTCTAGCCAGGGCAATTAGGAAGAAAAAGAAATAAAAAGCATCCAAATTGGAAGGAAGAAGTAAAACTGTATTTGCAATAGATATGATCTTCTATATGTAGAAATTCCTAACAAATACTTTAAAAAAACTATTAAAACTAGTAAGTTCAACAAGATTTCAGTGAACAAGGTCAATATAAAACAATCATTCATATTTCCATATACTATCAATGAACAATCCAAAATGATATCAGGAAAACAATTCCATTTACTCTAGTATGAAAAAGAGTAAATGTTTAGAAACAAATTTAACAAAAGAAGCATAAAATTTAGACACTGAAAACTACAAATCACTGTTGAAAGAATTAAAGACCTAAATAAATGGGAAGTCATCCCATGTTTATAAATTGGATGGCTTTACATTGTTAAGATGAAAATACTTACTAAATTGATCTACAGATTCTGCACAATATCTATCAAAATCCTGCCTAGATTTTATTTCATAAATTAAAATAATAAACCTAAAAGCCATAAGGAAATTTAAGGGATCCACATTAGTCAAAACAAACTTGAAAAAAAGAGAAAAAAATGACAAATTCATACTTTCTGATATCCAAACTTCCTACAAAGTCACAGAAATCAAGACAATGTGGAACTGGCATATAGTAAACATGTGAATCAAGGGATCAGAACTGCAAATACAGAAATGAACCCTCACATTTATGGTCAGTTGATTTCTGACACAGGATGACAATTTAATGAATACTCGTGCAACATATGGAACAACTGAATAACTGTATGAAAAAGAATGATGAATTCCTTCCATATATCATGCACAACAATTAACTCACAATGGATTACAGACCTAAATGCAAGAGAAAAAAAATTCAGTCTGGAAAAATAGGAATAAATTGTTGTTATTTTATGAAAAGCAAAGTCTCCATAGATATGATACCAAAAGAATAAGCAACAAAACAAAAAATAAGATAAACTAGCCTTCATTAAAATGAAAACTTGGGGTTTCTGAAGACACCATCAAGAAAGTGAAAAGACAATGTATAGAATGGGAGAAAATATCTGCAAATTATGTAGCTGATAAGGACTTAGATATAGGAATATAGAGAAATATTATAATTGAATAATTAAAAGTCAGATATCCCAATTAAAAATGGATGAAGGTTTAGAATAGACATTTCTCCAAAGATAAAAAAATGACCAGTAAAAACATAAAAAGATGTTCAATATCATCAGTCATTAGGGAAATGAAAATCAAAACCATAATGAGAAATCATTTCACACCCACAAGGAGGGTTATAATAAAGCATACAATAATAACATACAATAAATACATGGCTATAATAAAACATAAAATAATAAGTGTTGATGAGAATATGGAGAAATTTGATCCCTCATATTTTTCTGGTGGAAATGCAAAGTTGTGGAACTGGTTTGGAAAATTTCCCAGAAGTTCCTAAAAATGTTAAGCATAGAGTGACCATACAGCACAGCAATTCCACTCCTGGGTATGTTCCCAAGGAAAATGAAAGCATATGTCCAGGCAGAAAATTGTACATGAATGTGCAGCATTATTCATTGGAACCAAGAAGTGAAACAACCCAAACATCCATCAACTAAAGAATAGATAAATAAATTTGGTATATCCACACAATAGAATATTATTTGACAATATAAGAGAATGAAGTATAGATAAACGTCATAGAATGCATAAATCCAAAACATATATACATAGATGGTGGCATGGGAAGATGTGGAGTTAGTGTCTCCCCACAACTAGGGTGCCTGTCGGCTGCTGTTGGGGGATTCTGACACCTAAGAAGACAGGAGGAACCCCACAGTGAACCAGCTGTTTGCTGGATCTTGGTTCATGAGCCTGGGGTCAGGCCAAAACTCCTGCAGTAGGAGCTCTGAGTCTGAAACACTGGACTAACAGAGAACCTCAGTCCAAAGGGAATATTCACCAGAGTGAGGTCTCACGGAGTTCCCCATCTCAGCACCAAGACCCAGCTCTACGCAGTAGCCTACAAACTCCAGTGATGGAAGCCTCAGGCCAAACAACCAGTAAGACAGGAACACAATCCCACTCATACAAAAAAAAAAAGGTGGCAAAAAAATCACAGATGAATGTCAAAAAATGACACAAAAAATGACAAAAAAAAGTCACAGATGAAGGAGAAAGGGAAAAACCTACAAGACCAAATAAATGAAAAGGAAATAAGAAATCTACCTGAAAAAGAATTCAGAGTAATGATAATAAATATGATGCAGAAACTTGGAAATAGAAGGGAGGAACAGAATGAGAAAATACAAGAAATGTTTAACAAAGATCTAGAAGAACTAAAGAACAAACAAACAGAGATGAACAACACAATAACTGAAATGAAAAATACACTAGAAGGAATCAATAACAGAACAACAGAGGCAGAAGAACGAATAAGTGAGCTAGAAGACAAAATGGTGGAAATAACTGCCAAGGAGCAGAATAGAGAAAAAAGAATGAAAAGAATAAAGGAATTGAAGACAATCTCAGAGACCTCTGGGACAACACTAAACACACCAAAATTCAAATTATATGGGTCCCAGAAGAAGATAAAAACAAAGGGACTGAGAAAATATTTGAAGAGATTATTGTTGAAAACTTCCCTAACATGGGAAAGGAAATAGTCACCAAGTCAAGGAAGCACAGAGAGTCTCATACAGGATAAACCATAGGAAAAACACACCAAAATGTATATTAATCAAACTAACCAAAATCAAATTCAAAGAAAAAATATTAAAAGCAGCAAGGGAAAAACAAAAAATAACATAAAAAGGAATCCCTAACGTTATCAGCTGATTTTTCAATGGAAACTCTGCAGGCCAGAAGGGAGTGGCAGGATTAACTGAAAGTGATGAAAGAGAAAAACCTACAACCAAGATTACTCTATGCAGCAAGGATCTCATTCAGATTCCATGGAGAAGTCAAAAGCTTTTCAGACAAGCAAAAGCTAAGAGAATTCAACACCACCAAACTGGCTTTATTAACAAATGCTAAAGAAACTTCTCTAAGTGGAAAACACAAGAGAAGAAAAAGACCAACAAAAACAAACCAAAAACAATTAAGAAAATGGTAATAGTAACATACTTATCAATAATAATCTTGAATGTAAATGGATTAAATGCCCCAACCGAAAGACACAGAGTGCGGAATGGATACAAAAACAACCCATATATATGCTATCTACAAGAGACCCACTTCAGACCTAGGGACACATACAGACTGAAAGTGAAGGGATTGAAAAATATATTCCATGCAAATGGAAATCAAAAGAAAGCTGGAGTAACAGTGCTCATATCAGGTAAAAGAGACTTTAAAGACTGTTACAAGAGATAAGGAGGGACCCTATGTAATGATCAAAGGATCAATCCAAGAAGAAGACATAACAATTATAAATGTTTATGCACCCTACATAGGAGCATCTCAATACATAAGGCAAATGCTAATAATCATAAAAGGAGAAATTGACAGTAACACAATAATAGTAGAGGATTTTAACTCCCCACTTACACCAATGGACAGATCATCAAAACAGAAAATAAATAAGGCAACACAAGTCTTAAATGACACGATACACCAAACAGATCTAATTGATATTTATATAACATTCCACCAAAAAGTGGCAGAATACACTTTCTTCTCAAGTGCACTTGGAACATTCTCCAGGATAGATCATGTCTTGGGTCACAAATCAAGCCTCAGAAAATTTAAGAAACTTGAAGTCATATGCAGCATATTTTCTGACCACAATGCTATGAGACTGGAAATCAATTACAGGAAAAAAACTGTAAAAAACACAAATACATGGAGGCTAAACAGTGTGCTACTAAATAACCAAGAGATCACTGAAAAAAATCAAAGAAGAAATTTTAAAATACCAAGAAACAAATGACAATGAAAACGTGACACAAAACCTATGGGATGCAGCAAAAGCAGTTCTAAGAGGGAAGTTTATAGCAATACAACCTCACCTCAAGAAACAAGAAAAATCTCAAATAAACAATCTAACCCTACACTTAAAACAACTAGAAATAGAAGAAAAAAGAAAACTCAAAGTCAGTAGAAGCAAAGAAATCATAAAGATCAGAGCAGAAAAAAATGAAATAGAAATGAATAAAATAATAGCAAAGAAGAATACAACTAAAAGCTGGTTCTTTGAGAAGATAAAGAAAATTGATAAACCTTTAGCCAGCCTCATCAAGAAAAAATGGGAGAGGATGCAAATCAATAAAATTAAAAATGAAAAAGGAGGGCTTCCCTGGCGGCGCAGTGGTTGAGAGTCCGCCTGCCGATGCAGGGGACACGGGTTCGTGCCCTGGTCCGGGAGGATCCCACGTGCCGCGGAGCGGCCGGGCCCGTGAGCCGTGGCCGCTGGGCCTGCGCGTCCGGAGCCTGTGCTCCGCGACGGGAGAGGCCACAACAGTGAGAGGCCCGCATACCGCAAAAAAAAAAAAAAAAAAAAAAAAATGAAAAAGGAGAATCACAACTGACAATGCAGAAATACAAAGGATTATAGAGCTACTACAAACAACTATATGCCAATAAAATGGACAACCATGAAGAAATGTACAAATTCTTGGAAAGGTACAATTTTCCAAAACTGAACCAGGGAGAATTAGAAAATATAAACAGAGCTATTACAAGTAATAAAATTGAAACCGTAATTTAAAATCTTCCAACAAACAAAAGTCCAGGACCAGATGGCTTCACAGGCGAATTCCATCAAACATTTAGAGAAGAGCTAACACCTATCCCTCTCAAACTCTTCCAAAAATTGCAGAAGGAGAAACACTCCCAAATTCATTCTACGAAGCCATCATCACCCTGATATCAAAACCAGAAAAAGATATCACAAAAAGGGCTTCCCTGGTGGCGTAGTGGTTGACAGTCTGCCTGCTGATGCTGGGGACACAGGTTCATGCCCCAGTCCAGGAAGATCCCACATGCTGTGGAGCGGCTGGGCCCGTGAGCCATGGCCGCGGAGCCTGTGCTCCGCAATGGGAGAGGCCACAATCGTGAGAGGCCCGTGTACCACACACACAAAAAAAGATATCACAAAAATAGAAAATTATTGACCAATATCACCGATGAAAATAGATGCAAAAATCCTGAACAAAATACTAGCAAACAGAAGCCCACAGCACATTAAAAGGATCATACACCATGATCAACTGGGATTTATCCCAAGGATGCAAGGATTCTTCAATATACACAAATCAATCAATGTGATACACCACATTAACAAATTAAAGAATAAAACCATATGATCACCTCAATAGATGCAGAAAAAGCTTTTGACAAAATTCAATACCCATTTATGATAAAAACTCTCCAGAAAATGGGCCTAGAGGGAACTTACCTCAACATAATAAAGGCCACATATGACAAACCCACAGCAAACATCATACTCAATGGTGAAAAACTGAAAGCATTTCCTTTAAGATCAGGAATAAGATAAGGACATCCATCCTCACCACTCTTATTCAACATAGTTTTGGAAGTCCTAGCCATAGCAATCAGACAAGAAAAGGAAATAAACGTAATACAAATTGGAAAAGAAGAAGTAAAGCTGTCACTGTTTGCCGATGACATGACACTATACATAGAAAATCCTAAAGATGCCACCAGAAAACTAACAGAACTAATCAATGAATTTGGTAAGGTTGCAGGATACAAATTAATGCACAGAAATCTCTGGCATTCCTGTACAACACCAACAAAAAATCAGAAACAGAAATTAAGGAAACACTCCCATTTACCATTGCCACAAAAAGAATTGAATACCTAGGAATAAACCTGCTTAAGGAGGCTAAAGAGTTGCACTCAGAAAACTGTAAAACACTGATGAAAGAAATCAAAGTTGACATAAACAGATGGAGAAATATACCATGTTCTTGGACTGGAAGAATCAATATTGTGAAAATGACTATACTACCCAAAGCAATCTACAGATTCAATGCACTCTCTATCAGACTACCAATGGCATTCTTCACAGAATTAGAAAAGAAATCTTAAAATTCGTATGGTAACACAAAAGATCCCAAATAGCTGAAGCAATCTTGAGAAAGAAAAACAGAGCTGGAGAACCTAGGCTCCCAGATTTCAAACTATACCACAAAGCCACAGTAATCAAGACAGTATGGTATTGGAACAAAAGCAGAAATGTAGATCAATGGTACAGAATAGAATGCCCAGAGATAAACCCACACACATATGGGCACCTAATTTATGACAAAGAAGGCAAGGACATACAATGGAGAAAAGACAGTCTCTTCAATAAGTGGTGCTGGGAAAACTGGACAGCTACATGTTAAAGAATGAAATCAGAACACCACTTAACACCATATACAAAAATAAACTCCAAATTGATTAAAGACTTAAATGTAAGACCAGACACTATAAAACTCTTAGAGGAAAAACACTCTTTGACATAAACAACAGCAGAATCTTTTTTGACCCACCTCCTAGAGTAACGGAAATAAAGACAAAATTAAACAAATGCGACTTAATTAAACTTAAAAGCTTTTGCACAGCAAAGGAAACCATAAACATGGCAAAAAGACAACCCTCAGAATGGAAGGAAACATTTGCAAATGAAACAACAGACAAAGGATTAATCTCCAAAATATACAAACAGCTCATGGAGCTCAAAATCAAAAAAACAAACAATCCAGTTGAAAAATGCATGGGAGACCTAAATAGACATTTCAGCAAGGAAGACATACAGATGGCCAAGAGGCACATGAGAAGATCCTCAACATCACTAATTATTAGAGAAATGCAAATCAAAACTACGATGAGGTATCACCTCAGGCCGGTCAGAATGGCCATTATCAAAAAGTCTAGAAACAATAAATGCTGGAGAAGGTGTGGTGAAAAGGGAACCCTCTTGCACTGTTAGTGGGAATGTAAATTGATACAGCCACTATGGAGAACAGTATGGAGGTTCCTTAAAAAACTAAAAATAGAATTACCATAGGACCCAGCAATTCCACTACTGGGCATATATCCTGAGAAAACCATAATTCAAAAAGAGACATGTACCACAATGTTCATTGCAGCACTATTTACAATAGCCAGGACATGGAAGCAACCTAAGTGTCCAATGACAGATGAATGGATAAAGAAGATGTGGCACATATATACAATGGAATATTACTCAGCCATAAAAAGAAACGAAATTCAGTTATTTGTAGTGAGGTGGATGGACCTAGAGTCTGTCATACAGAGTGAAGTAAGTCCGAAAGAGAAAAACAAATACCGTATGCTAACACACATATATGGAATCTAATAAAAAACCAAAAGGTACTTATGAATCTAGTTGCAGGGCAGGAATAAAGAGGTAGACATAGAAAATGGACCTGTGGACATGGGGTGGGAGGACGAAGCTGGGGCGAAGTGAGAGTAGCATCGACATATATACACTGCCGAACATAAAATAGTTGGCTGGTGGAAAGCAGCAGCATAGCACAGGGAAATTGGCTCACTGCTTTGTGAGGACTGAGAGAGGTGGGATAGGGAGGATGGGAGGGAGGCTCAAGAGGGAGGGGATATGGGACATATGTATACATACAGCTGATTCACTTTGTTGTACAACAGAAACTAACACAGTATTGTGAAGCAATTATACTCCAATAAATATCTATTAAAAAAATAAAAATAAATAAAAAATAAAAGTAGCGTTTGCAGGCCTCCCTGATGGTGCAGTGGTTGAGAATCCGCCAGCCAATGCAGGGGACACAGGTTCGAGCCCTGGTCCAGGAAGATCCCACATGCCGCAGAGCAACTAAGCCCATGTACCACAACTACTGAGCCTGCACTCTAGAGCCCATGAGCCACAACTACTGAGCCTGCATGCTGGAAGTACTGAATCTCATGTGCCTAGAGCGCATGCTCTGCAAGAAGAGAAGCCACCACAATGAGGTGCCTGCTCAGTGAAATGAAGAGTAACCCCGCTCGCTGCAACTAGAGAAAGCCTGCACGCAGCAATGAAGACCCAACACAGCCAAAAATAAATAAATAAATTTAGTTTTTTTAAAAAGAGAGTTTGCAACAATACTACAACTATAATTGTCGCAGGCAAAAATCATCAGTAGTTGCTAAAGAGTGGAAAAGTCATGATTGAGATATAGAGTATTTATACAGTTTCAAACTATCTCCCTATAAGCTACTTATTAATAACAAAATAAGAAGTAGTAACTGTACAGTAGTGAATCCAGGCAGCCACCATCCTGTAAGGAAGCCCAACTTGTCACACGTAGAAGACCTGAAGCTCCCAGTGACAGACATCAAGTATGTGATGTATATGAGTAAAGGAGGCTTCGGGTGATCCCAACCTTTACACTTCAAGTTTTCCAGCTGAGAACTCCAACATTATGGAGCAGAGACAAGCCTTTCCTGATGTACCTTGTCTAAATTCCTAAACCCTAGAATCCACGAGCATAATAAATGGCTGATTAATGAAAAATATATGTGTGTGTGTTTTATATACATATATATGTGATTCCATTTATATGAAATGTCCACAATAGGCAAATATGTAAAGACAAAAATTAGACTGGAGTTGGGGGATCGGAAGATTGGGTGGTGATGGTTGAAGGGTACAGTGTTTTCTTTTCAGGTGATGAAAATGTTCTAAAATTAGATTGTGGGGATGGCTGCACAACTCTGAATACACTAAAAGCCTTTGACTTGTACGCTCTATAAAGGTGAATTAGATTTCAATAAAGCTGTTAAAATAAAATCCAAGAGAAAAAAAATGAATAATCTGAAATTTCACATTACTTGCAAACTAGAAAATTAGCCTGCCACAGTCTCAAGGATGCTGGCAAAAGATACAGTCTTCCTGGGTGAGAGACAAAGGACTTTATTACTCACAGTGCAGAAAACAGAATGAGTATCATAATATTTGCCTTAATTCTTCTCAACCCTGAGTTCCATGTAGTGACACAGAAGGACCTAGATACCTGCAAATGTGAACTGCATTACATGAGTGGAATCCTGAGCTCAGGAAACCTGAACTTTCTATAATGGGGCATTAAACCTGGTTGCTTTGCTCTTTGCTCTAGAGAGACATTATCTCCATCTCCCAAGGCTGTAAGAAAACTTGCCTTTGTTCTGGAGGGAGACACTATATATAGTTTCCAAGGCTTTTTGCTGTAAATACATACATGTAAAGATAATCCAAAACAAAGGGCAATCAGTGCCTCATTCACAAGACATGCAGAAACATGAGAGACCCATGGAAAATTGTTCCCAAGTAGATGGTAATTCAAGAATACTCCATGTTAAGAGACAAAGTTAAAAACTGAGTCTGGAGGGAGACCCAGAGCAAAAATCCAAGAGTCTTTATATTTTCATGAAGCTGATACATAAGGCAGATGAATAGTTGAGTCAGAGGCAAGATGTAGTGAGGAATTGTGAAAGTCAACAGAGAAGAAAAAAAGAGTATGGAGCAGATAACATAGAGTAGTTCAGGATGTCAAGTTGCTTGTTATTTTTCATAACATCTACTCTATTATTTGTGAAGCTCAGCGTGTGGCTCCCAAAAGTACCGTGCAGTGTCTAACTGGTTACTCAGGCTTTAGCCACACCTCTCCTAGTTCTAAAATAAAACTCTAATTCTATCACACCCTTCACATAAAGTTCAAATTTCTTATTAACCCTTGAGGTCCTTCCTTATTTAATGGGACATCTTCCTAAAATAAACACAGCCCTTTGTATCTTAAACTCACCACTCACTGATGCATGAAATTTATATATTTAGTGTCAAATTTATTTTTCGTAATATACAATATTTTCTGATCTTTCACAGTGATAGCCTGCCTGGGACGCCTAATCAACATTCAACTAAGAAATAAAGATTACAAAACCAGAAGTAAATTAAAAGAAATTCCAGTGCTCCATTTTATTTGAATATACATCCTTGGCCAGTCTGCCAACTAGCTGCACTGTTGAAACAAAAGAATATTGAGGACACAAATGATGTAAGGTAGTAGGGGAAAAAGTAGAATATAGTTACCTTAGTTTACCTCTGTTTTATGCCCTTATTCACAAATTACAAGGTTTTTTTTAACCATTTCTATGGCTAGAATATTGTAAGACTAGTCTACCGTATCTTCAGAAGTCATTCCTGGTTTTCCCCTTCATCTATAATGAAAGCCTAAATCAATTTATCATAGGCCTGATTCCTGTTAATCTAATGGCTTCACTTCCTTTGAATTACAGCCTAAAGATTCCTTTTCAAAAATCTATCTAATGATTAAGTCCCCATCTGACCAAATGGCTTTTTAAGTGAGTGGCTTAGTTCCACCTTCATGAGGGGAAAAGGAAAATTTTGCATACAGCAAACCTGAAAAACTGACCATAATCAATGAAAGGAACCAACTAGAACTTGTTCTTCAATTTTATTAAATTCTACTACTGTATATTCTCTGGAAGCAATGTGGATCTCTTTCACAGTATTGACACTAGGGAAGATATTCTTCACTATGAACCAGAGCTGAAGAAGGTTTAATTCTTGAGGGCAATTTCTCAAGTCTTATTTTCTATTTCACCATTTCCCGCATGTTGGATATTTCATCCCCCCTGAATATATATTAGAAATGGGACTACAATACTCTCCCCACTACGAGAAATTATTTTTCATCTAATGCACAATCATCATGCATTCCAATTAGGTTCTAATACACAAAGGCAGAAGAGTTTAAAACACCATATCCCAGTCTCCCGTGCAGTTACGAATCTGGATATTATACAGGTACTGCTATTTAGATCACATATGTGAGATTTAATTCAAATTAACAAGAGGATAGAGGTAGGATATAACATGTCTGTTTTGTTAGTATGGATTGTGGTTAGAAGTTTGAGGTTCTTGAATCAGCTGGGGTCTCTGATTCAACAAAGAGCTTCCAATAGCAGCTTCACACTAAAGGACTGGAGAAACGAAGGTAGCAAGGCTCTCGTGCAGAAAAGTCTGACAGAAGCTTCTGTTTCTAAACTTAACATGGCAGAAGAAGTGGCAACTTTAGTGGCTTAGTTCTGTGATATGGTTTTGAAAGTTTATCATGGAATTATCACAACTTCACTCCTGGGCTTCTGCCTGATATTATGCAAAAGCATGGGCAGCCACGAGGCTAACGTAGGGAAAAAAAAGCAATTTTAAAAAATCAATTATAATTACACAAATTTCATAATGTACAGAAATTTCAGAATAAAGACAAAATAATTCTACATAGTAAACACCACTGTTATAAATTTAGAATATTTCCTCTAGCCTATTCAAAAGTTTGTTTTATAGCTATGATTATATCATAGAAACTATTTTATAAACCACGTTTTTCCTAAAACAGTAAGAATTTCCCATGTCATTTAAGCTCTTCAAAAGTTACATTTAATTACTGTATAATATTTTATAAAAAGGAATGCTTCTTTCCACTTACAGTATTTTGTATAGTAAGTGGAACAATTTTCCAAAACACCGTTTCATGTGGAAACAACTCTTACTCTTCTCCATGGAGATTGAACAAATTGCCTGGCTCATTCCCTCATTCATTCATATATTAATTGCTTCAGTCAAGAGATATGTTTTGAGGATCTGTACAACAGCAAGAACCATTTCAAGAGCCAATGAGAGAGTAACGGAGAAAATAAAAAAGAATTGTAGTTTTATGTTGCTGGCATTTGGGGTAGGGTTTGGCGGTAGTTTAGAAAAAATATACACAAAATAAATAAGTAGAATATTGTAGGTTGGATGATGTCAAGTGCTAAGGCAAAAAATAAAGCTGGTTAAGGGGACAGGGGATCCCAGGAATTGCAGTTTCAGGTGGAGCAGCTGTATTTGTTTCCTAGGTCTGCTGTAACAAAGCACCACAAACTGGATGGCTTAAAATAGAAATTGATTGTCTCAGTTCTAGAAGTTTGAAATTAAGGTGTCAGCAAGGTCATGCTCCCTCTGAATCTTTCCCTGCCTCTTCCAAAGCTCTGGTGGTTTTGCTGGCAATCCTTGGTGTTCCCTGCTTGCAGCAGCATAACTCCAGTCACTGCCTTCATAGTCACGTGGTGTTCCCTCTGTGTCTCTGTGTGCACATGGTTCTTTTCTTATAAGGACACCAGTCATATTGGATTAAGGGCCCTCCCTACTCCAGTATAACCTCACCTTAACTAATTACATCTGCAAAGACCCTGTTTCCAAATTAGGTCACATTCTGAGGTACTGGGTATTAGGATTTCAATTTTTTTTTTTTTTTTTTTTCAGGAGGACGCTATTAAACCCATTCAACAGCAGTGAAAAGAGATCTCATGAAGAAAACTGACATTTGGATAATGGCCAGAAAAAAAGTGAGAGGATGAGCCATGGTATACCTTGGAGAAGAATATTCCAGGCAGAGAAAATGGGAAATGCAAACGTCCTGAAGCAGAAGCACTCCTGGTATGTACAAATATCAACAATATGCGCCAGAATAACTGAAAAAGATTGAGAAAAAAAGGAGATTGGTAGGGGACTGGATCAGGGAGCTAGCAGGGGCTCAGATGGTCTGCCTTTCAAGACACAGTAAGAACTTTAGCTTTTATTGTGAAATAGACTAAAAGGGCATTGGGTGACATTATACAGATGAACAACATGATCTGAAGGGAATCCAGTTAGGAAGCAAGAACAATATGCCAGGGGAGAGAAGGCTGTGCACGGACCAGGATATTAGCAGTGGGGGAGGTGAGGGGTGGATGGACTCTAATATTTGCTGATGGTAAAAATACAATAGAAAGGGGTGAATTGATGATGCTGGAGAGACATCCTAGAGTCGGTGAGAGGACAGTATTTTGCACAATTGGAAGAATTAACATTTGCCATGAGCATGGGTGTTGTTGACTGCCCACGGCCCAAAATTCTCAAGTGGATAAAGGTAATGTATCAAAGATCCAGAGAGCAGATTTCGGTGCCCTTCTCCTTCTCTCCTATTTTAGTCCACTTGTGCTGTCATAACAAAATACCATAGATTGAGGGCTTTAAACAAGTGTATTTCTCACACTTCTGGAGCCTGGGAAGTCTAAGAATGAGGTGCTGGCAGGGTAGTTAACTATTTCCCTGTTATTGGAAAGTTTTTTTTAAATCATTCATTCATCAAAAGAAGTTTTATAACTTGCCTGACATATACCCTACCAATTTCCTGCTAAATTTCTTAGTGTTTTGTAATTTATGGTGTTATGAAATTTTTTAATGTTCTGACTGATATTTTTAATGAGAGCTATTGTTTATTATACTTGACCCAAATGCTTTACCGAATTTTCTTATTGTGTCTATTTTTTTCAATTAAATCACTTGTTTTATAAGTATATATCAATATACTCTGTAATGATTTTTCTAATTTCCAAAATTATAGTTCTTGTTTCTATTTCAAGCTGAATTATATTCTACAAAATCTACTCCTAAAAAAGTATAGGGCTTTCCTGGTGGTGCAGTGGTTGAGAGTCCGCCTGCCGATGCAGGGGACACGGGTTCGTGCCCCAGTCCGGGAAGATCCCGTGTGCCGCAGAGCGGCTAGGCCCGTGAGCCATGGCCACTGGGCCTGCGCATCCAGAGGCTGTGCTCTGCAACGGGAGAGGCTACAACAGTGAGAGGCCTGTGTACCACAAAAAAAAAGTATGAAAAATAATGGTGTTACTGTCAATCATTAATATATTGCTGATTTTATGGGGAATGCCTTTAAAGTTATACTCTTAAGTGATGCTAGCTGTTTATTTGAAGCAAATGTTTTTCATAATGTTAGTTTAGAATCCCATTCCTGGGTGGGTTTATTCTTTAGTAGAATGGATTCAGTTTATAATAGGAATAGTTTAAATGTTATCAAATGTTTTAGGGGCTCTCTTGAAAAAACTGATTTTAATATATTTGATCTACTGATGAATTATGTAATATTAGTCAATTTCTTGACATTATACCATCCTTGCATTCCTGGGATTCTCCCAGGTCACATATGGGCATACCTCTTTTCATTTATTTAAAAAAATTTTTATTATAGTATAGTTGATTTACAATGTTGTGTTAGTTTCAGGTGTACAGCAAAGTGAATCAGTTATACACATACATATATACATTCTTTAGATTCTTTTCCCATATAGGCCATTACAGAGTATTAGTAGAGCTCCCTGTGTTATATATACAGTAGGTCCTTATTAGTTATCTATTTTCTATAGAGTATATATATCTCCCAATTTATCACTCCCCCATCCCCTAGTAACCATAAGTTTGTTTTCTACCTTTTTTGTGTGTGTGTGCTAGGCGGGCCTCTCACTGTTGTGGTCTCTCCCGTTGCGGAGCACAGGCTCCGGACGTGCAGGCTTAGCGGCCATGGCTCATGGGCCCAGCCGCTCCGCAACATGTGGGATCTTCCCGGACCGGGGCACGAACCCGTGTCCCCTGCATCGGCAGGTGGATTCTCAACCACTGCGCCACCAGGGAAGCCCTGTTTTCTACCTTTTTGATTCTACTTATGTTTTGTAAATAAGTTCATTTGTACCCTTTTCTTAGATCCCACATATAAGCAATATCGTATGATATTTGTCTTTCTGTTTCTGACTTACCTCACTCAGTATGACAATCTCTAGGTCCATCCACGTTGCTGCAAATGGCGTTATTTTGTTCTTTTTTATGGTTGAGTAATAATCCATTGTGTATATGTACCACATCTTCTGTATCCATTCCTCTGTTAATGGACATTTAGGTTGCTTCCATGCCCTGGCTCTTGCAAATAGTGCTGCAATGGACATTGGGATTCACGTATCTTTTTGAAGTATAATTTTCTCTGGGTATATGACTAAGAGTGGGATTGCTGGGTCATATGGTAGTTCTATTTTTAGTCTTTTAAGGAACCGTCATACTGTTCTCCATAGTGATTGACTTTACCAATTTACATTCCCACCAACATTGTAGAAGTGTTCCCCTTTCTCCCCACCCTCTCCAGCATTTATTGCTTGTAGATTTTTGATGATGGCCATTCTGACCACTGTGAGGTGATACCTCATTGTAGTTTTGATTTGCATTTCTCTAATAATTAGTGATGTTAAGCATATTTTCAAGTGCTTTTTGGCCAGCTGTATGTCTTCTTTGGAGAAATGTATATTTAGATCTTCCCCCCATTTTTTGATTGGGTTGTTTGTTTCTTTGATATTGAACTGCATGAACTGTTTGTATATTTCAGAGATTAATCCCTTGTCAGTTGCTTCATTTGCAAATATTTTCTCCCATTCTGAGGCTTGTCTTTTCATCTTGTTTATGGTTTCCTTTGCTGTGCAAAAGCTCTTAAGTCTAATTAGATCCCACTTGTTTATTTTTGGTTTTATTTTCATTACTCTAGGAGGTGGATAAGAGAGATCAAGGTGGCAGAGGAGTAGGAAGCACAGTTCACCTCCTTCCACAGAAACATGAAAATACAGCTACAAGTGGAAAGATTTACACAGAACAGCTACTGATCGCAGACAGAAGACCTCAGACATCCGAAAAGACAAGAAAACATCCGTGAAACAGGGTAGGGCAAAAGGAAAAAGAAAAAGAAGGAATCAGGGTGGGGCCTGTACCCTGGGGAGGGAGCTGTGAAGGAAAGTTTCCTGCACCTTGGGAAGTCTCCTCACCAGTGGGGAGATCAGACTAGAAGGAGGGGGAGATTTGGAGCCTAAGAGGAGACAGCAGTAACAAGTTTGTGGAAGGCAAAACAAAGAGTAACCTGCACAGAGGGTCAGAACCACCACCTTGTGCTCCCCAACCTGAGACACTCCTCTGTCAGTGGGTGTTGGGGTCTGGTGCTGAAGCTCAGACTCCAGAGCTCAGTCCCAGGGAGAGGACCAGGGTTAGGTGGGGAAACAGCCTGAAGAGGTCAGGCTGTGTTAACTGAGGGTGTACTAGGAAGAAGCCAGGCCCTCCAGAAAGGCAAGGCACCATTACTGGGAGGCCCACAAGGAGAGGGGCAGGATCACCATACCTCTTTTTATAGCATTTCTATTTACTGTGCTTCCCAGATACTGCATTTTTTTAACAAATTGCAGGTTTGTACCAACCCTGTGTCAAACTAGTCTATCAACACCATTTTTCCAAAAAGCATTTACTCACTTCGTGTCTGTCATACTTAGGCAACTCTCATGATATTTCAAACATTTTCATTATTATTTTATTTGTTATGGTGATCTGTGATCTTTGATGTTACTATTGCAATTGTTTTGGGGCTCCAAGAACCATGCACATATAAGACTGCTAACTTAATCAATAAATGTTGTATGTGTTCTGACTGCTCCACCAACTGAACATTTTGCCATCTATCTCCCTCATATTGAACGCTTCTAATCCGTGAGACAGAACAATACTTAAATAGGCCAATTAATAACCTTACAATGGCCTCTAAGTGTACAAGAGAAAGGAAGTGTCACATGTCTCCCACTTTAAATCATAAGCTAGAAATGATTAAGCTTTGTGAGGAAGGCATGTCAAAAGCCAAGACAGGCTGAAAGCTAGGCCTCTTGCACAAAACAGCCAAGTTGTGAATGTAAAGGAAAAGTTCTTGAAGGAAATTAAAAGTGCTAATCCATGAATGATATGAATGATAAGAAAGTGAAACAGTCTTATTGCTGTTTTGCAGAAAGTTTTAGCTTAATCTAAAAGTCTAAATAGATCAAACCAAGCACAACATTCCCTTAAGTCAAAGACTAATCCAGAGCAAAGACCTCTCTTCTCTATGAAGGTGGAGAGAGTTGAGGAAGCTGCAGAAGAGAAATGGGAAGCTAGCAGAGGTTTGGTTGATAAGGTTTAAGGAAAGAAGCCATCTTCATAACATAGAAGTGTAAGATGAAGCACTAAGTGCTGATATAGCTGCAGCAAGTTATCCAGAAGATCTAGCTAAGATACAAATGAAGGTGGCTATACTAAACAGATTTTGAATGTAGACCAAACAGCACTTTATTGGAAGAAGATGCCATCTAGGACTTTCATAGCTAGAGAGGAGAAATCAATGCCTGGCTTCAAAGCTTCAAAGGACAGGCTGATTGTCTTGTTAGGGGCTAATGTAGCTGGTAACTGAGGAAGTGACTGAATTTGCTACAATCTCATGACAAACCCCTAACAGATAAGGAGGTGCTCCTTTATCAATGAGCAAAGAAAGTGGTTTGTTGAGATGGAATCTACTCCTGGTGAAGATGCCGTGGAGACTGTTGAAACGACAACAAAGCATTTAGAATATTACATAAACTTAGTTAATGTAACAGTGGCAGCGTTTGAGAGGATTGACTCCAGTATTGAAAGAAGTCTGAGTGTGTGTAAAATGCTATCAAACAGCATTGCATGCTACAAAGAAATCGTTTGTGAAAGGAAGAGTCAATAGATTCAGAAAACTTTTTGTTGTCTTATTCTGAGAAATTCCCACGGCCACCCCAACCATTAGCGACTACCACCCTGAGCCGTCAGCAGCCGTCAAGACAGAGGCAAGACCCTCTACCAGCTAAAAGATGATAACTTGTTGAAGTCTCAGATGGTGGTTAGCATTTTTTAGCAATAAAGTATTATTGAATTATTGTTTGTTTAGACACGAGGCTATTGCACACTCAATAGACCACAGTATAGCAGAAACATAACTTTTATATGCACTGGGAAACCAAAACGTTCCTGTGACTCACTCTACTGTGGTATCTGCTTAATTGGTGTGTTATGGAAATGAACATGCGAATTCTCCATAGCATGCCTGTATGATAATGAGCTAAGTTAAAAAAGCTTATAGTCCATGTAATCAAACTCACATTAACTGCCACTTCCACATTTAGGCACTTCATTATTTTGATAAACAGCTGGATGGGTATTTTCAACTCTATATTCATGAGTACTAACTGTTGATTTCTGACAAACATCTAAATGTATCCATTTGCAACAATAAGGGAAATCAAGTTATTGAACAGAATGAGTCAAATAATGGTGTGAGCAAAATAACTCACTGACTGGATTGTTCATTCACCAAGGCTGTTTAAATGAATATATAAGAAAATGCATGTGAATATGCCTTTTTAAGGAGTTTCTTTTTATTTCAGCATTCTCTAAAATTCACAAAGATAAAATATTTCTTGATCTAAATTACAGAGATGGATTGACTAATTATTTGAAATGTTTTACATCCTTATAATTTAAGAAAGCTAAATATAATTCCTAACTGTGATACTGAGCAAAAATAATTGACATCATTGAGTCTTTTATATCAGGAGAAATTTGGGCTGTAACATCTCAGAGAATAATTAACACTTTGAATTATTTAATTTATCTGTATATAACTATTCAAAACCCCGAGTTTAGTAACACTGGGAAGGTAAATAGATCTAAATTCTTCAACTGAAGTGTGTACTTACCTATTCGGCAGGTCCCAAATACAATTATCTTTATGCAATACCATATGGAATGTCAATATTCCCCAAAGTTTTATTTTGAAGATATTAAATCTACAGAAAAGTTGAAATATTAGTACAATGAACACTTATACACTCTTTAGGTATATAAACCAAACTACAAACATTTGTTTATCCCTTCCTCTTCCTTTTTGTGTGTGTGTGTGTTTGGGGGGATGGTATTTTGGAGATGAATCATTTGACAGAAAGTTGCAGACATCATGATACTTAAGCACTACCACAGCATACTTATCCTAAGAATAAGACAACCACCTGCGTTACCACAATACCATTATCATATTAAGAAAACCAATATTAATGCAATACTATCCAAAATACACTATACATTTCAATTTTCTCCAGAAGAAATATTTCATAATCTCTTTTCTTTTTTTGTATCCAAAAATTAATCATTGCCTTTGGTGTTCTGTTTCTTAAATTAGAACTGTACCTTCTCTTTTCATATTTTGGAATTTTTCTTTTGTTTTGTGTTTTATGACATTGTAGGGTTTGGGGGGGATTTGGGTTTTGTTTTAGCATTCAGACCAGTTGTTTGTAGAATGCTCTACTTTCTGGAATTGTCTGCTTGCTTCCTTATGATTAAATTCAGCACAAATATTACCTAAATGATCTTATATATTTCAGCACAAATATTACCTGCGATGTTATATATTTCTTACTGTACCATATCAAGAAGCATTATCAGTGATGGTGCTAAATTGGATGAGCTATTTAAGGGTCTTATCTATAGACATCTCCATCATAAAGTTGTAATTTTTTAACTTGTATTTAGTAAATTTTCTACTGGATTATACTTTGGCATCATACCAATACCTATTCCCTAAAAATCTTTCACCTCATGGTTTTATCATCTACTTTCTTGCCTTTTGCTGAATCAATTATTACAGATAACACCTGGTTTAATACAATAAAGATATTTTTTCAACATCCAGGTGTGTAGTCAGCAAGTCTCTCTGGACAGGCATTATTCAGTGGATAGTTTCCTAGCATTATAGAAGTTCCCGTTAATGCCTCTGCAATTAAGGGTTTTATAGCATTTTAATATTTGAAGCCCTAATTTCAGATTAGTACATAAGTGAGTATGTGTGTGTGTTTGTGAGTATGTGTGATTATTTTAATTTACAGAAAATACTAT
Organism: Kogia breviceps; assembly: GCF_026419965.1. Taxonomy (NCBI): domain Eukaryota; kingdom Metazoa; phylum Chordata; class Mammalia; order Artiodactyla; family Physeteridae; genus Kogia; species Kogia breviceps. Next base: position 14,781,215 of record NC_081315.1, on the reverse strand, counting down.
TTGCAAACTCAGCTGTACTGTGGAATAAGAATATGTCTATATGCACAGCATATGTATATGTGTGCAAATATATATGTGTTACACAAATGTATGCATTTTTATATTTGAAATCATACATATGAACAATTTAGAAAATTAGTAATGCTAAAGAATTATATTTCCTTAAGTCTGATTCATGGGAACTTAGAAAATGTACCAAAAACTGTACTTGTTCAAAAAACAATTAAAGAAGAGGGGAAGACAGAATGTCTGGATAACCTTCTAAATCTAAGTAAATCATTTCTTATAAATTAAGGAAGTTAATTATGAAGATAATTAAAATATTTTTGCTGATCATTAGTTGTGTCTGACAATATGCCTGGGTAAGATGGAAAGCAGGAAGAACACAGAAACATAGGTCCAAGAAATAGCATTCTATGAGATATAGCAACCATATCTATTATACTCTAATTTTTAAAAACATATGCTTTAGAATGACTAGGTCTTCAAGTCATCAAACGTATGCCTAGGAAATTTTCACATATTCTAAGTGATAAGTATGGGTTTTTTAAACTCCAAAAAGCTGCAAACCTTTATAAGAATATAAATACCAGCAGCTGTATATTAACTCACCAAAGGTAAATTGCTTTCACATTTTCCAATCAAGAACACGAGTGGGGGCTTCCCTAGTGGCGCAGTGGTTGAGAGTCCGCCTGCCGATGCAGGGGACGCGGGTTCGTGCCCCGGTCCGCGAAGATCCCACATGCCGCGGAGCGGCTGGGCCCGTGAGCCAGAGCCACTGAGCCTGCGCGTCCGGAGCCTGTGCTCCGTAACGGAAGAGGCCACACAGTGAGAGGCCCACGTACAGCAAAAAAAAAAAAAAAAAACGAACACGAGTGGTTTTTATGTCTGTAAATTGAATCTGGCAATAATGGCACAAATAAGAGAAGCATCTTCATTTTACACTGATGTGATGGCATAGGTTCCTTCCTGTGACCAAATATAAAGTATGATCATAAGGATATTTAAAAGAGCCCGTTTATTAATGAGTGTTAAAAATCCTTAAGCCTGTTTCTTGAACTTTTTAAAGTATAAGACTCTTAATGGAGGCCATTTTTTTCTATTTTTCACTCTTTATCCCAGGCTAGAAAATGGTATATGTTCAATAAATATTTGCTAAATGAGCATTTTTCTCGTCCTCAATCGTCCTCAATGCTTCTTCTCCTGTTATAAATCCTCTTCTAATTGCTTAAGTATTGAACTAAAGTAGTCATCAGACATTTCTGGCTGCTCTTCTTTCTCTAATCTCTCATCACTAACATTCCCATCAACTTACATAGCTTCCCCTAACTTCTCTTTAGACAAAAGATCCATCCACCTTAACGTCTCTCATAACTTCCATTTCTAGCTTCATGTTAAAGGACTTCAGGACATGCCAGCCCAAAATATGACATTCTGGTATATTGACTATTTTGAGCTAAAGGTACTTGAGAAAGAATGGATGCAGGAAGGGTTCTCTGACCTATCCTTTTCTACCTAAAACAGGTCATAAATTTCCCATGAGAAAGGTACACTCCCTGCACCAGGAAGAGAACATCCCCTATCACCAGAGACTGGGAGTCAACAATGAAATAGATCTATACAAACTTACTAAAATAACACTTGTCTTCCACTAGTTTTGTACCCACACCATACACTGCCTAGTCACTTCCCCACAATTTACTTCCCAAGCCTAATTACTTTTGCCTTGCCATTTCTTCACAAATTTACTGTTTCTTTATCTAAAAGATATTAAAACTTTCTGTTCTCGTCACTTATTTGATAGAGGAGAATTTTTCCTCCCTTACAATGTGTATCAGGTAGGCCCCTGGGCAAAATTAGAGGTCTAAATGGCTTCATGCACACAGTTGACAGCTGAGATTGTCAGCTAGCGACCACAGTTTTCTTTCATGTGGACCACTCCACATGGCTATTTGGCATTCCTCCATATATATGGTATCTGAAATCCATGAAGAATATTCCAAGAGGACAGATTAATGTTCAGTGTTAGTGCTGCACTGGCCAAAGACAGTCACATGGCCATGCCTGAAGTTGATATGGGAGGGGACTCACAAAGGTATGACTATCAAGGGACATTGTCACTGGGGGCCTCCAAAGTTCAGTCTCCCACACACTGCTAAGATAATACAGGGAAAAGCGATCCATCAAAATTATATTCCTGAAGTAACTGCAAGGATATAATAAAAGCATAGATAAAAAGGAATAAAGATGAAAGATTTTGAAAATTTTCTGAAACAAGAGGATAGGCTATATGATTTTGAAGGCCACTACTTTTTTATTATATATAACATTTTAAAATTATATAACCAATTTTGCATGACAGTGACATAAATCTCAGTCAAGAAGACTTAAACAAAGAACATGCTTATTGGGAAATGTCCAGAGTAAAGATAGAGTTTTGTCAAATACCCCTAAAACACAGACACACACACACTCACACTCACACACACACACACACACACACACAGTTTGTTCCTTGAGAATCTCATACAATAATTATATCAGGCATACAGTTTCTATGCAGACTGGATTTTATTAAAAATTGTAAGGAATAGTGAGACCAAGCAGGATCCTGTGGACCCCACTTGGGTAAAAAAGCCTTTCCATGTCTCCCGTTTCTTGTTTGTAAGAAAAAGGCTTCCGTCTCCTAGACCTTCCCTGAGATCCAAAGGGCAGATTCAAACAGTTACTAATTAGGGAAGTGAGTGAATGCAGAAACAAAGGAAAGACAGTCAAGAAACAGTAGTGTACCAATGGGGCAGGGTCCTGGTTCTTCCTTGGGGGATGTGCATAGCACTCTGATACATATCTTTGAGTTCTCCTATAGGAGTTGGGGTCGCCACTCAGGTGGAGGATGGTAACTTCAGGCTGAGCATAAGCATGTGGACCCCAGACCAGTTGGAACCAGAAGGCTGATGATTGAGACTTTTGGAACACTACCACATTATCTCACCACCAACCAATCAGAAGAAAGTCACATACCCTGCAGCCCTCCCCGCAAATTTGCCTTTAAAAACCCTACCCTGAAACCCATCAGAGAGTTTGGGCTTTTTATGCATGAGCTGCCCATTCTCCTTGCTTTGCCCTTGCAATAAACTTTTCTCTGTTCCAAATTCTGACATTTGGTCTGTCTGACCTCACTGGGCATCAGGCACATGAACTTGGTTTCAACAATAGGAACAGTATTTAAAAATTCAGAATACAATGAAAAACAGGAAGACAAATTATAAGAGATATTAACATGAGCAATTTTAGAGTTTTACTGTCTTTGTCGGATTTCATTCCTAAGAGTGCTCAGCCAAATATAGCAACTATATAAATAACCAAATAGAGTAGAAAATAGATCAAGATAAACTTTTGTCAAATGCCCTTAGTGTTTAAAATCAGCAGAGTTTCAAGCTACAGGGCAACTGCCCTAGGATTCTCTGTACCCTTAGGAGACAGGAGTTAGTAATGAAAGGCTGTTGGGCTATTTACTAAATTTAGAAACATAAGATATATAAGATAAAAAAGTAAAGCAAATCACCGTGATAATTTGCTTTTGCCTAGTGTTATATCAAGCCAGTATAATAACCTTGGTTTTTATTTAGTAATGAGAAGCTGTTAGAAATTTGCTCATGTCTTTGATTACTGTGAAATGAGGAAATATTTTTACCTCCAGAAAAACTATGTCCACAGGTCCTCAAATAGTGCTGGTTAACAGTAGGTGATCAACAGTATTTGTTTAATAAATAAATACTGCAAATTAATATGGTGATTTGGTAGAGAAAATATCTTCAAACACAGGATATATGAGGGAAAAAACACATGAAAGCTGTTGCTGAGAATAAAGGGAGTTTCCTACTATCTAGATACCAAAATATCCCATGAAATATCACTAGAGATGTAGCTAAATATTAATCAAGGTGAAATTAACTGGCATTCCTCAACAGTTCTAAACGATACCATTCCTTTATACTCCCAAAACCAGTGACTTAATGTTCACAGTGACAGACTCTAAATGTCAGTTTGGGTATCACTGGACAGTGAAGAGCTGTAATTATTATCCCAGACATGATTTTATGACTCTTTTTTTTTTTCTTTTTGTATTGGTGCTGTGGAAGTTGAGGCAGAAGCCTTCCCATACTGCAACTGTGTAAATTAACTATGGCCTAACTGTATATCTCCCACTTCATTATTGCTAAGGACGTAGAATTGTATCACTCCCGCCTCTGCACATAGCTACACATTGTGATTTGATCCCTGAAGAGCATTTAGATGTGAGAATATATATTTTCTTTTCTTCAAGGAGGCCAAGTTACTTAAGAACATAATTCCTTATATTTTGAAATACCCATTTCTAAGCCACTAATAATGCTTTTGAGGCAATATCTCACAATATCGTCAAAAGAGAGAGATCATATACAGGGTCCTTCTCATATAGCTCTAAGCAGCAGCTTGATGACTTGTCAGTAAGTCATTCTTGGAACCAACTTGAGAACATAGCTTGCCGGCCACAATTCTACATCACCTATTTTAGCACAACTGTCATAAACCCTGGATATGTAAAGTACTGAAAAGCATCACACCTGTAATTATTTTTTACTCATTGTACTAATTTTACTCATTTTAACCAATGTATTACTTTAAAATATATGCATTTGAAGTATTATATCAGACATGTAATAAAGTTTAAAAATCAACAGCCAAGGGCTTCCCTGGTGGTGCAGTGGTTGAGAGTCCACCTGCTGATGCAGGGGACACGGTTTCATGCCCCGGTCTGGGAAGATCCCACGTGCCGCGGAGCAGCTAGGCCCGTGAGCCATGGCCGCTGAGCCTGCGCGTCCGGAGCCTGTGCTCCGCAATGGGAGTGGCCACAACAGTGAGAGGCCCGTACCGCAAAAAAAAAAAAAAAAAAAAAAAAAAAATCAATAGCCAATAAACATTCCCAAGTAACAAAAATATGCTTTATGAACTCATAAATCCTAATTCTGAGATGATCCACAACATACATAATGTATACATTTTTCCCAACTAAATTACATAGGCAAACAAAATGTAAACAGAATAGTTCTGATACTTAATGCAACCATAAAAAGACTTAATTGCTTAAATACATTTTGATATTTATCTTATATTTACATGAGCACCTGGAAAAGCTCAGCAACATAATAGCACATATGTTAAATAATACTATAAAATTTTAAAACTATAAATATGTACATTATCAGGAGGCAACTGCTCAGGTACAACATACATTTCAAAAGTCTGCATTATAAAGTATTAGTCTGTCTTAAATGTATGATAATATATTACCCCTTTTATAACTTTATGTGCAATTTTTAAAGATATAGAAAAATCATAAAAACATGTAAGTGCTTCATGGACATACCCTTGAAACATCTTAAATATCTTTGCAAAAATCAGTGCAAAAATGTTTGCAGAACTGGGCATAAGCCCTTCCAATACACAAGTCTGTTCATTCAAAAAGTAATATTAACTCTAGTAGAACATGATTAAACATAATTAGAACCCCTTAACAAAATAAACCCTGAATAATCCTTGTCATTTCTTTCAAATTGTTAAAGCATTTGAAAGGTTAAATATTGTAATGAATTATTTTCAAGTTCTGAATCTTATTTTTAGTGTTGACAAATATTATTGGGAAGGAAGGCTAACTAAAGGAAAATCACTCCTTATCTAGGAAGAACAGTTACAAAATTGATAAATCAAAGTTTTACCTTAAAGGATAATTATTTTTATGTAAATTAGGATTCTTTAACTTGATCAGCTATTAGAGTATAGTACTTTTAAAATAAATATGTACACTAAATGGAAATAACATTTGTGAATATTAATATATTTGAGTTGTTTCAAAATTAGTTATGGAGAGGTACTTTAACATCAATGAAGGTAAATTTGATTTGAACAATAGGAGTTCCAGTTCCAGATAAAATGGAACAGAATCCTTTCACCCTATTACTTCTGCTAAGTACAAGTAAAAGACTGAACATTATAAGACAAATAACATAAGAAGAGTGTAAAAGGTGAAGAAAAGAAGATAGATCTTGGGATTTGAGGAATAACACAGTAGTGTGTTTTCTGGGTTATCTTTTTGCTTTTCATATATTCCAGACAGGGGTCTAGAGAAGATGGCAACCCAGAAATGCCAATAGGTACAGACAAAAATGGCCCAAGGAAAGACTGCTCTCTTTAGCCAAAGAATCAAAAAAAAAAAAAAGAGTTACCTGGAAGAAGAGAAAACTTCTTCAACTAACCACACACAGAAAAACATATTTTTACCACTTCACTACCACCATGTCTCCCTTTTCTCCTACCTTCTCCCTCTCCCCCTGTGACATCATCAGAGGCCAAGTAGAGAGCCTGGGCTTCTACCACCATCAGGTGGTGGTAGGCAGTGCTCTGCCTCTTCTGCTGAGCTGGTGTCAGTGGTAGCTGAGTGGGGAGTCTGGACTTTCAACCCTGCCCAGCTTTAGTGGGTGGCATTACACTACCCCAATTATGCTAGTGTCCACTGAGGCCAAATGGAGAACTTGGACCACCTTCCTGCATAGGCAGGAGGAACCCGCTTCCACTCCCAACCAGACTTTTAAGGGAGGGAGCTAGTGAAAGGGATTTATTAAACCTATACATGAAGTTCTACACACACTCCTGAGTAGCCCACATAAGAAACTGACCAGATTTAGCATAGCAGAATATTTGAGAGCTGGTTTACTATTTGGAAAACCACTGAGGTTTTCAGACTAACCTCTGATACCACACAGACAAAGCAGAGCAGACTAGCACTGCAAAGAGTGAAAACTAAACAGACCTGTATGCCAAACCTAAACGTGGTGACTATCTGATAAAACAAAAGATTTAAACAGGATCCAGAGTCTAATAACATAATACCCCAAATGTCTAGGATATATCTGAAAATTGCTTGTCATGTCAACAAACAGGAAAATCACAACTGGAATAAGAAAAGACAATTAATAGACAGCAACATCCAGGTGAATCAGCTATCAGGCTCATCTGATAATGACAGCAATGTAGCCATCTACAAATACTTCAATGAGCAATTAACAACTCTTGAAACAAGGGGAAAAAGTAGAAAATTTCATTAAAAAGCTTTTTAAAAATTAGAATCAAATGGAAATTACAGAATGGAAAAACACAAGAATCAAAATTAAAATTTAATTGTATATGCTCAATAGCAGAAGTGACAGAAGAATCAATAAATTTGATGATCAATCAATAAAAATTACCCAATCTGAACAAAGAAAGAAAATAGATTTAAAAGTAAAAAAATGAACAGAGCCTCAGGGACATGCAGATGATAAAAAAGATCTAAAACTTATGTCACTAAAGTCATAGAAAGAGAAGAAAAAAAAGTGTCAGTCTCAAAAAATATTTGAAGTAATGGCTAAAATTTTCCATAATTTGGCAAGCAATACAAAACTTCATATTCAAGAAGATGAATGAATTCCACAAAGTATAAATTTATAGAAATCCACACCAAAATATATATAATAAGATTCCTGAAAACTAAAGATAGAGGAAAAAAATCTTGAAAACAGCTAGCACAATATGACACATTACCTAAAGGGAACAACAAATCAAAAATCAGTGAACTTCTCATCTGAAACCATGAAGGTCAGAAGGAATTGGCAAAACATTTTTCAAGTGCTGAAAGGAAAGAAATTCAACCCACAACAAATTTCTATAAACCTTAGGAATGAAAGGGAGATAAAAGACATTTTCAGATGAAGATAACTAAGATAATTTATTGCCGGCAGACCTGACTAAGTGAATGGCTAGTGGAAGTTCTTTGATCAGAAAGAAAATGATAACAAAGGGAAACCTGAACCATCAGGGAGGGAGGAAGAACAATAGAATGGGTAAATATAGGGGAATAAAAATGAAACAATTTTCGCCTTTGAGCTTCTAAAATTAAAGAATTTTAAAGACTTAAAACTGCACTGTCCAATACACAAGCCACTAGTCATATGTGGCTAATGAGAACTTGAAATCTACTCTGAATGGAGAAGTCCTGTATGTGTAAAACCCACCCTGAATTTCAAAGACATAGTATAAAAATGTAAAATTTTCCATTAACATTTTTGTTAATTATACGTCGAAATGGTATTATTTTGAATATGTTGCATTGAATAAAATGTTATTATAATTGAAATTAATTTTGCTATTTATTTTTCCTCTCTTTAGTGTGGCTACTAGAAAATTTAAAATTACATATCTGGCTCATATTTGTGGTTGGCACTGTATTTATACTAGGCAGTGCTAACCTAAGGTGCTCAACATTCACACTCATTCATGAAAAACTACAAAAGATGCCCCTCGCTAAGAAGAAATCTGAAACTACTGGGATCTGGTAAAATGCAATTTTTTGTTAAAACATTGATATATTTAAATAACTCTTGGCATAAAATTTTAGGACTGTGTGATAGGGGACTGTTCACTGGGCATGTAAATTATCCTAAGTTAGGTGAGAAAGCATTGCTGCTAAATACAGGCCTTGTTTTTTAAAAAAAATTTTGGTAAAGATTTTATATTAAAAATTTTAGGATAACCTCTAAAAGAACAACTGCAGACTGCTTTACACCATTCAAGGAAAAGAGCAGAGGGAATGTAGAAAGCTTTCTCAAGAAAAAGAAAAAAGTGAAAGACAAATAGAAAGGAAAGGAAAACAAAGATTATAAACAGAAATAAATTGATTTGCTAAATGTAAATATAAACATAAAAGTGACAAAAATAAACCTACTTATTAAAAGATGGAGCCTATCAGATAAGGTGAAGAGCAATAATCACACAAAAACATTTCATTCCACTTTATCAAATAAGTGCAAATGAACAAATCAATGAAATACCATTTTACCTATTAAATTGAAAAAATTGTGGTCAAGGTTATAAAATGTGTGCTTAAACAATACTGGTGATAATATAAATTGTTACACCCTTTTACCAAAAAATTGGCTAAAAGATGCCCATTACATGTACTATATAATATCTAAAAATCAGATTTCATACAGATGCCCAACAACGGAATATGGTTAAACGTCTATAATACTAAATACTACACCACCATTAAAATCATGTTTTCAAACAAAATGCAGCAAGATAGAAAGTGCTTAGAATTTAATAATTGAATAAAACATGATACACAATTGAATCACAGATTGTTAAGGAAACTACATATTTAATTAATATAGGTAAGTGTGTTCATTTTTTAAAGCTAGTATAACACAATGTTAAAATAAAAATATTTTAGTTTTTGCTGAGGACCCAGATTCCATAATGAAGCATGAGACCATCATGTAGGAGTTGCAAAAGGAGGTTGTGCAAAACAATTTGTTTCCAACCCTCTCATTCACATCAAGAGGAGAAGTAGAAGATTAGAAGAGTTAGCTAGAGTCTTTGGGGTGCTGGTGTATGTGGAGTCCATACACCAAAGGAAGGAAAATGAATGGGATTCTCCCTTGTCAACTAGAGACAGTGGACGATGAGGAAACTATCAAGGTGCTTAATATTTGTCACCTGCAATTACTGTGCGTGGTGGGCCGATATCAGAATGAGTTTGAGAAATCTGAGGATGAGTAATTCCCTGACAAGTTTATCTGCTGAGGGAAGTAGGGGGGCTTTTACATGGGTATCTGCCTGTATCCTCAAGATTGTCCTGACCAGATATGGCCCTGAAGTGGGAGATAGCCTGTTGGGCTTACAGTCATTGCAATCCAGAGGGACAAGGAGACCCCAAGAGTGAGAGAAAGTTTATGTGGCAGTGGAACACTGAGAACCAGGGAGAAAAATAAAGCCAGAGGGAGAGGCGAGGCCATTACCTGGGCAAGGGAATTTCACGTAAAAACTCCCATTAGGCAGAGAGGTCATGCAGAGCAGTCTCCAAAGAACCTAAGAAAGTTTTCCATGAGGGAAAGTTTTAAATATCTCCCTGATAAAGAGCACATTCCACCTCTGAACAGTATCAGTCAGATAAAAGACTGTTTCATTTCCTTTCTTCCTCCTCTCTCCCGTTCCCCTGTAGGGATCAAATGCTGCGACTGACAAAGCTAAGAAAAAGGGGTAAAGACATCAGTCAGGGAAAGAGGGGAAAGCACCCTTCTCTCCCACTGCAGCTGGCACAAGCTGGGAAAGGGGGAGTATCTAGTATTTTGAATGAGCCTAAAATGCTGAATATTACAGTGGACTGAAAATATTAGTTTGGAGAAGATTTCATTATCTGAAAATGACTTGATAAGCCTGGGGACTTGCCCTAAATTCCATCCAGGAAAAGAACTAGGACTAGGAGAAAAATTAGTCAACACACTAGATGAAGAAAGATAGCAGGAGACAAGAATAAATGTGCTTTGTGATTATATCCCACAAGACATGCTTGATCCACATGGCAGTTACATCTGAAATAAAGAGGAGAGACTAGAAGGAAATCTACCCTTATTAGCAGTAATATTTGGGGAAGATAGTAATGGGATTGCTTGTGACTTTTCTTTCTTTTTTGATTTTTATAAAATCAATAAGATGTTTTTTATCCTGTAACCAAATGGGATTTGTAGTGCATGGTTGCCTGGGCCTGCAGATCATAATGAATTATTTCTTTTTAGTTAACTATGTAAGTTTCTTTCAGAAGATGGATGGTTTCACACTGAAGAACGATTGCAATCCTTCTAGAAAAATGCTAAGATGTATGTAAACTACAATTTCTTCTGTAAAATATCAACAGTATACATTAAACATATATTTTTTTCTATTATATAAAAAATTATAATTTGCATTAACAAAAAACAAATCATTCACAGTGATAAAGAGGTTCATTTTTAGTCTGTAGTTACCATAACTGAGTCAGGAAACAGTGTTAGGCTCAAGGGAGAGGAGTCTATCATATATGCACGGAACTAATGCTTCATAGTTCCTCATTCATGTTTTCTAAGTGCACTTAAAAATGTTATACACACACACAGTATTTTACATATTCTGTAACCTTTTAACTCACAAAATTATCACATACTTTTAGAAATATACTATAGAAATAAGTATATTTTATTATATCATTTGCTATCAGTGAAATTTTTAAAATTATATTCCTATAAGTCTTCAATTTGGAGGCATGCATTCCTGGACAATCTGGATGCCTTGATTTAAGACCTTAGCTATAATTTTTCTCTTTATAAAAATACCCAATCTCCCTCATAAGAGTGTTAGGAGTTAATTAATCACCTGACACACTGAGAATATAAAGTGCAGATTCGTGTGAAGATTTTTCAGTTACAGTTTCTTTTGTCACCAGAAATACAGAGCTGTTAATTAATTTTTACATAACTCTCACAGATGAAGAAAATTCTTTAATAAATTAATATTAAAATAGATTATCTGAAATGTTAGTCTCAATAACTGTGTGGTTTTTGTGATTATGGGTATGCAACTGAATGCCATGAGGGAAAGAATGCAGAGAACTTCTATCTTCTTTACAGTGTTTTCATGAATCAGATGGGATCTGATAATTAAAACAGAAATATTATGACTAAACTAGTAAAAAACATTTAAAAATCAATATAAGAAGGTGATATGTCTACACTGATAAAATAAACAAGTGTGTGTGTGTGTGTGTGTGTGTACATCTGCATAGAGAGAAAGAGAGAGACCTAGACAGAATTCTGAGAGTGCCCCCAAGGTTCCTGTCCCCTGGTGTAGTCGCCCTGTATATGTATTCCTCTTGAGCGTAGGCAGGACTTATGACTATGAAGGGATAATTGCTTTGATGATTGAATTACATTATACAAGACACTGTTGTAGCAGGCTGGAAAGATTCTCCTGCTAAATTAAGCTGTGTTATGAGAGGGTCAAAAGGTTAGGACCTGAGGTCAGCATCTAGGAACTGGGAGTGACTCCTGGCTGACAAGAGTGTCAGCACAGCTGTGTTCCTTTCTTCAGGGTCTAGGAAGAATAAGTTTCCTTACTTTTTCCAGCTTCCAGAGGCCATTCATATTCCATGGCTAGTGGCCCATTCCTCTACCTTCAAAGCCAGCGAGGATGGGTCAAGTCTTTCTCACATTGAATCACTCTGACCTCCTCTTCTAGCTCCCCGCTTCACATTTAAAAATCTGTGTGATTACATTAGACCCAATCAAATAATGCAGGAAGAGGCCCCTATCTTAAGGTCAGCTGACTAGAAACTTTAATTCCATCTGTTACTTTTATTTTCCTCTGCCATGTAATGTAATATATTCAGAAATTCCTGATATTACGGTGTGGACATCCTCAGGGGACCATTATTCTGGCTATCAAATACTTCAACAAAAAATGGGCATTAGAATGATGAAAGAAAAACAACATAAACATTAATTTTAACTTTTTATTCTAAAATTTTAATCACACTGCTAGGATGAATATTTAGAAAATTTTCTAAGTTACTGAAATGCAACAAAACTGAACTTTCTTCATATCTATGTAAATTATTCTACATTGGTATAGTTTTTAATAACACTTTAACAAAAATGAAATATATTTAAAATTCAACTAGTATTTAACTTTATTATCTTCCAATTGATTTGTGTACCTTAGTAATAGAACCAAAAATCTTTCCTTATTGCTCAGAGTAATTAGGAATATTGGTAGGTACAGCAAAATGTTTCAGCAAAATGTTCCTTTTTTCACTGAAAATTAATAAATGTAACTGTGTAATAACAATATTATCACTTAGCTGTTTAAATGAAAAGCCAAATAAACCATTAATTTGGATTCCTTAAGATAAAGTATTTATGGTGAAAAGAATAGGAATAAAATGTATTATGTTATTACTCCAAAATTTTCCTTCATTAAAAATTAAAAGATCCAAGTCAATACTACTTAAAATTAGCACTAATGATATTTGTTATTTTACAAAAACTATAAATCCATGGTTTCCAAAGCCTTGTGGAAAACTTTTGTTTAGTCAACATTATTGAATACATATACATGGTCTCAGAAAGCTTGGTTTTTCTGTCCATCTCTGTGCACCAGTTTAACTATGCTCATAGCACATCATGAGCAAAACCTGCTCTAGCTCAAACAATGTTTAGTAATAAATACATTCACGAAATAAAATAAATCCTTTGATGAAAACAAATTGGACAATGGGGACTTTTGCTCTAAATAGGTAAAAGTAAGCATTACCTCAAGGAAAGAAATACATACAATTAGCTCAACAAATCCCTGTGGTCCTAGCCACAGGCAAACAAGAAACATATATCAACCTTTGGGGATATCTCAATAAAATATTATCAAGCATATCAGGCAAAGGAAAACTTACTTCAGATTGTACACCCCAAAGTAGGTGCAAAGAGGGAAGAAATACTACAAGATTCATTATAATTTAAACTATACAAATACTATCTTAGAGGAAGGCAAATTTGTATTCTGACATGATCATTATAAACAATGCTCTAGTTTGCAGTCTCTGATGAGTGTGGCATGGTTTTGTGTTTGCATATTTGCTTGGTTGCTTTTATTGTTCATACTGCATTATGCCTTTTTTTTTTTTTTTTTTTTTTTTTTTTTTTTTTTTTTTTTTTTTTTTTGCGGTATGCGGGCCTCTCACTGTTGTGGCCTCTCCCGTTGCGGAGCACAGGCTCCGGACGCACAGGCCTGGCGGCCATGGCTCACGGGCTTAGTTGCTCCGCGGCATGTGGGATCTTCCCGGACCAGGGCACGAACCCGTGTCTCCTGCATCGGCAGGCGGATTCTCAACCACTGCGCCACCAGGGAAGCCCTGCATTATGCCTTTTTGCTTTATTCATGCAAATTTGAAATTCGAAATTTGAAAATACCTTGAGAGATGACATCAAAGGCTTTTAAAATCTACAGTCTAGCTAGATTAAACAATGGCGTGGAATTAGAGGTTTCAGAGCAATTATTGCTTTGCTGTAGCCCTGCCAGTGTTCAACAACTATTGGGTTTTGAGTTCCAATCTTATACAATGACATCCCAACTACAGGCAAGTTCTTGTGGTTTAGAGTTCTCAAGAAACCCCTGGGATAGTAAATAAAATAAAATAAAGTCATATTTTATTAAACCTTACTCATTATGTCCCCATGAGTAGGAGTGGTTCCCCAAAGAAAATTTTCAATCTCACTTTAGTATGAATTATAGAGTGCTAAAAGTCTACTATGTGCTTTAAATGAAAAGTGTCTACCATTAATATAGGGCAGTTCTTCTGGGACTTTGTCTTCCTTCTGGCCAATTGACTTGTTTTGTTCCCTCTGGCTAATTTGTTTCAGGACCCTCCCGCTAGGTGTGCACTCACCTCTCGGCCAAGATGGATCTCGATGCAAAGGCGTCTAGGAGAAGCAAAATTCATTATGGCCTGGTGCTGTCCCCTGACTTGTCCCCTGACTTTTGACCCCCAAGGAGCCTTTCTGCGCATGTGTAATGTCTCCCTTGCCCCAAGGAGGGGCGGGAGGAGTGGTGTTCTCTTGATCCTTTACTCAAACAAGGTTTTGCCTCTCTTTGTTCTTGCCATGACTGTTATCTTAAGGTGTCCACAAGAGACAAGCCTGGCTATTTACCCTGTTTCTGTTGTTACTTCCATTTCGGAGGGCAAACAGGAGGCTGATTGTAAATGCCTAACCTGGAACCCACCTATCTCCTGTCTCAGGAAATACAAACCAGGGGCTAGTTGTAAGTGTCTGGCCTGAAGCCCCTCTATCTCCTGCCTCAATGTTAGGACCCAGTGAGACGGTACCTGTCTGCAACCCAGGAAGAGAGCTCTCGCCAGACACCAAACCCTCCTGGACCTTGATCTAGGATATTTAACCTCCAAAAATATGAGAAATAAATTTCTGTTGTTTAAGCCATCCAGTCTGTGGTTATTTTGTTACAAAATAATATAATGTTGCAAACTAATTACTTGGCTCTTCACACTAAATGTACATATATATGCTTATTTCAAATTTCATCTCATTATAATTTTTCTTCATTGGTTAAGTCACTGTTTAATTCCATTGTGGATATTATTTTCATACCACCACTCTATGTGCTTCTTCTTACATTTTCTTGGAATTTTCCATTTTATGTTAGAGTCTTATGAGTAATGACACTGCTTTTTTATTGACTCTCCCCTAGTTCATTTTCTCAAAGCAGCCCTACAGCTTTTGGCAACAATGTCAAATACTTCCACAGAAAATTCTTACAAAATCCCGTTGACTCAGCCACGATTATTTTGAGGCTTCTAAGAAACTTTATCAAATCCACAGACTATCTCCTTTTCTTATTCCTTATGATTTCCCTAGTGCCTAACAGCATGATAAATCTTACATGATATTGGCTAAATCAATGAACAAACAAAAGAGTACGCTTCTTCATCCTTCTCTTGCTATCAAAGGTAGCACCAACCCAATCTAGTTTCCAAAGGCAGCAAAAGTCAAATTTTCTGCAGTAGCTTGCAGTGTTGGTGATACAAGCCCTGAATGGGCAGTGACATACAGTGGTGTGTTTGGGGCACTGTTCTGAACTACATAGCCACCAAGCCTAATTCTCTGACCCACTCAAAGATTCTGTAAGCTACTTACTATCTTTCAGTAAGTCGTGTCTCTGCTTTAGCTAACCAGAATTGGTCCCGGTGGTTCACAGTGAAGACTTTGGGTGACACAGCACTATTACCTAAGCAGAGGAGGCACCACTTTCAACAGGTACCAAAGAGGCTCAGTGACCCAATAAAGGATAAGAACTACAACTTAAAGGAAAACAATTTGCTTGAGAAAACTGTAGTGAAATTCTTTTTCCAATTAATTTGCGTTTTAAAACTTTGAATGTGAAACATTTAAGAAAAGAGACTGTAGAGACAAAATGGCAGGCTATAGTAAAAAGATTAATACTGGAATACCTTCTCTATTTTAACCAAATGCCTTTATTCTTTTAATCATGTAACACACTAAAAATGTGAATAATTTTATTTTATAGTCACTCTTATTCATTGTGAAACACCTGTCTACATTATATAATAAATGATTTGTGTTAGGTTTGAACCTGAGTTCAGAGTCCTATGTATAGTGGGAACACAAAATACCAATATACTTGAAATTTTTTAATACAAATTAAAAGAAGGCAAGTAAATTCTTTATCTTTACATCTCTAGCCATTTACAAGTGAGCTTGAATCAAATGACAATGCCTTTCTCTAAGGAGCTATAGGAACTTGACAGGCATTATCTAATTCATGTTCCCACTAATCTTGGTGTGATATTACTTTCTTATTTTAACACTGGTGTAACTGAAGGACAGAAAAATTAAACATTAGTCCAAAGCCTCCCTCCCACATACACACTGTGTATTTCTCTTAAATCCAAGCTCATGAGAAAGGAAAGAACAAGTGAAAAACGAATCCTTTCTACATCATCTTCAGTTAGTATCAGTGTACCTAGTGGTAGGAAGGAAAATTATCTGCTCTGAAAACTTGAATTTTATTGTTAAAATTTCATCTTGCTGATTGAATTATGAGACTATTCAGAACATGTCTATACTGCAGTTAATTTTAGGTTTCTTGAGTTAACAAACTGTTATTACGTTTACTCATCATCTTGCACCATAATTGCTCCTCCATCAATCCATGAAGAATAGAAATTAACAGACAGTTCAATAACATCCAGAGCTTCTGATCTAGTTTCCTGTCTTCTTGCTTATCCTAATGTGACAGCTAGCCCACAAAGCTAAAAGTCTTCTTTAAGCATGTAGAAAAGTACATGACACAGTGATTGGCATACAGTTAGATTTTTCTTTTCTGTAAATCTACAACCACATCTAAGCAGTTAGCTCTTCATTTTACTTGAATTTGGTCTACCCCAGAAAAAAAGAGGAAGGCATCCTACCTTGTACTATATAAGAATAAAAATAAGAAAGGAAAATACATTGTTTGTTTGTTTTTTAAGCTCCTAATGCTTCAATTAATAGCTGAAGCAAATTCAGAAAATTCAGCAGGAGATTTCAGGAGAGTTACCTGTGTGGTTGAAGGCATTGGACTGCAGGAAGCAGTGCGAAGAAGAGAGAAGGAAAGGGGGTGATGGGAGAAACAGTTTAGCCTAAGATCTCTGACAGCTTTCATCACACTCAGAAGTCAAAAGGGAGTCTGAACAAGGAGAACAAATTTATTCAACAATGGTAATTTGAATCTCAGAAAGGTGAAAAGAGAGCTGCCTTGTTCCTAATTTGTACTAGAGTCCCTCAGTGTCTACTAAGTGGGACAGACAGGCAAACCTCCTGCAGCAGAGGAATAAACAAAAATCCAGGAACAAAACCCCCATGCCCTTGGGTTTGAGGATCATAGGCAGTAGTGTGGTGGCAGGAAGTATGGAAAAGGAGAGACATGACAGTAGTTCAAATACTCAACAAACTTCATAAGCTGAAATCAAAATTAGTCATCATTCCATTTAATGGGATATCTTTGCAGTAAGTGGAGCTTATAGGTTTTTATTCTCTCTCCCTCTCTCCCTCTCCCCCTTTCTCCCTCTCTCCAATCTTGGCAAAATTCTCCAACCTTTACATTACAACAACAAAAAAAGGATGTGACTTAATCTTTCACAATTTCACATAGCCAGTTTTTGGAATATTAATATTTCTTTTTTTCTTCAGAAATGGTCAATATGCAATTGGCCATTGAGGGGGGTGGATTGGAGAGAGATTGAAACAACAAAATTGTGATATGCAGGTAACCCCAGGACTTAAAAAAAATTTAGCTAATGTGTTACTCCTAAGGAGGTAAAGGTTATGTCAATTAAAGTATTTTGAAGACCCTTCTTACAATGCAGCCGTCTATCTCCTAATGCAGTTACATTTCCTAACCATCTCAAATAGCCCCTGGGTTCCACTGAATATCAACAGAAGGATCTCATTTATCACTTCCTAATCCAAACCATAATTCATGTTTTCAGTGCTGTACCCTCTTCTTAGACTCATCTTCTGGACAAAGGACCTCTCTCCTTGAGGCTATTCCATTTAGTGATCACTCCTGTATTGTTTGTGACTTGCCATAATCAATCATATCAAGAATGGAAAAGTCAGCCATCACTAGGTTCTTTATATTTCTGCTCATGATTGTGGGAGCTTTATGCCTATTCTAAGGCTTTGCAAATCAACATCAATGACTTGTTCTTTGAAAGGCCCTGTAGCCATTTTGACATGGCATACATAACCTGGCAACCTCTACCCAAAGAATCACATCTTAGAAATTAGAAAGAGATATAAGTGTGCCAGACATTTTAAACTACAGAAATACATCTTGATGCAAGGTCAGTTCTCTATTTTTACCACATTTTTTGCCCTATTTTTACCACATAGATGCCTAGATTTCTCTATACAGACAGAATGAGTCTAGTTAGCTTACCTCATATGTAACTCAATCTATTCCCATTAAATATGGTGTGTTTACTCTTCAAAGCGATGATAAATATACTTAAAAGTACTTCATCTCTAATCCTGCATTGATACTGCAGAGCTATATTTAAAAAGGAGCAGAGCAGAGCTCTGAAATCCTATAAATATTGTTTGAATCTCTGCTCTGCCAATTATTTCTTGTGAGGCTATGAACATGATCTTCACCTCTCTGAGCCTCAGTTTCCTTAATATGGACATGTTAATACCAATTTTCAGAGTAGTGAGAGCTCTGTGAGACAATGTATATGAAGCATATATCCTATATTTTTTAGTTTTAAAATTTATTATTATTATTAATGACATGTTTCAGAGTTCATTGTTTCCTCATGTGACATTCTAAGAAGTCAAAGTTCCCAGAGCTCAGTCTTTTAAAAGAATAGCAGTCATATAATAATGCAAATTATTTACATATGTAAACATATATATACAAATATATATAATATATAAATAAAAATTATATACATGTAAATGTATATATGAATATATAATATAGTCATAAAAATATATATAATATATGTGAATATACAATATATAGGTATGGATATCTATATGCATATATATACATATATATACATATGTAAAAATACATATGTACAGAACCTGGTTTAATTATTAATAAACTCAGGTTTACAAAACTTGGAAATTAAATAATTTTTAACTGATCAAACTGACTTTCACCATATAGTCTATGACTTAAAAATAACATCTAAGTTATCTTTTTTTTTTTTTTTTTTTTTTTTTTGCGGTATGCAGGCCTCACTGTTGCGGTCTCTCCCATTGTGGAGCACAGGCTCCGGACGCACAGGCTCAGCAGCCATGGCTCACAGGCCTAGCCACTCTGTGGCATGTGGGATCTTCCCAGACTGGGACACAAACCCGTGTCCCCTGCATTGGCAGGCGGACTCTCAACCACTGCACCACCAGGGAAGCCCTAGAAATCATATATTTTTAATGATGGATCAATAACACTGCAGTTCTTTACTCAAGAAAGCTCATGATAAAATATGCATTACTGAAAGTGCTGTTAAAAAACGTATAAGCAAGCTTTTTTTCCTTGTCGCTTTAAAATGTCTTCTATTGGTCCTAAAATGGAAGTGGCTCCAAAGTCATTTTTAAATCCCTCCATACCCTCCTATAAAAACAGAGCAACTAAGATAACTAGACTAAAATTAACAAATAAACAAAAGCACAGGCCACAAGCACAGGAAATAAAAATTACGCTGGAAATGAACAAAATGGAGAATAGAAAAACAATAGCGATAAATCGACAAAAACAAAAATTGGGTTATCAAAAAGATCAACAAAAATGACTCACCCTAACTATACTGACAAAAAAAAAATCCAAATTAAGAAAATTAGGAATGAAAGAGGTGACATCACAACTAACTTTACAAAAATAAAAAAGATTAAAAGGAATACTATGAATAGTTGTATGCTAACAAATCAGATAACACAGATAAAAAGAATTTATTCCTAAAGGGCCATAAAATACCAAATTAACTCAATAAGAAATAGAAAATATGACTAGACCTATATCAGGTAAAGAGAATTAATTAATAATTAAAAACCTTTCCACTTCAAAGAAATCCAAAACCCAGATAGTGTCACTGGTTAATTTTACCAAACATTTAAAAAGCTATGACCAATTCTTCACAAACTCTTTCAAAAACAATAAGAACAGCCTGCTTTCCTACTCATTCTATGGGGATAGTATTTCCACAAAACCAAAACAAGATATTATAAGAAAAGCAAAACAAAACAAATCTAAAAAAAACTACAGACCAATAGCCTTTATGAATATAGACAGAAAAAATCTTCAAGATAATACTGGAACATCAAATCCAGAAACATGTAAAAAAGAATTAAACACCATTACCAAGTGAGATTTATGCCAGGAATGCAAGGTTGGTTTAACATATCAAAATAAATCAACATAATATGCCATATTAATAGAAAAAAGTGCAAAAAACACACAATAACTTCAAAAGACACAGGATATATATCTGACAAAATCTCATTCCCTGTCATGATAAAAATCCCTCAACAAATTAGAAATAGAAAGGAACTCTATTAGTCTGATAAAGGGATCTATGAAAACCCCAGAGCTAACATCATACTTAATGGTACTAACTGCTAATAGGTTTCCATTGGGGTTGATGAAAATGTTCTAAAATTGATTGTGGCGCTAGTTGTAAAATTCTGTGAATATAATGAAACCCATTAAATTGTACTCTTTAAATGGATGAATTGTATGGTATGTGAAATAAAGGTATTAAAAACAAAGAAGACATGCAGATGGCCACCAGGCACATGAAAATATGTTCAACGTCACTAATAATCAAAGAAATGCAAATCAAAACCACAATGAGCTATCACCTCCCACCTGTCGGAATGGCTATCATCAAAAAGACCACAAATAACAAATGTTGGTGAGGATGTGGAGAAAAGAGCACCCTTACACCCTGTTGATGGGAATGTAAATTGGTGCAGTCACTGTAGAAAACAGTATCGAGGCCTGAAAATACAACTACCTTATGACCCAGCAATTCCACTCCTGGGTATTTATCCAAAATAAGCAAAAACACTAATTGAAAAAGGTACATGCACCCCAATGTTCAGAGTAGCATTGGTTACAATTGCCAAGATATGCAACAATCTAAGGGTCTGTCAACAGATGAATCAATAAAGAAGATGTGAAATATATACACAATGGACTACAACTCAGCCATAAAAAAGAATGAAATAATGCTATTTGCAACAACATGG